>NC_091837.1:48696553-51096553 GCF_037783145.1 Equus przewalskii | reverse complement strand
GAATTCATGTGTTACCCATTGTATTAGTTTGCTGGGGCTGCCATAACAGAATACTACAGACTAGGCGGCTTAAACAGCAGGAATCTATTTTCTCACAGTTCTGGAGGCTGAAAGTCCAAGATCAAGGTGTCAGCAGATTTGGTTTCTCTTGAGACCTTTCTCCTTGGCTTGCAGATGGCCGCCTTCCTGCTGTGTCCTCTGTGTGTATGCACATCTATGCCCAAATTTCCTCTTCATATAGGGACACCAGTCATATTCGATGAGAACCCATCCATATAAGCTCATTTAACCTTAATTACCTCATTAAAGACCATATCTCCAAATACCCTTATATTCTAAGGTACTAGGAGTTAGGACTTCAACATCGGAATTTCGAGGAACCCAGTTCACTCCGTAACATTGAAATTAGTAAGCTTTTTAATTTGTGTGACTTGAAAACATCAAAACGTGATTACCGTTGATTGAGCATACCACTGCAAGCCAGGCCCTGTACATGCATTAACTCACAACCCCAGGACGAAGTCAGGACCAAGGTTTCACCACGAAGAACTTTTTCAGTTGGCAGTTGACTTATTTTCAGTTAAGGTGTTAATTCCACTGGTTAAATGCACAGAGGGAATCATGTAATACAAAACATTTCTTTAAACCTGAATAATGCCAAAAACGTTGTTTGTTTTAATAGAGAGCAAATAAGAATTAGGATTTGTTTAAAAAACCCAGAAGAATTTAATAACAGGTATATTAAATCAATTCATATTGGTTATAGGTTAGAGGCAGAGGTGATAGCAAAACTAATTGATTTCAAATAACTGACCTTTACGCAATTTCTTCCAAAGTGTTTTCTCCAGTGTCCGATTTCCGCAGTCAGCCACTTCTCAGTCATAGGATGTGCAGTGACTCTTTGTAGGAAAAGGCACATTTTTTCCCTCTTTGTCAATGCATTTTTTCAAAGTCCTCTTTTTTCCCTCCCTGCATCATTCTGACACCTGAATCCAAATAGGTAGCTGAGTAGCAGATTAACAGAATAGTCAGAGCAACAGTGGGCGTGAGTTTTCCTCTTCCACCTGCCACACTCTCACCTTACCGTAGGGGGCTCCCACTGTATCCCCTCTGTAGGACATTGGGCTCTACTCCAATTTAAGAACTCCATTTTAATAAGCTATTTGTTTTGGTACTCTCAGAGATCTGAATGTTGCATTATTCTCTTCACAAGCATTTGTCAAGCCTCCTTGTTATCTCTTTACTTTTATTGTTTATTAAAAGTTTAGGTTTCAATAGCTTGAGGCATGAGGTTTGTTAGATTCCTTTGGGCTTTGTGGGGAAGAGAACCACCAGGAGTCAAACAGCCACAGGCATAGAGTTTTCTCTCTGTATAACTGAAGTAGTGACTCCTACCTCGGGAGGTTATTGTTGAGGTTAAAGTCGATAACATAATCCTAAATGTGGTGTCCAATGCCTGACACTCAACAAACGTTAATTCATTTTCTTTCACTACCAACAACCTACTACAAAGCCAAAATATTTGAAGACCCTCTTTTTTTTTTCATTGTTACCGAATGTTGCTACTGCAGGCTGGGCATACTTCTAAGTTTCCAGTCTGTTTTCCAGTTTTTTGAAAAGTTGTGAGACATTAAGCTATATACAATTGACGTATGGATAATTAATGAACTGCTGGTTGTTATAGGAAACCAAAGAATCAAGACTCAGTGTCAGGAAGCCAAAATGAGTTTACTGTCTGCTTACGAAGAGAAAATCTAGTCACATGAAACCATTAATAGTAGACATTATTTATTATTATTATAGTAAAAATAAAGTACTAATATATATATTTCTGTGGACAGGAAATGCAAAACAGATACAGTGAAAATAAAAAATTCAGAGCCTTCCCAAATGAGGGCATAGGCTGCCATCTTCCAAAGGATATCGCAGTGGACTCTTACCCCAAATGATGGCCTGGCTTTGGGGCTGTGGCATGGAGATTGGGGTGGGGAGGCATTCCAAAAACGGTGATGAGCGTGGGGTGGGCTGCAAGTCATTATAATTTATAATGACTGAGGAATCTGTCTGACTGGGCAGAATATGTTTTAGAAGAAGATGTAAGCAAAACTGAAGAGACTCAGTGAGCAGGCTGAGAGAGCACTGTAGAGCAGGTGAGAGAGTTTACTTATGGTGGTGCAGATACCAAGCAGGGAGGAGACCTGACTGAACAGCAGAGGCTTAGTCTAGGAGTGAGTGCGCAATGACCTGGAGCACAGGGCCATCGAGCAGGCAGATGCCACAGTCCAGGTGTGACTTGATAAGGATTAACGCTGCAGTAGTAAGAGTGAACCAGAATGTGTGGAAGAGTGTATAATTTTCTGATCCAGATTATATGTTTTTAAGTATCGTGAATACCTTTTATGATATAAAAGGTACTTTTCATACAGAGAGAGAGTAAAAGTCTTTCATTTTGATTTCTCAGCAGGATTCTCAAAAACAATTTTACTTTTCATTTTGTTGTCTTGAATAAAAGACAAGCAGTAGATGGCATTGTTCTGTAGAAAAGGTTCCCATTTTTCACTTTCAAATCACACGGCAAGTAAGATGGGGTAATTAAGTATCTTTTGCGATGCTTCTACTCCAAAGACAAATATTTTGGTTTAACATAATTCAGTGTGAGATACAGCTTTTATTTTCATTGTGAAATGTTTGAAAGATGAAGGATGATATATGTGGGAATATGTGGGAAATAATATATTCAGTATTTTATTACCATTAGCACGGATTTTTACAGTTACTGAGGGAAATAAGCATGCATGTTATTTGTCTGTGGTCTGCTGCACATCTCAGTGAATTTATATTAATGAAACAAAATAGCTGTCACCTATTTGTGTGTGGGTTGGGAGTTCGAAAAAGTTTACTCAGATCCTTGAAAAATGCAAAAGGTATATATGATTCTATTTTGTAATGTCTACCTATTAATTGCATTCCACAATGTATTCTGTGTAATTGTGGTCAAGACATAACATCACATGCTTACAGAAAAGAAAATTGCTTTTTCTTTGATCCCTTTATGCTATTCCCATAGAATTTTTTGGCAAAAAGAATGGTTTCGGATTTCAAAGGAAATAATCTTCCTTAGAGAGTATTTTTATTATTTTATAATTGTATTTAGAACCTGTCTAGTGCTCCATGTCTAAGGACGTAGTTGAACTTTTGTTTTGCTGTCCTATGAGACTTAAGCTGATTGACGTTGCTTTTATTTTTTTCCAATTTTAAGTCATTACATGTAAGATAGAGATAATTAAGATACTGAAATCTTTTTAGTTCTAAAGATATGGATTTTTTAGTTAAAATTTATTTTGAAATACACCTTTATTTTCATTTGTTTGAAATTTATAAAATTGTTATAAGCACCATAAGGACTAGAAATTGCAAATTATTCACCTTTTAGTTACCATAAAGTCGTATAATTCTAGAGCATAGTGGGCATTCAACATTGATAAATGTTAATTGCTTTCTTCCTTTAAGCATTTATTCAAAAGATTAGATGTTAAAACTATGTGCCAGGAACTGTGCAGGGTATATAAGATAGCTAAGAAAATTCACCCGGAAGTACCTCTCACCGTGAGTGTCAGGCATGGCTATAAAGCTGTGGTAGCAGAGCTCAGATTGCTACACAAAGACTGAGAACAAGGGATCTGTTCTACCTTCAGTGACTTTGGAGCTGGGTCCTGAAGGATGAGTAGGAGTTTGTTAGGGAGTGGTAGGCAATATCAGTGAGAGGCATGGGAGGAAGAGCAGGTATACCCGAAGGCCCAGGATCCAGGGGAATGTGAAGGAAAAGGGAAGGCTTTGGAACAAGGGGATGCTAGGGAACAACTCAGAACCACAGTCTGGTATTCTCTAGTATGAGAATTCCTTTAATAACGCAAAAATGAGACTTTTGCATTTCATGTTATTGTATTTTATCCTTTAACCTAGCAGCATATAGATTTAGATGTTGAGTGATTTTTTCCTTTGTAGGATAGTTGGACTTATATATTTATTATCTTTTACAGTAAAGTTTAGCAACTGCAATGGCAAAAGGAAAGTACAGTATGAAAGCAGTGAGCCGGCAGATTTTAAGGTGGATGAAGATGGCATGGTATATGCTGTGAGAAGCTTTCCCCTCTCCTCTGAGCATGCGAAGTTCCTGATATATGCCCAAGACAAAGAGACTCAGGAAAAGTGGCAAGTAGCAGTAAAATTGAGCCTCAAGCCAACCTTGCCAGAGGATTCATTGAAGGTAAGTATCCAAATATGGCTTTGGAGTTACATTTAAAAATCATTTTTACAGTGTAACTAAATACGTATTTTACTTTATGTCACATTGATGCATGGCCAATATTTCAATTATCAACTTTAGTCACTTCAGTAGTATTTTGTTGTGCCTTTAATCTTATAAGATATTTAGACTAAATATATTTAAAGCAATCTGAAATTGTATTTGAAAGGTTTATTTATACTTTGAGATTTATAACTTAATTTAAATTAGAAGTTGTAGTTTGTTTTAGATTTCTTAGAAGCTTCACAAGCTGTTAAATATAACCACAAAATAAACAAGTCTATGCAAGATGTCACCAGTCAAATTTATTAGCTGGGAAGCACAAATTTACAGTAGTAAGAGGAAAGCATTTCTGGCTCAGAGTATTGGGCTTTTGTCTTGTCCCTTAATAATCAAATTGGGGAGTATGAATTATTTATACCATGGACAAGACTTTTAGGAATGATGTACTCCCTCTGGTGGAAGCTACTATGAGCCAAGATAAAATAAAGTATGTTTCCAACCGAGTACAGTTTGATTAAATTCAACAACCATTTACTGAGTGCTTATTTTGTGTAAGTCACTATATTGGGAATTTTTAATAAGATACAATAACTTCTCCAGTAAAGATAATGTAATAATAACATTACAGTAAGGATAACATTATTAGTTTCTGAATATTCTAGTTCTTTGAGTTAATCTAAACAAACGTGAGGGCTCCATACCCATATGTTCTGAAGTTCATGCTTTTATGAACTATGACTATTACATTTTGTATATTTATTGTACTGTGAAAGATAGGAATACACACATTCATTTCTGGTATTTCACTGTAAATGTGATATACACACCCATAATCAAATATGAGTAAATGTATCCAATGAAAAGATATCATTTTTCTCTTATCCCAATGCTGGATGTTCATTATGTGAAATGTAATTTGTCGATCTGTTAAGCGTTAAGGGGAATCATGTCATTTGGGTACTATAAAGTGAGGAACTGGTAACTAATCGAGGGAAAAGATGTTTTTGTTGTGGTTGCTGGTTCGCTGTGTTCCAGCAAACTAGCTTGGGTGTTTGCACTGAAGCAGCAAGGGCTAATGGCTGAAATGTCTACAGATATAGGGAGAAACAGAAGAAAATGTTGACATCCAGCAGAGATTAATACCCAATGTGCAAAGTGGGTCATCTGCAGCATCCATCATGGCTGACATAGGTTTAGAATAATTACAGCATTAATTCTGTGGGATTTAATAGGGTCATAAATATTTGAGACATTCCTTAGCAGTATGTATTAAACTTCTCTTGGAATTCAAATTATATTTTAGCACATCAAGATCTAAATTTAATGTACAGTAGCACGTTACCTGAACTGTGGTTTAAACTAATGAGAAATATATAAAAGGGTACTATTAAATTTTGCTCAATATTAACTACTATCTAAGATGGTTTATGGAAACTGCAAATAGTTTACACAGCTGTGCCACATAATAAATTGTTTGGAATTCAGTTTTTCAATGAGCAGCGTAACCCCAAAATTTTATGGTGTGTTCTCTCATTTTAATGGGGGGACAAGGAAAGGGCTTCCAGACTTATTTTCTTGTTCATAAATGAACTTTCAGGTGTCCATTGATATTGATATGCTTTCAGGAAATTGTTTTTCCTAGAACTCAGGAATGTCTTTTTATATTTTCATGCCAAGGAATCACAAGAAATTGAAGAGATAGTATTCCCAAGGCAATCGACTAAGCACAATGGCCATCTACAAAGGCAGAAGAGAGACTGGGTTATCCCTCCAATCAACTTGCCGGAAAACTCCAGAGGCCCTTTTCCTCAAGAGCTCGTCAGGGTAGGGTGGCACAATCTGAATTGTCTCTGTGGCATGTGTTAAGTGTATGTTCAAAATGCTTTTGTCTATTTTTTCACAAGGTAGAGTTTGTGACATTTGTACTGAAAATATGTTTTTGAGTAGATAAAATGTGTGCGGTGTTATAGAAAGCCTCTGCTTGTTTTTTTTGTTAGATTATTTGTAGGTAGAGCGGGTCCTATAGGGTAGGGTGGCACAATCTGAATTGTCTCTGTGGCATGTGTTAAGTGTATGTTCAAAATGCTTTTGTCTATTTTTTCACAAGGTAGAGTTTGTGACAAATATGTTTTTGAGTAGATGAAATGTGTACGGTGTTATAGAGAGCCTCTGCTTGTTTTTTCACTGTGTGAGTCCACCATGCATTCACAGCCCACAACACCACACCTTAGCTTCCTTCCCTGAAAGCTGCCCTCCTTGAAGATCTTTGCCCTCTGCAGATAACTTTTGGCCCAAAGGAAAAATAAAGGGGCAATCATTGCTAAAAATGCCAGTACCAAGTGCATTTGAGAGTTTTTTAAAGAAAAAAAAAATGACCTCTGATACCATTAACAGAATCCCTGGGGCTGTGCAAAAACATAGGCTTTCAAATCTGACAAGTAAGTTTTTTTTCAGTTACTCTAAATGCATACCATCAGACACAGAGAAAAAATTACAGATGTTTCTACATGTTTAGTAAAATTAGCAACCCGTTATTTATTGCAAAAGGAAAATAAGACAAAGTCACTGTATTCCCGTTTATTAGACAGTAAATGTTTCTGTATATGATTATTTTCACATTCCAATGCATACTTACCGAAAGCTGTATTTTTTAATAGTCATTGATTCGTGTTGTATATTCTGTTCTAATGCATATTATAATTCAGTTTAACAATCAGTGGCATAACCCCCAAATAAAGGTGTTTTCTATTTGCCTGTTTTGATGGAGAATGAGAAATTGCCTCAACTTAGGAAAAAAATAAACTAGATTCTATTACTAGATTAAGTGTATTTACCTAGTACATAACTATCTCTTATTCTCACCTCTAAGTAGTGTTGCCCAATTGTCCCTTTCCCTGTGTGGTTCTTCCTCCTTCCTGTCGTTAGCCTGTTCCTATGACTGCTCATCTATAACCTTACTTTTCCTGGGCATTGTTGAATTTGGAGGAAGAGGCAGTGAGCCTATAATGGGTATAATTTTTGAGAGTATGGAAATATATTTTAAAATCATTTCTCGTTTGCTTTGTTGTTAATAAAGAATTAGGGGTGGTAGTTGCCACCTTAAAATGATATGGAAAGCTGTGGTTGTGATGAATATGTCAATACAATCCAAGTACAAAAATCTGACTTCTGGGCTCGGCCATAATCTTCGGGTCCCCATGTGAGGCTATTTCACACCATGGTTAGACAATTATTTCCTATCTTAACTGATGCCCAAAGGTAAGCAATTTTTATTTTCATTAAATTGAACACCTGTTACTGGGTTAAATATTCTAACCTACGAATTCCCAAGATAGAATTTGATTCTGTTTAAAAACTGACACTCCTTCATTTTGACTTTTTGCACTGCTCCTGGTGAGTGTTCTTTTAGATGTTAACATTGCCCCCAGTCTTTCTGGTGATAGGTGACATCTCTTTTTTGAAGCCCATCACCAAGAAGCAAGGAGGAGGAACAGGGCTGGGAAAGTGTCAGTGGTTTTCTGGGAAGAAATGGTGTAAGTTTGTAACTGAAAAAGGGCAAGCGGTGTGGCATGAAATCTGATAATGAGCTCATTTAGTCTCTCGTTTAATGTGATTGTCTTCTTGATCCACAGATCAGGTCTGATAGAGATAAAAACCTTTCACTGAGGTATAGCGTGACTGGGCCGGGAGCTGACCAGCCTCCAACTGGTATCTTCATTATCAACCCCATCTCAGGTCAGCTGTCAGTGACCAAGCCTCTGGATCGAGAGCTGATAGCCCGGTTTCATGTAAGATTTCAACCGGCTGACAATTCTGTGTATTAATACTCTTCTAAATGTGTGCAGAGTTTAATATTTGCCTCTCATAACAGTCTCAAAGCTTTGATGCTGAGAGTTTTAACACTAGAAATGATCTTGTAGCCTTTTCAATTTATTGTAATAATTTTATTGTTTATGTAGAATTGATAATGCTCATGGTGAAAAAAAAACAGTACCAAAGAAGAAAGCAAAATTGCCTAAAATCTCTTTACATGTGAATGTGGCTAAGATTATGAGAACAAATTTACACGAAGGGGGTCAAAAGTGTTGAGTATAAATTATGTAGAGATCACAAAACTTTTAATGACTGCATGGTATTCCATTGAAGGTACAGACTATAATTTTAATAACTGTTTCTTACTAATGGGCATCTGCGCTTGCCTGCTTTATCTGTTCCTGCTGGTCTGATTAAATAGAGTCCTAGAAAGTGAATAGCACATTTTTATTTTGTTATTTCTTGGCAGTATCCCTTCTAGAAAGAAATGCCATTTTAATACTCCTACCAGAAATTGAGATTTTCCTTTCCCTCATAACCCTGCCAACACTTGGTTTCATCCATCTGCAGTCTGAGCAGTCTTTCTTAGATATATTATCTAGTTATATTTCTTATGTTAATTTTTATGTTCTTTATTATTCTATTTTATTCATTTTCTTGTTGAGTTATAATAACTTTTTGTATATAGTTATATGTTCCTATTTTTTAATATATGTATATATTTGAAGCTAGTTTTCCCAATTTAAAAATAATATTGTAGTGAGTATTTTAAAACTCAAGAATTACCTAGTATTAAAATATAAATTCCAGGAGGCATTTTCTTTCCTTTGTTTCTAGCCATGCTTGCACATTTTCCTCAAACAAGATTTCACCAATTTTTTTGATGAGTTTAATATAGAAACCTCAATTGATCTTTATTACTTCTCCAATTTCTACTTGAATAACTAAAACTTTTAATGAAAGTATCATTTTCTTTTAGAAAAGAATATATACACATTGTAAAAACTTTTCAATAATAGAAAAAGAAAACTTTTCAAATAATGCAGTATTAATTAGAAAGTAAGAATGATTTGTAGTCCCAGGACATTAACCTTTTTCTGTTTTTTAAACATTTTGGTGATGTACTGTAAGATGTCTCTCTATGCATAGATTCATAAATATATTCTTTTGAAATTGGGATCTTTCTCTGAAACCAGCTTTTTTCACTTAGTAATCATAAGATTTAGCATCTTTCCATGTCACTAAATCATTATTTATTTATGGCATCATGTTTGATTGCTCCAAATTATTCTGTTGAATGAATGTAACATAATCTTAACGAATTATTTATTGGTAGATATTTGGGTAATTTAGTTTTTTATTTTGTTTTGCATCTATAAATAATCTGGCGATGAAAATCTCTCTGTACATTTTCTCGTTATAGCCATGAAGTAAATTCCTGAAACTAGAATTATTTTGATAAATACAGTGAAATTGCTCTCTAGAATGGTTGCATGGTATTGCACTACCTGCCCACTATGTAAGAGACATACCTACTCCACACCATTATCAATCCCAGGCATTATTTATTTATTGCCAGTATTACTTGTAAAAAATTTATCTTGATGTTTTAAGTTGTGTAAGTTGAATATCCAAAGTGAATTCCCTATTCCAGTCTTATGCTGAATTTTCTTTTGAATTGTTTCTTTCTCTTACTCTTATTAAGAACCGTTTATCTAGTAACATGCTTGATTTGTTACATATTTTCTCCTTCTGTTGTTTATTTTTAAACTTTTTCAGTAACTTTTACCCCACTATAACCTATAGTTTTTGCATTGTAAAATTTGATTTTTTAAAAATTTTTTAAAAATTTCATCATGTGTTCTGGTCTTAGAGATGGTTATAAAAGCGTTCCCTACTCCAAGATGCTTGCCTCCCCAATTTTATCTCTTGTATTTATTTTTTCTGCATCTAAATTTTTAAGCTCTGTAGAGTTTCTTTTAGTAAAAGGAGAGAGGGATAAAGATCCACTTTGTTTTTCCTTTATGGCCCCCAGTTGTCCCACATGTTGAATTAGTATTCCCGTTGATTTATCATCTCTACCATCATTCAAAACTTTTTTATTCCACGTAAGCACGTGTTTGTTTTTAGATTCTTATTTTGCCCATTCATATATTTGTTGAAGTTTTGCACCTATGCGAACTTTAAGAATTATTGAAGTTTTGGAAATTATTGAAATATTGATATGTGGCAGAGCAACACCTACCTAGATCTAGCAGATAAATAAGCATATGAGAAATTTAAAATGTTTCAGTTCTGCATATTACTCAACACTCCCTCTTCCCAAAGGCCTTAATGGTTTTATCTACCAATGCTTTTAAAATCCTTGTAGAAAATGTAATTCTGATGCTTTTCATATTGTTCTAAAAACATAAAGAAGTAAAATTTTCAAACTTCTCACAAAGACATCACATTAATAGGGAAACTTGATAAAGATAGCACACAGTAGATCAGCGTCTAATGAGACTATCTCTAATTTATAAGTGTAAATAATATCAACACAGAAAGTTCTCAATATCTCTACCTATATGAATTCTCACTATCTGAACTCGTGTGGTTAAAACTCAGGAAGTAAATATTTTCCGGTCAGTTTTTGTGTGAATTCTTGCTCTCCAGATTCTCATTACTTGCACATAAAAGAATGATACCCCTCAAAAACTAAAATTATAGAATTGTGAGAATGTTTCAGTATTAATAATCTATTAATGTAATATAATATATTAAGTCAAGAGAAAAAAAGAAGTCAAGAAAAAAAAACGATTATTTCCATAGGTGTTAAAAATGAAATAATAAAATTTACTATATTTCGTGTGTTAAATAACCTCTGAATTTATAAAAAAGGGATATATTGATGCTTCTTTAACTTGATAAAGCATATCCAACAGAAACCAACAGCCAGCATCATACTTAACAGGAAAACCATAGAAGCATTGCTGTTGAAAAGAAACAATTCAATGGAATGCTACACAGCCATTGAAAAGAGTGAAATGGGTCTTATGTGTTGGATGAAAAGATTTTGAAGATTCTGACAAGAATAGCTAAGTGATTATACTTGTTTAGAAAGAAAAGAAAAGATAAAATTTCTAGAAAAACACCTATAAAACTGAGAATTCAGGCCTGGGAGAGGGACATATACTGATGTACTTAGAACATTTATGAGCGTATATTTTTTATATAGTTATATTTATATACCTATATATTTATATATAATATATTTATATATTTTTATATATATAATTATATATAGTTATATTTATGTATTATATATACATTTGTGAGTGTATATCCTTTTATATTTATATATTTATACTTATATATTTATATATATTTGTAGATCCTTTTAACATTTATGAGCACTTTTTACAATTAAAACAAAAAACCTAGTATCAAAATTCCTACGCACACCTTATTCTTTCTAGATTCTCTTCTGTTCTCTCGATTTCTGTGACTACTCTGTGCCAGTGCCACTTTTTTAATTAGCCTGACTCATATGTACTGATTTAGTGAAAGGCATTTGGGAGCTGGACAGAACTGGCTTTGGATGTGGGCTCTATCAGCAGACGGAGCTAAGGCACTTAGCCTTTCTTAAGGTCGATTCCTCACCTTCAAATGCAGATCATTTCTCCCTCACTCTTTAGTATATGGATTAAATGAGTTAAAATCCATAAAGCTCTGAGCGCGATGCCTAACAGATAGTAAGTAGTGGCTTTTTGCTAGTTTTTTTCTACCCTAATTACATGGAATTTGGCTCACTTATGTTTTGATGGGAAGAATAGCTTTTATTTTTCAGTATCTCAGTCCATCCTTGCTATTTTGGTAGCATGGTGATTGCATATTTTCCTTTCTCGCTCAAGACGTAAATCTGGTACTACATAGTTTTGTTTTCCGATTACTTGCAGTTGAGGGCACATGCAGTGGATATTAATGGAAATCAAGTGGAGAACCCCATTGACATTGTCATCAATGTCATTGATATGAATGATAACAGACCGGAGTTCTTACACCAGGTTTGGAATGGGACAGTTCCTGAGGGATCAAAGCCTGGTAAGTTTGAAGATAATAATTTGGAAATGACTTCAGGAAAAGCGGTATTATCCTGAGCTGTTATATAAGAAGAGGAGAAATCGTATGAGCTTTTTGATGTCATTTTCTTTCATTCCTAATGCTTTTAGGGAAAAAGCAAAGTAACTTAGGAAAAAACTGATTGAAGAGAGAAAACATAACCATATCACTCTACTGCCCACAATAACTTTTCCCACCCCTGCAAAAATATACACTTCAGTCTCTGATTCTATACTATAGAATCTATAGGATCCTTTCATTCTGCTGTGGTTGATGTAGTCAGTGCAGCTAGAAAGTGAGCTCCTGAGGACCAGGGACTTTCTGTTCATAAAGTACAGATTTTATCGTATTAGTTGTAGCAGCAACTAAAACTCAACTGGAGAGTCTTAAAATGCTTGTTGTTCCCGGGACCATGCAGTGAGTGAGGGAAAAGCTGGGAAGGGCCGTGGTGCCAGCTGTGATGATGCCCTCTCTTGCAACACTGGATGTTTATGTTCAAGATGACCCTATTGTCTTCTGCAGCTCTTGCTGTTACACTAGTGTCATGGAAAGTGACCCAGCCTAGAAACAGCAGTTGCCAATAAATAGCCTCTCACCATTGTGAAGGGATGTTTGACTAAGATTTTAGATTCTTGTCCTGAAGCACTGTAGACTTCAGTCAGAGGAGAATAGCAAGGCTAGAAAGGCTTATTGAGTTTGAAAAACTAGTGGAGAAGAAAATCAGTTGGTATAGACGTGATAAAAGGAAGTGTTTCACCAACCTTCCTGAGATGATTTGGTGGTTAGAGAGATTTAATGAGCTATCTTATATTTTTTTATATTTAAAAAAGCTTCAACATTTCAAACTGTGCTACATGTTTTTTGTCATCTATACCAGTTTATATACCTCCCTTATGCATAAGCCAATTGATAAATATTACCAGCTGTGCCTTAAACGGATAGTTTTCTTGGTCCAGATACACTTGGCGGTATCCTCAGAAAGAAGTGAGATGAGGGTAGGGGCCTGCTGGAGTGGGAGGACAGGCCTGTGCAGGAAGTTCAACCATCTGTGGCTCCTTCTCAGTCGCATTTTCAGAGTAGCTTTCTTTGGTATTTTAAAATACTGTGAAAATCAAAATCAAAATACTGTAAAATCAAAGTATGTTAAACATATCCTTACAAAACACGAGTCTTATGCACATATTCTAAACATAAATGAACAGACTTTTTTTGCCTGGGGAAGTTTTTTGGTTTTTTAAAATTATTTATTTTCTTTTTCCCTCTGTTAGTTCTAACTTTGTTAAAAGTACTGCTTTACCAAAAAAAGTCCAAAATAAACCATTAAACATATATTTACTATGCATTTGACCATGCATTTCCATAAAGCCTCTCATGAATAAAAGACTCTCAATGATCACGAGAAGTAGACATTTCATGAATGCATTTCCTGTGGTCATTCTGTATGGTTGAAAACATCCTTCTAGACAAGGTTTGATAATGTTATGAATCTTGAGTTAAACTGCCTTCTAATCAATATTTCGGTTCAAGATTCTGACACCTGCGTTTTGTTTTAACTGGTCATTCATTCATTTGTCCATTCATTCATACAACAACTGTTAGAGAGCACGTGCTGTGGGCCAGGCACTGTTCCAGCACTGTGGGTACAGCGATGACCAGCTAGTTCCTGCCCTCTCGGAGCCTAAATTCTAATAGGGGAGGAAAATAAAAGGCAAGCAAGCCGGTAAATATGCAATAAAGCTCGGAAAAACTTAAAGATAGAGGAATGGCGCATAATCAAAGAGTGTCTTCTTTAGAGGGACAAGCTCTGAAAAGAGATTTGAATAATGTGGCCAAACCTCAGTTAATTCGGGGGCAAAAATGTACCATGTAGAGGGGACAACAGCTGTAAAGGCTCTAGTAGAACCGAGCTTAGAATACTCACGAAGAAGGTAAGCCGGAGATGGAAGATTTTGTAATCCAGGTCTTATGAATACCCCACAGGAAAACCATCTTATACAGTAACTACTTTTCTTTCTACTCCTAAATTACACAGTTTGTCTAGCTAGTTTGAATTTATTTGATCCTAATGCTTTGTAGATTTCCTTTCCAAAATATCTAATAAGTTGAAGTCCCTGAGACTGTTACAGTGTTCTTGTAATCTCCTGGGAAATAGTGAACCACAATGCCAAACCCCTATTCCATGTACCGAAACAGTAATGCATGGAATCACTCCTTATGACCTGAGTCAATGGAGTGTGCATCATTATGCACACAGCTTACTTTCAGAAAGTGACTTAGGCACTGGAGAGAATCTTGCTCAGCATGTCATTTTAGGCGTTATCGCATAATGGGGAAAAAAAATATGGCAGAGGGAAGGAATCAGTAGCCATAAAATATGTTTCTAATGGCATCTGTATTATTATTTGCATCTTATATAAGTGAAGGCCTGAAGTGATCCTTTCTTTGAATCATATAGTTAATTTGTCTTCTAAGTTATGGAAAAATTGAGTCTTTATAAATGTATAAATTTTTTATCATTTTCTTTTTCAAGTATCTAAACCATGTTTTATATTTTTTAAAGTGAGGACTGCTCTTGAATCAAATCTAAGTGACTAAATGTATGTTTTGAAAGTTAAGCAAGATTGATGGAAAAGGTAACTGTACCTTCTATTGAGGGGACCCTGAAGTGAAGGGTGACCATTCATTTTCCGTGTGTACTGTGTCTAGGAACATATGTGATGACGGTCACTGCCATTGATGCTGATGATCCAAATGCCCTAAATGGGATGCTGAGGTACAGAATCCTGTCCCAGGCTCCAAGCACCCCTTCGCCCAACATGTTTACAATCAACAATGAGACTGGTGATATTATCACAGTGGCAGCTGGACTTGATAGAGAGGTAAGCCAAGCCAATACTGTATTTTAATTTGTTTGTAATCTTAAAGGTACACAGCATCACATGAAATTTATTTAGGGGTAAAAATATGTCCATAATATTATTCGAATATTAATTTTCATTAAGAAATCTGTTGTGCTGTTTTCTATGGAATTTCAAATTGGTTAAATGATATATGTATACTGGATAAACCATTGCTAGTCTGTGTAATATTTAGTGTGATACTTGACTAAGTTAGATACTATCTAATTTTTTAAATTCTTGGCATTTTCTCAGCTTTCCCTTATATTCAAAGGTTTATGTGAGGAATTAAGTTAAAAATCACGCCCAAACAATATTTGCATAGATTTAGGATAATTTTTAACATTCATATTTTTATGAGACTACAAATAACAGGTGTGGTTAAGTTTTTTGCAGCCCTGTGGATAGCCTGATTTAGTACAAAGGATTTTATCTCCTTTATTAAAAATTGCCCCTTAACTCTAAGATTAGCTTATTTAACAGATTTGAACACTAGGAACTGCATTAATTCTACTGACAAGCCTTTAAAGTTATGAATGCTGAGAAACACACTTCAGGTGTAATATTTGTTGAAAAGACATAAAATGTTGATGTTATTGAAATATTATGTGGTATTAAAGTGTGAGAGGGAATGGATATTTCAGTTAATTCCAGATGTGTCATCTTCCTTTGACAGACCTCAGCCCACCGTGTGCACCTACACACATCTGTGTTTTGTTCATGTGATTTCTTCTACCAGGAGTGCCTTACACTTTTTTCTCGATCTTGAACCTTCCAGTTCTTCATGTTCCATTTCAAGCCCTGCTTTTATTCTTTCCTGAAAACGCCAGCCTTAATGAATTTTTTACACCCTTTTTCTATTCTGTTCTGACCATTTTCTTAGAGATTCTCAAGGTCATTATTGACCATCCGTTAACATCGTGTGAGTGAATTATCAAAGTGCCAACTCATAGAGATTCGTGCATTGTAGATTTCTGGCTGCTCCAGCTTTTATATTAATGGAACCTCAGATTATGTGTGTCAAAAGGAAGCATCATACCTATCATAATAAATATTATTGATAAGGACTTTAGGAGTTGGTTTTTATGATGCTTTATTTGCCTTAGTAGCATTCACTTGGATTGGATCGAAGAAAACATTACTAGTGCAATTAATTATATACACAAGATAGTGCTGAGAAGTACTTTGATGAAGTAATATGAGCCAATCAAGATTGCTTTATTCACAACTGAGCTGAGAGCCTTACTTAGGAGTTAGATGTATGCCTATTACATTAGACCTATTAACTTCCAGTATCAACGGTTCTTTTTCTAGGAATGTTTTGCTTCAGAGACTGTTGAAGTTTAGTTTTTACAATAGGACTTGTAGTTCAGTGATATCTGGAACATGTGTGTCTTTTCACCTCTTCCAGTACTCTATGAAATGCTATTCTTAAATGCTAATAAACTTATCACAAATGCCTTATTTTATATGAGAATATGGGATGTTTTTTAATATTCTCTCTTGAATGCCACATTGCTCACACACTAAGGTATAGCTCATCTCCCAATCCTAATATTTCTCTTTCATTCACAATCTCATTGTGAGATACAGACACAGGGCTTTATCTTGTTTTCATACAGTAATATTCCTATCACATTTAGCCTGGCTGTTTTATGACAAGAAAGAGATGCAGAGAATTAAAGATAGTTTTTCTAAAGCAGACCAACCATATTTTAAAATCAAAGAGACTGTATTTAGTTCAGAGGCTGAAAGTCTGAAGTCAGACCATAATCGTGGTTAAGTATATCTTGCAGTGGACAGAAGCAGCTATGCACTACCCCCTGATGAAATGAATGTGGAAATGGATTTGAAACCATAGAATCCTGGGTGAGACAGAATATGAGAAATAGCTTCTTGACAGTGAAATTATTAAACACAACAATGAGTTACCAGGGAAAATTATGGAAAACCTTCCTTTTCTGAAAGTCATTTAATACAGAAAAAATGTATCTATCTCGGATGGTTTATGGTAATTCTGCCTGAGGCTGGGGATAAATTACTCTGACTTCTTCAGGCCTCTTGCAGGCTTGAGATTCTCTTATTTCTATTAGAATTCATAGTTTTCTTTCTGTCAAAAGTAATTTCAGTTGTCGTTCTCCTAGGATATATGACGCCTTTAACTGATTGAATTCCTAATCATTGAAATGCTTACTGAGATTCAGCTTTTTATTTTCCTTTAATCTCCAAATTTAAGAATATCAGTTCTATAGGTTTTCCAGACCTAAAGCTGTACTCACCACACATCCCAGTCTTCAGTTTTTTATCTCTGCCTGATTCTTGTTACATTACTTAGTGGTATTTATTCCTGGCATTTTCTTCTTTTCTCCACTCAATCTTTATGTCTGTCTCCTGCTGTCTTCGGTCCAGACAACCACTGACTTGCACTCTGCTTCACTAGGTTTGAATTCTGACTCTGCCTGTTATGGGCTATCTGACCTTCATTGTATTAACCTGAAACCCCAGCTCCCACGTCTGTAAATGGGGATAATAAAATTACCAACCTCATGGGTGGTTGTAAGGAGTGTGTAACACAAGGCAGAAAGTACTCAGCACTGCGCCTAACAAATATTAGCTATTGTTTTTCCCATTGCCATCATGAATCCAGACTCAGCATCTACTGGGTGAGCATTATCACTTTTCTTCCTCATCATAATTTTTCTCATGCCAAAGAAAGAATTATACTTTCTGTTTTCCAAACCTAATAATCCCTTTACTTGTGTCCTCAACTCTGTGTTCTATCCTTGAAGGAGTGTTCTATTTTCTGTTGTCTCAGTATTCCCTTTTCTACAGGCTCCTTCTTACAAACCCCAAAGCTTCCTTCATAATCTGCAAACATGCTGAGTCTCCCCTATGGTAAAATGGCTCTCCGCGACCCATGGGATGAAGTCAGAGCTCTTAACGTGGAATTCTAGACCTTCTAGGACCTTGATGCCAAAGCTTTCTTTAGCCTTCATTCCCAGAATTCCTTGCCTCCTGCTTATGAGCAAATGTTGCCCAACCATTCGTACAACTGCATGCAGTTCCTTGTTCAAATCTGAGATTTTATATTCTTCTGTTCCTCTCATTCCCTCTGCTGGAAGATTCCTTTCCCATCTCTCTACTGCAAGCTAATCCTTACTCTCTGACAGCCAGTCCTCCCCCCTCCCCTTGTGCCCACAGTAGTCTGTGCATCCTCTAGATACACAAAGACAGTGTTACGTAGATGTTGCATCTGCGTTCTTGCTCCCAATACTCAGTGAAGCCGATGTGTTCTTCCTCTTTTCACCCTGAACAGGAACCCTGAAGAAGTGTTCAAGTTATGAGATTTTCTCTTTGTTTCAACACTAGACTTGTCGAAAGGGAAGCCTCTCCTAACTGCTCAACTCCCACTCCTTCCTCTTCTCCCTGAAACCTGGCTTTCCGCCTGCTTCCCCCCATTCAAGATGCACACATGCACATACTCTGACTTTCTTGGAAGGCATTAATAGAGTGAGCAATTAATGTTGCATATTCTGGGCTCAGAGACGCCTGGCTTCAGATCTTGTCTCTGCCATAAGGCTGGCTGTCAATGGACAAGCTTCCTTGCCTCCCCAAGCCTTGGTTTCCTCATCTGTAAAATGGGGATTAAAAGAAATCCACCTGCCTTATAGGATTATTCTGAGGACTAAACGAGATAATGTATCGTGCTTAGCACTATGCCTGGCACATACTTAATGCTCAATTTCAATGCATGTTAATTGTTGTTTTTTATTATCAAGCCCCTTAGAACACTGTCAGCTTACAATAAGCTTTCAGAAAAATTTTAGACTACAAACTTACAATTTAGGTAGTACTGTCAGCCCCATTTCACAGAGGAGGGAACTGGGACTTAGCATTTAAGAATTTGAACAGACACACAAACCTATCCTTCCCTTCTAAGTTCTCATGACATTATTACTTAATTGTCCATCCCCTAATCCAATGCATCCAAAAGCAAACCTGTCATCCCCCTAAATTCCTGATGAATTTCCTATTTCACGTGACCAGTGCCACCTTCTCCTAGGATCCTGGACTCCTTGCCTTTGCCATGCACTGCTCTCAGTCCATCCCTGATCTGTTTAGTCATCAAGTTCCTCTCAGTTTATCCTCAAATGCCTCTTGCTTTCATTCCTCCCTCCAGGATTTGAGCACTGGTTCAGATGCCCCATTAAAGATTCCTTGCACCCATCACTTCTTCCTACTCTTACTACAGTCACATGTCCATTTGGTTCCATGATCCATTAACATCCACCTCCATCACTTAATGACAGCAAGGCCACCTCAGGTTTTGTGCATTATTTTAATCCAAGTGACTGCTACGTTGTCTGGCATCTAGTAGACATTCATTAAGTGTTTGACAAATGAATGACTGAATGTCCTCCCTTCTTCATTCACATCCATCCCTCTAGTTCAGTGTTTCAAAAGTGTTGTACACAGGTAGAATGATTTTAGCTGATACCCATAGGGAAGCTTCTAGAGAAAACCAAAGACCACAAGTCTTTTAGATGCTATTCCATCAAGTAGAGACTGCCAGAGTACAAGGATTGTATTGTGTTTATGTTTACAGTTATATTTATGGCAAGTGATGTTAATTTTCCACTTATGGTACTTTTATAATAAATTAGGTTTTTTAAAAGGGAGTTAATGTCAAGATAAATAGTAAGTGACTCATGGTATAGAAATATGAGGATATGGCAGAATTGGGAAGATGGTATATGAATCACTGTAGTTTGGGAAACGGTGAGCTAGTTTTTATCCTCAGTGTATGTTTTAATGAATAAATGATAGCTAGCCATGTAAACAAGAAGATAGTTTTTCCCAGACTGAAATGATTTTTATAGTGTAATCCAAGACCCAAGGTTTCTCATCCATTCATGCATCCAACCACAACTTCAAAAGCATTTATTGCTTGCTTGCTCTGTGTTCAGGCAGGATGCTACATACCAGTGACACACAAACATTGACAACGCAAGGGCCCTGGGGAGGGGTATGTGTTTGTGTGTACCCTAGTTGGCGGTGGGGGTAAAAATCACCCTGGTTGAGAACCACTGGTCTAGGCAGAGGATGGCGTAGGGACATGGCAGGCATTTGAAGATAAATACAAAAAGCTCAAGGTATGGGATAAGTGAATGGAAGGTGAGAGAGAGGTGGTAAGATAAGCGAGTCACCGAGATGGAAGGATTGAGAGCCAGGAGATGAGTTGAGATTTTCTCCTTTCTAGAACAGGAAGTGAGGAAATGTTTTTAGGCAGAGTCTTCTTGATCAGATATGGGACTATGAGGATGGGAAGGCAAGTCTAACTGTCGGTCATTCACAACCAGATGCCCAGTGGCTAAATTAGGCAAGAAGCTCTAAATAGTTTGGTTGCCTAAAACATAGGCTGTCATGTCTTCTTTACTAAATGTAAGAGCACTTTACCAGCTAGGCATTTGAAAATGGAGATTACATTGTTTACCAGGTTGGTATTTTTTTCTTTGAGGAGACATTGTATTTTAGAAATAACTATGTTCTTTTGTAACTTAAAGATTTTAAGACTAGCTTGAAACAATAGGAAATTTCGAGTATTAGCTTCTGATCTCAGTATCTCAGCTCTGTGGAAAATTGTTTATATCATGCTTATACAATCTTACAGATCTTTGTAGAGTAGACATTAACAAAGAGCTGTATCTCTGTATAATATTTGTGTGGGTTTTTTAATCTTTAAAGAACACTCCAATTTTTTTTAAATGTTCATCTGTTTCTGCAAATAGCAGCATAACAAAAGTGGCATTTCAAAGTCATAACAAATTTTTATTTTCATGATTTTCAGCTGAGAGGCTGAACTGAGTGCCCTACAAAATTCTCTCCCTAACTATGAGAGCATTAAGCTGAAATGACATTGTCGGATTGGGAGAGGAAATCATTGAGAAATATTTTAGCTTACGTAAGCATTGTGTTGAAGCATTATGGGTTAAGAAAAATGAAAATGGCTCAGTCAGCACTATTACTTTGTTTCATTTTTTTATTCAAAAAAGTGTGCTATTTTCTCTTTTAAAAAGACAAAAAAATCTAAAATAAATAACTGCTGGAGGTTGGCTTTTGGGTGGACAGAGACTTAAAATCGAATGTGTGAGGTTTGGCTTTCCCCCCTCCTCCTTTCTTTTTCCTCGCCCTTCCCACGAACAACTAAATCAAAAGCTACAATTTGTGTCTGTTCTATGCAAGCTCCAGAGATCCCTGAAGAACGGCCATTCATAATGTTGGCTATATTTAGAATCAGCGAAAACTGCACTTGGCAGTGACAGTTTATTTTTATAGGAAGAAGTGAGTTTTGTTGTTCAGAATGGTTTAACATTTATGAAGATGATTTCTATTTTTCATCTGTGCCAGTTTCCACAGAGATTTCAAATGATTTTAGATACTCATTTTGGTTAGGTTGTCCTAACATAAAATTTGGTCAGCTAGTGCTATAGACTTCTCGAACAATCTCAAGATTTTCTCTTAGGTACATTGTAGCTTAATTTGGCTCTCCTTTGAACAATTCAATCTGGAATTTAAAACCTATGATGCCTATTTGATAATAATCATCTACCTGCAAAGGTATCCATATCCATGATAGATATGTGGACACAATGACTGTTATGCACAAATGCCAATCCGTTGAGTATGTGACTATTAAATACCTTAAGGATATAAACATAAACCCTTTAATTAGACTTTTACTTCATCTAAGAATATATCTCTTATATAGTTGTGAATATTATGTACGAATGGGAATTGGGGAAAATATTGTTTCAACCCTGTTATAAAAGAATGTGTAATAAGATATAAAAGGAAAGCATATACACTGTGAATTGTATAGGCTTTCTTCTCCCTCTCAAGACTCTTCATTGTCTTTAGTATCCTAAACTGGGTAGAAAGTAACATATGAGCAAGTAAACACAAACCAAATGACTTGAATGCTTGACCACAATGTTGTGAAGTTCAGAATAAAGAGAAAAGTTGAAACCAGATGGAAGTTTCAATTTAGCGGTGAATTTCACACATCTGCAATGCATTCCTTTCCCAGGCAGAGGTGAAAACAGTTAAATCTCTCTAGACAAGGACCAGACCTGTGCTTCACGAGTTAAAGTAAACTCCACTTGGGAAATTTCAAGTAATGTTAATCAGAATGAATGATGCTGTACTCTCCGTGTGTAATAAAGAGCCATTTACCGAACAACTGTTATGTCTTCTTGAGGAATCAGTGTCATTGAAGTTGTTATCTTTATGTCTTTTTAGAAAGTGCAACAGTATACGCTAATAATTCAAGCTACGGACATGGAAGGCAATCCCACATATGGCCTTTCAAACACAGCCACGGCTGTCATCACGGTGACAGATGTCAATGACAATCCTCCAGAGTTTACTGCCATGACAGTAAGTACAGACTGTCACTCACAGAACTTAAGATCTGTGGTCCATTACGGAGAAGTTTTGTCATGAATAATAAATGTGTTAAATAGGAGTGGAACTTGCTTAACCTAATTGTAGAGTGGCCACTGACTCAGACGTTATCTGTCACTCAAACCAGGGTTTTAAATAAGGCACCAAAGTAATTTGTTTACTCGTAGTCTCCAAATCCACCGAGAAAGTTGTGGAACTGTGCTGCCTGGAAGAAATGTCCCAAAAAGACTTTGTGCTGTTATAACAAAATATTTATAAATATTTTCAGCTACATGAATTACGTGACTGATTTATGCTACTTCGTCAGCATATAGTTATTTTCTCTTGAGTAAAATTATTTCTCTCAGACAAGGCCTTTCCTCCGACCCACTGCTAATCACACAGATATTCACAAACGGACAGTAATTTGAATATTAATGAAACTATAACAATTTGGAAAAAAATTTGACTGCTGAAAAACATGGTAGTATTTTTAAAGTCAAACATAAATGCTGTGATTACCTGCATTATGGATCTCCTCATTTAGTGTAGATAATAAAGATTTAATGGGACAGTAAATCTGGTCACCGGGGTCCTCAAGACACGCTGTCCTTCAGCGTTCCACATCACTCCTCTGACCGGGGTCTGTCTTTCTTACAGTTCTACGGTGAAGTCCCTGAAAACAGAATAGATGTCATAGTAGCTAATCTAACTGTGACCGATAAGGATCAGCCACACACGCCGGCCTGGAACGCAGCGTACAGAATCAGCGGTGGGGATCCCACGGGGCGCTTTGCCATTCAGACTGACCCGAACAGCAACGATGGCTTAGTCACCGTGGTGAAAGTAAGTGCATTGTTCTCTCTGATGGCCACTCTGCAGTGACCAGTATATGTCCCCTACCCCCTTAGTCTGTTATTGAATCTTAGCACTTTTTTCTTTCAAACATCTTTAAATCTGGAATTAATATATTTTGGGGAGTCACATTTGCTATTTTTTAGTAAATGTTGAGGCTGAGGCCAACTTAGATGTTCTCAATCTGTCCCTGGAATATGACTGTTTTTAAGTCAGTTTGGACAGTTTTAACAACCTGAAGGCAGGATGACCATCAGTGATGTTTACTGTCAGTGTAGTTGTGCCTTAGTGATATATCACATCCTGAAGTTTTGATCGACTTGCCATGTCGAGAGGAATTTGATCACTAATTGATTAAGAAGGATGCCCCAGACCAGTAGTCTCATGTCAACAGGTCACTATTAGAATGTTGGCTCAGGAAACAAACCAGGAAATATCACAAAAGAAAAATGGAATGAGCAGGAAAGAAGAGGGCCTACGCTTTTAAAAGGTTTTGAATTTACATTGCTGTTGTTAAATGCTGTTTTCAAGACTTTAAGAAATTGGTTCTTCTGATCTTTAATCGTCAAAAAATAAAAAACTGAGTGCTGGAAGCAAGGGGGACATTAACTTTGAGTGTAATAAAGACATAACCATAAAGTAACAGCTCTTTAAAGTGAACATCTCTTCCTTTTAGACGCCCAGGGAAGAGATTTCCTTCCTTGCCTTCAGTCCCAACACTCTTGATTTGTAAGTGAATCCAAATGTTGGCCTGATAGAAAGGTGCACTGACGTGTCAGTTGTCAAGAATTTTATGTGTGCATGAGTAGAATGGTGATTTCCCTCATGAGGTGGGGGTTGGGAATTCTCTGAATGAATACAGCGTAATGATCAAGAGCACAGGCCCCAGAGCCCCCAGCGTCTGTGTTCAAATCCCAGCTCTGCTCGTGGTAGTGGTGTGACCATGGCAAGTTGTTTAACCTCTCTAAGCCTCATGCAAAAAGTGTGGATGGTAGCAGGAGCCAAGTCATAGCGTTGCTGTGAGGGATAAATAAGCTTAACGCACTTTAAAGGATTTAGAACTGTGCGTACCACTTAGCATAAATAAATGTTACGTCAGGGATGTTTCATGTGGCTAATGAAATCACTCAAAAGAATTCTTTCTTATTTTCTGGCTTCTTTAGTGTCTTGTTTAAAATAATTGAGAAAGAGAAGTTGAATTGGAGATTTTAGAGGGAGAGAAAAAAAGCTATGTATCTGTGAAGATTTGAGGAGATGTTCTAGGTTGAGAAGCCAGTGCGGTTTGTGCTCATGAGGCGGCTTTCTCATTCGCTTCAGCTCTTCATCATTCTTAGACTACCCATGATGGCATGAGAGCTCTCCAAGCTCTTTTTTCATACTATTATGGACAGTGATGCTTATCTGTGCCTCCTCTAGGAGGTGGGCAAGGGAAATTCAGAGTCAATGTCCAGTCTGGTCATTGATTCCTGGTAACCTTTCTGTTGATGGTAGGATTCAGCAGAACTTTGGAAGCTGATAGTTACATTACGGGTTATTTGTTCATTCCTTTGTCTAGAGTGTTGGTCTTAGATTTGGGATTTATTTAGACTAGTAAAATACCCAAAATTATTTTGGAAAACAGACAGAATTTTGGTTTGCTAAGTAAGGAAAAAACATGCACAAAACTCTTCTACCTATAAACACTATCGTTTTTAAAAAGTGTGTGTGTATATGTGTGCACTTTAAAACGTGTACTTCAAATTATGAATGATACTTTTAAATAGAATGTGTTTAGCTTTATGAAAAAAATCACATTTTCTAGTTTTTGTTTAGTCCATTTCATCACAGACTGGTAAAATCTTTCCTGGTTGAGGCATGGTCCTTGTACCAGCGTTTAAGAGTACAATCTGGACCATCGTGTTCTCACTTGACCTCAGATTATTTTGTATTTTTGTTCAACAATGCTGTTCTTAAGAATAACTAAGGTTTTAGATTTAGCTAAATAAATGCAGTCAGTGCAATAGTAATATGCATTGTTTTGTGAACATAAGTCTTCAAAGTACCCAGGATTTATAAATCTCTTATATAAATGGGTTTAATTGTGATAAATATTTCAATCATTGACCATGCTAATGCATGTTTTCCAGAAATTCAAGAGGAACCTAGGGTGCTGGGAATGAAAAATTAATGTTTTAGAAATAGAGCTGATAGGAGAATAAACTGCAGAATGCAAATATTCTTATTTCCTGCAAAAATATAATTTCCTTTCTTTTAAATTTTTCTAGCCAATCGACTTTGAAACAAATAGGATGTTTGTCCTTACTGTCGCTGCAGAAAATCAAGTGCCATTAGCCAAGGGTATTCAGCACCCACCTCAGTCCACTGCCACTGTGTCTGTTACAGTTATTGACGTGAACGAAAACCCTTATTTTGCCCCAAATCCCAAGATCATTCGCCAAGAAGAAGGCCTTCATGCCGGCACCATGTTAACAACGTTTACTGCTCAGGACCCAGATCGATATATGCAGCAAAATATTAGGTATCAAATGACATTTATGGTGTTTTTCTAATTTACATGATGTCCTATACTGTGCATAAAATATATTTACTGTTTGAGTGAGAACTTTTTTCACTGGAAGCAAAACTACTTATTACCAAATTATTTTTAATTCTTCGATGAACCTTCTTTTCAGTAGATCAATGAGTACATTGGTTAGGAAATATAAGAATGGATCATGTCTTATTTGAAGAAAAAATGTTTTCTGCCCCCTTTTCTTTTTTTTTTATATTTAAGAATAATTCAGCCTGTGCTTTTATACCAAGCATCACAGAAAGTTTCTACTGTGAATAAATAGGGGACTCTCAGAAGCTTATAACATGTATCTCTTCTCCACTCATCAGAAAAAGAAAACTCACGCCAAAACCAAGATATCAGCTAATTATTTTCATCCCTTACCTGTACAGTAGTTATAGGACTTACAAAACATATCTGTAAAGATTTCTCGCCTCAGCAAAATCTAATTTATCCTTCTTGATGAGGGAGTAGATAGTTAGCAGAGCATACCCCACACGACCATTTTCCATTGCTGGTGATGATAATTTTTTAAATTAGCTCATATTTTATTTAATTTCTTCCAGAACTGCTGCTAACAGATAACTGCATATCTTCTCCATTTCTCTAGACATTGAAATCAAGATAGATAGATAGCAAATTAATAGATGTATTAAACTCCTACAACTTTTTACCTCTCAAAATATAGGATATTTTTTCCAATCTGTATATTGGTTATCCAAGCTTGAAAATCTCACCCTCAGCCCGGTTGAAAAAGGAGTTGAAGCTGATCAGTCTACTGATAGAGATAATCTGCTTCAGATGGCCTCTGCTGTGGGACCTCCCTTGATAGGCGTAGTTCTGAGGCTTGACCCTGTGTGGGAGATACTAGTAGGAATGGGATTATGGGGGTCTCCTCGCTGTGACGTCATCTCCACCATGATAAGGTGGTAAATATTTTAAGCGTTTTCTGTGATAGAAAATTCCACTTCTCTTATAATTTCTCTAATATCCTATACATTAGGGCTACTGCTTACTTAGAAGGTAAATTTGAGCTATTTTATCTGCACTATTACTATTCATTGAAATAGACAACAGCTTGAAACAAAATCTGTCAAATCCACCATAGCCCACTGCACAGAAACGGGGCTCCTAGTCTTTCCCCTCAAACACCTGTCTAATGTTTCCTGCGTGCCCGCCCACACTCAACCTTTATGTGCCTCCCAGAATCACCGTCACAGAAATACTTTTCCATGTGAAAGCTGTATATCCAGCCATTATCTAAAAAAAATACAAGTTAATGAGCTGGTTGCATTTGAAATTAGACTGAAAAATATGTTTTAGTTTTTTAAAGTTTTATATCAAAAGAATTAACATACTGTACTTTCATTTTTTAGATACACAAAATTATCTGATCCTGCCAATTGGCTAAAAATAGATCCTGTGAATGGGCAAATAACTACAATTGCTGTTTTGGACAGAGAATCGCCAAATGTGAAAAACAATATATATAATGCTACTTTCCTTGCTTCTGACAATGGTACGTAATTAAATATAGTCACTGTATTATCCTGTGTGTTGTTAGAGTATAGCCTCATCATGCATGCATCATCAGGAAATGAGGTTTTCTATGAAACTCAATTGTCTAGAAAATGGATATCTATTACTCTAAGGCCCAACTTCTACTTTCCTTTTCCACTGGGTTTTCTATGACATGTTCCCTGTCTTCTGTAATGAATGTTCCCAATGTCCATACACCCTCCTTAGTAGCCTCATATTGTGATGACAAGCCTTTGTGGGTTTTCTGCCCTCCTCTGCGTCAGTGCCTCATTACTGCAGGGTGAGTCCGTCCTCAATGGCCCCAGACACTCTGGGATTTTTTTTTGGAGGAAGATTAGCTCTGAGCTAAATCTGACTCCAGTCCTCTTCTTTTTTTGCTGAGGAAGATTGGCCATGAGCTAACATCCATGGCCATCTTCCTCCACTTTATATGTGGGATGCCTGCCACAGTCTGGCTTGATAATCAGTGTGTAGGTCCACACCCGGGATCTGAACTGGTGAACCCTGGGCTGCTGAAGCAGAGCATGCAAACCCAACCACTGTGCTACTGGGCTAGCCCCAGACACTGTGTTTTTTGAGTTGGTCCTTTTATTTCTTCTGATCTGTCAATTTGCTGCCATCTGTTTTTCTGTCTCTAGCACTTTTCCTCTTTCTAATTCTCTGCCTCTAGTCTGCCATGGGCTAGGAAACTTAATTTTGTGCATAAATGGAGATCTGTGAGAACACAAGCTTTGGTATGTTAGTTTTGGCCCTTTTTTTTTTGTTGTTCTGGGTCTCTGCTAGATTCTAAATGGTTGAGATGAATAGATAGCCCAATTGTTTTAGTTATTTAAGACAAATATGACTTATGTAAATCTGGTGGTGGGTCTGTTTTGCTCTGTTGGCTCTCAGTACGACGTGTGTTTCCGAGTACAGGCTCTCGAGCTCTCCCTGACCCCCTGGGTGCAGACTCCATCTCTACCACTGCCTAACTGTAGAATTGGCAACAAAGTTTTAAATCTGATGGTGGCAGTACCTGACTCAGGGTGTATTAAGGAAGATAAAATGGCTGTACACATAAAGCTTTTAAAGCAGTGTCTGGCACAAACTCAACACTCAAATAAATATTTCTCTGGTGTGTTAATAGTTTCAAAACTGAATCACAAGCATATTTTAAAATCATTTTAGTGTTAGACTATGAATGTTAACATCTAATAAAAATCGCAGGCTTCAATTTGGTGGTCAAGATATGCAGCTTGAAAAATGTTGCCTATCAACACTTGTGATAAGAACAGTTTCCATGAACCTTTCACAATCATGTATAATAAGATTCAGTGAGATCATTATCTGTCATAAATCTACGTGGTGACAGGGCTAAAGCAATATTTCCTGTCTTTTCTAATGTGGGACCTACTCAAATATTTAGGGTTGACGCTCGGGAGAAACAGCTTCTGCCATTTCTGCCACTGCACATCAGAGCACAGCGTTAGTGGCTGTTTCATGCTGCCTCGCCGTATGTAAGGAGTAGCTTTCCTCTGCAGTGGAACCTAAAGTAATATATCTTGCACCAGTATGTTGAGATTTAAAGAGCTATAAAATTATATGTATGCATGTTTGTTGTGAGTTACAACCAAATTTTTCGTTCACCAAGGTGGATTGTTTCCTAATTGAAGGGGTGTTTGATGTGAGAGAGGAGTAAGCGCTTAAATCTGTGGAGCTGTGATGCTTTGCATATGCGCTCAGCTTTAAATCATGAGGCTGGGTCTGGAGCCCTGGTTCTACTCCTTAATGTTTGGGCAAGGCCTTCGTCTCTCTGTGCCTTAGTTTCATTATTGATAAGTTGTTTTTGCTGCTTGTCTATTCTATAAAGTTGTTAAGAGAGTCAAGTAATATTAAATGTGATAATAAGTGTGAAAATTCCTCATACTATGGAGTATCATAGCAATCACTGTGGTATTAGAAAATTGTTAACAGCCACCTTATGTCTCCACCTTAACTCTCCCTGCTCTCAGAGCCATCCGTATTCCTCAGAGAGGTCCATGGAGGTTTCTCTTTGTCCCCTTCTCAAGAATGTGTGTGTGCTCCTTTCTAGTTCTGTGTTCTTGGGCAGGTCACTTACACCTCTGGGTCTTGGTATGCAACCTTTTTTAGAAAATATTTATATTTCTATCATAGTATAATATATATAAATTATATAATTAGTTAAATATTATAGTTATGTAATAACATAACATTTCTATTATATATATTTAGTATGTATATTTATGTATAATTTATAATATATCAGAGGCCAAATCACCAGACTAAATAATCACAAGAAGTGGTAGAGAGCACATTTGGTAGTGGAATGAGAATGGGTTTGGGGTCAGGCAGACCAACCTTAAGTAGCAACGCCATCACTTACAAGAGTGTGTGACCATGAACAGTTTATAGAGATTTAGGTTCCTTGTTTATTTAAACCTACTGCCTAGGATTACAATGAAATAATGTATATAGAGAAACCTGTTCCACTCTCAGGGAGGGAGTTGGTTGATCAACACAGATCATTTCTCTTCTCCACGGCATTCCTTCCCCAGATGAGGTCTATGGGTCTGCATTAGTTGTCTGTAGCCTGTTTCAAGTTTTTGTAGCTGTGTTTGAGCTTTAAAAGCATTTTTCTGTTCTTTCATGCACATGTCTTGGTTTTCCATCAAAAGAGTAGAGTCCGCAAGATCATGAGCCTGGTGTTCTGCTTCTCTCACATTCCCTGCAGTGCCTAGAGCAGCATGTTGTGCACGGGGCCCAGAGTAACGGACGGCGAGGGCAGGAAAGGTGCAGAGCCAGCTCGGCAGGGGCACGCATGGTCGCCGTGCTCAGCTCCTGCACACCAGCAGTGGCAGCTCAAGGTCATCCTAGAAAGGAAGCAAGAAGTGGCCTTGTTCCGAAAACAGTCTGCCCTGATGCTGTGGCAACTAGATTTTTCCAAAGTTATGCAATGATAAGGGCAAGAAGGCTAGAAGCTTTGAGAATTTCACTGTCATTGAGACTCATGGGAGAGAATTGTTTAGCATCAATTTGTGATTTTTCTCCCTTTTAAGGAATTCCTCCTATGAGTGGAACAGGAACGCTGCAGATCTATTTACTTGATATTAATGACAATGCCCCTCAAGTGTTACCTCAAGAGGCAGAGACATGTGAAACTCCAGACCCCAATTCAATTAACATCACCGCACTTGATTATGACATTGATCCAAATGCTGGACCATTTGCTTTTGATCTCCCTTTGTCTCCGTTGAATATTAAGAAAAATTGGACCATCACTCGGCTTAATGGTAAGAAGAGATTAATTATTTGAATATGTGTGCAGTTGAGAAGTTCTGAAGCCTGTTATTAAAAGTTAATTGTAGGTCCTTTATAATCTTATTAAATATATTTTAAAAGCTACTTAAAGTTTAAATAAGATATTGAAAGCCCTTAAAACCAAAAGAGTCTTCACAGCACAGCATAGTTATAGTCTGCTTCATATATACTGTTAGGTAGTAAATACGTTCTAGAAAATGCTATGTGTTTTTTACTGTATTAGGTATTAGTTATCAAACTATATTTTTTGCTTTTTCATATAGGTGATTTTGCTCAGCTTAATTTAAAGATAAAATTTCTTGAAGCTGGCATATATGAAGTTCCAATCATAATCACAGATTCTGGGAATCCTCCCAAATCAAATATTTCCATCCTTCGCGTGAAGGTTTGCCAGTGTGACTCCAACGGGGACTGCACAGACGTGGATAGAATCGTGGGTGCGGGGCTTGGCACGGGTGCCATCATTGCCATCCTGCTTTGCATCATCATCCTGCTCAGTAAGTGCTTTCATTGGTTCTTAGATTTTCCCTTTTCGCTTCTAGGATGTTTAGCAAAGTAACTTGGTGCTGTTATCTTTCAAAGTAATTTAACAACTCTTTTCAACCTCTGAGCCTCTTGCCAATCACATATGGGACAGCCAAGTCCACTTCAGAATGAAAAGAGCCTGAGCATTGTTTCAAACATTCACATGTTTGCAGCAAACCCGGCCTGCATACCTCTCCCATGCCGTTGCAATTTTCTGATGCTGATGGCTTGGGGAGCAGTAGCAAACTCTTTTCATAGAAAAATGTTAGACAGTCCTAAGTTTGAACACTTCTCTTATGATTTGAGTATGAATTTATGACACGTAGTTGATGATTTAGGAAAATAAGTATATTGCTTTCCTTCACTTTCCTTCATATAAAGCGCACTCAGCAACCTGCTCCAGTCATGCAAGGATCAAGGTAATTGTTTCTGAAGGGCTGCATAAAATAGTGAGAGACTGTACTTCATACAGCACATTTGATAATAGAAATGATTACACAGCTCAATAAATTGTCTGTCTTTAGAGCAAGTCTCGATTAAGGAATTGCTCCTTTTTAAGATACTTTGCAGTCTTTGGTTCAGTGGAATGCAAGAAATTAACCACTAGAAAGTACTTTAGGAACCACTTCTAAGCATGCAGGTTAAAAGGATAAATTGCCAGGGCCCTGTGTTTTATTGTGGAATAGCGGCAGGACTTAGTTTATTGTGCAATCATGTTATGCACCAATCACTTTCTTGAAAATGTTGGCCATTTCTTTTATGTTTTCTCCATTTACAAGTGTTTTGGTAATTTAGAATTCTGTTCCTTTATTCTAAGCAATTACTATAGAAGCCTGAGCATTTTTTACTTCCTGTGTGGAGACTACTTTGACTATAATTTGAAACCTGCATGCTATACTAATAATCCACTTGCTAGATTTAGCCCTGGAACAATGGCAAATGAGATCATGTATCTGGCTTTAAAACGAGGATATTTACTTTTATGGCCAATAATAAAAGTGTGCTCAAATAGGAGTCATTAAATCTTTAACTTCAGGATGTAAACTGATACCCCCAGATTTTAGAGAGAATGCATTCCTAGATGTGCACTTAGGGATATGTTTCAATTTCAGCTAAAATGTGGCATATATGTCAACCTTATCGAGAAAGACTTAGATATGATGGATTATGGCGTGAAGAAATGACTGTAGCATTTTGAAGGAAAATGAATTGGTGCTGATTTTAACATCAAACCTCTGGAAAATTTGTGGTTCTAGACCTGGCCCAAAAGTGTAAGGCATGAAAGCCTAATGTTATTTCCGTGCTCGAACTAATCCCCTTGCCTTCGTACCTGAAACATGCAGTTTATTATGAACAGGAATGCAGAATAGTGCAATAGGAAAACACCAGCCTTTGGGGGCCAAAAACACTCAACAGTTGATCCAATTCCAATTTACTACCAAAGTCATCTTGGCCAACACCTATCCCCCCTTGAGAAGTCCCCCTTGAGAAGTAGCGTTCTCTGATTTGGGGAGCATAATGGTGACCAAGCTGAATAAAAGAGCAATTAAATAACAAGTAACAAGTTAATTTGCTGTGTGTTGTTTTAGCATTTACGGGAGTATCCTATCCTCTAGCAAGCCAAAGTGAAAGATAAAAATAGTTACTGTCCCCATTTGTCGATGAAGAAACTGAGGACAGTGTTCACCCAGTGAGTTCACAGGGTACCAGGGACTGGAAGCCAGTTCTCTCACTCTAAACCCAGTACTCAGACTCCTGTTTTTTCTTCTCTCTCTTAATGTGAGGCCAGAAACAGATAACAGAGTGGCATATGCACTACAAGTTTTTGACCCATATAAGTATGTTATTAGTGTTGAAGACTGTGATTGTATAAGTCAAATTTTAAAAATTACAATATAGTGATTTTTTCACTCTTTTCCTACCTAGTCCTCGTTCTAATGTTTGTGGTATGGATGAAACGCCGGGATAAAGAACGCCAGGCCAAGCAACTTTTAATTGATCCAGAAGATGATGTAAGAGATAATATTTTAAAATATGATGAAGAAGGTGGAGGAGAGGAAGACCAGGTGAGCAATATTTTAAATCTTTAAGTGAAATTTTATGATCATATCATCTAAATGGTAGGAAAATGTTAATGCAAGCAGTAAGAAAATGGTGTCAAATTTCCTTTCTGCTATCACATTATCAAACGCTTGGTGAATTCTTTCCAATGTTTGCTGCGCATTTCTTCAATTTTTTTTAAAGTGCCAAATGTCATTGTATTTATTTTGTAAGAAAATCATTAAATTGCTTCAAGAAGCCCAGGATTTAAACCTAATTCCAATTATATTTGTACTAATAGAAATGTTTTTCTTTACAGTTTTTCATTATTGGATATCCGAAATATAAGTAAAAGTCTTTCTGCATTGAGATTTAGATATTTATATGTATGGCAGAAAAAGCACTAGACTATTCATTCCACAAGCATTTCCCAAGCACATTCAATATTCCAAGCACTATTTTAATCATCGAGGATACAGACGTGGGCAGAGCCAACGAATGTCTACCCTCAATGGTCTTACATTCTTGAGAAATATTTGAAGTTGGAGACAATATCTAGTTCATCTTTGTATCCCTAGTGTCTGTTCTGGTGCCTGGCTCATAGTAGTTGCTCGATAAATGTTGAAGCTCCATCTGGCTGTAAAATAACATGAGCTTCTGTGTCACTGTGTATGTAAGGAACTGCGTATCTGTTCAAAGATAAGAATGACCAATAGTTGGGAAACAAAGATCTTTATCTACTTGGAAGCAACAATTTAGGTAATATCATAGTTAACATTTATAAGATCTGTACTGCATACCAGGCATTCTGCAAAGGATATTAAGTGCTGTTATCTCTTAAATCTTTGAAACTTGTGGTATACTTGAATGTCTTCACTTTTGTCATAGAAGACAGACACTAGGGATGGTTGGAGTCTACACACTCATACGACTAGCAAGTGATAGATGCAGGATTTAAATCCAGGGCTGTCTGATGTCACAGCCTAAACTAACACTCTGATACAATTCCTCTTGAAATTATCTGGACCATATTAATGAAATTCTTGAGAAATCGCTAGGACAGGTATTTCTTAGATACATTTGATAGTTATGTCATTTCTACTAAGTAATGGAAATGTCACAATAGTAGTCAGAAAAAGAACTCACAGTTAGTGGGTCTTAGACCATTTTCAGTAAATTCCAGTGTACTCTGTCTTAAGTATAGATGTAGACATTATTGATAGGACTGTTAACTTGAATAAACACGAATTTTTGTGAACATACTTTCTCCTTCCCTTCTTTACTCCTTTGAGGAAATAATATATCACTTTTTGTTTTACAAAGCACACTCACTTCCACTGTTGTGTTTAATCTTTGTGGCAGCCTGTTATGGTTTTTCATTTTCTATTTGCAGCAAATTGCATGGTTCAGTCTCAGAGTTTGTCCTGGCAGAGCCAGAACTCAAGCCCAGCTTCCAGCTTCCATGCTTGGGTAACAATATTCCTCAACTCTCTCATTTAGAAGAGAACCGTGTTTAAAATCTGTTGAAAACTTGACTTGTGTGTAAAGCTGTTTTGAATACTGACTAATTAAAGTGGCTCTATAAATACACCCCAGGGTTTCTTGCTTATAAATATCTTTGGATATTAAAATTCATGTTTAGCTTAATCCTTCATTAATCTGTCCTTTCACTTGCCTGAGCTATGTTCAAGATCAGCAAACGTACATTGATCACATTCTCTCATAAATCTTTTCGGTATTTTATTTTTCATGACATTCTGCATAATTTTCTAGACATAAACCTAAACCCAACTCAAAGAAGCTGCAGTGAAAATAGTAATAACTGGAAGACCACTGGTCATAAGTGGATGCTTCACAGAATGGGAGGCCTAGAGTCAAGAACCACGATGATTCTCAGAATCTGAGAGTCTGGTCCAGGGCACTCGATGTCTCCTGATTGGGCTCTTTCTCCTCCCCTCCCACCAATCCCTTTAAGAAATTGTTTAATGAGGTTTTATTGTTGTAGTTATTTTAAGAAAGTCTTACTTCCTGTATTGACTTCATCCACTTAGATGCATTCTTGAAATCAGATGGTCAAATTTATCTAAGATTTATTGAAATTATCATAATAAATCTTCAACCTCTTCTTTTCTTGATCTCTAAAGTTTTCTTTGCCCCTAGATAAACTCGTGCACATAAATGTGTTGCTTCCTACCCACTTCCCTGAAAGTCCAAAGATTTTTCTGGAACTTTCTCTGTATTGTCCTCTGTGGCTAATTTCTTTATTTAGTACGAGTCTTCCTGTGGCATCTTTTTGTAGCCCCTTGGTTCTTTGATGGCATTTTAGTCTCGGTCAAGAGCTTTCACCCATCTCTGATCCTCTGTTATGATTTCTATTTGCGGTTCTCATATAAAAAATTGTGACAAAATTACATAATGGGTGTTTTTTTCTAATTTTTACCTCACAATAGCGGAATAAAATATGCAGTATAGGAATGCTACATCAAGAGTTCTGTCTCCTCTACCTCTGAAGTGAAATCCATTCACCCATCTCCCTCACCAAGGCCGCTACCTCAATTAGTTCAGAATCATCACTGTCCTGCAAGAGCGTCCTAGTGAGTGTCCTGTCTCTGGTTTCATACCCCCATCCGTTCTTCAGAAATTGCCAAATCTAGGCTTCCTTAGCATGGCAGATCCTTGGCCCTTTGGTGTACCGCCTCGTGCACTAGGTAAAGGCCTGTGCAGAAGAGTTGGTGGTGGGTGCAGACTCCCTCAGGATGGGAATCCATCAAGCTGTTCACTCCTGGCCACTAAAGTTTCCCTCAGAATCGTGATGTTTTGTCCTTTTACCATTTAATGACAGATTCCTTTCTTCTTCCGCCCACTCCTCTTCTGGGTCTTCTTTCTCCTAGAAAGGGCTTGTCATTGTCTGTATTTTCGTTCAGTTAGACCTCACTATGTTCTCAGCCGTCTTATGGTTTCAAAATTCTGTGATTTGGTAACTTTTTTGTTCTTGGCAGTAGAGTGTGAATAATCATCTCATGATTTTCTATATCCCAGCCAGCAGCAGAAGGCTTCCTCCGGGTCTAAGAATGTAACCACCGGACATGTCAACAAAGAACATTTCCAGAACCCCAGAAGCTTCCCTTGTACCCCTTGCCAGCCAGTGTCAAAAGTAATCAGTAATTTTTGTTTCTATCACCACAAATTAGCATTATCTGGTTTGGGATTTTCTTATTCAAATGGATGTCATACAGTAGGTGTTTTTCCTGTCTGGCTTCCTTTACTCAACATTATATCCGTGAGATTCATCCATGCTATATTTAGGAGTAGTTCATTTTTGTCACTGCTGAGTAGTATTCCATTGTAAGAATTAACCATATCTTATCTATCCTTCTACTACACTTGGATATTTGAGTTGATCCAGTTGAGTTATTATGAATAAAACTGCTATGAACATTGTTGTGCATTTTCTTGGTACATGTGCAGGGGTTGAATTTCTAGGCTCTAAAACGTGCCTATGTACAGCTTTAGTACAATCCTGCCAGTTTTCCAAAGTGATCGTCCCCGTTTCTACCTCCCCTTGCCACAGCAATGTATGAAAGTTCCAATTCTCCTTCATCCTCACTGGCGATGTGATTTTCTTCAGTCTTTTAAAATTTTAGCCACTCTGGTGATGTACATCTTATTATGATTTAATTGAGAGGCTCCTACTGACTGACTGACCATTTTGCTGTCTTCCTTGTGAAGTTTCTGTTCAGCTTATTTGTCGGCTTTCCTATTGAGTCATCGGCTCTTTTTTTATTGATTTGTTGGAGGTCCTTATATATTATGGATATCAGTTCTGTCAGATAAATGTTTGTAAATATTCTCTCCCGTTCTATAGCTTGCTTTTTTATTCTCTTAATGATCTCTTAGGATCCACAGAAGATTTTAATTTTAGTGGAATCCAATTTATCAATTTTTTCCACTGTGGTTAGAGCATTTATATCCTATTTAAGAAAACTTTGTCTACCCTGAGGTAAAGAATCCTCCTTGCCAAAAAAATCTTCATGTTGTCTTCTTGAAGCTTTATGGTTTTACCTATCACATTAAATCTGTGATCCATCTATGGTTTTACCTATCATATCATATCTATTTAATACCTGTCATATTAAATCCAGAGTAATGGATTATTCATCTGTATAAGATATGGATCAGAGTTTTTTGTTTGTTTGTTTTATATATATCCAGCACTGTTTACTAAAAAGATAACCCTTCTTCACTGCATTGTAGTGGTTCGTTTGTCATAAAGCAGGTGGTTATGTACGTGTGGGGCTGTGGTTGGCTTCCTCACTCTATATGTTGTCCTACTTGCTCATTTGTCTATTCTTGGGCCAATACCACACTGCTTTCATTGCTATCACTTTTTAATATGTCTTCATATTTGTTTGAATAAATTCTCCAACTGAACTCATCAAGAGTTTTTTTTCAACATTTTTGGTGGATTTTATCATTTACTTTATTTTTCCTTAAGAAAGATACACCATTTATTTAGTACTCTTACTTTCTAAGTGAATTTATTCCAAACACCTCTCCATTTTCTAAATAAGATTTTATTGCTTTAAATCTTAACATCATGGTCAGTTCCTGAGAAGTTCAGTTTTGTGAAATACACTGTATTCTATTTTCCATAATTCACATGTGGCTCCCTGTTAGAAATTCTATTTCTTTCTAGTGTGCATTAAGCATTTTTGGCAACAGAATGTGGTTCATACTTTTTTATTAGTTTTTTTGAAGGTATTCTCTCTTTACAAGAGTGGGCCTTGGAAATGGAATTGATGCCATCTTAAGTTCTAGACAAATTTTAGTCGATTTTTATTTCATTTGGCTGGTATTTTATGGAGCATGTGGATGGAGATTGTGCCATAGGAAGCAGACACAGCTTGCCATAATCAGGCAGTGGTCTGCTTGGTGTCTCAGTTGGACAGTCTTAAAGAATCACCAGCTTTAAAGGATGGGTAGGTCTCAGAGGTCAGTCTAGGTGGTTGGTGGCTGTGGTTACAGGCAAAGGCAGGTCTGCAGCCACTGGCTGTCCGAGCGTGGCCATACTGCCTAGCCTACAGCTGGCTCAGCCAAGATTCCTATTTTTCCTGCCAAGCAAAAGTATCCTTCTTTAGGAGCTAACTTAGAAAGAAAGCAAAGCAGAGCAGTCATTTACAAAGGTAGCCCTTATCTTCCCTGCTGTTGATGAGCATCTCTATTTGTTTAAGTTCTGTGCCAAAACACCGGGTGCTAGTTTCTTTAACAAAATACCGAAAAGGGGCCTAAGAAAAGAAGAACAAAACAAACACCTCTGTATCTTTTTTCTTGTCCTGTGGATGGTAGACTTTTACCAGTGCTTGTGGATATTCCACTCTGGTTTGGATGGATTGTCAGGAGACTAGATTGGACCCCTATTTGAAACTAGCATTAGATGTGTTCTGAACAGAAGCATTATTTCCTCACAGGACTGTTGGCAGTTGGACAGACACTTCTGTGTAATGTCCAGTCTCTTTTCAGAGGGCGAGCTTCCTTCTTTATCTGCTTCGCTGCCATAATCAGCAGGGCTTTTGGTAGTTATCAAGTCATGTTTAATTACCCTCATTAGTAAATGTCCTTCCGTGCCCTTTTGGCCAGTGAGGCTGGTTGCAGATACTGTATCCCTTTTAATGATCTTTGCTTCCAGTTCCTTCCGTATCAGTGTCACTAATAAAATCAAGGTGAGTGTACAATATAGCTGATAGCAGCTTATTTTTTCTGGAACCGTCCCCTTTTAGCCCCAGGATAGGAAACAGAAACTGTTAGCTTCCTGCTCTTTAAAGCTTAGACTTAATTACGATTGCTCTTATATTAAACAAACATTTAGGGAGTGTGTATTATGTTTACAACGCTCACTGTTGCTCTCCTTAACAACCTCTACCTAAATCACTTACATTATGCAGCTTCATCCTCCATAATAACAAAAGCTATAGTTTGGTGTACCCTACATGTTATGATGCCCTGTACTAAGTGCTTTATATCCATTATTTGATTTGACCCTCCCTAAGTACAGCAAAGTAGGTACATGCTGTTAGAAAGTAGTGAAGTGGGGATTAAATCCTGGCCCAACCGAGTCCAAAGAAGCTGGTGTGTTTACCATATCCTGTAGCATCCTTGGCAAAGAGCAGGCTCAACTAGGCAATTAAGGCAGTGCCTTTCAGAATGTCATTTGAATTTATCAGTGAAGGCTATCCCTTCCTGGAAGTAGGCCCTCAGACATACAGCAGCTTCCTCTGCTCTTAAAATTGGACTTGGAAGATTTTCCATTCCCAGGGCCTTGTGGGAACTCTGGGTCTATGAGAGGTGATGCTGCTGTTCTTGTGGGAGGCTTCACAAATCGCAATCAGTGGACCCTGGAGTTCTTTGGACCATGGCCAGTGGTTCAAGGGAGCAATGGCAGCAAGAAGTGGGCAGGACTTGTCTCCACAGGCAGAGTCAACTCATTTGAGATTAAAGCTGAGGCTGGTCAGAGCCAGACATGACAGAAAGTGTGAACGGCTACATAAAGACTCCACATCATTTCTCTCTTGATCAATCTCGGGTTCTTGGCCCTTATTATCCACTGTGTTCCAGACCTGTCTTCTGTTTATTCTATTACTCGCTGCTGCTGCAGTGACTAAATTTTCTTCTCTCAGTCTCTTTGGACAGACAAGGCCCAGCACCTCTTGGGCTCGGTAGATTTCACATTCCAGGACTGTGAGGACTCTCTCTGAATTCCCAAATTTGGTTTTATGTTTTAAAGACTTGCTCGGGGCTGGGCTCTTTTGCAGCAGAGATGGTTCTGAGTTCTCAAAGAAAGTCACTGATACCAACCCTGATGGTTGGGGGGCTTGTCTGAAAGCTGGATTGGCTGTCACTTTAAAGTCACAGTTCATACACTGGGGGTCTGTGTTTTATTTAGCTTGTAGAGCTTAAAAATTGAAAAACATCACGTAAATTTTGGATCTCCCAATCCTCTCAAAACATGGAAACATCTAGAAACATGACCTGCATTATGACCTGACAGGCATTGTTAGAAACTAAAAAGAAGCTTCCTCTTTAAGCAAGGCAAGCATGTTCCAGTAATTGCATTTTTTTTTTCATTTTTTTCGTACCAGGCCAGCTTTATTGATTTACATTATCAGCCTATCCTTTATAGATAACTATTTTTGCAGACTCTGATTCAATTATATAATAATTACTAGGCTTTAGATTAAGAAAAATAGATTTCTATGAGTAAGAGGTCCTATAGCGCTCTGAAACCAGGGAGTAATTTTCTATAGTACTGGTTTAAAGACAAGAGAAAGCCATAAATATACCTAACCAGATGGATTAGTTAAAATAGGCGAGCTGCTGTAATAAACCCTAAAATTTCAGTGAACTAAGCCTAATTGAAATGTCTTTCTTGCTTGCTTAGCAATAATTGGGTTTCTAGTCATGGGAGTTTGGGGAGGGGAGAGGAGATCTCCACTCCACACAGTCATTCAGGGACCCAGAGTGCCAGTGGCTCTTCCGTCTGCCACATATGGCTTCCAAGGTCACCCCAGCCCTGCATACATGCAATCTCTGAATGAAAAAAAGGCAGGGAGGATGATTTGTGGGAGATTTTTATGGACCACGCCTGGAAATGACACGCATCACTTCCGCTTTTGGAAGTGGGTTCTGAAACCAGCTGGAAGTCTCTACCTCACCCTGGTTGGGTACTTGAGTTTCGAGAATCTTCTGAGGTTCTGTGAGAACAGATTTTACCCACCCATGGTAGGTTGCTAGATCATGTGTATTGTTCTGACACATCCAGGTATGCCAGAAGGACGTGGGTCCCTGGACACAGAGAAGACACAGGAGGTGCAGCAACTCATGAGAATGGGACACTATATCACTGTATGGGTGTGAGAAGCAGTCTGTTAAGGCTCACCAAAAACCAGGCAGGGCAGCATTCCGTTACCCGGGGATGCTTCCAGTCCTCCCTGGGACGCGGAAGTCTTCTTGATCAGGCCCAGCCCTTGCACATGTAAGGAATCACATATAATTCCAATCACCCCTCTGCTTTGCATTTTTAACTGCTATAGGATTGAACTTCCTGTACGTCTGTAGTTAAGCCATGCTCTTTCATACTTTTGTGGCTTAGAACATGGCCTTTACCTGCTTAATTCCAGTTAGTCACCAAGATTCATCTCAAGACATCTTCTCTTGGGGTCCCAGGCTGAGTCAAGTGATTCTGTTCTGTGCTCTTACAACGTCTCATGTCTACCTCTATTTTGAGCTGTTGTCTTCAGCCCTGGTCTTGACCTTAAATCCTGTGAGGGCAGGGACTTGTCATATTCATTTTTTATTGCAATATCTAGGACAGTTGGCACCTGGCAGACACTCATAGAACATTTGCGCATTGGGCCATCTTCCCGAATCTCTTAGTTTGCAAGTCTATCCGTAGGGTTAATTGAACCACTACATCTCTGATAACTTTACTTTTATTTTTTGAAATCTCTGATTTCAGGAAATGATGATAGCATTCATTACATACTTGTTCTGTGTCAGGCACTGTGCTACATTCTTAGTTTTCATGTCTCTTATCATCTTCCCAACAACCCTAGGCAGTAGATACTGCTATTAGTCCAGTCTTCACAGCCAGGTCCATGTGACTTGAGAGGCCAAGCTCTTATGCACTGTGCTGGAGGTCATAAGGTAGATGTTTTATTTAGTCTTTCTGATCTATAGCAGGCAGGTATTGCTGGGTAGGACCAGCAAGTCTGGGCACTTAGCCATGGCTTATTAGATGTCCACTGGTAATCTGGCTTTAAAGCAGGCAAAGGGTAAGACCCAACTAATTGGTTAAACATAGCTTGCAAAATTGAGCACATTTTGACATTATGATAAAGTTAGAATCTGGAGAAGCAATCTGAGCAGCCAAGTTATTTAAAAAAAAAATCTGAGTATGCAATCTGGGCAACAGGAACTAAAATCTAAAATCCAGGCTGGATGCCTAGAGAGAGGGATGAGGCACAGGTACAAGAAAGCCACTTGAGACCAAACCAGTCACTTTCCTGAGTGAGGGATCTCTGCTTGAGCCAGAGGGTCTCTCTGGACCTCCTGCCAGTCTCAGGACCCGCCTCACTATGGGCAGCCATGCTTGACCCTCTGACTCAAGCCGAGAATGAAGCTGTATAATTTAACCATGGTATATTTGATTCTTTGAAATAATTGTTTTAGAAAATCATTCTGCTTTATAAGCAAACTAACAGATGACTGAATCTGGACATAACTGTGGAGACCACTTTCAACATTTTTATTGTTGGCTAAAGCACACTCTGTGAATTATGTTCCCAAGTGGTTCGTCCGTTAATACCCACCTGCAAACACTAGTGTATATTAGTTATTGAAAGAGTGACACTGATTTCACAAGAGGAGAGTTTCACCAGGGACTGAGTTAGCACATTGTCATCCCCATTTTGCACACTGTTCTCAAAATGCTTATGGCCAAGTGACACACGTTGGTGGGCTACAGACAGCATATATCCTGAACTGGTCTGTGCCCATTCCCTACTGAGTATTAAATATTTTTAATATGCACATGATTTGCACAGCATTCTTTATTTGCTATTCCTGTCACTCGTGTGGTTGACCACAACATTTTACATAATTTATTTTAATAGTCATTCTTCCTGAATAATCGTAAGTTTATTACATTTAGGTTAGAAGAATAGAAAGTTATCAATATCCCAGTAATAACAGTGATAAAGATTTGAATGCCAAATATATGTTAACACTATGCCAGAAAAAAAGAAGCTAAGATTCTAAGTGGTGTATGCCAAAGTTCTACCAGCTAGCCAATTCTACCAACTACCTGTTTTTATAAATAAACTTGTATTGGAATGCAGCCATGCACCATGCCCGTTGTTTACATATTGTCTGTGGCTACATTTACACTACAGCTGCAGCAGAGTTGAGCTCTTGTGACAGAGACTGTGTGGCCCAAAAAGCCTAAAATATTTACTCTCTGGTCCTCACCGAAAATGTTTTTTGATCCTTGCTATAAACTTACGCCATTAATGGAGTCCTCATCAGCGTTTTTTGTCCAAAAGTTGGAAATACTCTTAATGTTAGCACAGGAAGTTTACATAATCTGCCCAAGGTCACCCAGTTAGATGGTGTTGGAGCCTGGATTTGAATCAAGGCACTCTAGTTTCGGAATCCATCTTCTTAAATCACAATACTATGCTCCTTTGCTGTATTGAGTTTATGTATAAATGTCTCTTAGAACAAGGAATATATCTCTTTAGGAAATTCCAAAACAATGTGACGTAAACTAGTGAGGAATTTTGATGCCCATTCACCATATTCCCAACCAAATAGTGCCATTTCTTTATTCCTTATTTTTAGGTTTCCTCCAAGATAGAATAATAGGTCATGCTAAGACAGAAGGACCTTGATCTTGTCTGAGTGGTGACATTTTTACTTTTTGTAAGGACAAGTTGGAGGTTGGGATGAGAACGTGGAACTGAAGACGCGTTTAAATGGCTAACTTTTTTGTCTCCCAAGACAGTACTTGAAAGAGTTAAGAAATGTGCTCATCTTTATAGGGCAATGAGTGAGTTACCTGGAAAGAATGGGAAATTACAAACCTGAGGATAAAAAAATAAATTTCAGATTTTAGAAGAAACATCATCTTTCTGAAGCGCTCTTGCTCTGCTAGATCCCAAAGGCTCTGTGCAGCCGGGTCCTCACTTCTTCCAGGAGCCCCTCTCTCACAGCTACAAACACCTTCACTCTCCATAGTTTTTGTAGTAGTTTATATATTATATTAAGCTTTCATTGCTTTTAAATGTGTCCTTTTAAAAGACATTACACCAAAAGCTCTCTGAGGGCAGTGACTGAGTCTATGACCCAAGAGACTCTTCGGAAAGTATTTGTTGAATCATATCTAATTGAATTGTATTTGCTGCATTTTTCCAAAAGAAAATGCCATAATTTTACAATGGGCAGAGAGATGTGATGAAATTTCAACAGTACTAGTTTCTGAAGCCGAACCATAATTTTGCACCAAGGAATGAACCTTCAGCTCATTCATAATTTTGAAAACAGAATTTTAAAAGAATTTTAAAAGAAGCTTTGACAGGCAGCATTCGCAGTAAACCGTGGAAGCAGAAATAATGAATGTGCTTACTCTTCATGGGGACTCCGCTACCTCCCTTGTGGGAAGTGGCAAACTAGCTATCCAGTGTGATTAAAATTGGAATGGAGGTCCTTCATCTGTCCCCAAGTTATTTCATCTATATTAGGTTTATGATTCAAACCACAAAAGCTTTTAGCAAATCTTTTGTTTTGGGGACTTTAATAATCCATAAGATCTGCTTAGTTTTCCACATCATTTCGCCTGTGTAGATAGTTACAATCATAACTATATTTTGCTGGAAAGAGAATCAGGTCGTAATGTAATTTACATAAAGCTTGCAAGGGTATTTGACTTACTTGTCGGCAGCTGTGTGGTTATGTGTTGACACCTTATCACTATTTTATGCAATTATTTTAATGCCAGGAGCGATAGAGGGTGAGATAATAATGCTCTTCTCTTCCACCTTCGTTCCTTTTTTGTTTCTGTCTGAAGAGTTTCTTGCCTTTGCCATAGCTCTTTTCCACATTATCTTTCTTTTTTTCCTTCAGAATTTTGTGCATTTACTTTCATGTTAGTATTTTTACTTCTCTCAGTCACTCAGTCTTGAGACATAAAAAAATGTTTACTTTATCTATATGGGCATTTTAAAGTTGCTTGCCTCTGCTACCATAAAAGGAAAATTCTCCACTTACGCCAGCCCTTGCTCAGGAGATAGCAAAGCTGGCTGTTGTTTCATCACTGGCTCTCACCAGGGGAGGCTGATAAAGACCATGAACTTTGAATACCCTCCCCATTCCCTTGTGCCTGACCCTTGTTAGACCTAAGCAAAGACTCCTTCCTGACTAAAAATCCATGGGGCTTGTTTTCACCAACTGTGCACAGACCAGAGTACTACATCTCAGTGCCTCGTTAGCATAACCACCTTGAACTCCCCTTCTGGCACTTAAAACTCCTTATGTCTACCCCCTCAGCAAACTATTTGGTACATTTCTTCACTGGCCCTGACAACAAGATGCAGCTTTTTTGTTTTTTTATTTCGCTTGCTCTGGTTGGTCTCTGTTTTATCCTTCCACACTGCTTAACTGAGGCCATGACCTTGGGCAAATCATTAACCTCTGTGAGCTGTGGTAATCAATGGAATGGAACAACACCCACAACACCCACTTGGAAGGATTTTTGCTTGCAGTCTATAAGCTATCACATGAGAAACCACCAAGTGTAATTTCTGACACAAGATGGGCACTAGGTACGAGTCAGTTTCCTTCTTTCACACTCTCAGAGCTGAAAATGGCATCGGGCACCCAGTAGACACTCCTTAAATACTTGTGAAACAGTAAATGAATGCTTTCATTACTCTCTAAAACAGACTTAATTGCACAATTCTATAGCCTCTACCAGCAATGTAGCTTTCTGAAATATTTGCCTGGGATTCCAGAATTTCAATTTATACCAATGCAGCATTTTACTTTATTTAAGGTAGATTTGTAGTATCATTTTCTGAACCAATTATAAATCATTGCAAGTCAGTGAAATTTAACAAGAAAAACCAAAACCAGAGGTTTAGCTGCTAACTTCTTACTAACTCTCCCAGAACTGTATCACCCTTAAGAAACTTTAAATGATAGACAGGAAAAAAGTACTTTCAGTTACTTGCAATGTTAATATTCTAAAAACCCTAATTCTGTGCCTACTTCTTATGGTTATTGCCAAAATAACACACACTTCAAACTTTAGTTGAAACAGGATTTTCCTTGGCCTTCATTTGAAAATTAGATTTCTTTGGGAGGTTAACGTGGTAAAGGTTGACAGTCAAAGGAGGATTTTCAGATCCACTTTTTCTCTAAAGGGTTTTAGGAACCAAATAAAGACTTCTTCTTGGATTGTTTCTTTATAATCTTTAGAAGTAAGGCCATGAACCCAATGACCTTGAGAATGTTTTTGGTCTCTGTAATTCTCTTTATAATTCTCATGCTACATGTTGTAATTTGTGTGTTTAAGTAAAGCATTATGGGATTGTAAAGATGTATAATTTAGGAGGTTTGCATAGAGTGACCCTTTATCAAAAGGCTTAAAATTGGGTCCTCAGGTCGGGACTTCTGCCATGGAACACAGATGGATGTGGGCAGAAAAGCCCATCCCTGTGCACTCAGGGCGCTCAGATTGTTACAGCCCATATTTGCAATAAACAAGGAGAAAGCATCACAGAGAAACTTCAAGCTTTGTGTTTGAACCCAGTTTCTAGCTTCCTATAGATCAGTTGTCTTCTGCCTCTTTTTTAGATAGCAGCATAACTGAGGAACATGACATGTTTCCATCATTATTGGGGGACTCACCATGGCAATGAGTCTCAACAATGGGACCAAGTGTCTTTCCCTCCCTCCCCATTGTGAATTACTCCATGGAGTGTAATATGACCCAAAACACATTCCTTGAATTGGTTGCTCTTTTGAACCTCTGGCATGACTATCATCACTGAAACTTCAACACATTTTTTTAATGAGCGCTTTCTTTGGGCCTGAAATATTGATGGTGGAAAGGACTAAACCAGGACCACAGATGTTTTAAGACTATTCTTGTTCACTGATTCTTCAGATAGTAGGAAAAGGTGGTCAAAAGACAGATAGAAAGCTATGAGTTAATATTGCTGTTATATGTATATACTAACAGGGAAGCAGACCAGGTGGAGATGCTGTCCTTTTCCAAAGGGGACAGCTGCTATCAGCTGTAACAAATTTTTACATCAGAATTTAAGCTCTGTTTTGTCAGACTTCCTTTTTTCAGGTGAAATATCGCTGTGTCTAAATGTTGGCAACTTATGAGAAAATGTTTTAAATCTCGCTGGCCAATCAAAATGCATTTACGTTTGTCACCTGTGGATATCGTGGGAGTGAGAAATCAGGGTGGACGGGTTCCTTCCTGGGAAGGAAGAGCATGAGCAGAGCCCCTGTGCCTCTTTTGTCTCAAGTTATGTTGAAGACATTCCTCTGTATTCTCAGACAGAATTATCATATCGTATACTGAGGACTGTTGAGGGGTATGTCACCAGGTAAAAGACAGTCCCTAAACCTAAGATTCAATTACTTAATTTCATGTAATTCAGACTTCCAATAAAGCGTTGTACACCCTCAGCATAAAAATATTTATTAACTGTCATAGGCATACTTACGATCTGTTTTCCTCTTTCTACAAAAAGCTTCGTTCATCGTCAAAAGGCACTCTTGGGCTTTTCCCCACTCTATTAAGCTTGGTAGTCATGCAATTACACATGGCCTGAGAAAACATGCTTTTAGTGTGTAAGCATCCAAAAGTCTCTAGATAAATCCCTCTTTTTATTTTGTATAACACTAAAATTTCAAAGGCTTTCACTTCTGTTATATCATTGTACGCCTTTGCTGTAAGATATTCTCTAAATAACTCATGAACACTATAAAATTTAAACTGGAGCACATTTGTGCAAGATCAAGATGTTTTCCCTCAAGTTTTGTATGTATGCTCTGAAATCATCTATCCTGACAAGAGGAAACAGCATTCTCAGGCCTTTGCTCATGCTGTTGATTCTTCCAGAACCATCCTTTCTCCCTGGCCCGTGTATTGTTCAAGGTTCAAACCGAATGCCAGCTTTCTCTCTCTGAGTGTTATACTTTGCAGTAGACCAAGTTTACTTCCCACGCTGGCTTGTCCTACTCTTAGTGTACCTGCCTCACCTCCCATATCACCTGTACACTCCTCAGAGCAGGAGCTGTCCCTCAGTGCCCTCACCGGTTAGGTGAGCTGAATCTCTTGGTAGGGTGTTGTTTAGGGCAGTGTCGTCAGGATGAGGGTGTCCCAACGAGCAAAGAGTTAACTTTTAGATCAACACTTTGAAGTCAGACACACCTGATTTTGATTCCCAGCCTCACATCACATACCCGCTGTGTGATCTGGGGCAAGTTACTCAACCAACCTCTCTGAGTATGTTTCTTCTTCTAAAAAAGATGATGCTAAAACATTCTTCATGGGTTTGTTAGAAAGCATCAGTGAGAAGACACTTATCAAGAGGCTGGTATAGTACGTGGTGCTTAGTGGGTCTGAAGGTCAGTGTCCTTTCTCTCCTTTGTCTCTTTTGTTGTTAATCATTCCTCACATTCCTGTGCCTCCACACTCATCTATCTAGTTTGTTGCTCTCTAAATCCAGCTCTGTAGTCAGACTTGACTCACTCTCCTAGATGACTGAGCAAAGAATGAGGCTTTAAAGTCTAAAGCATTTGGAGTCAGGGTCTGCCTGTGTCTTAGTAGATCGGACACCATTGACTAGTTATTTGGGCTATTTGAGACTCAGTCTCCTCAACTCTTAAAATGGGGGTAATAAAACTTAATATCACGCAGTGCTGTTCAGAGGATTCAATGAGCGAACATATGTAAAGCACTTAGAATGTTGCCACACATGGTGAATATTCAAGCGTTGAATAAATCAAAGCCACGATAGAAATCCGACAAATGGTTTTAAGCTGGTTTTAGACAAAGGAATGAAGCCTGAACTATAAAGAATACCAGAAAATCTATACTTTCTGTAAATATCAACATTAAATTAGAGATTTTTGGTTCAACTGGGGATGTGACATTTTATATCACTGAAATTTAGGGTTTTGAAAACTATGAAGTATTTGCCCAAACCTAAAATTTTGATGCATTTCCTCATTACGGTTGGTTTCTTTTACATTCCTATGTAGCTGGCTGATGTTAAAGCTGAAAATAGTTCTGAGGGCCCAACCTGTGCCCCGAGCATCCTCCTTCACAAGTTCTCTGCCTATCTGAGAGTGGACAGGCTGTTTTTCCAAGACATTCCCACAGGTCTGCCCTGGAAGGGAAACCATTCTCCCTGGCCTAGCACTCCTGGGCCAGAGTTGAAAACATTTTCTATAAAGGACCAGTTAGTGAGGCTTTTTGGGCCACATACAGTCTCTGTGGCATATTCTTCTTCTTTGTTGTTATTGTTTGTCTTTTTGTTTGTTTACTTTTGGTGAGGAAGATTGGCCCTGAGCTAACATCTGTGCCCATCTTCCTCTATTGTGCGACGCCTGCCACAACATGGCTTGATAAGCTATGTGTAGATCTGTGCTGGGATCTGAATCGGCGAACCCCAGGCCAGCAAGGCAGAGCATGTGAACTTAACTGCTACATCACCAAGCTGGCCCATTGTTGGTGTTTTAAATAACCCTTTAAAAATGTTTTCCAACTCTCGACCACTACAGGGAGGGAAGAATGAAGAGTGGCTTTGAAACCCTGATGAACTAATGCCTTCCTTTAAGGAAAAGGAAAATGTGCCTGCATCGTTTTTTTTTCTTTTTAATATGAAAGACACTATAGGGGAGGGAAGTTTTCCTCCACCCTTTTAGCGTCCCTGGCTGGGTCTGAAAATTAAACTGACCAAGACAGATTAACAGGAGAAAAGCATGTGCATTTTATTGAACTTTTACATGTACATGGGAGCCTTCGCAAGAGAATGAAGACCCGAAGAAATGACCAGAGCAGGAAGATTTTATGCTTTCTAGAAAAAGAACCAATAAATTTGTGAAGAACTGACAAGAGAAAGGGGTTGAGGTAGAGATAGTAAATGATGGAGGAGTAACTAGGAAGACGGGTTAGTTTAACAAGGTTTGTGCAGAGTTCTTGGTCCCAAAGTCCCCGTCTCCAGTGATGAGAATGTCTTCCATCCTCTGGGTACAAACAGGGCCATGTCACAAGGAAGTTTTATGACCTCTTTCAGGGAAGAAGGGAGAGGGTGGGGGGACTCAGTGACCTTCCTGCTTCTGCTGCTTTTAATTCCTTCAACTTAAGATGTTTAACATGCAAGAGTGCCAAAGTTTAGGGCGGTATGTCCTGAACCCCATTAAGTTAGTAGCTTTGCTTCGATGATACAACTATATTTTCCAGTTGGTTTTTCAGTCATATCCTGGTGGGACCTCGTCTCATTGCTGTTTTCCATTGGAAACTGATGAAGAACATAGTAAAGCAGATGGAGCACAGACTGTAGATATGAAAAACACAGAAGAAAGAGCTGTGTGAAAGAAATATTTAATCATAACAGGAAAAACTCATAGTGGCAACTTTTCCATTATGTTAAATTTCACTCATTTCTGTGCATTCTGGGTATGTGTTTAAAAGCGAAGGTGGTAATTTTCCATCTTTATGCCCATCTACCATGGGTTTTTGATTTTGTCTTTTTCAGGACTATGACTTGAGCCAGCTGCAGCAGCCTGATACTGTAGAACCTGATGCCATCAAGCCTGTAGGAATCCGACGACTGGATGAGAGACCTATTCACGCCGAGCCCCAGTACCCCGTCCGATCTGCAGCCCCGCACCCTGGGGACATCGGGGACTTTATTAATGAGGTGCAAAGAGAGACTCACTTTCTTTATAAAGGCTTTTATTTTATGATAATGGCTAGCTGTATGTAGACCACAAGTTGCTTGGAATACAGCTATGCAGTACATTAATAACACACTTGTTTTTCTTACGTTTATCTTTGTGTGAAAGCCACTGTGGCTTCAGTAACAGAGAACAGATTTAATTGCTTTGATCAGCCAAAAAGAGATCTATCAATTAATATTCTCATTTGTAAAGGACATTCACATATATTATCAGTATTAGTCATACTATCTCCAAAAGGACTTTTCCCTGGATTACAAGTAATAAACAGACTAACAATATTATAGTGTATTCTAATTTCATTTATTAGCACTGATGAATGTAATCAGAGTTCACTTTCATTTTCCCCACACTGTATCCTTTGAATCCCACAAATGGTGAGAATTCAAGTGCCTACCCAATGGCTAGAGTTCCATCAAATGAGATTAGTAGGAAGAGCAGCTAAATTAAATATTGTGTAAGTGATTTAAATACTTGTCTAGTTGAGGAGTTTTAAGAGCTTCTGTAAGAGGCAGCGAATTCTTTGTTGAATATAACAGATATGATTTTCACTGTCAAAATTATTATGGCGTTCTTTTATTTCATTACTGACCGAGAGTTATGCTACATTTAATGCTTAAGTTTTGAAGTAAAATGGCTGCTTTTGATCATGTTTTACCGCAGTTCTCCTTTAGAATTTTTATTGTATGTGTAAGAGAGCAATACATACTGATATTGATTGTGAATATGTGGCAGGACTCATGTCTCTGGCCATAGCTTCCTGCTCAGTATCTCCAAGATCGGAATTGGGCTCAGTGCATCAAAGAGTGGAATGCTTCTGCCCTATACATTGCCTTCAGTTGTGTGCTGATAAAACTCTCATTTCCTAGGCTTCCTTGAAATAGTGGTATGTTATGTATACATATTCAGTCTACCTTAGGTTTTTAGATGCTCTTGTAGTTTGTAGGCAGCCAGCCCTAGTGATCTAGTTGTTAAGATTGGGCGTTCTAAGCACCGTGGCCCAAGTTCATTTCCCGGTCAGGGAACCACACCACCCGTCATCAGTTCTCATACTGTGGCTTCTGTGTTTTGCTGTGATGCTGAAAGCTGTGCCACCGGGATTTCAAATACCAGTGGGGTCACCCATGGGGGACAGGTTTCAGTGGAGCTTCAAGACTAAGACAGACTAGGAAGAAGGACCTGGCCACCCACTTTGCAAAAAATTGGCCATGAGAACCCTATGAATAGCAGCCGAGCACTGTCTGCTGCAGCGCCAGAAGGTGAGAGGATGGCGCAAAAGGACCAGGCAGGGTTCTGCTCTGCTGTGCACAGGGTCACTGGGAGTGAGAATCAGCTTTTTATAGAAAACATTTTGAAGCAGAGTTAAAATATTTACCTCTCTTTACAAATATTCGTTACTGTCTATTCCTAAAATACATGCTGCTTTCTGAACGTATGTATTCACTTTTGTTAATTAGGTAATAGGTATTAAATATACAAAACAAGGCCCTGAATTTTCCAGTTTATTTTTAATGTTGGCCTAGTTAGGAGAATATGCAGGACTTCATATATATGACTAGATTGTTTTGAGTATATAAAATTGCCTGATGATTTTACTTCTAACTTAGCTTTTGTCATCGTGAGAAATTGTTTAGTTTTTCCTGTGGTGGTCAGGTTTCAAGATATAGCAAATCTTTTGAATGTAGGTATCGGATCTGGACTTTTTTAAAACAAGAGTTCTAGCTTCAGTGTAATTCAGCAAATCCTTAACTGTTTCTGCCCATCCCTGAAGTGTCAGTACTCTGTCGGATTCCATCTCATTCATGACACTCTTCTCAGTGATAAAGTTCAAGCACTAAGCAGCATTTATAAAGCTGTTTGTAATCTGATTCCTGCCCTCTTCCCCCACCACCTTCCCTTCCCGCACTGCAGCCCCACTCAGCTGTTTGCACTTCCTCGAGAGCATCACAGTTTTGACTATAAAGTAACTCAGCAAAGCATTTAGCTTCTTGACCCTCAGTGAGACATCCACATAGCCTTCAGATTCGGCCCAAACATCCCCTCCTCCTTGAAGTCTTCTTTGATCTCTCTGGGAGGGTTAACAGGACCTCTCCTCTCTCAGAGCCCTCACCACTGGGATGTAACTGTCAATACTTCTCTCTCCCGGGTGAGCAGGTACGTTCTCTCCAGGACAGGGGCTATTTCCTGTTCATCTTTGTGTAACCTAAGCATCTAATATGTTGCCTAGCTCTTAGATTCTGCTGTTTTTAGAAATCCAGATACTGCAGCAGGTGTGTAGGGCATGAAGCTATGAGCACCGCCAGTTTTTCAGCTGATGGGATTCACTGGGGCCCAAGTCATGAGCCTTTCACTCTACTCGTGCTGATTACATTCAGAAAATGAGGACATTGGTTGTTCTAAGTTATATTTTAGTGTGTGCTTTGTGGTTGAGTGTTTGTGTGTTTGTCTTTGTATCGATGTGTGTGTTCATTCATCCTTTTCACAGGGACTAGATTTTCTTCAGTGCAGAGAAGGGTATCTAGTTGATAAGGTTCCATCACCTGCCCTTTCTAATGCCACAGTAGAAAGGGTTATAGTGGAATTTCCATTTGGAATTTCCTTTCCCTAAAACAGCGCCCAAGTACACAGCCTAAAAAGCGGCTCAACACCATAAAAGACGTGTCAATACTTATATGAAAAACTGAGCCAAACAACTGATTTGCAAATTAACTTCTAGAATACAATCAATTCATAATTTGAGGGTTGTCTGCATTTTTTAAAAAATGGCTCATTTTTATATCATCTTGATTGGTTTAGTATCATTCATTCAGCAAATAACTACTGAATGTCAATTGTGTGTACATAGCTGTGCTAGTAATATGTAGATAAGAAAATGTGTTAAACCTAGATTCTCTTTGTGTGTGCTCGTGTGCTGGCATGAGCAGTGTCCCAGGCAAACATTCTAGTCTCTGAAATGACAGAGACCTCTGCTTGTAGTTCTCAGGCTAAGCCTGTAATTCCATGCTGGTGCCTGTTCCCATGCTTTTCTTCCTGCCTGGAATGCCCTTTCCCCCTTTTCTAGATGTTAGTTCCTTCATTATGTCTTTACCAGCCACAAAGGGTCAGGCACTCAGAGAATGGGGTGGGCACCCTCCATTGGCATCCCATCCTATCCAGGACTCACCTCTCTTTACAACTCCTGTCCTGAAGTTCCCTTCTGCCTCCCCTCTGAGCCCCCACATAGACCAGGAGAAAAGGATGGTGTGGGGCACACTGGTTTGGTAAGTACATAAATGGATGAAAGGATCACATTTGGAAATCATTCCCAAAATGGCTACTGAATCCATGACACTGAACGTGATTGTAAGAAAGAGGAATATAGAGGAGAAGGGGGGCCGAAAATCTATACATAGAAATGTCCTACATTTGGACACAGGAAGAAAGTCTAGGGAGGTTAAGATGTCACAGAAAACAACTGAAAGAGGGTCCAGGGATGTGATGGTCAGCTCTACGGGAAAATTCACAGGGATGAAATTGTCAAAAGGCCCAAGTCAGAGATACATTGAAACACACTGTATAGATTCTTCCATCTAAGACATCCATTGATATTTGTTCAATATCTTTCTATAACTGGACAGGTAAAAGTAAATACATATAAAGTTGTAAAAACAGTTGAAGGCACCTAGAAAGAGCTCAAGCACATTTTATAAATACATTTAAAAATGCAAACAGATTTCTTTCTCTCCACGTCTTATTTGATTTAGCATAGAACCAAATGTTCCCAAGAAAGAATAATATAGTAGTGATTATAATTGGGGTGTTTTTATAGATATAAGGAAAAGGTAAGCTTATAAGAACATTTTCTATGTTTGTTTATTTAAATAATGAATGAATGTTGCCTTGAATCTCAAAGATAATAACTTATTTCCAGTCTGATACGTAGAGTAAAACAAATCAAACATTTTTGAATTTAAACTACAGAATTTCATTCTATTTTGAGGTGTTTAAACATGACCTTTAGAGGATAAAAAGTTGAAACAAATTCATTTAATCTCAGCCCAACAGGAGATATTAGCACACCTCCAATAGCTTTATTAATCCTGTATATTTCTTTATCTCAGAAATATGAAAACCAAGGGCACACTTCTATTAAAAGATCGACTTTTGATTAGAATCATTTAAAAACTTATGGAGGGTGCTTCTAGAATAAGTTGCTTGAAACTACTAAAGTTTAAGACTTTTGCCTTTTTTCTCCTATTAATAAATTTAATTTGTCCTCTTTAAAATATATCTATCCACTCTCACAGAAGTTGAGGGTTTGTGTTCAAATCCACCTGCCTCACTTAACAGCTCTGTTACTCTGTGCAAGGTCAAGGTCCTTGGAGTTAACCTCTTGGATTTCTAGTTTTCTTATTTATAAAATGGGGATAATAGTAGAACCTGCTTTTAAGATTGCAGTGAGGACTAAATAATATAATCCACATAAAGTATTTGGTATAGTGCCTGTCACATAGTAAAATCTCTTAATTATGATCAGTATCATATTAATTATTATTACAAGTTGCTTTTCAGGAGTAAAAACTTTCTACTTTCTTCTAACTGTAAATAAAACAAATAAAAACCTCTCCTTCCAAACAAATTGCTTTCAGTAAAATGAAATTCCCAGAAAGGGAGGTAGTAATGTTGGCATTGATAAGACACAGAATGACACTGTAGTGTAAATATGGTATAGCTTTGTGTCCACGCATGTTTAAACCTAAATCCTAGCTTCTTCTGAAAGGAATAGATGCAAATATGAACAAAATACTGAGGTGAAAAACTAAGCCGGGGCAGCAGTACAAAGTTACCTTCTAGAACACCTGCTGGATGTCGGGCGCTGTGTTGGACAGCAGGAGATGACGTGAAGACAGACAGCCTCTGCAGGGAGGGATGTCACAATCTAGTGTAACCCAAACTTGGCAATAAAAGTAAAGGGGACCAGAGAGACCACAGGAATTTCTCCAGGTTGTGATTGGGGGAAAAGTCCCTGCAGCGGAAGTGACTTTTGAGTGTGTGTGTGAGGAAGATTGGCCCTGAGCTAACATCTGTTGCCAGTCTTGCTCTTTTTGCTTGAGGAATATTATTGCTAAGCTAACGTCTATGCCAATCTTCCTCTATTTTATGTGGGATGCCGCCATAGCATGGCTTGATGAGCCATGTTAGGTCTGTGCCTAGGATCCAAACCTGCGAACCCTGAGCTGCTGAAGCAGAGCATGCAAACTTAACCACTACACCACCAGGGCGGCCCCAGAAGTGACATTTTTAATGGTCTTTAAATGATGCATGGATGGATGGATAGATATTAATCAGATGAAAACATTTGAGAGGGGACATTTCAAACAAAGGGAATCACATTTCAGCTTGCAGGAAATGAATGTGCAAATAACCCAGAGATACACAAGAACATGACATTTTTAAGTTTGGGGGGATTTTGGTGACTAATTCAGTTGTTGTGGTTGCTGGAGTTGAGAATAGTTGAAATGGAAAAGGTGGGTGAAAAGCCCAGGTTCACTGAGTGCTCCTCTAAAGAGTTTTGACCTTATCCTGTAGGTTCCCCGAACATTGGGCATTTGAGTAACGCCTTCTAGTTTTGTCCAGCTCTGCACACCTGTTATTTACTTCAACTTTTAATCAATTTTTAACTTAGTTTTTTTAGTAAAGGGAATAGTTTTAAAGTGCCCGTCTACCAATTAAAAATCATCTTGCGTTTTCCCAGAAACCTCTTCCTTTATTTGCGAAACACTGCGATAGGTGACAGAGAGCAATCAGAGAGTTTTACTTGGGGAGTGACCTCAAATAATGTCTGAGAGACAAACCAATGGTAGTTTGTAGGAAAGAAGCAGGAATAGTGCTGGGGACAGGGAAACCAGTTCGAGAGGCTTTTGCTGTGGTCCAGGCAGGATACCGGGAGAACCTGAACTAAGGCCGTGGCACTGAGACAGTAGAAGACAGAATGTCAGGGAATCAGTAGGATGCCTTTCCTCTTATATCCCTCATGTGTTCCCTCTCTGAAGAATCTGGGTTTTTATAGTCCCTATAAAAACATGTTTCCACCCATAAAGCATAGGATCAGAAGTCTATAAATACAATCTCAGCAAGAATTCAGCCAGAGCCACAGCTTTTTCATTTTCTACAGAGGTGCCTCAAACTATAGAAAATAGTTCAGATTTATCCAGAGTTCAAGATCTGCCTCTGCAGGAAATGTGAAACAAGCGCATACTCATCTCGATTTAGTCAAACATAGGTCAAGAAAGAGAAACACATGCAGTTAGTGTGTAAATTTGGTAACAGTACATTATGCATCATGTGAAATGGTGTCCACACCTAAGAATAAAGGAAGCTCCTAGGGGAGGACCAGGAGGTTTTGTGGCCCACTGAATTTCTACACTCACTCTGGTTGCATGCCTGTCACTGTCACTTTCTCAGGACTTGGCTGTGATCTTTTTAGGATTACCAAAATAGTACCCAGAATTTATATAGTGCCTCTTCCAGAGAGTCATATTTTATTCTTCGATAAAAATCAGTGCTATCCAAGTGGAAGGGACATAAAGTACTTAACCTTCAGCCTAGAAAGATGGCTTGCCTAAGAATTCTTGAAAAGTTCAGTGGGTTTTGCCCTTTCGTAATTGTTGAAACCTGAGGACAGTGTGCACTGCTTTAGCATAGCACGGTGATCTCTAATGGATTTCATGGCCTTAACCTCTTTTTTAAAAAAGAAAGGAAGAGAACATAGATTCAAAAAGTACCAGGATGATCAGAAAGACAAGGCAAGAGCTAAAAAAATTAAAAAGAAATGAGTATTTCTTGAGACTCTCAATAGAACTAGATTGCCACCAGCATTATATTTATTTTAAGGAATTGAATTAGGGGCTTAGATAGTCGATGAAGAGTCTCAAGTCCTACCAGACAGCTTCAAGCCTTTATTCCTAAGTCACAGTAAACACAGCCATCACTTTCCTCGCCACTGAATCCAGACACACTTGATGCCCACCATTGACTCTTTACTACTAATTTTAGTTTTAAATTTCCGTATTTCCAGTTCGTTGCTGACACTGTAAGGATTGGGCAGGGCTCTGCGTGGATTACCACTTTAAATTTGAATTGTGATAAAGCAGATGACCTGAACACAGTGACCTTGGCCATTGTCTCTGTTGTCTGTATAATAAAGCTGTTTTACTTAAGGCCATAATGAAAACAATATTTGTCTTCAGAGGCCCATTCTCCTTATCAGGAATTTCCTTGATTTTTCTTGATTTTCTTTCAGATCTTTCTTGGGTCCAGTTCTTGTATGGAGCCAAGTTAGACAGTGCTGAATTAAAGGAATCACCTATTGCATAAATTTGTAGTTGCTAGACTTTGTAGGGAAAAGGAAAGAGGAGCACATGCTGACTTGTGAATATAAACTCCATGAGGGCAGGCATTGGATCTTGCTTATTCGTAGCTGTGTCCCCACGCTAAGCAGAATACATTACAATATAGATACTCAACAAATATGTCTTGAATTGAATGAATAAATGCAAACAAAATGAATGAAGATGCATTCTTTGGCTTTTGCTAAGTGAAGGCTACAGAACCAGTGACTCCGAAGTTTTCTTGGCTTACAACAACAAAGGTTTACTTCTTGCTCAAGTTATATGTTAACTGTAGGCCGGCAGGGGCCTGGTTCTTGATCCACATCTCTTCTGTATTTCAGGATCCAGGCAGAAGGAAAACTCCCATTTGGGGCAGGCCGTTCTCCTGGGAGACGGGGAGTGGAGAGGGAGCTGGTGGAAATGCATTAGATAGATCCCTTAAAGAGTCTCATCTACACTGCTGCTTACATTTCACAGCCAAGGCCAGTCACAGAACCAAGCCTGACAATGGGTTGGGGAAGGAAACTCTGTCTGTAGGGAGGCACTTGTGGTAGGATGGGCATGTGATCCACTGACGGGGAAAGGACAGTGAGTCACTGAGGACGAGAACACAATCTACCACAGAAAGGAACTATGAATGTTGAGAAATTGTAGTTTGTGATTCTCAGTCTCAACAAAATTGCCCTGTAGATTATTCTATAAATGTGATAAAGAAAATCAACAAATACAGGATAAAGAGAACAGATAAGTGGTGACCAGAGGAGAGAAAGGAGTTTGGGCTTGGGTGAAAGGGGTAAAGGGGCACATATGTATGGTGACAGACAAAAATTAGACTACTGGTGGTGAGCATGATGAAGTCTATTCAGAAACTTATAACAAATAATGTACACCCTAAATTACGCAATGTTATAAACTATAATGATCTCAATAAAATTACTGGGGGAGGGGGGAACAGAAAATCCTATCTAAAATTATTTATGTTTTGTGTATTGAAGTAGTTTGCTGAAGACTGGCTTTGCTTTGTTTTGTGTAAGCATTTCTGGATTGTAAGTAGTATAACCTGACATGAGAAAAAGTGGTGTTTAATTAAATGGTTAGGATTCTTGGTAAGAGAGATGTGAGGATGGGAAAACTGGTAGTGTGTACGTTTCTCTTTTGTTTTTTATTAAAGTCAAGTGGCTGCCCTTTTGGTTGTTAAAATATTATCTTCACGTTTATTTTTCTTTTTTCAAATTCCAAAGCATGAAATTTTTCTCTAAACTTTAAAAGTTTCTTTTTTTTTTTTTTTAACTAACATTCATTGAGCTCTAACATGGGCCAGACCCTGTGATGAGCCCTTGGGTCCTTTATTCCATTCGGTCTTTGTAATGATCTTATTATTATTGTTACAGTTGCAGATAAGGAAACGAAGCTTATAGAATAGCTGAGGTCCCACAGCTAATACTGTGTAGAGCTGAGGTGTCAGAGTCTGATCTCGTAACCACTACACATACCGACTCTTACCTTAATTTTCATGCTCTTTTTCCCTCTTGCTCCTCTGTAAACATGAAAGAATGGATAGGTGAACACATACTGGAAAAAAAAAAAACTCACATATCTGTACTCATAAAATACATGTGGATCAGAAGGATTGATCTAAAATGGGACAGTCTATGATTTCTTGGATAAGTGAACCCACCATAAGCCCACCAGCATTTAAAAAGCAGAGTTGTGGAAAAAGAGAATGATTGTTTGGAGACTAGTGTTGGTATATCTTGGAGTACTAAACTGGAACTGGGAAAAAAATTAGAGAAAACACCAAAAGGACCTAATACGGAATCCTTAAATGTTTTGTAGTGCATAATTATGAATTGGCTGCATACTTGAATTATATATTAAAAAACACCTTTTTGCTCTTTAAGACTTGAATTAAGTTTATAGACAATAATTTCTTTGGTTCTTATTTTTTAAATTCTTTTTAAGAGCCATGTATGCACATGTTACTTTAGATTGCCAGGATGCCCGCCACCCCCAAATTTACAACTGTAAAAACTACAACTGTATAGATATTGGATTATGACTTTTATAACACCTGTGGGATCTAGAAGTCACTCTATTCTTAAAAAGTATTATCTGATCACAATTTATCAATTAATTTCACATTTTGTGTTCTGTTAAGATGATTAATTAAATGATTTAATGAGTAACTTACCTTAAATTTTAATCACCTCTGGCCTGTCTTCATTTTTCCTTTGATATCCCTCCAAAGTTAGGTCCAATTCAATGCTACTTCCTCCTTGAACTCCTAGCTCTCTGTGCTAGTCTGACTTTTTTTCAGCATCTTGATGACTTTTTTATAGACTTCATAGTTTTGTTACCTTTTATCATTTATTTCATGTTATAGTAAGGCCTATTATGCTAGATTGTAAACTTGTAGAGCAAGGACCATATGGCACTTGTTTGTATGTCCCTCTCTTGGCCTTGCATGTAATTCCTGGTTGACCTGTGATTGTCAATATCCTTTGACTCTGACCCTGGATAGATTAGGCTCCACATATCGCATGATTTCATAGCCCTCTGTATTATTTCATGTAACTTATCCCACCAGTAATTACTCACTCAAAAGTGGTCTTGCCCAGTGCACTGCTGGACAGATACATTAGCAGACTTCACTTAAGCTCCTCCCTTCTCAGCTTCAAGCAGTTGACCATTCATTTCTGCCACCTGTCAAACACGTTCTCCCTTTAGCCCCTGCCCACTGCATGCCTTGGCCTCACTGAACTAGACTCCTTAGGATTCTTTCTTTGCAGAGGAAAGACATAAATTAGTTTTTGTCTAACTTTCAAATATGGTGATAACTCCAATTTCTGTAGCTTGAAAATGTTGTGGTCTGCAAGTGGAAACTTACAAACAAGTGTTTGATCCCATGGAACCACTAGGATCTGCTTGTGGATTTGCAAATTGTAACCCTCTCTTCATTCTTTCTCTGTGTTTCCAAATTGTAGGGCCTTAAAGCTGCTGACAACGATCCCACAGCTCCACCCTATGACTCCCTCTTAGTCTTTGACTATGAAGGCAGCGGCTCCACCGCCGGGTCCTTGAGCTCCCTTAATTCCTCAAGTAGTGGTGGCGAGCAGGACTATGACTACCTGAACGACTGGGGGCCGCGCTTCAAGAAACTCGCCGACATGTATGGTGGAGGTGACGACTGAACTTCAGGGTGAACTTGGTTTTTGGACAAGTACAAACAATTTCAACTGATATTCCCAAAAAGCATTCAGAAGCTAGGCTTTAACTTTGTAGTCTACTAGCACAGTGCTTGCTGGAGGCTTTGGCATAGGCTGCAAACCAATTTGGGCTCAGAGGGAATATCAGTGATCTAATACTGTTTGGAAAAACACTGAGCTCAGTTACACTTGAATTTTACAGTACAGAAGCACTGGGATTTTATGTGCCTTTTTGTACCTTTTTCAGATTGGAATTAGTTTTCTGTTTAAGGCTTTAATGGTACTGATTTCTGAAATGATAAGTAAAAGACAAAATATTTTGTGGTGGGAGCAGTAAGTTAAACCATGATATGCTTCAAACACGCTTTTGTTACATTGCATTTGCTTTTATTGAAACACGGAATTAAACAAACAGACAAAAACTCATGGAGCAATTTTATTATCTTGGGGGATGAGACCATGAGATTGGACAATGTATATTACTTCTAGTTTTAGACTTTAGATTTTTTTTTCACTAAAATCTTAAAACTTATGCAGCTGGTTGCAAATAAAGGGAGTTTTCATATCACCAATTTGTAGCAAAATTGAATTTTTTCATAAAATAGAATGTTAGACACATTTTGGTCTTAATCCATGTACACTTTTTTATTTACTGTATTTTTTCCACTTCACTGTAAAAATGGTATGTGTACATAATGTTTTATTGGCATAGTCTATGGAGAAGTGCAGAAACTTCAGAACATGTGTATGTATTATTTGGACTATGGATTCAGGTTTTTTGCATGTTTATATCTTTCGTTATGGATAAAGTATTTACAAAGCAAAGTGACATTTGATTCAATTGTTGAGCTGTAGTTAGAATACTCAATTTTTAATTTTTTAATTTTTTTTATTTTTTATTTTCTTTTTTGTTTGGGGAGGGAGAAAAGTTCTTAGCACAAATGTTTTACATAATTTGTACCAAAAAAAAAAAAAGGAAAGAAAAGAAAAGAAAGGGGTGGCCTGATACTGGTGGCACTACTAAGTGTGTGTTTTTAAAAAAAAATGAAAAAAAAAAGCTTTTAAACTGGAGAGACTTCTGACAACAGCTTTGCCTCTGTATTGTGTACCAGAATATAAATGATACACCTCTGACCCCAGCGTTCTGAATAAAATGCTAATTTTGGATCTGGTGACTGGTTTGAACTTTTTTTTTTCTACTTGAGCTGCTGTGAATGTTGCAAAAATCCCAAGTATTTGAGTTCCGTTGAGAACACCAGTACAAAAGTATGTATTTGTTCTTGTACTCTTTACCATTGAAACCCTTAGCATGGCAGCCGTGTCCAGGGAGCGACAGAGAGATCGTTGTGAAACTTATCATCATAGAAGGAAACACCCTATACTGATGGTGGTATACCAGTCACATCCCTAACTTCAGTGAACTTTGTGTCATTTTTAATATCACCTATGTTTTCATCCCTTTATACTCAAGCTTATGGTTATGCTAATTCTAATTGGTCTTTCTCATTAGAGCGCCAGCCTAAGTGAAACCTCAGTAAAAAGTTATACGACTGGCCCTGGAAACTGCAGTGGACACCTGGGATTCATTGAAGCCGTTATTTTATGTACTCAGTGAAATACACTATGGTCGACTGACTTCCATTCATTGACTTGACCGTTTCTTTCTAGCTTCATTGAAGTATAATTAGCAAATAAATATTATATAGTATTTAAAGTGTATGTACAACGTGATAGTATGTATACATTATGATTGATTTCCACAATCAAGTTACTTGACACATCCATCATCTCACATAGTTACCTTTGTGTGTGTATGTGGTGAGAATACTTAAGACCTATTCTCAGCAAATTTCAAGTACACAGTTAAGTATTAGCCTGATAGAGACAGTCACAGAGGACCAAAAAAGGGAAAGGATCTTATTAAATTTTGTAAAATTGTTTACGTATCTTACTATGATTTCATAAGTGAGTTTTAAGAGACTTGAAAGAATTCCCACTGTATTTTTCTATTTGCTTCCTGATTATCACACCACATATTCTTATACTGTACACTTTGAAAAACACTTATACCATATACCTCCTCTAATTACCACCATGTGTTTTTGCTTAACATAAGGATTATTTTATATTAGACAGGGAAATATACTTTTCCGTTGATTCACTCTCCGTAAGCAATACTTTCTTGTTACTTTTCTAATCATTAAATGCCAGAGCTTGCCTCTGGGAATTTCCATAATGAAACTTACTAAATTTGCTAATTGGAATAGTCTTTTCTAAAATAGATTCTTAGACTGCACCTCTATGCTGCTGTACATCCAAATGAAAACTGAACTTTTTAAATTCAAACATCACAGCATTTAAAATTTGCATCATTTAGGTGAATACTCTTCCAATTATTTTCTTATGGTTAATGTACAGTCACAGACTATATCTAATATATGTATATAAACTTTAAGCATTTTATGTGTTCACAATCAGCAAATGTAAACATTAATATTTTTCAAAACTTCCCCTTTTTTGAAGAAGTAATACATGACTATATTTCCTTTGTGAAAATACTTTAAAAAAAGAACAGGAAACCAATAAAAAGTGGAAGCCCCTAGTCCTGCTGCAAGAGGAACTTGTGTTAACTGGTGTGTAATGTCTAGTCTTTTCCAATAAGCATTTTTATGTACACATTTCCATAAAGATTTGTTTTGTTTCCAAAAAAGTGGAACTGTTAATTATACATTTTCTGTAACTTGCCTTTTTCACTAAGCATGTGTCTTAAAAATGTTTCCATATTAGTATATATGTACATCTACCTCATTCTTTTTAATTGCTACATAGTGTTCCATAATATAGACATATAGTTAATTTAACCATTTCTAAGTAATCTGTTGTTTCCAATTTTTTCACTACTAAAAACAATGTTACAGTTAACATCCTTGTGCACGTCTTGTTGCATGGAACTATTTCTCTAAATGAGATGCTTGGAGATGGGATTCCTGGATTAAAGAATGTGGAGAAAAGTTAATTAAATATGGCTGAAATTATAAATATTTTAACATTACTTCAAAGTGCCTTTTAGCTAAAAGAAGATGAGCTTTTCTAAAAGCCAGCGACTTCCTCCTTTGGCAAAAGGATCTTATGCAGCTCAAAATAGTAACCACAAAATGTAAGACAATCTAGTCAAGGCCTTATTCTTTTTTCTTTGGAAGTTAGCCTTTGAGTCAGACCACAGTACTAGTTTCAAGTACTCTGTAAAATGACTGTATCCATGGGAGGTAATAAAACCTTGAAAACTATATTTATGGATGTGGTTTATGGACCCCATCCAGAAACATGTTTTCCTGGATCATTCCTGGTGATTTGGATCTCTTCTGCAACATTGCCAGTAAAAACATGCACACAGAGTGCTAGAATCTCTGTGAAATGGGTTATTTTCTATGATAAAATTATTTGCATTTTAAATTTTAATGAGACATGGCCAACTTGCCCTAATTAAAGACAATACCAGTTGACGCTCCCACCAACATTGTATACAAAAATTTATAGACTCCATCCTCAATAATCTAGAACGTTGCATGTGTTTAGAAGTTTTGCCAATATGATGGGCGACAGAAGATACCTCATGCTAACTGTGACGTTCTTGGTTACTAATGAGACAGATTGGTGATTTTTTCTTATATTTATTAGCCTTTTGTGGTTTTTTGAATTGTCTATTTTCATTTCCCTATTGAATTATTTGGCTTTTTCCAATTAATTAGTAACAACTCCTTAATACATTTTTTCCTGGTCTTTTGCTAATCTTTTAAATTTGTCTATGATATTTTGTCTTACTGAACTTTTTGTTTTATGTGGTTTACTCTGTCAGTATTTTCAACTGTAGATTTTCGAGGTTTTTCCACCTCCAACTTATAAAATTATCCTATTTTTTTCCTGTTTTTTATTGTTTTGTATTTACTTAGCCCTGTAGTTCACCTGGGAATTATTGTGTATGAGGTAGAAATCTAACTTTTAAAAAAACTTCTAAATATAAGATCTATTTTCCAAACACCACTTGTTAAAAAGTACAACCTTAACCCAATCATATGAAATACGACCTTTATCACATACACAATTCCCATAGAAGTGTATGTTTGTTTCTGGATCATTTATCCTGTTCCACTGATCTTTTATTTAATTCCTGCGTAATACTTGATTGTTAGACTAGAATATGATTATGATAATTCACACCCCACACTTTTTTTTCTTAGTCAAATTTTTTTCTATTCTTTTTCACATTTTCTCTTGTGCATAAAATTTAGGAACATTTTGTCAAGTTCCATAACAAATTTTCTTGGAAATTTTGTTGAGTTGTGAAAGTTAATAGTTTCATCTATTATCCTATCCTCTACTATAACATGTCTCTCACTTTTCAGATCATATATACACTTCCATAGAGTTTCAGTAAACATCTCATTTTATTACACTATAATTTTCATAACTATTATCAGTGGGATCTGCTTTTTGCAGCATTTTTTCGAATGATTCTTTTACTGCTGTATTGGAAATTTATCCACGTTTATTTATTTATCTTGTTTCTGTCTTATTTCACTTTTGTATTAGCTCTAATAGCTGTTTGGTGATTCTCTTGGATTTTTCTGACAGTTAATCGTGACTGCAAACAATGACAGGGTTTTTTCCCCACATCTTTTCAAGATTAATTTCCTGTATAGTTAGCAGTAATGTTGACCAAAAGCATTTTATTGTTTCTAACTATAGTAGGAAGGCTTTGTATATTTCACCGTTATTATAACATTTACCATAGGTATAGATATATTTCATGGTGTACCTAGTTGATTGTGAGACTTTATGAGTGTACATGTTGAATTTTAAAAAATGTTTTTTCTTCATCTCTGTAGATGATTATATATTAATCAATTAACATAGTGAATTATGCCATTAGATTTTCTAATATTGAATCAATCTTTTTAGAATAAACCCTACTTGGTCATAATATTATTTTTTTAACAGGCTGATACGTTTGATTTGCTGTTATTTTATTTCGGGATTTTGAATTATATGTGTTTTTCTTGTACTTTTCTATTTTTTCACTATTCTTGCTCAATTTTAGTCTATTTATCTTGGTCTCAAAAAGAATTAAGAAGGCTGTCATTTTTTTGATGCTTTGGAATCGTTTATATAAACTGGGTTTATCTAGTCATAAAAATTTGTTAGAATTCTATAATTCTAATATTGTGAGGATAAGTTTTCCTATAGGAATTGATGTATTCAGGCGTTATACTTCTTTTTGACCAATTTTCACAATTTACATCTTCCTGAAGAATTGTCTATTTCATTTAGTGTTTAAAATTTTTTTATTATTATTTTAAAGATTGGTACCTGAGCTAACAAATGTTGCCAATTTTGTTCTTTTGTTTTACTTGTGGGTTCTTCTAATTGTGGTATGTGGGATGCCGCTTCAGTGTGGCCTGATGAGCAGTGCCGTGTCCGCATCCAGGATCCAAAGCGGTGAAACCCTGGGCCACGAAGCGGAGCGCAGGAACTTAACCACTCAGCCACAGTGCTAGCCCCTAAAAAATTTATTGATAGAAAGCTGCATAGAGTATTTTAAAAATCTGTTTAAACCTTATTTTTTTTATTTTACTTTTTTCCTTTTTTCTTGAGCAGAGTATTTAAAAGTGTCTATTTATTGTCCTATTGAGTTAGTTTTTGATTTGTTGATGTAGAATATTTATTCACTTGATTATAGGGTACACATTTTTCTAAACCCGTTGCTTTTGTTTTTCAAATACCCAGTGTTTTACTTATTTTTGACGTACCAGTTTCTGAGAGAGGTTTACTTATATTTCTCACCAGCGTTTTAGATTTGTGTATTTCCAGGCCATGCTGATATGTGCTTAAAACTATTCTATCTTCTAGTTTGGATTGTAGCTTTTATCAGTAGGAAATATCTTGCTTGGCAACTTTCAGTGCTTTTGGCTCTAAATTCCATTTTGACTAATATTATATTTATACAGCCATATCTATCTTCCTTTTTTTTTGATTTTGGTATTTGCCTGATATAGTTTGGTTCATCTCTTGGTTGTTAAGGACTTTTGAATAATTTTGCTTTTTACATCTTTGTAAACAACATCTATGTTTAAAATTTTTATCTCACGGCCATTTTCAAACAGGCACTAAAACAGAAGATCGTCCAAAACATCAGTCTTTATAATGACTTGGTTTTTACAATTCCTTGTCTTTGCAACCAGTAATCTCCAGTCATGTATTTTTAGAGGTGACCTCAGTGAACCGGGCATGCGAGGAGATGCTCTCACTGATTGCTCACACTGTCCAGGATCTCTCCAGACCAACAGCCTGTGTGCTGGCCTCGATGCTATAAAAGCAGAAAAGGCATGAAAAAGCCAGGTGTCTTTCCTCTCTCACTTTTACCTCATACCTTTACAGTTGTTCATTTAAAATCCACTACAGTTTTTCCTCACTGGGAGAATAAAAGTATCATTTTCATAGCAAAAGTAAAACTAAAGACTTTTCAGTTTCATTCTATCCTGAACTTCACTTTTTTGACTCATCTGAGATGATAGTGAGATATTATAAATATCTGACGGCTGTCTTACTACCATGTGCTCAACAAAAAAAGCAAACCAACAAAGAAGAACCATCCTTTCTGGAAAACTATCTGTTGATTGACCCCCTTTAAGAAGCCGTTTGGAGGGGAAAGCAGCAAAACCATTTCTCTTTTTCTTGATGCAGCAAATTCAGTCCTTCTATAGATAACTACTTTTTGATTGATCATTAGCTCTTCTGTAAGGTTGGTAATAAAAGCTCATATATCACCACTCTTTTCTGTTTGTTAGCCAGTCTAGTTAGGAGTTCAGTGGGTGGGAAAAGAGGTGCTGCTGCAGCAGCTAAAATGAGGTTAGGGGAAATTATTTGTAAATTTCAAGTAAGTCGGATTTCCTTAATTTCTCTTATAACAGATGATTGTTCTAACTATAGGTGCAATTGAAAGTTTGAGAATATATTTGTTTTAGTAAAACATAAGTCCACATAAGAATATATACTGATTATTTTAAGTGCCTACTCTTAGCTATGGAATGGGGGTGATGGGGTGGAACAGGTCTCTTAACTAGAAACATTTTTGTGATTCAGAAACATGATGGACAGATATTTTTGAGATATTCTATTCCTCTAAACCAATATATATTTAATATACTGGATTCATGTACTCAGTTTTTTAAAGTTAGAACATGTTGACCTCAAGAGTAATTCTTAAAAGTATTTATATGTTTGGGAATGCCTGATAAATTTAATTACTAAATGGATGTCAGCCAGCTTCTACAGTAATTTGTTTCTTGATCTTTCTCTGCAACTACCATACTTAGACCAAGAAATCTCAAGTTTAAGAATGTTGACCTTTATTTTGTACATAAATACATATACATTTATCAGTGATAGTTTATTTTTTCAGTTTTTACTTTGTGGGGAAGATAGTTTGCATACTACCATTTTAGAGTTTGCTGCTTTTTTCTAATAGGGTTTTTGATTGTGTGTGGTAAAGACATTTATTGTAGTAACATCTGGGGTCAGAGGAGAAATATGGCTGTATTAGATGAGAATATTTTCTTGCTTTGTTTATTTTAATTTTAAATGGCTTTATATTTGGAGAGCTACTTGAGACTGTATTTTAATAATGTTTTTCTTGTTTCATTAGATTTTTTTTTTTATCTTTCTGTTTTAACTCCATCTTGATCTTTAAGTATCAATAAAGGCATCAACAACCATGGTCTGAAAGAAACTTCCCTTTGTCCCAGGGTTTTTTCACCTTCTATGCTTAGTTCATATCACTCCACTGGGATCACCGCAACCTTCAGAGTAATTCACTGAATCAGTACTCTATCTTCCCAGGCCCTGTATGAACATCACACATGTAAGTTGACTTCTTTTGTGCTGAGACGAAACATGGCCTCATACAGTGTATTGAACCAGACCGTTGCTAGTCTCAAGTAAACCCATACACACACACATTCAACATCATGGATAGATTTTCATAATACTGAGTTCTTTCTATGTGCAAACACACTATTCTATTCACTTGGCACATTAGCTCATTTAATCCTTACAGTAATTACCTGATTTAATTACTTCTAGTAGACATTACTTTTTCCCATAATTTAATGATTCTAAGATCAAGAAGCATCATACAATTATTAAGTGAGTCCCAGCCTGGTGGCATGGTGCTGTAGTCGTGTGAAAACTTCACATTGACACAACATTAAAGCATAGCATCAGAACGTCTTTGAGTCTATGAAATATGCAGTAAGGTATATAAGGTCGCTTTTCTTTCCCCCAGTTTCTTTAGGGGGAGAGGCACAGCAGAAGTTATGTGACTTGTCCAATAACACTCAGCTAATAAGTGGCAGAGCCAAGATTTAAGCCCAACAGTCTGGCTCCTGAACTCACACTTATCTCTATCACTCAGCTGCAGCAGGCACTGCGTGAAAAAGCACAGGGCTGAGTGTAAAAGGAGAAAGCAGCTCTATTGCACAGTATCACTGATATGTTAGGGGGCACCATAGGGGACTGCCGTTTTTGGGTGTCAAGACAATCTAATATCTTTAATTTACATTCCTAACTTAAAATTATAAGTTAATTCAACTTAAATTTTAAAAATAAATTGTAACAAGGAAACGTACATATACTATGAAACTCTGAGCACATTAGTGAGGATTCATGTGGTGGGGGGGGGTGGAATCAGAGATCCCAGGATGAGAGGCAAAATTTGTTAAATTTCATAATTTCTTATACTCACTAAGTCCTTTCTCTCACTGCTTACAAGACTGGTACATTCCTAGCATTCTTATCCATCCGTCTCTCCCTGGTCCCAGGCAGACAATGCTGCACCCTGTTGACCCAGGACTTAGAAAGCTGCTCAAAGCATCCTGCCGCTATCAGCCGCTATCAACAGTCTTTCTTCAAATGTGCAACGAGACCTGCCTGCCATCTCTGGTCCGAACATTTCATTGTCTAATTGTAAGCTGAACAATTCTGAAATCAAAGTAACATTTCCAGGCTCTCTGGGAACATTTAGTCTGCTAGCAGAACTCATTTTCTTCTCCACTAAGAAAGATGAATCTTTTATTCTGTTTCTTTATCCAACATAGCTGGTTTGTTTTTCCAATACCCTAACTTTTGGCCTTCCGGAACAGCCTTAAGAGCCTTAAGAAGAATTAAACTTACCAGAATGCACAGATTGGCATATTTTTCCCTGGGTTCCAGTTCCACTTTGGCCCTTTAATGCCTGCATAGGCTCTGATAATTTGTTTGATCTCTCGGTGTCCTTGTCTATAATGAGGGGTGCATCACAGGGCTGTTATGAGGACAGTGTTTGTGACCTGGAACATAGTAAGCACTCCATAAAAATTAGCTATTGTTATCTATGGTTCTTAAGATATGGTCATATTTATCTCATACACATATGTCCATTATAATTTACAAAAGAAGAAAATGTTTTTAGTCGCAAAAACCTTTTTCACTTTAATTCAGTGTAATCTCTTATTGTTTCAAAGATTACTGACTGACAAGGTTCAGCCAGAACTTTCATAAGAACTTTACAATTCTATAATACATATTCTTTTTACCCTTTCAGTGTATACACTTACCCTGGTGAGAGACTTCATTTTACCTCTTAAAGATGAAAAAAATCTCAGTGCTAGTTTCCTGCACTCTATATTTTAAACTCTTTTGCCATTATTAAGAGCAGTATTAAGTATGTTTTATATAATGTAGTGGGACTGGGACCTAGTCAAGTTTATTGGAGTAAAATAAAACATGATTTCAGGCCCCATGACCAGAAAGCTTCAACACCTGTCACCTTTGTTTCCTTAATCACCAACTCTGGAACAACATCCAAGTATATCCAGGAAACTTGGAACTACGGAAATTCTAAAAATTGATTAAATTGCCTGGAAATGATAGATCCTAAAGAGATCAAACTTTATTACTTTGGAGATTTTCCTTGTGGACTCTGGCATGAAAAGTGCAGACTTCATAGCTGAGCTATGTGAGCAGAATCATCCATTTTAGCTTGGCTCACCTAATTCTAAATATACGTTCTAATATTTCCCTTCTTAAGAGTACTATTCCTCTTAAACTCTTGGACTGCGTGTATAGGAATCTTTCAAAAATTAGGTCATCGAGTAACATTAAACTTTAATAACTGGATGTAAATATATAGATGGCAATATATCAAATTTCTTTTTGTTAATCATGATTACATTCTTTACAAGAGCTTAATGCCAGTATCACCTAGTTTATTAAATCACTCAGCACAACTGAAGAATGTCAAATGAGATCACTGATGTGAAGACATTTTATATACTAGAAAGGGCTGTATAAATGTTAGGCTTCAAATATTGAATTAATAACTTGGAAAAGTGAATGGCATATGTATCATCAAAAAGATACTACTTAGATTGAAGCCTCATTTGTGTCTCTCTCTTATATACTGAAAGCTAGTACTTAGCTATCCCAGTACTTACTGATTTTACAACCCAGAGAGATAGGAAAGAGCTTGTCCTTTTTTTCCAGGATTTGTTTGCTTGATGGCTTTTATTTTTCTCAAATAATTCATTGTAATCGTGACTTCTTAGTGGTGGGATAAAATGATTAAATGGTGTGATGAAACAATTTCTTGTCCTTTGATGGATACTGTCTTTTACTGTTTCTGCATGTTAAGATGATTCTTCTATTGTCAAACCATAATTCTAATATGACCACACATGTCCTCGAGGAAACGCGCAATATGTAAATAAATCATGGCGATCCTGAAGAATGGAGGAGCCACAATCTGAGCCAAGGAGACAGAAGTCACTTATTAGTCTCAAGGTAGAAACAGCAAGGCTCCTCAGATGAGCATTAAATAAAACTATTTTCTAAGTCAAACACAAAAATGCCAAAGAGAGAGCAAGTGTTCTTTTAACAAAAAAATACAGCCAAAGAGGTAGAGAGACTTAATGCAGACTGGTGGAGTTATTGGCTGGTGGTTCTTGAACATACCTACACATTAGAATTCCTGAAGATCTTTAAAAAAATACTGATGCCTGGGGGCCGGCCCGGTGGCACAGCAATTAAGTGCACACGTTCTGCTTCGGGGGCCGGGGTTAGCCGATTCAGATCCCTAGTCCAGACATGGCATTGCTTGGCAAGCCATGCTGTGTCAGCGGTCCCACATATAAAATAGAGGAAGATAGGCATGGATGTTAGCTCAGGGCCTGTCTTCTTCAGCAAAAAAGGAGGAGGATTGGCAGCAGATGTTAGCTCAGGGCGAATCTTCCTCAACAAAAATAAAAAATAAATAAAAAAAGAAAAGAAACATATACTGATGCCTGGCTCCCAGCCAAAATACCCAAAGCCACAATCTGAGCAAATGAACCTGCCATGAAGAATCACCCAAGCAAAGTCCCATCGGACTGAAAGACTTGGTAACGATGTAGAAGAACACTAATTAAGAACCAGGATGGGTTTCAAAGGAAGCAGATTCTGAGATGATTGGCATGCAGAAAGCTTATCAGGGAGGGCTTTTGGAATTGATGTTCATGGAAGGGAAGGGAAAGAAGCTGTTTTAGGTGGAAGGAGAGGATGAGCTGCCATTCAGTCTCAGTGAAGACCTCAGCTGACACCTCAGGCTACTATAAAGCTACTGTGGTCCTTCATGGATGCTCCAAATTGAGGCGAGGGTACCACAACTATATAGCCCCATGTAGACGAGCCACTGGTTGCATGCTGCCCTAGGAGCATTTTTGACCTTGGGTGAGTGAGTGGGCCCTCTTCAACGAAGGTAATCTTGGAAAGGGCTATCAGCAGCGCTGTCCGCCAGCAGCATTCGTAGCAACTGGGGGAGTACATTCTTCAGTTCTCACAAAGGTTCTGGGAGGCACACCACAGTGAATGCTTATTAATTTTTTTTAACCTTGGTAACTTAGCCATTTTATTTTGTAGTGTAGTAAAAACAAAATTAAACCATCCAGTATAAGAATCCCTCTTACAGAAAAGACATGTTTGTTTAGGAAGATAGCTTCTCAGGGTTGAGACTGACTACAAAAAAGAGGTGACTAGAGTGCAACTTTTGAAATGCACAGGAATGAGGGTGAAGGGGAGAGGGAAGAGCATAGAGGTAAAGATGAGAGAAGATACAATTAAACAGCATTGAAGAAAGATTAAGATGAAGGACATCAGATATTCCATTTCGGTTGGTTTGCACTGTTGCATATAAACTACCTCCTCCTTTTCCACCATATGAGACATGTACGAGGGCTTGGGGATTTTGCTTTGTTTTTTGTTATATTGTGTATTTCTGGTGTTTTGTGGAATTCAGGTAAAGATTCAGCAGAAATATTGGTGCAGTAGAGGGTGACAGACTAAAATAGAAGGAATGGAGCTCTTAAGGACACCAAAACTCCAAGAAACACCTAAACTTGCGATGATTTTATGACACCCAGTCTTTGCCCACAGTGATTAGTTCATATATGGAGGGCTAGTGTGCTTGCTTTGGTGACTGCAAGGAAGAAAATGTAGGGAAACTCACACGGCCCTAATGTACAGCCAAATTGGGAAGAGAGGAAGACCAAGAAATAAAGGGGGTGGACATGCAGGATGCATTCTCGAAAAGGTGCAGAAAGAAAGAAAAGTCATCTGATTTTTTTGACTTGACTATCTAGATTATACATTTTCTTGATTAACTGAAGTACTGGCTATTCAATTTATGTCAAAAAAACCTTAAAATGTAGTTCCCATATCTTGGCTCCCAGCTAACCCTACCATTGTGTTGTACATACCATAGATCTTTTAGATAAATAGTGAACAGAATTTTAAGAGAAAATTAGATCAGATGGTTGAGTGTATAGACTATTTTCATGTTATCCAATGGTACATATCAATGATTACTGGCTAAAACACTAAAAAAGTATGTTAAAAATAACAAAAATATAAATTAGCCTAATGTCATAATAATGAGAACAATCATTTATTTTAACATATCTTATACTTATTGATGTGCTTTAAATAAGTTATTTCACTCGATCCAAATATCAATCCATCTTACAACTGAGTAAACTAACATTTAAAAAATTAAGCAAGTTACCTAAAATCACATTGTGGATTACAGAGTTTGGAGGAAAACTCAGGCACATCTATTTCTAAAATTTCATCTTTTTAACCACGACATATTCTTTTAAATAAGTTTTCATTTTAATTATAATAAATATTCATAAAAACTGGTTTTTATCTCCAATAAAGCAAAATATCAGACTTCATTTGTAAATTTTGCATGTTCTGGTAAGATGTCAACCTTTTAATATATTTGAAAGTTGACCTTATAATTTCAATGCAGTTAATGTTCCCAGCAAAGAGAAATAAAATGTGGGATTTCAGGATGTTAGTTATCCTAACACAAAATTCACTCTGTATTTAGAATGTGAATGAATGCAACTATTCAACTTCCGCTTTTTCTTTGTACCAGCACATTAAATTGACGTTAATAAAGGTTTCCTTTTAAATTAGAATATCTTTAAAAATTGAGAGTATTTTATTACTTTGCATAAAGTTAATATATCAGCCTCCTACCCTAAGTTTTTTACAGGCCAGAAAGAAATAACTGAAGTAGTTCAAAAAGAGGGAAGAGGAGATAAGAAAGAAAAATATATAATCTATGAAAGAATGAGTGAGGAATAGAATGTTCTGCTTATTAGAAGAACTTTGTACACAGCCAGACTCATGGAATCAGGGATGCTGTATCGTTTAATGGAAAGGCAAGGGTTTTGGAGGTAGAAGGCCTGAGTTAATATCCCAGAATTAATTGCCAGTTATTAATGACATGGCCACATATGAACCACACAAACTCCGTCAGCATTGGCCTCTTTATCTGTACCATGGGCGTAATAACAATGCCTGTCGTGTACTTAATTAAAAAGACTATTATGAGAGGCAAAGGGAAAAGGTATATGAAAGATCTTTGTAGAATGTAAATGTATATAAATATTACTTTTGATCTTTTAACCTTGACTGGTGATTATCGCAGCAGTTGCTCATTATGAATAAGCCTACAAACTGAGCCTACAACTTCAGCTCCGTTTTTCATGATCAAGAAAAAGTGAAATTAAAAACATAAAACTAAAAATATCTGACCTTCCCCAGATGATCTATTTTCTGCCAATATTACAGTTGTGTTTATAGTACAGCAGAATAATATAGTTATTCATATAAATTAAAGAGTTCAGGCTTTAGTGCAGAGTTCTTAAAAGGGTTTTGTTAAATTTAACATTTTAATTGGGAATAAAAGAGTGTTTTTCAATCCTTAAGAGACAAATCTTGTGGTGCAAGAAACTACAAAGCATTAGGGAAACACATTCCACTTTGTGCTTTAACCTGGAAAGATACATAGTCATTGAACAATAGCTATAGATCGAGCCTCTGTACTGTGCTGAGCACCATGCCAGGCATGAATCTACAAAGGTAATTAAGACTTGTGCTCTGCCCTCAACAACCTTCTGTTCTAATATGGAGATAAAGTCATACGACTAGCCACCACATGAGGTGATAAATGCACAGCAGAAATGGGCCTGATTCCACTGGAATTTGTTTTTTATTTGGTGAGGAAGATTGGACCTGAGTTAACACTTGTTGCCAATCTTCCTCCTTTGGCTAATATCTGTGCCAATCTTCCTCTATTTTCTATATGGGACACTGCTACAGCGTGGCTTGATAAGTGGTGTGTAGGTCTGTGCCTGAGATCTGAACCTTTAAACCCCAGGCTACCAAAGCAGAATGTGCAAACTTAACCACTATGTCACAGGGCCAGCCCCACCACTAGAACTTTTGAAAGGAATATATGGCTCCATATTGAATTATCTCTTCATCATGACAATACTTAATATGAGTGTGGAAGGATAAGTTTCTCAACCCAAAGTGGATAAAAAGAACATTCTAGAAGGGAACAACATAACCAAAAACATCAAGGTGTGATTGCAACGCACATTTTGGGAATGATCGAGTCAATTGGGAGAACTGCAATATAGGGTGGGTGGCAACCAATTAGGCTTGCTTGAAGTGGGGTCAAGTTCAGATAATGCTCAGCCCTGAACAGCATGCTACAGAACTTAATTATGCCTTGGGTTATGAAAATCTGTGGAAGGTGGAATGAAGGGAAGATATTACCAGATTTGGTTTTTTGAGTAGTTACACTGGTAGTTTCATGGAGTCTGCAGAGCCCAGGTAAAATCTTCAGAGGTCCTAGGTACTGAAAATATGATGGTGAATTTGCCATATGTAAAGAAATAACAACAACATCAAATTGTAAAAGTAAATGCAAAGAAATCTGACCATGTTCTGATTTTTCTCATAAGGATTATTTCAACATTCTTTTGAAATGTTAACTATGAAATCATTTCAATTGCTTCCCCATCTTCCCATATGCTAACATGTAGTCCAGCACAGAGAGAGTGAATAGCAGCTGGTTAAAGTTACAGCAGGGAGAGAGGCTAGAGGTCTACTGCAAGAGTCCAAACAAGAGGTAATGAAGTCACAGATGCTTGGCTTTGGCTATGGGGCTGGAAAAAATGGATAGCCTAAACGGATTTAGGAACAGCCCCAATATGATTTGAATGGATCAATTCGTGGATAAAATAAAATAAACAAACCAAGGAAACAATTCATGAGTAGGGGTTAATGGTGGTTGACGGAGAGAGAAAAAAACTAGTTAACATTCAGTTTACCAGATTTACCAGATTTTCAGACTGGTGATTGAGATGACAGGCATTCCTATTAGTCTAGGTAGTAAGGTAAAAGTGTATTTTAAAATAGCACAATATCAAAATGCTCTTGCAAACCAACCAACCAACCAGTGGTATCCAGTAGGGAGTTAGTCCTTCCCTATTGCTGTCTACTGAAGAAAAAGTAGAAAGAGAAAGCCACAAAAAAAGAATGTTGAAATCCTTACTACTAATTCAAGAAAAATGAAATCCTAAAGCCAAGACAACATTGTAATCCACCTCTGTGGACAGTATTGGGATTTGAGGGCACAAGTCCAACTGATCACTGAATTCCACGGGCTTAGAACAAGATCACACATAAGAACTTGCTTCCAGTGCAGATATGACTCTGTTCCAGACTCTTGCACCAAAAAAATAAATAAAATAAAGCAGAAAAACACAAAAATCTGGCATCGGTTCATGGACAAAATGCCTTTCTGGGAGCTGTGGGATGCAGCACCATATGCCAAGGAACCTGAGAGGAATCTTAACCACCTGTACATCAGGTAATAGGCAAACAGATTTTAGTCCTGTCTGTGGACCCCACAGTGACCTGTAAACTGACTCCAGCCCTTCTCTGCCATGATCTGGGAGCCCTTGGAAAACACTGTCTTAGACAATCACCCATGGGCAAGAGAGTCTTTGTGGAAGTCCAGGTTTTCAGAGAAGAAATTCCAGCACACCACTGAAGCAAAAAATTATGAGTTTGCAGGCATTGGAGTGGGTAAGAGGAGCATCCTGACTTTACCCATAACACCCCTCCTTCAAGGCAGCACAGCTTAGGGCCAAGAGAGATATTCTTGACCAGTGACTTGTTCTGCAGAAGGAAGGAAAAGCGTATGAGTAAGCTTTCCCAGCTGTTGAGCTGTGCACGACACAGCCATAGGGTTCATTTCTAACTCCATCTAGGCTAGTAAATTATGAGCTACCTTAACTAGGAAGCAGGAAGAGCAGCAGATAGGACTCTCAGAAGGCATTTAAGGAATGTAGATCCTACTAATTGCATCGGACTCATCAAGAAGCCCACCCATGTGCTGCTGGGAACACTTCACCTGCAGATCCACCCAGCTTGGCCCATGGGCACCCTCAGCTCTCTGCACGCCTCACCCACACTTCCCTATCCTGTAGCTGGCTCCCTGTGAGCACTCCCAACAGTAGCAGTGAGAGTAAGCTTTGGCAAATGGCCAGTGAGCATGCGTAGAAAGCCAGCTTGAACCTGCAAACCAGAGAGAGACCACAAACTTGAGCTTTAGTGCTCACCTTTGGCAAAACAAGAGAGGCTGTCAGCACTCATCCTGCAGTGTTGCAGGATCCAGAGAAAGCAAATAAGCTCAAGAATTCTGCCACATGAGGGAGTAAAAAGTGTGGAGCAGATGGATCCATAGGAAGTCTGAGATAACATCTGAATTTCTAGCAGGACTGATGGAAGGTACCATTCTCCTGAAGGCAGTTAGTAAAGATTGGAGGAAGGGAACACTACTTCAAATGTGAAGACAGCAACCCAAAGCTTCAAGGAATGTGAAAAATCAAGGTAACATGACACCACCAAAGAATCACAATAATCTTTTGGTAACTGAACCCAAAGACATGGAGACCTGCAACTAATCCAAAAAAAAAATTCAAAATAGTTGTTTTAAGGAAACTCAATGAGCTATAAGAAAACACAAAAAGATAATTCAACAAAATCAGGAAAACAATATATAAACAAAATGAGATGTTCAACAAAGAGAGAGAAATCATAAAAAAAGAACCAAACAGAAATTCTGAAACTGAACAATACAATAAATGAAATGAAAACTGCAATAGAGAGTATCAACATCAGACTTGATCAGGCAGAAGAAAGAACCTGTGAGACTGAAGAGAGGAACTTTGAAATTATTTAGACAGAGGAGAACAAAGAAAAAAGAATGAGAAAGAGTGAAGAAAGCCAACATGACCTATGGGATACCATCAAAAGAATCATTTTGCAAGTTATTGGGTTTCCAGAGGAGAAGAGAGACAGAAAGAGGCAGAAGGCTTATTTAAAGAAATAATGGCTGAGAACTTCCCAAATCTGGTGATAGATTTAGGTATCTAAGTTCATGAAGCTCATAAGTCACCAAACGAAATCAACTTGAAGAAATCTTCTCCAAGACACATTATAATAAAACTATAATAAACTATATAAAACTATAAATTATATATATAACTATATATAAAACTATAAACTATAAACAAAAGACAAAGAGAGAATCTTAAAAGCAGCAAGAAAACAAAAGTTTGTAACTTCCAAGGGAACCTCCATAAGGTAGATTTCTCAGCAGAAGTCTCACAGGCCAGGGGAGAGGGAGATGATATATTCAAAATGCTAAAAAAAAAGATTTTTTTTTGACTGAAAATACCTTATACAGGAGAGATTTCCTTCAAAAGTGAAGGAGAGATAAAGACTTTCCCAGACAAACAGGAGCTGAGGGAGTTCATCACCACTAGACCTGCCTTATAAGAAATGCTGAAAGGAGTTCTTCAAGCTAAAACGAAAGGAAACTAATTAGTAACATGAAAACATATGAAAATATACAACACACCGGTAAAGGTAAGTATATAGTCACGTTCTGAATACCATGATATTGTAATTTGGTGGAGCGTTAACCACTCAGCTCTAGTATAAATGTTAAAGGACAAGAGTGTTAAAAATAATTATGCCTACAATAATTTTGGAATGAATACACGATACAAAAAGAGGTATATGGTGACATCAAAACATAAAAGGAAGGGAGTAAAAGGTGGAGTTTTTATATGAGATCCAAGGTAAGCTGTTGTCAGAGGAAAATAGATCGTTACATCTATAAGATGTCTTATGAAAACCTCATAGTCATCACAAAGTAAAAAAACCCATAGTAGATCTGCAAAAGATAAAGAGAAGGGAATCAAAGTATACCACCGTGGGAAATCGTCAATTTACAAAGGAAGGCAGCAAGAGAGTGAAACGGGGTACCTGAGGGTTACTGTAGATACATAGATGAAGACAGTGGGGGTTGAAGCCAGGTACCTGAGGGTTACTGTAGATATTCAATGAGAATGTGACTGCCTTTCACAATCTGCTGTTTTCTTGTTTAACCAGAGGGGTGACTCAGAGGTTGAGAGGATTTGTGAGCTCGTTTTGCAGAATAAAAAGAAACCTTCAGGGAGGTTGTAATCACCAGATGACCAGCCCCCAGCTGCCCTTGAAGCTCAGAAGTCAGATTTCCCAAGGACTTCTCTGGAGTGAGAGATTACCCCTTTGTTTCTCTAAAACTCCTCCTGTCAAGCCCCTTAGCTCTACAGAAACCCTGCTTTCTTCTCTCGTTAAGGTGGATTTGAGAGAACCCATCTTCCCACCTTCTCATTTTGGCCAGTTTGAATAAAACATTTCTCCATCTCCAAGCACGGATGGCTCAGTGATTGGCTTACTGTGCATTAGGCACGAGAACATGGAGTTAAGAGGTTCAGCATCAAGAGGAAGAAAGGAACAAGGGAACTAGAAAACAGCCAGAACACAGTTAACAAGATGGCAGTAGTAAGTCCTCACTTATCAATAATTGCTCAAAATGAAAACGGATTGAATTCTTCAATCAAAAGACATAGAATAGAGTGGCTGGATGGATATAAAACAAGACTCAACTGGACACTGCCTAAAAGAGACTCACTTCAGCTTTAAGGATATACACAGGCTCAAGTGAAGGGATGAAAGAGTATATTCCACGTAAGAGGGAGCCAAGCAGGCAGAATTAGCTGTGCTTAAACCAAATAAAATAGGCGTTAGGACAAAAAATGTAACAAGAGACAAAGAAGGTCGTTAGACAACGATAACGGAGTCAATACATCAAGAGTATTGAAGTTGTAAATTGTAAATATATATGCACCCCAAATCAGAACACCTGATATAATATATTATATCAGTATATTAAACAAATACTAACAGATCAAAAGGAAGAAATAGGCAACAATAAATATAGTAGGGAACTTCAATACCCCACTTTCAACAATGGATAGATAACCCAGACAGAAAATCAACAAGGAAAGATTGGACTCGGACCACACTGTAGACCAAATGGACCTAACAGACATATACAGAACATTCCATCCAACAGTAGCAGAATATACATTTTTCTCAAGTGCACATGGAATACTTATCTATGATAGATCATATGATACGTCACAAAACAAGTCTTAGCAAATTTAAAATAATTAAAATCATACTATCTTTTTTCAACCACAATGATATGAAAGTAGAAGTCAATAAAAAATCATTAAAACAGACAGTAGAAGGGTGGTTACCGGGGGCTAAGGGGTTGGGGAAATGGGAGATGTTGGTCAAAATGTACAAACTTCCTATTATAAGATGAATAAATTCTGGGGATCTAAGGTACAGCATGGTGGTTATAGTTGATAACACTATACTATATACTGGAAAGTCGTTAAGAGAGTAAACCTTAAAAGTTCTCACCAAAAAAAAAGAAATGATGGTGGGGCTGGCCCAGTGGCATAGTGGTTAAGTTCACACATTCCACTTCAGCAGCCCAGGGTACACAGATTTGGATCCTGGGTGTGGACCCACACACTGCTCGTCAAGCCATGTGGTGGCAGCATCCCACATACAAAATAGAGGAAGATTGGCACAGATATTAGCTCAGAGACAATCTTCCTCAAGCAAAAAGAGGAAGATTGGCAACAGATGTTAGCTCAGGGCAAATCTTCCTCACTACAAAAAAAGAAGAGAAATGATGGAGATGTTAGCTTGCACTAGGGTGGTAATCATTTTCCAGTATGTAAATATATCAAATCAACACATTGTACACTTTAAACATATACAATATTATATGTCAATTATATCTCAAAAAAGCTGGAAAATAAACTAAACCAAATAAAATAAAATAGTTCTAATAAAGTCTTGTGGTCAATGACCAAAGAAAGCATATTTGTAGGACTGTTTCATTGTATTTTAATGTTAATAGGATGGTTCAGCACTTAATGGGATTATGTTTTGCCTAATAGATGTATTATGAAAATCATTGTACGGCCCTTTAAGGGAGACGTTGGTTTAGAAAATAACTGATCTTTAGGGTAGGAAAGTGATATGAGGCTAAAATTGGAAAGGGTCCCTGAAAGACAATCCAATAGTATCAAAGAGACAATAGACCACTCTGATTCCCGTAGAAAAAGAAATCTATTCCTCCTGGTTGCGGTAATGGAACCTTCACTAGCTTGAAAGGAAATCTGTACATCAAAGCATAAATGGCCCTCAGATTGCTCTGGGAATCATGTCAGAAGGCGATGGGGAGTTAACTGACAGAAGCTACTGGCTTCCTTGATGGACACAGACGCAGACAGCAGCATAAACCAGACCTAAAGTGGAAGTAGGCAGAATGAAGAAAAGAAACGGACCTTACAATACACATATGTGTGTGCATGTGTGCTTTAGCACACCTGACGTAAGTAATGCAAATGGTATTAATAGAGGAATCCCAATATTTTTGGTGTATTTTATCCTATTATGTGGTTCTTTATTACAATGAAAAGGATGTAGGCAGGCCAGTCTCTCCCTTACACAATTGTGTAAGAAATACTTTAACTGTGTGTATTAGCTAACAATATCCTCTCTTTCTTTATTAACATTATCTCAATGAAACTATTCAATGGATCCCAAATAGGTCAAGCTCTTCAATTAAAGCTACCTAAAATTATCCAGTACTTGCTTTTACATTGTGGCATCAAAGTCAACAAGTTCTCGTATATTCTTATCTGGATTTGTAAAGACTTAGTTAAGAATAACTTCAAATTTCTAAGAAAATATACAATGAGGTATAATGCTAAGTCTTACACACTTCTAGCTGCTTTTCCTGAAACATCCCTTGACCCATCAGTCAGTTTCAAAACTCAGTGACTTTGGGCATCCAAAATAGATTAAAGTTACAAGATGTTTAACTTCTCAAAGTAAAAGCCACTATGTTGGATCCCAAGACTTATCTTTTCTTCTAAGGTAATGAATATTTATCTGTCTTTCTCTGTCCCTCTCTCTCTTCTTTTTCTAACGTAAGAATGGAATTAAGCAAATTCAAACAGATAACTAGTTATTGTAACAGAATCACCATATTCACAAAATGCTATAGATTTCAGGAATGATATATGTTTTGATTTATTTAGGTCATGAGAATGTCTAAGCAATTATTAGTTCACAATGTGCTTGCACATTTTTTAGATTAATAGTTGAAAGTGAAGAGAATCTATTTCCATAAAGGCCAGAGTATATGGATTTGCTGGATTTACTCTTGATCAACATATTCTTCTGATTAAATAGAGAAATTCCCTTTATATATGAAGTTGACATTAGATACAGAAGGAGGACATGGATTTTTGTGTAAGTAGTTTCCTTAACACTATCACCAGTTTCCCTCATGTTTAACGGTATATGTCAAAAAGAAGAATAGATTATGTTTGAGGTGCAGGCTTTTCATTTTCTTTCTACAAAAATCCTGGTCCTCACAGAGCTTACACCTTTGACCTTGGCTTCATCAACACCATGATCTCAGCAATTCATCTATCATCCCTGCCTTTTGACCTAATGAGTATGAGCCACATTACATCAGAGAAGAGTTCCAGGATCGACAATTAATATTTTAGAGTTACAACCAAATATGAACTTATGTGCTTGCGTTTTCAGCAATCTTATAGTCTAGTCTCATTTATTTCTAAAATATAAAAGAAACAAGTATACTATGTGATTTGCTACCAAATAGGATTCCAAATGGGCAAATATTATTCATATCTCTGGATAATAAGCAGTAGGATTCCATAGGCACGATTATAAACCAATGCCAATTCTAGCTTTCCCTTAAATAAAACTTTAGATTTATTTGAATTATATCTAATTGATCATTGATAAATACTAAAAATCAATGAATAAAACTGATTGACCTAATATTCCACTTATCTACCTCTTTTGTGAGCCAAAACTTTATGTTAAGTAATTTGAGAGTTAAAATCAAGGCATCTTGTGTTCCCTTCAATGCACCTTGCACCATTTCCATGTTGTGTAACAGGAGCAGCTGTGTTTGTGCAACACAGTTCAGCCTTCAGGCCAGAAGGAATGGGGCTAATCCCAGTTTGCCTCAAAACATGTCATTCATAGCAAATGAGACTTCAGCTCCATCTTGCTCATGTCTCAATGGGAACAACGTAAACGTGGAGTTATTTAATAGCCAATTTCTGTCATATGGATTGAGAAACCAAGGGCACTGGTCTGCACTAGGGACTAACCCAGCGACTGCACAGAGACAGAAATGAGAGAGAATAGCGGGGAAACTTGAGGCAGAAATCCAGTGTTTCCTTCTCTGACATTTTTAAGCATCAACCCTATTGCTCCTGTGGGTCCTGAAAGAGACTGCTGAAGCCTTGTACTCAATTTGACTCTTTACTTAAGACAATTTTCTATCACCTAAAACCAAAGAAGTCCTAAGAAATATAACTTGTAACCAGGAAGTCTCAAAGGGGAATCAAGAATGATTAACCGGTTCATAATCCCCAGAGTCTGGTTTGAGAATATTTTGCAAAAGGAAAAGTAAATTTTATTTAAATGTTTTCTTTATGGACATAATTTTGATCAACTCTCCTAGAAAGATATTAGAAAGATCTCTAGTACACTTTGTCTCTCTTTTACAAGAAGGCCCCCAAATAAATATGCCATTTGAAAAGGGTAAAGTCATATATTATGTCAACAGTTCTCCCAAACAAAGACATGTCATTTTGCATGTGGGGTGGGTGGCATTAATTTCTTAGAAGAAGCAGATTCAAATGAAACATGAATTTGATTCTGGTTTATTTGGGTAAAACAAGATAGTGCCAACCGTGAGACAGAGGCACCATATGGAGATAAATATGGGCAATAAGAAAAAGAGACTAGAGGAAGGTGCATTGCCAAATACCATGACTGTTAATCTGTTTACCAATTGTGTCCTAGATACCTCTAAAAGCCTTTACTTTTTACCTCTGAGTTTTCAGGCTACAGCAAGAAGATGAATATGTATAAATGAGGATAAATGATTCAGCTAAGATTTATTCTGTTAGCTAAGAAAGCCAGAGGCAATTTCATATTTGCATTTTTATCATTACCTCTTAAAATAAGTCTACATAAATTCTAAATTGTCCAGTTGTTCTCCAAGACCTTCTTTTGCATCAAATTTTGAATTAAAATTTACATTTTAAATAATTAAAATCATTTTTCCAGGAAAAGCTTACTTTTTTCCACCTATGGGATTTGATGGAAACTTTAAATTTCTGTTTTTATAATACTTTTCCAAAGACTATGACCATGCAATGAATGTTTTGATTTTTAACTCCAAAGCCAGTGATTCATTAATGTCTGTATTTTAAAAAATACAAAGTGATTTAATGAGACAAGGTAAATGAACTGGTTCATACATCTAGCACAAATAGATCAAACGTCACATAACCAGAAACTCAAAGACAGAATATTTTGTCCCTTAAATTGCTCTGAATAGTTGAGGTGTCTTTATATTTTAATATTTTCACATATTCGTTAAATGCTATTCATTTGCATGTGATTCATATATGTGATCTTCAATCATAGCTAATTCCATTACTTTATAGGGCAACATAGTTTAGAAATCATTATAAACAGAAATCTTGACCTTTTGAACTGGGTTTGAAAATGTTAGGAGAGTTAAAAAATGCTATCGATTCTTAGATCTTTGCTCCAGGAAATTACATTTCAGCTGCTCACTCACTGTTATTTTTATAAAAAAAAAGAAATGGTATTGCTGGTATAATTATGGGATGCACTTCGGAGACTGATATTATTACACAGTGAATAAGGTACTATATAAATTAGAACTTTAGAAACAGGCAAATTTGACGTGTTACTTCAAGAGCACTTACCGGCATAGTACCCTCTCAACATGAATGACTAACTTCCATTATTGTTAATAATATTTTCTCATATAGGCATGTCAGAAAAGGAAACCATTTTCCTTTTATTGGTTGCCATTTCCATGTTTCTGAGTGAGTGCCATCTCTTTGCAGATTGAACTGAAAATGCTGATTTAAATGTGTACTAAATCTCCTCAAAACAAGATGGTGTGCTACTTAAGATTCACTATCACTAGTTTTTAATACTGGAACAAAGACCAAAGACGATGTCTGATGTTGAAATGTTGGTGAGTTACCATTATTTAATCACTGTTCATGTACAGCATAATACTGCTTTCCTGTATTCTGGTAAAGAGTATCTTATGAGACTGCAAAAATTTTTATTGTATCTTTAATAAAGAGTAAACTTCAAATTTTAAGTACCAAGTAACAGGATAAACCAAGCAGAAAGGACCTGTCATCTCAACTTGAAACGTCTTAGACCTAAGGACCTAGAAGAAATGAGATTGGTAGGGTCAAATAAATCCCTACTGGATATCAACTCACGTCAATTTACCATTACATGTAATTCAACATGGAGTACAGCCAACTAAAACCAGCTTGAGGATTGTTGTCCCGAGGACAGAAACTGCTTATCACTTCTTGCATTGAAAAAGATCATTTCTTCAAGGCAAAATTAGTATTAGTGGAAGGCAAGTACGACAGTACAAAGAACAAAATAGAATGTCACTGCAGTGATGGAAATAAGGAAATATTTGCCAAGATTGGAGAGTATTTTTAAAAATAAGGAAAAATTAGATTTTAGGTAACATCACTATTAAAATAACTTTAAGTGAAATGCATGAAAAGCAAACACAAGGTATTGATGAAGCAAAGAGTGAGCAAAATAAAGGTACCAGAAATAAGAATGGGGAGAGAGATTACGGTCTATACCCACAGAGCAGCTTCTTGGTTCTGCAAAATATCTGCAGCTTATTTCTGCTTAAGTTTCTATTTCCTCAACCAGGAAATGCATATATTAATAATCATACATATTTGATAGCATTGTTCTGAGTAGTAAATGAGTTAATATGCATGAAGTGCTTTGAATATACAGTAACAACTCAATTAGCTCTTACTATTTTGATTATCATTATGCTACTTCTTCATGAAAAAGAGTGAGCTTGGAAAGTGATCACTTTCCAAGTGATATGTCCCTTATCCTTATATCAGAAAGAGATAACATTATATAACTCTTCCCAAAGTGTGTATAACTCAGCATTTCAACTCACCAAATGCCTTTGTTTTGTTTTTAAAGAAAAGCTTCATTCTCCTTTACTAGCAAGTCAGGGAGATATCAATATGGCATCAAATTCACAATTAAATATTTTTCTTTAAAAGTGTCTCCGCAGGTAGTTGGTCATAGTGTGTCACTTTACTCATATTCCCCAAAGATCTCTTCTGTAGAGACCTACTGAAAAACAAAGTTTAACTTTGTAAGAAGCATAGGACTTTCTTGGGACAATATCATCCTTCTATCACACCTGAAAATGATGTGAACATTTGTTCCTTTCACATTCTTGTTTTAACAAATATTTTTGAGCTAAATAATGACCTAGGCACTAATGGTATGAAGATAAATAAGACATGACACATGGGAACAAGGTGTTTGTAATATATTTGAAGAAAGAGGCACATGCAAGTAGCTAAAACACAAATGAGATATTGACAAGACACAAATTGGATATTGATGAGATAGAAAAAGAAATAAAATGCTTCCAGAGTCTAGAGTTGGAGGTGTTCATTGCCGGTGGTCATGGCTCGGAAAGGTTTTGTAAAGAAAATTCCATTTTGTGAGTATGAATGTGAGCCAGTTGGAAACGTAGATCTGTACTTCAAAGGAATGGTAAGGTCTGAAGATAAAGGTCTGGGAAGGCACCGATAGAGGAGATAATAGAGGTTATGGGTATAGTTAAAATTACCCATGGGTGAGAGAGAGATTGTAAAACAAAGAAGAAATCTAGATTTAATCTCTAATATCTGATATAAATAGATTGCTGAATCTTTATTTATTTATTTGAGGTAACATTGATTTTTAACGTTATATAAATTTCAAGTGTACATAATTGTATTTTGACTTCTGTATAGACTACATCATGTTTACCACCAAAAGTCTAGTTGCCATCTGTACCATACAAACATCCTTCTTTACCTCTTTTGCCCTCCTCCTATCTCTTTTCCCTTCTGGTAACCACCAATCTGTTCTCTGTATCTATATGTTTGTTCATTGTTTATCTTCCACATATGAGTGAAATCATACACTATTTTATCTTTTTCCATCTGACTTATTTTTCTTAGCATAATACCCCCAAGGTCCATCCACGTTGTTGCAGATGTCAAGATTCATCTTTTTATGTCTGAGTAGTAGTCCATTATATATATACACCACATTGTCTTTATCCAGTCACCTGTTGGTGGGCACTTAGGTTGTTTCCAGGTCTTGGCGATTGTGAATAATGCTGCAATGTCTTATTTTATGTAGAGAATGAGAGTGTAGAAATAATTAAGTTTCATTTTGGCAGACACTACTTTTGATGATTGCAAAGTAGTTTATATAGGACTAACTTTCCCATGTAAAATGATTATAACTTTAGGCAACTATAAGAAAGCATTAGAGAGAAATCAAAACCAGGAAGAAACTAGTGGGGAGTTGGTTCTTGAAAGAAAAGACCACTGGGTAAGATTTGGTTTACATGTCATTTTGCCTGAGGATGCATCCAGTCTACATGGCATGGAACAGCTGAAATTTAAGCAGAAATCCTTGGTCTTCCTGACTGAAAGGGTTAGAAGTTAGGGTCCAGGACTGCCAGAATGGTAGAAAACTGATAAGGCAAGCCCCAGATCAGAGGGACATGTCTAGAGAGTTACCCTAGAAATCTGTATATAAACTTTGTCCAAATCCTGTATTAGCCTGAACTAAGTATGCACAGGAAGTCTCCGAGGGATGCAGCAGAAGTAACAACTGGAAGGGTGTAAGGGCTGAACAAAGGTTTCAGCTGCTGCCATCACAGGAGAGAGAGTTTAGTGTTAGAGTACAAATTAACTGTCTGCTAGAACAAATATCAACATTTTTCAGAGAATTATAACAAAATCCAAAATCTCTACAACATATCATCTACCACAATATTTAGTATACAATCAATAATTGCTAAACATGATCCCCTCAAACAGAAAAATGTGTCACATAGTCTAGAGAAAAGTTAGTAGTGGTCAACCTTGAGATAAATCAGATGTTGAAACTATTGAATGAAGACTTTAAAGCAACTATTTTAAGTATATTAATGATTTTAAAGGGAAATATAGTAATAATAAATTAGCAGATGGAAACTATGAGAAAGAACGAGGTGGAAATTTTAGAATTAAAGTTATAATATCTAAAATGAAAAATGTCTGATTGGCTTAACAGCAGATTCTAGATAACAGAGGTATCAGTAAACTTAAATATAAATGAATAGAAAGTATCAAATATGAAGAACAGAGAGAAAAAATATTTTAAAAACTAAGCAGAACCTCAGTGACATGAGATAATATCAAATGGCCTAACATATGTGTAATTGAAGTCCTAGAAGGAAAGCAGAAGAAGAAAGGGGCAGAATATTTTCCAAATTTGATGAAAAATATAGCTGATAGATCCAAGAAGCTTAGTGAACCCTAAGGTGGTTAAGTACACAAAAAACTGCATCTAGATAGATCACAATAAAACTGAAAAAAAAAACAATAATAAAGAGAAAAATTTGAAAATAATTGGAGAAAAATGACACATCATATACAAAGATATACATTACAGTCAACTTTTCTTCAGAAATAATGACAGCCAAAAGACAATGGAACATCTTCAAATTGCCAAAAAATAAAATCTGGCAACTCAGAATTCTACATCCAGTTAAAATATTCTTCAAAAATGAAGGTTACCACTTTAAGATAAACAAAAACATATTCTTCTCCATCAGACCTACACTATAAAATATGTTAGAGGGAGTTCTTCCAACTGAAAGAAAGACACCTGATGGAATTCAGCTCTACTGGAAAGATGAAAAGCACTGGAAATGACATGTATAGGGAAGGGTAAATTACGTATTTTTTCTTCACTTTATTTCTTTAAAAGATAATTGAAAATGTTAAAAACAATGTACAGTGGAATTTATAATATAGATAGACTTAATATATACAAAAACATTAGGACAAAAGATAGAACTGGTAAATGGAGCTATACACTTACAATGTTCTTACGTTTTAGGTGAGTTAATACAATGTTAATTATAAATATACTGTGATAACTTTAAGATTCATATATAATTGCTCAAAAGCCAATAGAGAAATTAAACTTGCATATTAAAAAATTTTTAATTGACCCAAAAGAAGGAGAAGGGGAAAAAGGATGAATTAAATACAGATGAGACAAATAAAAAATAAATACCACCATGGTAGACAAATAAAACCATGTCAATATTAACATTAACTATAAGTGGACAAAACACTTTATTTATAAGATAGAAGTTGTCAGAAAAATCAGATAGCAAGACCCAATTTTTTGCTGTATGGAAGAGAAACACTTTAAATATAAAGGCAAAGATGAGTGAGAAGTAAATATATGGGAAAGGCTATGCCATAAAAAGTAGATGTATATAAACTGCCATAACCATATTAGTATTAGAAAAAAATAGACTTTAAGACAAGAAATAGTACCAGAGAAAAAGAGGGAGATTTCATTATGATAAAAAACTCATCAAGAAGATGAGTTAATCTGAAATGCCTGTGTATCTATCCACAAAACTTCAAAATGTGAAAGCAAAAATTGATGGAACTGAAAAGAGAAAGAGTCAAATCAACAGTCAGAGTTGGAGATTTTAACATTCCTCTCTTGGCAATTGAAAGAAAAAGTATACCAAAAATCAGTAGTAATATAGAAGAATTGCAAAAGACTGCTGAACAACATGACCTAATTGACATTTATGGAACAGTCAACAACTGCCCAATACATATTCTTGATAAATGTGCACGGAATGTTCATCAAGGTCATAAAAGAAGTCTTAAAAAATTTCAAAAGACTGAAATATTACAGATTAGGATCTCTGACCACAATAAAACTAAAGTAGAAATAAATATCAATAATGTATTTTGAAAATTCTAAATATATAGAAGTTAAGCAACAAACTTCTAAATAATCCATGTGTCAAAGAAATCACAAGAGAAATCAGACATCACATCAAACTGAATGATAACGAAAATACATGTCAAAATTTTGGGGATGCAGCTGAAGCAGTGCCTAGAAGGAAGTGAATAGCTTTGAATGCTTATATTTCAAAAGAAAAAAAGGTTGAAAATCAATTATCTGTTTCCACATTTATAAAATGTTTAACAAATTAAATCCAGAATAAGTGGAAGGAAGGAACAAATAAAAGTAAGATCAGAAAACCGTGAAATAGAAAAGAGACAGAATATAAAGACAATTAATAAAGCCAAAAGTTGGTTCTTTGAAAGGATCCACAAATTGACAAACATCTAGCAAGACTTATCAATAAGCAAACAGTTACCAATATTAGGAATGAAAGGGTTGTATTGCTCAGGATTCTCCAGAGAAACAGAACCAGTAGAATATTTATTTGTTTGTTTGTTAAGAGGAAATGGCTCATGTGATTATGGAAGCTGGCAAGTACAAAATCTACTGGGCAGTCTGGCAAGCTGGAGAGGCAGGAGAGTTGATGTTTCAGTTCAAATCCAAAGGCAGTCTGCCATGGAAGTAGGAAGAGCTGATGTTGTAGATAAAATACAAAGATTGTCTGCTGGAGCACTCTCTCTTGCTCAGGGGAGGCTAGTCCTTTTGTTGTATTCAGGTCTTCAACCAATTGAATGAGGCCCACAGACATTATGGAGTGCAATCTGCTTTACTCAAAAATCTGTTGATTTTAATGTTAACTTCATGCAAAATATTCTCATAGAAATACCCAGAATAACGTTTGACTAAGTATCTGGGCACCTTGTGGCCCAGTCAAGTTGACACATAAAATTAACCATCAGAAGAGTGATATCACTATAGATTTTATGGACATAAAAGAGTAAGAAGAGAATATTATGATAAACCCTATGAAAATATACATGATAGTTTAGATGAAAAAGACAAATTATTTGAAAACATTACTTATCAAAACTGACACAAGATGAAAGAGAAAGACTGAATATCCCTTTATCTATTAAGGAAATTGAATTCATAATCCAAAACTTTCCTCCATGGAATATGTCACATAGATGCTTTCACCCATGAATTCTGTCAAACAGACACTTAAGAAAGAAATAATGCAAGCTTTACACACTTCTTTCAGAAAATAGAAGAGGAGTAAATACTTCAAAAATCATTTTATGAGGCCAGCATAATCCTTATGCCAAAACCTTGCAATGACATTATAAGAAAAATACAGACTGATGTCACTCATGAACATAATCATAAAAACCCTTAAGAAAATAATAGCAAATCATGTTTCCCAATATATTAAAAGTATACTCCATGAAAAATCAGGATTTATCCCAGGATTTCTAGGTTAGCTTAATATTTGAGAATCAATCAATGTAATTCACTACATTGTTAAAATAAAACAGAAAATTGTATAGTCACCTTAATAGAAGCAGAAAGAATTTAATAAAATTCAGCACTCATTCATGCTTTTAAAAAGCTCTCTGCAAACTAGGAATTAAAGGCAAATTTCTCAATATAAATGAAGGGCATCTGTGAAAAACTCCACAGCCAAAATATTCTTATTGGTGAAACATTAAACATTTCCTCCCTAAGTTTTTGAAAAAAGAAAGGATATTTTCTCTAATTCTATTCAACAATGTATTGGAGGTCCTAGCCACAAAAATAAGGCAAGAAAAATAAATAAAAGACACAAATAAAATAAAAATAAAATGCAAAAATGAAGAAGGAAAATGGTCTCCTTCAGATAACATGATTATCTGCATAAACTATCCTAACGAATATTTAAAAAATTTATTAAACTGAATAAGTAAATTTAGCAAGGTCATAGGATATACTATCAATGTATAAAATTCATTGTACTTTTATATACTAGCAGCAAACAATTGGAAAATAAAAGTAAAATATAATTCTGTTTATACTGCTGACAAAAAATGTAAAATATTTAGATAGAGATTTAACAAATAATATTCATGACCCCTATACTTTAAAATACAAAATATACTGAAAGTAAAGACCTGCATACATAGGGAGATATACTATGTTCATGGATTGTAAGACTCAATATTGCTAAGTGGCAATTCTTACCCAGTTGACCAATAATGATATCTACAGATCTTGGAGGTCTTATACCAACTGACTTCAAGACTGACTATAAAGGTACAATAATCAAGTCTTAGTAGTATTGTTACAGGATAGACCAAAGAGATCAATGGAACAAAATAGACCTACAATAGTCAATTGATTTTCCACAAATTTGCCAAAGCAATTCAATTTGGAAAGAAAAATCTTTTAACAAATGGTTATAGAACTGGATATTCATATGCACAAATGTGAACTTTAACTCCTACCTCACACCATACACAAAAGTTAACTTGAGATGGATCATAGTCCTAAGTGCAAAAGGTGAAACTACACTAACTCTAAAGGAAAACAGAAGAGAATACCTTTACAACAGGCAAGAATAAACTTCTTAGACACCAAAAGCAATAACCATAAAAGAAAAAAATGATAAATTAGATTTCATCAAAACTAAAATCTTCTGCTCATCAAAAGACACTATAAAGAAAATGAATAGGCAACCTTCAGCCTTGAAGGAAATATTTTCAAAATATATAGTCAAAGAATGCACAGAATATTTAGCTCTTAAAACTCAATAATTAAATGACCCAAAACATTAAAATACCTCACAAGAAGACTTTCTATAACAAATCCAATTAAACATCATTGTGAAATGGGGTAGCTCTTTCTATTGTTGGGCAGTTATTATAAACAATGTCTTCTTTTATGCATTTGTACATCTATTTAATACAAATTGAGTTAGGCTCTCAGAATACAAAAGGGAACAACAACAATTGCTTCCTAGTGAAGAGAGTGAAAGGAGCAAGTGGAATTGAATGAGTCAGAGCAGAAAATAGGCAATGACAGAACACTTTTATAAGCACCAATGTAAAGGGAAGTAGAGAATAACGCAAAAGCAAATAGGAAGACTAGAACACTCTGGGCATCGGCAAAGGTTATCCCAAAGAAGAAATTGCAGAGTTAAGGCCCAAAGGACAATAGAAGCTGGTAAGAGGAAGCACACATGTGGGGTGGATAGAAGAGGAGACATGGTGCAGCAGGGAGATTTCAGACAAATGGGACAAAATGGGCAAAAGTAAGAAAAAAGATGGCACATTTGGCAAACTGAAAATCGTTCATCTCGGGAATTCACTTGGGGTCTGTCAGCAAGCCTGGTTTTAGGAACACCTCGATTTGGACTATGCCAAGGTAGAGATTATGCTTGCCTTGTTTGGCAGAGAGAATAAAAGAAGTTCATATTCTGGAGAGTTACTATAAGGAGTGACACCTATTTCTAACTGAGGCAAAGCCTATTCCCTCAGATTTCACCAGTTGACTGCCCTTGAAATACAGGTCAAAATTCATCTCTATCAGGCCTTCTTTCCTTCTCTTCTCTCATAACATATTGTAGCTATCTACGGAAACATCGTATCGTATGGTAATTGTTTGTTTCCTCACCAAATGAAAAGTGCCAAAAGCAAGAGTGACAGTTCACATATCTATGTTAGCAGCTCACCTTAGGGAGTCTGGAACACTGTAGGCCTTCAATAATCAAAACCAGCTGCTCCTTCTTCCATATGCAATGTACAAATGATATAGACAGCAAGCAAGTTCCTCTGACCCATTCAGAAGACGCTGATTTTAAAATTTTCTGTCTTGTTCCCCTTCAATAAACAACCAAAATATTCCAGAAACTTCAAATGACTTCTTTCACGACTCCTTTTGCAATTTGAGTGAACTTGACAGTTCTTTGTCTGACCATGGGTACCAATTTTTTCATTCAGAGAATGAGTTCACGGAAGTATATGCCATGTTGCCTGCAAGCTTTCGTGCCTAAGAGGCAGAAATTAATTGTGAGAATGTTCTGCTCAATTGATAGCATGCTGTGGTTGCTCAATACTTATTTAAAATATCAAGAAAACTTGTTTCTTTGCTTTGACATTTGAACCAGCTATATTATGCTGGGCAAGTATTTTGATTCTCATACATCTACATGCCAAAGTTGAAAAATAAGGGACCTATTTTTCCCTCGGGATTGTTTCATGCCTGTATCAAAATACCAAGTTACCATGGTGATAGCTACTCTTGTAAATAGGGCAACTCTACCCTCCTATAGAAGGGAATGTAACACAAAAGGGAGGCAAAATAAGCTCTGAAACAGAGAACAAAAGAGACTGGGGAAAATCCCCACAGTGAAAGAGATAAAGGCTGTTCCAGATAAAAGTCTTGGAAGGTGACAGCATTCCTCTTCCCTCCTCCTCACAGGCCTAAGTGTAGCTGAAAGGGGTAGGACCTTGAATACATATAGTGAGGGGATTGTACGCTGGTGGCACAGGGATGTTGTATTTGCTGAGCACAGTGAAACTAAATTGTTCCTAATAACGATAATAACCACTATTCACTGAGGGCTTATTCTGGCCTTTGATGCTTTACGTGCACAAACTCACTCATTCTTTATAACACTTCTGTGAGGTAGATCTCATGGCAGTTAAGGAGATAGGCTGGGGTTCAAACTTGTGCACTTAACCATCTTATTGTCCTGCCTGAAGAGAGGTGAGGAAGGAATTTGAAAAGCTAATGGAGAGAAATTAGCCTTATCTTTATCTTTCCCGAAGAGTGAGGAGGAGAGGAAGTAGAAAATCTGAAGTCAGCATGGGGGCCACAGGGATGGACAGCCAGGACCAAGAGGGAGGATGCTGGGGGGAAGAAGTGAGCAGCAAGTTATGGAGAGAAGATGCAGGTGGCATGAGAGAGGAAAAGTTTCTGCCAACTGATTCTCAAGGGAAACTGAGGTCTCTGTGCATATAATTAGCTTCTTTGGATGAAAATATCCCTTGCTTGGTCCCCACACATCTCTAGGCTATATATCTTCCTTTAGTGAACTTGTTTTCCAATTCATTTTAATCAAATTTTGACAAATTGGTAGATTTGAGGCATAGCGACATTTCATTGTCATTGTTATTGGTGACTTTCATTGTTGTTTACTCCAACTCTTGGAAACAGTGTTGATTTCCAGCTTCCTTTAGGCTTCCTTTAGGCTGCGGGCTCTGGGAGGAAAGTAAAGGGAAGCTTCACTGTTCTGTGTTCCACCCAGTCTAGAAGAAGAAATGGGAAGTCGGGGCAGTACTCCATAATGACAGCATTGAAATGACTTCTAGGGAAGAACACTAGCTTAGCAGAAGCAGAATGGCTTCTCAGAGATGTGTGCAATTGTCCTCCAACATTCAGGACAGCAAACCCTAACCAGCACCCAATGTTGTACTGCAAAGGATTATAAAGTGTTGTTTGCTTAAATGTCAATACCATAACTAATGCAAACAAGTGAATATTTTTCTTCAGAAAAGGTTCTTTGAATGGCTATTATCAAAAAGGTAAGAAATAATAAGTGTTGGAAAGGATGTGGAGAAAATCATCATACACTGTTGGTGGGAATGTAAATTGGTGCAGCCACTATGAAAAATAGTATGGAAGTTCCTTGAAAAATTAAACATAGAACTATCATATGATCCAGCAATTACACTTCTGGGTATTTATACAAAGAACATGAAAACACTAAGTCAAAAAGATATATGCACCCTTATGTTCATTGCAGCATATTTACAATAGCCAAGAAATGAAAACAACCTAAGTGTCCATCCATCAATGGATGAATGGATAAAGAAGATGTGGTATGTATATACAATGGAATACTACTCGCCATAAAAGGAACGAAATCTTGTCATTTGTGACAACGTGGTTGGACCTTGAGAGTGTTATGCTAAGTGAAATAAGTCAGACAGAGGAAGACAAATACTGTATGATTTCTCTTATATGTAGAGTCTAAAAAACAAAACAAACAAACAAAACTCATAAATACAGATAACAGATTGTTGTTTGCCAGAGGGGAAGGGAGTTGGGGTATGGGTGAAATGGGTGAAGGATTCAAGAGGTACAAACTTCCAGTTATAAAATAAATGTCATAGAGATGTAATGTATAGCATAGTGACTATAGGAAATAATATTATATTGCATATTTGAAAGTTGCTAAGGAAGGAAATCTTAAAAATTCTCATTATAAGAAAAAAAATTGTATAACTTTATGTGGTAATGGATGGTAACTAGACTACGTGGTGATCTTTTCACAGTGTATACAAATATCGAATCATTATGTTGTATACCTGAAACTAATATAATGTTATATGTCAATTATACCTCACCAAAAAATAATAGGTTCTTTGGAAGTTTATATGCTCATTTTAATAAAGGTGCCGTTTGTGCAAAATCCGTTTGAAATGTCCCATGGAGAAATGGCAACCATTTCTAATCACGCCTCATTTTTAGCCCAGAATTCTACTAACAGGATTCATCACCCATTTGTTCACTATACTAAATTCTACATAACTTTCTTTTCAAAAATCAAATCTATTGTCAAAGGATTAAGATTCTCTATTGAGGATTTTCTTGACTATGTTGTAAGCTCTGAGAGCAGTTCTAAAAATGGAGCTCCAAAAGTATTTTGGTCATGGGTCAGCATCAATGGTAAATGTGACCTCTGAAGGTGACTGCTTTGATGTGGTCTGTACTGACACACACATGTACAGTTTGGTAGACTTGAAATAAATCAACTACTTTCCTTATCGGATACACCTATTAGATTATGGCTAATGACTTGGAATAACGACCTAAACAATGAAGACAATATTAAGCAAATTCATGATTAATTATCTACCGCTTTCTTGTGGAGAAAAATACTTTTTTTTTGAGTTTGCTTCACTGAAAAAATGTAATGCATATTTTTGCTTTTGGAACCTATATCCTGAAAGAAAAAAATCTTACTAAGGAAATTCAGACCTACATTCATTCAAACACACTTGTGGAATTAAATATGCATTTGCCTGCAACAATTGGATGAAGTTCCCCAAAGATTGATTGCAATCAGTGATGAAAGTATAACCAATTGCTTTGATCAACGAAATCACTAATAGACGTCTTCTCAGGGTATCCAGAGTCCATGTGCCATTGTCCTCAGGGATATTCTGCTGTCCACATTACGCATTTAGTTCTGTGCAAAATGCCTAAACTGTGTGTAACTTAGTCAAACAAAATTGTTATCTCTTTGAGGGTAGAGCATTACCTATGATAGTTCTAAATACATGCGAGAGAGTCTGATATTTTAAGTGTAATTGGTCATAATCAGCAAAACTACAACTCAATAACCAACGTGAGTATTTTATACAAGTGAAATGAAATGTGTTTTTTCTCTATTATTACTGTTTCTCTGATTTAAAAAATATATAAAAAATTTTTGGCTTTTGTACAGTTCCTTGCTATTTCATGTAAAGAAATTTGACTGATAATACGACTTACCCCTGGCAAATTTAGCTGGATCAATGTTTGCATGATTTAATTTTATCTTAATTGGGTATCTTGAGACTCGCTGCAGGGGCATTTTTCTCAGCATGTGTCAGTAAGTACTCTCTTCCATTTGCTCTTCTTAAAGTTGTATCCAAAGGCAAATACTCCAACTGTTCCCCTTTCTCCATTGATACTGCACTCAGAACTAAACTGCGTTGTTGCCAAGATTTTGCTGTCCTCACATGCAAGCCAGCTCACATTAGGGATCTACAGATGGAGGAGTAAGCAAACCTAACACTTCAAATTGTAACATCAAAAGGCCTTTCTAGGAGTATTCTCATTTAATGTGATGCAACTTCACATTGCTACAAAAAGCCTGTTTCTAAGATGAACTCTACATTTCTGCTAGAATCTCATATTTTGTGTTCATTAAACATATTTCATTGATTCAAAAGAATTATCAAATATATAAAAGGTATAAAATAATCATGTTACAGTGAATGGTCATCTATTCACACCCATTAATATGAAAATTGCCATTAAAGTCCCAAGTGTCCCTCTCCCATCCATTTCCCATCTGTCGCCCTCATATGTTACCACTAGCTTATATTTTATACTTATCAGTCCCTCATGACTTTTAATAGTGCTACCGAAAATGTTGTGATCCTAAATATAGCGTTTTAAAAAAATTTTTATTTAGAAATTAAGACTTACTGAAATGTTACAAAAATAGTTCAGAGAGTTCCTGTATAGCGTATTCTTCACCCAGCTGCCCCTAAAGTTCCCATCTTGCATAGTTCAATGATCAAAACCAGGAAAGCAACATTGGAAAAATTACTAAACTACAGACCTTTTTGAACGTCACCATTTTTTCCACCAGTGCTCTTGTTCTGTTCTGGGTTCCAATCCAGGATCTTACATTGCATTTAGTGTTGTTTTAATTTGTATATCTTCTTATGATTCAGTTTGAATATTTTCCTATATGTTTCAGGACTATTTAATTTCTTTTTTTGTGTGAATTGTTTATTTACATCTTTTTGAGAGTTTTCTATGAGGATTTTGATCCTTTGTCCCTCAATTATTAAGAATTCTGTATATATTAGGAATTTAACCCTTTGTCCATACCAAATATTTTCTCCTGTTTTTCCAATTGTCTTTTGACTTTGGTTGTGATATTTTGTGCCACAAGAAATTTCAATTTTTATGTGATCAATCTTTTATTTGATTGCCTCTATATTATGAGTCATATTAGAAAATCTTCATCTACCTTGAATTTAAAGAGTAATTTACCCATGTTTTATTCCTGTACTTGTATGGCTTAACTTTTTACGTGTAGATACCTCAACCACTTGGAGTTTATTTTTGTGTGTGGTGTTAGATACAGATCTACTAGTATCTTTTTCCACATGGCTAAACATTTATCTTGGCACCATTTATTATAATGTCCGTCTTGTCCCAGTGATATGAGATGCCACCTTTATCATATACTGGATTTGTATATTTATTTGAATCTATTTCAGGGCTATATATTTTATTCCATTGGTGGTCTGTCTAGCTATACAGCAGTACCATAATGATTTAATTACTGAATCTTTAGCAGAGAGTGCAGTGGCGCAGTAGAAGCATGCTGAGCCCATACTTATAGAATCTTTAATTCGTTTCAGTGTCTGGTGAAGTAGTCTTCCTCATTGTTTTTCTTTCTTAGTGTTTTTCTGGGTACTCTTGCATATTTGTTTTTCCGTATGAAGTTTAATAAACAAGTTTATTATTAATTCTTTGGTTTTGTTTTATATAGGTATAATTTAGTTCCTTATCGCTTTTGTGTAATATTCCATTATAGAATAGCATACCACAATTTATCCATTGTACTGTTGATGGACATTTGGATTATTTTTACTTTCTTATTATCATAATCTCTACTCTTTTAAACAATCTCGAGTATGCCTTTTATTGCATAAATGCAAGATTTCATCCCGTGTATATACCTACAAGTGGAATTGTGGGACCATAGGATATAAACACGTTTAACCTCCCTAGATCATGCCAATTTCCTTTCCAAAGAAGCTGTTTCAGTTTTTATTTGCAGAAATTTTAAAAGAGTACTTGTTAATTTTTAATCACATATAGTTTTCAAGTTATTGTTTTCTTTTTCCTGTGGTAAAACACACATAACATAAAATTTACCATCTTAACCATTTTTAAGTGTATAGTTCAGTAGTGTTAAACATATTCATAATGTTATACAATCATCACCATCACTCATGTCCAGAACTCTTCATTTTATAAAATTGAAACTTTATACAGATTAAACAATAACTCCCCATCCTTCCTCCCTTCAGCCTCTGGTAATCACTATGATAGTTTCTATGATTTTGACTACTCTACCTTGTATAAGTGAAATCATATAGTATTTGTCATATTTTGGCTGGCTTATTTCATGTAGCATAATGTCCTCAAGGTCCATCCATGTTATAGCATATGTCAAAGTTTCCTTCCTTTTTAAGACTGAATAATATGCCATTGTATGTATTTACTACATTTTACTTACCCATTTATCTGTCAATGGACACTTGGGTTGTGTTCATGTTTTAGCTACTGTGAATAATGCTGTTAGGAACATGGGTGTAAAAATATCTCTTGTAGACCCTGCTTTCAATTCTTTTGGGTATATACCTAGAAGTTGAATTGCTGAATCACATGGTAGTTCTAGCGTTAATTTTTGGAGGAACTTCCACACTGTTTTCCACAGCAACTGTACCATTTTACATGTCTACCAACAGTGCCCAAGGGTTCCAGTTACTCCACGTCCTCATAACACCTGTTATTTTCTGGGATTTTTTTTTTTTTGATAGCAGCCATTTTAATGGGTATTGGCTGGTTTCTCATTGTAGTTTTGATCTGCATTTCCCTAATGATTAATGATGTTGAGTGTCTTTTCATGTACTTGTTGGCCATTTGGATAGCTTCTTTGGAGAAACATATATTCAACTCTTTTGCCTTTTTTTGAATTGGGTTATTTATTTTGGGTTGTTGAGTTTTAGGACTACTTTATATATTCTGGATATTAATCCCTTTCCAGATATATGATTTGCAAATATTTTCTCCCATTCTTTGGCTTGCCTTTTTACTCTGTTGATAATGTTTGTTGATGTGTACAATTTTTAATTTTCCTGAAGACCAATTTTCCTATTTTTTTCTTTTGTTGTATGTGCCTTTGGTGTCATATCCAAGAAATCATGGTCAAATCAAATGTTATGAAGCTTTTGCCCTGTGTTTTCTTCTAAGAGTTTTATAGTTCTAGCTCTTACATTTAGGTCTTCATTCCATTTTGAGTTCATTTTTGTATGTGGTGTCAAGTGATGCAGTCTCACTTCATTCCTTTCCATTTGGATATCCAGTTTTCACAGTAATTTTATTGAAAAGACTGTCCTTTTGCCCATTGAATGGTCTTTGCACCCTTGTCAAAAATCATTTGATCAAAAATGCAAGAGTTTATTTCTAGATTCTTTATTCTATTCTGTTGGTTTATATGACTATTTTCATGCCAGTACCATATTGCCTATTAAGTGACTTTAGTAAAGTCTGTAAGAGAATGAAAAAACAAGTCACAAACCGGAAACAATATTTACAAATCACATATTCAACAAAGAACTTCTATCCAGAATATATAAAGAATTATTAAACCAAACAATAAGAAAATGAACAACTCAATTAAGAAATGAGAAAAGGACTTGAAAAGATAGTTCACAAAAGAGAATAATAGGTTGGGAAATAAACACATGAAAAGATGTTCAACATAATTAGTCATTATGGAAATGCAAATTAAAGCTACAATTAAAGACCATTACATACGTATTATAACAGCTAAAATGAACAATACTGACAATACTAAATATTAATGAGGATGCAGAGCAATTGGAACTCCCATACATTACTGGCGGGAATGAAAAATGGTACAGCTACTTTGAGAAATGGTTTGACAGTTTCTTACAAAGTTAAATATACACTTAACTTGTGACCTTTCAATCCCCCTACTGGTTATTCACCAGAGAAAAATGAACTTATGTCCATACAAATGTTTATAGCTGCCCTATTAATAATTTTCCCCAAATTGGAATTAACCCAAATGTCCTTTGATGGATGAATGGGTAAACAAACTGTGTTATATTCATGCCATGGAATATCAGTGAGCAATAAAAAATGAGTTCACAGTTGACACACAAAGCAACTTGTTGGGGCTGGTAAGTCTGAAATTTGTAGGGAAGGTCAGCAGACCAGAAATTCAGGTAAAAGGTAATGTTGTATTCTTAATTCCAAGGGTAATCTGGAAAGAAAATCCCTTCCTCCTCAGCCAACCTCTTTCGTTTCCTTTAAGGCCTTCAATGGCTTGGATGAGGTCTACTGACACTATGGATGGTAATCTGCTTTACTAAAAGTCTACTGACTTAAATGTTAATCATATCTAAAAAATACCTTCACAGCAACTGGTTTTTGCACAAACAACTGGGCACCATCACCAACAACTGTGAGAAATAATGTCTGTTGTTTGAGCCCCCTAGTCTATGGTATTTTGTTACAGCAGCCTGAGCAGACTAATATGGTAATCATCATGAGATACGCCCAGAACTATCTGCATAAGAAAGGCTTGTGATCTGGAGGAGGAGATTCTTATCCCAGTTGGAGAAAGCTCATTCCTCTTACTCCAGCCCCTTCTAGCCTTCCTTCTTACCTCAGGGGAAAAAACAGTAGTCAACAGGGGTTAGGGCTTCAAGGAAATACTGTGGCCATAAAAGGGAGTGTCAGCTGGGGAAGAAAAGCTATACCACTGAAGAAAACCTTGTGAAGGTCATAGCCCCAAGACACATGCCCATTAAAAGGCTGAGATTTAAACATAAGATTACAAAATGCTTCCCCTCCCCCACATCTTGTCACATCAACAGGGCTCTAGTATAATAACAGTGGATGACAGCTGGAAGAGCTACACAACACAGATCTTTCTGAGGAGGAGTAGTTAGGGAAGCCCAAAGTCAAGAGGCTGAGATAAAAACAAGGACTGTACAAGACTTTGAAGCCTCTGGCACCTATAGCTGCGGCAAACATTGAACATAGCCTTACTGTAGGTGGGTTATCATAAATCCCCACACCAAAGGCCTATTTACCTATTTATTCAATACAACACATCCCGCTTTCAACATAAAATGACAAGGCATGCCAAAAGGCAAAACAAAACAGTCTGAAGAGACAAGGCAATCAGAATCAGATTGAAATATAACACAGATGTTGGAATTACCAGACAGGGAATTTAAAATAACTATGATTAATGTGTTAAAGTTTGTAATGGAAAAAGAAGACAATGTGCAAGAACAAATGGGTAATGGAAGAAATGGAAATTTTAAGAAAAGATCAAAAAGAAATTCTGGAAATCAAAAATTTGGTCACAGAAATGAAGAATGCCTCTATAGGCTCATCGGTGAACTTGACACAGCCAAGAAAAGAAGCAGTGAGCTTGAAGAGAGGTCAATAGAAACTTCCCAAACTGAAATGCCAAGACAAAAAGCAGAATAAAACAAACCAAAGCAGAACCTGCCAGAACTGTGGGACAATTGCAAAAGGAGTACCATCCACAAAATTGGAATATCTGAAGAAGGAGAGATTAGAGTGGGAGAAATATTCGAAGTAGTAATGGCCAAGAACTTTGTCAAAATTAATGGCAGACAGAAAACCACAGGTCGCAGAGCCTCAGAGAACATCAAGCAGAATAATACCAAACAAAACACACCTAGGCAGATTATATTCACACAATAGAAAGCCACAAAGAAATAATATTGTGGTGATGGTTACACAACTCTATTAATTTATTAGACATCATTGAATTGTCTAATTAAAATGGGTGCATTTTATGATGTGTAAATTATACCTCAATACAGTTGTTAAACAAATGAGTCAGTGACTCAGAACAGTATTAAAAGCAAGTGTTGATGTCAAGGCACAAAAACATTTATCTACATCAGGGAATCATCTCATATTCTTGCTATGCAATCAAGACTCTCAGGAGGCGAATTAGAGAGGCCCAACTCGACGTGCTCTGTGATAGGGGGATTATTGAGCAGAAATCCTTGGCAGTGCTATTCTCTTTACACTTGGTAACCTCTTTGTCCTGGGTGAGGCAAAGCGAAATAAATCAGTGTTTTATCTGCTGCTGTTCAACAGCTCAACTTTGAATCTGAGCGTGTTTCAACCATGTGTTTTCTCTCATTTTAAATTTGCTCGTGCATTTAACATTTACTTTTCTACCAGACTGATGCATATTTTCTGGTCCCAACTTCTTAAGGAAGATAAAGGTCAGCAAGTTACCATGGCACAAGGTTACATTCAAAGTCAGCCCCAAACTCTCAGGGACTAGAGTCCGCCAGGCAGATATGCCTTCAATGGAACTGATCTGTCTGTTTAAAATGCACCCGAATTTTCTGTTTCTAATCAGTGCTTTTTCCTCTCTTCAAGAAAAAAACAGAGCTCCGGAGTGAAATAGCCTCACTGACATTTTCCCTCTGATGCAATGCTTATCTGCTTTCCTCTCTGTAGGTTTCTCATTGGGTTTATCTGCCTTATGCTTTTAACAGTTTCTGATCTGATTATTGTTATTTGTGCAGCCCTGAAGCCTTTTAATCTCTACGGGTGGAGATCTATTATAAGGGCTTATTGCTAGAGAAGAACATGATTTTCAAAAACGCTTTTGTCCTTCAATGGTAATCAGTACACAAATGCATCCCGTTTCTTCCTTCTTAACCTTTGCTACCCTTAGGGATATTTTCATACGATCTTAGGTTTTCTAATCTAGTAATTAGCTAGAACAATTTTATTAGGAAAAAAAAATAGGCAGTGAAAGAGGATAGAATACTGGTTTAGGAATGAGGAAATTCATTCTCAGTTTAGCCCCCAGCTTCTTTGTAACCCTGGCTGGGGAAATCATTTCAGGCATTTGAGTTTGACAGCCTAAGCACCTCTGAAGCATTTGGAGGTGGACCTGATAAGATTCACATCCACGCAACAAAGCAAGTTATGCAGGAAAAATGAACTGAAATGATTTCATTGAAATTGATTTACCCATCCAGAAAAAGGGGCAAAGGGGAAAGTGATTCCTATGAAATAGGCTTCGTCAATTCCTCCTTAGGGGGCAGTGAGCCGTTATCCAAATGGCTGTTCCACAGGCCCGCTTGCCCTACTCAGAATAGATCCAACTTCACTGCCATGATCACAGGGGAATGTGCACAGATTTTTTTCTTCCCTGTTATAACAGAGCAAGAAGAAGAAATGGGATGGACAGACTACTGGATTCAGTCAAGGAATTACAGTGATCAAGAGAGTTCCTACAAGAAGAAAAGGAGGAGCTGTAAACTTCCTCGAGGATTCGGCAGCATTGATGTGTGAATAAGTAAACTGTGTCTCCAGGCTGGGAGCAAATAGATGTCATTCAGTTTTATCTCCCTCTTTAGAGCCACTCTTTCCTGTATCTCTTATTAAATTTGCAGATCTTAAAACCTGGAATTGAAGACCCTAGAAATGCCTCTGGTTCTGCAAATGTGAAGCCAAAATATTGGACTCTCTCCAGGAAGTACACTTGTATTGCATTTTTGTACAGAAAATTGATTCATGATGTATTCCTTAGACTTTCTTTCAAGAGGTTTTGGAGTCAGAAATGTAGGTAAATACCCTAGCGTAGAGTAGATACCAAACAAAATAAAGAACAAAAAAAAAACAAAACTAAGGAATATCTGCCCAAGGTACAATCTCAGAGAACTGCAGAGAACAATTTTATTTGGGTAATAGTTTTTAATAATTTTGAAGTGCAATTTCTAACTGTGTTACTTGGAGCAAGTTACATGATCTTTTTTGGGACTAAGTTTCTTCACCTTGAAAGTGGGTACAATAATTCCTAACATTTTTGGTTGTTGTGAGTATTAAATTATAGAATATATTTACATGTCAAGGATGGAGACTGACATAGAAATTATAGTCTTTACTTTTGTTTTCTGTACTTCCATTTATTATGTTGCAAGCTGGAATTGCTTTTAAAAAGTGCTTTAAAATTACCATGAGATAAAGGTATAATAAGCAATGGGAAAATATTGATGAAATCTTTGTAGGATACACTGAGTATTAATAGATTACTTGCATACTTTGAATTCTAGTAAAGTTTGAGCCTGGGAAAAGCTCAAGAGTTCTGCCACAGGGAGAAGCATGATTGGACAAGAAAAACATTTTGGCCAGGTCATTTCACTGACCTGTTAGTCAGAAGCCACAGCAAATGGTGACACTAGTATTTCTAGTTGCCCCATGTGATTTGACCCTATTGACAGGCTGTGGCTATTCAAGCTGGCTATTCACATTTTACAGTCCCACTGTAGTTTTTCCACCAAATGGTCTAAAGTCAAAGACTTAAGTCCTTTAAACCTAAGAATATACATCTCTCAAAAGAGGTAGCAGTGCCTACCAGAAGTGACTATGTTTGGCAAACATCACGGGGAGGGCACACATGACATTTCCAGGCCAAAAAGAGGGGCAAATGATGTTAGAAAATGAGGGTAGAGGACTGATTGTAAGTTTTTAGGACAGCAGCAGAGAATAGTTCTGTGTCCTTGGGTAGGTCTTTCCTTTCCTTAGGAGGTCATTGTGAGTATAGATTTCCTAATCCCCCAATGGTGTAGTGGATCTGGGAACCTTCCTGCAGGTATTTTGAGTATGTCTATCCCAACCTGTTTCATCCTGTTGCATTCTTGCTTATCACTCACTGACGTGTATCCGTGGATTATTCTTATTCAATCATACTTTTCATTTAGTATTTATTGTTCTTTTCCCACATGCCAACCACTGTGTATGGTGCCAGACAGTTCCATCTGAGTTTCTCACTGGGGACAGTAGTTTTCCTCACCATATTTCAGATCATTACTTCAGGTGCTTTTTCTGCTCCAGAGAACCTTTTAGGTACTCCTTGAACTCCACTAAAAGTAACTGTTAGAAGTTTTTGTCCTTTAATTAATCAAAGATGTTCCAGGCAATCAAATATTATTCAGTATTCATAGAGTGATGTTGCACATATGTGTCATAAACTAGGAAAATAAATCTGAGTTACAGATGTTACGATATGCAGTTAGTGCTTTCTGGGAAAGTAATTAGTGGGTTATATTTAAGATTATTTTTCTATTTTGTCCCCCCCGTTTTTTTGAGGAAGATTAATCCTGAGCTAATATCTGCCACCAATCCTCCACCTTTTGCAGAGGAAGGTTGGCCCTGAGCTAACATCCATGCCTGTCTTCCTCTGCTTTATATGTGGGATGCCTGCCACAACATATCTTGATAAGCGGTGTGTAGGTCTGTGCCCAAGTTCTGAACTGGCAAACCCTGGGCCACCGAAGTGGAGTGTACAAACCTAACCACGATGCCACCGGGCCAGCCCCTACTTTGTTCCTTTTTAATATTGGATTCTAGCTATTCTTTTAGCACAAAGTTGCTAATGAGACTATTCCTTACACTGATCTTCTTTTTGTTCTAAAATATTATTTAAAATCATCTATTTTCTCATCAGTCTTTCCTATGATGAGCAAATCTTAAAATATTATTTGGTATAGTCAGTGATCTCTGACAGTAGAGAAGTCAAAATCCTTATATACTCTCCCTATGGTTCAGGTCTGTGTGAGATACAATGATAATTAGGAAAAGCTTGCTTGCTAAATTCATACTAAACTCCCATAACAGGCAGCTGTCAATTGCCCAGACACCTGCATGAGTCTAGCAGAGACCAAGGAGAAAATTAATTACATGTTCTCCCAAACAAACTGCTAAAACATATTTGTTTCACAAAAACAAAGAATAAATGTTCTATTAAAGGATGTACAAGATAAATAAAGACAAGAGGATTGGAAAATGTCCACTAGATTAGCTAATATTTTCTCTTTTTACCTTACTATTTATTAAACTATGAGACTCTCTCTGTATTCCAGTGCTTAATAGAGCTTGGCACACAATTGAGGCACTATAGAAGACTGTTGAGTGTATGAGGGACAGCATATTTTTAATCTTAAAAGAATATAACACCTATTTCTTCTAATTTCTTATACTCATGTATCTATCTGGATGGATATGTGTATGAAGACTTTAAATGTAACTGTTCCTTTAGTTCAAAAATATCTATAGTGATGTCAGCAACATGGCGGAGTGAGCTGTGCCCTTTATCTCTCCCCCTTCGAACTACAACTAAATGGACATTCATTGATCAATGGAGGATATCCACAGAGCACAACAAGACCCCTGAGAAACCTGTGCAGCTATATATATGAAGGTGGATGGACTACCCTTGAGGAGGTGATGGAGATAAGTGAGCACTCTCTGGTCCCCTGGCAGCCTTGTGCATGTGTGTGAATGCTCTCCCAGCTGGAGCACCCATAGTACCATTGTTGGCCTGAACAGGGGAGCCTGTCTCAGTGGGACTGTGGGAGCAGGTGGTAACAGCCCAGAGCCCCTGGGTGATCACTATCACCTTCAGTAGGAGAGCCCACATTGCTGCTGCAGTCCCAAAGACTGGCCCAGGCTCAGACAGGTACAACTGACAGGGTTTGTGGTGGACTTAGAAGATACAGCTCCTGGTCCTCCCCTCCACCTAATGGTGGCAGATGGAATCTGCAACCAGTTACTATCACTATGAGAAGGCACAAATCCACCTGATAAAATAGCATGAAGAGGTATATTAATACTCCAGACCAGAAGGAAAAAGACAAACACACAGAAATCAATCCTGAAGGCACAGAAATTTACAACTGAAATAACAGAGAATTGAAGATAACTATCATAAAAAACAATCACAGTTCAATGAAATCAGGAATAAAATTAATGAACAGAGGGAATTCTTCACAAAAGAGATGGAAACTAAAAAGAAAAACCAATCAGAAATGTTGAAGATGAAAAACACAAGGAATGAGATGAGATGATCTGGAGCCTTTAAATAACAGAGCTGACTTATGGAAGACAGAATTAGCAATTTAGAGGATAGAAATATAGAAATGCTTCAGATGGGGGAGGAGCGAGAACTTAGACTAAAAATAAATGAAGAAATTCTCCAAGAAATATCCAGCTCAATAAGGAAATGCATGGGGCCGGCCTGGTAGCGCAGTGGTTAAATTCGCATGTTCCACTTTGGTGGCATGGGGTTTGCTGTTTCGGATCCTGGGTGTGGACATGGCACCACTTGGCATGCCATGCTGTGGTAGGCATCCCACATATAATCTAGAGGAAGATGAGCATGGATGTTAGCTCAGGACCAGTCTTCCTCAGCAAAAAGAGGAGGATTGGCAGTAGTTTGCTCATGGCTAATCTTCCTCAAAAAAAATAAAATAAAAATAAGGAAATGCAGCTTAAGGATTATAGGTATTCCAGAGGTACAAGAGAGGGAGAAAGAAGCAGAGAGCTTGTTCAAAGAAATAATGGCTGAGAACTTCCCAAATCTTGGGAAGGAGCTGGAATTACAAGCTAAAGAAGCTAATTGAACTCCTAATTACATTAATGTAAAAAAGACCTTCTCCAAGACATATTTTGGTAAAACTGGCAAAAGTCAATGACAAAGAAAAATATTAAGGGCAGCAAGGCAGAAGAAAATAACCTTCAGAGGAACCCCTATTAGGTTTTTAGTGGATTTCTCAGCAGAAACCCTTTGGGCTAGGAGAGAGTGGAATGATATATTCAAAATTCTGAAAGACAAAAACTTTCAGCCACGAATACTCTATCCAGAAAAAATATCCTTCAGATATGATGGAGAAATAAAAACTTTCCCAGATAAACAAAAACTGAGGGAGTTCATTGCTGCAAGACCTCCCCGCTACAAGAAATGATCAAGAAGACCCTCATACCCGGAAAAAAAAAAAAAAGAGAAAGCGTTTACAAAGACTTGAGGAAGGAGATAAATAGGTAGACAGAATCATAAAATTTCAGCTGTTTATCAGAACAGATTAGCAAATGCTTAACTATAAAATTAAATATAAAGGGAAGGAAAACATTAAGAATAAATATAATCAATTCATTTTAACCACAAACTCACAACACAAGAATAAGTGGTGACAACAATAACTTAGATGTGGAAGAGGAAAGAGATGGAAACTGCTTAGACTAAGGAAATAAGAGGCTATCAGAAAATGGACTATCTCATCTACAAGATCTTTTACACAAATGTCATGGTAACCACTAAACAAAAAATCAGAACACAGACACAAATTATAAATAAAGAGAAAACTGAGAAAGCCATCATAGAGTGCCTCCAAATGAATTGGCAGTCTGAAATACACAGGATAAGAAACAAGGGAAATACAGAACAACTAGAAAACAAGTGATAAAATGGCAGAATTGATCCCTCATATGTCAATAATCACTCAAAATGTAAATGTATTGAATTCTCTAATCAAAAGACACAGAGTGGCTGTGTGGATTAAAAACCAATATGCTGCCTCCAGGAAACACATCTTAGTTCTAAAGACAAACACAGGCTTAGAGTGAAGGTAGGGAAGATGATACTCTAAACAAATGGCAAGCAAAAGAAAGCAGGTGTTGCCATACTTATGTCAGACAAAGCAGACTTCAAGATAAAATAGGCAAAGAGAGACAAAGAGGGTCCATATATGATGATAAAAGAGACGCTCCACAAAGAGAACATAACATTTATAAATATATATGTGCTTAATGTAGGAGCACCAAAGTACATAAAGCAATTATTAATTGACCTAAATGGATATATTAACAGCAATGCAATAATAGTAGGGAACCTTAACACCCCACTTACATCAATGGATAAATCATACAGACAGAAAGTCAAGAAGGAAATAATGGAAGTAAGTGAAAAACTAGATCAGATGGACTTAATAGATATATGTAGAACACTTCATCCAAAGACAGCAGAATATGCATTCTTCTCAAGTGCACATGGAACATTCTCAAAGATAGATCATATTTTGGGAAACAAGGCAAGCTGCAATAAATTTAATGCTATTAAATGTTAATATGTTAAGAGGATGTTAAAGATGTTAATAATACCTAACATCTTTTCTGATCATAATGCTATGTAACAAGAAAAAAGCTGCGAAAGTGACAAATATGTGAAGACTAAACAACATGCTACTGAACAATCAGTGGATCATTGAGGGAACTAAAGGATAAATCAAAAAATATATGGAGACAAATGAAAATGAGAATACAACATACCAACTCATATAGGATGTAGCAAAAGCAGTCCTACAGGGGAAATTCATAGCAATACAGGTCCACCTTAACAAACAAGAAAAATCTCAAATAGGTAATCTTAAACTAAACCTAACAGAACTAGAAAGAGAAAAAGAAACAAAGCCAAAGACAGCAGAAGGAGGGAAATAATAAAAGTTAGAGCAGAAATAAATGAAATTGAAAACAAAAAACAGTAGAAAGGATCAATGAAACTAAGAGCTGGTTCTCGAGAATATAAACAAAATTGACACACCCTTAGCCAGACTCACTAACAAAAAAGAGAGAAAGTTCAAATTAAAAAAACTAGAAATGAATTTAAACTATGTAGAATTTATTTTAAATTTATCGATAGGATTTATTATAATTAAAAAATTAGAAATGAAAGGAGAAATTACAGCGGATATCACAGAAACACAAAAGATTATAAGAGAATACCATGAAAAACTACATGACAACAAATTGGACAATCTAGAAGAAATAGATAAATTCTTAGACTCATACAATCTCCCAAAACTGAATCGAGAAGAAGTAGAGAATCTGAATAGACCAATCACAAGTAAAGAGAATGAACAGGTAATCAAAATTCTCACCCCTCCAAAAAGCCCAGGACCAGATGGCTTATCTGGAAAATTCTACCAAACATTCAAAGAAGATTTAGTACCTATCCTTCTCAAAATATTCCAAAAACCTGAAGAAAATGGAACACTTCCTAATGCATTTTAGAAGACCAACATCACCCTGATCCTAAAGCCAGACAAGGACAATACATAGAAGGAAAATTACAGACAGTATTGCTGATCAACATAGACGCAAAAATCCTCAACAAAATATTGGCAAACTGAATAGAGCAATACATTAAAAGGATCATACACCTCATTCAAGTGGGATTTATATCAGGGATGCAGGGATGGTTCAACATCCACAAATCAATCAATGTGATAGACAACATTAACAAAATGTGGAATAAAAACAGCATGATCATCTCAATAGATGCAGAGAAAGCATTTAACAAGATCCAACATCGATTTATGATAAAAACTCTCAATAAAATGGATATTGAAGGAAAGTATCTCAACATAATAAAGGCCATTTATGACAAATCCATAGCCAACATCATACTCAACAGAGAAAAACTGAAAGCCATCCCTCTGAGAACAGGAGCAAGACAAAAGTGCTCACTCTCACCACTATTATCCAACATAATACTGGAGGTTTTGGCCAGAGCAATCAGGCAGGAAAAAGAAAGAAACAGGATCCAAATTGGCAAGGAAGAAGTGAAACTCTTGCTGTTTGCAGACAACATGATTTTATATGTAGAAAACCCTAAAGAATCCATCAGAAAACTATGTTAGAAATAATCAACTGCAGCAAAGTTGCAGGGTCCAAAATCAACTTACAAAAATCAATTGCATTTCTATACTTTAATAACAAACTAAGAGAGAACTCAAGAATAAAATCCTATTTACAATTGCAACAAAAAGAATAAAATATCCAGGAATAAATTTAACCAAGGAGGTGAAAAACCTATAGAATGAAAATTACAAGACATTATTGAAGAAATTGATAATGACACAAAAAAATAGAAAGATACTCCATGCACATGGATTGGAAGAATAAATATAGTTAAAATGTCCATACTACCCAAAGCAATCTACAGATTGAATGCAATCTCAATCAGAATCCCAATAACATTCTTCACAGGAATAGAACAAAGAATCTTACAATTCATATGGGGCAACAAAAGATCCTGAATACCTAAGCAATCCTGAGAAAAAAGAAGTAAGCTGGAGACATCACAATCCTTGATTTCAAAATATACTACAAAGCTATAGTAATCAAAACAGCATGGTACTGGTACATAAACAGACACAAGGATCAACAGAACAGAATTGAAAGCCCAGAAATAAAACCACACATCTACAGACAGCTAATCTTTGACAAAGGAGCTGGGAACACACAATGGAGAAAGAAAAATCTCTTCAATAAATAGTGTTGGGAAAACTGGACAGTCACATGGAAAAGAATGAAAGTAGACCATTATCTTTCTCCACACACAAAAATTATCTCAAAAGGGATTAAAGACTTGAAGGAAAGCCTTGAAGCCATAAATCTCCTGGAAGAAGATATAGGCAGTACACTCTTTGACATTGGTCTTAGAAGGATCTTCTCAAATGCCATGTCTACTCTGGCAAGGGAAACAAAAGAAAAAAATAAACAAATGGGACTTGATCAGACTAAAGAGCTTCTGCAAGGCAAAGGAAACCAGGAACAAAGTGAAAAGACAACCCACCAACTGGGAGACAATATTTGCAAATCATATATCTGACAAGGTGTTAATCTCCAAAATACGTAAAGAACTCACACAACAAAAAAACAAACAACCTGATCAAAACATGGGCAGAGGCTATGAACAGATATTTTTCCAAAGAAGATATACAGATGGCCAATAGGCACATAAAAAGATGTTCAACATCACTAATCATGAGGGAAATGCCAATCAAAACTACAATAAGATATCACCTTACACCTGTCAGAATGGCTATAATTACCAAGACAAAAAACAACAAATGTTGGAGAGGATGTGGAGAAAAGGGAACCCTCATACACAGCTGGTAGGAATGCAAACTGGTGCAGCCACTATGGAAAACAGTATGGAGATTTCTCAAAAAATTAAAAATAGAAATATTGTATGACACAGCTATCCTACTGCTGAGTATTTATCCAAAGAACTTGAAATCAGCAATTCAAAGAGACTATGCACCCCTATGATCATGGCAGCATTATTCACAATTGCCAAGATATGGAAGCAACCCAAGCGCCCATTGAGTGATGAATGGATAAAGAAGATGTGGTATATATATACAATGGAATATTGCTCAGCCCTAAAAAAAGACAAAATCGTCCCATTTGCAACAACATCACTGGAACTTGAGGGTATTATGCTAAGCCAGAGAGAAAATGAAAAACACCATATGATTTCACTGTGGAAGATAAACAAATACCTGGACAAAGAGAAGAAATTAGTGGTCACCAGAGAGGAAGGGGGTTGGAGGGTGGGCATAAGGGGTAAAGGGGCACATATATATGGTGACAGACAAACAACAATGGACAACTGAAATTTCACAATGTTATAAGCTATTTTGACCTCAACAAATAAAATACGTATCTGAAGACTACCTATGCCTAATGTGTGGAATACAGAAATAAGTATGGTAAAATGTTCAGCCTGAAGGAGTACGTAAATTATCTCTTTCTTCTCATGGCAAGGAAGATGGCAAAAGGAAATTAATTTCATGGTTGAAAATTTTAAGTTTCACTAAACTTTTAGGGTAAGACTGCCAGTTAAAATGCGGGACACTTAGCTATTTTTTTTAATTGAGGTAACATTGGTTTATAACATTATGCAAATTTCAGGTGTACGTCATATGTTTTGACTTCTGTGCAGACTATATCGTGTTAAGCCCCAGAAGTCTAGCTCTCATTCATCACCCTACAAATGTCCCCTTTTTATCCCTTTCACTACACTACCCTTCTCCTCTGGTAATCACCAATCTGTTCTCTGTACCTATGTGTTTGTTTGTTGTTTTTGTTGTTGTGTTATCTTCCAAATATGAGTGAAATCATATGGTATTTATCTGACTCCATCTGACTTATTTTGCTTAGCATAATATCCTCAAGTTTTATCCATGTTGCAAATAGCAAGATTTCATCTTTTCATGGCCAAGTAGTATTCCATTTTATGTATATATCACATTTTCTTTATCCACTCATCTGTTGATGAACACTTAGATTGTTGCCAAGACTTGGCCATTGTAAATAATTCTTCAATGAACATAGGGGTGCACACATCTTTTCAAATTAGTGTTTTTGTGTTCTTTGAATAAGTACCCAGAAGTGCAATAGCTGGATCTTATGGTAGCCTATTTTTAATTTTTTGAGCAATCTCCATGCTGTTTTCCATAGTGGCTGCACTAATTTACATTCCCACCAGCAGTGTATGAGGGTTCCTTTTCTCTGCACCTCTCCAACACTTGTTATTTCTTGTCTTTTTAATAATATCCTTTCTTGCAGGTGTGAGATGACACCTCATTGTAGTTTTGATTTGCATTTCTCTAATAATTAGTGATGTTGAACATCTTTTCATGTGCCTTTTGACTCTCTGTATATCTTTGTAAAAATGTTCAGATGCTTTGACCATTTTTTCAAGGGAGTTGTTTGTTTTTTGTTGTTGGTGAGTTGTATGACTTCTTCATATATTTTGGATATTAACCCTTTATTGGATATGTGATTTGCAAATATCTTCACCCAATTGGTAGGTTATCTTTTCATTTTGTTGATAGTTTCTTTTCTGCACAGAAGCTTTTTAGTTTGATGTAGTCTCACTTGTTTATTTTCCCTTTTGTTTCCCTTTCCTGAGGAGACATATCACGATATTGCTAAGACTGATGTCAAAGAGCACACTGCCTGTGTTTTCTTCTAGGAGCTTTATGGTTTCAGGTCTTGCGTTCAAGCCTTTAATATTTTTTGAGTTAATTTTTGCGTATGGTTTAAGATAATGGTCTAGTTTCATTCTTTTGCACGTGGCTGTCCAGTTTTCCCAACATCATTTATTGAAGAGACTCTCCTTTCTCCATTGCATGTTCTTAGCTCCTTTGTCAAAAATTAGCTGTCCATAACTTTAAGTTCAGATAAACAACAAATAATCTTTTAGGATAAGTATGTCCCATGCAGTATTTGGGGCATACCTATCCAAAATATGGTATTAGCTATTTTTCTGAAATTCAAAGCTAGCTAGGCATCCTATATTTGTGTGTGTGTGTGCCTGCATGTGCCAGCACTCTAAATCTAGCAACCCTACTTTTTAGGCCAATTTTTACATAGAATTACACAAATTGGTCTTCCTCTTTTGCATCTTGCACACTGTGGCCATGGTACAAGTTATAAATTGCTTTAGCGATGGAGGGCTCAGAAGAGCATCAGGGAGGAGAGCAAGGCCCTTGAATAATAATTAACCACAAAAAAATTGCTTTTTCAAAATATTGAAGCTGACCATGGAAACAGAATGTTAATTCACTTGTTTGTTCGTGGGAGCATGACACTGTGTTTTAGAATCTAGGGTTTGAAATCAAACAGACCAGCTCCACAACCTAGTGGCCCTATGACCCGGGACAAGGAACTCAAGCTCTTCATGACTGAATTTCTTCTTGTGACAAATGAGGACAAATAGAGTGCTACCTCATAGAGTTGTTTGTAAGATTAAATGGAATAGCACTAAAGTAATTAGCAGTGCTTGCCATATAATAAGTGCTCTCTCTACGTTAGATTTACTCTTATAAACTATTACTATTTAGGTGGACAAATCACCACTTCTTACCAGTATCACTTCGTAGTGAGAGAGAGATTAGCATTCCTGGCCACTAGGGGCTAGGACTGGCACTCACTGCTAGCCTTCTCCTGTTGAGTATAAACAATTTTACAAAACACTAAGACCAAACAAAGCCACTATGACTGTGATGGATCAAGGCAAAAGTAAGATCACTCCAGAACCAGGTCTGAATAGAGACAAAAATGTGAATAGTAACCAAGCATCAAAAATGACCTAACATTGCCCTATCCTGGCTGATGTTAATGATTGGCCAATAGAAAACTGAAAAAAGTTACTTACTTACAACTTTAGCTTTTGTCTAGTTTTCTCTCTTTCTAGAGATTTATTTAGTTACCCAATCATAATAATAGTGCCAGTTCCTGACAGTATCACTTCAGAACAAAGACCTGAGTCCTTGAAACTTCCCCCAAATCATATAACACAAGCCCCAATCCTTTCTAACACCATTTTACTGAGATGTCCTTTCCCACTGCCCTCCTCCATGGTGGGCATTTTCCTTTGTTGCTATGAGTCATTCAACCTGTTCAACTCTAGTGCATTGCTGGTGGTCTTTGGCTGGAGGTCATTGACAACACCTCTCCATCGTTAACTTTTCTCCTTCCTTTTCTTATCTTCAGGGTTTCATTTTCTCCTTGTGCCTTTTCTATTTCTCATTACTAAACTGGGTCTGAAGAATATAGGTGTAGTAAAATTATCAGTGAAGGAGTCATCATTATGGATTCATAAAGTTAAATAAATAAAATCAGATGCCAGATCTGGTAATTCAGTAATTGCCTCTGGGTTTTAGAATAGGCATTTCAGGCCTACTCATTTTCTAGGCTTTTCTCTATTTTAGTAAATGATCTCTCAGGACATCAGAACATTTTCACAGTTGTTCACATTTTTCCTGTTTCCCAGCAGAAAAGAATCCCATCATATAATACAGTTAAGAAAACGTTTATAGGGGCTGGCCCATACACAGTGGTTAAGTCTGCACGTTCCACTTCAGAGGCCTGGGGTTCCCTGGTTCAGATCTCGGGTATGGACATACACACCACTTGTCAAGCCAAACTTCCCAGGTGATTCTTATTCGATCCAATTCCCAGTCCCCCAAGAACCATTCTGCAGGTGCAATGCTGCCTCCAGATCAAAATAAAATAGAGTGCCTTAAAGAAACCAAATTCAGGATCAGCTTATGATCTACCATTTAATATTGTTTATAGTCCAAACCTAACAACTTTAGTACAGAATCACACATCCCCCTGAGCTGATCTAATTGTTGTTCTGCTGTGTGCAGTTCCATGGCACATGATGTACCAGGGCCAAGCCCTGAATAGCAGTAGCAGACCTCGCTGAAAATCTAATTTAGGAGACAGCAGTAGTGATGCTCCAGTTAAGGTTGCTGAGGCCATGGCAAGCTTACCTCTATTTTTCATTTTCTGATAATTTTCTCAGAAAAACACCTTTGGGTATCTAATTTATCTTGCTTAGTTTGGGCTCAAAAGTAAATCTGAGAGAGAAAAGCTTCCGTGAAATTCAGTGTTTTAAAGTTATGTTGCTATGATCAGCTGAAATTTCTTTGCTTCAAGAACATACTAGTAGAATTTGCTTCAGAGTATGCCACTAGATGTATATGGCTTGATTTCAGCCTTAAAATAGTTTATTTTGAACATGAAGCTTATGCAAACATTCTAATGTGGACAATGATGAATATTAATGAAATTGTTACAATATATTTCTTGGCCACTGAAGTGCTCAAAGCATATATAGATATGATCTAATGAATCTTTCCCTCCACTGAAAAATAGATGGTGAATATTTCCTCCTTAATTGAATCACGATGTCTTCAATACAGAGGCCAGAAATAATTTTTTGAAAAGTACTGTATAATTATTTTAAAGCCAAGTAGTTCAGCCTGGAATTTTCCCAAGTAGGAAAGAAGACAGACTTTTAAAACATATTTTTGTCACTGAATCACAACTTGGGTTTTAATGTCGGACAGCTTGTGAGCTACTCAGAAAATGCAAATATCTGTGTCCAAGTACCTGTTATACTGTCAGACACTAGATAAAGACACCTACACAAATGAAAATCAATCAATCAAACAAACAAAAAACCTGAGGTAGACCCTTGTCTTGCCATTATCAAGTCAGTTTCAAAAAGGAAATCCTAGATATTCTTTGCAATTCTTAGGTTTAATAATTGCCCAAGTAAGATGCCAAGGTTAGAATTTGGAGGGAAGTATTCCGGAGTGCTCACCAATAAGCAAAAAGTTTCAAATATTTTGTGTCAATTAAGTGGTAGATAAAAACCACATTTCAAAAAGCCTATCACAATGAACTAGCTAATTATGTTTCTTATGTTTGTCTGATTGTTTTAAAAGAACTGTAGAAAGTAGGAGGTATCATTCCAAAGTTTTTGTTTATTGTTCATTTTCATAAATTTTGTGGTGATTGGGGTGGTGGAAAATGGAGGCAGCCAGGGGAAGAAAATATGCAGCACCTTAAATAGAAGCTGGCATCTTTGAGAACTGGGTGTAACAGGAAGGAAGGGACTGCAGCCCACGATGACAGGAGCGCTGGACTGGAGGGAAGAATCTGGTGACGGTGCTTATTTCCCACCATTCATGCCTGGAATCATCTTCATAGCAACAAGAAAGTTCTAGAAAGTCAAATTCTGATGAGTATATTTCTGAGAAAATCACTTAGTTAAGAGGTGCTTTTTTATTGAACACTTGTTATATATCTTTATTTTATTGTTTGACCTTCTAAATACTTGACTACTTTTGCTACTTTTCACACTAAAAGAGACGTTAACTATGAGACTTAACATTTCATGGCATCAACTATAGTGTCTGAAATCTTGGGAGCACTAAAAAATGACAATTAGGAAAAATAATTAAGATGCCACCCATTGATATTACTGGCTAAGGTGTTTGATCAGCCCCTAGGCTATTTATAATTAATTCAGTTAACATATTTGACACCAGTAGGCAGTGAGCCCTGTGAAAGGAGATGGTGAAAGGAGAGGAGAGAAAAAAGGACATCAACTTTATCCTCCACAGTTACGTGATAAAGAGAAGAAAGAATAAAATGGTAGAAAGAATAAAATACTGTGAGAGCACTGAAGAGAAGAAAAGATTTCTGCTTGCAAGGTCTCATGGAGAATAAACCATTAACTCAGTTTAATTTCATAAATCTTTATGGATGCCAATTATATGCCAAGTTCTGTGTCAGGTGCGTGGCCATGAGGATCCATAAAGTCTCCCCACAAGGCCCTTACGGTCTAACTGGGAAACAGACAGATAAACAAATAAACAAACAGGCATGAATTGAAGAATGAGCGAACATGGCCCATCTTTAGAAATTCCATGTAGGTTAATGTTCCCAGGTTGTAAACTGAAACAAGAGGAAGTCATTGGAAATGCACGTATGAGCCAGATGAGAAAAAAATCTTTTATGTCACGCAAAAGATTTGAACTTTAATATGGAAGTATTACATTTTACGTTTAAGATAGACCATTTCTAGCATGACAGTGACTCCAAAATATTTATCCATACCTCTATCATAAGACGTGGTACATAAGATATCTTTTAACTCAGTTTCTCTTGCCATATTCTAAATTTCTTCAAGGTAATCAATATATCTTGATTACCATACTTTATCCATAGTAGGTGAAAGTAAATCTTGTTTAAACTTAATTGATTTTCAGTACAAATTATTTTGGAGGAAAAAAATACTTAACACAGACCAACTATACCACCTACTTCCTAAACAATTGTTTTTAAAGTAAGCAAGTATTTGCCAAATTCAAACATGCTTTTTTCTCTAAACAGATCTGTTGCAGACGCAGCCTTAATTGCAAGCATAATTGCTCCCTATAATCCTAGAACTAGTAGTGAATAAAAATTAGAGTAAATAATAAACAACTAGTTTGCTATTATTAAAGAGTGCCATTTTATGGACAATTTGGTGGCATGTTATGCATCATTCAGGGGAAAACTACTCTAAACTCTTTATCCACTGCAGACTTTCTTATAAGGAGTTCTAACATCTGAATATCGTCAGGAAATCCAAATGATGCAGCTCCCTTTCTCATGATTTAAAAACTCTTAACCAGTCATGATTCTAGCAGTTAAAAATCAGAACTGGCTAGTATTCCATTTAAAGTTGTGTTTCCTAGGTTATCTGTGATGCTTAATCCTTGACCCAACCATTGGTTGGTATGCTTCTTAGGCTTCTAGGGAATAAATGCAGAAAATGCACACCAGTCAGACGCATAATCTTTATATTCACTTGCATTTCAGCCCTGAGGTCCTAGCTGAGCTGTGTTATTCCATGGGTGCAGTACAATGGTCCATGAGAAGCTTAGCCCATGCCTTCATTTTTCTACACCCTTTCCTGGTCCCACTCTGCTTTCCAAATGCAGGGAGAGCTGTTACTGCACAAAAAGCAGAAAAATAGAAGAGCAAAGCCACATACAGAGAGCAATTTTTAAAGGAATTGTCCTGGTCCTGTACTATTTACAACTCATTTCCCCTCTAAAAGCTGCACTCCTTGGTACAGCGGCCTGATTATATGCCCCTGGCATATATTCTTCTCTTGGAGTGAGAAGAGTTCTTGATTTATCCTTAGAGATAAAAGAATATGATCAACTCAAACTTACTTAGAATTGGTGTCAGAGCTGGAAGGGACTTTTGAGATGATCCAGACCAGTGGGTCCCAAACTTGACATTGCCCCGGCGCTCCTGAAGGAGGCAACACACTCCATCAGTAACACTGAGTGACCAGTGACGGGATTCTCGGGAAGAGAGCACAGGGAGGGACCTCATAGGACCTTGGCAGGGTAACAAAGGACTTGTGTAATTTTAAAGGAACACCCTGCCACCAAAGCCAGGCAGGAAATTCTGATACACTGCTTGGCACAGAACTGTCTGGGGTGAGGGGGACATTAGTGAATTGTTGTTTTAAACAATCTTCTCTATTTAGAGATGAGAAGACTGAGGCTCAGGAAGGTTAAGAGATTTGTTCTCATCCCAAGGCTAGTTAGTGACTGACTCAGGTGTAGAAGCTATAAAACTCACCTCTTTAAATGATTTTATTACACTCTACTGCATCCTTGTTAAATTCAGATTTTGCATAGCATTTTTCTGTGCCTAGTTAAAAAGAAAAGGAAAGAAGGAGGGAAGGAAGGCAAGAAGAAAACAGCAATAAAATATAAGGGAACAAACACAGAGGGCATGACCCGGACTAGCCTGATAGCAGAATTCCAATTGAATAATGTATGTGAGTGCTGTCATACAGCGATGGACTCCGAAAATAAGGTGTGGAGGGGTTGACAGATCAACAACTCAAAACAGAATTACTTGGGAGGGAGGATCTGAATCTCATACTGATTTTGCAGGCAAGGAGAATGGCTTGTATTAGAGCAGGCTCTTATTTGTGTCAATGTCTTTTTCTCCTAGGAATTCTTTCTCCCAAATGGCGACAACCTTATAGAGCACCAGTAAGATGGTTCACTTGTCAAATCCATGAGAGTTTTGATAAGGGCTGGATGATGAGAGCAGGAAGATCCTCACCATGTGGGTGGAATCGTTAAGGAGAGTTATGTCTGAAAATGGAGTGAGTCCAGAAGAATTCTGTGCAGCTTGTGCACTGAAGATGAATACAACAGCCGATACATTTCTGCCTAACTTTGACCTTGCTCAGAAGGAAGTCCTTGCCTCTCATTTCCAGTTAAGCTAGAAGAAAATGATTGTTTTCTCATGAATCATAGAGAAACTAAAAAATAATTAAGATGGAAATGTGTAAAAGACAGTTTTTTCAAGGGCACAAATAAGACACACTCTAGGTTGAATGTATTGTTGAGTTTATTTAGTTTACTCGAGGCCTGTTAATAAGCCAGAGTGTATCCAAATATATGACTAGGATTAATGTTTATTGAGTACTCACTATGTTCTTGTCACTGTGCAGGTAGTTATATTTTTTTCTCTTTTTAAGGGAGAGGGGTAGGGGCCTTTTAGCATCTTCCCCCTTCTAGAGCAAGAACTCTCCTCTCATTGAAAGAACTGCCCAGCTTCCTTCCATGTGATCTGGTGAGACTGCCACACTGGTATCCTGATATAACTATTGTCTCTCCCTCTGCTCCCTTCCCCAATCCTGTTCCCATTCCTCAGCCCCCAAGCTTACACAGGGCTATACTCACGTCCCAAGTAAGGGCTGATGAGTTCTCTGCCAATGATATACATTTTTTTTTTTTGAAGATTAGCCCTGAGCTGACATCCGTGCCCATCTTCCTCTATTTTATCTGTGGGACACCTGCCACAGCATGGCTTGGTAAACAGTCTGTAGGTCCACGCCTGGGATCCAAACTGGTGAACCCCCGGCCTCCAAAGCAGAGCACTCGAACTTAACCGTTACACTACCAGGCTCTCCCACCAATGATATAAATTTTGAACAGAGACACATGAGGGCATGAGGAGACTGAAGCTGAATATTCTCATAGTAGGAGTCCACAGGGTGGTCTGTGTTAGTCCTGTTAAGTTCTTCAAAGCTACCCTGATATCCTGCTTCCCGAGGCCTGACAGTTTCCTCTTTTTTTTTTGACTCTGAGCACCTGTAGGTTACAATAAATCCCCCCTTTGGGGCTGAAATTAGTCAGATTTTGCTCTTTTAAACAGACAAATCATTTTGCACATACACTTGTAGGAATAGAGGTTAAGTAAAGTCACACAAGCACTAAGATTTTTATGGGAAACCCTTTATTTTCAAGAGACGGTTCTATCGTTAGTTGATGCATCGAATTATTTGTCTTTTAAAAACAATGCAGCCATCTTATTCTTTTCTTGCTTTAGTTAAACCAACGCCAGTGCCAGCAATGAAAGGATTGCCTTTGGCCACTTTGAGAAAGTGTTCTAATATTCATTTTAAGTGTATAATTCAAACTCAGTATGAAATTCTGATTACCCTTTCTGGTAAACTCTGGGGTGGTAAGTATCTGTCTAAAATGTGATGTTTGCACTTCAAAGCATTTTGCTCCACTTCTTTGGTGTTCTCAAAATACCATTTCTTCTCTACCACTCTGCATTAAAAACTCAAGGCTACTCTTTTCATTTCCCAAAGTTTTTCTGAATAACATACTTGGTTTGAGATAGACCCTTAGAGTAGGACAAGGGAAGTTTCTTGGCTAATTTTTCCATATTTGTTCTTGGGAATTAGCAAACACATTTCTGATTATGACTCTTAAATCAAAAGTGAGTGTTGGAGAAATTAAACACCATTAATAATTCAGTAAGTAGGATGCATAATTTTATCATTCTTTACAAGATAACATGCTGACATTGCTGTATACAGTAAGGCTCATTTAAAAAGGGATGATTACAGAGAGTCTGCATTTAAGGGATTGTTAATACTTCTCTTTACCTTCAAGAAAAGATACCCTGGATTCTTTTTTTTTTCCTAACAAAGAATGATATTTCTTATAGTGGAAATAATAAAGATTCTGATAGAGATAGAAATTTAACGTATAACTTTAGAATCATCTCTTTCATTGCATTTTCCTTACTCTGTTCTTAGAATGCTAAAGATATGGAACAATATTTGTATTTTTGTGACAAATCTCTGCTAATGCCAAACATAGTTGCCAGGGAATTCATAGAAAATTTGCCAGATAACCATCCTAATTCCTTTCATTTGTCTAGAGAATTTTTGGTAAAAGAAATTGTGTATTTAACTAAATAAATACATGATTGTTTAGTACCTCCTGCTCAATTTTTCTTTTACTAGATACACAATTATTTTCATTCATTCCTCAAAGTCTCTACTATTAAAAAGATGAGTAAACTGCAGATTGAAGCTCGTTAAAGGAATCTAAGCACAAAGAAAAGGAATGATTTCACATTTCTGAGAACGATTGTACTGCCTTTAGAGTGAGTTTTACTTTATCGTAAATATCATTTCAATTCAGTAGAAGTTACGTAAAAACAAATGGCATCATTGTGTTTAGAAATTAGAGGCAAATAAAACATCCAAAATACATATTTAGATGTAATTCTTCCATTTTGATGGTAGAAAAGCTTAGTAATAGCTTTCTTTATAAAAGCTCAGAAATATTTATTTCTTTTGCCCCTTCGTATTATAAAATGAAATAAAGAGATTCCAAGATATTTTTAAAAGGCAATTTTATTATAAATTAAAAATTATAATATTTGGAAGGTTTACGTTATCCATATAATTTATTTTGATCATGAATATTATCATCAAACTATTTAAAAAATAAAATTATAAATATATATATTTTCTCAATAGGTACACTTCAAAACCAAAATAATTTGGTTATTATATAAAATATTTTTGCTATCTAATACATGGAAGTATTTGGAAACTTTTTTAGGGACCAATTTATTATTTTGTGAGCAAATCTTGGATCAATTGATATTTTTTATGAGGTTACTTGCTGGCCTTTCAGAAATTGTGTGCATAACCTAACAAATAACCTCCAAAGCTTAAGCACTGAGCCTTAAGCCTAAGAACTCTTTACAAAAAGTATATTTATAGAGTTGCCATTCCTTTTTCTGAGTGCAAAGGGTATATTTCTTTGGTTAATCATTTTTAATGACAATAATACAATGGTTTAATAAATATTCACGTTCACTTTTGGGACTAAACACAAAGCATGTGAGAGTTAAGAAGAATAGCAATGAACTCTGGATGTGGTTAATAATTATAACATTTATTTATAATTAATAAGTGTTAATTTATTAACATTAATTAATTTATTTAAAATAATTTTATTTGGTATTATTTCAGTAATAAAAATAATTTATTTAAAATTTATTTATTTATTAGTATTTGTTCACGTGGTTAATAGTTACAACAATTATTACTCTGGACGTGGTTAAGACTTATAACAGCTACTGCTTGTCCAGTACTGCAGTGTGCCAAGGACCTCTACGGTGCACTGCTTCCATTATCTCATTTAATCTTTTCAACAACCTTATGGGGAATACGGATTTATGAGAAATATAAAATATAAACCAGTTAGTAAAGTGTTGCCCTTAAACAAATAGCTGCCAGTTATTTCTCCGCAAAAGTAGATTTATTTGGGATCAGGAAAGAATTGTGATTTGGCGTCTGCAGTCATGGCAAGCCCATGCAAATCCCTGGCAGCAAAGGAGAGGAGAAACTCTCTTATGGGAGGAACAAGAAGTTGGGAGGGCTTATTGTAAACAAAGAGTTTGAGGTGCCTGGCTTTTCATTGGCTGAGTTGTGGCAGTCTCTCATTGGCTGAGCTTTTTGCCAGTCAAGAAGAGGAAGTCTTTCTTCTTCTTGTTGGGCTCTCTTATTGAAATAGGCTTAAGAGCTCCCCCTTTTGGCCTCCTGACTCCGCTGTAATGAGACTTTTGTTGATTAATTTCCATATTTCTCTCTTTGGATTAAGATCTTTCTCTGAAAGCACTGCTCATCAAGAGTCAGGTTTTTCTGATTTCAGCAGAGTTTTGTCCCTTGATGCCAGAAGGAAACTTTCCTGTGTGTCATGTCCCACTTCAGAGGGAAAGTGCATAGATTAGAAACCTATTGTGACCACATTTGAGTAACAAGGAGGAGTAGGAGGGAGAACCCTCAGGGATTTTTCTTATCTAAAGTTCATGTTATCAAGGTCACGGGCATTGGAGATCATCTGAAGCGTGATGTCAGCATCAAAGGTTTGGCAGACCAGCTTCCAACAGATCTGGTCTGAACATCTTGGGAAAGCTGTCTCATCAGATGTCATCTGCTTCAATTCCAGAAAATTTTTACTTTCAGGTCACAAGATGATGTGCAGGTCCAGGCAGGGTGGGTGATTTCTTTAGATGCATCATGTGAATCCAAGTCTCTTCCCTGGAGTTTTGCAGCATAAGGGTTAGTTCACAGTACCTGATAGAGGCCTTTTCAGCAAAGTTGAAGAGAGTCCTTCTGGAGGTGTCTTTTCCAATAGATGAAATCTCTAGGTTTCAAGATGTGATGCTTAAGGTCCTCATCTCCCTGGAACACACTGTGAAAAGATTGCTCCACCAAAATGTGGTTATGTTTAATAGAAGCAATTAGGACTTTGCCATGCTGGAGGATATCTCCTTTTATCAGCTGTGGGTCAAGAGAGGCAGGAGCTAAGTGCATTGGGCATCCTGTGACTATGTCAAAGGGTGAGAGTTTATGAGTTCCGAAGGGGGTGGACCTGAGATTTAGAAGGACCAACGGCAAGGTTTTTGGCCAAGGTATTTGGAGGGTCTCTACAAATTTTGCCTATTGAGTCTTAATAATGTCATTAGTGTGTTCGACTAAACCAGAGGATTGAGGGTGGTCAGCACAGTGAAAGTGTAGTAAAACAGGCCAAATAGCACAGACTTGTCGAAGCACCTGACTAGTAAAATGGGTTCCTTGATGGCTGTGAAGTTTGAGAGGAGTTCCCCAGGTAGGGATAATCCTTTCAAAAGGCCTTTGGCCGCAGAGGAGGCAGTAGCCTATGTGCAAGGGAAGGCTTCAGCCCAGTGAGAAAACATACAGACCATGGCTAAGACGTATTTATATCCATGAGACAGGGAAAGTTGTATGAAATCCGTTTGCCAAACCTCAAATGGTCCATTAGGCAGTTTAAAATTCTGGGAGCAGGACAAACAGGCTCCCCTGGGTTGTGTTTTGGACAGTGAGACAAGTGAGGTAGGCACTTTCTGCAGCCTTGTTAATTTTACTCACCAATATTGATTCACGAATACTATCATTTTGTCACTAGACCAATGGTGTAATACATGTACAGTGGTTAGGAATGGGAATTTTACAGTCTCTGGTAGGACTGGGTTGTTATTTGGTCCGTGCAGGGGCTTTCTCTTTTCATCAAACTAACAATTGTTGAATTTCCACTCTTGTTTTTCCTCTTCTGAGGCCAATTTTTGGGCCTCTCTAGCCAGTTTTTCTAAGTTATCATTTGGGGAAATATCCCTTTGGACCACGACAGAGGTTTGGCTGTTGTTGATTCCTTTAAGGGCTGTATTCCTTTCAGTAATAGCAGCAAGGTGATTTCCTTTAGCTTCCAGAGAGTCACATTTAGAATGCCCTGGATCTTAATAATAGCTACAATGGCAGGTAAAAGTATAGCATCTAAATTCCTGAACATAAGGGCCCTTTTAAATTTTATTTCCACCAGAAGTAAGAAAGCCGTGTTGCTTCTGCAACATTCCCAAATCATGAACTACTCTGAAAGCACATCTATTATCAGTATAAATATTGGCAGTTTTGCCCTTGGCTAAAGTACAAGTGTAAGAGCATGTAATTCAGCCTGTTGGGTCGAAGTAGCTATAGGTAAAGGTGCTCCCTCAATGATATCAAAAGGAGTTGCAATTGCATACCCAGCACAACTTGCCATTGTCCCCTTTTAAATAAGAGCCATCAGTAAACCATGAAGTTGGCATTACCCAAAGGAGTTTCCTGCAGATCACCTAGAGGAATTAAGAGATGATTCGTCAGTGTTATGAGTTGTGAAGGACTTCATTGGTAACAGAGGGGAGATGAGGAGCAGGTTAAAGTGATTACAATAGTTGCGTGCGGAGTAGTTAACAAAAGGATTTTTTATGAGGTGAGGTGGGTGACTGAAAAATGTTGAATGTGATGAGAATTCAGGATGGCTTCTACTGTATGATGTACAAAAATGGTTAGGGGATCCCACAATGATTTTCTTGGTGGCTTTAACCAAAAGGGCAGTGGCAGTAATGGCTCTAAGACAAGGAGGTATCCCCGTGCCGCAGAGTCAGTTGCTGGCCATAACACCCTCTGGTTCCATGGTGGTCCCCAAGTTTATGGAAGAGTACCCCAAGGCATTCCCTTTCTTTCCATATACAAAAAGGAAAAAGGGAATCTGATAATTAGAATGTCCAAGGGCAGGTGGGTTCATCAAATTCTCCTTTAAGGTTTTAAAAGCTATGTTATTCAGTTCTTCCCATAAAATTGGGTCAGGTTGTTGTTCTTTAGTAAAACATGCAGAGGTCTGGTCATAAGACAGAAATTTGGAATCCAATTGCAGCAAAAGCCAGCTAGCCCAAGAAAACCTCACCGTTCATTCCTAGTTTGGGTTTTGGGAAATTTAAGACACCATGAAGGCGCTCTGGATCTTGGTGTAGCCCTTGTTCTGATATCAGATGCCCTAAATATTGAAGCTGGGTTTGGGCATGCTGCAATTTTCCCTTGGCAACCTTATGTCCCTTTAAGGCTAAAAGCTTTAGCAAGTGGATGTTAACTTCCTGTGAGGAGACTTGGGAGGGAGAGCAAAGAAGCAAATCATTCACATGTTGCAACAAACTAGAACCCTGAGGGAACTTTATAGCATCCGGATCAGCCTTCAGGATTTGTGAAAAATAAGAAGGGCTCTCAGCAAAACCCTGAGGCATTACTGTCCAGGGGAATTGTTTTCCTTCCCAAGTGAAGGAAAAGGGTATTGGCTAGCTTCATTAACCAGAATGCTACAGAATGTACTACATAAGTCAATTACTGTAAAAAATTTGCTTCCAGTGGGGATAGATGTTAGCAGTGTATGAGGTTAGGAACTACAGGGTGTCGAGGGATAACAATGTTGTTTGGAGATCCTGGACAAACCTCCACTCTTGGCCCTTGGGTTTTCTCACAGGTAAAATAGGTGTATTACAGGGATTAGTACAAGGGACAATGAGGCCTTGAGCCTTGTAATTCTCTATTATGGGCCTTATACATTGAAGGGCTTCCTTACTTATAGGGTATTGATTCATTCTGGGGAGAGACTTTGAGGGATCTATTTGAATCTTGATGGGAGGTGTGCTGTGAATTTTACCAATATCAGTTGAAGATTTTGCCAATATGGAGAGTGGTAGCTGGTTCAATAGGGCAAATGATCAATGTTTCCAGAATCAGCTCTAGTGCCATCAGAGATGGAGCGAAGAAAGGATGTCAAAGGCTCATTTAATTAACCTGATTGGCAGTTTTGATGGCTACTGTCAAATGCTAGAGTTATTTCCCCCTTTTAGGGAAAAGAAATTCTGGCATGATACTTTTCCAAAAAGTCTCAGCCTAATAAATGAATAAGAGTGGAGGAACTAAGGAGAAAAGGGTGCACATCTCTCAAAGGGCCTAAACAACCTATTCCAGGAGGGAGACAGAAACTCATCAAGGATTATTAGAGACCCCTACTACCTGAACTGTTTTAGGACTCCGAGGCAGGGGCTGCTTTATAGTCATGGGGTTGAGCACCAAGAGTGTGGCTCTGGTGTCCATTAGGACAGGAAGAGATTCATGTCCAATCTGGAGAAATGTTTCTCCAAGCTGATTAAGATAAAGGATTGTGAAGAGCTCCTGCAGTTTCTTGGAACCTTATCATTGAGAATTTGGAAGACATTGGAAAGGCTAGTTAGAGGGCTGAAGGCACCTGAAGTGCTAAAATTTGTAACAATCTCTTTTCCAATGTCCTGGATCTTTGCAATAAGAGCAGAAACGAGGAGGTTTTTGGCTTCTTTAGGGGCCTTCATTTGCTGGAGTTGAAGATTCAGAATTTTAGTGGTCTTTCTTTTAGATTCATCTAGAGTGCACGAGAATTGATGTGCCAGGTTAACTAAATCTGGAGTGGACATAGCTTCCCATTGCATCCTGGTCCTTTTATTCTAGAAGGGAAATGTCCTGGGTCAGCCCATTAATCAACATAGAGTTAAAACCTATGGGTGAACATCTGGAGGAAGACCAAAATTTTCTTTAAAAATAATCTGAAGGTGATTATAATAGTCATTTGGTTTGGTGCTCTCTCTGCTTTCTGTACCTGGATGTCTGTTTCCTTCCTTAGGTTAAGAAAGTTTTCAGCTATTATTTCTTCAAATACATTCTCTGCCCCTTTATCTCTATCTTCTCCTTCTGGGACAAATATAATATGGATGTTAGCGTACTTGATATTGTCCCAGAGGTCCCTTAGATTTTCCTCATTTTTTTTTAAATCCATTTTTCTTTTTTTTTTTGTTCAACTTGGGTAATTTCCTCTTGTCTTTCATCCAGCTCCCTGATCCATTCTTCTGTATCATCCACTCTGCTACTGAATCCCTCTGGTGAATTTTTCATTTCTAGTATTTTATTCTTCAATTCTGATTGGCTCTTTTTTATATTTTTCAATTGTTTCTTGAAGTTCTCACTGTGTTCATCCATTCTTCTCCCAAGGGCAGTGAGCATTCTTATGATTCTTAGTTTCTACTCTTTGTCAGGTAGATTGTTCATCTCTGTTTCAGTTGGTTCTTTTTCTGGGGTTTTGTCCTGTCCCCTTAGTTGGAATGTATTCCTTTGTCTCCTCATTTTGCCTGTTTCTCTGTGCTTATATCTATGCATTAGGGAGGTCAGCTACATCTCCCAATTGAGGACAGGTGGTCTAATGTAAGAGATGCATTATGAGGCCCAGCAATGTGCTTCCCTCTTGTCACCAGTTCCAAATATTCCAGGAGTGTCCCCTGTGTGGGCTATGTGTGTCCTTCTGATGTGGTAGGGTTGCTCTTGCTGCAGGTGCCTGGGGTGGCTAGGCTGTCCCTCTGGCTGACTGGGTGCTCAGTTGTGTGTGGTAGCTGTGGACTCTTCAGACGCTTTATTGGCATGGGAAGCCCCAGCACAGTTGGCTGAAAGGTCTAATAGCACATTCCTCTTGCTCTTTTTCTGTGAGGTGAGTAGGCACCCAGCATGGCTGGTTGCTAGCCTCAGGGGCTTATAATTGCTGTAGACCTCCGGCCTGCAAGGCTGTTGTCAGCTCTCTCAGGATTGTAGCTAAGTGGGGCCAGTTCCAGGTAGGGGAGTGCCCAATTGTTTCAGGCTCTGGAAGGTGGGGCCGATCCCTTTTGTGGCTGTTTGAGAAGCACAAATCTGCTGCAGCTGACAAACCCCATCACCTGTAGGACCACACACCCTATCAACACAGTCCTGCCTCATGCATGTGTCTTGACCCACTGAAGTGGACTCAGTTGCCTCACTGAGAGGGCCCACACAATCCACCAATGCAGGCCTGCCTCTTACATATGCCCTGCCCCACAGAAGCAGACCCATTCTCCTGGCTGCAGAAGTTCCAGGCACCCCACCTACATGGACCCATAAGTTGCCTGAGGGCTTGCTATTGGATGGGGCCAGTCCCTAGGGTGGGCTGCTTGCCCTGGCTGAGCTGGATTAAATTAGTGCTTTATTGAGAGAGGCAGACCCTTGGGCTAACAGGCCAGGGGAAGAACCCTAATGGTGTGTGCCAGCATCTGTGCCAGCATGCCTGTACTAAGTCACAATAATGGCTGCCAGCAATGTCTCAGTCCCTGGGGAGCTCTCACTTCTCAGAGAGATGCACCCAGAGCCTATCAAGTGAGTCTCTTTTCACCAAATGACTGTACACCTTTCTTTCTGGTGATTTTGGGTTGCTTTCCAAAATGGGTGAATTTGTGCATGGGCCCTTTAAGAGTAGGCTTTTCTTTCCCTAGCATCTGATAGCTTTTCTGGAGGTATTCCCTGTTGTATTCAATAGCCAGCAAAGCCAGATATTATGACACTTGTCTTGATTGTGCTGAGTCCAAAAGCTGCTTATTGTGGTAATGCTCCCCCCTACACTCCTCTAGGGAAGACTTTGTACCTTAAGATTGCTCCTGGATGACTGTGAAGTGCTGTCACTAGAAGGCAGCTTTTTTTTCCTCCAGAAAAGAATTTCTGCCTCTTCCACTTCAGTCAGCACCATCCTTTGTTGTGGGGGTTCTTTTTACCCAGTCTTTAGTTCTCTCTCAGGGGTAATTGTTCCAAGAGTAGTTATAAATTTGTGTCCACAGGAGGCAGTGTGTTCAGAGTCGGCCTATGCCATCATCTTGACATCATCTCCCTACTATCCGTATTTTAAAGGCAGAGAACAGAGCACTTACATAATATAGTTAAGGAGGAAAACCAAGAAGGAAGCTGTTACATGCTTAGTTTTGTTCCCTCAAAATTTGTATGCTTAAGTCATAACCCCTAGTATCTTAGAATGTGATTGTATTTGGAGATGGGACCTTTAAAGAGATGTTTAAGGTGGGTCCTAATTCAATATGACTGGTGTCCTTATAAGAAGAGGAAATTTAGACACAGACAAGTAAGGAGGGAGGACTATATGAAGACATACAGAAAAGATGATCATCTACAAGACAAGAAGCAAGGCCTCAGAGGAATTAACCTTGCTGACAGCTTGAGTTCAGATTTCCAGCCCCCAGAATGTTGAGAAAACAAATTTCTGTTGTTTAAGGCACCAAGTCCATGGTACTTGGTTATGGCAGCCCTAGCAAACTAATACAGAAGCTTATAGAAAGGTATTTGTTAGAATATGAATTTAGGGTAAATGTGAAATAAACTCTTTCCACAATCTTTGTGATCAGCATCGATTGGAGATTATATCTAAATAAATTGTATTGTTATTATCCAGATATGTTGAGTTGACTGCATCCTGAGCTCTTGCAGCTCAAGAAGGAGAAACATGTAAACAAGAAAATCTAGGACATTTCTCATTTCTGTTGACCAGTAAAGACTACCAAGTGTTTTAGTGCTTAGATCAAATAAGAAAATGACTATAAGGTAAAAATTAATGAATTTATATCAATTCATTACCAAGTAAAAAGGTAGAAAAAACTTATAGACTGAATAATCAGTGAGAATCAAATGCCAAAGAAGACTTTAATGAATGAGAAATGCTTAATGAGGAGACATGAGATGAAAGCTGTTTTTGTTATCATTTGTTTCAAGAAAGGTCATTACTTTTATAGATTAAATTGCACTCTGAGAAAGTGCTGTCCCTTTCTTTGCCCTGTGAGGATTCATTATTACAATGCATGACCACTAGCATTCATCACAGGTGGGTTTTCAAGGGGACTTTCCAGAGTTACTCGAAAACTTTGTTTCATGCTTCTTTATTTCTTTGGTGGGAAGTAAGATAATTAACTTTTATCTACCTTTGACTTGTGCAGTCTTTAAAAGAGCAGAGAGTATTTCATGTGTGACATTTTCCATTTAGCCATCATCAGCTCAGAGTAGTGAATCCCGAAGTGTTTCACAAAACTCTAGTTCCATAGGCTATTAATAGAAATAGCATCTACTTAGAACTCACTTTGGAGAAATTTGTGTTGTATACCTAACTTGCACCATACCACTAAAGGTCCATTTTTTTCTTTGAACATCCAAAATTACAAAATCAAAAGTTTTATTAGTTTCATAAAATTATTTTTTAATCTATGCTAAGATTAAAAGTCAACTGACCAGAAGAATCTAAGACAGAAATCAATTAACTATAAAGTTTCAAGCATTTGAACTGGCAGATTTAATTTGTAGCCAAGAAATAATAAAGATGAGGAGGCGGAGGAGGGCGAGGATTAGGATGAAGAAGATGATGAAGATAAAGATGATGAGCACTTGAGCATTTGTTGAGTATTCACTAGGTTTCAGGCCATGAACTAAAGACTTCTTAGAGGCTTTATGTGCCAATGTACATTGTGAAGCTCCATTGGTAGAATGTAGTTTGCACCCTTTCTTAAAACTCTTTCACCTTGGAGAGCCCTATTTTCATAAGAATCTCATTGGACTAATGGTTGGAAGAGGACAATTTGGGAAAGAGTGTCTTAAGCTCACATTTGCCCTTATAATTAACATCAGCCTTAATTTGACTAATTGCGTATTTATTCTTATAAAATTAACTCTTTCTGGGGACTGGAGAAGATTATGTGTAAGCCTCTTCTATCCTCTCATCAACCTTTAGAAATACTACTCTAAGAAGTGTATAAATTAGCTTTTTACATAACAAGCCCACCAAACTTGAGTGGCTTAAAACAGAAACAACCCTTCATCTAGCTCATGAGTCTGCAGGATAATGAATTAGACTGGGCTCAACTGGATATTTCTCCGGTCTTCACTGGGCTCGCTCACATGGCTTCAGGCAAATGCAGCCATAGGAATCTGTGCTCTCTCACACGTCTCAAGCCCCAGTTAGGGAAACTGAGCTGTCCTCCATGTGGTCTCTCATCCTCCAGGAGGCCAATCCAGGGTTGTTCACATGGTAGTTGCGAGTTCCAAGAGACAGCAGGGCAGCACTCAAGGATTCTTGAGGCCTAGAATTAAAACCGGCATGCTGTCACATTTTATAAGTCACAAGTATAGCCCAGCTGACCCAGTATTAGTTTTAGATAGGTCTTTCAACTTTGTTTATAGTGAATGTAAGCCATGCATAAATATTTAAATAGTAAAATTTATCAATTATTAATTCATGGATTCTGGGTTTGGTTTCTTACTTGGACAATCTTCTTTATTTGATTATTTTTCCTTTAAACATTAAAAAAATTAATTAAAACATAAAATTGATACATTCAAAACCTTGAAGAAAATACAGGGATTTTTAATGGACCTCAATATGGGAGAGAACTCCTACGCTGAAAAGCAATGGAAGAAATCATCAAAAAAATGCTCAACACATTTTGCCCTTATAAAAAAATAAAGTATATGTTACTCTCAGCTAATGAATTTGCCTTCTATTTGACTAAGAAAACAGAAGTCCATCAGAAGGAAACTTCCAAGTTCTATCACTATATCTACCCATCTACCAGCATCTATGTCCATATCTTCTTTCTCCCCTCATGTCAACTATGAATAAACCATTCATAGTCCTACCTAAAGTCAAATATTTCATTTGTCTAGTAGATCCAAGGGTCTCTTTCCAACTCAATAAATTACACCAGTAAATCTTCTCTATTTTGAATCTCTTCTCTCTCTCTAGATCTTTTTCTTCAACATACAAACAAGCCATGCCACCAATGTTTAAAATAAACCTCTCTTTCATCTAGCTTCCCCTCTGGCTACCACTGCTCCCCTTTGCAGCAAAACTCAACCCAAGTCTTGTCTTTACTTGCTGTCTCCAATTCCTTTCCTCCTATTTTTATCTCAAACCCATTCTAAGAGGCTCTCACCCAAATTCTTACTGTCAAGGTGATCAAGGACTTCCATGTTGATATATTCACGGCACATCTGAAATCTCAGCCTCCATCTTAACCAATCTATCACCGTCATTTGACCCCATTGATTGTTCTCTCCTCTTCGAACTCTCTCTTTCCCTATATTTCAGGAGTCTTCCAGCTTTCTTACTCCCAAATGGCTACTTCTCTGACTCTTCTGTTGGTTGGCATTCCCCAGAGTCACTTTGTTCTTCTTCTCTTTTATATCTACAGTCTCTCTCTTAGTATTCTCATCTCATGGCTTGAAATATGACTATATGCTTATGATGCTCTCTTAAAGTCACTTTTTCCCAGTTGACTACCCATCATCTTCATGACCATTCATTCCATCCTTCTAGCTGCGCAGGTCAAAAATCTTAGTAGTAAATCTTAAATATTTACTAAAATAAAATAAAGGTTTTGTAGCAATGACTTTGACCTTTAATCTATCCATAAACTCAATGCTAAATTTAACCCCTACCCACAGACTGAGTATATAATATAATCACATCATAATCATAACTTTGCAAGAGGAATTTAAATGTATATGTGCATAAATAAAATTGGAAGGAAATGCAAAAGCATTTTAACAGTGGTTTGTAGCACCGTTTTAGCTCTAGGAGTCAATCTTATTTATTTCCTATACTTTTCTTAATTCTCCGAATATGAAAATGAGAACTCAATTTGATAGTCAGTCAAAACCAACATAACTTAAATAATCTAAATAAAAATAATTACAGTTCTTTGTCCGTTTTCCTAGTCAGCTGTAGATGGTCTTCCATCTCCCTGCAGAATATCTGCTTACAACACAGTTCTATGTATTGATGTACTGATTATACTAAGTGGAATTTAAATTCCCTTCAGTGGGTAGAACAGGTATCTTGTGAAACCAAAGCTGCCAGTATCTACATCTAATTTTTAATTAAGTACACTAATTCCTAGCCACTACCAGCTGTTATCATGTTTCTTCAATTCTGTGCCTTGATAAATAGCTCAAGGAATGTTCTATAAAAAAAACGTAATCATGCCAGCTCTTCTCACTCTTAAAATAAGCTTTGAAAATAAAATCCTTTGAATTCAGACTTTCTTCAAAAACTGTGACTGCATGCTTGTTGAGAATAACCAACACGCACCCACACCCACCACACCCCTCACAAACCCCCACCATGTCATACATCTTTTTCTTCCATAACACCTTTTTAATATCAGATTAGAGCTTTTTTCAAATATTAATGAAAACACTTGAAGAAAATACGATTATTATTACCCCATTTTACAGCTAAAGAAACATCTCTCAGTAGAGTTGCTCATTCTTGGACTTTTAGATCCTTGATCTAGTTCATGCCTGATTGATTGGCGTGGACTCCTGCTACTATTTGCTTCTAATCTGACGTTGCCACTCATTTTCCTGGTATTTCAAGGTGTCCTGACTTTTCTGAAGGCAGTGTAGTCACTCAGGAGGGGATCTTCAACTAAGACGCTTTGATCTGTGCTATGTGTTTCTCATAACCGTAAGCGGAACCAAGCATACTTGAGAAATATCTGCCCTCCACTGTAATCACAGGCTACTGTCCTTTCTGAAGGATCTTTAGGTGAGTGGAGGCGGCCGAAAAAAATGATAGTGAAATTTTGCTTTAAAGTTGCTATAAAACACAGATAGATGGATAGATAGGCAAATAGATAGATAGCAGATAAATAGGTGCTAGATAATCCACTCCATTCAACAGACATTTCTTGAGCACTTATCAATATTATTAAAACTCTTTCTATCATGTACACAAAGGTTATCAGTCTATCTGTAAAGCCTGAATACATTTCTGTTGGAATATATAAGCAGAGAAAGAGCTGCATGTTTGACATTTTGGAAGACCTCGCCAGTGGCGTAGGGATGATGTCGAACTGTGTGAGACAGGGAGCTCCTTGAGGGCAGGGCTGGTGTTTATTTTCCCCATGTGTCCAGCCACGCAGTGTCTGGGACAGACACGGTATCCAGAGAGTGCTTGGAAGGGACAAAGGGGCTATTTCTGGTTTTTACTTCACTTCCCTCATGTAGTTGGAATATAGTAAAATTGAGATGTTTACATTTTGCCCCTGCTCACATGTGGCTTGCTAGTCAGATATATAGAGACATTTCTGTTGCTCACCAAAGTTTTTCTGAGAGACTATCATATATCAAGCATTTCATGTTGGCAAATAGTGCCAATGTCCACCACTTAAGTAATTTCAGGGCAATCCCTAAAATCTGCGTTAGGCGAGTAACAAAAGCATCATTTTGGCTTTTAGGGAGAAAAAAACCTCAGAAAGGTAAAGAAACAGAGAAAAAAATATAGTCTATTCTTGGCTTTCACTCGTTCATTTATTAAGTGCCCACTTTATGAGCAGAACTCTGCTGAATGGCAAGGATATAATGATGAGAAAATCTAATGTGGTCTCTGCTGTACCAGAGCTTAAAAGACAGTGGAGAATAAGACATTATTCATATAAGTACACAAATACGCAAACTGGCTCCAAGACTGATGGAAGCAGAGGTGCTGACAGTGAGTACAATGGTGGATCTGACCTACACTGGAGGATCAGGAAAGGCCTCCTTGAACTGAGATCTGAGTGATGAGTAGAGTTCACTCCGTGAAGGACAGTAGGAGAGTGAACATTCAGGCAAAGTATGAACAGCAGGACCCGAAGCTGAGATGTTGGGTGGGTTGGCAGGGGTAGGGAGGGGCATGTCATGATCGCTAGGGAAAATGAAAGAAGGCCAGTGAGAATGAAGCACCGAGAACAGTAAAAGGATGGTATGAAATGGAGCTGAGGGGGTAGATGGGGGTGAAATCAGGCAAGGACCGGGAGGCTGTATTAATAGGAGGCCATGGAGGTGGGTTTTTTTTTTTTTTTTTTTTGAGGAAAGTTAGCCCTGAGCTAACATCTGCCGCTAATCCTCCTCTTTTTGCTGAGGAAGATTGACCCTGAGCTAACACCCGTGCCCATCCTCCTCTACTTTATACGTAGGACACCCGCCACAGCATGGCTTGACAAGCGGTGTGCAGGTCCGCACCTGGGATCTGAACTGGCGAACCCCAGGCCACTGAAGGGGAACGTGAGAACTTAACCACTCTGCCATGGGACCGACCTCAGTCCATGGAGGTGTTTTAAGAGGCAAGGTGTGGGGAAGGGTAGAGGATAGAGGTTGTGAGGATGGCAATATGCTCCACATTGTGTTTTGCAAATTTTACCCTGGCTCTCAAGTGAGGACAAGCTGAAGTGGGAAGAAGTTTATGTGAGATGATCACTTCGGAGGCTGTTCAAGATTCAGAGTGAGGTGTGATGTTGGCTGGAATTGGGTGATGGTAAAGATCAAATGAATCCTCTCTGGGCCACTGGGGATGTAACAACTGGATCTTCAAAATAAAAATTTCGAAATTTATATAAGCAGTGAAATTCTGGTAGAGAGAATGTCACATTGAGCTAACCAACTGTAGCAGTTTACTCAGACAAGGAAGTAATTCGTGTCATCCTTTGGAGAGATTGATTTTTAAGAAAGAAACTCAACTCCTATAAAATGCGACAAATTCAATAAGATAGTGGAGCCAGATGGGCTTTCAGCTTAATTCTGACAAAGTTATGCCTGACATGCATAGTTTTGTGGGTTTTTTTTATAGTTTTTAATGATACTTTGAAATCTGGGAAGTTGCCAGAGTCAATAAGAAAGGCCATAGTGAAGCTTGCCGAGAAGAACAGCGAAATTGAGTTTTAAATTGTGCATATTGCCTGAGTTATTTTATTTCAGTTTAACTACCAAGGATAGCATTCTAATGTGAAATTATTACTGAAATCACGGATACTAGGAGGCAGCTTCTCCTAAAGAACAGAGTTCCTCACTATATGGCTGTTTTGGTTACACTTGACTATCAGGGAGATGTTTGACTGAATTGAATTGTTGAAGGTTGGACTGTGGCTTTGTGAGAGAAGGATAGGATGGTGAACTTTGAAACACTAAACAAGATTGGAATAAAAGTGATGGAAAAAGAAAACAATACTCATAATCACATTTCTCTAGTAACCAAACTGCTTTCGTTTACCCACGTTTTATTTAATAATTTTACAATGATGTAATCATAATAATGAGATAATTTGTCTTATGTAACAATATGTAATAAATCTATTTCCAAATTGCTATATTGTTAATGAATTATTTTAACAGTGGTATATTCTATCAAGTTGGTGGTCTGCAATGGATTTAACTATCCACTTATTGGACATACAGATTTTTATTTTTCCAATTTAAGGTTAATATAATAAATTGCACTGAATATCTTGATGCATTATCTTTTGTTTTGTAATTTTTTTAACTGATACATTCCAACAACTTAGAACCTTTGTAAAATGTTGGAAACATAATTAAAATTTTTGAGGTATATTCTCTGCTCTCTAGCATGGTTCTGTTAATTTAAACTGACACTAGCAATGCATGAGTACATAACAGAGTTGGGTATGGTTATTTTCAAGTTTTAATAATTTAATAGATGGATAGTGACACACTATTTTAATTTTCATATCTTTGACAAGATGAGGTTACTGTTTTTCAAAAGTTTGCCTACAATCTATATCTCTCCTTTTGGGATGGACATGTTCATATGCTTTTTCAATTTGTCTGCTGGTAATGTTATTAATTTGTATGAGCTCACCTCATAGGATAAGTACTGAGAAGAATAACAGAAAATAAACTTTTTAAAATATATTTTTCCGCCTTGAAAACTTCTCCGATACCCCCTCAGTTATGGGGAGACCTGCTGGAAATTTCTTCAACCCTATTCTAGCAGCACTGTCCTTTGATCACTATAACTCCCTTTCAGTCATCCTTGCCCGCTAACTTTTCTCAGGGTCACGTAATTCATCTGAAGAAGAATAAACAAACGTTATCAATACAAAATGAGGAAGGAGTAGTTTTGTGCAAGCTTGGAAGCGAAAGAGCATGAGGTGTGTATGGAATACAAAGGAAGCCTGAGACACCTGGTGCCCTGCTCCCAGGAAAGGGTGACGGCAGGCGGGGAACTGAGACCTACCCCCAGGCAGAGTCGCTCGAAGCCATCTGCTCTCTGCAGGTGCTCCTGGAAGACTTTCCTACTGCCAAGATCATGTTAAGGGCATCATGAGAAAGAATCACGACTACCCAAAAGAAAAGTTGCGGCATTCACCACGTGTATTAAAAATAATCCTATAATTCTGAGATTTTTCCTGATAGAGAAAAATAATAAATAAAGTGATTATTTGAAAACTAACACTGAGTATTTGTTTGAGTGTTATAGAGATTAAGAGAGTTATAGAGATTGAGACTATATCCCTTTAAGAACACCAAATTGCTAATTTTCTAAAGAATGTATACATACGCATTATTTATAGCTGTGATTTTGATACATCCATCAATAATCATCAAGTTCACAGAGGTGTGTTTCCATTGTTGTCAGATGTGAATTTAAAAGCTTCTGTAAAATTTAAAGGTTCTTATACCATTAAAATTATTTGCTGATTAACGCAAGATCACAGATTGAATTTGCATTTTTGAGTTTTTTCCCCCCAAATTAGAATCTTCTTTTGGGCATTCTAACACTTCCTACTAAAGATCATAGACTGCAGAAATCATATATAAGTCATGAGTGTGGTAAAAGACCATTTTGGCTACAGATTTAGTAGTTTCCTTGGGTCAAGAGACTAGTACAACATATTTGGCCCATGAATTTCTATGGTCAGAGCTTATACTGACAATGTTTATCACATTCTCAATTAATCATCTCTCTTGTGCTACCTTGACTAAGGCAAATATAGTACATTTGCTCATAGAAAGGATTCCCTTCAAAAACCAACAAAAACAGAGTAGAAAAGTGACACACAGAATTTTAATGCCACTGCTTGATTCTGAGGCTGCGCAAAGCCCAATTTATAGAAGATTTCGGATACAGTGACATATGAGCTAGTATCTGCCTAATGCTTTTATAGAGATCCTAGTATGTCTCAGGGAAATATAAGGCAGAAATCTAGATTTTTAAGACATCAGCTTAGAAATCCAAAATTTTCAAAAGAAGATAAAGGATTTTAGAACAAGAAGAAATCTTAAAAACCATGTAACTATCATCTACTGTCGTCTGTACTAACAATGCATGTGGAATCTCTATTTTGGGGACTAGTCTTTAATTTTTTATTATAATAAATATAATATTTACTAATATTAACATAATACTTATCAAGAACTTCAAAAACCAAAGATATTAGTAAATTTTATATTTACTGATGGGGCTATGGGTGACCTGACTTTATCCAAAACTGACCCATGAGAAGAGATAGATTACATGTTTTTCTTTATTATTCTTAAATAATAACAAAAATAATGGCTAGGATTTTTACATATTATTTATTACTTATACACCCAGGCAGTGTTCTAAGAACTTTTTATCTCATTTAATCCTCACAGTATTTCTAGAGAATATGTACTATTATTTTATCCATTTACAACTGAGGAAACTGAAATTTAGAAAAGTTAAAATAATCGTCTAGTGTGACCCAATTGTCTAGTGTGACCCAAGGTAAGTACTTAGACATTCTAACTCCTGAGCCCGCACAACTCTGTACTACCTGTACTACCTTTTACATGGGTATTCCCTAGAGCCTGGAAAGAAACTTATGCTTTAGACCTGGTTATCCCATGACCTAGCTGCATAGTGTTTGACATGCTATTTTAAAATTTTGGTTATCAGCAGTAGATAAATAATGAATACAAGACTTCACATTTTCTATTTCTTTGTGTCCACTTTGGTAAGTTAACATTTTTCTAAGATTTTTTACATTACATTGACAATTTTTGATGTATTGATATAAAGTTGTTCATAATATCTTTTTTTTTGAGGAAGATTAGCCCTGAGCTAACATCCATCACCAATCCTCCTCCTCCCTTTTTTTTTTTTTTTTTTTTTTGCTGAGGAAGATTGGCCCTGAGCTAACATCTGTGCCCATCTTCCTCTATTTTATATGTGGGAGACCAGCCACAGCATGGCTTGATAGATGGTGCATAGGTCCACACTGGAGATCTGAACCAGCGAACCCTGGGCCACTGAAGTGGAGTGCGCAAACTTAACCACTACACCACCAGGCCAGCCCCTTTATTATCTTTTTAATGAATGTAAAGTCTGTAGTGAGGACCTCCTTTTCATTCTGTATATAGGTGTCCTCTCTCTTTTTTCTTGATTAGTTTTGAAAACTTTTACTATGTGGACTCCCCCTGTTGCATTTTGTTTTTCTCTTTTATGACTTTCTCCTCTCATTTCCCTCACTCTATATTCTTTGTGGTTAATACGCAGTTTAACTTTTTTACTCTATAAAATGGATTCTTAAACGATTAATTTTCAACCTATCTTCCTTTCTACTTAATGTATAAGAGACTATAAATTTTCCCTCTACACACAACATTAGTTGCATTTCTCAAGCTTTGATGAAGATTTGGAGCAAGTAGAGCTCTCACACATTATTGGTGGGAAACTGGCATTTTTCTACTAAAATTGAAGGTATGCATTCTCTACAAATCAGTAATTCTAATCCTAGGAGTACACACAACAGAAATATATACACCTGTGCAAAAATACATGCACAATAATTCATAGCATGACATTTTGAATTCTTTTCAATTGTTGCAAATGAGAAACAACCCAATGTGTGTCACTGTAGAATAAAAAATAAACAAATCCTACAATAAAATACTGCATAACAACTAGAATAAATAAATTATTGCTAAATGTAACAATATAAAGAAATTATATAAATATAATGTTGAGTGAAAGAATTAAGGCAAAAAAAGAACATTCCATGTCAATCTATTTACACAAAATTCAAAAACACAGAAGGTTAATCGCTAGTAAGATTACTGGCACTCTTTCCAAACACTACCCTTTTCTTCTGCACCAAGGTAATCACTATCCTGACTTCTGTTTCTCAGTTTTTTTAAACAGGAACTTTATTTAAACAATAACATTCTTGACTTGAATCTAGATTCATCTTTTTTGAAGTAACTAATTCTGGTTTAATGATTGATTTCTCTGCATCTTCAAAAAATTCATGATGCATTTTGCTGAAACTTTTGTGTATGTATGTTATACTTAAATTAAAAAATGTAAATGAACAAACCCTGGGTTTCCTATAAAACAACAGAGTAGGATTCGAGGACCACTAATGTCTTTTTAACTATAAAATCCTACACTTCCATATGTATTTATTAAATTATGAAATAATATGATTGCTTCATAAACAAAAGTGACAATCAAGTAGGATTTCTTTTTTACCATGATCATTTTATTTCTTGAAGAATAAATGGAAGATCATCTTTCTCTCCAGGTAGGCTAAATAAAAAATAGATTTATTTGCATTCAGAAACGACTTAACAAATGACTGTATCATATATTTATATATCATGTATTTTCTTTCCACTTTTACCCCACGCATCTTCAGCATTCATAGGCTTTAGCAGTAAGCATACTCAGTGTGAATCCATATAATCTTCTAAAGAAGATCCTTCATACCGTATCACGTAGTTATAAATCCTATCTCAGGAGGGCAACATAATATAATAATCTCATTTCCTATACTTTAGCTCTCTTCATGACCACAGGATTTGCTTATCCATCTGTGGGGCCCCACTCCAAAATAGCAATACCCGTAGATTTAAAAGTTCCACCCTAATTTGTCATGAACTCAAATTGTTTCTTTCTCAGACACTTTCGAGGTGTGACTCAGTAACAGTCATCTTCAGACTGGAGTCACTGAAGATATCTGGAGGAATTTTCTCTGGGAGGGAGCCGTGGACATCCATCAAGTGTGTGCAGAGAAGGGCACTGGGGCCTTTTGGTCATAGAGAAACCAATCAGAAAGTTCATGCTAAGAATGAGTCTAGGACCCATGGCTGTAATGAAATGTCTTCATACTTCATTTGTCATCCAAAAATAAAATGAATATCCAATTCTTGCTGGGTCACTGTAACTTTTTTATCAGACTAAGTAAAAGCTATTTCCCAAAGTTCAGGAAAAATGAACATCGAAAACACTCCCAGGTCCTGTGCATCTTTTCCCTACTTAGATCTTTTTTGCAGTAGACGCTGAACAAGATGAAGATATGTTGAGGATTTTGAGTCTTTGGTTCAACCTGTACAAAGAAGTCTTATTTTTTTCCTTTGAGGCATTTGGGAATGCTACCAAATTCCATTTAAAGATAAATCCTTTTAATAATAATAATTTAAAAAACCTCTCTTAAAATAAGAAGCTTCACCACTTCTGGGACAGACACATTTTTGGTTTGAAGGGAGATGAACCAAGCTCAATTCCTTTTTTTTTTAAAAAAAGATTGACACCTGATCTAAGATCTGTTGCCAGTCTTCTTTTTTTCTACTTTTTTCTTCTTATCCCCCAAACTCCCCATTACATAGTTCTATTTTCTAGTTGTAGATCCTTCTGGCTGTGCCATGTAGGATGCCGCCTCAGTTTGGCCTGATGAGCCGTGCTAGGTCCACTCCCAGGATCCAAACTGGTGAAACTCTGTGCCGCCGAAGCAGAGCGTGCGAACCCAACCACTTGGCCACAGGGCCGCCCCCAAGCTCAAGTCTAAGTTAATTCTAAAGCTCCTCCTCACCAGTGCCTCTGCCCAACAAGGAAAGTACCTCCCACCCATCCTCATCTGACCACATCGATTATTGAGAACACAGAGTTTACATGTATGTATTTGACATATAATGCTTCACACACGCTCAGTGCAATGCATAAAGTGACAAAAGCTTCCACTGCACTCAGGCTTTGAGTAAAGCAATTAGTTGCACAATATAAAGTTCAACGTCACACTAGATAGTGTTGGGCTGCCTGCTGTGTGCTTTACAAGCCTGCTCTAGAGTTTCTGGAGCTCAAGAAAATATGCACACTCAATAAAAACATCTAGGAAAGTGATGCAAGGCTAGTAAAAAATAAATAAATAAAATTAAGACTCTGGTTTTTCGGAGCAGTGGCAGCAGGTTCCGTCCTTGGGTGTGGGGTGGCAGAGAAAGACCAGGGCTGCAGGGCACTGAATTTCTCCTGTGCCACTCAAAGGGAAAGCTCCAGTGCAGACTGGGGAGTGAACCTGCAGGCTTCTTCACATAGCTCTGAAGAGAACAGCAAAGAACAGAGGCATTACCTGGATTACTTCATGATTACAAGTAATTAATTAATAGAATTTAATCTGACCAACCCCTCATTTTCGGTTCATATAAAAAACAATTGTAAGTTACTTTTTTTGTGAATTATTAAGAGAAAACCCATATGATTTTGGAGCTGAGTGGGAATTTAGAAATTTTTACCAACCCAACTGTTATGAGTTGAATTGTCACCCCTCAATTTTTACATGTTGAAGTCCTAACCCCAGTAGCTAAGAATGTGACCTTTTTTGGAAATAGGGTCCTTAGAGATGTAAAGAGTTAAGATGAGGTCATTATGATGGGCATTAACCCAACATGACCGATGTCCTTATAAAAAGAGGATCTTTGGACACAGAGACAGACATGCATAGAGAGAAGATGAAGCGAAGGCACAGGGAGAAGATAGCCATCTTCAAGACAAGGAGAAAGGCCTGGAACAGAGCTTTCCCTCAGGTACTTCAGACTTTGGCTTCCAGAATGTGAGTCCATATATTTGTTTGTCACCCAGTTTGTGGCACTTTGTTATAGCAGCCCTAGAAATGAATGTATATTTTTTAATAGTTAAAGAAATGATTACAGAAGTAGAGGAACTTGCTGAAATTACACTTATGGCGATGAGCAGAGCCAGCAGTAGAATTTCTATCTAGAGATTTAGATCTGGCCTTTCCACATGACATGTCCTCACAAACAATCCCCTTCATTTGCTGCTCAGGCCCTGCCCAAATTTGTTTCTAACAATACTCCTTAGCAGAAAATAGTAACAGAAATTGTCTACTCTGAGGTGCTGAATTTCTGAGGATTATATAGGGGCCATTTATGTCACATTTTGTATCTTTTTCTCTCTCTCCTTTTCAAAAACAGATGCTCCTCATAAATCATTACGTATTGTTCACATTTTTCTAGGGCTTTGTAGGGAAACTCCCTTCTCTGAGCAATAAAGAATTGTGTTCATCATGCACTTACATATACAGCAAAGATTAAATTTGAATGTAGAGAAATTATAATCATTTGCATTTGTCATCTCTTTGAAGGAGCAAAACTGTAGTCCATTCCTGTAGAGATAAGAATAGCCAATCCCTTTGCCTACAGGATACAGACCTTAAGAACTAGAACCTACGGTAGGAGCAGTAATTGAAAGAACAGCGGCAGGCTGGCAGAAATGGAAACTCGCTTCTGTCCATGACCCACTCAGAGATAGTTCACATTAGTGCATTTTGGTGTTTATAGAAAAACCAGAGGCTGTTCATTTTAAAGCTCTTGATGAAAACCAGACTCACCAGAGTGATAACACTGATGAGCACAAATGTCCTTTCCATTGAAGCCCTGCTGATATAGGCTGACCTTTTCTCCTAGTAGAAATATCAAGAAAAATGGTTCACAGAAGAAGAGGGATGCATCACGGGCATCAAGGAAAGTCTCAATGAGCCTTGTAAGGCTTATAATTACTCAATTAGGAAATACCTAGGGGGAAGACATGATTTCTATAATTGAACCAACAGGGCTATTTGGCCTGTGTATTTTCTTTCTAATAAAAATAACCACCAATCTGATAAATATTTGCTATCAGCGGAAGATAAACCCTGATGGATACTGAGTGGCAAGGGGCTGGTGCATTTGTGAAAGGAGCAAGGAGCAATCAGGGGGAAAGGATGGGCATGCTTCACTGAGCAAATTACATTTTCCAGCCAATGCTGAGGCCTATCAAATATCGCTGTGTGAAAGAACATGCACATCTTGCGCCGTGGCCATCCTGGCAAAGAGCAGAATGTTCCCTCCAGGATTTATTTATGGCTAAATCAATCGCACCTTAAAGGGATAGTTTTTCAAATAGTTTGGCTCTGGCAGGAGGGCTCATGCAGCAGTAGCCATCCTGAAATCAGGGACGTAAGGTGATTTAAGGTGTTCCAAATCCTGGTCATGGATAACATTATTCTCCTTTCTCTTGTTTCCTGATGCTGTGCAATTTGTATGTCTTGGGATTTCTAACCATTGAGGATCCAGTCAGGACCCAGATGAGGGAATAATCCTAGCCATGGAAATCATTCTTGCTTCCGGTGACAAAAGTCATCTGTTCCTGATCTTTTATCAAGTGCTTTTAAGCGATTAATAACATTACACGCTATTATTTCCTTTGTTGATGTTTTAAAAATTTTGTTGAGTCAATAGAAGTCACTTGGGGACAGAAAGCGTGTATTCCAGAAAGGTGCTTGTAAAATGAAACTCACACTTTTACTTATGCCACTTTGACTCACTCTTAGAGGGATAAAAAGCAAGGAAAAGCAAGGGTTGTTGCTGCTAGTTTCTTTTTAGTGCATTGCAGCAAAGCAACGGCGAGCAGGAAGGATAGGTGGACATTGGGAAGGCGCAGGCCAGGCCAGCATCCAATGGAGTTGTGGGCAGCTGAGAAGCCACAGAAGCTGCTGAGCCAGGCTGGCAGGCTGCAGTCAGGGAGGACATGGCTTCCTGAGAGTGAAAGTTCTGGGCTGACCAGGAATTCCTGAGTGCAGTGCCAAGCTCTGGAAATAGCAGCTGCAGCTGCAGATCAAAGGAGTTTTACATGCACACAGCAAAAAAAGGCAGTGCTGGTTAGAGGCTGGAATGCTTTGCTGTCTTGTCATCATCTTCTATCAAGGAGCACATACAAAAAAAGGAAAGATATGTGTTCTTTTTTGTGTTTGGCGAGAAAAGTGAAACGATATGATGGCTGCTGCTAGAACTTATTTGAAAGTTACAAGAAATTACTTGGTCCATAAGTTTAAAAAAAAGTTAGCATAACCTGAATAGCTCTTCACTGGGGAAATTTTCCTGAGCCCCACAGACAATGATATTAGCTGGACACATGCATGTGCCTACACACTAGCCTGCTCACACACATCCAAGATACTCTACACAGTCAAACGTTGCCTAACAATGGGAAGATGTTCTGAGAAACGCAGCACTAGGTGATTTCATTGTTGTGTGAACATCGCAGTGTACTTACAGAAACCCAGATGGTATAGCCTACTCCACACCTGGGCTACGTGGTATAGCCTCTTGCTCCTAGGCTACAAACCTGTACCACATGTTACTGTACTGAATACTGTAGGCAACTGTAACTCAATGATAAGTACTTGTGTATCTAAACATAGAAAAGTTACAGCAAAAATATGGTGTAAAAGGGGCTGGCTCCGTGGCTGGGTGGTTAAGTTCATGTGTTCCGCTGCAGGAGGCCCAGTGTTTCGTTGGTTCGAATCCTGGGCTCGGACATGGCACTGCTCATCAAACCACTCTGAGGCAGCGTCCCACATGCCACAACTAGAAGGACCCACAACAAAGAATATACAGGTATGTACCGGGGGGCTTTGGGGAGAAAAAGGAAAAAAAATAAAAAAAAAATCTTTTAAAACAATGGTGTAAAAGATAAAATTGGTACACCTGTATAGGGCACTTACCATGAATGGAGCTTGCAGGACGGAAGTTGCTCTGGGTGAGTCCATGAGTGAGTGGCAGGTGAATGTGAAGCCCCAGGACATTACTGTCCACTGCTGTAGACTTTATGAACACTGTACACTTAGGCCATGCTAAACTGATAAAAACAAATTTTCTTTCTTCAATAATAAATTAATCTTAGCTTACTATAACTTTTTTACTTTATAAACTTTTTAATTTTTTTAAACTTTTTGACTCTTCTGTACTAACACTTACCTTGAAACACAAACACATTGTACAGCTGTACAAAAATAATTTCCTTCTTTATATCTTTATCCTATAAGCTTTTTTAAGGTTTTTTTTTTTTTTTTTTTACTTTTTCAACTTTTTTGTTAAAAACTAAGAAACAAGCACACGCATTATCCTAGGCCTACACGGGGTCAAGATCATCAATATCGCCGTCTTCTACCTCCATATCTTGTCTCACTGGATGGCCTTTAGGGGCAATAACATCTCTGGAGCTGTCATCTTCTAGGATGACGATACCCTCTTCTGGAGCACCTCCTGAAGTTACCTGCCTGAGGCTCTACTTGAGGAGGTATCGCTGTTTTCAGAAATATGTCCATGGTTATTTGCTTGGTTTGTTTATTTTTTTATCATAGATTTGCTTGTAGGTAGATAATGTGCCGTGGACATTCCTCTCTATTAACGAAAACCTGTCAGTGTTGGGGGTCCATGTTTTCAAACTTTTTGTTTTTTTGGAGGAAGATTAGCCCTGAGCTAACTGCTACCAATCCTCCTCTTCTTTTTGCTGAGGAAGACTGGCCCTGAGCTAACATCCATGCCCATCTTCCTCTACTTTATATGTGGGACGCCTACCACAGCATGGCGTGCCAAGCGGTGCCGTGTCAGTACCCGGGATCTGAACCGGTAAACCATGGGCTGCCGAAGTGGAATGTGTGCGTTTAACCACTGCGCCACCAGACCAGCCCCCATGTTTTCAAACTTTTTAAGGAGCTTGTCAAGGTCTGAAAAACCTTCCTCTAAATTCTTCATTGTAAATTTTCTCGAGGGTTCTTCTTTTTCTTCTCCTGCAGTTTCCTTTTCTCTTGCCTCTCCTTCAGCTGTGTGTTCCTGTTCCAGTTCCAACAGCTCCTCATCAGTCAGTTCCTCAGGAACTGCCTCTCGGAGCTCCTCAAAGTCATCCTCATCCACTCCCAGGTTAAAGTTGTTTGCCACCTCAGCCACAGCACTATTCATTTCTGAAACCTCCTCATTCTTGGCAAATCCTTTGAAGTCGTAGACAAACCTCTTGAATGTCTTCTTTCAGATGCCATTCGTACACTCCTTGGTGACATCACCCCAGATGCAAGCAAGGTTCTTGATGCAGTTGTAGATGTTGTAATCCTTCCAGAATTGCATCAGTGTCTTCTCAATGTCTTCCTCAGTTGCAGCAATAGCCTGGGCAAAGGTTTTCCTCAGGTCATAGGCCTTAGAAGCTGCTATAAAACTCCTTGAGCTCTTGGTTGCATCAAAGAGGCGGTGTTTAGAGGGCAAAACACCACTTTGACATTGGGATGAAGATCAGCAATAAAAGGAGCACGTCCAGGAGCATTATCAATAATAAGCAAAATCTTGAAAGGTATGTTTTTCTCCAAATGTTACTTCTCTGTTTCAACTGGCATAGGAATTTAGGAGGGCATCTTGGAAGAGAAGCTGGGCATCTATCACTTCTCATTGCTCCTGTGGTACCTGGCAGTGTGTGCTTATTGATGTGCTTGAAGGCCCTGGGGTTTTCACTGTGTCAGATTATAAACGGTTTCCATTTGTGGCCTGCAACATTGCCCCAAGCAAGACTGTTATCCTGTCCTTAAAAGCCTTGAAACGTGGCATTGACTTGGTCTCCTTATGGATGAAAGCCTTTTCAGGCATCTGTTTCCAGAATGGGGAATTTCATCCATACTGAATATCTGCTCTGGCAAGTAGTTTTTTCCTTCACAGTCAGCTTATCCAGAGTTTCCCAAAATTCTTCAGCTGTCTTCACATCAGCACTCACAGGCTCACCATTTGCTTTCACGTTATGTAATGAATAACAATTCTTGAATAATTTAAACCTCCCTGAGCTAGCAATAAATTCAACATCATAGTTGGGTCCAACCTTTTCTTTCAAAGTCACAAAGAAACTTTTTGCTTTGGCCGTGAACATCATGATGCTGAGAGGATATGCTTCTGTGTTTGGTCTTCAATCCAGGTTATTCACAGTTTCTCCATGTCTGACATAGGCCCTTCTTGAATTTTTGTTAATCTCATTGCCTGCAATGAGGCAGATCCTTTAATAGCTTCCTTCACTTTGTTCTTGTTCTTCAAGATGGCAGCTGTGGTGGAATGGGACATGCTTGACTGGCGAGCAATAAGTATCGCTGATTTTCCACCTTCGTCGTCCTTAATCACTTTTAATTTTGTTTCTAGGTCAGTAACTCAGTGTGGCCTCTTACTGACAACATTAGCAGTGGATTTTGTACGCTTATGGGCCATGATGAGTAAAACAACACAAGATTAAATCAAGCACAAGAGAGAATGATGCTATCGAGAGACATGGAAACACGAGATGTATGAGGCTACTGCTGGTGTGACATGGTATACTGTTTTACAGTAACTTTTTTTTGATAAGTAGAAAGAGTACACTGTAAAATAATGATACAAAGTCTAGTATAGTAAATACATAAACCAGTAATATAGTTGTTTGTTATCGTTATCAATTATTATGTACCATACATAATCGTACGTGCTATACTCTTATCTGACTGGCAGCACAATAGGTTTGTTACACCAGCATCACCACAAACACATGCTCCATTTTAATCTTATGGGACCACCGTCATATATACGGTTCATTATTGACTGAAATATCATTATGCAGTGCATGACTGTAAAACCAATGGCAGCAAGAAGACATGCATGGAAGTGCTGAGGAGGTGGAAGGAGTTTACCCCCATGTCAAACAACCAAGTTAGGATTTGACTCTAACTGGTTGAAAGGAATTAGGCTTCTCAAGCAGTGGCACAGGAAGGAAGTAACTGGAGACACCCCTGGATACAGTTGGGACTCAGCCTCCATGTCAGATGTCCATGATGGGAATGACTTACCTAGATGTCACACCTGTGTGCAGTGTGCAACCACAGTATCCTTGAATGATGGACCTGAAGGTGGTCCTCATTTGTCTTTTAGGCGTCATTCAGGATAGACATTTTATGGAAGTAATGTTTTAAGATGAATGTAGAACCAGGGAAAGAAATGAAAAATTCATGTGCTGGTATGCTGTACTTGCATCTCCTTTTTGCTACCACATTCATATGTGCATATCTCTGTGCATGTCCCTTAAAGTCTGTTATAATCTATAAGGCTGTTTTCTTTTTTCCCCACTAGAATGTAATATACTCTTGTACCCGTTTGTTCTTATTTATCTCCCTAGGCCCAGTTCCTGGAATGGGGCCAGCAGATAAATCTATGGAATAAAAGAATCATGAATCTTGATAAAAAGAAAATCAGGTTAAATTAGTTATTTGAATAAATACAATGTGCTCTTCCTGACATGTCTGCTTTCAGGGTCAGGTCAAAAATGCACTGCTGTATCTCCTCCCCACTTCCCCCTGCCATAAGCAGAAAAACACTCGAGATTTGGTCAATGTCTTTCAAGAGAACTTTGAGAAGTTAGGAATCACAGAGTTGTCTCTTAAGAGGAAATATCCTCTTCTTAAGCGACCACTTTAGAGGACCCTTAAGTGGTTTCCAGGAATAGAAGACAACATTTGCAGTTAAACACAAGTCTCAAAATTGATGGGTTGCCTCTGGGCATTTGTTTGCCTGGAAGCAGTTTCACTGTAGTGGTTTGCAGTTCTAATTGTTTAATGGAGAATGTATCATTTAGGTCCAAATGAAAAACAAGAAATATCCATGTTGTGTTGTTGTGCTTAGTAAATGCATAATTAGGATTTAAACCAGCGCTTTAGATTTGATGACAGCTTTTTCTAGACAGGCATGATTAGAAGGCATGAAGAATTTGGAATGCTTCCTTTTGGACAATACAAGTATTTTTCTCTGGTTTGCCCTGCTGACCTGACCACATCCAAATCTATAACTTCATACATTCAAAAAATAATTATTGTTTGTGGTACCTGCTATGTGAAAAGTTTCATAGTAAGCCCTCAGTGCTGTGTTGGTCTTACTTGAGAGACAGAGTCTCTGAATATCGCTGTGCTTTATGTATTCCTAAGGGCACGATTGTCTACATTTGATTGTAGCTTCTGTGCTCATTTTAGAAGCTAACCCCATCATAAAATCATACTCCACTCTAAGAGAGTTTTATCTTAGAACTGTACTAACATTGTTGAATGGAGATGTGTAGTAGACTATTGTATATTTGGGTCTGATTCTCAGAGAAGAGTTTGGGAATGAAAGTATGGGTAGAGACCTATTATATTTTGCTTTTATTGTTGTTCTTTTTTTTCAAATATATGTTTAGTCTTTATTATGTGGATTAAATATTAAAAAATAGTCATGACCTTTGCTCTCATAGATTTACAATATAGCAGGGAAGGCAGACATGGCACAAATAATGTCCAGTGTGAGGGGTGTCACATTAGGTTAAGAAGAAGATCCCATAAGCAAGTTACAAGGGTACCCAATTTAGTGCTATGAAGAGAGAGTGTAACAGGAAACCTGACATATTTTGGGATAATAACAATTTAGCAAAGACCTAAAAGAGCTCCCAGGGTAAAAAAGACACTGTTCCCTCTCAGCAACGTACTTTTCTAAGCGAATCCCACAGTTTTGCTCAGGTGGTGAATGGAGATGCTCTGAAATCAGGCAAGATGAGGCTTTGCGAGCTTAGTGTAAGTCAGTCACGGTCACCCAGGCTCTCACCTTGTCATTCTCCTGAAGCTAGGGATACACGATGAGAATGTTCCAACTGACAAGATAGAAAGGGAAATCTGCTGCTGAGGCCCAGAAAGAGGAGAAGAAAGTGTTTCCCTTTGCTTGTCCTTCTTGCCTGGGACCCTGGTTTGAGAACTTGTGACTGGAGCTGCTCCAGCCTTCCAGTGGCCAGGGGGAAGACCACATGCCCTGACGTCACTGGCCTGCTGGATCATTTATCTCCAAATTCCTGCCAGAAGAGGTAATTAAATCTACTTATTGATTAAACCATTGCTCTTTTGGTACTTTCTTACTTACGCCTGAAAGCATTTGTAAACCAGGTAAAGGAGGGCTGGGGGTAATTAAACAGAGGCAGACTGCTCCAAGCAGACATGAACGACGTCCCAAAGATGAAAGAGCATGTGGTCTAATGATAGAGATAAATTGAATATAATGTAGGGTTCCTGCAGAGTTTTTGACAATATAGTGAAAATGGAAAATCCTGTCTGCTACAAAATAACTGATGCTGAATGAATTATAGCCTTCTCCTTCTTTTTCTTCTTCTTTCTTCCACTTCCTTCTTCCCACTCCTTTCTTTTATCTCCCTCCCTCATTCTCCTTCTCCTTTCACTTTTCCCTCCCCGCTCTACCTCTCACTTCTTCCTTTGCTGTCCCTCCCTCAAAGCTGAGCTCAGAAGAAATTAAGATATATCCCAGGACAAAAGCTGAATGAGCTAAAGACCAGAATGACACACAAAGCTACAGATGCCCTGAGCATATTTGTCTGCATGAGAAATGTAAAGCTGTTGGCATTGCCAGCTGGTGAGGCTAAGAGATAAGGTGCTGTAAAGTAGGAAGTTAAAAACGAGACATTGCACAAAGCTAGGATCCTCAGTGAGAGGTAGGTTAGAAAAAAATTTGCCTCCTGGCAAAGGGAAATGACAGAGATACTCATCTGTCCCAAATGATTCACAATCATGTATGAGCTCCTCACACAAGTTTAGAGATTAAATAACCCTCTTTTGGTGTTATGAAAAATCTCAAGATATTGTAATTTCCAGTGAACTTCAATTGTCATGCCTGAGGGCACTTGGTGGAACCCAAATTAATACTGGAAGAACAAGCTATCAATCTAGCATCCCCCAAAACTACAGAGTCACATCAATCACATATACAATCACAGTTCGAAGTCATTGAAAACACAAGGAAAGGAGCCATTGTGCCTTCAAGGACTTTAGATCTAGAATAATTACACAGAAAATATAAAATTTTTTAACTGTATAAATAAATAAAGAGGAAGTGAAAAAGAGGACAAAGGAAAAAGAGACTTTAAATACTATGAGGAAAGTTTAAAAAAGAAGCAAGAGCAGTCTATAAATTAAACAATATAATTGTCACAGTGAATAATAAATGAGTTACGCAGCATATTAGACACACTGGAAGAAACAGAATTCGTGACTCAGAGCAGCTCTTCTCAACCTTCAATGTGCATGGCAGTCACCTAGCCGGTTTGTTAAAATGCAGATTCTGATTCTGTAGGTCTGGAGTGGGACCCAAAACACTGCATTTCTAATAAACTCTCAGGTGATGCACACACTTTGAGGAGCAAGGAACTAGAAGATAGATTTAAAAAATGTGGCCCAGTGAGACAAAGGGATAGAAAATATCTCTTTGAATAGAGAGAATAAGAACAGAAAGAATAGGGATGAAGCAATATTTGAAAAGATAATGGCAGAGAATTTTCCAGACCTAATGAAAGACATAAATCCACAGATTAAGGAGATCACACCCTAAGAAGGAAGGAGGGAAGGAGAAATGGAAGGAAGATAGGAAGGGAGAGAGAGAGAAAAAAAAGAAATCCTCACCTTGGAAAATTGCAAATTATCAAAGAAAAGGAAGATCTTAAAATCAGCCAAAGAAGAGAAAAAAGTTTACCCACAAAGAAACAATCATTAAATTGATGTTAGACCTCTCAATATTACCCATGGATGTGAAATAATACTTTCCAATGCTGAGAGAGAGAGAAAAAATCCTGTCAACCTAGACTCATGTATCCACCTAAACTATCATTCAAGAGGAATGATAAATTATGTTATTTTTCAGACAATTTTTCAAATTAACTTAAAACAAGTTTATGACCAACTCTCACTCAAGAGTCTTCTAATGAATCTCAAAGCATGGTTGCCAGTAGCATCAGCATTGCCTGGGAATATGCGAGAAATGCAAATGTTCAGGCCCCACCCAAAACCTATGAATCAGAAACTCTGTGATGAGTTGTAAGTTGTATTGTATTAAGAAATCCAGGTGATCTGATGCTGCTGCAATTGGAGAGCCACTGCTCTTGAGGCAGTATATGAGGCAGAAGAAAAATTATTTCTGATGGAAGATCTAGGACATAAAATAGAATCTTGATCAAATCTTTGGTAAACTTTAGGTTAACCTAAATCATATTGAATGACTAAAACAATAATAATATCAAATTTGGGGATAAAAATAAGATAGAACTAAATTATTAAACAATATAAAAAGTAAGATAGAATGGGCATGATTGTAGTCAAAATGTTCCTTTCTTTAAAAACTACAGGCATCAGATAAAATTTCTCTGACCAATATATTATGACAATAATAATTATTCAATGATGTCATCTAGATGTTAGTAGTATTAATGATCTATGTTCTTTCATTTTTATTTTTTTGTGAGGAAGATTGGCCCTGAGCTAACATCTGTTGCCAATACTCCTCTTTTTTTTCCTTCTCTGCAAAGCCCCAGTACATAGTTGTGTAATCTAGTTGCAAATATTAATGAGATCTGTAATTTTGTGTTTAAAATTATTATAAATTACACTTTTCTAATGCTTTCAAATGCATTTTCTTACTGAATCTTTATAGCAACGCTGTCAAATGAGCAGCTTAAACGTATTCTTTTAATACATGAGAAAACTGAAGAATGTTGTAACTTGACCAAAATCTCATAATTGGGATGCAGCAGAAAGAGAATCCAAGTATTTTGATTCCAGGTCTTCATTTGGGCTTTTCCCATTACCTCACTGCTGCTTTTTATCATTAATAAAAGTTTTATGCAAGCATGCTCTTTTGTAGAAAACCATATTCTCTGGAAAATATTTCAGAAACAATTTTTGTATCTTTTTTTATATGTTACAAACAGAAAAGAAGCTACCTAAAGAAAAACTATTCTTTTTTAAATCTTGAGCATAACAAAGCTATATTTTCTCTGTACATATGCTTAAATGATTTATAGCCTTGTTCTTTCCAGAGAAGAGACTCAGAAGGAAAGGATAGAATGGCAACATTTTTTTTCCGATGTAAAGTCTGAGAAGACCTGAAAAAACTTCCTCATAATAATATTCTTTTAAAAATAAGATTGGTTCACATGAGTCAAATAGAATGGAGAATATGACTGACAGGGTTAATGAAGTGTGTCTGTTTTGGAGTACCAGACAGTGTTTCTTGAAGCACCTTTTGTGGATTCTGTAGGATGGCTGGCGATGATTATGCTGTGATGTAAGCACGCGTCCCTTTGCAGAGAATAAACATGTGGTCCCCTTTCACAGAAATTAGGGACATTATATATCTCTATGTTTAAGGTTGACCATTACCAGAGCCCTTGGCCTTATACAGTGCTACAGAATTTTCTATAACCTTTATCTGTCATTAGATTTACATTTTAAAGCTAAAAGATCTTTTGATTTTAAAATTTATGAAGGATAAAAACCTGGTGAATCATTTGTGGAACTTTTTCCTATAATAATTGAAGGAATTCTTCAATTGAAACAAACGCCAAGATGAATTTCTTGGCCTTCTGTGACACCTTTCATGTAACGGTCTTCACGTGTGTTGCAGACACAAGCTCATTAGCTTCCTGATGACCTTGAGAGACAGGTAAGTGCTATCAGATGTGGAAACTGAGGTTTAAGGAGATTAACATGCAGTGGTGCTGGTCTGTCTTGGATTCAAATCACGAGCTCAGCATGCTTTCTTGGAACATAGATTTTTATTTTTACAGGACTTTATAATTACATGTTTTAGGTTTCTCAGCATAGTTTCAAGTGACTCAAATATGGAAACATTCATTACATCCTTTGGGAGATGATTTTCATCTTATGGAGGGCTTTTTCCGTCTAACTGGTTGTATATATTTTGATTCAGTAAATCTTATTCCATCTAAGAGAGTTATTTTTCCTCTATGGGGGAGGAACTTGTTTTTCTTTTTATTCTCTTTCTTTTAGCTTAATTATCTTTTGAAACGTGCTCAGTTTTTTCATTAAATATTGTGGAATACCTACTATATGCTCATTCCTTTGGTAAATTTGGTAACATTACAAAGATGAGTAAGACATAGTCTTTTCTGCATTGGGAAGAGGCATGAGATTAAATCTGTATATGGGTTGGGAATTAAGGGATGGGAAGGTTAGTGGTTCTAGCTTGACGGACCCTATGGAAGGACTTTTTCCAGTACAGAGAGACTGGTAGGGTGAATTTCTTTATGCCTTTGTCACAGCGGATGGGGGAGGATATCTCATTTCTCTAGATCTTGCCAATGTTGTTTAGAATAACATCAGTAAAATGGCCCCAAGCCCGTTGCAGAATGGAGAGGAGACAAGAACCCAAGACTAAACCACTTGAGTACCCATGGGAAGACTTTCAGTGCTGGGTAAAGGAGAAGGGAAAAATAGAAAGAGAAACCTTTGAAAAAAGAGATAGATGAGCATTCTTATGGCTCAGTCCTGGCTGCTGCCATACTGTTTGTCTAAGTCTACAAGACGTGTATACAGCAAAGCTGTGGAACCAAGCAACTGTTCATGCATTAAATATCTATCATGGACCAACTCTCATGAAGCTTATATTTTCCCTAGGGAGTATAGGAAATAAATAATAAAAAGGCGAGACAAATTCAAATAAGGATAATCACTGCTATGGACTGAATATTTGTGCCCCCTCAAAATTCATATGTTGAAATCTAATGCCCAATGTGATGGTGTTTGATAATATTCTAAGTCTGGTGGAAAGTCATTGAAGTATTTTAAGAAAGGGGACAACATGAATTTAAGTGACTCGATTTGAAAAAGAAAAGATCAATTCAAATTGTGTGTGGAAAAGAATGATTGTAAAGAGGTAAGCATGGAAACAGAGACAGTTAAATAGATGGTGGAGCAATTTAGGCAAGAACTGGTGGCATCTGGATTAAGGTTGTAGCAGTGGTGATGGAGAGAAGTGATATAGTTGCGTGGTGCCACTGACAGCTTGCTTATACTGTGCCTTTGTGTATATTAGAAAGAGGTACCATTTGCTCAAGTAAAAACAAATTTTAAGTTAGAATATTATTATATAAACAGAACCACTTTGGGGCTGCCTGGGATTCAGGACAACTTTTTAATAATCCAGGTGGGCATCAGCCCTGGCTGGGGTATACACATACCCACTTACACACTCCATGGGTACCAGCCATGTTCACCCCACATGCACCCCAGGCCCCAAGTAAGGTAATCATCCAGATTTAGAGTTGTATGTATGTGTGTGGGTTGGGGGTGGGAATCAAACTTGCCAGAATTCTGTCGAGACTGGGCTTAGCTGCCTGAATACGTGTGTTTCCGTGAATGTGTGTGTGTACTGTCTTGCATGTGGGTGTGTACAGTGCTATGTACCAATGTGTGACAATGGAGGAGGCTCAGCTTTGCTGTTCTAGGACTTAGCCAGTAGACCACAAAGGAGAAGCATGGGTTACCATGTGAGGTTACTTAGAGAAGAAATGCTGCTCTGAGGAAATGATTCTTGAGCTGAGATCTGAAGGACAAATAGGGCATAGTAACTGCAATGGGTCGAATTGTGGCCCCCCCAAAGAATCGTCCAAGTCCCAACCCCCAGTACATGTGAATGTAACCTTATGGGAAAGAGTCTTTGCAGATATAATTATGTTAAGGATCTTGAGATAAGATCACCCTGGATTAACCAGATGGACCCTAAATCCAAAAAAAATTGACCCTATAAGCAGAGGAGAAGGCACAGAGAATAGAAGAAACAGAAAAAAGAGGGGAAAGGCCATGTGAAGATAGAGGCAGAGACTGGGGTTATGCAGCTACAAGGTAAGGAATGCCAAGGATTGCCTGGAGCCACCAGAAACTGGAAGAGGCAAAGAAGGATTTTTCCCTGGAGACTTCAGAGGCAGCAGGCTCCGCCATCACCTTGATATTGACCTTCTGGCCTCCAGAACTGTGGGATAATAAGTTTCTTTTGTCTTAAGCTAGCACGTTTGTGGTAATTTGTTACGGAAGCCCTAGGAAACTAATAGCCTAGGTGAAGGTGCTGGGGAGAAGATAAGGGTTTACTAGGCAGAAGGGAGAGGCAGAAACAGAAGTTCTGTAGCGAGATTGGGTCTAGCGTTGTTTAGAAACAGAATGGTGAATGTGGCTGGAGCAGGCAAAGATGAAGCTAGGGCAATAGACAGAAGCAGAGAATTCTGACCCTTGAAGCTTTGTTAAGGGCTGTGGTCTTCGTTCTAAGAGCAAGGAAGTGCCATTAAGCGTTTTAAGTAAGGAATGACAAGGTCATATTTGCTTTGGTTTTTGTCATGGAGAATGGATTGGAGGGAGCCAAGAATAGCTACAAGGGGACAGCTATCGATTGCTGTAGTCCAAAATCGTGGCATCGAAAGTAGTAGCACAGGAGAAATATGAGAGATATTTGGAAGAAAAATCTATAGGACTTGGCTACACTTAGGATATGAAGGGTGAGGGTAATGAGATTGAGGTGTCAAGAATGTTCTCTCTATGGATGGTGGGAATGTCTGTGACAGTGAAGCCCCCAGACTTTTTGGAGAACGTTATCATTAATTTTGTGTGTCAGCTTGACTGGGCTAAGGGATGTCCAGATAACTGGTAAAACGTTTCTGGATGTGTCTATGAGGAAGTTTCTGAAGAGGTTCACATTTGAATTGGTAGACTGAGTAAAGAAGATTGCTCTCACCAGTGTGAATGGGCATCATCTAACCCACTGAAGGCCCAAATAAGACAAAAAGGGGGAGGAACGGCAAATTTGCTCTCTCTGCTTGAGCTGGGACATCCATCTTCTCCTACCCTGGGACATTGGCATTTTTGGTTCTCAGGCCTTCTGGTTTGGACTGAAACAACACCACTGGTTTTCCTAAGTCTTTAGCTTGCAGACTACAGACCACAGAACTTTTCAGACTCCATAATTATGTGAACCAATCCTTCATAATAAATATTTTTCTGTATGTCTATATTTATCCTATTGGTTTTGTTTCTCTAAACAACCCAGATGAATACAGGAAAGGGTATGAGTTCAAATGGGCATTTTGGGGTGGTGGTCTTTAAGACATCCAAGCAGAAACAACAGGTGGGCAATTGGATGTGTGCCACTGGAGCCTGGAGGAGAGATCTGGGCTCAAGCCATAAGTTTAAACTAATTTGTATATAAGTCACCACGGAAGTACATGTGGATGCTATTTCTTGGTAAAGAATCAATAAAGAAAAGAGAAGACTTAGGATAGAGCTTTGAAGGACCACAATATTTAAGGGCTGAGTGGAACAGGGCCATTGAGAGAGGCATGAGAAGACTAGAGATTGTTGAGTCACAGAAACTCAAAGAAGAGAGAGTGTCAGGAAAAAGCTGGTGTTTAAAATTGTGGAAGTACTGAGAAATCAGGTAAGATGAAAATAGCAAGTTACCCCTTGACCTAATAACATGGAAGTCTCTGGTGACCATAGCAAGAGCTGTTTCAATGGGGTAATGGGTGAGTAGGTAAAGATAGGACCCGTCAGGGCCTATCTACACCTATGATTGTTAAGGAGGTTGATGTGTTTTAGTTGAAAGAATTTATTAATTGTAATATAGAACCAGTGAAAGGTAACTTTAAGGAAATGATGAGAATGAACACAGATATTTCAAGATCCCTCACTCCCCAACTCTTCCCTTATAACCGTTCCTTCCAAATATAAAACCACAAACTTCTTATCACTCCAGTGGCTAATACTAAAATGCTTGCAAGGATGTCATTCTTTGGATTCACATTGGGAATCCAATGCCAGGGGAGGGATAACCTCAATTACATTGTTAGATTCATTTCTGCTTTTAAATTTTCTGACTCTATGATTTAAGCATTGGTCAAGGAATTGTATGAGAGCAGATCTGATAGCAGGGATTGGAAGAGAAGAGGTAAGTAATGTGTCCCTTGATCAGGAATGGCAGGCACTAAGAGCAGAAAGTTGGGCAAAATAGGATTCTGTGGTTGCCTCTAGCTTCACCTGTCATGAGATCTATTAGGATGAGGACAGCTCAGGTGTTAACTGCCTAGAATACTGCATCTCCGGATGCTGCTGCTAGATTGGAGTATCAATCAGGAAGTATCAGGAAGGAGGAGGGGCATTCACTTCATGCTGGGGACCTATAGATTGTTTCATTAGATTCTCTCCATGGTTTTATGATGGCAATATTAAAATTTCCATTTATAGTTGAGTAAATTGGGAATTTTAAAAATCATATACTATCTACTCGTTATGAGTCTTGGTACTATTTTTCTTAAGTTCCAAATTCTTACACCCACTGTTTAGTTATACCCACTGGTGAAAACTTGCTAAAATGACTTTGCTATAAGCACGATATAGGATGGAGAGAATGAAGTAGAAGCTTCCAGATTTTTCCAGAAGAAAAATAAAGAATAAGTTCATATTGCTCCTGGCAGAAGGCTCAGCAAATCCTGGAGTAATCAGCACACCCACCTAATTTCTTTTCATGAACCAGAAATAAAGGGTGTAATTGAATATTTTGGGTCATGTGGGTCTCTCATGGTTCTGCATCCTCGCCCTCCATCCTGGTTTGTGTTTTATGGTGCAGTCTCTGTGCTAAATTGCCAGCAGCAGACAAGTCAGAGTGAGGAGCAGAGTTAAACAGTAAATGCCATAGTTCTTGGACTTTCAAAGTTTTGCCTCCAAGTGAATCAATGTCTTTGTTCCCTTTTCTTGAGGAAGGAGAAAATTAGTTGCTTTTTCCACGCCCCTCCTGCTCTTCTGGAGTTTTCCTTTTTTTTCTTTCTGTCCTAGCTTTAATTCGGGCATAAAGATATAATATGATTTTGTCGATAAAAGTTTTATACAGAGAAACAAGGATGCTGAGTTTCATTCTTGGCTCCTTCCCTGACACTAAAATAGGAGGAGAAGAGATAATTTATCTCCTTTTACTAATTAGGATATTGAGGAAGGAGAGATTTAGTGATAGAATCAGAATGACAAAATCATCAGTGACTTGTTCATGGACTCAGGCAGATCATTTTCTCTTTGTGGGCCTCAGTTCTTTTCCAAATGCTGATTAGAAAAAAACAAGAAGCACCCTCATCACAGAGCGGAGGTAGAGAGTAAGCTTGAGCAATGGCTACAGGAACAGTAATTAATGTTTCCATTAACACTGCCACCGTTATTCTGTCAGTCTTCTTTTACAGTTTGCCTTTCAGAGAGGAACAACAGCTCTTAATGGAAAGGTAAATCTTTGGAGGCAGACATCTCTGGGTTGGCATCTCAGCTCAGCACCCTCCACCTTACTCACTGGGTGAGATCAGCTTTTCTCAGCCCCTTCCTCTCTCTAGAGATGAAAGCTACCCCAAAGCTCTGTTGCAAGTTGTGAAAAATAACAGGCACATTTCTGACACTAACTATATATAGTCATGCACCACATAATGACCTTTTGGCTAATGATGGATCGCATATACAATGGTGGTCCCATAACATTACAATGGAGCTTAAAAATTCCTATCACCTAGTGACGTCATAGTACAATGCATTACTCACGTGTTTGTGGGGATGCTGTTAAAACAAATCTACTGTTTTGCCAGTCATATAAAACTATAACCCATACAGTTATGCACAGTACTTGATACTCGATAAAGGTAATAAATGACTGTATTACTGGTTTACGTATTTACTGTACTATACTTTTTATCATTATTTTAGAGTGTACTCTTTCTACTCATAAAAAAACTTCCCTGTAAGGCAGTATGACGTGTTATGCTGCCAGCAACATCGTGTATCTTGTGTTTACCACATCTCTTGATTGCGTCATTTTCTCTTGTGCTTGATTTAATCTTGTGTTGTTTTGTGCATCATGGCTGCTAAGCATACTACATCCACTGCTAATATTGCTGGCGAGAGGCCACATTGAGTGATTGGCCTGGTAATGAAATTAAAACTGATTAAGGACTATGAAGGTGGAAAATCAGTGATGGTTATTGCTTACCAGTCAGGCAGCTCTCATTCTACCATAGCTACCATCTTGAAGAACAAGAACAAAACGATAAAAGCTGTTATAGAATCTGCTTCATTAAAGCCTATGAGACAAACAAAAATTTGAGAAGGGCCTGCATCAGACATAGAGAAAGTTCTAATGACCTGGAATGAAGACCAGACAAAGAAGCATGGTGCTCTCAGCACCATGATGATCATGGCCAAAACAAAAAGTTTGTTTGTTATGTTGAAAGAAAAGGTTGGATCAGACTATGATGTTGAATTTACTGCTAGCTCTGGGTGGTTTAAATGATTTAAGACTAGTTGTTCACTACGTAACGTGAAACTGAGTGGTGAGTCTGTGAGTGCTGATGTGAAGGCAGCTGAAAAATGTTTGGAAACTCTAGACAAGCTGATTGTGGAAGAAAATTACTTGCCAGAACGAAAATTCAATATGGATGAAAATTCTCTATTCTAGAAACAGATGCCTGAAAGGACTTTCATCCATAAGGGGCCAAGTCAATGCCAGGTGTCAAGGCTTTTAAGGACAACATAACAGTTTTACTTGGAGGCAATGTTGCAGGCTACAAATTGGAACTCTTTGTGGTCTGGCACAGTGAGAACACCAGGGCCTTCGAGCACATCAAGGAGCACACACTGCAAGTGTCCAACAGGAGCAATAAAAAGGCATGGATGACCCAGCTCCTCTTCCAAGATGCCCTCCTTAATTGTTATGCCAGTGAAATGGTGAAGCACTATTAGGAGAATAACATTCCTTTCAAGATTATGCTTGTTGTGGATAACGCTCCTGGACATCCTCCTTTTATTGATCATCTTCATCCCAATATCAAAGTGGTGTTTCTCCCTCCAAACACCACCTCTTTGATCCAATCAACAGATCAAGGAGTTATAGCAGCTTCTAAGTCCTACTACCCGAGGAAGACCTTTGACCAGGCTATTGCTGCAACTGAGAAAGACACTAAGCAGACACTGATTACAACATGTAAGACTACACCAGGAAGCTTGCTTCAGCTTGGGGTGATGTCACCAAGGAGTATATGAATGGAGTGTATGAAAGAAGACACTCAAGAGGATTATCTATTCCTTAAAAGAATTTTTCAAGGATGAGGAGTTTACAAAAACCACCGAGGCTGTGTTACAGATGGCAAGCAACTTTAACCTGGGTGTGGATGACATTGAGGCGTTCCTAGAGGTTATCCCTGAGGAATTGACTAATGAGGAGTTGTTGGAACTGGAACAAGATCACACAGCTGAAGAAGAGGCAAAGGAAAAGAAAACTGCAGGAGAAGAAAAAGAACACTTAAGAAAATTCACAGTGAAGGATTTAGAAGAACTCTTTGCAGACCTCAACAAGCTCATTAGAAAGTTTGAAAACATGGACCCCCCCAACACTGAGAGGTCTTCCTTAACAGAGAGGAATGTTCACGTGGGTTATCTGCTTACAAGCAAATCTATGATGAGAAAAAGAAACATACCAAACAAACCACAATGAACATATGTCTGAAAAGAGTGACACCTCCTCAAGAAGAGCCTCAGGCAGGTCCTGCAGGAGGTATTCCAGAAGAAGCCGTCATTATCATAGAAGATGACAGCTCCATGCGTGTTATTGCGCCTGAAGACCTTCCAGTGGGACAAGACGTGGAAGTAGAAGACAGTGATATTGATGGTCCTGACCTTGTGCAGGCCTAGGCTGGTGTGTGTGTTTGTGTCTTAGTTTTTAATAAAGAAGTTTAGGGGCCGGCTCTATGGCCGAGTGGTTAAGTTCGCACGCTCCGCTGCGGCTGCCCAGGGTTCGGATCCTGGACGCGGACATGGCACTGCTCATCAGGCCACATTGAGGCGCTGTCCCACATCCCACAACTAGAAGGACCTGCAACTAAAAATATACAACTATGTACGGGGGGGTTTGGGAAGATAAAGCAGAAAAAAAAAAAAGTTTAAAAATTAAAAAAAAAGCTTATAGAATAAGGATATAAAGTAAGAAAATATTTTTGTATAGCTGTACAATGTGTTTGTGTTTCAAGCTAACTATTATTACCAAAGAGCAAAAAATTATAAAGTTTATAAAGTGAAAAAGTTACAGTAAGCTAAGATTAATTTGTTTTTGAAGAGAAATTTCTTTCTATAAATTTAGTGTAGCCTAAGTGTACAGTGTTTATAAAGTCTGCAGCAGTGGACAGTAATGCCCTAGGCCTCCACATTCACTCACCACTCACTCACTGATTCACCCAGAGCAAATTCCATCCTGCAAGCTCCATTCATGATTAATGCCCTATACAGGTGTACCATTTTTATCTTTATACCATATTTTTGCTGTACCTTTTCTATGTTTAGATACACAAATACTTACCATTGTGTTACAATTGCTTATGGTATTCAGTACAGTAAGATGTGGTACAGGTTTGTAGCCTAGAAGCAATGGGCTATACCATATAGCCTAGACGGTAGTAGGCTATACCCTCTAAGTTTGTGTAAGGACATTCTATGAGGTTCGCACAATGACAAAATTGCCTAATGATGCATCTCTCAGAATGTATTCGTGTCGCTAAGTGACACATGACTGTATTTTGGCTGGATATGAATAAGAGTAGCTAACTTTGTATACTTCCTAAGGATCCGTTGAATCTGATTTGTATTTAGTTTGAGCAAAGAATCTCTTATTTATATTGCTAATGAAGATTTTCTGATGCCACTAAGTTTTTTACTGTTCTAGGTGAGATTTCAGAGCTGAGACACAGGTCAATGCCATATCTTTCGGTGCAGACTAGTGGCCCATGATTTTCCTATGTACATGCCTGTGTGGCTCAGAAAGCAAATGGGTGGCTACATGTAGAGCTATCTCCTTGTATATGAAGAAAAGGGAGAAAGACTTTCCATATATGTGGTCGTTTGGAAAGCATCCAGTGTGCGTCAAAGTCAGGCTCACATTTACTTTTTAACATATTCCCCTGACCGTGTAGTAGATTCACATCCTACTTAGGTAACAAACCAAAATCTCTACCTTTTCAGCTCCATGCGGTGACCAAGAGAGGGGAGCAGACCAGATAAGATAATGCTTAACTGTCATTTGTTGCTTTTCAGAGTCCAAAAAGCAACATTACTTGCATCATTTGTATTTAGTTACTTGGTGTTGGCATTATCTTTCAGAGGATACTTAGAGTTTTTCTTCTCCTCTGGCCTTTGAAACTCTTTAATCAGCCTTTTCTCAGGCTGAAGCCTCTTAGCACTGATTTGAAACCAGAGGGCTCCAAGCATCTCAGTCTATGATGGAGGCACTGCACATTTGTACCAACCATCGACCAAGCAGCTACTTTCAGACTTTCCAAACTTCCTAATTTAGACAAGCAGTGTGGTGAGTCATTGGAGAAATCATTCATTTCAGTGACAATTATCAGTCATACTGGTTGGTTGAGGACCAAGCAAAATACACACCAACAATGTTTCCAATTTGTAGCTAATTATGTCACCTTATAGACAAAGTAATAAGTGCTGGTGAGACTCCATCTTGGGTTTCTTGTGGTCCTATAAATTCAAACCAAATAGCACAAGCATTAGGAGATTCATATCACCTTGGCTCACTCTGGCCTTCAGGAGATGGACACAGAAAGAGAGAAACCACCAGATGTTGAGCTGATCATGTCTTTGGTGAAAAGACACATCCAAGTGTTATGTGCCAAGTGATTTAGGAACCCTGCAGTCATATCAGTTTGACTACAGTCTCATTGGATCTTATAAATACGACAAGTGCAGACCAAGCCAGTGTCTGGATGGCAGATGCAGAATCTCCTGGGGAGATGCAGTAAGTAGTGCTAGGAATCCAAACAGCACTTCTTGCTTTGCACTAATAATAATAAATCAGTACCCAGTAGGTGACAAGAGGTTGCCTTTTAATGGGCTCTTCTCTTTACCTGAGTTTCTTTCTAGACGGTCTACAAAATTGCTTCTCTCCTCACCCATATTTTGAGATGAGTTGCTTATTCCTCCCCCACATAAAATTCACCTATTCCTTTCATCACCTATCATGGAAAGAAATTACTTAGTCTCATTTTCTTCTTGGTTGTGGCTACAAAGGTGTGTTACGAGTTTTTTTGGTTCTCCAAGGAGATGGTAGTGTTTAAAGGTGAGTGAATGAATCTTCCCTTAAATGGAAATAAAATGCTTTTGATCATTGGATTTAGAAATAGGTATAAAAATGTAAGTGTTGCTCTAGTGCTCTTGTCTCGCTTTTTAATGGGTCTCTCTGCTGCTGTTGTATGCAGAGTTCGTGTTGGGGCTACATAAGTCCCCATCCACCTGCCCTTTCTTCCGATTGTGAATGTATTATTCTGGTTTGAATTATGAAAGTTTCTGATGTTTTAATTTTTATCTTATTTTTCATGGTAAAAATAGTTAACCATAACCCATATACCTTTACTTATGATGATCTATTATTTGAACAGGGTTTCAGTGTATCACTGCATATTTAATGTCATGTCTTCTTAGCTATGTCTCATATAACCAGCTTCTAATTTCAGCCTCTGCTTAGTTAAAACACTTTGTCAAACTTCCCTATCACGTATTTTTTTCTCTCTCACACATTATTTCATCCTCACTCTTGAAAAATCTGTGAGTGGCAATTCCAATATTGGCAATGTAAGAGTGAAAAAAAAACTTTAAAAAGGGAAAACTGAATTTGAATGTCATCATCACAAAAATGAAACGTTGATTGAACATCCTCAGAGAAAGGGCACATTATATGGCAGATATGTAGGGGCTGTTGAGCAAAGAATTATTACACAAAGGTTAAATAATGTGTCACTCATTAAAATAAAAGGAATCATTTCAATATTTATTCAAATAGCTATTCCTCCAATACTTTTAAGCCTAGTTTATGTATATTAATGAATCGAGAGAAAGATTCTGGAGCAGAGAAACATAAAGTGTGAAGAACTGTTGTCAATTGAGGTTCAATAAAAACGAAGAGAATGTAATCCTTGGAATGACAATGCTCTCCACTTAGAAAATATGATTTCATTTTTAGACAATTCTTTTGGAAACGTATCTACTACATAAAGTACTATGTGTGTTTATGTAGTTAAATAACTTTAGAAGATGTAAAATATGTAAATAGCATATTTGCACAAGAAAGACATCAGGGATGTAACCAAACCAGGATATCAAAAATGGCCTCCCCGAGGATAGCCACTCTGAGCTGAGACTTGAACAATAAGATCGTAAGCAGGGTAAATTTCTGGGCAGAGTAAGCACCACACGTAGAGTCACAAAGACTAGCGAGATCTTGGAGTGTTAGAAGAATTGGAAGACTTCTAAAGGCTGAGTCTAAAAAGCAAGAAGGAAATTGGGGAGAGATGATCTCAACTGGAGACAGGCACCAACCCGGTAGAGGAAAATGAATGCACTTAGGTGTAGGTCTTTTCCTACTTAATTCTGAAACTTATAATTTTGGAATTTACCAAGAGAAATTTATTGCTAACAATTTTTTATACAAACAATTTTTTACATCCAATTAAGTACTATGCCTTGATATTTTAACTGCATTTTTTTTCTTCCACAAAGCACTAGTGCATAGTTGTATATCCTATTTGTAAGTGCTTCTAGTTCTTCTTTGTGACCTGCCACCACAGCATGGCAACTGACAGAGGAGTGGTGTAGCTCCATGGCGGGGAACTGAAGCCAGGCTGCTGAAGTGGTGACAGCACCGAACTTAAACCGCTGGGCCATCAGGGTTAGCTCATTAACCTCATGTTTTGAGAACCATTGCTATGGGATACATTTGCTCATTGATTTATTGTTTCACTTATGTAGTATTATGCATGTGTCAGATACAAAGATAAGTCAGACAGTCATTGCCTTCAAGGAGATAACGGTGTAGTGTGGTGTGCTGGCATGGAGAGTAGGAGATGAGGATGGACCATGAACCAATAGACTAAGGAGACGGGATGTTGAGAAAGGATATAAGATATTATATCACCGATATAATTAAATCTTCTCATGGCAAAATACAAACAAAATTGCAGACTCCTGGCCCTGCCTCTCTCACCAACAGGAGCCTTCTGTTTTTACAACGTTTACTTTGAGGGCATCTCCTGGTTCTTTTGGGGGTTAGGAGAGGTGGGAATGGGGAAAAGTCCCATGAAAGCAACTCCTTATTAGTAGGTCACTTTACACAACTGAGGGGTCGGGGGATCCAGGGGGACAATTCACACTAGGTGAATGGATGTGTAAATGGGGGGGTGGTGACAGGCATCACTCTCAGATGATGTGAAAGAAGTCCCCGGAGTTCACAGGACTGACCCCCAGGCCCATCTTCCTTTAAAGACACTCTTCAATAGTGAGTCGTTAGCCACCATATTTACACAGTCCAGCATATCAATTAGGGAGAATAGTCTTAACATTGATGTCTTAGGTTCTGGAATTCCTGTCTAGTACTCTGAGTTTGGCCTCTTCCCTCTCAAAGTTGGTCATTTTGAGGAAGCAGAGCTCTTCTGTTTAGCTGGAGACACAAACACACACATATACACACACCCCTCCCTGCACTTTCTTTTCTCACATCCAGCCTTGCCTAGCTAACTCTGCAGAATAACATGCTTTCTTGGTTTACTGAGATTTTCTTTAGTTGGTACACTTTTCACTTCCCCGTCATGCAAAATATTCTACCCACTGATGGGCTTTTTTCCAATCTTTTTCTCCTAGACCACAAATGAGTATTTACAACCACATTTTTTAACATAAATTATATATAATGTTAATAAATGGCCCTTGTTTATAGCCAAGAGAAGTACACTAGTCAATGGAAAGAGAAGTATTTATAATACTTTCCCTGTTGGTGCTGGCACCCAGCAACAGAGCTTGGCCTTACTTTATAAAATTGCCCACTAGTCAAATTTATAAACTTCATTATATCATTTTCAACCATTGTGGTTTTAATTACTCAACTTTAGACTTTTCAGAACTTGTCTCTTTTATTGAAATATATCCATATAACCAGGGACTGTTTGGAATAAGGTTAGACTTCTGTTTGGGATACAGGAGTGGCATTTTTGGGGCGGGGGGAACGGTTAGGCAGCACTACTGTGACAGTCCAGGTGGGATGCAGCAAGAATCAGAACCAAAGGTGAAGGTAGTGAAGGTGGAGAGAAGATACAAAAAGGAAAAAATATTGGATAGGCAAAAAGTGGAAAGGAACTCTTTGTGTTGATGTTTTTGAACCTAGGTGAATAGAAAGATGTGCTGATGTAAACACATACAAGATACCAAGAGAGAAGAATTAAAGAATGGGCTAGAGAATGATGAGGTCAAGTCTCCTAGATTAACTTTGAGCTGCTAGTAGGAAACCATGTTTTGAGCGCTAAGCAGAAGCAGAAGCCCATCAAAGTTACTTCCTCTCTCTTTTTCCTCCCCCTGCTCTCTTCTCCATCTCTCTCCTTCATGACGTCCTTTTCTGGAGAGTCCTCACAAAGGGAGTGAGGCTGTGGCTGCACCGGCTCCTATTCCAGTTGGAGAAAAGTGCCCTTGTGAGGCCCAGCTGCAAGCTGCATCAGTTTGGTTTGCCAATTGATCTGCCACACAATTAAATATTTGGGATTGGAGCTCAAGAGAGAAGCCAGAACTCTCAATAGCTATTTGAAAATCCTCTGCTTAGAGAAGATAATTGAAATGATAGGAATAAACACATTTTCCTAGAAGACAGAGAGTGGATAAGAAGGCTAAATAGAGAACTTCAGGGGCCAGAGGCAGGGAGATAGAGGAGAAGTGAGGTCAGGCAAGAAGCAATTGTAGGGGAAAGAAAATAACTGAGGATGAACGGTGCCAAGGAGGAAGGATTTAAGAGGAAAGATGCTGATCAGCTGTGATGTTGCAGAAAGGGAATACGATCGAAGACATGGGTGAATGTGGTAACTAGGGGGAGCGGGGTGTCCTTTAAAGGTGAGGTTTTGGCAGAGTGGCTGAGTGTAGATTGTAGGGTGTAAAGAGGGGGTTGGCAGTGGAGACAACGAATGAAGAAGAATTAAAGACAGAAACAGCGGCTTGAGGAATTAATAAGCAAAGTGTTGAGGTTTAAATTCATATATACCTTCCAGAATGTTTTCTGGCTAAGTGGAAATATCCAAGAGAAAGGAAGAGATTGAATATATAGGGGAGAGTGGGAAGTGTTCTAAGATACACACATACACACACACAAACACAGACACACACACATCCTCAGATAGCCTATACAATGTCTAGACATAAGTGCCTCCCCCAGGTGGATGTGGGATGTGGGCCCTCACTGGAGTAAATGGCTTCAGGAATAGAAAAACAAGGGCTTCATTTCAGCCCCCACATACAACTTGCAAACTATATAAAGGTACGTGGCAAAACTTGATGCATACAACTTGCTGTGTGCACACTTAGAAAAAACCCTCCATGTACATTCTACTCATTTGTCCTCTGTGCTCAGCCACATTCGTTACTCTCCTTAGGATACAGCTTGTTCTTATTTATGGCCAGAAAATCAGTTAATGTCCAAGGCTGAGCTCCCTCCCAGTACCCCCTCCCGGGGGTCCACAGAAGCATCCACGTGGAAAAGTCCCCAGCTGATGCGTGTGGCGGCCAGTAAGCACATCATTACGGACACTTTTCTTTTGTTGATGTGCTCAGTCAGCTCCCCTGCTCACTGGGACTTAGGTACAATTTTGTGGTGTTGATTATGTCTTGAAAACTAAACACATTTTTTTCTCAATTTGAGTAGGTACCTTATCATTAGAAACACACAGTTTAAACATGGTACGCCAGAAACCGGAATAATTGATTTATTTTTTTCTTTTCCACTTGGAAATGAAAGAACAAAAGAAGAAAGGTAGTATGGCTATTATTTAATTTCCTTGGGAGGACACAAGCCATCAAGATTTTAAGTTTTATTCTTTCTTACCTTGTGTGAAAATGTTGCAGGTATATTTTTAGTAATTCCTTTAGGGATTTTAAAGAGGAAATTTTCTATTTTAATATATCCAGGTGACGGTGATCGGGCTAAGAAGCCAGTGGGGGAATTTAGCAAAGATTCTGTCAGTGAACAAAAGAGGCAGGAGGGAGCCCTTGAGCTCCCTGTCTCCAGATAAGAAGACCACTTCCAAGGCGCTTCCTTGTCCCCATGTCATCATTTGCAAGTGTAAAGAGAGGCTCTTGACCTTGAGCGGCACTGCCTTGACCTCCTCCCTCCCTTCCAGCCTTATGCCAGCGTTTGCCTTGAGAGGGTGATTATCTCTTACTTCCCCATCCTTGTTTCCATCAGTCACCACAAGAAGATGAGAACCCCATGTCATTCCTCACTCCCTAATGCTAATCCTCTTTGCTCTCAACCCCTGCACAACCCATCCTCTTCACCATCAACTGCTGTATTGTACTTGTTTGTCTTTATCCCCCAGTTAGAGCATGAGCTAGAATTTTTGTCTGTTTTGCTCACTACTGTATCCCACTGTTCTTGAGCAGTGACAGGTGCACTGCAAGCACTCCATAAATATTTGCTAAGTGAACGAATAAAAAAACAAATTGAGGGGCCGGTCCAGTGGCGCAGCAGTTAAGTGCGAACATTCCACTTTGGCGGCCCAGGGTTCACCAGTTCAGATCCCAGGCGTGGACATGGCACCGCTTGACAAGCCATGCTGTGCTGGGGGTCCCACATATAAAGTAGAGGAAGATGGGCACAGATGTTAGCTCAGGGCCAGTCTTCCTCAGCAAAAAGAGGAGGATTGGCAGCAGATGTTTGCTTAGAGCTAATCTTCCTCAAAAAACAAAACAAAACCAACAAACGAAAAAACAAATTGAGGAAAAGAGCATTTGAACTTGACATAAACTTGGATGTGATCTATGAGAGACCAAGCACGGACTCCAGAACTGTGAGCCTGGGATGTTTGTCAGGTCTCATTCATGGTTGGGATCAGGAGGGGCAGCAGTAAAGATAACAGGCACAAAGACCAAGAGGTCTCTTTATACAGCAATTAATTTCATCTAATGAGTGGCCATCTTATCGATTTGGTGCAGGCAGAATACTGCTTAAAAGAATAAAAAGTCTTCAAAGCTCTTGAGTAGCAGCTGCTACCTACATGATGGTTTTTCCAGTATGAAGGCAGAATTAAAAGTGCCTTTTTAGGTTGACATTTGTCTTCATGGAAGCAGAAGTAGTTTAAACACAATGCAAAAGTAATAGAAGCTCCTAGCATATAGTTGATGCTCAGCAAATGTTTGTAGGGTGAGCAGATGTATTCATGCCTGGGCAAAATTTGAAGTAGACGGTCTATTCATCCCACTGTGCTGCTGTGCTCTGCCCATCCTGAAAGGGCCTTTCACAGACAACCTAACTTCTCCTGTCTTTCCTCCCCTCCTTAAAACAATTACTTGACTTTTAGACACCGGTCCTGCAGAAACACACTTTCGCTGTGAGAGTGATACTGGCGTAATCAGGCAAAAGAATGCTAGCAAATTCCTTGCTTGATAGACAATAGCGCCGAAGAACTACAATGCCTAAATCCAGTGAAAATGATCAGGTTTTTTAAAGGCCCCTAAGAAATGATGCTAATGTCAGAAACATCAGGTAGCCTGGCAAGGCAGTGAAGAAGGAATTTGAGAGTGACTGGACTCTTGGGGTTAGGAATCTAAAACCTGAGGGAAAGAGCTGTGCAGACTCAGAGGTCATTTTTTCTAAGAGGGGGTCACATTCTTTCATTTCCAGTAAGAGGTTTGAGCAAGATAGCTAGGCATCCTTGTGTGCACTTCAACACAGTATGATTTTAATATATTCTTTAGTTAATATAAGAAATTTCAGGTTTTAATGTCAGATCTCCTTATATACCTACACATCAGGAGTAAATTGAGCATGCGTTGGACTTCTAAGATGAATGTTTCGTGATTTTTGTGTTGCTGAATCAATGTACAGAAGACACCCTGAGATAGCCAACTGGGAATGTCAGTTGCGATCTAATTTTTCAGAGTTTTCCTTATGTGGAGATGGTGGAGTGAATAGCAACATTCACGGAAGTTACGTGGATTCACGATCTGCCCCTGGAGCATGAAGGAATGCGGCACAAAAATTATATGATAGAACATTTTGGCTGCACCCCCGCTGTGTGCAGTAGATGGATGAAGAAGTGAAAACATATTTTATTTCATGTTACTGCAGAGTGAATCAATAAAGGTTTTTTTAAAAAACAAAATTTGGTTTACTAATGTATCATTTTATAATGTTTCTGAATGCCGGCCATATTTTAAAAACAAATGTTATCTCATATGTCAAAATTTCCTAGGTAACAGTTATGGTTCATAAATGGAAAATGTAAGGGAAAAGATTGTGGGTAGAATGGAGATAAGGTGGAGAGAAAATGAGAGAATAAATCGTTTTTTAAGTGCTAGGTACATTCTCATATATTCTTTGAATCTTCACACTAGGGTTATAAGGGAGGTTTGGTTAGAACTCAGCATTTCGATTAGAACCCAGAATTTCCTATACTATGTTCAGGAAGTAATGTCATCCCTCAGCTGCCAACCCCTCCCCTCGTTCTCCATCACTCCACTATACAAGAGTTAATGAGAATATAACTGGACTCCAGAATTTTCTCTGTTCAAAGAAAAATATTTATTAAAAATGTTGATGATGACTTTAGAAAATAACCTATATCTTCCATTTGTTCTAGAAACATTAGCAGAAAAAAATCTATTCACTCATAAACCCTAATGAGACCTATAAAAGTTAAAGACTTGAGAGGTGTAAATTTCCCCAAACTCTTATCATTTTCACTAAAATCCTGCCACACTGGAGGAAAGGTGGCAAGTTACAGCTAAAAGCCCCTATTTGTCATATGCCTTTTACTTAATTAAAAAGAATTTTACAGCCCCCAAAATAATGGGACTGTGAGTGAAATAGATGACGATAGTTGGTACACATGTCTTACAAAATTCAGTATTTTGTAGTTACAAATAAGGAATGAAGGCCTTTCACAGACATTTGGTGTGGGTTTCATTAACATTCCCAGGATTTTATCTAAACTGATGGGCAACAAACATTTGAGATGAAAATTGCCACCCTGTTGAATAATCCTCTCCTGATACCCCTGATACAGTAATGTAAAGCAAACGATGCTAACATCCGTATTAAATTTAGGCCAATTATTTTTTATTTGAATTGAGGATATTTGTTTTTAACTTTGGGCCTAAATCAGTGATTCTCAGGTCACTTCCTGGAATCCTAGTTTAGTTAGTATTTTAAAAAGTCTGTCCAGGTGATTCTGATGTGAAGTCAAGTTTAGAGGAAGAGGAGGCATATGACATGTGAGATGATGCGTTAAGCGCTAAAGGGAAATCAAGATCCAGGTGGCTAAAGAAAGGAGACCAGACTGTATGAAGCTGGGACACCTCCCAGGAGGGGCGATGTCTGAACAAGTAAAGAGAAGAGGAATTGCCAAGGAGAAGAGCACGAGCAGTCATGGGAATGAATACATCATGGATACTTAAAAGGAACTGAGAAGACTAATCTTACTGACTTTGAGGAGTAGAAAAAATATTGTAGAAAAGGGAGGGTGCATTCACCATGCCTGATAAATAGTCAGTACTCAATAAATATTTGGTAATTGCATAAATAGGTGGACCAGATACAGAGGAACTTAAGAGCCAAACAAAATAATGTGTACCTCTGATTCACTGCATATTTCCAGGGGCTAGCTTATATTACAGACTCCATAAATATTTGTTTAAATGTTGATTGACTAATGTGCCTTGCACATAGTATGCACTGATTAAGTGGTTGATATTATTATTCAAATTATGATTATCATTAGTTGAACACTTTCATTTTTCAGATGGAAAAATTCAATGATTTGTTTCTATTATAAAACAATTTCTATTTTTGTGTGATGGAATATTGTGGAGAAATCATATTGTTCTAAGACATACTATAGTATTCCAAGGAGAAATTTTATAGAAACAGCACTATACCGCCAGTGAGAGAATTAGAGCTCCTGCAATAAAATCCTCCTCTGCAATGTGAAAAACAATGAAGCTGAGAGGATGAAATAATGTATCTATTCATTCACTCATTCAATTAAGAATATCTACAGTGGACCACACATTCTTCTAGTTGAACAAAGCACAAAAATGTTTCCACCCTCAGATGGCTTACATTCTAACAGAGGGGACAGAAAGTATGCAAAAATGTATAGCAGTTTAGAGTAAGGAGAAGAAAAGAGCACGGAAGGGGAGGAGGAAATGTCGGTGGTGGCGGGTGGTGAGAAATTCTGATTTCAAGAATGGCAGCCGAGAAAGGTCTTGCTGAAAAGGAGAACATTTGAGTTAAGACGTCAAAAAAGTGATGAAGCAAGCCATGAGGATGAGAATACCTGGGGGAGGCGAATTTCAGGCAGAGGGAACTGCATGTGTAAAGGCCCTGGGAACACAGTGTGCCTGGCACATTCTAGGAGCAGTAGGGAGGCCAGTCCATCTGGAATGAACGAGAGAGGAGTGGTAGGAAATCCACTTGGAGAAGTTAATAGCGGACTGTAGACTTTGGGAAGAACTTTCATTTCTTCACTTTACCCTGAACGATCCGGGAAGGCACTGGGAGGTTTGAACAGTGTCACAGTCTTGATTTCATCACGCTCCTGGCAGCCACACGCTTCTCCATGAAGCTGTCCATGATACTGGTGCCTCCTGGGTTCTCACATTATTTCTTTCTATCGGATTACCACATTTCCTTTATTTTTGAAAACAATAGGTACACTTTTCCTTCTTTCCTTGGGTTACAAATGTCTTGAGGGTTTCTTCTTCATATTTAGGTGTCCAGTAATATCCAATGTAATCTCTGTACACAGCAGGCATTTACCAAATATTTATTGTCTTTATGTAACTTTTTAACTTTGTTTATGGTGAATTCCACTATGTAATGTTACAAAAGTGCAGAACTAGTGATATTAACTATGATTTTCCGACATGACTGAATTAAACTTGTGCATCATTTATTTGAAAAATTTTGCCTGTATTAATATTTGATTGTTTTAAGCAATAAATTGACACGCCATTCCATTGATGGCCAAAAACAGTTGGCTCTGTCACAGTCTGGCTTGCATTTACAGTCATCTGAAACACAGTCATTGGGGATCAGAATTGGCCACCCCAAAATGTGTCTCTTTTCCTTGATTATTTTCGAGAATGCAAGTCTCTGAAAGAAACTTTGACCTTCCCCCTAACTGCCTGAAAGAATTTAAGATAGAAAGCCTGTTCCAGGGAGGAGTTAAAACCATAAGAGAATTATAGTATCATGTAAAATAGACGTGAGAGACAGAAAGGCACCAGCAAGCCCATTTTTATCAAAGTTCTGACTCTTGGGTCACATCGTTTGTTTATAGATGGCCCAGCAAAGACTTGTTTAACAAACATTTGCATTTCCATCTCCATGTAAATTGTCGTCCTCCTCTCTGAAGTTCCAAACCACTGCCTCCAGCATCCTCCTTTGTCTTAGCTGAAGATGGTATTTAAGGTGGCAGCTTCGGCCATTCTGGTGAGTTATTGCATTTTCCTGGCTTTCTCTCATGTATGCATGTTATAAAACTTTGTTTGATTTTCTCCTGTTATTCTGTTTCATGTAAATTTAATTCTTAGACTGGTCAGAAGGATCTGGAGGGTAGAGGAATTGTCTTCCTCCCCTACACTTGCATTCCTCTGGAGTTCATTCTGTGAACTACGGCACTGCAATTAGTCTTATGAGTGTGATTTGAAGGTACTGAAAGGCCCCACTTGCCCTAAAATATTTGTGCTATAAGGAATACCTCCTCCCTACCCCTACCCAGATTCTTCATCCTGCAGTTTCCACCTCTGGAGCAATTATATTCTTATTTAGCAAAGGAAAGGGTGTTTCTCTTAGAAAGCTTGTATAGAAGGCATGCTAGTATTAAACCACTGGAATCACTCTGAGCACAGCCTAGTGAAGACCTCGTTAAAAATTATGCAGTATTTGCACTTCTCTTAGCCAGCTGAAGACAGAACTGATATTTTATCTATCTATCTATCTATCTATCTATCTATCTATCTATCTATCTATCTGTCTGTCTGTCTATTTATCTATCTATCTATGTAGAGAGAGCCTTTAACTGCAGGCTTCTGATGACATAGTGAGCATCCTTCTTCTGCATGAACATCTATTGGATGAAATGATTCAATCAGCTTTGATAATTCAGGATAACAGGACTCTGCCAAGGGACTGGCTCTTCTGATTTGAAAGTAAATGTCTTAACCTCCCTCGCCATGACATTTATTTTCCATAAATGGTGCTGGCTTTGCCTTGGCATTCTTTTAGCAGCAGGAGACCATTATTGCGTGAGAATGTTCTCTCCCCTTTCACATTAACTCTTAATTATTGCCCTCTTTTCAATAGACAATGCCTTTAGGAATTTTCATGTAATTTTTCCCTTCCATTCTTCCTCTGGCTTGTACTGCCATGGGAGAGGATTTGGGTATTAACCCCAGAAAGTCCAGAATAATGAATCTTGTAGACAGTTGGCTCAGTGTCCAAGGAATCCTTTGCGAGGGGCTGAGATGCTGTGAGCAACGTACAAGGAAAATGCTTGGGAACTGAAAAATTTGCATTGAAGCCTTCGAGGGAAAGGAGGGAATGACAATGGAAATCTCAAGACTGGCAGAGAAGGGGGAGGGAAGATTTAGTTTTTCCCACATGCTAGTCTCTCCAGACCGTCCCTTTTATTTATTTATTTTGAAGAAAAGCTTTCATTCCTCCCACTAGCAAAAATAGCCTTCACTATGTAAATCCCATCTCTGCTGTTTTGTTGAGTCTGTAGACAGCCCGGTTAAAACAATGGCTGCAAAAAAACTGAGAACTCCCCTGATGCATCTTAATGGCCGTTTGTTAACTTCAAAGTTGACCATTTAAATGCTAACCCTATTAAGCGAGTAATCCAAAACATAAGGACCCAGTTTGAATCGTTAGCATTTAATTATCTAACATTTTCTGTTAGTTTACAATGCAGGGTAAATTCTTCATTTAATATATGTGTATATATACACACGTTTTAGAAATCACTTTAAGACACAAGTTTATATTTAGGCAGAAATGCTTCTCTTGTATTATTTATGAATCCACAGGACCCTAGGTTAAGGTTACCATTTTCTGCAGAGGCAGAGGTGCATACAAAACCTATTGAGAAGAGATTTTTCCTCCCTCTTCCATGCATTTTGATGTTAGTTCAAGGGACCCATGGAATTCTGTTGAAATTGTCATCAATAGTTATTGACTGCAATTATGACATCATGTAACAGGGAAAGTTGAGCTCCGATTGAAGAAGTTTCTGGCAGTGAAAGAGTGGGCTGAAGTTTTTTCCCCATTTCTTTGCAAATACTGTACAGCAGTAGAAGAGAAATTCCTAGTGCTTTTTCAACATAATATAAAGGTCACTGCCAATAGCCCACCTATAGATGCTGATGGGTGACATTTAAACTGAATACAAAGAAAGCATGATAAGCATTAAAAGGAACTAGTTGCTTTCGAGATAATGCTGTTTACCAAATTATTTCTCTTTGGAAAAAAAGAGTAGCATTCCACTTTATTCCTCAGATATTGTTTGAAAATATACATATATAGTGTCTTTGAGAATGTGAATAAAGAATAGGATGTCTGTTACTAATGTTTAATCCACTGATCCATAAGTAATATTTTTAAAATGTGGCCTGGGCTGTCTAAACTGGCACTTGGGGAAATATTCTCTGGGTGATATTTTCAGTTGTCATGTTTTGGTGAAAAAAATTTTGAGGTGTTTATGTAACAGGAGCTATATGTACATGTTGCCAAAACTACCAGTAGAAAAAAATTGAGTCATTTAGAAAATTGTTCTACTTTTGCATATATATAGAACACAACCGGCTGGGCTCATTTGATTTCTCTCTGTGAAATCGAATTGTTTAACTGAATTTATGAAATTAACCCTTGTTTTAGCATCTTGTTGTCAGAGTTGAATCTGAGTCTGGATGAGAGGTTCGTAAGGGTATGCTAAGCAGAAGGAACTCCCAGTGGAACCCTCACCCCGGTGAGAGCTCTTAAGGAACTGCTGAGAGCAGGTAGGTTAGCAGAGTCTGGGAATGTGTGAGGGAAAAAGCAAGAGGAACAGAAGGAGCATGAGTCCATTAGTCTGAACAAGGATCTGCTTTGCAGTTCCAGGGGGGGAATTGGGAGCAGGCTCTTTGCCCTCTAGAGCAGTAATTTTCAATGTTTGCTGCACATTATAATTGCCTTTTCAATATTGCATTACTCAGGCCACATCTGAGATGAATTAATCAGCATCTCTCAGGCTTGAACCCAGGCCTCACATGGTTCCTCAGACTCCCTAGGTGGTTCCAATGTGCATCTGAGTTTGAGAACCACAAGACCCATCAGCTTTATAAGGTAAAGGTAAAGCAAGAATAAGCTTGAATGCCCTGCCCATTCTCCAAGGACCCCGTGGAGGAAAGAAGTGGAGAGTCACCTGCTGAAGTGAGGAGCAAGGAACTGCTGTTTTCACCCCTGCGGGGAAGGCAAGTACTGACTACACAGACATGGGGAGGGGAGGGTAGTTTGCGCAGCCTGTTTCACCAGGTCGAGGGAGGAGCAGCATTTCCATGAGTGGGTCTAGAACATGACAGATATGGGCACTGCCCTCCGGTAATCTGGAAGCACACCACCATCCATTTTAGTCCTCAGTCTAAATCCTCAATCTAATTCCCAAATATGCTGGGAATTGTTGCCTAAGCACGAGTAAAGCTACTAATTCTTTTGAAATACAGAGCTAAAAGCCAATCACACTTATATTTCTAATGTGGCATTGTGACCTAAATTGATGTATTATAATTGGTTTGCATTTTTGCCCACAGGTTTCAGCTAATTTAGGCCACAACCTAGTGACTGAAGGAAAAACATCATGACAAAGTGTAATTTCTCTGGGGAACTCAGCCAGCACTCCAAACAAGCATCACTATCAACAGAATAGGGAAAAAGCATGCTAGCATTTATTGAGTGCCTACTATTAGCAGAGTGTAGTACACTAAGTATTTTGTTTTTTGAGGAAGATTAGCCCTGAGCTAACATCCATCACCAATCCTCCTCTTTTTTGCTGAGGAAGACTGGCCCTGAGCTAACATCTGTGCCCATCTTCCTCTACTTTATATGTGGGACGCTTACAACAGCATGGCTTGATAAGTGGTGCATAGGTCTGCACCTGGGATCCGAATCGGCAAACCCCGGGCCACTGAAGCAGAACGTGCGAACTTAACCTCTACACCACGGGGCTGGCCCCATACACTAAGTATTTTTAATGTATTTTCATATAATCCTTATACACAACAGTGTAAGACTTTACCCATTTTATAGATAAGATCTTTAAGCTTGGAAATTAGACTAGATGATGGACCAGTTGGGTAAATTTAAAATCTATCAGACAACATTAAAACAGAAGTGGTCTGTAATTACCTGGAAGGAGGTTGTTGATAGTGAACCACTGGGTTTCTATATTGCTTTCAGTATTATTCAACCCAAAGTTGCAAGTGGTATTTTATATTTTGGGAAACAGACTTAAGGTGGTAAAGAGACTTAAGTTAGCTGGAAGGATGGTCCAAGCCCAAGAAAATGAAATTAATCACGATTGAGTATATTTGCCTACGCATACATTAAAGAAAACTAACCATTTCAAAGATAGGGCTGAGAGAAACCTGAAGATATAAAAAAATGTAAAAACTCTAATGACTTTGCTTGAGTCCCTTGTTCAACATGTGGCTGTTAAAGGAAATAATGGCATTTTAGGTACTTTTGAGATGCAGCACATTAAAATTGGTTAATGTGTGCAAAGCCCTTTGCACAGTGACTAGCCCAAAGTAAATGTTATATTAGTATCAACTGTTGTTATTATTGAGTTTGATATTAACTAGGGATAGTCCCTGCATTGAATGAGAGACTTATGTTTCTCCTCCTTCTGGGTGCCAGACACTTACTACATGAGGTACATGGATAATCTCATTCAATCCTAACGATAACCTAGCGATGGGGGACTGGCATCATTCCCATTTTAGAGATGAGAAAACAGAGTCTCAGAGATGTTAAGAAACTTACACCAGGACTTCAGCTAATAAGTTGTGGAGCTGGGTTTCAAACCTGGGCATTCGGACTCCCAGGGTTGATTGGTCCCTAAGGTTCTAAGACTTGGGTCATTTTGAACAGTCACAATCCAGAATTTTTTTTTTTTTTTTTTCTGAGGGAGATTGGCCCTGAGCTAACATCTATTGCCAATCTTCCACTTTTTGCTTGAGGAAGACCTGCCTTGAGCTAACGTTGGTGCCAATCTTCCCCCTATTTTGTATATGGGTCACAGCCACAGCATGGCTTGGTGAGCAGTGTAGGTCCATGCCCAGGATCAGAATCCACACACCCAGGCTGCTGAAGCAGAACGTGCTGAACTTAACCACTACACCACCAGGCCTATATTTTAACTAAATGTATGGCTTCTATCTTATTTGTATACATGCTTACTTGTACTACTAATTAGCATGATAATGAAAACATGCTAATGTTCTAATTTAGTGAGTAGGGAGCCCTAGTGGACTAAAAGAAATAGTTTCCAAACATTCAAAAGGTAAGTTTTTATCCAATAATACTTGACCTGGTATTATTTTCATATTATTTTCCACATTGAGAGTGGAGAAAAAAACCTTAATTTTTTTCTATTCAGAAATATTATTATATACACACTCATATACCCATGCCCTTTTTAAGGTGACTGCTTCTTCTATTGGATATATTGTGAATTTGCTCTTATCAGGCCCGTTAGAGTTTCACAATGATTGTGTTTTTAGTTAATTTTTAGCATCCCAATGAAATGAGGCTCTTGGGAACCCTGAGTCCTTCCTTATCTTACCTAATCTTCCCTTTCTTCCTCCTGTAAATATTCACTGTTGACTCCTGTGTCCCAGGCACTGTTTTAGGCACAGAGTTTACAGCACTAAACAGAAGGCAAACATCCCCACCATAGACTTTTGCTGTTCTCGGACAACAGGTAGTGGTGAAAATCTTTGTTCTTGGCTACAATTTTTTCTACCGGTAGACATACCAATGTAATGTGATTTTTCCAATCCTGTTACTTTATTTTGAGATACCTTGGTCTCTTCTGGTTTACAATGATCTCTTTAAATTAAATTTGGCCTCATTTGGAAATATTCCATCTTCGGAGGATTTAAATTCAGTCAACTTAAATTCTCCCCTTCATCCTTCTACTGGGATACTGCTAGCTCCCCAAACAGCTACTTGCATCCAATTCACTTTGGGGGGAACTGAAACTAAGACAGCAGGTGTGAGAAGAGTGAATGACCAGGGGCAAGAAATTCTAGATTGAAGCAGATCATAGATTCAGCCCAAGCGGAATTAAAATCCACATCATGATATTATATATTTTCTTTGAACTTTGTCATTTTGTTTCCAAATCTTCCTAATAGCCTCTCCCGTATTATGAAGTTGTATAAAAATCCATGCTAATTTTAGGAGAAAAAACACAGTGAAATGTCACTCTGAGACTTCATGCTCAGAACTATTACAGGGGAAGAGCATCCTACAACCTCCTCGACAGACATGAGTCACTGCTGTAACAAAATATGTCTTATGCTGATAAAATTTAAATTTCCAAATCTAATAACATAAGACAGTAGGAACTTTAATATTTTACTGCATAATAACATGAATGTGTTTATAACTTTTCAAGCCCTTATGCAAACCTTACATGGGACTCAAGTCTGATCTGAGAACAGCCCTTTTTACAGTTGACACCACTGATGCTGTAAGAGAAGAAGACAGGAGCAGCAGCACGTTGAACTTTTGTTAGTGTAGTAGGGATGAAAGAGAATATATTTTGGGATAGTTACTGTTGCATTTTCCTTTGAACTCTTTCCCCCTATGCAATCCTTCAGCTCTAAGACTTGTCTATTGGACTACAGTGGGCAAAGGGGGCTCAGCTCTGTGGGGATCTTCTGAGACACACGTTGGAATTGCTCCATTAAGGGGCAAGGAAGCTGGCCCACCACTCTTGTCCCTCATTTGTTGAGTGTGGCCCCGAGAGCATGAATTGTGGCCTGCTCCCACTCATTCCCTTGGCCTCCAGGAAGGAGAGCAGCTATCAGCATGTATGAGAGCTCTTTGTGGATGACTCTGTAGTAGTGGATGAAGGGATATGGGCAGACCACCAATCAGCCAATCTTTCTCCAAAGAAAAATCCAGTTCACATCCTGGTCATCTTACAAGTAAAATCCAAAGTCCCCCAAATTGGTCAAAAAACCCAGAGCATCAGATTAGATTTTTAGTGCCTCATTCTAAAGTGTATACAGATATCAAAGGACCCCAAGATATTTAAGGAAAGATCTCCAGCAGGAAAACCAACCAACACAGGAGAAAATTAGAGGTAACATGGCAATGCAGAGAACTTTAAAAAAACTTGCAAAATAATAATTTGAGATATAGGAGATTTGTGAACCAATAACGATTGAAAGAAAAAGGAAAATGAAAAAAAAGCTGAAGTAGAGGAAAAGGAAAAAAGCTAAAATAGAAAAAATATCAAAAAGGAAATGCACATTATAGTAATAGAATAGAAACAATGAGACCCTTAAAGTATCAAGCAGGACGTCCTATATCTACTAGTCCATAGAGAACAGAAAAAATGGAGGAGAGATTGTTATCAAAGAAATAATAGGAGAAAACTTCCTAATAGTGAAGGACCCACAGTGCGCCTGCTACAATGAATAAAAAGAGACTCCTGTGAAGGCATGTTGCTGTTCAAAATTAAAACACTAAAGATGAAAACTTACAGAAAGAAAACTAAAGAGGACAAATATGGTAAATTGGAAGAAAATACAGCACTGGATCCTGGCAGGTAGGAGGTCCCAGAGGGATACCTTCTAATTCAGATGAAAAATTATAGGGAGAGTCTATTCACAATCAAATTGATAATTGAATGTGAAAGGAGAGACGTTTTCAAACAAGCAAGACCTCAAACATTTTCCTCCCATGGACTCTTTCTCAGGAAGCTGCTGAAAGGCGTATACCACCGAAAAGAATCAGTGAGCAAGAAAGAAAACAAGCGGGGGGTCAGGAAGGAGTGCCTTCAACACGAGGTAGGAGGATGGGAGGCAAATCTCGGTGACCAGTTCAAACCCAAGAAGAAAATGCTGTAGGAAAAAATGGAACCAATGGTTTATCTGATAGATTTGTGTAGGAAGTATTATTGAGAGTAATTTCCCTGAGCTATTGGACAGATTGAGCTGTGGGAATATTGAGCAATATTGTCTCCAAAAGAGAAAAAATATACAAGAAGAAACATTGTCATGGTAAACCATTGATTTTAAAAAAACTACATTTACAACGTCATGGTAATATAAAGAATATCGATTTAGCTAACTACTGAGAGAAAATGACACTTAGAAGATGAGGCAGTAGAAACAGGAGAGGGTAGTGTAAGATAACTCAATCTTCATCCTCCTCATAGGAAAGTCTAAAACTGATAAATTAAGAAGTAGAAGTCTACGCATTTTATTTAGTAATATGGAGATAAATAGCATAAAAGTTAGCTAAAATATAGATAAGTGGTGGTAGTCTAGCCAGGCAACTGATTTTTTATAAGGTTTTCATATTAATTTATTTTTGAACTATGCACATATATTTAATAACAATAAAAATCTATGTAAAACTAATAAAAACTATAAAACCAATAAATCAAAATAACGTAAGAGTTGTACGTATTTAAAAATATGTAGTTTAATGATCAGTTTGCTTAATATATTTACACAATCTTTATAGTTGTATGTGGATCTTAAGAATTAATAAGTAGCTTTGTGTATGTGAAGATATGCTAACATTTATTATGTTTACATGTGCCAGCCCTGTATTAAGTATCCATATTATTTTACATGTGTGCTGGTATTGTACTAAGTATTTTATGGATATTTTATTTAATGTTTACAATAACACTTTAAGAGAGATCTTATTATCCTATTTTAGAGACTGACAATCTGAGGCTAAGACAGAGTGTTTGTCCTGCCCAAAGCCACAGAGCTAATAAGAGGGTGCATTTGGTTCTCAAACTTTAGGGAGCAGCTGAATAACTTGAAAGACTTCTTAAAACACACACGGCTGATTCTCACCCTCAGATTTTCTGATTCACTAATGTGGGATGAGGCCTAAAAAAAACACAATCCCAGGAGATGTTGATGCCGCTGGTCTAGGGACCAAATTTGAGCATGGTTGAAAGAGTGGAACTAGGAAGTGAAATAGGCTGTTTCTGACTTCAATCAGTTACACAGTGCTGCTTATCTCAAACCACATGTGATAGAAAACACTGGTTGAGTTGACACATAAGCTTAGGAAAAAAGTGCCCCAAAAGACTTTCATTGTGGAATGAGCAGAGATATTTGAAAGCAGGCACTTAACCCAAATAAGCCCAGTTGCGTAGGGTCTCTGAATGCCATAAAAATGGTTTGCACTCATTCCTACATTGGGGTTAGGTATTTTAGCAGACACTGCTAAAGGTGAAAATCCTAATTGACTTAAGCTAATCATGATTCTACCATACCTGTTGCCAATGATTGGTTGAGAAAGAAGAATATGACACAATTCTAACCAATAAGACCTGAGAGGGGCTCTGCTGGTGGACTTCTGGGAAAGGTTTTCAGGATCTTAAAAAGACACATTTAGGAAGAGATGTTGTCCTATCTAGGTCTGATGTCTACAATTGTGGCCACAATTTTGTACCCAGGGGAGAGCTATTCTGAGGACAAAGCTGATGTCTTAAATAGTTGGGAGGGAAGACGAATTCTTGGTGAGATCATGGAGTTGCTGAATTCAGCAAGCATGGAACTGTCTACATGTGGATTTCTTGGTATGTGAGAAAATAAACTTTCTTGCTATTTAAGACAGCCAATTTAGGTGCTGGCTTCTGTAGGCATCCTAAGTGTTAGAAGTATATACAGATAAGTTGGAAAGAACTGGAACCTTAGTGAAAGCCAAACTGAGGAGCAATTTGGGGAAAATCATGAGAGAGGATGAAGTTTAGCAAGGTGAATCAGACTGAGCCAGAAGCCCTGGCTCCAGAAGCAACAGTGTTTTCTGGTATAGGAGGAATCTAGGTGCAATGTCCGCCTTCCCAGTTCATCTCCCCGACTGACATAGCTTCCCCTGGAATATCTGTGCATCTGAAAAGGAGGAATACATAATAATATAATATAATTCAATATAGTATAATAGCACAAAAATATAATATAATGCAGTATTATAATAAAACATTATTTTAATATTCTAATATAATATGTTATATCACAGGAGGTTCAAATATTTCTGCTATGTAGAGGTTAACTGATCTAGAGAGTTACGTGCAATGTGGACAATTTGTCATGGGTAGCATATTGTGTTAATTACTTATTACTGTGTAACAAACCACCCCCAAATTTAACGGCTTAAAATAACAACCAATTATATGATTCATGACTCTGGGTCAGCAATTTAGACTGGCCTCAGCTGGGTGGTTCTGATATTGGCTGGGCTGCCTCGTGCATCTGTGTGGAGCTGTAGGTCACTTAGGTGGCCCTGCTTCTGGGAGTTGGCTGGCTGTCACCTGGGCTGACAGGGGTGACTGATCCATGTGATCTCTCACCATCCAGTAGGCTGTCTTTTTTCTCTTGATGGTTATAGAGATCAGAGAAGGCAAAGTAGATAAGGCATGTGCCACTTCTGCTACATTCTATTTGCCAAAGTAAATTTCAAGGCCAGCCCAAATTCACGGGACAGGGAAATAGATTCCACCTCTTAACGAAAGTGTCATGAATAAAGGAAGGAAGAGTGGAGAGACGGCATCATTTTTATAAGCAATCCACTGCACATACCCAGTGGAAAGTTGAGCAGAGAGCCATCTGGAGTGTGAGGCAATGAGCAGAGGCGCTGCAGAGGTGTGGACATCAGCTCTGATTGTACGGGAGGCAAACTATCCACTTGGCCATGGACCACAGTCAACTTTGACCTTCTGAAGGGTTGGGGCAGCATTTGGGCAAAGAGAGCAGTGCCTAGTAGCACAGCATTCCTACCAGATGGCAGTAGCTAAGGCACCTTGTCTGGAAGTCAGAAGTGGAAGAACATGAATGAACTTCTTTTTGAGTGTCTGTGCAACACTCTTGGCAATTTTCGGATAAAACAGGGGAGACTGTGCCAAGGCAGGGGGTGGCGTTGAGGCTGGTTTGGAGTGGCTGGGAGTCATGGTAACTTCAGTATCAATGTGTCACATTTACACTTGCTGTGCATCTTATGGAGATAGAATGATTACTCTTAGAATACATGCTGCATGGTGCTAATACTAACTTCTAGTCCTCTTCACATGAGTTCATTGGCCACATGCAGCCCACGTTGGTATCTTTGTCTAGGACCAGCCTGGACTCTCCTTGTTCATCATCCCGGGTCCAGGTTTTTAGCCTCTTCAGGAATCTCTGCTCTTCTACATCCATGACATTTGCATAGAAACAGTTGTTTCCTGGCATCAGCCTCTATCTTAATTGTATAGATTTCTCAGACTCTTTAAGCTGAAGATTCTGAAATTCACGCTTGAAGGACAAAGTTGACATTTTATAGTTCCAGCGATCCCTATTCTTTTCTGATGATGCATAGATTTGTGGAACTCAAATGGAAGGAGCTGGACTCTCCTACAATGTGTGCTCTCTAGGGTCGTATTTCTACATGAGTATAGTGTTGCCGTCTCTGGTCTCTGTACTGGTTTTTCTGTGTGTGCTGCAGTTATGGGAAGCGTTGTAGTGTTCATCTTATTCTTGGGCATCTGGAGTGAATCTTCCAAGTTGATAGACCTTGAGTACCTCCTTTACTATGCAAAATCACTGTAATTTTGCCAAATGTTATTTTGCTCTCTTTTCTCTTCCTTACCCTTCTTCTCCAGCATATTTAACTATCTATTGCCCAGTTGGGGGTTACACTTACAATTTAGCTGTGGTAACTAACACACATGAACTAACAAAATAATTGTCATGTGCTGCATAATGACATTTCCATCAGCGACAGATCACATATATGATAGTGGGCCCATCAGGTTAATATCACATAGCCTAGGTGTGTGGTAGACTATGCCATCTAGGTTTGTGTAAGTACACTCTATGACATTCATACAATGGTGAAATTGCCTAATGTTGCATTCCTCAGAACATATCCCTGCCATTAAGCGATGCTTAACTACATGCTAAGCCTTGTGGTGTTGATGGAGAACATGTAAGGGAGGTATCATTAGGGGTTGTCCTTGTTGTAAAAAACTAATACATGAACAGTGTGTGGAAAATTGAGGATGGGAGAGAAGAGCAGAAAGAACATCATAGACAAGTTCTCAATTTACAGAGACTGATGAGAACAATGTATTTTCAATATATTTTTAAATGTATTAAATGTGTACATGTATTAAACGTAAAATGTAAACTAAAACCACAGCTCTCTTATTCTATTTCTAGAGGAAAGGTGAATTGCAGCACATGAAAAACAGCTAACTCCTAGGTGTATAAATACGAAAGATTATTAATAGCTTGCTTATAAAATTTTTTCACCATAGTGTTAAAGTTTTTGTGTGCAACAGTTTTTCAAATAGTAAATCATTTATTAACCATTCAGTAAATATTCCTTGGTGTTGTCAAAAATGATTCAGCCTGTCATATTTTTTGAGAGGATAAGTTTTGAGCGAGATGGCTTTTAGGGAGAACCTTCAATCAGCGAAGCCCTTTCTCCTCCCAGTATGGAATCAAACCCTGTTTTAGTTATGGGGATATAGTTTATGAGTGTGGACTGTTATGTATGAAAATTATACAATGGGACATGTTTGTGATAGTTAGAATATATATTTAGATAGATGATGGAGGAACAGATAAATGATATCCAGATAGATATAAGTTCATCTCTGCAAACCCCTAGGATGGTGGCAGAAGAGGATAGCAAGGAATGTTAAACCTCCCTTGGTGGCTGAGATAGTGCCCAGAGAAAATTGCCTGTGTTACTAAGTAGGGCTCAGTTATTAAGGCAGGTGGCCCAGAGTATGACAAAGATAAGTGGGGTGGCCCCATAGAGAGATGGAAAAGATAGGGCCCTACTCCAGCAGAAGGTTCGAAAGCTGGGACCAAAGTACCAGGCTTCCAGTCTCACTTCCTATGGTATGAGGACACTGAATTGTGTGGGCAAATCTGCAGGCAACCAAATAATCATTTCCACCGCAAGGTGTTCATGTAGCCCCTTCGCCCACTTGTGACCCCAGATCCCCAGCTTGTCCAGAGTCCCTCCCTTCTCATCTCCTTTCCTCTTCCTTCTATATCATTTTATCCTTTTGGTAAATTGAGGTGAGAGGAAGGGGAAAGGAATAACCACAGATATCATTTCAAAAAACCAGAAATCTCTGCCTTTCTCTTGATCCTTTCCTAAAAAACACCCCCCAAAGCTTGGATTCTTTGCTAGGAAGAAAGTTAAGGAATTTTGATGTGAATTTCAAAACACTAAAGTCATTGATATTCAACATAGTACGTAAAAGTTAAGAAATTTGTAAGATATGAGGTACAATAGAATTTTTCCTTGCAGTAAAACTTTCTCTTGCTTTTTCTCCGTTGCTGTTTTTCTAAACTTATCCCTATTTTAACTTAGTCTCTAATTTTTATCCTCAATATTTATATCATCACTATTCATTGAAGAACACATTTCTTACGCCTTGACATAGCCTTTTTCAATATTGCTATTAATAAGTTGGCATTTAGTCTCGCTGAATGTGTTGCTTTTAAGTATTTCACTTATTTAAAGACCACAAAAGATTTGTTATATTATGCAGAAGTTTACATTTGCCATGAAGCATTACTATAGGAAAAGTTATCTATTTCAAACTTTAGAAAGCTTTATTTATACCTTTCACATTTTCTTTAGTCTTTTTTTTGCAGTTTGATATTTCTCTTTTAATAACTTCTTTTCTTTTTCTCCCCAAATCCCCCCAGTACACAGTTGTATATCCTGGTTGTAGGTCCTTCTAGCTCTTCTACGTAGGCTGCTGCCTCAGCATGGCTTGATGAACAGTGCCAGGTCCTCACCCGGGATCCAAACCGGCGAACCCCAGGCTGCCAAAGAGGAGTGCTCGAACTGAACCACTCAGTCGTGGGGCCAGCCCCTTCAGTTTTGTTTGCTGTTTTTAATTTGATTACTAGGGCTCTTGAATGTGAAGTTTTTCTCAACATGGATCATGGAACATTAGCCATTATTATTGAGAATGTTACATTTTCTGACTCTTCCAAGAAATGACTCACATTGGACTGCATTCTAGGATATTAAATTATGAATGGTCTCTGAGATTTCACACTTCCTCTTTTTCTTATTATCTCTGACATGAGTCCCCTGTAACTGAGTAAATGTAGTTTGAGATGTAATAGAATTTGTAGGTTCACAATCCCTTAATTGCCTACCAAAAGTGCTGAAAACTGACAAATTTTTCATAACTCATTTGGTAGCATCCTGACCTGTTCTGAGCTCGTTCAGTGGTAAAGCCAAACCTGAAATGACATGAGACTGTTTATAATCTTCTTTACATCCCACTGAGTGCAAATATTTACGTCTCACTGAGGAAATATTAAGATGTTTTCTTACAGGGTGCTCTCCCAGATGCTGCTGGCAGTTATCTATTTCTATAATATGAAAAAGTATCTAAAATATACATTTCTGCACTCTCTAAAATCTGATCACTTCTGAAGTCCAAAACACATCTGGTCCTAAGTATCAAAGTAGAATTTTCAAAAAAGTAAAACAAAAAAATGACTTGTACAAATTAAAATGAACACGTGTCAGATATTTTATTCAGCTCATTAATTGGTGAGGAACTCAGTAAGATGGTAAGGCTGGTTCAAAGGAGAATTTGGGAAATAAAGTCAGACAGTCAAAGGAATGCTGAAATAAATCTGAATAGATTGAAAAAATGGTTAATAGCTTACAAAGTAAGAACTTTTTTACTCAACAGGAATTAATAAATTATCACATAATTTCAAACTATCGGTACTCTGATTTAATATTAAATAACAAAGTTAAATATAGGTATATTCCCCTAGATATTTATAGTCCTTAGTTAACTGCATGTCTTTTCAGTGTCGTTGTTCATCTTTAAGCTTTATTTCCAAGTTTTGGATAATTTTCTCAACTGCTCCTCCACCCCCACCATGGCCATAAATAATTTCTAAAACTTAGATTTTTTTTAAATCTTTAATTGCTTTTTCTAGTGGATTACATAGCTTCTTACATCTCTCTTAGGATTTTGTGTGTGTGTGTGTGTGTGAGGAAGATTGGCTCTGAGCTAACATTTGTTGCCAGTCTTGCTCTCTTTGCTTAAGGAAGACTGTCGCTGAGCTAACATCTGTGCCAATCTTCCTCTGTTTTGCATGTGGGATGCCACCACAGCATGGCTTGATGAGTGGTGTGTAGGTCCACACCTGGGATCCAAACCTGTGAAACCCAGGCCACCAAAGTGGAGTGCATGAACTTAACCACTACGCTGCCGGGCCAGCCCCTAACATTTATTCTTGATAACAAAAGTTATCCTTATTTAATTTTGCCCTGACTTTTTACATAGGTGCAGCAAAAGGTGTAAATTATGTATAAGCCTCTTCTAGAATACAGTGTTTTGTAAACTAAGGTGAGAAAATTAACTTCCACATGGAAATCTTCTAAAGGAATCTTAGCTTGGACTTTTTAAAGCCTCTATTATTTGCTACTCTGTCTTGAGTCTTGGAAACCACGGCCAAGAATGAATCTCCTTTCAGAGAATTTCACCTGCAGTATCTTTCAGTCGAGGTGAAATCCTATCTCATAGATACTTCCAACATTTTATACGATTCGGACTACCAAGAAGTGACCTTCCTTACGACTGTGAGGCTGGAAGCTTCTAAGGTAGCCATTGGCTCCATATATCAAGTGTAGTCTTTGTTCTTTAATGGTGAGCTTTTTATACCATATCAAATAAGAATCATTTTCAAATACGACACTCTAGATATAGTCTTGGTTGCACAATTAATTTGTACAATTATACCATAGTAAGGAGGATAGACTCTCATTGAATAAATGCAAATAATCATGTTTTCATTAAAAGCAAGGAGAAGCAAATAACCATATTTTCATTAAAAGTAAGGAGACTCCAAAAAACATTTGAAATCTGAGAGGTTAATAAGAATGAGATATTTACCAAATGTTTCATTTCAATTTGCAGAAGCACAACCTACTGATTTGAGAGTTAGAGATATATTAAAAAAAAAAAAAAAAAAGAAAAGGGGGCTGACCTGGTACCGTAGTGGTTAAGTTCATGCCCTCTGCTTTGGCAGCCCAGGGTTCACAGGTTTGGATCCTGGGCATAGAGCTATGCACTGCTCATCAGGCCATGCTGTGGTGGCATCCTGTATACAAAGTAGAGGAAGCTCAGGGAGCATCTTCCTCACCAAAAAACCAAAATTTTTTTAAATTAAAGAAAAAGGGCTTTCTCATAATCCAGTTAGAAAATAGAACACTAAAAATAATACTAAATATATTACAAAATAACTACAATTAAATGCATCTTATTGGTTCATTTAGTCTGGTGTGATTTTGGTTTTACTTTTGTGAAATTGTCTGCCTCTAGGATAAAAAGTTTTGCAAACCCTGACTTTATCTTCGGGAATAATGAGTCGTCTAAGTGATGTCATCTGTGAGCTCTGAAGTCTGACCTCTGAATCTTTGCCTTGAAATCTCTGGTGTAAACCTTTCCTTGAGTGGCTGAGACTATTCTTCTTTGGTGAAGATACAAATTCACGGCTGTAACTGATGGTGGTCTTCAGGCCAGCATCACCAGAGGGCAGAAACCTATTTGATAATGAAGCTAATTGCTGTGATTAATTTATTACAGTAACCAATAATATAAAAATACAGGAGTATAAAATTCTCTATTGCAATAAAATATGTAAATCTTTCAAGAGAGTTTGACCAATGTTTCTCTCGAGGGTGAGAACATACAATGGACCTTGAGGGCATTAACAACTGTCTACGGCCTTTCAAGGGGTTCTTTAAGGCAATGATTTTTCAAGCATTATCAAGCACTAGTATCACATGGGGGGCTTATTTAAAAGTCAGATTGTTGGGCCTCACCCCCAAAATATCTTACTCAACATGTCTGAGGTGGGAGTCCAGAATTTGCAGTTTTAACAAGGTCCCAGGTAATGCTGATGCTGCTGGCCTGGGGACCACACTTTGATGTAAAAGGTATAATCTCTGAAACAATTTTATTAATAATATTTAACCTGTACACACTTATCTTTCAGTTTGACAACTTGAAATAGTGTTCTTACAATCATGTTGAGCTAATGGAAGAATATGGAGCATACCAAACATGCCCTATCATTTGTATTAACCCTGTTTTCCCTTTAGGCAAAAAGATATATTTGTGACTATCCAGAGGCTGAATGGGAAATCTCAAAGTTAGTTTTAGATGACAAGAAAATATTGTAAGGGAGGAAGAAATTTTCCTGTACCCTCTAGCTTCTTCTGGCTGGTCTAAGAATTAAATTGACATGAGACAGAACAACAGGAGAAAATCAAACAACATGTTTACACGGAAGAAACCAGGAAAACTGAGTAACTTGCCCAAATGGCTGAAGCCACCACCTTAAATACCATCTTCAACTAGAGTCAAAAGAGTATGCTGGGGGTAGTGGTTTGGGACTTCAAAGGGGAGGAAGGCAGTTCACATGGAGATGGAAAAGCAAATGTTTGGTGAACAAATGTTTACCATGCTTTGCAGAGACAATGGGACATGGAGAGGGCTTTGATCTAAGGGGCCTTTCTAGGTTCCTCGCTGTCCACCAGACTTAGTTCATATTATGCTATAGTTATCCATGGGGATAGCACCTTCCCAGAACAGGCCTTCTATCTTAAATTTTTCTAGGCATTTAGGGAGAAGGTCAAAGTTTCTTCCTGAGTCTTTTATTCTTAAAAAAAATCAAGCCAGGGGCTAGACCCATGGCCTAGTGGTTAAGTTAGACACACTCCACTTCAGCAGCCTGGGTTTGTTTCCCAGGCGCAGACATACACCACTTTTGGTGGCCATGCTGTGGCAGAGAACCATATACAAAATAGAGGAAGAGTGGCACAGATGTTAGCTCAGGGCGAATCTTCCTCAGCAAAAAAATAAGAAGAAGAATCAAGCCAAAGAGACACATTTTGGGGTAGCAAATTCTGCTCCTCTACAATATCTTGAAATTTGTGTTTTTCTAAATTTAGTTTCTGATCTTGAGAAAGCAAACTTAATAGTCATTAGAAGAGATTTATCACCTGATTAAGATAGGATCCATGCATTCCTGAGATAAAATACTTGGCTACCTATTTAATCAAAGTAACAAAACAAGATTTCCGAATGAACATAGTAGAAGGTAACATGACTGTAGGGGATAGTGGTGGTCATGGGCGTGAGCTGCCCAGGTGCCTGTTCTGGAAGGACTTGTTGCCCAGCTGTCTGCATGCAGCCTCCAATTCTCAGCTTCCTCAGGGTTTTGCTTGCCTGCAGAGAGCGGCCTTGTCTAAGCACCCTCCTTTCCTGGGGTGGCTCATATCTGGTGATCACAGGAGTAAAGGCCTGGCCATTTTGGTTCAACTCTGGGCACTGATGAGCCATAGATGTTCCAGAGCTCCCATGGGGTTGGCCAAAGTGTTGTAGGGTGGCCACAGTTTGACTTCTGCCAGCGCTCTACTCTGCTTCTGCCCTGCCTCTTTCACAGATGTTGCCAAACTCTCTCAACAGCTGGTCATGCAGAGCCCAACCACTGATCTTGGCACTTTCACAAGTAAGTAAACCTTGTCCTTTTTTTCCTCCTTTTAATAATAATCAAGGACATGATAAAGTAACATGAAGCACAGAAATTATCCTGCTGAGTATGGATTCCTGTTTGGACAGACCACACAGGCAAAACGTGTCCATTCGCTGCCCATTGTTAAGACTAAGTATTTCAAGATTAGTTGTCATTTTAACAGAAGGAAAGCCAAGTTCTATTTTACGTTAATGCAATATTTGCCAGTAAAGCGTTCTCAAGGTCTTTTACAAATTAACTTATGAATAAGCCATCAAAACTAAGCAAACTTGGTCAAAATTTTAACATTTCATTACTCCCTTTCAGACTCAGGTATTATAAATCAAAGTAAATAAACTTCTGCTCCCTCAAAACGTCTACAACTTGCTATACAAACTCAAATTTTGTTCTCCACTATGCTGTTCCATATTCTGGAACAAGCTGACACTTTCCTTTAGGACAATACTGTTCTTGTTTTCTTGGAAAAACAAAATCATATCTCATTACCGTGCATACACAGTTGTATTTCTCTGATGCTCCTACTCCTGGTATAATCTCACTTACCCTTGCTAAATATAACTTTTGCCAAATTAACTTCTATTTTGCTGAAAGGTAGGTAAACGATAACTGCCTGTCACACAAGCAGTTTTGCAAACAAACTAGCAAAACTGTCCCCATAGCTGCACATATCAGTTTTATATATTCTTAAAGTGGCACGAATGAGCACACTTAATAACACGATCCAAAATTATAACCACTGTATAATACATTAAAGACGCAAAGGGACATGTATTAAATCTGTGCTTAGGTTTCAGTATCCTGTTTTACTTAGAAATTATCCAGGTATCTGAGGATTATCTAATAATTAACTCTATCTAAAATTAGTCCACAGTTTTTTAGTTAACTAAGGATCTAGGAAATTACATTTAAGCTAAAGCTCTACAGAACATAATTACTGTTTATATCCAAAAGCTTATTAGAATTATAGTTTTAGTTGAACGTAATTTTCCATTTTTCATAATCTTAAAAGTAATGTAGTCATAGTGTTAGCTTATTTGATCAATAAGCCAAGTGTAAGAAGTTTTGGAAATTCAAAGCTTGGAAACACAAAATTGAGTCTTTAAAAAAAGACAACACGTTCTTATATAATACTGAGCTCTGATACCATCACAGGAAGGATACATCACTGTTTTCTTAACCGAAACTATCAAACCAGTCTTATTTGTCCACTGGTTTATCTTGATTATGTGCACTTAAATTCTTATATAACAGACTTCTGGCCTAGAGTTTTTGTCTTAAAAAGCATTCACATTTAAAATTCAGTTTATTTTGTGGAGGAGTTTTAGGAATGTTCCACTTACGCAAACATTTAGTAATCTCCAAAGCAACACAAAGCAGAGCCCTTTATTTTGAGACCTTGTCATCTAATTTACTGACACCCTTTAGAGGTGGGACAATATTTCACATTTATACAGAGAGGTTAAGGCTTTTCTCAGTCATAGATGTGTAGATACATACTTCACTTACACTGAGCCACAGGTCAAAATAAACAGAAACACAAAAACTCACCAGTTTCTAAGAGCTGTTTTCCTTTTTAATGTGTCCAAAATATTTTGTTAATTGATGTGAGCACATAAAGACATAGACAGGGGCTGGCCTGGTGGCATAGTGGTTAAGTTTGCAGGCTCCACTTCAGTGGTCAGGGGTCTGCAGGTTTAGACACCAAGCATGGACCTAGCACTGCTCATCAAGCCATGCCGTGGTGGCATCCCACATAAAATAGAGGAAGAGTGGCAACAGCTGTTAGCTCAGGACCAATCTTCCTCCCCAAAAGTAAAAATAAAAAATAAAAAAAATATTTTTCATCTCTCCCTCGACAGAAGACAAATGTCTGTCATGTTGATACAGATAACCACACTGTCAAAACAAAACCAGATCCCCATTACTGCCACCACTGGGAAACAACGTTTCACCGTGCACAAACTCAAGTCAGAACCAAAGGCAGCCAAGAAAGGGAAACAAAACAAAAACACAGGCAGAAAACTAAAAAGAGAAACTGAGTCATCAAGAGTCACCTGCTGCTTGGGATTCACTCTGTGAGCCAAGAAAAGATGCACCTGGACTTGAGGAGTACAAGAAATTGTACTTCTTGATCAACACAATTTAATTGGCTGTGGCACGTAAGCGCGTTTGAGCATCTCTGTGGAACCTCCAAAACTGCCCAAGCACAAGTTTCAAAAAATTCAAAAACATGACTCTCATACAAATGTAAAATGAATACATGTCAATGCTATTATTTAACTCATTGCTTAATGAAGGAACCAGAACGATCATAAGATGGGCTCAAGAGGGAATTTGAGAAATCAGATTTATATGTAGTCAGTTGGATAAAAGAATATCAGAATAAATTTGCCCATAGATGCAAACTTGGTTAATGCCTTACAGGGCAGCACAACTTTTTGGAATTATCTTTCCTGTGGATAGAAATCTACAAATGTGCATGTAACTTCACAATGTCTAGGCTCTAATTAAATAGCAGATACTTTTCCTTATATAATTAAATATTACTTGAGTAAGCCTGTTAAACAATAAAGTTGAAATGACATACAGTCATCCTCCTACTTTATTTCTAAATGTTGATATCTTTAGTTGACAAAAAACTTCTTATAAAAGACTATGGATATGAATTTACTTCAGCAACTTTGGCTATATTATTATTCAATGTACTTAATACTTATTGATTTGTGAATTAGCCTGTGAAGTTTCACTTCTTCCCATCGTAATACCTTGGTCATCAAAATAAAATGAGCTCAAATTGCCACTAAGAGCTATCTGATCCTTTCAGCACTTAAAACACTCAAGATCACAATGCAGTGTTTCTCGAAGGCTCTTTCATGGAATGACTGCTTTGGAATCACCTGGATACTTGTTAAAAACGCAGATTCCTGGCAAGATCCCAGGCCTACAGAGTCAAATCTTGGATGTGGCCTGGGAATATGCATTTTAAAAATTATTCTAGGGGGCTGGCCTGGTGGTGCAGCGGTTAAGTGCACGCGTTCTGCTTCAGCAGCCCAGAGTTTGCTGGTTCGGATCCTGGGTGTGGACATGGCAGCACTTGGCAAGCCATGCTGTGGCAGGCATCCCACTTATAAAGTAGAGGAAGATGGCACGTATGTTAATTCAGGGCCAGTCTTCCTCAGCAAAAAGAGGAAGATTGGTGGCGGATGTTAGCTCAGGGCTAATCTTCCTTGAAAAAAAAAAAAAAAATATCCCAGGGGCTGGCCCCAGTGGCATAGTGGTTAAAGTTCAGTAAGTTCCACTTTGGCAGGCCAGGTTCAGTGCCCTGGACGTGGAACCACACCGCTTGTCTGTCAGTGGCCATGCTGTGGCAGTGGTTCACATTAAAAAAAAAAAGAGGAAGATTGACAATTGATGTTAGCTCAGGGTGAATCTTTCCCAGCCAAAAACAACCTTATTCTACATGATTCTTATACATACTAAAGTTTATAATCACTTGTCTAGGGGAAGGAAAAGATATCTGCCTAAAATAAGTGAATACCAAGAAAGCCTCAGGAAAATGCACCTAAATCATTTTATGCCTCCAGGGATCAGGTCACTGTTTGAGCAGAAAGGGTTATTGTTCACAGACTATTCCAGGGTTAAAATCATGTATGTACTTAACGGACCTCTTTCTCACTAAGGTATTGGGGTTCCTGAACACTATGTAATTTTAAGTGCGATATTGAAAGCTCTTGTTGGTTTCCAATCTTTAATTTAACTTTCATGTAAAGTTGATAGTGATCTTTGCTGCTGAACAAAAGCCTGGCCTCAAATGGAAGGTCAATTTGTCACAAAATATGTGTGTGCCCTGGGAGAGTTCAAGAGGAATTCTCTTTAAGAAAGGGACTGTCAATTTTCTCCTTTTGCTTTACCTTCTTTGCTGCTTGCCTACATAAAACCTGAACCATCAAATTTTGAGTTTTAAAAGAAAATTTCTAGAAGCTATACTGAAATAAAATGTTTGATATTTTTATAAAAATAAGTTAACTGTAGCTAGGCATAGGCATTTATTTTAAAAGTACAGCCTTTTATTATATGGTGTATATCGGAAATAGGCACTTGCTAAATTATTTATTGACAGTTAAATATAGTATTTGAAAAGAGAAACTGCTACAATTCTCATCAGCTATTGGTTTATTGGTGTGCGTGTGTACAGATATACCTTGAGGAGATGCATAAGCAGACAGGGTGGGCAAAGAGGGAAGGATGCACATGCTAAAGGTTGAACAAATAGAATTATGAAGAGAAAAAAATCATAGTGGCAAATCTTATTCCTTATCCCAAGTCATTTTAAAAACAATTTCTTTCTGGCCAAAACCTTTAGGCAATAATATCAAGATGATTATGAATAGTATTTTGAGTTATATTTGTTTTACTGTCTGAAAAACTCATTTTCTTTGAAACAGATCTCAAATTCCTTCCTTTTACTTTAAAATCCCTTTATCAACAGACACATTAAAACCAGGCTAGGGAATGTGTTTCCAGCAGGAATTGAGGTTTGGGCAAGAAAAAAAATACAAGCGATCTAAAATCTTTCCATTGAACTATCAAAGTAGTCCTGAATTAATAGGAACTGAATTTTACTGGCTTGGCCTGATTTGTCTGCTGGAGAGAATCAGTAGAATGCTGGTAGCAGGAGTTCTAGAGGCTTAGGGGTTTCCCTTAGTCACTTACCAGCTATGCATCTGCTTATTGTCATATGGGATCCCCAAAGCCCGCATACTTGACAGCAGAGCTTGCCTTCACAGTTCTAGCAGCTTCTTCAGAGCACAAGTCCCCAACGTTATGCAGCTCCTCACAGTAAGATTTAAAAAGCAGAAGAGATGGTGTTATTGACAGAGCTGCCTTAGACCTGGGTAAGAGAAACCCTTTTCTAGAAGCTCGTGCTTCAGAGGGCCTTGCTCAGGCCCTCGCTTGGCTGTGCCCCTCCCCACAGAAGATGAGTCTGTGGACCAAAGGGATGTACCCACCAGGCCCCTCCTCTCCTCTTCATTCTAGGCAGAAACAGAGCTTTTCCTACCTATCTACGAATAAGACCCCACCCTCTTTTTTTAACTTTCTGTCTGTGGCTGACCAATCCTTCTGTAAAATAGAAATTCCTGCACTTGGACGTTGCTGTAATGTCAAATCACTATGACATTAATGTTGACAAAATTGACAAAAAAACTAAATGTTTATTTTTGCTGTCTGTACTCGATGCAGATGGTAACAGTTAAAGGACCAGCAAGAATTCAAAGATTGTACTTTGAATAATACCTTCTAGACCATGTGTGGGTCCCCAGGATCCTCTGCTCAAAGGGAACTGAGCTTGCTTCCAGGATCTACGTAGAACGTTTCGCTAAATCCATACTTTGGAGGCAGACCTTGCTGCCAGTGGCCAAGGGACCGCTGTGGGGGTTGTAGATGGCGCTCAGACATGTGGGATGGGGTGACCTCATATGTGCAGGCCAGGCCCCTTGCAGTGCGAGACAGAGCCAGGACTTGGAAAAGTGTGTGTGGAGGGGAGGTGGGAAAGAGGGAACGTGCCATGCTATGAGCTGAGAGATTCTAAATTTTAACCTGGGCTTGCAGTCATTATAAAGTATATTTATCAAGGCAGGAGGATGGAACATATTTTATTTAACAGCTTATTAGATTGATGTATTACTTGTAATATTTAGACACACGGTATGTGGACTTCCATTTGTATTCTTGTCCAGAGCCTTACAAATGTTAAAGGCAGGCCTGGTTTTGGTCCAGAAGCCTGCTTGCCAGATCACAAAGGCTCCTTTTGTAAACTCAAACACTATTAATAAATGCCATCATTTAGAAGTCCTTGGGGGAGCTCCATTTTTCTCTTGAGGTTCTATATTTTTAAGACTATCGGCCTTAGGACCAATAAATGTGGATTACAATCTGATCTCCTCTACTTAAGATTTCATATGTTGTAACATGAAAAATTCAGGCAAGTTTCTTATTTCCTTGATTCTTAGTTTATTCACCTGTAAAATGGGAATGATAATTTACATATCACATAGGGTTGTGTTAAGATTTAAGTGAGTAATATTTTTTTGTTTTTGTTCTTGTTTTTTGAGGAAGATTCACCCTGAGCTAACATCTGCTGCCAATCCTCCTCTTTTTGCTGAAGAAGACTGGCCCTGAGCTAACATCTGTGCCTATCTTCCTCTACTTTATATGTGGGATGCCTGCCACAGCATGGCTTGCCAAGTGGTGCCATGTCCACACTGGGATCCGAAACTGAAACCCTGGGCCACTGAAGCGGAACATGTGAACTTAACTACTGTGCCACCTGGCTGGCCCCGTGAATAATGTTTTCAAAGCACCGAGTACAGAGTGAATAAATGGTAGCTGCCATTTTTAGGAAGTCTTCTTCACTGTTGAGGCCACCTGGCAGCTCTGGTTATAATCTCATTTTTCCAGATATAATTTTAGTGTTAGGATAGGCTGGGGACATATGTGCCAACAAGCGGTATGTAGACCAATAACCCTTGTCACCAAGACTGATGAAAATCTAAGGTTATGTGGAATATGGCAACCAATCATAAGGAGAGAGAGCCTTCTGTCAATTTAAGAATTTACCGACTCTCGGAAACCGTGATTTTTAGTTTTTTGAATTTGGGAGTCTTTTCTAACTTTACTCAAATAAGATGCTCCTGATGAAAGTCCATTGCCGCTTCAGTCTTGGCCCTCTCTGCCTAGCTTTTAAATTGGGATTAAATTTTAACAAACCCTCAACTGTGTGTGCTTATGTTATCACAGAATGTTACATCAGGCATTATAAATAATTCCTAGGCAATATTTAGAATGGCTGCAAGCCATTTTTAGAATTGGTGGAGAATTATTTACAACACGCTACTCACACACTGCCTGCTGCAGGTCATTATGTGTTTCTCTTAAAATCCTCTAAAGCAGTGAGGATACCATGGCTACCCAGGGGTTTATTACTGTGCCAAGTCAAGGATGGTGGCAGACATTTGTTTTTCCCTGCAAAGCTTAAATGAACTTGCAATTCTTTTAGCTTATCATGGTCTAATTTGCCTACAAGTTATGGCTCATGCCATTTCTCCCATCTGGATCCCTTTTCTTTCCTCCTCTTTCCTTCATGTCCACCTTTCCCCATCTTTTTTTTCTTTTTTTTAAAGATTTTATTTTTTCCTTTTTCTCCCAAAGCCCCACCCCCCAGTACATAGTTGTATTTTTAGTTGTGGGTCCTTCTAGTTGTGGCATGTGGGATGCCACCTCAGCATGGCTTGAGCAACAATGCCATGTCCATACCCAGGATCTGAACCGGTGAAAACCTGTGCCGCCAAAGCAGAACGCATGAACTTAACCACTCCGCCATGGGGCCGACCCCCACCTTTCCCCATCTTTTTGCTGATTCCTGCTGTTGGTCCAGATAGCCTTCCCTGACCTTGAAGTTTGGGTTGGGCGGCTCCGTCTGCAAGTACTCTGTGCCTATCTCTACTCTTTTTACTGCTCTATCTTTACCTTTGGACTAAGAACTTAGCAGAACAGGAAACTGTCTTTTTCTCCATTGTGTACAGGAGTAACAGTAAAAATATTTAGTATGTGATGGTAAATATTATACAAGCCTGGCAAGCTGATGGACTAGGAGCCTGGAGGCCCTCTGCTATGTCAGGGTGAAGGAGAAATTGTAAAAGACTTTTAAATGGGCCAAAAGATTAGAAGTGTCTTCTAGTGGAACTCTGTGCATGGTGTAGAGCACATTCTTCTTGGCTATCGGATTCTAAGGAATTTGAACCTTTTATTATCTTTGAGATATTCTACAATTCTGTGGAGAGAGAAGATAACTTGCAGAAAACTGATAGTAATGCAAATAATTCTTTTCTATAGACATGCCAAAAATATCATGTGGTGGATATTCAATTGACTTCTCTCCTCCACTGCGGAAGAAGGCGGTGCAGGACCTATTAAGGAAATTAATTTTAACACGTGTGATGGACTTATGTATTTGGCTAGTCTTGGAATTCTCCTTTGCACTGGTTGTAACACCTTTTTTGGTTACCTCACAAACTAGTTAATGAGCTAAATAAAATGTTCCACAGGTGTTTATTTTATGTCTGTATGACAGTCTTTTTACCTTTACTGTTTTTAAAAAATCATCCTTATATAGTTGTGAGGGTCTCCCACTGAGATTATTTAAAGAAAGAACACCAAACAAAAAGCAAACCTTCCTCTTTCAGGAAAGGACTAAGGTTCTGTTTAGTTGTGTTAATCTTTATATTTACTTTTAAATTGTTTATCGTCACTTTGATTAAATGAGTAATCAAGTATTAAATGAGTAATCAAGTCTCTCAGGCACGCATGAGGTCCTATAGTCATCAGATGTCCACATTTCCTCTGACAACTTTTTGTTGATTGCCTTCAAAAAAACCAAATTCTAAATATAGAAGAAAAAAAATCTTTTTTCAGGATGTTTTTTACACCTAAAACTGTCTTTGAGATTTCCCAGAAGATCTCTGGAAAATTATGATGATTTATTCTCATAAAATCATGCTAGAAATAATTAGCTTTGTTTAATGAGTTACCAAATCAGAAGACATGCTCAGCTTTCCCTAGGTTACATTTGAATATGTAAAATGTATTAATATAAATAATTCAGAAATTGTACATTTTCATGGGAAATTCCTAGAGACTGGTCAATGCTTTCATTGTCCATAATATGTTCTTGTTGATGAGAATCCTGGTGGTAGTTTGCCTTATAATAATAGGCAAAAAAATGTAATGTTACCAGTCAACTTGTTATTATTTAATGCTTACCCAGAACAAGCTTACTGCCCCCCCACCCCCACTGTTTTATAGAGATATAATTGACATATAATGTAGTGTAAGTTTAAGGTATATAATGTGATGTTTGAGTACACATATATATTGTCAAATGATTACCACAACAAGGTTAGTTAACACATCCATCACTTCACATAACTACTTGTTTTTTAATGGTGAGAACATGTAAGTTACTCTCTTAGCAACTTTCAAATATACAACGTAGTGTTGTTAACTATAGTCACCATGCTGTACCTTAGATCCTGGGAACTTATTAATCCTATAACGAAAAGTTTGCACCCTTTGACCAACATCTCCTCATTTTCCCCAGCCCCTGGCAACCACCATTCCACTCTATTTATATGAGTTCAGCAGTTTTTAAAATTCTACACATAAGTGAAATCATACAGTATTTCTTTAACTTATTTCACTTAGCACCATCCCCTCAAGGCCCATCCATGTTGTTGCAGATGGAAGAATTTCCTTCATTTTTATAGCTGAATAATTTTCCGCTGTGTATATACCACATTTTCTTTATCCATTCATCCGTCTGTTGACACATAGGTTGTTTCCACGTCTTGGTTGTTGTGGATAACGCTGCAATGAACATGCGAGTGCAGAAATCTCTTCGAGATGGTGATTTGATTTCCTTTGGATATCGTATTGTAGTTCTAGTTTTAATTTTTTGTGGAACCTTCATACCGTTTTCCAAAGTGGTTGAATCAATTTACATTCCTGTCAATAGTGCTCAAGGGTTCCCTTTTCTCTACGTCCTCCCAACAGTTAACATTTGTCTTTTTGATAATAAGCTTCTTTAATTTGAATCGAGCATCTTCTAGGCCAGTGATTCTAAATTTGGAGATGCATATCAGACGTACCCATAGAGTTTTATGAAAATACAGATGTCTAGGTCCTACTCAAGAGTTTCTTTACTTGATATTCTTGATATATTCCTGACATGTAAATAATATGTAGATGATATATTATGTATACATATACATATTATATATATATATATACACACATACATATAATATGTATATGTATATGTATCTCAGGATTATTGTATATTACATCTCAATATTTCTTCCTCTGTAAAAATTACATTTACTCATTTATAAATCAAATGTAACATTTGAAAGTACACTTAATCATTGCTCTTGGAAACATTTTGTCTAAAAACATTTTTTTGGAGTGGCTTTATTATCACAGAAGCAACTACATTTCCTTGTCAGTTGATCTATTCTGAACTCACATAGGGTCTTTCATATTTGAAAATTGTCAGTAATAAATAACCACAGCTATTTCATGTCTCTGTCACCTACAGATCATTTTTGTTTTACTCTAATTCCCACCTGAGTGAGCGGAGCTGTGTCTTCAACAAACGATTTTTTCGGCCCTCTGGTGTACCAGGTGCTTCAAACTGTTGACTGTTCTAAGAATAGATTCTTGGGTACAGATGGCATTGCTTACCAGTGGGTTGAGTCAGGATTTTCCAACTCTCTTTAGACAAGAAGCAAACAGCTTCCTGAGTCTGCTAACCCAAGATCCAGCAGAACATGATCTAATTACATAGGACTGAATGAGCTGACGAGGAAATTTTTATTACGGATATTTGTTTGGAATACTGTTGATGTTCTTTTAATGTTCTCTCTTCTAGATATGTAAGCCAGCTCCTTTCAATTTTTTTTATTAAGCTATCTGTAACCAAAAACAATTTAGTAGATGCTGCTCCTGTAAACCAAAATGTAACATCTTCAAATGATCTCTGATTCTCACTAACCCTTTCCCTCTCACCTCCACTGGAAATGGAATTCTTACTAAATCTCCTTACTATTCACGGCAACATAGTTATTTGCATATGTTCAATAAGAATCTGTTTTACATGGTACCGGGAGATAATTGGAAAAATCCGGTATACAACCGAAGCCTCGCCTAGAATGTCTGATTTGCAAATGGTTCCCATTTAATCAGGTATGATAGTCACTTTTAAGGAGATAAAACTAACATATTTTACTTCACTTGGGGCTTCTTTTGGAGGCAATGGCCATGAAAAATCTCTCCGGAAGACTGGCCTGGGAGCTGGCTTACTGGGGCCCAGTCTCACAGCTGATGAGGAATGCCACCTCCCGGGAGGCCAGGCACCCTGAAGAGAGGGATTCACTCACATTTATGGGTTCTGCAGGTGAAATTTGGTGAAGAGACGTTTTTAGGCTTGGCTTACTGGCCTTGGGATAGCAACTCCTAGAAACCTTAAAAAGTCCCATCTGACATTCCTTATGAAAACTTCCCAATAGAAGTTTATTTTGTGATTGTTCAATACTGTAGAGATCTAGATTTCCAAAGAAACCTTAGAAAGCCTCTTGCTATGCCTATGCAAATGATGAGGCCAAATCTAATGAGACCAGCTTTACAAGAATCATTTTTCTTTGGGATTATTTTTGATCAAAGGGTAAGATTGTACCGAAAAATCATGAAAGACTTCCAATTGGACCAAAAGTTTGCTAGGTGTCTGCTGTGGAAAACGATTCATTGTTCAGAGCAAACCTTTCAGAGTTCTCTGATTCTATGGGGTTTGTGCTTTATCTTTGAGTTATTTTACAACTCTGTGGAGATGACTAGATATAGTTAACTCTATAGAAGTTAACATACAATACTGATATAATGCAAATAATTCTTGTCTATGGACATGCAAAAAGTTTTTGTGCTGTAGAGGTTCAATTGATTTCTCTCTCCATTGTGGAGGAAGCCAGTTTGGCATCCCTTAAGCAAATTTGTTTCAACATTCCTGATAGGCTTATGTATTTGGCCAGTCTAGCCTTTCAATTTTCCTTTGAGGTGTTTGTGATAGCTTTTCCAGTTTCCTCATTAATTAATAAGTTAAATAAATCTTTGACATTGTTTGTATTTACCTTTATGAGTCATGATTGTTTCTTAATATGAAAAATTGTCCTTTAACTGGGTGTAAACCTTTCTGCTGCTGGATTATGAGGCACCCCTGGGTGTTGGGTGTTGGAGGAAGGGGGTCAGTGGGGAGCTTAAGGGAATTGCTATTAATTAATGGATGAAATTACTTCAACATCTTAGGAACTGGTATGTCTGTACCTGGGCACACTGTGTGAATGTCAGCCCGGGTTACAGCCCAGCATTTATACAGTACCTACCTGTCGTGGGCACGCCAAAAGCTTTTTCACCCCAATTGAATTCAATTGTAGATAGAAAAAAGACCCCTGTAGCGGTTGGATGTGACTAATAAATGGGAAGCAATAGGATATATTGGAGAATATGAGGAAACCATTTGGTGCAAACCTAATTTGGCCTGACTTTGTTTTTCCAAAAGGGTCTGACATGGCCGCTGAGCATGCATTGTATATCTGCTTTAAGCGTTTGCTATGTCATAAAGACAAGAACAAATGGCCTTAAGATACATGTGCAACTTCCCCCACAGTAGCATTTCCTTAAGTATAAGCATCTCTCCCTAGATTAGGAACTGATTGTTGTGCTCACCTGTGACCACCCAGCTTGAGACAACAGACCTGTCACCTTGCTGTGTCCACCGAGACAGCAGACCTGCCTGCTGTATCCATCAATCGCTGTGCCCACAGAGCAGTCTTGTGACTATTGTAAAAGGGACAAGTCAATCCTATGTGAAACATGCTCTTTGGGGGTATATAACCACTCTGTACACCCAACTTCTTTGATGCCCTTCCTTCCTTGGGGAAGGAAGGCCCTGGGCTATATGGTCCTCACATTTGGCTCAGAATAAACTCACCCCAATTTTAATTTATAGACTGGTTATGGATTACTTTTGTCGACAGATGGCTTGATTTTTAGGTTCAAATTTGCTGATGATTCCACAAGTCTAGACAACTCCTAGAATAATAACAAAGCATTTTTTTTTCTGAGGCAGAGTTGGTAGCTTAGGCAGGTAAGGAAGTTTTAAGGAACTTTCTGTAACTACTTCTCTGATTCAAAATGACAGCTAACATTTAATGAGCATGTCCCAGGTGCCTGGCAGCATTGTGAGAATGTTACTCGTATTTCCTAATTTAATCCTAAACAGACCTAACAACAAGGTACTCTTAATAGATCCATTTTTTAAGTGAGACACAGAGGTGTCAACCTGCTCAGGTTGTACAGCCAGTTGCGCTTTAAATCCATCGCAGTTCTACTTTAGCATTAGATTCAACTTATTCTATTGGTCTTCTGATCAAAATTTAATCTTCATGCAATTCTTACAGCAGCTTTGTAAGAGAGGTGTTATTATCTCCATTTTGCAGATGAGAAAACTGAGGCTAAATTGTCATGGGTTTGGAGTTTATCACAAGGTAACATTTGTTGTACAGTGTTTCTGGCTGAATTAGCCCTGTTCTTTTCTTCTTGTGTGCACATGTGCTTTGCCTGGTGTTGGGGACTAGAATTGGCCACCCCAAGCTATGTCTGTTTGGCATGAGGATTATTTTGGGCTGGTTACTTTTAAAAACTGCAGACATGAGAGAAACTCTGAAAAGTAGAATTTACTTACCCTTTGTTAAGAGACATTTATGTTTGTAAAGGAAATCTCCATCTGTAAATGTGTCTCCCTCTCTGTACCAGGAAGAAGGGGGATGACCTTATCTCTAGAAACTCTTATCAATGTGGAAGACAGGGACTTAAATCTGCATAATAACCTTACTCTTGTTTACTGTGCTTTTCTGGTAATCTCCCATAACTGACTCCCCCCACCCGCAACGTCCTCCTTTGTCTTTAGCTGAGGGTGGTATGTAAGGTGAGAGCTTCAGCCATTTTGGCAAGTTACTCAGTTTTTCTAGGTCTCTCTCATGTATACACCGTATAAAGCTTTGTTTAATTTTCTCCTGTTATTCTCTCTCATGTGAATTTAATTCGTTGTCTGGCCAGAGGGACCCAGAGCGGGTAGAGGAAACGTCTGCCTCCTCTACACTGGGTTTAATCTGTATAACTGCTTGAACCTGCTTTTCCTTTGCAATGGGCACCTGGTTTCAGGTGCTCAGCATCAGCATCTCCACCTCTTTGAGTTTGGAGTGCTCAGCTCCATCCATGGTGGAGCAGGCACACTTTCCTCTGAGAGCTGCTGGTACGTCCTCTTGAGGGCACTAGGGTAACTGCTGTTTTAGTAGGTTGTTGCCTGTATTCATTGAAAATATAGAGAATGTAACTGACCAAATAAAATTATCACAAATGTAAACTCATAGACAAATACCTTTGTGGGGAGTGATCCCCTTTTTTCTTTGCCTTGGCACTCAATTTATTAACTAGTTTCAGTGAGTGCTTATCAACCTCACCCCCCTCCCCTGCCCCTTATTACCAGTTTCCAGCATTCTCCATCCCTGCCTTCTGGCAGAATAAGAATCACAGGTCTGCTGCTCCGGAGCCAGTCTTGGTATTGCTCCGTCATGACTTCAGTGGTGTGTTCTTGGCTGCCTCTAGCTGGATTTCAGCTGGTTTTTGTTGACTCAGTGGCAGATTGTTAAATAACATGTGCGTTCCATGTGGCATCTGACATTTTCATTACTGCTTGTTGCAAACTTCACAGCATCTGCAGTTGCAGTCCTGAGCTATTCATTCAGCGTTTACTTATGACAGGTCTTTGCTTTCTAATGCACGGAGATGTTGCCAACCCTTGGGGAGTCTGATCAGCTAATGTGAAAAATAGGTTTATGTTGTTTCTTTCTTTCTTTTTAGTTGGTGAGGAAGATCGGCCCTGGACTTAACATCTAAGCCAGTCTTCCTCTATTTTGTATGTGGGATGCCCCCACAGCATGGCTTGATGAGCAGTGTGTGGGTCCATGCCTGGGATCTGAACCCACAAACCCTAGGCTGCTAAAGTGGAGCATGTGAACTCAACCACTAAGCCACTAGGCCAGCCCTTGTTGTTTATTTCTTGTGGCCACTGTGTGTGCTAAAGCTGGGCCTTAGTTCCTCTCTCTGACTGAGGAACACAGAAACCCCAGCCTCCCCATTGTAGGGATAGGGGGAGGGGAAGACACCCTCCCTGTCTTGAGATTGGCCTCCTCTTTCTGAGTCTTTGTGGATGTACTGCAGGCACTGTTGTTTCAGCATGTGGGGAATTGAGGGAAGATAAAAAGATACAAACTTCCAGTTATAAGAAAAATAATACTGGACATGTAATGTACAACATGATGACTATAGTTAAAAACGCTGTATGGTAGGGGGATGGCTGGGGGCGTAGTGGTTAAGTTCAGCATGCTCGCTTCAGTGGTCCAGGTTTGTGGGCCCAGATCCTGGGCACAGACCTACACCACTTGACAGCCACGCTTTGGCAGCATCCCACCTACAAAATAGAGGAAGACTGGCACAGATGTTAGCTCTGGGCTAATCTTCCTCAGGAAAAAAAAATGCTGTATGGGAAATTTGAAAGTTGCTAAAAGTAAACCCTAAAAGTTCTTATCACAAGGAAAATTTTTTTGTAACTATATGAGGTGATGGACGTCAACTAAAAGTATTGTGACAGTCATTCTGCAATATATCTGTATGTCAAGTCATTCTGCCCCATCTCTCACTAGTTACCTTGCCTCACCCTGGCCTGGCTGGACCACATGAATGCTGCTCTTCCGTAGGGATAGGAGATTGGCCGCTGCATTATTTAGTAGCTTTTCTCTCAGGATCTATACTTTTGTGTTCAGTGAAGTGGTTCTGTACTCTGTGGGGTGCAAACATGAAAAGCTTTTATTTTTATTCAATCATCACTTTAAACAGTGTTCCATTGACTCGCTCTTTTGTCCCTTAATGTCTGGAACAGCAGTCCATTCACTTTCAGTTATTAAAATCCAGAACAATCCGATATAGAACTTGAGGGTCATGCCTCCTATTGCCAGCTCAGGATGGATTCATGGCTCTAGGGACTTGCAACTGCAGTAGGGAGGGGAGTGGTCTGCTCTATCACTCCCCCTCCCCAGCCTCAAGCCCCCCTGGGGTTGTGCACTGGGAGGAAAGTGGAAGGTAGGTGGCGTGGACGGTGTTATGTAGCTGATGCTCTCTTGGCTCTTCTGTGTGCTCCTTGTGATGCATCAGTCACAGGCTGCTCTCGCGAGGTCACCATGCTGCGTGATTCCCTCCTCAGGAGGCAGGGGGAGCTCCACCTCCAGACCATCCATGAAGTGTGAAGAAGAATTCTCCTGTTGGCTGGACCTCTAGCCGTCTTCAAAGCCCTCGAAATCACACCCCAAAGACAGTCATCAACATCCAAACTGGCGGGCGCAAGTTCAAGTATATTCTTGGAATCTGACTATTATTGGGGTCATCTTTCTATTCGAATAGCACCTGAAAAAAGAATTCTCTTTACTTAAAAATAGATCCCAGAGGTATGCTCGGGGTGCACAGCGAGCAATGCATTTGATGGCTTTGTTTTCATATTTGGCTAAGATAAGTTAGCTGGGAGGACTAAGAAAGGGAGTGACTTGGCACAGAGTCGTGCTTCCTTTGTGCTGAGGCGAAAATTGTCCTTTCTTCCTCTTTAAAGCGCTCAGACAGGGAAAACCAAGGACTGGGTTCCTGATAATGTCCATCTTAGGTGTCAGAAGCATTTGCTCAGATTCCTGGATTTTTTTCAGCTCCATTCTCTCTCTTCCCAAAAGCTAGTCTTGCCTTTTTCTTAAGTGGAAACAATCTTCTTCTGTTTTTTTTTTTTTTCTCCCCATCTTGCAAATTGCTGAAGCTTACTCCAGGTGGGCTAAGGTCCCAGTAGAGAAGAATTAATCAGCCTTCGAGGGTAATCTGGGGCTCCTCCAAGTCCTGATGGTGCTTTTCTTTTTTAAAAAAACTTTATTTTAAAAATTAACACAGTAAAATTGTCCTTTTTGATGTACGGTTCTGTGAATTTTCACACATGCATATGTTCATAGAGCCACTACCACAATCAGGATACAGTACGGTTCCACCACTCCAAAAACTGCCTGTGCTGTCTGTTTGCAGTCACATCTGCCCCCTGCCTTAACCCTTGGCAACCACCGATCTGTCATCAGTCACTATAGTTTTATTTTTTAAGACTGTCATACCAACGCAATTATGCAGTTACATGACATTTTGAGACTGGCATTTTTCACTCAGCATGATGCCTTTGAGAATCATCCAACTTGTATGTATCAATAGCTTTTTAAAATTGAGACGTAATTGACATATAACATTTGTTTCAGGTATACAACACAATGATTTGACATTTGTGTATTTCGCAAATTGATCTCCTCAATAAATCTCGTTACCATCCATCATCATACATGGCTACAACTTTCTTTTTTTCTTTAGGATTTACTCTCAGCAATTTTCAGATATACAATGCAGTACTGTTAACTATAGTCACCATTCTGTACATTACATCGGCAGGACTTATTTATTTTATAACTGGAAGCTTGAACCTTTTGGCCACCTTCACCCATTTCACCCACTGCCCACCCCCTGCCTCTGGCAACCAGCAATCTGTTCTGTGTGTCTATGAGTTTGGGGTTTTTTTAAGATTCCACATATAGGTGAGATGATATGGGATTTGCTTTCTCTATCTGACTTTCTAACTTAGCATAATACCCTCAGGGTCAATCCATGCTGTTGCAAATGCCAGGATTTCCTTCTTTTTATGGCTGAAAAACATTCCATTATATATATGAACACACCACATTTTCTTTATCTGTTCATTCATTGGTGAACGCTTCCGTATTTTGGCTTCATAAATAATGCTGTAGTGAACATAGGGGTGCAGATATCTTTTTCAAATTGGTGTTTTTGTTTCCTCAAGATAAATACCCAGAAATACTTCTATTTTTAATTTTTTGAGGAACCTCCATACTGTTTTGCATAGTAGCTGCATATACTAATAGTTTATTCCTGTTTGTTGCTGAGTATTATTCCATGGTGTGGATGTAATGGTTTCCTGGTGGTGCTTTCAAGACTGCAACTGATTTCTCTGGGGCTGCATCCTGGTTTTCCTCTGAGTTCAGTATTGACCCTGCTCAGCAACGGTGACTGCTGATCCCATTTGGGGGCATTTTATACCAACTGCTAGTTCTGCCTCGTCTTCTTTGGAAAAGCAAGTACAGCCAGTGGGTGTTTTTGTCCTTTCTCTTTCTGTAGCTTTCTTTCCAACAGGATGTGATTTTGCTCTTTCAAGTTTAATACCTCCCTTGTTCAGGGCAAGTTCTCAAGGGACTGCTGTGGAACGCATGCGAGGCTGCCCTTTCTGATGCTTGGTGGGCATTTCTAGGGCTCTGAAGGGGACTATATTTTATTGAGTCTTTTGTAGCTTAGCAAAAGGGTTCTGATCCCACAGAACTCGACTCCGACCCATGCCAAGTTCTCTTCCTAGGCTCCAACTGTCTCTCAGATGGGGCTCTTTTGGGACTTTCATAGCGTGCCCAAGTTGTGGGTGATTTTAGAATGATAAAATGTATAATACTGTCTAGGGTAAAAGCACTTTATGTGTCTAATTCTCATTTAATCTTTGTTGCATATTGTAATGGAGGAGGGACAGACTGGGACTAACATTTATGCAGTTACTAGTATGTGCCAGGCATCTTAGATCTATCATCTCATTTAATCTTCCTAGGAATTTCGTGGAGGAGTAGTCTCATTTTCCAAATGAGTGACCTGCAGCTCAGAGAAGTTAAATGAATTGCCTAAGACAGCTGGTAAATAGTGGCATCAGGATTCAAACTCAGGTTTATCAAACTCCTTCCACCACGCCCTCTGTAAAAAACAGAAAAGGCTCTAAGAAGGGAGAGAGAAGCAATTTCTATGGTGCCTGTATTAGTTTCCTAGGGCTCCTGTAACAAAGTACCTCAAGCTGGGGGGCTTCAACCAACAGAAATTTCTTGTTTCACAGTCCTGGAAGCTAGAAGCCCAAAATCAAGGTGTTGGCAGGGCCATGTTCCCTCTGAAATGTGTAGTGGAATCCTTCCACCCGACAATAACACGATGGAAGTAACTATTCTTATCCAAAAAAATCCTTTGCTCTCTCAAATTTGGCTCACTCTCGAGACCACTTCTTTTTTAGGGTAATAATAATTTAATGTTGTAAAAATGCTTTTCCACAAGAGTCCTGGTAGGAATTATAATGTTCATATCCCAGTACAAACTTTATAATTGAGAAAATAGTTGAATTGAAAAGTCCATTCCCCTTGTGAACAATCACATGCATAATAAAGTTAGGCATAAACTTGTAGTTTTCAGAATTTATTGTTTAGAACTTTGCACTGCTTTGTCTAATATTTTATTCTTTTTTTGAGAAGACATCCTTTTTGAGCACATGTTTTGCGGTTCTTGATCAGTAAGCCTCAAAATGACAGTAACTTTTCTGGTATTCTTTTACTTAATTTTTCTACAACATCCCTGTTGAAGCCATTTAGCATTTTCTAAGTTTTCTGTAAATGAGAATATAGAGTAGAGAAGACTCATACAGGGACTTCCTATCACATGTTCCAATGATTGTCCATTGAGATCTCCTTAAAATCCATTTTCTTTTTCAATGACCCAATGCTATTTTAAAAAACATTTTTCACAGATCATATTATGGGAATTCTCTGTATAATAGAAAGTTAATTGGTTATTGCCTTTTAGAATTCTGCTTTTCTCTAAACACATTTTATAAACTATCCCATGTCGCCTGTTGCCATATTGAATTTGAAATTCCAGCTCACTAGACAAGGATCATGTCTAATACGCTTGCTTTACCTGTCAGTCTCGATAAATACTTAATAATTGTGCACAACTAGAAATTTTATACCTGCAGTGCCTAAGTACTTATTCCTGTTTCAGTACAGAACCAGCTACACATCATTGTTTTTAAGGATATTGGTGAAGAATATGCTCAGCTCCATTAAGAGCTCAACTCATGTTTGATGGAAAATCCAAAATGTGCAGATGAAAAAAAAAGCGGTGTATAGAATCTTTAAAGTTTTTTTTTAACTGATGTGGAACTACTTTAAAAGAGTTAATTATCTAGTCCTTTCTGTTGTTACATATGTACACATTGCTTGTCTTACCTCTTCTTGTCCTCATGGCAGAATCGTTGGAAGCTGATGAAGGATATTTTGTATCAAATCAATTTCACGACCATTCTCTCCTCTTGTTTTAACCAGACCTTCTCTTGTGTAGTAATGGAGTTTCACAGTACATTACAATGTTCTCTGTAGGAATTTCTTGAAGATGAGGATATTGCCATTTCTGAAATACTTTTTAGGTGGTTTGAAGCAAGACAGCTATTTTTTAAAGATGAAGTCAAATAAAATGACACAACAATTTTTTATTTTATTTTATTACTTGCAGAACATTTGGGAATTTAATCTTTTCTTTTTTAACTATTGTCAGTCCATTTGTATTTGGCTATTTGTATTATGCAACACTAAGCTAGAATGCTATAACCTCAGTATTTCTTAGGTATTTCTCAGTATTTTTTAGACCTTGGTATTTCTTTTATTCATCCAGAAGATTCTAGAGACAGCAGAGGAAGCACAAGGTGGTAGTTAAGAGCACCGACTTTAGAACCACAAAGCCAAGCATCATGTGACCTTGGCCCTCAGTTTCCCCTCCTGAGGACTAAATTAAATGAGTCTGTCAAGTTCTCAGAGATTTGCCTGATGCAGAGTAAATACTATACAGGTTTTGCTATTATTCTTCTAGGCTTAGTTTGGTCCTATATTAGCTGTGTAGTCTAGGGCAAACCTTTTAAACTTTATGTGAAATGGGAGCAACAAAACCTAACTCACAAGCTTTTCATGAGGGTTAAACTAGATATTTTATATAGAAATCCAGTGTATTAAGCATGTAGCTTATTGCTTTTCACTATATCGGGCCGTCTAGAGACTCTGAGTGTTTTACTCCAGACATTCTGGTAACGAAAATGATTACATGTCTTCAAAGGCTCCTAAAACCCATTATTTCTTGGGAGTTGTTTAGACATTGGGAGCAATCAAATCATTATTACTCATTTACCGTGTTGCTTGATGTTATTGCATATGTAATACTGAAGTATATCCAACTGCTTTTTTGTTGTAATTCAAGCCATAATCATTGAGTAGTTGTTCATCAAATCATAAAGTATCAAAGTCTCTTGAGTAAAAATAAACCAAGTAGGAGAAAATGTTGTCATCTTCAGTATCATCATTCTAAGACTCAAGGCTCAGTGAAACCAGTTACTAATTGTTATTAGTAAAGTAACAATTGGTTATATAAATCCCAGCCATGACTATGACTAGTTTAGAACTTTCAACTTAAAAATAATATTGCACATTATTATGCTTTCACTGTGGGTGGGAAAGTAAGAGAGTGAGTCAACAGTACGGTCTAAAGTTTTATTGAAAAGAAAGGGTTAAAATATTTTGCAGTGTTATTTAAAGTTCATGAGAACTGCCTATATCCTTGGGAACGATTTGGGGACATTATAAGCCTTACTAAGCTGAGGTGATAATACCAAAAGTTTGGAAGGTAATATTCTTTACCATTTGGGAGTGTAGTAATTTCAAAAGAGTACTGTAACCTTATTTTGTGTTTCTAAGCAGCCTGACTCATTCAATTTTTGGTTTCCTGGTTCATTATGTGATCATCATTCCATATGGTGCTGTTATCTTCCAGCTCAGATTGTCATCCACCAGCATGAGGTTGTTGCCCATTTAATGATGCAGAAATTCAGATTCATGGATGGCAGTTTCAAATGTTAAAACACCATTGCAAATTTACCTAAGGAAAATGACTAAAAGAGCATTTTTGCATTCAGAGCAAAATGAGTCTTTGTGCTAAGAAAGAATTCTTGATCTCCTCAGTTCCCATACCATATAAACATCACCTGAATAGAATGCCTAAAATAAGAAATTTAGGTTCCTTAGCCTACTATGAGTTGAATTGAAATAAAGAAGGAATGTATTTTAACTCCGACCATGTGTATTAGGTTTACCAAACTGCCATAAGCCTCTTGTTTGACAAAATGACTCATTTCAGAAAGAGAACAAACACATTTCCTCAGGTGTCCCAGAGCTTCCTCCCGATTTTTTAAACCTCAAAACTAAGTTCTCTTAAATCCATCTGTGATTTCGATGTTTTATACATCTGGCACATGCCAGATGATCACCATAAATGGAGATGGCAGAATCCAAAACATGAGTTTCGTTATTGCTGTGGGTTAATGACAGTCCAGAACCATATCAAGTTGTGGAACTCAGTCACTGACCAGAATTCCCAAGCTCAGTATGAAGTCCCTGAATCTTGAGATAACCAGCCCAGATGGAGACCTGGTACAATGTGACTGCTCCTCACGGTCTTTAAAACAATTGTCAAGCAATGCTGCTCTTAGCATCCTTCACAGATATAGGAAGCTTGCCCAGTTTTTTGTCTTTTTGAGGTTTTTTTTGGCAGGCTGGCGAGATAGTCTGATGATTTCTCAGTGGGTGCCTTTTCAGAAACAGGTGAATATGGTTTCCGTAAATTGGCTTCCCAGCTTAGCTTTCGCATTACTTCTATCCAGAAATTAGTCTTTTTCTCAGAGTAGGTAGCATTACTTGCATGTTTGAACATTTGCTGTGGTTCCTTTGTGGTACTGAAAACAGACTCTTACAGCTTCAGTGAATCTCAGCTTCAGCTGTGTGCCATAGCCAGGCGATGATGTCCCAGACTGCTAGAAAGAGGTGTTCATAATTAACAAAGTAGAGTAGCCGCTGAGTAAATGGATATTTTGTTTTCTTCTGAAGCTAAAGACCACCCTTATTTACTTAAATAGTTAGGTTCCAGATGTTTTACAAGTGACTATTTTCAAAAGTAATTTAATGGTAAAAAATAAAGGCTCATATATTCTGATTTGAAGATGCTATTGGGGCCATTCTTGATTCCTTTTCTGTTACTATAGCACTATTTACAAACAGCCCATATCCCATAATGAGTTCATAGTTTTTATTTGTGATACAAAACCATGTTTCCAGATATTTTCAGATGCTTAAATGTTTTGCACCATATAAAATGATAGATGCTTGTCTAAAAATGTAAAAACATCTATATGATTGTTGTCACCTGGAATATATATGCATATTCAGGAAAATATCATTGATCCTCACTGAGTAGCTGCTATAGCATCTGAAAGCTAAAATTAAATCTTGTGGCTGGGAGAAGGATCTGGGTATAACAGTTCTTAATTTCTGCCTATAGCACAGACTTGCTGGAATATCTAATACTGGTCACAAAACTTCTGTGCCTCCTTTCTTTATCTCTGGATGGCAAGCACATAGCCCTTCCCTTGCAGGTTGGCTGCAGATTTAATTAAGCCTAGGGATGGTAGTTTCATGCTTGGCCTGAAGTCACTAGGCAAGTAAGAACTTCAACTTACCCACAATAATACACCAACCAGAAAGCCAAGTTTGCTCTTTCTCCTCTTTGCCTCATTCTCCTCTGATCTAAATTTCAAAAACTTTCATTGAAAGGAAAAAAGGAAAAATCCTTTCTTCTTCATGAAATCTACAAGATTGCTTTTTGTGTATATGGATATTATTTTTTCCCCAAGGTCATGGTCCAACTTCTTGGAGTGAATATCTAAGGAATGAGACAGTCTAACATAGATATTATATTAGTTCAGAATATAAGCAAATTATTTTTGGAGGGGTGGGGGCAAATAACAGGTTGGGAGCTCTGAGTGTGGGTTTTTCACTGCTCTGTGTGAGCTGAATGCCTAGTGATAAGGATCACATAGCAGTCCATGATGATATTTTCTTTATGCACTGGTCAAGAACATTTCATATATCATTTATAAACTCTGTGCTATGATGTCATGATGTCACTCTCAAACAAATTAAGCATAAAGAAATGCAAGGAGACAAGTTCACTTTCTTTTCTTATGGACTGCTGATATCCTAGGTCATGTAGTTTCTGGATGGAATGAGAAAGAGGCCTCTCACAGGAGAGAAGAGAATGACTCAGCAGTTGGTTTTCAAATGTTCCATTGTGTACTTGATGCATTTCACAGTTCCAACCCAAGCCACACTCAGAACAGTTTCTCCTTCCACTCTTCTGGGGAAAAAAAGTCAAGGAGGAGTTTTTGTATTTCTAAAAATGTGCATGGGTGAATACTGCTTCATTGTCATCTTTCTAGTTAAATGTATAATCTTGATTTAGCAGCCTTTCCTTGAATGTCTCTATGCATCATTTGGGAGTTTTCACTTGAAGTCCTCTCCACTGCATCTTCAGTGAGGGTAGATTTATTTTAGGTCTACAGATCATTGCATAGGTTTCCTCCAAATGTCCAACTTCATACTCACCTTCTTGTGCCTTCTCAGGCATTTCCCTGTGAAAGAGCATGCTTTTTTGCTTACTTGAAAGGTTTTAAATAACCAATTGCTGAAAAATTATCCTTCTTTGATCTTTGAATCTTTTCTTTCCAGATGATCTCATGTGCTCTGTAATTCTCTGAATTATTTCCTAACCTGTAAGTTTTTAAATGATCTTTGTGTTCAGTGGTTGCTATTCATACCGAGAAATCAAATACCTTTTTTATATTAATTCCGCCACAGCTAAATAAGTCATGTTTAAGCATATAGTCAATTCACAATGGTGTAGCTTTGACAGGGAGTCACTGTGGTCAGGTGAAGACCATATGGCTCTCTACCAAGAAGTCACCCAAGGTGCCATTATGTTATGATATTACTGGACCCTGGGATCTACTTCCTTATTATGTTGTTCAGTATTTTATAGACTTGCAAAGAGTGAATCATACTAATCAAAGTTACATGATACTAAAGTGTGTAAACCAAAATGAGCATTTAGAATGAGGATATGCTTTTCTCATGATGGAGATGAGTACAATGTACCTGAATCCCTGAGAAGTGGACTTAACTAGAGTTGCTCAGCTAGTGCAGTGAAGAGGGCAGCCCTGAGGAATATTTTACCACGGCTGTTTTGAAACTGTTGAGTCATCCATCATTATAGATTACATCACTGTAACAACCAACAAGTGTGTCCTCTATAGGATTTGATAAACAAAGTCAACTTCAGGCTTTATTAAAGCTCTGTTGAGGAGCCTGACAGTACTCCTTTAATTCACACATTTTTCTCCAGCTGAGTACAGTTATGTTTCTGCTTTAAAAATGATAAGCATCTTCCAAATCTACTATCCTTCTATTACACTTGGGTCTTTCTAGTTTCTTGAGATGCAAATTTAGAGATATCTTCCTGGGTTACTCCTACAAAGGCTAGTCACACCCATTGTTTATGGACTTTTCTAGTTTATTAATTAATGTTCAGTTCCTGGTTGGGTGACTGATCTTTTCTTGATGTCTCCAAGGTCTACCAACATATTACAAAATACTTGCCATAGTAATTCTATTATCATTTTCAGATAGACAAAGCATATATACCTTTCAACCAACTTCTCCATTTATAGTACATTGTAAAACAGAAAAAAACGAGTATCTGATGCAAATACTCCACAATAGGGAAATTGGGGACTATAGAAGCTCAGCTATAATTAAATAAATCAATCTTCAGTCATTAATCAAATAAATTTGCATTGTTTGGGAATTCCCTCCGCTGTATCCCAAGTGCTAACTATGCAGTGGAAATCTACACTGACAAAGAATTCACTGTTCCATGAATCATTTCACATAATCATTTTGGCATGATTTTAAACTGTTAGAAAATCCTCTTTTCTTATTGAGGTTGTTGGTAAGTTTCTGATTGTTTTATTGTGAGAGTAGTTGCCCAGGCCTCTCGCAATCATTGTTCTCTTTCTCTCAACTTCCTTTAGTTTTTTCAGTGTTCTTAGATGTTAATGTCTCGAGCTGGGAAAGTCTAGAATTCTGTGTGGAGCTACCATCTTTTGATTTCAAGACTCCAGTGCTTTAAGTGCCCACATCACACTATTGACTCATAGTAAGATTGTGCTAAACCGAAACCCAAGGTGCTTTTTACAAGTTTCGATGGCAAACTAAATCTCCCCAGACTCTGACAGCACAAAACTTCCTTTGATTCCAAGTGCAGAACTTTCCATGTATCCTTATTATATCATTTTGTTGTATGTTTCACTTTTCAGTCCCTTAAGACACTTCTGAATTCTTACTTCATCATGCGGCATATTTATCCAGTATAACGTAAGGAGAAAAACTAAAAAACAAACAAAAAACAGCCCCAAACAAAACACAACAACAAAAATAACCCCAGGCCTTCTATATATCTCCATATAAGACATTGATAAAAATATTATATTCTAAAAGGCCAAATAGAAGATGTGGTGTCACAATGTAGAGTTGTATTTCATTAAATCAATGATTAATTCATTCAAATGTTCATGGAAACCTAGCATATGTCAGGCATTGTGCTAGGCCTTGTGGAAACTTGGTGAATAAACAAACTTAGCTTTTATGAAGCTGATATGTTAGTGGAAAAAAGTAGAAAATAAGCAGAGGTTGGTAGGAAATAAACAAGGTTGGAATCGAGAATGACAGGGCTGAGTAGGAGGCCATCTAATTTAGAGACAGATTCTGAATAGGTGGCGTTTAAACTAAAGATTTCAGTTTGAGAATGATCCAATTATTCAAAGGGCTGAGAGAACATTGCAGGCAGAAGGGAAGAGCAAATGTAAGTAGGAAGGAATGACCTTGGTTAAGAATAGAAAGTCACCAGCGTGACTGAAGCTTAGTGACCCAGGAGAGAAGTAGGTGGGGCAGATCATGTAGGACATTGTAGATCCTGGTATGGACTTAGGTTTCTTTTTCTTCTTTCCTGGTTGCCAATAGCTTTTGAGTAAGTCTGTGCAACAACTGAACAATCCACCTACCCATTACTGCTATCCAATCCACATTTCTCCATTTTCTTCACCAGAATATCATGAGAAACTCTGTCGGATGCATTGGCAGAATCCTGGTTTACTCGATAGAGTTTTTTCTTATGTATAATTCCAAACAAACAATATTCTTTTAGGATTTGTTCTTAGTGAACCATTGTAGCTCGTTTGTTCAGTTCTTCTAAACCACTTGTTGATGGACTCATTATAGAAATTTATCAGAGATTAGAGTCAAGTTGAACAGTATAGTATTTCTACAATTTATGTTTTTGAAACTTGAGCCAAGATTTTTTCACATCTTCAATCTATTTAAATTTCTTCCATTCCCACTTATTGCACAAGATGACCACAAATGGTTCTCAATCAAACTTACAAGATGGTCCAATACCTGGCAATATAATTCACTCTATTTTGAGTAACTGAATCCTTTCTTGCTATAAATGTATCGAGATGTGTTCTGGGTCATTGTACTTTAAGTTTGGAGACACTTTCCTCAATAAAGAAAAGGGAATCAGAACAGTACTCAGCTGGTCTCTCCCCTCTCTCTCCTCTGGCAATTTCACTTCATGTGTCCCAATAGTTTACTTCATGGCCACCATGCCTGGGCCAATGTTCCCTCACCTTGCTTTAAGCATAGCTAACAGACGATACCAAACAAAAGTCCTGTTAAAGATAGCACTTAGCATTTTGAGGGAGAGGTGGGGACAGAAATATATTCTTTGAACAAATAATATTCCTAAATGGTCAGATTATTTGTCTTCAGAAAAACACAGGAAAAGTGTATATTCATTTTCTTGGTTTGCTTCTGTTAGTGATGGCAGCCCACAATGTGGAGAAATTAAAAGGAGAGAAATGGTATTGTATCTTCTTTTCCAAACTGGGAGTAAAGTGTAGGGAGCGATATAAGTGTGTTGAATTCACCTCGCATGTGACCATAGGAGCTGGAACCTACTTGGCTATGACTGTTCGCTTTCCAGTTTTAGATACTCTGCAAAAGCGTGTACTCTTTCCTACCTTTGTGGTTTACGTCTGAGTGAAACAAATCTGCAATCCAAATCTTAGAAGATATGGATGTCTAAGGTGCCTCATTAAAAGCCAAGAATGAAGATGACCGTAAGTCACTTACATTATCTGGCCCCTAGTTTTCTCATCTGAAAAATTCAGAGGTTGGAAAGGTCATCTCTGAGACGCCTTCCAACTAAATACTCTATGATTGTAAGAAAATTGTCTTACTCCTGAATAGAAAGTTTGATCTTCCTTGTGGAGATTGAAGCAAAGCTAAGATACTTTCTTTTTTTATTCTTCAGCAATTTTATGTGCAACTCTTACATAAAGTACTAGAAAATTAGATCAATTTTCCTTGGAATTTTCAAAGAACGTTTAAAACACATTGCATTTATCAGCTAATATCCCCTCTATGCCATTTGAGGCAGCATTATGCTGGATGTTAAAAATGACCAAAACTTAGCTGATCGGTCCTAAGCCATGTTCTATCTTGAGCAATTTTTATGTACCACATTCAGACTTTCCTGCAGCCAAATACTGTATGTGAGAAGATGCTCAATAAATCTTCAGTCTTCTGTGTTGCCCAGTTTGAATAAACAGTGCATCTATTATAGCAACTTATCTGTGTATAATCTGGTGAAAAATAAGTGGTTTTAGGCCTTGTAAAATTTTAGGAACATCTCTGAGGAAATAGATAGTGCTAACTCCTTTTTAGATTTGCTTTCTTCTTTTAGTTGAAATATTCTCATTTTATCCAGAGGGAAAACGAATTGCCACCAACATCAATTTCAGTAGAATTTCATATACATTTTTAATCCAGAGGCTTAGAAACAAATAGTCATAGAATGTGTACCAGAGAAACCAGACATTAAAGGCAAAAGTATTTTTCTCAATGACCTTTTTTCCAGCATTTTCAATTTTTATGGGATATTTGGTTAAACATCATCACTCAGCTATTCCTGATATGGACTAAGTACTAAGATTAAATTTCTAAAAGAAAATATTCAGTCTTCATAATTTGCACCCAGTCACAAAGAAAAGATATGAGAGAGAAAGCAGTTAAAGGTTGTTTCAGGCTATATTCTGATTTGAGAGAGAGAGAGGAAAGGAAGGAAGAAAAGAGAAAAAATGAAGAAACTTATTTCCCCTTTTTCTTAATTCCGTTCATTAAGTACCTTCTTTATCTCATTTTTATGGATACTTGTTTCTTCTGAGTCTGAACCAGTCAACTTCTATTCTAATGTCTTTGAATACTGAAAAGTAATTTGCAGGTGTTTCATAAATCTTGACCATGGAACCTAATTCTCAGTAATCAGCTGATACTGAAACAGGATATAAAGGTTATTTCAATACATTTAATTAGATAAATTGATTGATGCATTAACTCCATTAATTGTTCTAGAATGCAAATGGAAGTCTGGACTTGAATGAATTCAGAGATTCTGATCTGTACTCTTACTCCAAGGACAGGCGAGAAGGAGACTGTCGTCTATTTCTTTCATTTGCTTCATTTAAAAAAAATTCTGGTACTATTAAATTCTTTAAAAAGCAGCACTGTGAGCACACAAGTTTGTTTGTACTGTGAAATAAAATAACATGCACTGTCCTTCTCCAAGTGTGTGTGTGTGTGCACACATATGTGTGTGCATACACACATCACTATAGTCATCACCACCACAATGAAACTTTTTTTTATGACTGCATTTCCTATAAGGCAGATAAGAATGTTGAAAACTGAGATATGGATTGGGGCCCTAACATTAGGCCTACAGCATTTCCTATTGCAACACAGACACACGTTGTTGAACTTTCTTTTCTTTAGCTGGCTAGCAACACAATGTGTTATTTGTTATTCTCCTTAATTCTCCAAGAAATAAAAGATGCCTTTGGCTAATTTAATAGGGAACAATCCATGTCTGTTGAGGAAAAGTAGTAAGGGCTGTTGCTTGCATGCCGTCAATCTCTGCATTTTGCCAAAATGTAACATCCATGGAACCATGCCTCAATGGGCTGGGTTGGCAGAGCTCTGAATGAAGGGTGGCCCACAATCCTTTTGTGGCTCCAGACTGTAATTCTAGTAGGGAAGTGATTCTTTTCTTATAAATAAAACTACCTTGTACTGTTGTTCAATGTGAACCGACACCAGTTCTTTACCATCTCACATTTAATTGTTGTGAAAACTTATCTCAAGGATTTTCCATATCTAATTTTCACATTTTCTCCCAGAAAGCATCTGTTTCATGCAGGTGCTTTTGAACATGTTGTTTTATTTTTTCCTCTTTCTATCCAGGAACAGTTGGTGTTACATTTATTGGGGGCATCAATGTCACCTTTTTGTGGTATGACAAGTGCAGTACGTTGCCGAAGTGAGAAACTTTGGGGTCAGGTATTCTAGCTGCCTAACACTTTCTGGTATTCCTGCTGCTGCCTGTGAAGTTCTAAAGGGAGTTGTAATGAAGACACACCCAGGCATAGAGTGGTAGGAATAGAATGTGTTCCCTGCAAAGGCTTCTCAACGTGGCATATTTCCCATGATTTCCTACAATTACAGAAAGCCCAGTTCTGGTCAAATAATAAAATGTATTCTGTGAAGATAATTGGAAGGGGCATAAAAATAAATGTAGCACAATGCCTGCTTTCTTTTCTTCCTGTTAAATAGCATAGAAGGAAAACTTGGAATCTGAGGCATCTGGTCTTTAAATAATCTGTTGTTATCAAATAATGCAGAAGACCGAACTGAAACATTTCAGATGCGGAAACAAGGATCACCTGTAGGGGAAGAAAGAAGGGCTGGTTACTTCTGGAGATGCTGGCTTAGAAATATACCTGAGACCCTAGCGTGTTGACACCAGTAGCTAAAACAGGGCTGACCAAGGCAGACTAGTAGTTGCCCAGATAATAAAGAATTAACGCCAAATGATTAGCATCAAGAAAGCCACGAAATATGGCAAGAAAATCCTCAGACAGCCTGAGATTTCTAGTTGGCTCTGGTGAAATAAACCATAGACATGATTACTATTTAATAAATGATAGCTATTATCTGCTATAAGAACAAGGGATGTGACAGACGGGGCTCACTAGGAAAGTTGGGGTCAATGTCCTAACCAAGGGCGGTGGTTCCCAAACCTGCCTGCATACCAAAATCACCTGAGAAAAAGGGTTTAAAAAACTTTAGAGGCTTTCTAAGCCTCACCTCTAGAGCTTCTGATTTGGTAGGTCTGTGTTGGTATTCAGGAACGCGTATTTATGACACTTCTCCAGGATGACGATGGGAAGCGAGGGTAAAGCAGCTCTCCTATAGCATTTGGGATGACACAGGGGCGGGGACTCAGCCTGAAGCGGCACCATTCACCGTTTCTCCTTCCCATCACTTGGTGGAAGGTCCCTTTGCTGATCTTTCATCAGCCATTTACCAAAACCAGATTTGGAAAGGATTCTGTGTAATTCTGTGAAAATTAGACTTCCTTTCTGTGTTGACAAATGCCAAAGAAATATTTCAAGGCAAAACTAAAACAAAGTCCAATGAAAACCAAAAGCCTATGGAATTATGCATACATTTGAAGACACAGTGGCTTTACCTGGTTTAATTTATCTAGATGTGTCTTTTCATGTTACACACACATAGGACAATTTTTGCTGAAGAAGAGCAAAAACATTGCAAATATTATACATTACAAATATGCAAACAGATGTAAATAGATTCAACAGTTCTGAAGGACAGTGCTTTGGGTATGATTGGGTAGTGAGCTATTATTACCAAATCACTGTTTTTTAGTCTTAAGAGGCAACTGCTGGTACTGTTTTATCATCTTGCTACGCAGGGTGTAAAGGCTGTGGAAGCCCGTTGTATGGAACAAGCCATCTTTTCCTTACGGACAGAGGAATAAAAGAAGAAAAGTGGCATGAATAATCTCTCCCTTCCAAACACATCTTGCTCTTCCCTGTAGTCTAATGACAGAAATCTTAAATGTGTTGCCCTCTACCACTTTCTTCTAAGTATTTGGGATTTGAAAAAGTTGCCCTCCCATCAAAAAAAATACGCAAAAATAAAAATCAGGACACATAGGTGGGGAGAGGATGAAGTATGGAAAAGGGACAGTGGCAGTGTGCTCTGGAAAACAATGTATCTGCTTCCCAGGAGGAGAAGGAAGACACCCACCAGCAGCTAAAGTGGTCATATTATTATTTTCTCTCCTGCTAATATTAAACGCTGTATGAAGATAGGAGCAGAGTCGCAAATATATCAAGGAGGAATCATTCACAGGTACAAAAGAACATATTTTTCAGTTTAAAATTTTCCTTAAGTTCTACTCAAATATATTTTTCTCAGATCATATATTATTTCTTAGGTAAAAGGGAAATTCCATGGTCTAGCGGGAGGTTCATTACTCTGTTTACTTTTGATTATTTAAAGAATTCTACGCTTTTGTGTTTTGAGTTATTGCTCTAAAGTTGAAAATTTCAGGAACTTGTTCCACCCAGACAGCAACTGGTTACAACTGCTGCTGGATTTTGCCCAAGTTTATTTTTAAACAGTGATAAAGGACAATTTCACATTAAGATAGGCTGACGCTGGTCCTTTGACATGTTTTTCCTGGGCTAAAAAAAAAAATCACATTCCAAATAATCATTTGGGTAGGAATGTAAATACAGAATAAAAAATAAAGAGTTCTTTTTTTTTTAAGTCCTGCTTTCTGATGAGGAAGATTGGCCCTCAGCTAACATCTATGGCCAATCTCCCTCTTTTTTTTCCTCCCCAAAGCCCCAGTACATAGTTGTAGATCCTCGTTGTAAGTCCCTCTAGTTCTTCTATGTGGGATGCCACCACAGCATGGCTTGATGAATGGTGTGTAGGTCTGCGCCCAGGATCCAAACCAGCAAACCCTGGGCCGCCAAAGCAGAGTGCACAGATCTAACCACTATGCAACCAGGCCAGTCCCCCAAAATAAAGAATTCTTAATACCATTTACATTGTAGGAAAATTGTTGTATCCAGGGGTAGATTTTTGCACAGTTCCTTAACTTGTGCCATGCATATGCTACCATTTTGCATTCTTAATCAGTGCCTCTGCTAAGAATAAATAGTAACAGATTAAGCGCATGAATTAAGGCCAGTAGGGGACCTGGGCGTACTTCAGAAATGTGAAGAGCAGTGACTTAGAGAAGCAGGTGGCAGAGAATAGGAAGAACCCATATCAGCTGCCTAGAGCCTGGGTGGTGGAGGTGTCTATTCAAAGCTGGACCCCAAAGCAGAACCCTGGGGACTGATGACTTCAGGAAGTCTCCTCTGCAAGCAGATGCAACTATCTGCTTAAGAGGGAAGGCTTCTTTTTCCTGTGCAAATTGAGAGTAGGCAAGCTGCAGGTGTCCAGGATTGCCTGCCTGCATTGTCTTCTAGTTTTTCCAATCTTAGCTCCTTTTTGGTGGTAACCATTACTGCTGGAGGGTGCTCTGGCTGGCTTGTCTTGCTGCCCCAAGCCCTCAGCTATAGCAGAAGTGGCCCTGGGAATCTGAGACCTTCCTCTTCTCGTGGGGAGGAGTGAGGGAGGTGATCTTGAGTCTGGAGCTAGAATTAGGCAAGACGGAGGCGTTGAGTCACTATAGAGTACCCAGAGAGCCAGATGCTGTGTTAGAGGGTCTGGGGATACAGTGTGAACCTGGCAGGGATGGTCCCAGACCTTATGGAGCTCACAGGTGGACCTTGTGCAGCAGAGTTAAGCTCAGGTCTCAGCTTGAGTGACCTCATCTATATAAAATTGGTGTAGTAATAACGCCACATAGTGTTGTGAAAATGTATGTAAGGCATCCATTCCAATATCTGGCTCATAACAGGTGATCAGTAAATGCTTTTCTCCTTTCCTCCTCTTCCTCTACCCCGCCTGGAACTTAATCATCTATGTAGAAACTTTTGGAAAACAATAGACAGATGGTCAGCTGTAGATGCCTCGTACATATAATCAGCACTCCAACACCTTCTTTATCATCCAGCACTCCCCCTTTATTCCACGGCATGCTTCCTTTTGGTGATGACTTCATTTCTCCTCAAGGTTGTCCTTGATGTTCTTTTTAACCCAATTCCACCCACATACCATATGCTGGAGGGTGCTGGTATAGAGGAGAGGTGCCGAGATTTGTTCTGCATCCTGCACCTGCCTGGGGCTGGACCTGCCTATATATAGATAGCAATGAACAGCAGGAATCTCTGAAATGTCAAGTCAAGGGAACAGGCAGGTCCCTTTGCCCTGTTTGGGAATGTGCAGAGTGGTATCAGTAGACGGACATGGCAGTGTTCTCAAAACCCTACACACAGATGCAATGACTCTGCTCTTATTCCTTTCATCTTTGCTCATTCTGAGATTCTAGGCTATCTTCAAAGGCAGGTACCGGGAGTCTACAGCTGTCTTTATGTTTGAGGGTGTAGGCTCCAGAGTCTGAATAATTTGGTTCAATGCCACCTTCACTGTGTACAAATCATGTCATCAGTGACAAGCCCATAATCAGTGGGAGCTTAGGTTTCCTAAGCTTTAAAACAGAATGCATGTACTAACACCATTTCTCGTAATAATGCCCAGCTCAATAAGTAAGAATGCCTCTCTTTCTGTTGCTTAGACCAAAAGCTTTGAAGTCATCCTTAATTTTTGTCTTTCTCTCCTGTTCTAATCTAGCTATCAGCATATCCTATTGGCTCTGTCTTCAAAATAAATCAGGAATCCAAATGAAACCACGTCCCTCACTCCCTTCTGTTTCCAGGGCATCTTTTCTGAGAGGTCTGCCCTGACTACCCTGTGTCATATCTGTCTATCTCCTTCTGCCAAGTTATTTTGTCCATGGGACCTCTTTGATTTCACATACTATATTTGTCTGTTTTCTGTCTCCCTTACTAGACAGTAAACTCAATGACATCAGGGATTTTGTATGTTTTGTTCACTACTGTATCCTCATCAATTAGTGCATAGTCTGGCACGAAATCATTCTTGTGGAGGTTCCATGTCAAAGAAAGCATTTAGCCCTTTGATTAAACCAGAAAATATATGTAAATCACCTAGCAGAATCCCTCTGTGTCTCTCTGTGTTATGCATTTTGAATCATAGGGAGGTTTTCTTTGATGCTAGTCAGAAGCAACACAAACTAACTTCAAATTCTGGGACGCTGCTCTGTGAGAATCTCCGAAAGGACCTACTAAATCTCTTTTAGAAGGAAAAAAACATCAAGCTCACTGTGTCAAAAAGCAACGCATAAAGCTTGCATCTAAAGCTGTGATGCTGACACTTGGATGTGACTTCTTGAGATCAGTGTTTCTCAATACCTGGTTGCCAATCACCAGCATCAGAATCACCTTGTGGTGTGTATCAAGTACAGATTCCCAGGATCCTAGCCTGATTCTCTGAGAACTGCTTTGTAGCCATGTTTTGTACATTGCTCTCGTTGGAATGTTTACATCAACAGCAGCATCCCATGTCTCCAGGTGTCAGAGAATGTACTGAGCATCCAGTAAGTGGCCCAGGGGGCCAGGAGCTGAAGCAAGAAAAATCACACCATCCTAGCTCCAGTACGCAGATTGGGAGAACATACCAGATAGATCAGAATAAAAATACCAAACCTACATCTGAATGTGAAGTCAGGTATTTTTATCCCCTCAGCAGATTAAAAGGGCTGGGTGGGTGAGTACAGGTTGTGGTTCACTGTGTAAGGAAAGAGGACAGTAGGCCTCTAGCTAGATATGTCAGAACTGTCTAATCTGGGAGAGGCAGCGGGTCACGATGGAAGACTAGAAACTTTATTTTTGGAAAGATTAGCTTGATTATGCATCTGTTTTTATGAATCTTATGAGCATAAATCCACATGGGAAATTCTCTATTTCAAAGGATAATATAGAGCAGTATGGTGCTAAACGTGTAAATTACACAAATGCCCAGAATCTCTGTTTAATTCACATAGTATATTACGATATTGACTTGTTATACCTGGAAGACAGCATGATTGACTTGTGTAATTAACTTAACTTTAGTGATTAAAAAAATTGAGTTAACATTATTTCTATTTTTTTCCCAAGACTCGGAATTCTGAAAAACTTTTCACTGCTTAAAGGAAATATAGGAAAGTAAGAGTACTGACAACCTGCAAATTGGTATTTTATTAAAACTTACCAGCAGTTACTTAGGTGGATAGAGTCCTCAGTCAAGATCATTAAAATCCGTAGGCCTGAAGGGGAGCAGAATAGGCCATCCCAAAATGTACCACTTTACCATGTGGGTTATTTTGAGCTGATCACAATCAAGACCCAGCAGATTCAGGAAACTGTTTACCTCTCCCTCAACTGCTTAAAAGAATTTAGATAGGGGGCCTGGCCCGGAAAGAGAGCTATTACCAGAGATAACTTTTTTATCTGAATGACTTACGTGCATGGCAGGACAGACATCTGAATACCAAACTTCTACTCTTCTTATCTTCCTGAGAATTGCCCTCTTTCCCTTCGAAGCCCCAGGCCCTACCCTAACCCATTCCTTAGTCAGGATAACATATAATCCTCAATTGCCTGACTGCCTTTGGGTCTCATATATTTTTGGGGCTCCCATATATACAAAATTAAATTTGTTTTTCTCCTATTAATCTGCCTTATTATTTTTGTTAGAACAGCCAAAGAACCTAGAAGGGTAGAAGGAAAATTTTTCATTCCTGACAGCCCCAAGTAAGACTTTCAGTCAAAACTACTGTGGATTCTATCATTTGGTGATGAAATATGACTCTTGAAAGCAGCGAGATACTTTTCTAAGAGTATTTTAAAATTAATAGGTTACTTGAGTAATTTCTAATGAAAGAAGCCTACTAATCTTCTGAGATGTGAAAGATTGCACTATTTTAATATTTTTAGTGAGTATACTAAGCCAGGGTGATTTTTTTCACAGCCCTCCCCACTCACCTACATCAGGGTCATTGTGCTTATCATTTGTTTCCAGAATAGACTCTAGACTATGTGCTTAAAACCTTCTTGTCATTTCAAATTCATAAAATATAGCCCACCATTTCTTCTTTTCATAATGAAGTCAAACTCAGCTGCGTATGATAATGATAGATGTATTCTTTCATTTGTCACAGTATTTGGGGGTCTCCACTTGGTTCCATAAGGTATTTGTAAACCCTGAAAATCAACTCTGATTATTTGGTCTGGCTAGAATGGGCATCTGTGTGGAGTTTTAGCAGCTATATGGAAGCATGAACTAAGGATCTCTTTTCATTATTCCTACATGATTGAAAAAAGATTACAACCCCCAAATAAGAGTAGTTTCAGTATTTCTCTCTGGGAGGGGCTAAGGGAAAATATTATGTTTGAAAAGAGAAGAGACATATTAAAGCTGTGTTTGAGAGCAAGTACATGGCTTTTATTTAGGATATATGTTTCTAGACAAAACAAAGTTTTTCAAAGATGCTGTTATTCACATCTTATGTAAGATTGTGAAAACATCAACTTCAATCTATGTCAAAGACCGAAATCACCAAGGGTGGTAGGGGGTGCAGATGGAGATTATTGGGAGCTAGAGTATTGCAAGTCACAATTTGTTGCTATCAGTAGCCTTGAAAAATACTGAAACAAATCAAAACAAAAACATTCCTACATAGTTAACAGTGAATGTTAACTGACATGCTGATGGTTGGTGTTCTCCGGTAGAACCAGCTTCTATCGTTGATGAAGAGGAAACTGGGGGTGGTGTCTGGAATGGGGACTAGGGCATGGTCTCCACCTTTGGTTGGTTGTGGAGAACTGTAGCCAATAAAACGGCTATACTTTGATTTCCTTCTAAATGTGGCACTTGGGTCTTGTTTCCATAATGTTTCCTGTAGCATCTTTTCATTATTAAAAAATGTCCTGCCAGTATAGGGCCCTGGAAATTGTTGACAAAGCACTACTTTCGGGATGCTCAGAAGAGCAATTGTTTCACCTGTTCCCTTGAAAACAGCACGTCTCGTGAGATAGTCAGATGAAAAAGATTAACTTGAGCAATTAAGTAATTTCATGGGGAAGAGTAGTGAGGGTTTCAAATTCCTGGGGTTTCACTCATTTCTGAACAGATCTGCTTCTGAGACCAAATTAAATATGAGTCACAAAATTCGTTCTGAATAGCTCTTTCTTTTCAAACACATAAAGGTCCATGAGTAAGAAATTCATGAGAATGTATGTTGTGAGAGTGTATATTTTATAGCATACTATGTTTGAAATTTAGTTACAACGAGGTCTCCTGGACAGTATGGCTGACTGAGAACACTAACCACTGTTTTCATCACGTTGTCACAGTGGTATAGAACTCGAGAATGGACTGCACATGCACACCCATGCCTGCAAATGTGAAATTGTTGAATATCAGAAGATAAGGAAGTACCTAAATTGTTATAGAGTTGAAGCACAGTGTCTGTACGAGTCAGTGGGTCGATACTTTAAATTAATAACTTTTAGGATTTAATCTCTAATAAATTAGAAACGTGAGAAATCTAATGTGTTGCCAGTGATTTCCATTAATCTCTTCTTTGTTAGAATTGTGTGGTTTATATAAAGGATAAAAAATGAAGAATAAAGTAAATTCTTTAGCCTAAGTTTGGTTTGATGGCCTTTGAGGGACCTATCTAATGAGTCCATGGTTTTAGTACCTTCTCTGGGAGGAAAGTTACTCATCGCACACTAAGCGCCAATGTTGACGATATCGGTGAAACAATGGGTGAATTGCTTTAGACTCCCTAAAGCAACATGTTTATGCCCCAAGCTTATTCTCAACTACAGTGGGGACTTCTTGGATTCAAAGATGTTTTTCTCCATCACATATCCATCATATTTTGTGAGTGGTATATTTTAGTGCAAATTTTACTTTTCAGTGCTATTAGACAATTTTGGCTTACTGAGTAAGATGACATTTATTAAAAAATAAAACAAAAAATATTTTTTGTTTCTCACCACATTGTGACCAAGTAATACTGTTTTTAATATTAGGAAAATAAGATTTTCTGTTTATCAAACTGTTGAAGATATGTGTCAGCAAAAGAGTAGTCTATGAACCATGAAGAAAGATGTCAAAATTCACACCATTGCCTAATTAAGCATTTTCTCCAAATATATTCCCCAAAGCTCTAGAGTGTTTATAAATTGTCTGTTAGTAATAGAATTACTCATAGAAATTAACTCTTTAACATAATTACAATAAGTAATATAGGGGATATAATTATGAAGATATCATTATTTTGGTCTCTCAATTAAGTCATGTTCTTAATACTGACGTTAACTGCTACAGGTAGGAGTACATTCTGATAAGGATACTTGATAAAGGCATGAGAAAAGTGGAGACATTTCTGTTATTATACTGTGTATAAAGTTTGAAAAATAGGGGCCAGCCCAGTAGCATAGCGGTTAAGTGCATGTGCTCTGCTTTGGCAGCCCGGCATTCGCAAGTTTGGATCCTGGGCATGGACCTATACACCACTCATCAAGCCATGTTGTGGCAGTGTCCCACATACAAAATAGTGGAAGATTGGCCCAGAGGTTAGCTCAGGGCCAATCTTCCTCACCAAAAAACAAAAAGAAAAAGAAACCATATTTTAAATGCCATAGGCTAGCTTGTAATTTAGAGAAACTAAAAACTGAAGAAATAGTGAAGTATTTTAAGGTGATGTGAGTAATATTTTTATTCTAAATTATCTGGGATTTTTTTGTATTTTTGTCTTATGTCTTGCTTCTGATTTTTTCAAAGCCAGGCAGACCTGTGAACATGTATTTTAAAACTAAATATAGTATTTAGTTTAATAGGATGGAAAATACACTTCAATGTACCTTTACTGTAGTGTCTAAGTCTCAAAAAAAAATAGTAATTTCTTGGAGTTAATTATCCTTTACGTGGATAATCACAATACTGAAAAAAGCTATTAGGTTTATACTAGGAAAACAGTAGACACTTAAAAGCTTGTGGGTTTAGGACCAGAAATGTATTATACAGGACCCTAAGGCTAAGGCAAACTCGGGAGGAAAGGACAGAGAGAGGTTTGAGCTGCAGGTTAATTAACCCTCAAATGCCTCCATTTACACAAAGGGAATTTTTTTGAGGGAGCTTAGCCCTGAGCTAACATCTGCTGCCAATCCTCCTCTCTTTTCCTGAGGAAGACTGACCCTGAGCTAACATCCGTGCCCACTTTCCTCTACTTTATATGTGGGACACCTGCCACAGCATGGCTTGATAAGTGGTGCGTAGGTCCACACCTGGGATCTGAACCAGTGAACCCCAGGCCACTGAAGCAGAACATGCAAAATTAACCACTGTGCTGCCAGCCAGCCCCCCTACACAAAGGGGATTTTATGGAAATCTTTGGGAGCCTGGTGGTTACTTTCTAAGCTATGTAGATATGAAACTCTCCTATAACTCCCCTTCACTTGAAACTTTTTTTTTTAAAGATTTTATTTTTTTCCTTTTTCTCCCCAAAGCCCCCCAGTACATAGCTCTATATTCTTCATTGTGGGTCCTTCTAGTTGTGGCATGTGGGACGCCGCCTCAGCGTGGTTTGATGAGCAGTGCCATGTCCGCGCCCAGGATTCGAACCAACGAAACACTGGGCTGCCTGCAGCAGAGCGTGCGAACTTAACCACTCCGCCACGGGGCCAGCCCCTCACTTGAAACTTTTGAAAAGAATGTCTAGTATTATAGAGAATGGCAATGAGCTGACTGTAATTATCTTTCAAATCAGAAAAGACTGCTTTGGTAAGCTTGTAACTGACATTTTTAATATTCTTTTACTGTGCAAGAGGCTTCATGAATTGCTTGTTTTCCTTTCAAAATTTAGCCTTTTAGTTGTTATGCTGTTTAATTACCGTATATTTGTTATAGTTCCTAGAGTAACTATGTGCAATCACATAATTAAATTAGAATCCGTAATTATGATGTGTGATTGTGATATAAAATTTTCTACTAAGTTTTGTTGAATGAAATGTCCCAAGCATACATGTCACATTCTCATTAGATAACTTTTCTAATTGTTCCTTTTCAAAATTATTGAATGATTTTTTTTCTGTTTTAAAAAATTACCTTTTACGTAATTTGTAAGCCGAATTACACGTGTTCTTGTTAGCTGCCTCTGGAATACTTCATATTTAATGTCCAACTTTGACCATTTGTGGAATAGAATGGTCAAGAGAATGTGGTGGGAGGTGCTGGAGGGGACTGCTTTGCTGCATGACAGACCCCCTGGGGAGCAATCAGAGGTGGATTGAACAGGAGGTTAACGAAGGCAAGCTGGGGAGAGCCCTATCCAGGTCTTAGCACAGTTGTGTAGTTGGTAAATTGTTGTCTCTTTCCCTTCCATCACCTCTTCCCCTCATATTGGGTGGTATTGGGGTGGCTGCAGACATTTCTGGTGTCTGGTTAAGGCATAACTAAAGTTGGGAATACACTGTGTTGAGTTTGGTGGGCCATATCGGTGTAGTTTCCATTCATTTCTATGTACAGTTCAATGAGTGCTAACTGTCCTGACATAACAATGGCTTTCTGGAATACTCCTGCTCACTGTGCCAACTGACCTGGTGTCTTGACACAAAGATATTGGGTGATTTGAAGAGATGTTTTAGAATGTTTCAATAAAACATGAGAAATTACACCCTATTTAGATGTATATGATGAGCCCCTTCTTTTATCTTAAAGTTATTTATTAAAGAACTGAGAGAAATTTCAGATTTAAAAAATGCATAAATATGAACCAAAGTGATGAAGGTCAGTGATGAAATCAATAGAAATTATACCAGCATTGAGTATAAAATTATAACGCAGAATTTTTCAGAGCATAGCAAAAGCAATAATCAAGAGGAAGCTATAAATTTCTAATAGAAGTGGAGACTAGATCCTTAGATTGAATCGTGTGAGGAATGACATGAACACTTTAGGGAAATGTAAAAATTTCTTGGTGATTTAATGCAAAATACTATTAATATAACAAAGATAAGAAAACTCATATTATGCCTTTACATTGAGGTTATCAGTGACAAACGGGTTAATGAATATCATCAGCTCAAAGAACACTTAAAATTAGTCACAGCAGAAAAAAAATCCAAATTTGCCAACTATCATAAAATACATGTGTTATTAAAAAGGATTTGAGAAGCTGAAAGTAGCTTTTAAAAACTATCAATAATAAATGTCTTTTAATGAGAATCGAACAAAGGTCAGCAAACTGTGGTCCGTGTTTTTGTATGGCCCATGAGCTAACAATGATTTTTACATTTTTAGATGATTGGTGGGAAAAAAAGGAATATTATTTCATGATGCGAAAATTACATAGAATTCAAAATTCAAGGTCCAAAAATAAACTTTATTGGAACACAGGCATTCTCATTCATTTATGTATTGTCTATCACTGATTTTGTGCTACAGCAACAGAGTTGAAGAGCTGTGACAGAGACCGTATGTTGCAAAGCCAAAAATATTTGCTATCTGGCCTTTTATAGAACAAGTTTGCCAACTTCCAATGGTAGAGGAAAGACTGACTAAATTCTCTCCGTAATAGATGATATTACAAAATCTTTATTATGTAAAGAGATGATCAAAAAATATGCCACCAAAATTTGTAAGAAAAAAAGTACTAGAGAGGTGAAACAGCTAAGTTAAATGTGTATCTTGCGATCCTTCTAAATTTTATGATATTTGCGATATTTGTCAGCCTTTCAAACTTTATGACATGATTCCTTTTCTCATTCTAAATATTCACTTTCATTTCTAATTTTTATCTGTAATTTTATCTTTTTCTTAAACATGGCCCTCCTAAATTATTTGAACTCTGTGGCCAACAAAACTGGATATACCAGTATATAATAAACTACATTTTTCCTCTCAGCGGGAGCTTGAATGCAGTTCTCGTGCTGCATGTCCATCCTATTTATAAACATCACACATTAGATTGAAATTAGTTTTCAGAGGGCAAACAGCATCTAGGGTGAAATAAAGAAAAAAATTCTGCTAAATGTTTTACCTTATTAGAACTTGACCCCCTGCTAGAACTTTCTCAAATATTGTTCCTGAATAGTGGAAACTGCTGGTTTGAGTCTCAGAATGGCACATTATGGCTCAGAGGGATTTTTATGACTAGGTTGAAATGGAAATGCCAACAGGTTTAATTATGGTACTGCTGCAGAGGGCACAGCACATTAACGTTATTGCATGAAAAAATATCAATCTGCTCCTTGAAGATATTGAGCACCTTTAATATTTTCATTTGCATTTATGAAAACTCACATTTAAATTTTTCATGAAAGCTAAATAAGACTTTACAGAGAAATGCCCTCCCAAGATCTTTCAGTTTGAAATCCCTTATTTTAGAAAAGGTGATAAGAGAATGTGAAGAAGCACAATTATTGATACAAATCAAATAGGCCAGTCATTCTCCACTATGGCCCTTCTGAGCGTCAGACTTCACCCATTTTTCTGGAGGGCAAATAGTATTATAATGGGCTAAACATTCAACTGTTAGGCTTTTAAGAGAAACGCAGTTATACATATTTAAATGATTCAAGATAGTGCTACAATAAAGCTAGATGGAGCCATTGGTGAAGATATTTGGGGTCAACTTTTTTTCTTTTTCCTTTTGTTAAGTCCCTATATATGGCAGAACCAAAAACTATTATATGAGTAGACTCTTTACGTACCTGTTAAAAATTCGGATCTATGCTACATTAGAGAGTGTTCTCATCTGAGCCTTAGTCTCCTCTAAGACACCAGCTGCTTATGAATGTCCTGAAATGGTCCATTGCTACTGATAAAGACTCTTTCTTTGTCCAGACTCGAGCATGGCTTCTAGCAGCTTAAGGCCATGTCACTGTGATGACCCCAGCCCTACCTTAAAATGCCCACTGAAAAAGCTTGCAATTACAAATCCTTTCTCTGTGTTTTTAGATGTAACCAAAACTCATCTCCTCAAGGACCTGTGAGCAGTCTCTTTGAAATGCAAACATCCAGAGAGAGAAATCTCACTCTCTTGCTTCCCAGTCCCTGAAAGAGGGCAAGGGCCAAACTTTGGTGGACACCTTGCTCTAGCTTTACCTCCTGCAGAAAGACCTGAGAAATTTGTTTCTCCTTTGGATAAGTGCCAACTAGCAAGCCCAGGTCCCATGGACCAACCCAAGCCCCTCTTCATGCCCTTTCCTTTAGCACACATCAGCATTTGAAGTCTCCTGCCTTCTGTTTCAGTGGACTTGAGCTCGGGTTACACTGAATTCTCTCATCTGTTGCAATAGTTATTGCTGCATAAAATTTGTCTTTTAGCTAGTGTCCAACCTTGTTTATCATTGACCCTACATTCATCCAGAATAGACTAATAATGATTCTGTACAGCTTTTTATTTCTTAAGACTCTTAGAAGAGTCAGAGTCAGAAGCGACCCATTTATTTGAACTCTCCTTTACAATAAAGATATTAAAACTTAAAAAGAGTAAGCGAAGCATGGACCAGTAACTGTGCAGCTGAGGTCAGAAACACTGGTTTCTGACCTTCCCCTCTGCTCTTTCCATTGTCAGCTTCCAGGTTTTGGTGCGTGCAAAGTTTCACTCTCTACAAAATCACTTTCATAGCAGAAGGAGGGAGAGCATTGGTGCCCTAGCAGCTTCTGAGATTAAAAACAAGCTTTATTTTTCAGATTTCAGTGCAAAGATTTACAGACGTTATGATAAATCATACACTTGTGCTAAAGAACAAAAAATACTTTGAGATTTCCTACATTAGGCAGTGAAATTCAACAATTTGATCAGTTTAATATCCACTGAATTAGATATTCTGTTTTTTTCTTCTACACTGAGGATAGGAATGAAGTGAAGATTTAGCTCAAGATTATAGCAAATGTATTAGATTAAATGTATAGCAAGTACGTTAGGGCTGTTTTAATGCATAGCTCTAAATCCAAGCTCAAACAGAATTGCTCTATACGTTCTCTTTTATGTAATTTCTCTCTCATATGGGTTTAATACCCCTTAAGAACAAGACTTAGTTTGATATGTTTACCATCAGTAGTGGGGCAGGTCTAAAATTCTTAGATTCTCTTACATCCCTTATAAATATGAGTAAGCAAACTAAATTAAGTTACTATAAAAAAACACTTTTGGACGAAAAGAGAAAAAATGGGAAAATGAGCTTTAAAAATAGAGATGTCTGGGGGTCAGCCTGGTGGCATAATGGTTAAGTGCACATGCTCTGCTTTGGTAGCCCGAGGTTTGTGGGTTTGGATCCCGGGCACGGACCTACATACTGCTCATCAAGCCATACTGTGGTGGTGTCCCACGTACAAGATAGAGGAAGATTGGCACAGACGTTAGCTCAGGGGCAATCTTCCTCAAGCAAAAAAGGAAGATTGGCAATAGATGTTAGCTCGGGGCCAATCTTCCTCACCAAAAAACAAAACAAAACAAAGCCCAAAACATAGAGAGATGCTTGCACTTTTATCCTTACTCTAAATATGTGAAAATAGTAAGTAATAGTCTACTAGGCAAGGTACGTCATTCACTGCATCTAACTGGGCTTTAAACAACTCTTTCTTGGTTACACTGTGCATATCTGCAGGCGCTGGAGTGATGGGGAGGAAAATAGTGCAATTGCCGTGAAAGGCAGAAACTAGCGCTCCTAATGGTGTAGAATTGAGATCAATGATGACACGGTTCAATTACAGCATTAGTTCTTGATGTCAGAGAGGGGTTAAAAATGGATCATGAGGACTCTTTAGCGGGTAAATTTGGAGCAATTAGAGGTCTGAAAATGTCTCTTTATGTAACTAAAAAAAATAATTGCTCTTAAATTGTCTGGGCTACAGAACCTGTTTCTTTTGCATGTTAGAAGCTGTTTTAGAATTCTATTGCTTCTCAGTACAGACTTAACTGAGTGAGTTTCTAAACCCCAAATCTCAAGCAAGGACTGATTAGATTTTAAGTTAGTCCAAACTACAAGCATTTTAAAGGGTTATTGAGTCCGCATATAATGGAAAAATAAATAAGAAAAAAAGATAAATTTTATTAAACCTAGCACAATGCCATGCACACAGTAGGCACTAAATAAATGCTTGTTGAATGAAATTTTTTGTTCCTTCTTTAGCTATGGGTCAAGAGTACAAACAAGCTAAATATCAGTCATGCCCAACAGTCTAGATCAACTGTACTGTTCCCCAAATATTAGCTTTTATCTTTTGTTTGATGCGTATAGAAGCTGAATAAATTTATGGACTGAGCCAACACAATATTTTTACTGTAGATGTGGTGGGCTAAGTCTGTCCTATTCCAGTTGATCGCTCTCTGAGTTCCCAGCCTGGCCCTTGGAAGTCTACAGTCATGCTAAAGTTGGTCTTTCCCATTGCTAGCATGATTGACCTGACATATTTATCGCTTCATCTCAATCCATAGACACATTTTAGGGAGACAATTTAAACTAAATTGGTTGTTCTTCTGAGTTGCACAAGTGGACAAAAAGAGCCTTTGGTTCATGGACATTCTGTACAAATTAGCAAAGCTTTCAACTTAGCGACCGTGAAACATATCCAGACATTGCATACATAAAAAGAAAAATAATGTGTTATTTCCTCCTCCTTCCCTTTGCATTAACCTGGTTATTTAGTTGTCTCTGTTACCTACTGTCTTGCTCCTTTTGGATCTCTGTTTTCTGTACAGTCTTTATTCTGCCAGTTGGTTGAGGCATTTAAATTAATGAATGTATAAGGAAAGAACACAGATTTCTTGTTCATTGATGCTGTATATTATGTAAGATTCTCTGTATTTTTTTTGACAGATATGGGAGTTTTCTCCTGCTCTTAAAAGTTTTTAAATTATATAAATCATTGTACTTCAATGACAGAAGGTGAACAAACAGAGCTTACATCAAGTGAAGACTTTAACGTTTCTGACATGTTGATAACTTCATTTAAGTCACACTACCAATACTTAGAGGTAGGTATTATATTGATTTACAGATGAGGAAACTGAAGTTCAGAAAATTTAAGTAATTTGCTTATTTTCGCACAGTTGATATTTTGCACAGTTGGCTAGCCAACTTAAAAAGATAGAGGCATTGTTCACAAATTTTAAACGCTAAAAATGTACCTTAGATTCCTAATGCTTTGATGTTTGCAAACTATTTTCATGGACAATAGGTCATCTAACTCCACTGGAATGCTTTCGTTCAATGAATTTTATTGTTAAAGGGTTTTTAGAGACGTCATGTATTCCTAGCTCACTGTATTCGTAACAAACATGCTATCTAGCCTATTTTCCAAGACTTTATATTTGGACTTCTTGAGATGCTCTTGAGGCAGAGTTTATATACATTAAGATATCTCAGTTGTTTCTGAGGGCCTGGATCACTCTTGATATGGAATGCAAGAATCTCATGGATTTCAGAGCTAAGTTACGTTGCAACTACACATTGTGAAACCAAACGGACTAATTCAAAATTTCCTTTTTTTCAGAATAGTTTCCAAAAATGTAGATTTTCCCTTTTCATTTAGAAAATCATGCTATCTTTAAGGTTGCTAATTCAATGGTATAAATACCAGGAAACATAGATATTAAAGTCTGATTATTTATCATGTCGGGCTTAATCTTTTACTGAGAGGTTTAAAGCTACTTTCTAACAGAACTAAAACTAGTCCTTTTGGTTAGTTTTAGTTCATGTGTCTACATTTATGCATGAAAATTTCTCTTGCTAGACCAACAGTACTTTGAGTATTTTATTGTTTTCCAGTTGATAAAGGGTGAAGGAGCAAATCTTTTAGATTTATGTTGCTTCTTATAACCCCGTGATTTGGGGCAGGCATCAAAGATAGGAAATTGGGCATTAGTTCAATTCAGTTAACACTGAGAGAGAAACTACTATGTTTTAGATGTTATGCAAGATGCTGGATCTATAAAAATGGATAAGACACATTTCCTGTTCTCAAAGATCTCACAGGGTAGTGGAAAGCCAGACATATTAAAAACATGAATGTCAGATGAGCAAAAATGGAATTTAAGAGAGATGCTGGCACCTGATTTGATGGCATATGGCTTATTAGCCTTTCCAGGGTTGTTCTCCAGGGGTTCACCCATCACTTCCTCACAAGCTCTGGACACTTTAAAAGGGACGTGGAAATTTGCAGGGCCCACATGAGAATGCTTCAATGACATTTTGGTTTCTCAGCTCCCCAAGGTCAGAATGATCATCCTTTATCTGGAAAACCTCCCCTCTTCAACTGAGCATGTAGCTTATATAAAGAAAGAAGGAAGAGGAATGGTCATGTGGATTAAATCAGCAGGGTGGTATTTTATAGTCAAATCATCTTCATACCTTTGTGCTGCAGGGCATTTCCCTGACTGACCCATGAGAATCCATGAACAGGGGTGATATTAGATCTCTCCAAGGTTTTCATTCTCAAATCTGGCTCCATTTTCTTTAAGAGGCCATAATTTGAGCCAGTGTATGAGAAGAGAAGGAGGGATTGAGTTGATGAAGTGGCTGATTCCACGCACTAATGCACGTGGGTCTGTCCATGACTCTGGTAGTGATTCCACTAAAATCATCTTGCTATAACAGGTTACAGCAATAATAGATATAGATACAAGATCCTGGAAGGATCTCAGAGTAAGTTTCCAGGAGTAAGGGATGAAATAAATGAGACGATGGATAACAACAGTAATAGAGGATCTCAGAGCAACATTTAGAACTAATGGAATAAATGAATGAAGGAATGGATAGAAAAGAATTTCTCTGTTGTCTGACTTTAGCTGCCCATCATTTTCCAGGTCTCTCTCTCCACCCTGCCAACACCCTTGACAGATATAACATTTATCTAAGAACAGAACAGCTGCCTGTGAGGATATAACACCCTCACCTCCCACATCACAGCATCAAAGATGCAGCTCATATTCCCAAGGGAAGCTGGATTTGAAAGAAAAGAGTGTGTGTGCCACCCCCATGGTTTTCTCCAGGACACAGGAACGTGCAGAAACCTAGAAATGTGTCAGCTAAACAGTCTGGCCGCACATGCTGACTGAGAGGCTGGGTAGCACCAATGTTTAGCTCAGTAACAGAGCACAGCTGAAAGTAAGTCTGTGAGCTGATGATGCAAATGAGATTTGCTTCTATTATAGCAGCTGCCTCAGTACCAGTCTATTTTAGTAGTTTCAGGTAATACAGGCTTTTGAATACCAGAAATATGCCTTGGCCCTCCTTCTTGTTCTCCCTTATCTTAGGTCCTAGTCTAGTTAGAGTCTCTCCTTTGACAGCACGGGCCCTGGAGGTTAAATGGAACAATTAAACTCTATCCCAGCCTTCTCAGAATTTCTTGCTATTCTGAGAAACGAGAGATGGTTCTTCCAAGTTGATCAAATATAATCTTAATGTAAAGCTACTGGAGCCATGAGTTCAGCCTTTATCGTTAGTGTTTCCTCTCTCTTTATAGGAATATTTCCTATAAAAAAATCTCTATTGCATTTCCCATATTTACGATTCAATAGCAATTGAGTAGACTCTGTAGGGGAGAGTAGTCTAGAAACCTTTTGAATTAATCTGATCCAAAAATCAATGTAGGAACAAGGATTTTATTCTGCTGGAACATCTCTTTATGCTACAAATCCTTTGAGGGCAAAGACTCTGCTTTATAAATCTTTGAACCCCCCACAGATTCTGGTACCATGCATGAAACAGGGATGGTTCTCAACAAATAATTGCTGGTGAAACATATGCGCTTTTGAAGCAATATTTTCTCACTTTGAAGAATGAATTATCTCAGGAAATTTTAGAAGAGTGAAATACAATACTTAATTTAAAAAATCTCTTGCAGCAAACTCTTCAAATTATTTTCATCAGCTTCTTAAAAAACCATGTTTGTAAGGAGTTATTTGTTAGTAAATTTAGTCTCTCACTTCTCTGCAGAATTTATGTAATCTGCTTGGGGGAGATAAGAGTGAGGATATTTTACAATTTATAAAATGAAAACTCACTCAGTCTGGATTGGGCACTTGTCAACCTCATAGTCACTGGTTCCTCTTACATCCTAGATCAAAATTATTAAAGAAAAGAACTGCCGTGCAAAGAAAATAATTCTATTATGAAGAGGTTTGCCATTTGGATGCTCCCTCCCCTCCCAAACCATTATTTCTGGAATGATAGAATTGTAATACTTTTCTTCTCTCTCCTGCTGTCTCCACTGTTTTGCCTCTTTTGTGTCTCTTGGAATATTGTTACCGAGAATTTCGTTTATGCTTGTGGGTTGAATTTTTCTTTAACTCTTCAAAATACACTTCTGTGATGCTATAGGAGTAATGCTATCACACGCTGACATTTGCTTCTCCCCTTCTCGATTTTCTTTTTCTTTTACTATGTTCCAGTTTTCCCTGCTAGAAGAAAATTCAAGAGCTCTGGGTTAAAGCTGGTATTTTGACCCAGACCACTCACTTGGAGAAGATGAAGGACAATTGAAGCAGCATTCTTCTTTCCCTTTCCCTTCTTGATGTGCTGATGTGCGGACACACACACACACGCGCACACACACACACACACCCAGTAATATGGCCTGCCCCATCTTCTTCAACCTAACCCTAATTTGGGATTCCCCATCTGATGGGCACTTGCACAATGATCTCTTTTATAAACAGAGTGGTAATTTTACACTAAATACTTCAATTATTTATAAATGGATCTCAGAGACAGCAACTAGCAGCTGGGCTATAGAAGCTGCTTTGACTGAGGCGTGGCCAACAGAACCACATGCCACTTTAAACGGTGTTATTAATATTTATGTGACTTGATCAGCTAGTTCAGATACAAGTCTTCCCTGGGTTGCGTGGAAGAAGCCTTCCTAAGTTCACTCGCTTGTAATTATAATCTGATTCTCTTCTGTGTCAAACTTCAGGGGTAATGGAAGGTCAGGCCCCCAGCCTGGACGCCAAACACATCCAAGCCATAATGCTTTCTCTACTTTTCCTTTAAGTCTTTGGAGTCAATTAAAACACAGGTCTGAAAGTAGGCAATCTGGAAGCACAAACGGTAAACCGTGCACCAAGATTCTGGTTTTAACTTCTGACAGAGTGACATTGTGTATGTGAGCGGCAATGAGCAATCTGACATAAGGGAAATTACCAAAACAGGTAAGAGATTCAGGTTAATGAATTCACACCTTTAAAAGAGAAATATAGACAGACAGACAGATGTGGTGGATAATCAGTACACGTAAAGTGCGCTACGTAAACTCCAGTTTGCTTCTTTCCTGATAAATGTCTTTGTTTTCAATGAGAAAGTCTTCTATTACAATTTAAGGCAAAATCCTCAATGCTCCATGATCTACTAATGAAAGAATATGTGGTGCTGGCTTCTCAAAACTCCATAATTTCTCAACTCAAATACAAAGGTAGAAAGGTGATGATTCTAGTCCTGATTAAACAATGGTGAGTCTTTTGGAAAAGATGACGTGAGTTTGGTTTAGAATCTATTTTTGGATTGCCTTATCTGTTGATGTCCCTTACAATGGCAGTTGCACAGCTCAATTCTGGCCACCTTAAACCTGTAAGGTGACAACCGTTAGAGGGCAGCACAGTTACATTTTCTTAGCAGAAACCAGAGGGAACGGATGATGCAAACAATCCTTGTGGGAGTCTTCCTGATCAAGGCAGTGGTCTCAGCCGCAAGGCTGTTTTTTTCCCTCTGCCCCTTAAGACAGACTGATAGTAAAAGCTCATAGGAACAAACGAAGCAGTTGCAGGAAAATGTCAGCACAGGAATACACTTTAACTTTTGTGTAGTTATAATTCCTTATATTGAAAACACTCTCTTTAGTACCTTTTTCTACCTTCACCAAAGAGTCGACCTTTCTGATTTAGTTTTTTCATTATCTTTTGTTCCTTTGAGACCGGCCACATGTGTGCTTGCGTGGCATGTGTGTATATGTGTGTGTGTGTGTGTGTAGTTTGGGAAATTGTAAGGAAACAAAGATGATTCTCTTCCTAATAACATCCAAATTCCCAAGTCTTCCATGACCTAGCACTGTGGCAAAGATAGCCATTGTGGAAAGGATGGGTTTAAACACATACAGAACTAATGACCTGCAATAATGACAGATCACCGTGTATGTTGTCTCATTTGTTGGCTCCAGACATCTTAGCTGCAAGCTGCCAGGGAGATGAGATCTGGGTAAATAATCCATAATTACAGTACAGTAGATGAAGATTGATTGGTGAAGGAAGTTTTATCCTTTGGGATCAAAGAACTTTTCCCTTGACTTTACTGATGAATTGCTTGTTACAGGATAAGTAAATACAGAGAGTGTGGCATGCTATACACTTGAAAATACTCCCTAGCTACACAATATCTTCGTAGATGAAAGAATGTCTCAAGAGTAGGAACGAGCTCAACAGCTGAAGGGGTGGAGTGTGGAGCCCAGCCAGTGCCCCAGAACTGAGAGTGACCCAGGAGCTCTCTCATTCCACAGGCCAGTGGGCCGGAAACTGGGGTAATGAGATAATCGGCTCAGTCTTTAAACAACCAAGCCAATATCTTTCTCAATTCCTTGCTCTTTTCTCCGATCTCCCAAGGATCTGTTTTCTGCTCAGGCAAGGCTTGACAGAAACAGTTCCGGGACGCTGAGTTTGAAAATAGAAACAAAATTTAAATATGGAAGGGTAAAAAGAATCCAGTTAAACTTGAGGGTGGTTACAGCTAATTAGCATGGAGGCAGCTTCCTCACACCGAACCTAGTGAGATATTTGCTTTCCTTTTTGCGGAGTGGGAATAAGAAGTAAAAGGTGGGAAGGTTTGATTGGGTGCCGGAGGCTTGACTATACACCACCAAGGGAAATATAAAAGGTCAAAGAAATAATTCGGTGCACATTCTAGAGATTGAATGAAAGCTTGTATCACTGAATTAACTTTTCAATCAACCAACCTAACAGTTAGTCGAGACCAATGTTCTCATTTTTTCCTGTGTACTTTGACATCATTTTTGACTCTTTCAAGTACTAACAGCTTTGGCTGACCTGTGCTTTAGGGAGCTTGACAAACAGTGGAAAACAGAAGGCACAGCTACACACACAAACGACTTGACTCACTTGCATTCCCATTGCCGCTTTCGATCAGCACCATGATTTTTCACCGTTAAATTGCATAGACTATGAGTTTAAAGCAGATCATATCTTCACGTTACTCTGTATTAACACTGCCATGATCTATACTACTAGGGCTGACTAGTTGGCCGGGGAAGCCTATGTCTAAACACAGGTCGGCTACATTCTACTGAGCACAATTCTCAGGAGTGAGAGGTGTGGCTATATGGACGATGGGGATGAGTGACTTTAGAGGAGAGAGGAATAGGAAGGGGTTGATGAGTAGATCGGGCATTATATTCCTGTCCCCAGACTCCTTACCAACCAACGTACAGATTGGTGCCTTCCAGGGAATAATCAAGCATCTTACCCCATTGCATCATTTATAACACTGGATGTGCTTATCTGTTTATGCCTCTTGCCCATTAAACTACAATCTCTTTTAGCCAGAGGCAGTATTGGTTTGCTAGGGTTGCCAATACAATGCATCACAAACTGAGTGGCTTAAACATAGAAATTTATTGTCAGTTTTAGTGCCCGTCTTGGAGGCTAGATGCTAAAGATCAAGGTGTCAAAAGGGTTTGTTCCTTCTGAGGGCTGTGGGGATGAATCTTTTCCATACCTCTCCCCTAGCTTCTAGTGATTTGTTGACAATCTTTGGAGGTCACTGCCTTGTAGAAGCATCATCCTGATCTCTGCCTTCATCTTTGTGTGGCGTTCTTCCTGTATGTTCACGTTGTCTTCTCTCTGCACCTGTCTGTCACTAAATTTCCCCTTCTTATAAGAACACCTGTCAGATTGGATTGTATGCTCACCCTCCTCCAGTCCGATCTCATCCTAACGTAACTAGTTATATTTGCAATGACCCTACTTCCAAATAAGGCCACATTCTGAGGTACTGGGGGATAGGACTTCAACAGATGAATTTGGGAGGGGGGGATGACACAATTCAACCTGTAACAGACAGAAACTTGATTAATAATATGAATTTAATTTATTTAAATATAGCCTTGAAATTGGCCCTTTCTCCTTTATCTGTTCAGAGTAAACTATAATATTATTTAAATAAGTATAATGGAAACACTTTTATAATGGTTTATATATTTCTTGAATTTTTAGTTGAAAAAGTGTAGTTTTCTAAATAGTATGGCTCTACCTGTTTCTTGGAATTAATACAACCAATTAAGATGATCAGAGAGCATTATTTTGCTCCATTCCTTCAGCAGAAGGGCTCTTTAGTCAATTCAAATCTCCATGGCATCCCTAACAATCCCATCATAATGCTTAATCACCCTCAGTACCACCAAGTTCTCTTTGCCTCTAAATCTCCCAGGCTTCAGGTTAAATTGCTTCCTCTTATTCCTGCCTCCATGAAATGAAGAGCGGTTGGCCAACATGCTTTATAGAAGAACTCTTTATCTATCTAACAAGTATTATTAGGTTTCCTCTTTACATTCCATCCAACATACAAAATAATCTAACTTTCACTTGGGTTTTGTTCTAACTCTGAATCCTCTTTGTGGCTCTTGGAAAGCCTCTCCAGGATCTCCTGATACTCTTGAGTGAGTTATCTCAGAACTAGAGAGAAATCTCCAGGCAAGTCTGACTTCAGCCAGTTAGAGGACAGACTATTGTAGGTTCAGATGTGTCTGTCTGTTTCCCTGCAGAGCTGTGTCAGATGAAATGGCAAACCTTCCAACTCATCACACGTTAACATAAATAACACGTTTTAATGAAGACTATAGTTTTTGAAATAAAAATAAATTTAGTGAGGAGTGACTTTTTAACTTTTTTGCATCTTTAAGTATTCGGATCTTTAAGTATTGGGAAGTTCTCAAGCTCATGGTCATGTATATAAGTTTTCCACATTCTAATTTTCACTTGAAAGCTTGAATTTTATCATGAATAATGAATATTGTCAATTTTTTCCTTGAACAGACAGGCTCACTTTGTTCATTTTCTATAAAATGTCTGCCAGATACTCAAATCTGAGTAATTAGCTTGTTTTTCAATCATTCTTTCAAGTTAAAGTGGAATTCTATGAAAAAAAATGACTAGTTCCTCTGATACAAACTATTGCACAACTGCTTTTCCTTGAGACAGCTAGCAACTTGTGCATAAAGTAGAAGTCCTTTGTGCCTACTTCTCATTTCATCAGAGACTCTGAACAAGATATGTACTCAAGGGCTGAGATTTAATTGCAATAATAATTGTTATTGTTTCATCAGGGAATTCTTAAGTTAAACCGCCACTGCTTTTACTGTGAGTTTGTGGCAGTGAAGACTATATGGCTACTAGGAAAATTGGGAGCCACTGTTTTGATTTGAGCTAAGTCATGTACCGGCACTTTTATCCACTGTTGCCTTTGCACCATCAGTGCAAATGTCAACACAGTGAGAAAGGCAAACAAAATCTGAGTATTTCTGTGAAAATAGTTTTGATATTGTGGACACTATGAAAGAGTCTCAGAGACTCCCAGGGGAACATAGATCACACTTTGGGAAACACTGATCTAGTTGGGTCAGGAAACAGACAAAGGCATTACAGGGTTTTCAGTAACAAGCTGGGGGAGGCATAGTGAAAGTTGAAGTTAGGAGTGTCAGTAAGTGCTTCTGTGAGGAGGTGACATCTAAGCTGAACTCTGGAAGACAAATAGAAATTAGTCAGAGGGTGTTAGGAAAGTGAAAAAAGGAACGACAGAGGCAAAAACTTGTGCAAGCAATGACTTGAAGGTGAGAAAGTATGATACTTTCATAGTTCTGCAAGAGGTTCAAAGTATCTGTGGAATATAACATGAGGGTGATGATATGGAACAAACTGAGGGAGATGAGCAGGGGCCAGTTGTATAAGGCCACATGTTCTACGGAACAAAATTTAGAATTGAAGATCAGTTAGACTCCTGTGGAAGTGGCCTAAATTAAGGAAATGGTTTTGGGGATGGAGAGAGCACATGGATTCTAGAAACATTGGAGAGGTAACAATGAGAGGACTGAGTGGTTAATGGGATGTTAGGGATAAGAAAGAGAGGAGTCAAAGATGACACACCAGTTGCTAGTTTGGGTGGTACTGATATACGGCATACTGGAGGAGAAAAAATTTGAAAGGAAGCAGGTAAAACAATGAGTTTAATTTGACATGTTGCTTTTCCCCAGGCCACCCATCAATATTGACTTTTAAGAAAGGATCTGAGACTCTTTCCTACAATGATGCAACAACATGAAGCTTGGAAATAGAGTTGGAACAAAACTTGTGTTTTTCAAAACATTTGGAACCTCAATGCATTTATTAGCCTCTATTACAAAGACCGTGTTTCAGAAAGAAACCCTCAGCGCTTTTTCTCAAAGCCTGGGATCCTTGGGGTGGACATGTTGCTGCAACCTACGGATATTAGCAACACCTCACATTCAGGTGGCACTTTGGAGTGCACAAAGTGATCTCACATTAAATCATGACATATCTGTGAGATGGGTACTATTGTTATGCAATTACATGTAGCTTACCTTTAATTGAGAACTGCTTCTACCCAGTAACGTAATAGCTCTATGCAAAGTTTCCCCACCATGGTTTTTCTAGAAGTCTCCAGAAGTTTCTTATATATGATCATAAACAAGTTGGGTCAGGAGACATGGGATCAGCCATGCTCCTTGTATCTTCTTGCTTCAGCTGCCTGTCCCAGATATTGCTACACTCATGCTATTTGTCGGATACTATATGTGAGTCTTCTAAAAGCAGCCTCATCTGCTGACTATGGATGTTTCTTTCTGACGTCCCATTCCCTGGGATAGTTGGTACTTCTGTTGGGCTCCTTCACTGATGTGATAGAGCTCTTATTAGCAATGTTGCATTGGCATCCGTCAGGGAATGGTGTGGAATATCTCTTTCCATTTGTAGGCTGTTAGAGGCGCTACTTCTGTCCCAAACATTTTAGTAAAGCATCTCTTATGGGTTCTATTATGGCCTAGACCCTTGGACTCTAATTCAGTAGTATTCCAACCTCCTTTTCTGCAACTCCAGCCCATTATAGGTGGCAATCTCTCTAAAGTATTTTCTCTTGACCATCCTAAAAACTTCTCACCATTTATTTCAACGCTCCTTGACTGTTGACAGAGAAAACCGGAAGTGCTGGCTTCTTCCTGTCTGTGATTCCAGTGTTCCTAATTGGTTCAGCAGTTACCAGTAGGAAAGAGCAGTAGTGGATATGGAAACATTAGCAGCGCCTCAGTCAATTTTTTTCTTCACATGCTTTCTTTTATTCTTCATCCATTCTGTTACCTTTACTTTTTGTTTTTGTTTACTTTGATTCAGTGCTGATTTTCTTCCCTACTGGGGTTCTGTAGAAAGCGCTGACAGAAGTTGTGGTATCCTGTTATTCTTTGTCAGATTTTCTTTTGGGGAAAAATTGTCAATTTCTTTACATCTCTGATGCCAAGAATGGCTGATAGTGATGGATTCTGGTCATATTTCTCTTTGATCAAATAAATGTGAGAAAAAAAGTTAAAGTGGTTGGAGCAGCAAAAGCAGGATGCAGTCAGAACTTAGAGACAGGAGGGTAATTACTTGTATTTGAGACTTTGGTGCCTAGTTTCTCATTTAAAATTTGCCCAAGCAAACAAAAAAAATGACAATAAAGTGTTCATGTGGGGTAGGCTAACTGAAGCTGTCCATTACCTCTGTCAGGGTCACTCTGCTGGCTTCTTGTCCACTATTTTGCCCTCCATTCTCATTTCCCCTCTGTCCAGCTTTATTTTCCTCACTTATCGTAGTCTCATTACTTGCTCATTCAATCTCCAGTGTAACTGGGTAATTAGAAAGGAAAAAATATCTCCTTCCAGTATCTCATTCCATATACCATACTCTTTAGAGTGAGAAAGATCAGAGTGTCTAAAGGGCCACTTGGGTGGGATCATGAGAGAGATTGTTCTAGTGGGAGGGCAAAGGAAGATGATAAATTTCAGGAAGATTTGGGACATTCTCACAGATCCTGGAGAGAATCCAGGGGTTTATTGGTCCTAGGAGTAGCTAAGACCAGCACCCAGTTACCCAGATTCCATGCAAAGTGCCCTCAGAAGGAGGGGTGGATGTTGTAATAAGGACAGGTGGTGGTGGTGAGAACTGGACACTAAAACTTGCATCCTTGGGAGGTGAGGGAAATTTGCCTGGAAGTTATGGGGCCACCTTCTTCAAGGACTGTTGGCTCAGAGAGTGTAGAATAAGACAAGACAGCCCTCCCACACATGTTCTGGACAGTGTATGTACTACAGGAAACATGAACAGTCCTGAGATAGGGAGTGGCAGGTGGTCTCAATAATGACTAAATACATACTGCAATCATAGTGGGAAGGTTTCTAAATAGATGAAATTTGATTTAAGGAAACAGAGTAAAGTTGGGGGGTTTTTTGTGGTTTTTTTTTTGCGTCTAGCTTTGCAGGGTAAAGTTTGTATCTATAATGCAGAGTTTTGTTTTCCATGGCCACAGTTACCAGTAATATTGATGATCATAATAGCAGTAGCTGGTGTTCATCAAGCTATCACTAGATAACCGACACTAAGTCAAATGCTTTATTTACATGGCTAAATTTAATTTTCACAACAAATTTAAGAGTAAGTTACAATTATTAATCCCTTTTTAGAGGTAGAAAACTGAGGCTGGAGAGTTCATGTAACTTCTCCAAGGTCATGGAGTGATTAAGTGGAAGAGCTGAGTGAACTTGGATTCCCCCTCGCCTCTCACTGTTCTGCCTAAACCTTATGTATGCTGCCTCCTCACTGACCAAAGCATTGACAAATAAATGAATATTCATCCATAAGGACAATTATCTGTGACTCTTAATGAATACTTATAAATGGAAAGAGAGTTGGGACATCTTTTCAAAGAAACGAGAAAATAGTTTTAAGATACATAAGGAGAGGAGCAAATGAAAGGATTTTATGTGCCGATAAAACAGGGTATCAGTGAGTACATGTTAATAAATTATGTTACATCACTGCTGTCATTATCCCCGTGTCCCTCCCTCTTTCCTATGACATCGTGTAATTTTTCTCCTACTGCATTTCAGGTTTGTGCATATTACACGAGGAACTCTCAAACAGTGTGGTGGACTAAGCTGGTGAGAAGTGTCTCCCACCAAAGAAAGAAAACTAAAATTAAAATCTTTCTCTTAATCTTGAAACAAGAAGAGACACCCAGTGTCAGAAATGAAAAAGCAATCTAAGAGACAATGCCATTCTGATCTAGTAGGGGAGAAATTGGCAAACATATCCTGTAAAGGGCCAGATGGTAAATACTTTAGGCTTTGGGGGCCATTATACTGTCTGTTGTAGCTACTCAATGCTGCCATTATAGCTCAAAAGCCATAGTAGGCAATTCATAAATGAATGAGAGTGACTGTGTAGCAATAAAATTTCATTTAAAGGAACAGGCCGCAGGCCATAATTTGCTGACCACTATTGTAAAATAACAAATTCAACATAAGCCCTGGAGTAGGGGCTGGAGATTGGGATTTTAATGCTCAGATAGAGATGGCACACTGAGCTTTCGGCCGCTCGTGTGAGAAGGGGAGCTGGAACTCAGACAGTTTCATAAATCTGAGTCCTTTCAAGACCTAAACCATCCTTGAACACACCCTTTTAGTTCTTTTAATTTGTTCAAGAAACCAGTTTGCTATACAGGAAACTAGAATGCTTCACCCCCGGCACTGGGAAATAAATAGCAAAGATGCTCTCGATGGATGCCTCCCAGAAGTCTTGTTGCACAGTATCATCACCTTATCCATTTTAAGCAGAAAAGAATTTCCAGGAGATTCAGAGAGCTGGAATCTGAAGTACCAGCCAAGTATAATGCCCCGCCCACTCAGGGTGTCACTGCCAATCAACACCTATCATCCTCAAGGCTGGATGTCGGAAGCTCCTGGGCTCTGCGAACGTGTTTGCTAGAATATTTAGTCCCCTTCTCATGACAACCTCTTCCTGTCTCTCATTTCCAAATTCAAGACGTGTGTATGTCTCATTCTTAGACTCTTCACTACCTAGCAGTCCAGAGAGATGAATTTTCCTTTTCAACCTTGGGAAGGAGAGACTTTAAATGTGGGAAATTAATAAAATGTAAGAAAAGTTTTCAAAGATGTTGGATAGCCACACATGATTAAAATCTATAGGGATGTAGATTTAAAAAGCATTCTGTGAGGAATAAAATTCTAGCTTGACCCCACACGTGGAGGGATTCTCTCATATTTTCCTAAGGAAAAAAGACATAAGAACTCTGAAACACTTAGCCCATTGGCAGAGGTAGACAAACTCCACAAGTGTCTCAAATGTCTTCTTAGTGTTGGTATATTTGAATCAAGATCCAAACAAGATCCAAATCTTGTCTTTAGTTGTTGTCTTTTAAGTCTCTCTTATTCTATAACTATTGTTCCCCCTAACTTGTTTTTCATTCCTTTGATTTGTTCGAGAAACAAGAAATTTTTCATGTAGAAAGACCCCATTCTAGACTCAAGTGAATGTTTTCTTCCAGTGTCCTTTAGCTTATTCATCTATCCTCTGTATTTCCTGTAGGTTGGAGTGCATTCTAGAGGATGATTCTATTGCCATTCACTTTCTGTTTAGATAAGAGTACTTCATAGGTGATGCTGTATCTTTCCACTGGGTTCCAATTTCGGCACTTAAGATCTAGTTGTTCCTTTCAGTGATGCCAAGATGAATTTGTGGGTTCAGGTTGTTTTGGCTCACTCCACTATTATCGAATTACCAGTCAACATTTCACCTGAGGTTTTAATATTTATGACAATCCTTGCCTATATTCATTATTTATTTCATTTCAGCTTTCAAGAAAGTGATTTTCTAGGTCTCTAATTCTTTGTGCATTTTAAGGAACAGTCCCTCACCAACCATTTGAAATAATTTGTACAGAAAGGCCAGTCTCTGCTTTTCTTTATCAGTTTTCAAAGTAAGTTGGTGCTCCAGTGACTTCCTAGGATATACAACATATTTTTTAATTTTTAGTGTCATAATTTTATGGCTTTTTAATGTTACTGTATGTGCATAGACTTAAAAATGCATCTAATGTGCTTCAATGCATTCATCTTTTCCTTTTCTCAAACTGTCCTGGTCTTTAGCCAGTGGAAGCTCCGCCATGTTGGCCCCTATGATCCTATCAGTCTTTGATAGCTTTCTTCTTTTAAAATTAATTTTTTGAGGTAAGATTGGTTTACATTATCATATAAATTTCAGGTGTACATTACTATATTTTGATTCCTGTGTAGACTATATCATGTTCACCACCCAAAGTCTAATTAGCCATCTGTCACCATATACATGTGCCCTATTACCCCTTTTGCCCTCACTCCCTCCCTTCTGGTAACCACCAGTCTGTTCTCTGTATCTATGCATTTGTTTGTGGTTGTCATTTTTTTTTTTTATCTTCCACATATGAGTGAAATCATATGTAGTTAGCTTTCTCCAATAGCTTTTTTACATTCTGGCCTGATAAGATGTCTCAGGCTTACTTTATACATTTCCTTGCCAAGACTTGGAATAAGGAAGTTTTCCAAGGAGCCCTGATTCTTTGTAGTGGCAAATGGACTTTAGAGGCCTGGGTGATATCTGTGTTCATCGCTACTGGAATGTCATTGCTTCTTGGCTTTTCCAATGGATAGAGCAAGCAAAAACATTTTTTTAAAGGAAAGAATAATGCATTTAGATTAATATTTTTAATATGTAAGAAGGTCTTTTTTAGACTGGGAATTGGTTACACATGTATTGTATAAAAGAAGATGCTGAGTCTACCCAGAGATGGTTATAGTAGACACAGAACAAAAGGGAAGAGACAGGAGCCTAAGAATTTAGGATTTTAGAAGAGGGGCCTCAGGGATTTGGGGCTCAGACCTCTGAGGAAGACACTGCTGATACTTCTAAAGGAGACTGATGAAGCCAACTGCAGCCTCCGAAGTGACATACTAGTCCTTAGGTCAATGTCACTCCAGTCTCTCTGGTCATCTGAAACTCATGGTCTGGGAGACTCCCCCGAAAGGGCTGATAGGAACAATATTCCCATGCTTCTTGTACGTTGATAGGTGTGTGTTTGTGGCCTTTACACTTGAAATCAATGTTGGCTGTATATAAAATTCTGCAATTGTTATTATCTTTCCTTCAATGTCTTAAATTTTTACTCCAGTATTTTCTGGCATAAATTGTTACTGAAAAATTAACAACAACAAACGCTTTCTGCCTAACTAATTTTTTTCCCATAGTAAGCAACTTGGTTTTGCTTCCTGAAGGCCCAAAGATTTTTTTAAATTTCACCTTTTTTTATGCATATCACTTTATTTTATTATTTTATTTATTTATTTTTTTTGAGGAAGATCAGCCCTGAGTTAACTGCTGCCAATTCTCTTCTTTTTTGCTGAGGAAGACTGGCCCTGAGCTAACATCCATGCCCATCTTCCTCTACTTTGTATGTGGGACGCCTACCACAGCATGGCATGCCAAGTGGTGCCATGTCCGCACCTGGGATCCGAACCAGTGAGCCCTGGGCCCCTGAGAAGCGGAATGTGTGAACTTAACTGCTGCACCACTGGGCCAGCCCCTTAAATTTCATCTTTACAGTTCAGTAATTTATTAGATAATATTTCAGTGTGTCATTTTGAGGTTTTTTTTCCCCCCAAGACACCCGTTGTACCCTTCCAATAGGTAGTTTTAAATCTTTTTTTAATTTTCTTTTCATAAAATTTTCTTAATTTTAGTATTCTATTCCATTGCTTGAATTTCTTCTTTAGTAACTCTTTTATATATGTGGTAGCTCTTCTTCATCTGTCAACTGTATTTGCTATTCTCTGTCTCTTTCAAATACTTTTTATCCTTTTGTTTTCTTTTGATTGTAAATTTTCTTTGTTTTCACCTTCTATTATTCTTACAGCATTATTTATTGTTTTTGCTCCTGTGTGCATGCTAGTTCAGGCTTCATTTCTGCAATAATTTTTTATTTTTAATTCTTTTTTTTTTTTTTCAGGAAGATTAGCCCTGAGCTAAGTGCTGCCAATCCTCCTCTTTTTGCTGAGGAAGACTGGCCCTGAGCTAACATCCGTGCCCATCTTCCTCCACTTTATATGTGGGACGCCTACCACAGCATGGCTTGCCAAGTGGTGCCATGTCCACACCCAGGATCCAAACTGGTGAACCCAGGCCACCTAAGGGGAACGTGCTGCATCACTGGGCCAGCCCCGTCTAATTCTTTTCTTAGTGTTCACCCCACATCTGAGTTTTTAAATCCTAACTTGGATTGTTCTTTAATTTTTAAATTATATTTTAAAATTTTTTTAGCTTATTTGAAATACAGCAGTCTCCCCTTATCCTCAGGGGATATGTTCCAAGACAACCAGTGGATGCCTGAAAACATGGGTAGTCCCAAACCCTATATAGACCATGTTTTTTCCTATACGTACATACCCATGATAAAGTTTAATGTATAAATTAGGCACAGTAAGAGATTATCAATGATAACTAATAAGATAGAACAATCATGACCATGTACCGTAAGAAATGTTATGTGAATATGGTCTCTCTCAAAATATCTTATTGTACTCTACTCACCCTTCTTGTGATGAGGTGAGACGATAAAATGCCTACGTGATGAGACAAAGTGAGATGAATGACATAGACATTGTGACGGAGTGTCAGGCTGCTATTGACCTACTGACAATACTCAGAGGGGGATCTTGTGCTTCTGGACCATGGTTGACCACGGGTTACTGAAACCGTGGAAAGCAAAACCCCACGTAACGGGGACTACTGTAGCTGGTTAGAGTTTTCACCTGTTTAGTGGCTATGTCTTTCTGGAATACTTTCAAGATCTATAGGGACAATTTTCTGCTCATTCTGTTTTTGTGGCATTTGAAACAATTCTGCTTATTGCTCCTTTTTGTGTCGTAGTAGATTTACCAAACTTACAGGAGGCCAGCTTTTAGGAGGTTAGTTTTTATGGCTTCACAAATCTCAACCTTCCTCTTTTTAAATTTTTGTCAGATGTTTACCAATTCAAAATTCAACAAATGTGACTGTGTTTTCTGAGATACTCTCCCTCCTTCTCCTCTCCTACTTTAACCTGGATCTTCCTTTCTCCTTTACTTCTATTGATTCTGACTTTTCAAAATTTGGAAACTCTCCCCAGTAGTTTCTTCCTTAGGTTGATGATTTTTCTGAAAGAGGGTTGTATCTGTTTAGTTACGTGAGCTCATATTCCCACAGTGCCTGCTCCTTCAGATGCACACCTTTTGACTACTTGTGAGTGTTCAAAACCCTCCCGATTTTATTTTGGCTTGTCATACTTTCTGGTAAATACCTACTGACCATTCAGGGCTTCTCTTGTTTTCAGGTCCAGCAGTCTGTGCATTGCTTTCATCTGCTGTCTCCTACATGGAAGCTGGTACCATGTTTGGCTACACACCTTTCTATTTTGGGGATTGTGGCAATGCTTTGTCACTATATTTTGTTGTAAATGTTGCCTGTGCATTTTTGGTTTTGCATTCCTAGCTGCTCTGTCCATTATTCTGAGAGCATTCAGGGAGATTAAAAAACGACAACAACAGTTCCCAGAAATTCCTTCCAATTCAGATTTGCCTGTCATTTGTTTTTACTTCTTCAATTGTATGTATTTCTAGTGCTTTACTCATGTTGAAATCTTGGTTCATAACAACATTAATATAATTACTCTGTCTTGCCATATGTTTGTTATAGTTTCAAAATGATGATAAAATTACTGCATTCAGTTTAAATCAGAAGGGAGTGTGTGTGTGTGTGTGTGTGTCTGTTTGTGTTTGAGAGTGTGTGTAATATTACCAAATCCCTCTTTATTGAGTTGCGCCATTTTGAGTTCCCATTAGCAAGGTATGAAACATTGCTATACTTTTGAATATTTGACAATATATGTGAGAAATAGTACCTCAGTCTAATTTTAATTTAAAATTCTCTGAATATGAGTGAATTTGAGCATATTTTCTTATGACTAAGGGTCATTTGCATTTTGTTTATGACCTTTGCCCATTTGTTTCTTTTGGCTTATTGGTGTTTTTCTTCTCAATGTTTAGAAGCCCTTTATATAGAAGAAACATTAACCTTTCGTGGTATAAGTTGCAAAAGTTTTTTTTGTAATTTTTCATTTCACTTTGTTTATGATGATCTTTTTGACCATTCAAAGTTTTAATTTTTAAGTAATCCAATTTTTAATTTGGAGCTGTAGTTCAGGGAGTTCGCCTTACTCTTAGTTTTTAGTTAGGAATTCATTCGTTTCCAGTACTTTGGAGTTTCATTTTTTACATTTGGATATCTGATCCATTTGGAATTTTATATTACTATTTTAATTTTGTAAAAAACCATTTATTAATGTTGTACCCTTTATTTTTGAGAGAGGTATGTTAAAACTACTTCCTCTTACTGTTGATTTCTGTTTCACTTGTTTTGTGGTTAAGGTGTTAGGTACATACAGATCAAAAGTGTTAAAACTTCCTGTTGAAAATTTTTTCTTTTATGATTATTTTATGATCCTCTTCGTTACATTAAAGTCTATTATCGGCATAGTGAAAACAGCTTTCTTTTCATCTACTTAATATATCATCAAAATGGAAAGCATTCTAAAGTATTCTGTAAAACTTAATTAAATCAACCAGTTATGAAAACAAACAAAACAAGCAATAATAAAAACAACAATACAACAGCAAACCAAGACATGGATAGTCTCTGTGGCTAGTTCCAAAAAGAGAGAATGAAGAGGATTTGAGCAGTAGACCACCTGAGCTCATTTCCCTCACTTAATACACAGAAAGTTTGGTCCCAGAGAAATGAAGGCATCACTCAAAGTCCAGAAGCCGGGGTGAGAGCAGTGCATCATAGTTAGGAGCAGTCTTATGGGACTGAAAATATTTTGGTCTACAAATGGTGTTGCTAGATAACCCAGGAAACTTTCTCAGGACCATGGTGGTCATGGACTGAGAAAGAGTGGACCCCTTATTAGCATCATTGCCTTTCCGTACAACCTCCTCCACGGCTGAAGGAACCAAGAAGGTGAGGGGCAGTGATGCTCAGGGAGACTGCTGGATGGATTCCACTAACATTCACTAAGGAAGCATAGATGTTTCATCAGCAGGAGTTTTTTCAGCTTCATTTCTTGAATAAAGAGAGATGGAAGGTTCTCTAGGCATAATGCCTTCTACCATTAGTCACCGGAGGTTTGAGTAAATGAAGAGAGCAGATCAGATAGATTCCAACACCATTATAACTGCAAAGAAACATTTTGAGCCTAATTAAATTGTTTTCTAAATTATGTGGTGTTTCTCCCCCTGTCTGTTCTCCTTTTGCTTGCCACCTTAGCCAACCTCTCCATTTACCACCCGGGCTTTGGCAGGGTCATGGCATAGAACTATCCATATCCATGATGATGAGCTGTCCAGGGAAATGAAGAAGCTGAGCACAGAAATGGTGTGGGAACTTTGCTGAACTCAATAAGCTCTTTAACCTTTCCTGGACTTCCTCACTGCTCACAGGACAGCTCTCCTGACCTTTGAGTCAGCCTTTTTGTCATCACTCAAGAAAGATGCCCAGCCTTCTGTTCACACCCTTGGGATGTGTTCCCAGCTTCCTATCTGCAGCCTTCATAGCTGATGCATTTGTCAGCCTGGGCCATGGTGACAGCACTGTCCTCTGTTTTGATTTCCACGTGAGGCCTAACTACTATCTTGGTCTACCATTTCTGCTGGTTACTTTCTTTACTGCCTCTTTGGGCTCATTTCTTTCCATAAAAGAGAATTGTATGGCTGTTCCCCAAACTCATATTTTTGGGTTATCTGTTTTGTCTCCATAAATTAGATTCTTAAAAGATGAAGAAAGATCATACTGACAAGTTGCAGTTACCTAAAACTTTGTCTGTTTTAGGTCAGGTTCCTCCAAGTCCATAGAATGAAAGAAGGAATCTTAAACTTAAATATCCTTTTATCTTCAGTAGTCACTGTTTGTCTCAGCATTCTTGGCTACTTGCTATTTTAAAGCCAGTTTTCTCATTAAACATAATGTAGGCCAGGCTTTGAACCCACACTTTTTAGATTTTTTTAATGTTTGTTGCAGGATGCTATGAAACTGACTTAAGGAGAAGGAAAATCTAAGTTTTATGCCATTAGTTTAATAATTTTACTTAGATATGATTATATAAATATTATGTGATGAATAAATAAAAAGTGTTAATACCTTGCATTGGCCACATCCAGGCCTCCCTCCCTCCAGGCTCCTTGGTGGAAGAGAGGAACAGCAGGAGGCAACCAGAACTATCAAGCATCACAGACTGCATGCAGCTTCTCATCCTTTTTCAGAGCACAGTATCAACATTTATTTTTGTACAAGTTTCAACTGGCTGCTGAGAACAGGGAAATAGCTGTATAACCCAGGAGTTTTACTCACCACAGAACTCAGTCCCTAGAACTGCAGGACACTTCATATGCCAGGTGGGTAAAATGCCTCTTGAAATTCTTAGGAGTTTGGGGGAGACGGGGCTTGGGGAATTTGGGGATGGCTGGGTAATGATACCCAGGTGAGCTCTGATTGAAATGAGCTTACCTGTGATATCTACTAGCAGCCAAGATGTCTTTGGGAAATATTCATGTAAGTCCTCTCGTTTTGGGAGAGGCTGCTGCTTTTCCAACAACAAGCCCTCCTTTACTCTCTGGGTCAGCGAAGAGAGATGGAAGGTTCTCTAGGCATGACACCTCCTACCATGAATAACCTGAGGCTTGAGTCAATGAGGGGAGCTGATGGATTCCAGCACTGCTACAACTGCAAGAGAACATTTTGAACCTAATTAAATTGCTTTCCAAATTCTGTTGTTTTTCTTTACAAGAACACCTCTTTCTTACTATGAATGAAAACTTGGCATGTCTGTGGACACCGCTAATGTTTGCAGGCTCATAACATGGCAGGGGGCAAGATGAATATTCAGAACCACCTCACAGCCATCATTATCTGAGGTGGGACACTAGGAGCAGTAGAGCATTCGAGCCACAATACTTGTCATCTTTGCTGTCCTGCTCTTCATCACAGACTAAAAGACAAGTACGATGTTTGAAGTGACTGAGCTGAGAAAAGATACGCAAAATTGTACATTTTCCATATTTAGATTTCAATGTATTTCTATGTCTAAATTGATCATCAGCAAGAGAAGTTTTCCCTCTAAATTAGGTGGTGGTTGTTCTTATAAGGCTAAAACTTTTTTTTTTTACCCCATGGTATCCAGACAGAGTGTTTCAGAAAGGACTCAGTCCCATTATTACTTTGCAGGGGCTTGTTCATTACAGATCCAGTTCTGAGGTTCAAGGCAAGGTATTTGCAAATTGCTACCCATAATGCACAACTAACCCCAAGAAGCTAATTTTTTTCACTCTTTCTGTTTTATGATATAGGATTATGTTGATGTCATGAAAGTTTAAAAACAAAAATTCTTGCCTGAGGAGTAACAATGCTCAGTGAAAACCTAGGAAAAGTGAGACTTCCTAATCAGACACTCAGATGAGCAATCCAAGTACAGCAGAAGAAAGTTGAAAAAAATAAAAAGTTTCGAAACAGTATTTGATTATAATCCTCTTAAGATAAAAAAAATTGCTAGTTTTATTTCTCTTTTCTGTTAGAGCTTACTGAAATAGTTAGACTTGTAAACGGGGTGACATTTTTTGTACAGGCAGAAAGGAGACAAGTACCCCATAAGGAGAGAGTTTCTCTTCTAACAGAAGTGCTCAAACAGCGGCTGAATAACAGATTATCAGAGATGTTGTGGAGAGGTCAAAAAAATGACCTCTATGGCTCCTGAGAACTCCGAAATTCTATAGATCTATGACTTCATTAACATTTTCCTACTTTCAAGAGAGGAAAGACAGGGAAACCAATATTTTAGGGCACCTACTAAGTGGCAGTTGCCTTCCCAACGACATGAAGCACATGGTTATCCACAATTTGTGTTGGCGATTTTAATTTTGTTTAAAAAGAAGAAAAGAAAATACCTTAAATTTACATATTTCAAAAGTTTTTACCTTCACTATGTTGTTTGATTTTCCTATAAGCCTGTGAAGTGGGGAGGGCAGATGTCTTGTTTCCATTTTTCAGATGGGGATATGCACCAGAGAGGCTGTGTAACTGGTCCGTGGGCACACAGCTTGTTCAAGTAGGGTTTACATAGGATTGAGCAAACTGAGCAAAGTGACCAATAAGCACAATGCACAAGGTTGGTGGTGTCTGTAACAGCTCCACAAATAAGAAGCTGGGTGTGCCAGTTCCCCGTCTCTCACCTGTAAAATGGAAAGAAATAATAGCTACCTGATCTACTACAAAGGTTTATGGAAAATAAACAATATTTTGAAGGTAAGCGATGATTTAGATGTTTTTGTAACTGTGATTACAATGTGTGCAGGGTTGTAAGATACAATTGTTGTGTGCCATCACAGTAGCAATTGGTAGTTTATAATAGACTTCCATATGCCCATGCAATTTCATTCACGGTTTAAATTTCTATTTATTGAATTTCTTAGTTTGGTCTCTGCTGATTAACTGAAAATATCCCCAAAATATGGAAAGGTAGAAATGATCATTTTTAAAAGGCCATAGTTCCACAACAATTCATTAATAATTTGGTGGATTTTTCTGTCTTTTTTATATATACAGTTTTAAAAGAAATTAATTATTATTTATAACTTAGTAGTCATAATATATTTTAAAGATTACATAGTTTCACAAAACATAATTTTTAATACCATATATAATTCTATAAAGGAATTAACCATTTTCTGATTACTAGTCATTTAGATTAAAAAAGAATCCTAACTAACATTTATTGGGTAACTTCTATGTGCCAGAAACTAGATTAAGTAGGTATTTTTTTTTCTTTCCTTTTTTTTTTTTAATGAGAAAACAGGCTTAGGAAAGGCAAAGCCGGAATTTGAAGCATCTCACACAAAATCTGTTTTTCTAGCCCGCGCCCACTATAACAATAAACCCTTTAAGATAGAGCACTGTTCAGGACTAGGTTCACATACTGTGGTATTTTGAGGACCAATGGAAATTGACCATAGATTTTTTTTTTCCTGTGACAGCTTTCTGTAAATGTTCACTTAAGATTAGATCCAAAAATTCAGGTTCCCAGAAAATAAGAGATTGCTTTGGTAACCCAAATAAAAATTGTCTAATCTCTAAGGATACCATAGGGGGTGGATCTGGCCTCAAAAAAATTGAGTGAAATTTAGTATTCAATACAGTTGGGTTCCAAATGGAGTACGCAATCCTGGAAATCTAGTCCCTTCACTAATTGTATTTCTTCCTTGAATTAGAGTCACTTGAGATGCTTTCACTGTGTTGTTATTTATGATAAAAGAGAAATGAGGGACAATAGTTCTAACCTGGAAAACGAACCAAGGACTGTATTCCCTGACGGCTAATAAATGTCCCTTTTTAAAAACATAGAAAATTTAGTTAATTTAAATGATCACATCTGCGATTCAAAATACATCTGGCCTTCCAGAAAACAGCTGGGTCCAGAAGCCAAGCTGGTGAAGGCGGAATCCATTGTAGCAGGGAGATAATTGGTCTCAGAAGTAAAGGTTTCCAAACGTGCAGCTATTCAACATTATTTCAAGAAGTGTCTCTGGAGGAAGATTGATCTTGACACGCCATTCGTCTTTCTGTGGTGTCCTCTGACAGTGCATGAAGACAATGACAGTCAGCAGGGGAGCTGCAGAGAAAAGCTCCCAGAGCATTTGCAGGAGATTCACTCCTGTGGCAGATCAAGTCGATCAAGATGTGGACTCTTTGTTCAGTCCACTGTCTTGAAAGCAAGCCCTGACTCTATAGGCAGAGGAGTGAAATCATTTGAAGAGGCATCAAATGGTTTAGGAAAAGGGTGAACATTTACCTAGTCCTTTATGCCAAAGGTTCCCAATCCATGGGCTTAGAAGCTCTGGGAGATGGAGTGACTACTGTCGATGCTGGATTTTTGATGTCCTCAAGAGTGAGTTTTGTGCACAAAAAAGATTATTCACAGCTGACTTTGGTTTTAAATATTAATATTCAGTTTAATAAAGTTACTGGTTTAAAACCTGAGTTTTTTCTTAAACTTATAAATCTTAATATTCTATATATAACACTGGTAAAACTTTGAAGGATCCTTTATTGATGTTTGGTACCATTTGTAAACTTAGATAATTAACCTCCTTTAAGTAGTTTAAGCTGCATTTATAAGTTTAATATTATTGACTTCCTTTTTAAGTAATCTGTCTGATTTAACAAACTTTCCCAAGTTCTGAAGTAATTCTTATAAGTCTAATAAACTCACCTTATGAACAAAGTGAATTTTAAGATCCTGTAAATCAGTGGTTCTCAAAGCATGAGTCCCGGGTCAGCAGCATCAGCACCACCCGAGAACTTGATAAAGATGCAAATTCTCAAGCTCCATTTCAGACCTACTGAATAAGAAACGGGGAACAGAGCCTAACAAGCTGTGTTTTAGCAAGGCCTCCAGGAGCTTCTGATATATGCTAATGTCTGAGAAGCGATGCTTTATATGTTCCAATAATATATACAAACATAAAATTTCAAGTTAACATCAAAAGTCTAAATCGATCCCTTAATTACAGATTTTCCATCAAAATCATGACTTATGTTTTAGAACACCCTAATATGTCAAATCCTCTTACATATTATCAATTACCTAACTAACATGTCTCATATATAGGTTATTTCTAAATCTAACATTAAGAATATGAATACTAAGAGGTATGATTTACTTAATATCTTCTTAAAGAATTTACCCTCTAAGGAAACAATTGTGATTTTGCATACCAAGGGGATTAAGTTTTAAATTACATTTTAGCTCCAGGAGGTTACTAACTGAGCAGAGATTTTGGTTGGGAATAAGATCTGGAACTGGTGACTATAAAGGAAGCTCGCCTTGAATCTCACCAGCTTCCTTTATAGTCACCATGACACAGAACGTACAACTTAATGAGGGGAGCAATCACCTTGTGCCCCACCTTGTATGTGAAGTCGCTCATTCCTTGATTTCCAAGGGAAATAATAATCCACAGCCTCCAACCATGTAAACCATGTATTTACCGTTTGTTAATCAATTTATCACTTCTCTTCTGAAGTTTCTTTTCCTATCTGTCCAGTGACAATAGATCTCCATATTTAAATGACTTCTGGTTGAATTCTGTGTATCACAAAGCTGTCTGACTTGGGTTCCGCTTTCTACAGAGACATTTTCCATGATAATGACAAGGGGTCTGTGAAACCTCATGCACTCTACATGTGGTCCATGAATCATAAGTATTTGATTTTGTGCATACACCTGTGATTACTCTTCAGTTGAGTGGAGATGCTGTTGTGTTGTACTTATAAAATATGGCGTTTTCAAGCATTACTGATTTTATTGTAGCTTTTTGTCATTATGTGTTATTTCCATCTCTAGGTGCTAAAAATACAGCTGAATGAAGTATTCACAAAATCGTTTTCTATTAAAAGCGTCCTCATTTGGAAAAATGCGCTATGAGAAAATAAAAGGATGGGTGCTCTATGTGAAATGCATTTAGTTATTTGTCTCATTAATTATGATCCAAGAGCAACACATTAACAGGCAAAATGAAGCAGTTGGGGCACAGAGGCTGCAAATGTAAAGTGAATTTTGGTCCAATATGCAGGTCTAAAGATGATCCTGCTAACCTAGCATCATCAGGAGGGTATATTTAGAGTGGATTTTCCACTGGAGTGCTGCAGATAGAATTCTGGCTAGCTTGAATAATTTGCTATTTCTGTTTATGTGAACAAACTTCTTATCGACACCTCCACCACCACCCCTGTGGGGGATTTCTCATCTTAATTATTTCAGTGCTCCCCAAAATGGTCTCTTTGCCCCAACCCTCTCCAACTGCATCCCCACATATCCTTCTCCACCCATGTACACAGCCTCCATAGATATCCCACAAAACCTAAAATCAGGTCATGTCATTCTTTCATTGTAAATCCTCCAATGCCTTCCCATCCCGTTCTGAGGACCAGCCATTCTTTCCAATGGCTTTCTGGGCCCTCTGTGTTGTGATTTTCATTCTTTCTGATCTCAGCACTGCTTCTCTCTTCTGGCCACACTGAACTGTTTCCTAAACAGTTGGCCTCAGGGCATTTGAATTTGCTGTCCCCTCTGCCAGGTATACCCTCCCTCGGTGCTCATATGACCTCCTCCTTCACTTTCCTTACGTCTTTATTCAAATACTATCTATCCAATGTAGCCCTTTCGATCTACCTAATTAAAATGGCAAAGTCTGTCTTTGCACTGTCTCTCCCTCTTCCCTGCTCTCTCTTTTTCATAATACTTACCACCTTTTAATTACATGATTGTCTCCCTCCTCCCTGTAGAATGTATAAAGCATGAGGGCAGGGATTTTTTTCTCTACTATATTTGCTCTGCGTGAAATAGTGCCTGCACACGTGGTTGGCACTCAACAAATAACGGTTGAACAAAATAAATAAATGAAATCCAAAAAGGAGAAGAGGTCTGTTTATTACTCACCCTCACCATCTTTCATTGATGATCCCACAATATAATTCTAGAAATTCTTGCCCTGATTCTCTCTGGAGGAACGCGTCTTCCAACGGATGTGCTGTGAATAGCTATTGTAGAGATATGTACAGACTCCATCCTTCCAGATCTCGGGGGAGTCAAAAACAGGGTGGGTTGTCAGAGCTCTATATGCATAGGATGAATATCGCTCCCACCTGTAACTCCCATCTATAATTAGGGCTCAGAATTTTTGCAAACCTCCTACTTCTCCAGTACTGTCTCTCCCTGTCCTCCCACGCCCCACCCCACCCTGGGCCCAGCCCCAAGCCTGTAATATCAGAAGTGGGGAGGAGGGGGCCTAGCTCTCTGTCAGTCATTTCCTCCTAGGAACAGACAGGGTGACGGCAATCTAATATTATGGACTCAACTTCTTTATCTTATTTAAAGAGCAAGTTTAATAAATCAGAACATTCTTCTGGTTTGGATTTATCATCCAGTTTAAGCCAGAACGTATTTATTATCTGTGTAGATAGTATCTGTTGTTCTCTCAGCTCTACACTTGTCTTTTTCTTTACACTGGGGGTTGGAAGACTGCAAACCACATGGTCCAAGCCTTCTTTGCCAGCTCTCTTCCTGGTGTGACCTCCTGATGAAACGCACTGGCAGGAGATCGTAGAGTGAAAAACGGGAAAAGCCATATTGGAATGCTTCAGATGATCGCCTTTGGCAGTGACAGCGATGGCTGAGGTGGCTCCCAGTGGGTGTGAGCTCTAGCAATGTTGCTGGCAATTTGGTAGCAACATAGGAGCGCAGCTTCTGTTTTTTCTGCTTACAAGTGGTGTGGTTCCATGAGAGCAGCAGTCTGTGTGGGCTCATAGGATCCAGTCCGGGAGTGGTAGTGGCTTCCTGATCCTAGATTAACAACCTTTCTCTCTCTTTTGCTCCTCTAGCATCCCTCCCTTCAACTTCAGCAATTCCAACTCCCCTATAACCAATGTCTTAATGTCCCTCTGTTTTAAATACATGGAGTCATTTCTCTTTTCCTGACTGGATGCTGATTCACTATTTGAATCTTAACCATGTGATTTTGGCTCTATTTTCCAAGTGAGTAGATCATATATGGCCATTGTTCTCTAAGATCAGGAATCGCAGAGAGAATCGTTGTGTTGATGGGCTAACTAGAAGCAGGGAATCCTGTGTGATTGGTTAGGGGTGCAAATTTGCCTTTCTTGAGCTGCTTCTAAATTGGAAGCAAAAATTAAAAAAAAAAAAATGGTCAAAAATTAGGGATGCTGTTGAGTATTAATCAAGTCCTGGCCATTTGGGGCTGATTGTTACAAGAGTTTTTGTTTGGCTTCCTAGATTGTTACTAGAGATAGCAGTCTGACTTCCTACAAGTCTGATTTGTAGTAGACTGGATTCCTTGGCTGATCATTACAGATAAAGGGTTAGTTTCCTGGGCATGTTGCTGCTCATCATGGGTCAGAGTTCTTTTTTTTGTTTTTTTAAGGAAGATTAGCCCTAAGCTAACATCTGCCGCCAATCTTCTGTTTTTGCTGAGGAAGATTGGCCCTGAGCTAACATCTGTGCCCATCTTCCTCTACTTTATATGTGGGATGCCTGCCACAGCATGGCTTGATAAGCAGTGCTAGATCCACACTTGGGATCTGCACCAGCGAATCCCAGGCTGCAGAAGCGGAGAGCACGAACTTAACAGCTATGCTACCAGCCAGCCCCCAGAGTTCTATTTTTATATATGGTCTGGCCATTGTTCGCTTATATATTCAGTCTCACAACATTAATGGTCTTGTGGGATCCTTTCTTTCTTGCTGATCTTGGGAAGCGTGTTGGATCTAGGCCAAAGCTACAAGCTTGGGTAAAAAGGGCGAATGTCCATCTTGGATCATTTAAGCACTTCAGGTCGGGTCATGAGACACGTAGCATAGTGAGAGTTGATATCAAGAGACAGATTTGGTATTTCACCCTAATGCCAGAAACTCAGAATTACCTGGTGAATGAATCTACTTCCTCAAGATCCAAACTCCTAATTAAAATCTAGGAAAATGTGGAAATTGAATTTTAATAGCTATTTAACTGATAATTTCTTTCTCAGATAGCTGGGAATTTTTAGAACTATATTTTGAGGAGTTTGCACAGATTTCCAGTAAACCCTAAGTGATGCTGCACTTATTTGCTTTCTTTGTTGGTTTCAGTTAAAAAAAAAAAAGCCTTGCAAGAAAGTCCCCAAAGGAGTTAACAATTGTTTAGCAGCAATCACATTGTATGGCTTGGTGGGTGTTCCAGCCTGTCTGGAAGGGGCCCCAGCAATGCTCTTTGCATGACATAATTATAAATGAAAATACATCTGCTGTGAACACAAGAATTCCAGCCCGTGCAATCGATCCTGCGTTATGTTCCCTTCGGCTGAGAAGTCATGGTTTGTCAAAAATACAATATGTTTTCTGCTAAAAATGTATTGCTTCTACAACTGATCTTCTCTTTTGTCAAACCAGCTCATGATTTCCTCATGAATTCACTTAGTACCAGTAGACACAGGATGGGAGAAAGAGAACATGACAGAGTTATTACACAAACCCATTGACTGTGGCAAAGGACTAAAAGGAAATACAAGCACAGAGTCCTCTGTTTCCAGATTAATACTGCAAAGCTATTAGGTGGTACTTGCCTTTTTTCCCTGCTCTTGCTTTGTATCCTAAAATGATCTAGGTCATTCTCATTTTGTGGAAAACACCAACCTCTGAATCCAGGAATCTTCTCTGTTGGCGAGTTTTATTGATTCTTTAAAATTTCTTTTGCTGGACTGTCTGCTATTCTCAGCTACTCTCTTTTGTGATGGTGACATAGTGCTGGCTCAAGTGTTTAGCAGTCCTCCCATGTTTTTCTCCTTCTGGAGACAAAGAAGTGTTCGTGTCATTTGATATCCTTGAAGCAGAAGCACGAACTTCAAAGGACACCCAAGAGAGTCACAGGGACAGGTTCCCCAGCTGCTTCCTGAATGATGCATTTCATGTAAACTCATTCCAAAACCGTTGGCATCCACAGCAAAAGGCCCCATGAAATCTGTATCTGGAGGTGGCATGCCTTAGCGGAGGTTTTTTAGCCTATTTTTGCAGAGAGTTTGTGTATTAGGCTGATCCTATAACTATGCCTCTGAGCTGTCAAACACCCATAGGGACACTGGAATGCCCAGACACATGTATATGCCTCTGTATACTGGACATTCAGCACATACACTGATCAACTTGTGATGGGATGATTCTTCAGCGTGCCTCTGTAGATGGTGACACACTCCATTTTTGCTAAGTTGAAGTGGAAAGGTAGTCGTTTTAGGGGCTTCTTAAGGGAAGAGTCATGTTACCGTGACTTCCCATTCCTTTTCCAAATTTGTTTTCCACGTGAACCACACAGCATGATGCCTTTATTCCTATAAGATTCGTTCATTGCCCACTGAAGACCCTTGTAGTTTAAATGGGTAGAGAGAGGGCTTTTATTTTGACCTTTTCACCAATAAGCTGGATGCAACAGCTGGGTGCTTATCTATTTTTTTAAATTTAATTTGGTTACTCCTTATGATCTTTGGGAAAGCATGAACGGGGAATATTTTAGATTTTGACTTTCACCACTACCTCCTTAGTGATCCCTGCCCCTTTACCTTCTAGCTCTCTCTCCCCACTTCTACCTCAAATAAAAAGAGAGCCCACAGTGTTCACACCCAGGGGCTTCGACCTTGCTTTGGAGAATGTAGCAGAATCCTCAGGCTGCCAAATTCCTGATGATCAGAGAGGCCTCACTGAGGACCAATTTAAACTGGAAAGCACATAAGCCCCATTGGGCTATTTCAAAGTTCATGCAGCTTTAGCACTAATCCTCTTAACATATTAGGCCAAGTGACTCACATACCACGATGGCAGTGGCATAAAGGCCTCTTCAATTTTTATGTACGTTTCCCTGCATGGTAGACTGCAAGTCAATTCATTCTACTCTGAGATACTTTCTTTGCCATCGTGCCCTGCCCCAAGGTGGTTGGAATTGTTTGAAGGCCAAACTGCTTAGGCTAACATATTTGAAGATTTTATGTAACACCACTTTCCCAAAGCTCTGGAACACTTGCAATATATTGGCCTAGTGAGTGCTTTTCTTTTTTCTCTTCTGCAAAGGATAACGTCTTGGCTGTAGACAAGGTGAGCATTTCCAGTATGAATGTTTAATGAAGATGAAGTCAGCATGCAGCATGCTGTTTATTTTGCTTTCTAATAAACCCGTGCTCAGCAATAGCCTTATTACTGCTTCAACTTCTTGCAACAATTTTCAGCTTCTTCTATGCTCAGAAGAAATTTCTTTCAACATTACCATTCTTATGATAAATTAATTACATAAAGCATGAGGAATCCAAGGTTATGAAGAAATGATGAGCTAAAAATAACCCCTAAGAACTTTTTTTTAACCTCCAAATACCATGTGCAACTTCATACATGACAGAAACATCAAGAAAGAATGAGCTCTGAGGTTATCTGAATATATTTCAGACTCCAAATGGGTCTCAGATGTTGTGGATCCTACCAGAAAAAATCTATTGCTAGTGGAATAAGAATACTTGTGAGAGTGGGGCTGGCCTAGTAGTGTAGTGATTAAGTTCACATTCTCCGCTTCAGTGGCCTGGGGTTGGCAGGTTCAGATCCTGGGTGTGGGCCTACACATCACTCATCAAGCCATGCTGTGGCAGCGTCCCACATACAAAATACAGGAAGATTGGCACAGATGTTAACTTAGGGACAATCTTCCTCAAGCAAAAAGAGGAAGATTGGCAACAGATGCTAGCTTAGGGCCAATTTTCCTTACCAAAAATTAAAAGAATATTTGTGTGAGTAAAGAGTTAAGAACCAGAAGACAGACTGTTGAAACACCAGGAAAGAATGAAAGGCATCAAAGGGAACTGAGCATAGAATAGAGTCAGGAAATTATGTCCCATTCCCGGCTCAGTTGCTAACTGACTGTGTGACCTTGGACAAGTTCCTTTGCTCCTCTCTTATAAAGTGTCCAGGTGTAACTAGTATGAGCATAAAGTACCTTTCAGTCTAAAAACTCTGGATGCTAACACCGTGATTACAATGACCATTCACTGACTTATATCCCAGCCAACTAGGTTAGGCACATTACATGCATTTTTTAGAATCCTCAAAATTACTCAAAAAGGTAGGTATTACTACATCCATTTTAACTTTGTAAAAACTAAGCTTGGAGAATTATCTGCCAAAGTCTCACAGATTGTAAATGGCAGATGTGGGATTCACAGTCAGGTTTGTCTAACTTCAAAGCCCCTTTTTCTTTTAACTATGCTATGTTTCATTTGCACAGCTGGCAAAAACTCTAGTGAAGTTTGATAAATATGAATAAGTAGTCACAATCATCTATTTTCCTCTCCTCTTCCCCTCAGGTATCATAAAAAACACTTGCCTTGTATTTCAAGACAAAGTAATGCAGGAAAAGTAGAGAAAGAATGTCTCTCTTTGTTCAGATTTAGAAAACAGCTTTTGGTAGAAAAGAAGGAGGCTAGAAATGGAACGTGAAGTGTTGGAGTAGGTGCCACTGTATTTGAAAACCCACGCATTTTCAGACCAGTGGGAAAGTAGAAAACAAGAATAAATGGAACGTCAGTCATTTTAAACGAACTTAATATCTTATCAAAAGAATGAAAGACTCCCTATGTCATTGGAAACTCTTCCAACGTCAACAGACACCAAAAAGTGTCTGATTACCAGGATACTTAGTGTTTGTGTTGGAAAACTAAAAGTAACAATTATAAAGTTTAGAATGCATTTCCTTGTGTGTGCATCATGACTCCTGATGCCTCTGGTATTCATACTAACTCTATAAGGTGGACAAATGGGAGTAATTGGTATACCATTAACTAGAGACGTAAATACTGATATAAATAGATGGTGAGATGGGAGGACCACTTGACCTGTTTTAGAGATGATGCAATGAAAAACCATTGGCTTTGGAATTAGATGAGTTCCTGTCACTGCTCCACAATGCGTGACAGTGGGAAGGTACTTAGCCTCCCTGTGTTTTAGTTTTCATGTCTTTAAAATGAGACTAGCAATACCTACCTCAAAGGTGAACATTAAGTGTGATAACACATTTAAAGACGTTTACCACAGTTAGAGGAACATGATAGAAACTCAAAAATATGATCTATCGTTACTACTCCTTTATGTTTTACTCAAATCCTTCATTTCACAGTTGAATTCAATTTATCCTACGGAAGAGGTCAATGGAAGCAGAAGAGCTGTTCACCATCTTTGTCACTATCTTTCAAATGTCTATGGATGTACAATATATAATAATATGTACTTGAGCCTCAGACATGTCCTCCAAAACACTTTATAGGTGTATCTTATTTTTACTTTTGGGCATTTTCTCTGACTCTTAATGTATCACTAGTTTGGGGATATAATACAATTTAATCGCTGAGAATACAATAATTAAGAGCATTGACTATGCAATTACATTGCTGGATTTGAATTTAATATTCAACATCTAAAATTTCTATGATGAGGAAAACATAACCCTGTATGATGCAGTTTTTCTCATTTGTAAAATTAGGGTAACAATAGTACCTGACTCATTTTCCTGAACTGATATTTTGAAGGTTCTTGGATACAAAACCTGGAAAGTAGTAAGTACTAATAAATGTTCGCTATCATTATTATTTTATTGTGTTTAAGAATGCGAACTTACTGCTCAGGATTTAACGTGTTCTTTCAACTCACCTCCACACCATTGTTTGCATATACCTTTATTTGCACAAAGATATCTGTGAACCATAAGTACAGTTATTTTGTGTGTGGCTTTTCATACATTTGTTATACCATACGTTCTGTTTTGCTTACCTTTTTAATTGATCCTTATGTTTCTGAGATTTATTATACGTATATAAATAGACTTGGTTAATTTCTTTCTGAGCTCAATATTCCTTCGTAGGTGTATACCTTATTTTTCTTTATGTTCTCCCTTTGATGTCCATTTAGGTTGATCTAGCCTTTTGCTTTTCCCAACAAAGCTATGATGAACAACTTTATATTCATTTGTGTACCTATGTGAAGGTTTCTCAAGGATGTATAAATAGAAATAGGATGACCTAATTGGAGGATATATGTGGTCTCAATTTTATTCAACATTGCCAGATTGAGCATCTCTTCAAATGCTCTTTTGCTATCCAAGTTACTCTAATAAGAAATTTCTGGTGGTACAATTTGTCTGTTTTTCTACTTGGGATGTCTGCCTCTTGCCGGTTTGTAGGAATTCCTTATGTGTTCTAAATATGGATCCTTTGTCAGTTTTGTACATTGAGAAGCAGTACAGTGTTGCCATTATCAGCACAACGTTAAGCCAGACAGACTTGATTCAAACACTGGCTCCCCCATTGACTAGTTTTGTGACCTTGCTCAAATTCCTTAACCCCTCTGAGGTTCAGTGTCCTAATATATAAAATGAGATAGTAACAGTGACCTCCTCATGGAGAACTATGAGGATTAAATGAGTCACTGCATGCAAACCACTTAGAATGGAACCTGCCATAGAGGAAGGGCTCAGTTGTCTTCTGGAAATGTTTGATATGCCTAACACAATCATTTTCACTATTTTATTTTTTGACTCTATTCTAATTGTTACACACTACCCTTATACTCATTCACCTCCATTCTCCCTTATAGAATTTTGTGTTCTTTAGGTCAGAAACCCTCTCTTGGTAATTTTTCATTTCCAAGTCCTTAATAAACTGCTTGGCCTATATAGGTATTCATTAAATGTTTACAGAATGAACGAATGGATGCTTTTAGTGTCACATCACGTCTCTCACTACTAAAGTCCCTTTCATTTCTTTAGGGTATAGTTGGGTGCCACCTGAAGGGCAGATTACTTTTCTCCACTTTGCCTGTAATTAAATCAATGCAGGGGCTCCCTTTGGGGATTTATAATATCTTGGCTTCTGAGACATAGTTCCTTATACATTTAGAATTTGTCTTCAACAGAACTAACTGCTTTCCACATATTACAACTGTCTGCAAACTTAAAACATTTATTCCAGTTCCATCATGTGGCTCAGTTTTTGAAGCTTAGATGTCCCTGTGGTATATGAATGGAAAGACACTACTGATCTCTTGATAAAAATTCTTTGAGTAAGGCCCAAGGAGACCTGCCCAGAGCCCAGAATGAATTGCAGATGGACTTAAGATTGGACAGCCCATCCCAACTTACAGGTGAGTTCTCAGTCTTTTTGTAGCTTAAAACTTTAGAAATATTCAGATTATCTCAAAAAGTGACCTTGAGTTTCAAGATTCTCTGAACTCATACAAGAAAAATGTGTTTCCAACCTTGGCAATTTCCCTTAACTTGGCATAGAGCTTCAATTTTGATAAAAATCAATAAAGGGTATCTCATAGAACAAAAGGTAAGTGATAAAAAGTATGTATTTATGCAACTTAGAAGGGCTGAGAAAACGCAAGGAGAAATGAAAATGAGCAGGCAAAAGAGAAGTGACATTGAATGACAATTAATACTGTTTTTATAATACATTAAAATCTAATAAGACCTTTCTTCATAATTCATATATTAAATATTTGGCTAAAACTGTCAGGATAAATGGAAAATAACGTAGGAGCTGTGTTACATTTTCTCTAAATATTGCTGAAGCAATAGAACAGATGTATAGTGAAATGTTTGCTATTACTGTTAATGTGTAAATGAAAATTTATGGTCACTTTATTAGTTCTCATATAGGATTATCATTAGCGAATTTTTATTTATTCCACCTAACCCATTAAGTGTAAGACTTTCAATGGAGCTGAGCCATAGGGTACATGAATATAATATAAACTCAAGTTTTCCTATATCTTTATTTAGTCTATCATAGAATCATTTGCTTTTTTAGTGATTCTGTCTTCAACCAAGTTGCCTTGATGAATTTTGCAATTTTTAGCTAGTGAGTGGGAATTAGTACTTAGAAACTAAAAAATTACCTGTCTTGTTTCCCCTCCTCATCTAATTTCTTCTGGCTCTCCTAGGAGAATAACATTAATGTAGTCTGGGGATTACACTTGGATTGAATGGTGAAGTTGTGGTTTCCATTGACTATTTCCAACTGAGTCTCTTTCCTTCCCTGCTCTAAAAATAATTGTGGACAGATTCAGAGTTCCTCTCATCCCTCAAGTGCACAGGCCTTTTGAGGTTTGTTAGTAACAAATAAGAACCAGACTGAGAATGCGTGGACTTCCCCCAGGCTTCTCCTTCCTGCATTCATTCATTCATCCAGCAAATATTAATTTAGTGCCAAGTACAGGACACTTATTCAGTGCTGGAGATGCAGAGGTGAATAAAATGTGGTCCTGTCCTTAGCAGACTGTCATTGAGTGAGAGATAATAAATTGCGAGTTAAGTGCTCTGGGGACTGTGGGAGAAGATCTGAGAGGCAACCTTACCTATCCTAAGAGGAGAAGAAGTGATAGAAAAGTCCTCCTGGGGAGAAGGGAGTAAATTGAATTCCAAGAATGAGTAGGGATTAGTCATTGGACAAGTGAGCTAAGAACTTTCTAGTCTTGGGGACGCGGGTAAGCAATGGCCCAGGTGTATGAAAGCCACATCTAGTGTGAGGAAATTACAAATCTCTCAGTATTTACAGGGGGAGGACAGGAGATAAATGAGACCGGAGAGTTTAGAAAGGAACAGCATGGAAAGGATATTGTTCATCATGCTCAGTTATCTGGACTTAATCCTAAAGCCAACAGGGAACCATCCAAGGGCTCTATGCAAGCAAGTAACATGGCAGCACGGTGGAGCAGGGCTTGCATGGAGGCATGCCTGCAGAGAGGAGATCAAGTGGGCAGCTGTCATGGGAATCAATGGGCACAAGTAAGAGTGTGTAGTGGGACAGTGGCAGTGGAGATGGGCAATAGATGAGAATGATAGTGAGGAGGTAGGGTTCCCTAAGTTTAAAGAGATTGATGAAAAATGGGGGTAAGGCTACAGGAGGAGCCAATGATATTTCCAGATTGGGACTTCAGTGTCTACATGGTATCATCATCACAAAAAGGAAATTGAGTGGGGAGAAGACATTTGGTAGAAGAGGAAAGATGAATTCCATTAGAGATGTTTTGAGTTTCAGGTAAAAGTGCTATGTGTCAGTTATCCACCTGCGTTTAGCACTTTGGTACCATAGACCCAAATATTTCTGGACAATCTGATTTTACAGTGTGGGTTGTGACTATAGCTTCAGAGTAGTAATACTAGAACTCACACCTTGTCTAGGTAGCAAGAAGTGAAATTTACTTCTTTTAGAGCATCCCCTTTTCCTCCTTTAATATGTCCAGGAATCCCTGTGTTCTTAATAAGTTACTAGAGCCTAGGTCTAAGTTAAGTGGGGTGGATGGGGGTAGGGGGTTAGAATCTCTTCTTAACTCCATCTGGCTCATTGAGATAAACTGTAACTCAGGTAGATGCCTTAGCTGAAGCCCGGAAACCACAGCCAACAGGATTGCTGTGGAGATGTGTTGCTTAAATGGACCTGCCTACTCCCAGGGCATCAGCAGGAAGCTAGTGACTCATTTGTCAAAGGGTAGGTGTAAATGTGGGATGGGGCTTTCCATTTGCTGCTGCTGCCTTGGCTGATGATTACTTTCTGGTGCTGTGATTAGTTGAGTAAGCACATAACAAAAATTGGCCTAGTTTCCTTAGCAACTTGCAGCTCTTTAACACATCCTCCTCTTACTTCCTGCAAAGAAGAGCTCTCTCTAATGAGTGAGGCATTGTCTACATTGAAGAAGGTCTTTCCCCAGTGAAAACGTTCTGTTTATGTTGAGGATACGTGGCCTAAAGTGAAAAAGAATTGTGTCCACAGCTTGAGGTTTAGGTCTGAAGTGCTATGATCAAGTTACCTGCTCCTAAGTCCTCTATTATAGATGCCACCACAGATACTAGAGCAACTCCCTTCTCCAATGCTACAGATTCCTTCAGGGAGGATGACCTCATACGCTAGTAGACGCTCATTGAAGAGTATCTCATGACAAACAGCCTGGAGTCATTGAGGTTATAGCATATTCCATCTGCTTCTATAGCCACCTCCTTGAGGGTGCAGTCTGATCCCACTCTCTCTTCCCCCTTCCTCCCTGCCTAGGAATGCTGGGTTGGTATAAGTTCCGAGAATCAGAAAATCATCCACATTATCCTCCCTGCTGTTTCAGGGCATAGGGTAATCCAGTGGTTACCTATTCTTCACTCTGTTATGCAAAGACTGCTTGGGTCCCCGAAAATTCATACATTGAAATCCTAACCCCCAGTCTGATGGTGTTTGGAGGTCGACTTTTGGGGCCCCATGAAGGTGGTGCCCTCAAGGTAGGATTGATACCCTTATAAAAAAAAAGGAAACATGGGGTCTCACTCTGCTCTCTGCCACGTGAGGATACAATGAAAAGAAGGTCATCTGCAAAGTATGAAGCAGTTCAACAGACACTGGATCTGCTGGCACCCTGATCTTGGACTTCCAGCCACCAGAATTGTGAGAAATAAGGTTTGTTGCTCAAACCATCCAGTCTATGGTATTTGTTATAGAAGCCTGAACTAAGACACTTCCCAATGGAAATGTTATTCCAGGAGAACGGCGTCTCCTTCTTGACACAGGTCCTTGACCCAGACCACCCCAGCACACTTCCCAGTTTTCAGTGTTGCAGGGCATGTGTGGGAGGCCTTACTCTTCTTCCCACCAGAAAACTCCTGTGCTTCTTTTGCAAATGGGCCAACCCCTCATTTGAGCTCTGCATATTAAAGTGGGCAGGAGATAAACTACACAAATACAGATAAAGCCCTCCCAAAAGGTGATGCTCCACACAGTCCCCTCTTATTTACATAACTAAGTGAGGTCCTTTGGTCACTCTTCCCACAGTAGGGAAGATGCCTCTTCAGTGACTTGCTCCTTCTCCTTCTAGGCATGTGAAAGGTCGATCAATTTTAATTACTGCTAACTGGGCACTGACTTGCATAAGTCTGAGGCTGAGGAGGAAGAGGTGGACAGAAGATAGAGATCTTGCATGAAAACACCCAGGGAAGGACTGTGGGTAAGAAGCTATGAAGAGGATCGATATTTAGGGACACCAACACAGGGAGTAGACTAGGGCAAGAGAACAGAGGAGATGAAAAAGGAGTGGTCAGCAAGGAGGAAAAGTTGAGGGAGGAGCCAACTGGGAGAGAGTTTCAAGGAAGGACTGATCTAGACTGAATGTTAAATGTTCAAGAATTTAAAGTGAGACAAAGGCTAGAAAGGGTTTCCTTTTATGCTTAGGCTCTGGAGGCAAAATGGAGCCTTGGAATCGTGATCATAGTTGGGCTCTGTGTGCAATGGGACAAAGGGAAGTTATGTGTCACAGCACAATTTGAACGAGTCAATCTCAAACATTTGGTGAGAGCATCAAGGCAGTACAGGGACTCTGAGATACAGAGTGGCATGGGAGCATGGCAGAGGGTAGAGCAATGTGGCAGGAGTTTGGGAATTACAGAAGACCAAAATTACCCTTTGGAGCCTAGGGAAGGTGCGGGGGGTGGTTGTGGAGCATGCCTTCTCTTCCTCCCCTCTGCTCTGTTCTTTCAACAGCTAATCCTGACCTGGCTCAGTACGGGTCACGAGATGAGATGAGAAGTGCCTGGAGAAGTGGTAGAAGCATGGTTCTAGAAAAGAGATGACTGAAGAGGAAGGAAAGGAAAGAAAGGAGAGAGGTTATCCCAACTAATGTGGAGGGCACAGACAGGGACTGCTTGAAAAGGACTAAAACTAAAGAAGTTATGATGTAAATCAATGCTTCAACACCTTAATTGGTTTGATGTTTTACAAAAATTGAATTGACTGAATGTACTTACATACCTCATAAGACACACATTTAAAGAACCACAATTATTCTGAAAAAAGAAAAATGAGCCCATCTATATGGCTTTATAGTTCTCAACCGTTTAAGGCTTTATCTTTATGTTGCCCAAACAAGCAGTTAATTCAGTTAATTTAGTCAACCAGCCAGTCATTTCAGGAGGAAAATACGGCTTTCAGAAGAGTAATGTTTCAAAATGCATGCCCCAAGCCCCAGCTGTTTGGCTGGACTTTCTCTATTTTTCTATTTGTAATATTGGCATTGAAAGACATAGCTCTTGAGGCCTGGAATGGAAATGAAAGAAAAGCTGTTAAAATGTGAACAGTAGTTGAGGATTACAGCAAAAAATATAATAATCCTATGATATCTCCTCCTGATGCAGTGACTGTTTCTAAAGAGCTTTATACTTCATTGTACAGTTTCCCATAAAGTCAGAGATAGACGAGAGGCAGGCGTGAGCATTATTTACATTTTAGAGAAGTAGAAGCAAGAGTCTCAAGAAATTACATGCTTGGAGCAATTCCAGGCAACACATCATGGGCAGGACCATAAACAAAGCTTGTGTTTTTCAAAATCCCACTTCTGGGCTTTCTCTCTCGTACCACGTGATCTCCATGTTGTAATGAAGCAATTTTCCTCTAGTGGCATGCACCCTGTGGGTGCTCACTGCTTATTTGTTGAAGATGATAATAATGACCATGATAACGATCATCATCTGGAATGAACAAATGGTAGGTAGCCAAAGGGAGCCAAATGAGAGATAAGTGTTTACGGAATTTTATTGTTAGTCATAATGGTGTAAATGGAAAAGTGATGGAACATCCAAAGAAGAAGAATAATGTTAGAGAGCAGGCCTAGCTTCATTCAGTTTAGTTAAACTTTGATTTTTATGACACTGGAATAAGTAGGAGTGTTTTAAAATTAGCTCTTAACAAAAAAGGAACATAAAAACAGAGAAGTGATGACAATTTTGACATAAAGCAACTGAGAAAATTCCAAGTGGGGAATACCCATTAAAACTGAGCATCTAGGGTTACAACCGGCAGATGTGAAAACTCTTCACCCTGAGGCCGTAAGGAAATGAATTAATGAATTCACAAGCAATTATTTTTCTAACAGTCACATAAGAAAACTTGAGGCAGTACTAGAATGCCCATGGCAAGCAATTCACTTGGCATCTGCCTAATTAATGGCAGTGTAAACCCTGAGATGTTATGATGTTGGCTTGAAGACTTCAATGACATGCTTTGCTGCTACCATCCACAAAATGATACACAGCAGGGCAGCTCTGGTTATGGACTTCTGTCTTTTACACATCATCTTTGTTTTCTATCACAGTTGACATTTTTTCTTTCCTTGCCCATTTTGGAACTAAAATCACTCAGGGTTGGAATTGACTTTCTGCTTTAAGGGTTGTGTAATCTGATCCAAATACAGCACATTGTCGGCTAGAGCTTTCTATTAAATTCTACTTCCCCATAAAATGTCTAATTGGTTGTATTACTTTGGGCAAGTGATAAAGGCACTGGCTCTAACTTTCCTAGTTTAAGACTTAGAGTCTTTCCAGGTTTAAAATGATATGATTTATTATCTGTTCATTTAAGTAGTGAATCACTACACATATCACTTTAGTATATGTTATGATTGTACAAGAAATCAAGGCAGACATGACCATCGGGATATTGTTGACATCAGGGGAACTATAAAGACCCTTGCTGTTGGGCCTCAGCAAGGTAAGCAGAGGCAGGAGCAATAGAAGGAGGTGAGTGGCACTCCCAGAGCTGCTTAGTTCAGAGTATTACCTGAGGGGAGTCACCTGCATCCTCCCCAGGTGGGAGTGAGACCAAGAAGCAGATTCTTATCCTGGGTCAATATTTCTCATAATGTGTTCTACAGAACATGAATTGCAGGATTTTTTCATAGAAATGACATACAGAGGACTCTGGGAGTATAAATTTGGGGACATGCTGGGTTACATAAAATCAAACAAAATTCTTCCTAGAAGAATTTTCAGAGTCCTTGATGGACTAATATGTATTTGAAGCCCCATGAGGCATATTTCCCAAGTTTCAGTAATTCCCAAACTCATCTGAAAGTGAAACATTTTTTTTTCCATGGAGATTCTCAAGGATTCAATTTTCTAGTGAACATATTTTTGCAAAATTCTTGGTAGTGATCCTTGGCAAAATCAAGTTCACCCCAGAGGGGGACCCCACGGGGTCCCTGTGATGTGAAATCCTGGCATTTATATTAGACTTGTCATTAACAAGCCCTGAATATACAGATAACTCTTGGGGCAAAACCAGCTTCCAGAATTCATAAGTTGACCTTCAACTTGTTTTTGTTTGTATGGTTTTATTTGCCTTTTCTTACCTCCTGGGCAAAGGTTAGGTCAATTTTGACTGAGAGGAATATTTTAAAAATGTGTCACCTATTTATGCACTTCCCCTTGAGCTATTACTAATACATATTCCTTTTTATTCATATAGAATTTCAGAAAATATTTTACCATCAATCTCTATTGTAAAATTGATGAACTTTACAACTCAAGTTTACTGAATGGCAACAAAAACCTCCATTGATTTATCTGGTTAATTTCCATATACTCAATCATATTAAAAACCCATCACACCCCACGTAATTCATAATTTGTAAAGTTTCAAATTTCTGATCTTCCGAGAATAGGATCAAAATTTGAGAATTGGGCAAAAGATGAATAATGCTTCTTTAATTTTTAAAACTTCTTGAATGAGACAAAACTCATTTCAGATATAGACAAACCAAATGACAATGTGGAGATCTCCAGGTGTGTCTTTGTCTCCCACTTAAACATAAAGAGAACTTCATGGCAATACATATTTGAGAAAAAAATTTAAATAAAGGAAAGAAGAATCCCTATTGGAGGGTGAACCTATAACTTACTGCATAGTCTGTCTGCCTCCACCATTCGACAGTAAAGAGTCACTTATGATGTATCCGAGAAGAACTTAATGATTTTTTTTACCTGCAAATAACCAAGAAAAAAATACATAGATGGAAAAATGGCAAAGTGATTTTTATCAAGGTACTGTACATGTTCATTTGACAAACACCTCTTGTTATCTTTCAAGTGTATTCAGTTTGATGGGTTCTGTAGGGGTGGAAGGCAATTCCTTTACCATCTAGGTCCTTCTGGCTGGGCTAAAAATTAAATTGACATGAGACAGAATAACAGGAGAAAAATCAAACAAAGCTTTATAACATGTATACATGGGAGAAAGCCAGGAAATCTGAGTAACTCAGCCAGAATTGCAGAAGCTACCACCTTAAATACCATCTTCTGCTAAAGACAAAGGAGGATGTTGGAGGTAGTGGTTTGAGGCTTCAAAGGCTAGGAAGGCAATTCACATGGAGATGGAAAAGCAAATGTTTGGTATACAGAACTTTGATAAGAAGGGGCTTAGCAAGGATCCTCACGGTCTACAGATACCCAGAGTTATCTATAGTGTCCCCAGTTCAGGCCTCTGTCTTAAATTCTTTTAGGCAGTTAGGGGGAAGGTCAAAGTTTCTTTCAGTCTTTTTGTTCTTAAAAATAGTCAGGCCAAAAAGACATATTTGGGATGGCCAAATCTGATTCCCCACTGTCCCTTAGTATGGTTTTGCTCAGCATATTTCCAATCATTTTGAAAGCCTTCACACAGGCCCTGAGAAACACTGCCTGATGGAGATTCATTTAATTTTAGCTTAACAGAATATTGTGAGGTGAGAGCTCTTTGGTACCCAAGCATTTCTGCACTCTGCTTAGATATAAGTTTATTAACCTAAAAAACACTAGGGTGGAGGACAAAAGTGCAAGAGCAACTCAAATTTATTGGTATCACAGTTTATCACAGTACTAATACCAGGTTGGTCCTATCAGATGTAGATCCACTGATGCAAATTTTATTTTACTACCCTACAGATTTATTTATTACCCTAATAAAATATAAAAATAGTTGGAGAGTGGGAAGTGGGGCATAATGCCTTTAACATTTGAAACCAGAGTATAAGAGACTTTAACCGATTACAACTAATTGTATATTTGAAAGTAGCTAAGAGAGGAGATCTTAAAATTTCTCATCACAAGAAAAAAAACATGTAACTCTGTGAGATGATGGATGTTGACTAGACTTACTGAGGTGATCATTTCACAATATATGCATATGCTGAATCATGTAGTCCACCTGGAACTAATATAATGTTATGTATCTCAATAAAAATTATACCTCAATAAAAAAAGAAGAATGCATATAGGCAATTGCTCTATCACCTCTTTCCCATCTCAGCATGACTTTTTCTTGAATTTGAAAGATATTTAAATGACTAATTCATAACCCCTCTACGTTTTGGTTTCAGGAGACTTTGCATTCTCAAAAATTTCCAGAACTCTAAAAAGGTTTTGTTTATGTGATTCTATATATCAACATTTACAGTGTTAGAAATTAAAACTGAGCCATTTTTAAAAGGGAAGAATGTGCAAGTACACATTTCATTAGCCATCAGAACAGGGGCACCGCATACCATGTAGTTTCTGGAAGACTCCTGGATACTTGTAAGAGAATGAGAGTAACACAGGCAAAAACATGCTTACCATCATTAAAATAGTTTTATCTTGTGGACCCCCAGAAAGGGACTCAGGGACCTCCCCATGGAACCCTGGAGCACACTTTAGAACTGCTGCATTCATTAATCAATTTAATAAATATTAACAAATGCCTATTGTGTGCTGGGCAATGGAAGAGATATTATAGATGCATAGTTAAAGGTCTCAACGTCTTGATACTTTTATTGCTCAAACAGAGTGCAGTCTGTAATTTTCAAAATAAGCTTGAAGGCAGCCATCATGTGTTAGTCATAGTATAGCCTCAAAGTTCCGTGGAATTACATTGTCAATCCTCAATAAGTGGACAGTTCCAAGTCTTACCTGCACCACTAAATTTCTGTCCTTTATCTCCGAATCTGTGATTACACCCTTTGCCTGAAAGCATGCAAAGTTACACCATTTTAAACATAGAGAAGAAAACTAGAATAGGTGAAACCAAGTCAAATGCCATCACCAAAGAGACATGACAGTAATTTGAGTATTATTCAGTTCTGTAGCATCCTTCTCTGAGCAATTTTGGTACAGCGGAACAGATACCCTCTTGGGCTCAGCCAGACCTGGGTTCAAGTGCAGCCAGACCTGAGTTCAAGCTGTAGAACAGTGGGAAAAAGTTTTACTTCTCTGAGCCCATTTCTTCCTCTTAAAAAAGAAAGGATGGGGGTAGGGAGAGTTATTATGAACGCCAAATTAGATAACGGATATGAATAGAGTTTAGAACCTTTAAAGGATGATGCAAATGTTAATTATAACTGTTTTAATCATAAGAATTCATGGAAGGAGTTGTTATCTACATTTAAAGGGAGAAAATATAATAGAAAATAACTCTAAAGACATGGCAAAAAGACAATAAGATGAGTCCCCAATTCCTTGAAGGATTTAAGAGAAAGGGGGCGAGATTGTAAACTTAGGAGGGCCTCTGCTGACAAGGACACAAAGAGGCAGAGAGGGGCATAGATATGAACACGTGCCTCGGAGAGGAAGAGTTTTTCTGTAGGAGGGCAGAGGTGGAGAGATTTTGAAAAACGATGTGGAGGCCTAAGAGATTCTAAGACCAATTTATAAACTCTGGCTCATCGTCCATAACAGACTGAGAAGACTGCTTTTGGGTTTCATGATTTCTTGGTGATTTCTATAGTTGGTTATCTTGGAAATTTTCCAGGTAACTACACACACGCATTCATAACAGTTTCTGCAACTAGGAAAAAAGTGAAGAACAGAATGACTTAAAACTATAATGGTTTTAAGTGAAAGGTAAAAACACAGGCAGTGTATTTTTAATTAGAAATATTCCCATATTATTATTTTAGTCATGAAAATTATATTTTTTTCCTTTTAGTACATGCTACACAATCAAATGCCAAACCACATTAGTTTTGTAACAGTTTTATTGAGGTATAATTCACATGAAGAAGAAAATAATATGATGAAAAAGACGAAAAAGAAAATAATAAGGCTACCATATATGACTTCAATTTTAAAAACAGCCATTTCCAAATATGCCTATATAAGAATTGGTTTTAGAAACATTTTATATTAACTTTCTCCTTCATTTTTAAGGAAGGTAAGTCTCTGAAAAAGATCTCTAATTGTTATCATAAACCATCAATTTAAAACTAACTTTGGCATTGATGAAGATACAGTGTTAAAATGAGAGAAAAATGTGCTGAGAGAGAAATTGAGACCAATGTAAAACATAAGCCAATCTATCTAGTTCACCTTTTATATTTACAGCTACTGTAGAAAAATGAGTTATTAAGTATCATTATTTTCATCCTGGTTAAAGATTTAAGGCATGCATATGATTACAACTGCATTTTCCCAGGAGCTGAACACATGGATACCTATCAAAACTCAGAATTGCTTGTGAATTGATTTTGTCTCTTTGAATTCAGATCTTCTATTGATACTGAATAAAAATCTTTCACCAATTCAACAAATTGCTCTGCAGATGCTACACTTTGAATTCACTATGCAGCACTGAAAGTTAGAGCCCTAATTTTTTATGCTGGGAAGAAAACAGTACTTAATGAAAGAATAGAATCCTATTCCAACAAAATGTCTAAAAGCAGGATAAGTAATGGAGTATTAGGTGAATGGACTGTGTCCATATGTGCCTGGAAATATTTGTATATGACTTTGAGTTATTCATTTTTATTTGTTCTGATGGTGGTATCACATTGACTCATTGTTTTGTTGGTAACAAGAGAAGGCAGCAGGCATTCGTACTTAAGTAAGGCAGAAACGTGATTTATTGGACTTGTGTCGTTAGTCTGTACTGGGTTACCAAATTCTCTTAAGATTTTAGCCACTGCTATCATATTCTTGTCAGGTAAAAAGTAATCATGACTTGGATAGAATTCTGTGATAAACATGAAATTTAACCCATGAACTTGAAAATTTAGGTGAATTGGAAAAATTCATGGAAAATCACAATTCAACAAGACTAAAACAAAAAGAAATAAAAAATCTGAGTAGTCCTATATCTATTAAAGAAATAGAATCTGCTATTTAAAACTTTCCCATAATGAAAATGTCCAGGTCCAGAGGATATAAGCAGGTATTCTTTCAAATACTTAAGGAACAAATAACAGTAAACTTGTATAAGTCATCCAGAGAATAGAAAAAAAAATACACTATCCAACTCACTTTGTAAAGTTAGCATAACTGATACCAAGAAAAATTTGAATGGCAATTTTTCTTATAAACATAGACACAAAAACTCTAAACAAAATATTAAGAAATTAACTGAATCTAGTGATATATAAAAATGATAATCACAACAAAATTGGATTAATTTCAGGAACAAAAGTTTAGCTTAGTATTTGAAAACCAATCACTGTAATTCACCATTAACTGAGTAAAGAAGAAAAATCATATAATTAACTAATTAGGTGCAGAAAATGTATTTAATAAAAGTTAATATTTGCTTATGAGTAAAACTCTTAGAAAATCAGCAGTTAATGAATGGAAGAGAACTTCTCTAATCTGGTAACAAATACCCACAACAGTCCAATAGCCGTCATCAAACTTAATGAAATATTGAAAGATTTCCCCTTGAGTTTAAGAATAAAACAAGGATTGCCACTATAATCACTTCAATTCAACATTGTATGGGAATGCTTTGCCAGTGCAATAAGGCAAGAAAACAAAATAAAAGATATAAGAATTGGAAAGGAAGACTTACAACTTATAATTGTTGATGTAGAAAATCCAAAATATTCTATAGATAAACTATTAGAATTAATAAGTGAATTTAGCAAGAGCATTAGATATAAGGTCAAGAGTATCTCCATGCAAAGCAACAAACTAAAAATAAGATAGAAAAGCATTATTTATAATAGCATCAAAAATATTAAGTACCTAGCAATAAATCAACAAAATAATAAATTTCTGTAGACAGAAATCTATAAAACTTTATCTAGAGAAATTAAGAAAGACTTTAATAAATATTCTGAAAGACTCAATTTATTAAAGATACCAATTTTCTCCTAATTTATCGGTAAATCAGATACAATCCCAATCAAGATTCTGGAGGCATTTTGAGAGGTGGGGGATGGACAATCTCATTTTAAAATATATCTAAAAATTAAAAGTTCCCAAAATGGTAAAGACAGTCTTTTGGAAGAATAAATTTGGAAGACTTACACTATTAAATCTCAAGACTTAATATAAAGTTATCACAAAACAGTGTGAAATTTATTCAAGCATAAAGTAGACGAGTATAGTATAACAGAACGTCCTGAAATAGACTCACATATAATGGTAAACTGATTTATAGGCAAGGTGACATTGCAATATGGTAGAGTAAAGATGTTCTTTTAAATAAATAGTTCTGGATCAATATGATATACATTTGGTAGAAAGTATTGCAGTCTATCTTATACCGTGTAGAAAAGTCAATTCCAGATGAACTATAGACCTAATTATAAAAGTTTAAAAAAGATTCAACTTCATTCGTCATCAAGGAAATGCAAGTTAAAGCCATTAAGGCAACATCAAGTACTGGGGAGAAACTGGCCTTCTCATGCACGATTGGAGTGGGTTATAAATTTGTACCCCCACTTTGGAAAACTGATAATATTAACTACACACGCCCTACTATCTTTATTACATTGTTCTGTATTAAGATTTTAAATAGTCACCAAGTAGGTTGCCATTTATTCTTAAGTTCATTCCTGGACGTTTTATGGTTTTATTGTGCTCTGAATGGGATCCTTTTTTTTTCCTTCTGACGGCATTTTCTAAATGGTTCTTATTGGACTATAGGAAAGCTTGATTTTCTATGTTGATCATCTATCTGACCATGTGTATTCTTCAGTTGCATATTTAGGTGGAAACTCTTAGAATCTAAATTAACATCAGTTTTATCTCATCCTTTCATATAGTTTTCCATGTTTATTTTTATGTTTTTTGGATTATTACTTTGGCAAAGATCCCCACTAACATTGCTGAATATTAGTGATGATAGCAGCCAAAAGATCTTGTGTCTGACAATTTAGTGATAATGTTTCTAATATTCTATTATTAAAAATGATGTTTATGTTTTTGGTAACCACTCTTTATCAGGTTAAGTAAGTTTCCTTCTATTCCTGATTTTCTAAGAGCTTTCATTAAGAATTGGTGATAAATTTTACCAAATCTTTTTCCACGTCATTTTGTGATTATTTTATATATTTTAATAGATATATTGCTTAGTATTCTATAATGTTGAAAAATAATTTTACTCTGATATTATTCTTTAAATATATCCCTGTGTTCTATTTGCAAATAATTCGTGTGTGCATGTATGTGTGCGCGCTTGTGTGTGTGATTTGCATCTGTGTTTATATATACCTTTTTGTGCTTCTCACTTGTTTGTTTTAGGATCAAGACAATGCTAGGTTTTAAAATGAATTAAGAGTCTTTCTCTCTTTTTCTGTTCATATCAGAAACTAACTTATCCTTAATGGTTTGGAAGAGCTTACCCACCAAATCATTTGGACTCATTCTTCCTTAGAAGTAGAGCTAGTCAACCTTTGACTATCATTTCTGAAAGATCTTTTTTTAGGTTTATGAACTTTTCTTGAGTCACTTATGGTAATATACATTTTCCTGGGAGGAGGCAGTGACACTTGTTCTAGGTTTTCAAATTTATTGATAAATACATATTTTACATACTTTAATACTTTTAATCCTCCTCATATATGCAGTTAAAGACTCTATTATTTGTAATACTATTCATGTATTTTGTCTCTTTTTGATCAGACTTACCAAAGTTTATGTTCTTTAAAACAATTTTGTTGTCTTTTCAAAGATCCAGAATTTGGTGTTAATGATACAGTGTACGATATTTTTTCTACTACACAACATACACCCCATAAATATATTTAATTCTGAGCACATTCTAAAATGGTATGTGGTTCTTTCTGTACAGTTCCACTTGGAGTAATTCCAATGAACTGGTTATCAGTGATAGATCTTCTATTATTTTGCTAAATTTACCTTAAAATAGACTCTATGTTTAAAAGTGTGTAAAAACCCAAATGTAACTATGGCTTGCGATTCTGATCTTCAGCCGCTGAAAGCATTGTATCCCATGATACCAGGTCAGAATCTTCATTAACGGCAGATCTCTGCTATTTATTCTTCTCTCCATCCTTCAATAATTCTGTTGTTCACTGAGGTTGTCCCATCTCGGTTAGAATTACAATTACTATTTTGTTCCCATGTATAGTTTGACATTCCAAATATCAGAGACCTCAAAAGATTCGGGACTACAAATAATTTCTCTCTATCTATAACTATAAAGCAAGCATTCCACGTGGTATTTGCTTGTCTTCTTGATCTGGGTCACCAAATTTGAATGGCTTTGTATAAATGAACTCTAAAATATAAAATATTTTACTTAAGAAACAACCTTGCCAACGCGTTTGCTCATTCAGCTCTCGCTAGGACTGAGGAGCATGAAGGTTGAAATACTTTTTGAAAAACAATGTTTCAAAAGATTCACTCAGACATGAAGTTAAAGCATGCTATGCATCCCCCCCCCCCCGCCCACCCCGTCCCCCGGTGGCTTAAAGTGCCACAAGCCACTAACTAACAAAAAATGGGGGAAAAAATCCTTTCTGACTAGCTCCCACTTTACTTTCTTTGGAAATAAAGGAGAAGATGTTCCTGTAAATGCCAATAGCACTGCTCAAATTCAGAGTCAGGCAGACATCTACTTCAGCTAGAAACAAAGTTGCCATTTCTTTGATCATTTCAAGTCTCAGCTCAAACATTGGTCTAAAGCCTGCACTCCTTCTAATATTCTCTTCCTGATTTACAGCTTTCGGGGACAGAGCGATGGCCCTGCCACAAAGACAGATGGCTAAGAAAGTGAAAGGCACGCTCTACTGAAATTTTGCCTACAGAGAGCATGTGTAAAAATACTTTGAATGCATGAAGTTTACTTGTATGCTTGGGCGTTGGCCTTCCTGTCTATCTCTATCTCTGTGTTTGCTTTCTGTTCAATCCCACACCAGGTCCATCTTGCAGAAGTAGATTAGGCAGACTCAGCCGCTCGTTTCCGCCTGCTCTAAACAGACACGTTAGTTCTCCGCAACAGAAATAAACTACCTTTTTCTCTTCTGTTCTCTTTGGATCTCTGTGATTGCTGAAGTTGAGCTGATTTTAGTGACAGAGGGAAGAAAAAGCCACCCCCTGCTCTGCTTTGCAAACTGCCATTCATTTCAGGAAAATAACTCTCTGCCTGTTGGCTGGAGATCCAGCTGCTTGTCATGTTAGACCATGTGGCGTCTGCTGCTGAGTCCAGCTGTACAGCGGAGATCAGTGCCCTAAGGACTGAGCACAAAAATGCTGTGATCCCTGGCGGTGACTGGGTCTCTGCTAACAAGCCTCTAGACATTCAAAATGAAATGTCATCACCCCAGCACAGCTATCACAGAGGATGAAACAAAGCATCTGAAGACCTTTAATAGCATCAGAGTCGGGGAAATAAGTGAAGCATCCCAGGTGTAGTTCCCCATTCTATGGAGTTGATGTCAATTCTGTGAGCAATTGTGACCCTTTCTCTATCACCTTTATCCCCAATACTCACAGATGAAAAGATAACTTGTAACAACAAGTTTTCCTGATTGAGCTTAAAGCATTTTTAGATCTTACTGGTAGTCGTCATCCATTACATCCATCCAATAAATAATTATTAAATGCCTTTTGTGTATAAATCCCTTGGTTTGAAGTTGAAATAGACAAAGAAATTAACAGATTCTCTATTTCCATGGACTAGCAGATGAAAATAAGTCAGTTTTTATTTCAAATTCCCAGTCCTACTGTGCGGGCCCTAATCCAATGACTAGTGTCTTTATAAGAAGAGGGAAATTTGGGCACAGGCACAGAGGCAAGAAAGCCATGTGAAGATGGAGGTAGAGATTGGAGTGAGGCATTTACAAACCAAAGAATGACAAGAATTTCCAGCAACCACAAGAACCTGGGAAAGAGGCATAGAACAATCTTCCTCAGCCCCTAGAAGGACCAAACAAATTTCAGACTTCGGACCTCCAGAACTGTGGGACAATAAATTCCTATTGTTTTAAGCCACCCAGTTTTTGGTGATTTGTTACCACAGCCCTAGGAAATGAACACAGCTTAACTGCGATTCTTGGACTAGGTTATAAAAGGGAAGCTTTCAGATTGAGTACAGTCCAAAGAAGTCAGGGAAGACACAGACTGCAGTAAGTAGCCAATACACAGCACTCAACCATGGTTTATTCCTTCAAAGCTCTATTAAACTGGTTCCAACCTTGCAACAGATGATAAGAGCCAAGATCTCTTTCTGTGACTGCTTCTACAAGTTGTGCCATCTGGGGAACATTCTATAAGCCAAGCACTGAAAAGGCACCTGTCAGTTGGAATGTTTTTCTCCAGGTCAATTCTGTTTGAACAGGTAGCACTCAGGCCCCAGCTTCTTTCTGGCTGTGGAAAAGAGCGTCACATGTGCTATCAGTTGTCTTCTGTCTTTGTCAAGGATGAAAGTACAGTCACCAGAAAATGACATTATCCTGGCTATGCATGTGGCTAAATTTTTACCGGGGCCAGTATCTTTTGGCACGATATAATGCGTGACCATAAGCAATGAGTGTGTTTTTAAAACATGCCAGGACGAATACCCCCAGAAGCATGCCATCCATCACAATAGTTACTTTGGCACCACACACCTCACCATTGCCACTATGACTCGAAACATTGCTAGAACTCCTCTTGTGCAATTTTCTTCAAACCTGGTTAATGAACCACACAGGAAAATCTGCCTCATAAATTTATAGTCACATATAATTTTGACCATTAAGAATGTTATCTTGCTTGATGGATATTACCCACCTCATCCATCAGAATTGACTTTGAATAACTTTTGACCATTTCCCCAGATAAAACCCACCATCCATGGAGGAACATTTGCCTCCAATGAGCACATTCAAAAGAACAATAGCTTCTCAAGTTTCTTTCAAAAGAATGCTCAGCATAGTGCCTTGCAGATGGTTGACATCCAAGAAATATTTATATAATTACTTTGAATGTGCTGTGTGGGTTCTGAAGACAACACCAAAAGAGGAATGCCAGAAATAAAATTTTAAAATATTCCAAAAATATATAGCTTTCTAACATGAATTGTAGGAAGAAAATGCTATTCAATTATATATTTAAATTGCAATCTATGTTAAAAGTAAGTAATATTACCTTATTGCCACATTACTACAAAATATATTTTCCTAAGCTTTAGGAGATACAATTTTATGGATTTTACAAATTACAAACAAAGAGCACATGTACAATTTTACTTATGACCAAATTTTGCTTTTGTTTGCTTTTCATTTTCTTGGATATAGAATAACACTGTAAAACACGATTTCACAAAAAAACATTACTTTTTGTTCCGTTTTGTTGTTTGGCACCATCTATTCATTTTCTTGTCAAACTGTAACTGTGACTCTAGAGGTTACATTTGTAAAAGCAGCAGGAAAGCAGCTAAACAGACTGATAGAAAGACTAAACCCACCAGCAGCGAAGTAACTAATGCGCAGGTACCGTGGATTGTTTTCTCACGCCAAGAACACTGTTGGACAAGGTTCAGAGAGAAAAAAATGGATTGTAACTGAAGAATTTGATGACAAGTGTGACCGGATTGTCCACAGAAAAGAAAGCATCAGAAGATGTTAAACAAATAAAGCATTTTAGTGATTTAGTGTGTGATAATATTTTCTTCAGTAGCCTTTTCACTTAACCTGGTTTCTAGGCCAGTTACTCTAACGGATGTAAAATGACAGGTCAAACCAAAGCCACTAATTGTTTTAAGAGTGAACAAGGGATAGTAGGCTTCAAAAGTGGCTTGAGTTGTAGGAATGTAAATGATGCAGCCACTTTGGAAAACAGTTTGGTGGTTTCTTAAGAGGTTAAACATAGAGTTACCATGTGACCCAGCAATTCCACTCCTAAGGATACACCAAAGAGAAATGAAAATATATGTGCACATGAAATCTCGCACCTGAATGTCCATAGCTTTTTTTTTTTTTTTTTTTTAAGATTTTATTTTTCCTTTTTCTCCCCAAAGCCCCCCGGTACATAGTTGTATATTCTTCGTTGTGGGTCCTTCTAGTTGTGGCATGTGGGACGCTGCCTCAGCGTGGTCTGATGAGCAGTGCCATGTCCGTGCCCAGGATTCGAACCAATGAAACACTGGGCCGCCTACAGTGGAGCGCACGAACTTAACCACTCGGCCACGGGGCCAGCCCCCATAGCAGCCTTATTCTTAATAGCCAAAAAGGAGAATAAGCCTAAATGTTGATCAACTGGGAATAGGCAAACAAAAAGTGATATATCCATACGCTGGAATTTTATTTGGTAATAAAAATAAATGAAGTAGTGATATGTGCTACAACATGAATGAATGTTGAAAACATTATGCTAAGTGAAAAAAAACCAGTGACAAAAGACCGTGTATTATAAGGTTCCATTTATATGAAATGTCCAGAGTAGGCAAATCTATAGGGATAGAAAATATATCAGTGGTTGCCAGAGGCTGGGGTAAGATGGGGAGATTGGAGAGCAATTGCTAATGGATATAGAGTTTCTTTTGGGGGTGATGATATGTTCTAAAATTGATCTGATGGTTGCACAACTTTTTGGATACATTAAAAACAATGAATGGTACACTTTAAATGGGTAGAGTATACGGAGTATAAATTATATCTCAATAAAGCTCTTAAAAAATAGATCAAATCTTTTTTGAAAGCCTCAAGCCCTGCGTTATTAGGACTTTCTCCCTAGGGAATATTACCTCTCCTGGGTAAGAGATAATGAGATTGAACTTTCAGTGGCTGAGACAACTCCAGCTTCTACTGATCCCCCAGCAATAAAATGGATTAGGTCAAATTTGGGGTAGAGATATTTTAGCTGCTTCATTGTGTTTTTCAGAGCTTATGCTTACCGTGAGTCAATAGACGGACACTTACATTTGATGTCTTGCAAGCGAAACTAGCTCTTAGGAGACCATACTAGCCTCTGACATTTCCGAGCGTCCCCGATGTCTCAAGAAGTTGAGGCCATCGCACTAAGCATTTCAGGGACATTCATTCTCGTTTATATCCTTAAATTCTGGTTTAGCTACAATTTCTTTAGGAAGTCAAGGCTGACTGATGTCACTTCCGTTATTTTCTAAACTCTCAGTTATTGGGCATTTATTTATGCCAGGAACTTACCTAACTTTATGTGTACTATTCTCTCATTCGATCCTTCCAACAATACAGCATTACGTAATACAAAGGGGAGCACTACACAGAATGGATAGAATATTCAACTCAACAGTTCTAAATCTCATTATCCCAGAGGCTCAAAGGTGGGTTCACAGCCTTACCCAAGACAACATAGCCAGTATACAGTGGAGCAGAATGTAAGCTTTGGCCCTGGCTCGGTAACCGTACTAGGTGAGACTTCAGGCTGAGAGTTAGTGGAGGCAGCTGGTTAGCACATTGAAGGAAGAGGTCATGGCGGTACAGCATAGGGGCTCGGTACCAGGGTTCTATTTGCAAATACTGGTCACAGAGGGTGTATGATAAAATAACATTGTGGACTGTGATCAATTCCTTATGCTCTTTTGCCTCATTTTTCTTGGTTATAATAGAAGAGTGACAATAATTTTATAATAACATTTTAAGGTTTTAAGTGAGATAATCCTTGTAAAGATGTCAATACAGTGTCTGATACACAATAAAGCTATCAACAAGTGTCAACTCTTAAGGTGTTTATGAGTTTATGATTTCATAGGGCAATTACATTACTGACTCTGTCCATACCTCAGATGCACCAGTCAAACGGCAGGACTGTCCAGTTGTTGTAGCTGTCTTAGTGATAAAGGTGGATCTCCCAGCATGGCTAGATTAGTGAAGAAGCAATCATTGATGTTTTGCATATTTAAATCAGCTACAAAAATATCAGTCCACCGACCTCAAGTGTATACGTACTTAGAAGTTCCCCGAGCCTTGAGCCTTGAGTTGTGTGTGTTTAAGAATAGGTGAGCTGCGTTTTACAGCGCTGGCCGACTGCAGCTTATTTTGCCTCTAATCAGTTATGAACAGGCATGGAATAATGTTTAGTTATCTTGATTTCCCTGCACGAAACACCTGTATTTGAAAATCTACATTTGAGAAACAACCCATCAATACATAATTTGTCAAAGAAGAAAATGAGGACACTCTCTGTAACACTAATATGGAAGCTCTTCGAAATACATTAAGTGAAAAGAAAAAGGCAAATTGTGGAAGTGTGCCTTATATGAAAAAATTGGTCTAAAGAGGGAGGAGTGTGAATACAATTGCACCTTCTCGCATAGTGCAAAATGACCCTACGGAGGAAAACATGTGGATGAATGACGCTTACCTCTGAGGGAAACAGGAAGAAGCAGATGAACTGAACAGCTGGAATAGGAGGACGCTTGACTCCAGGCCATTTTACACCTGTTAATTTATGCTTGTGAACGTATTTCCTATTCAAAAAGCTAAACACTTAATTAAAAAAAAAAATCTCTCCAGTGACTTTTTGGTTAGGGAAAACTGAGGCAGCATACTTACATCACTTTTAATAAATGGTAATTGTTGAGGAACAGAGGAAAAAGGGCACAGTGAATTCTTAGTTGTCACTTAGGAAAAAAATGCAAATGAAGAGCCAGTTGTTTTCAAGCACCCTATTTCTAATTATGAACCTGAGAGTAAAAAATAATATCGTAGCACACAAGGAGAAACCCCAGGCGGTAGTGGTTAGCTTGGGAGGGGAAGGATAGCTGAGCAGCCGGACTCTGTTGCCTGGGAGAAGATCGTGACCTTGAGACCAGGTGCACAGAGACACATTCAAGGAGAGTCAAGCTCAATTATAGTTTTTCGCTAAGCGTTTTAAACACCAAGACTGTTTCCTCATAATTAACAAAAAATTGGGCTCAAAAAGTTTGTTTTAGCATATTGTGTATGTTATATAATACAAGACGTAAGGTATGGTTAAATAAATGCATAATAAATGTATTTATCTAATGAAAGTTTGAATTAGTACAAATATATCAAGGAAATTGATGCTATTTTGCATGGAAAAAACATCAACGCTTATCTGAAAATGAAAAAAAACACGTTGAGAGTTAGGAAGATTGTACCAACACCACATGCACTGCAGTACAGAAATCACTTTTCTATTGTTGTATGATGTGATTTTTTTTTAGAAGGTTGATTATTTGCAAAAGTGACTTGGAACAATTCCGTTACTTGGACTTGTCTGAAGGAGAAATAATCTGTAAGCTCCCGGAGGTCATGATGTTGTCTTATTTATCTTGTACTTAGTCAGGCACCTAATAGACACTGAACGGTTTTAAGAATGAGATTAGGATGACAAACTCAGCTATGCCTGTTTACTTTTCAAATTGGTTTAGGGCTAACAGACCAGCTCTGCCTGCATGAACAGTGGGAGTGCAGAAGTTAGTAGGTTGATGTAATTTGCAGTCCCATGAGGAGTACTTTCCCCTTTCCCTTGCAGAAGGAAGATTGGTCCAAGGATAATGAGCCCTCCAGTCTGACACATCTTGTGCTATAGAATGAATTAAAAAAAAAAAGCAGAGATTGACACGAGTTTCCTCCTCTGGCCACCGGATTACTTGTATGTCCAGGGAAGAAAAGAATTAAGTGAATCACTGTTTGGTTTGAGCCCTCAGGCACATCTGCTAGGAGGTTGCTTTTATATTTTATTTTATTTTATTTTTTGGTGAGGAAGATTGGCCCTGAGCTAACATCTGTGCCAATCTGCCTCTATTTTTTGTATGTGGGACACTGCCATAGCATGGCTTGATGAACGGTGTGTAGGTCTGCACCCAGGATCTGAACCTGTGAACCCTGGGCCACCAAAGCAGAGTGTCCGAACTTAACCACTGCTCCACAGGGCCAGCCTCAGAGAAGTTGATTTTAAGATTGAGGAAAATATTGCACAGAAAATACAAAATTTGAATATAAGTCCCAACTCTGCTACTTCCAGCTGTGTGGTCTTGGACAATTTATTTTACTTGAGCTTTAGTTTTCCCTGTAGGTAAAATAAGGTAGGGGAGAGGGCAGAGGTGAGGCTGCTGGTTTTGATGACTAGACCACTAAAACCCCTTGCAGATTCCAAGAATTATATCAGGATATTACATCCAACTACTCACCACCCTTTCCTTCCAGTTCCCATACTTTGGTGGTTTGTCCATGGATTTTTGTCCCTGTATACCACATGGGTTCAGCTGCGTGGATTTATTCTATTTGGAATTTGGCAAATCAGGTTTGTTATTCCAGGTCTCACTCTAGTCATGCCTCCCCCAAAGCTCCACTCCCTTCACCCTACCTATGCAGCCTAGGCCTCAAATTTCCCCCAATTTCCCAGTCTTCCTGACAACTGTCTGCTTTCTGCTTTGGTGTTTTCTACTGAATTAACAACTCAACTTTGGTATTGCTATAGGACAATTTCCAGCTCTAGACTTTGACGAATCTTAGGGAAACAGCTCCTTGCAAAAGGAAGTATTTTTTCAAGTCTCTTTTTTCAGAAATAAATGCATTTATCCCTAAAATTGGACTGAGCACAATCAAATTTTTAGTAATTCAGAGATATTCAGGATCTTTCGGTGACTTATAGTCACAATTGTGCATATCAATTTTCGTTGTGTGCTGTCGTGAAGGCATTTTGATTATTGGAGTTTACTGCAGATTGGCCCTCGTCCCTGTGATCAATGAGTCTCTCTGTTGTTAGCTAGCGTTTTATAAAGCCTTTGTGTACTTAGGACTATTTTTTACTGCCGTTTCTTGCCTTGAGTTTTTCTATTGACTCTTCTATCAATTCCTATAGAGACTTTGACTCTCTTACTCTTCAATTGCTTATTTATCCAGATACCATTTTTGCTGTTTTCATCTCTACACTCAGATTTCTTTCTCCATTACTTAGTTAATCTTAATTCATCTACTACTATTTTAATCTACTGATGTTGAGTAAGTCTAATGAGCTGAGAGCATGACACATAGAGGTGCATGTGCTTTTCTTAATCACGCAGAGGATAAATTAAATATCGTCTTTCTAGCCTTTTGTATGTATGTTACTTCATTGAATAAAAAAATGCAATTAAATGTCATTATGTCAGTTTATTTGAAACAAACTATAAATACAGCAGTAGTTACTGTCCGACAAAATTCTTTATGGTTTTTCCAGAAAAATTATGAAACAATAATGGCTCTAGATGTAAACAGAAAAGAGAGTTGTTTTATTGTGTTATTTAAAGGACACGACAAACCTTATCTTTCCCCAAACATCTCCCCTAAAAGTCTGTCAGGTGCCAGGTGTTCCCACCACTAGAGCCACCTGCTTCATTAACGTGTTATATTCAGAACATCTCTATTTTATGGAGACTCATTCCTTAGGGAATAGGGCATGTTTACCTAAAATCCAACTGAACACATTTTTGCAATTTATTTATCAGGTTATTTACCTACTTCCTGACTGAGATTAGAGGTTAAGTCTTTGGGAAAAATATAAAAGACAAATATGTTTTGAGGTGGAAGAAGAGAGAAAAGATACAACAAAATATTTAAATTATGGAATACAGGGTACCAAAAATTGGTCATGATAGTTTTAGTCAGGCTGTAGGATAGTTGTTTGGGTTTTATGTAAAAAACAGGAACAGACAATTGGACTAAAAAATTGATACAATATGATGATGGACTAGCCCTGGGATGCATGAAGGAATGAAGGGGTGGGTTGGACCAACAAGGCTGGAGGAATTATCCTGAGTCACAAGGAAAGACTTAAAATGCAAGATTAAGACAAGTAATCAGAAGATGAGACTCACAGAGACCATAAAGAGATCAAGGCCTTGTAGGATTTCGTACCATTCTTGTGCTGCAGGATTCAGTGGCTGGTTTCTTGAGACTCGCCCAACAAGGCAGGGGCGTGCTTGAGCAGTCACAGTTGGTGCCCATACTCCAACTGGCAGATCATGGCTGAGACTGTCAAGGCTTCACATACTGCTGTAGTTACCCTTGTAGTGTCTGGATGCATATCAGACTGTGGCCCAGAAACATCATTTCTGCACCCAAACTATCTAAATATTTCTAATGTGCGTCCATCACTTTGGCATCCATGTTTTTGTTTCTGGATTCACTTTTTTCTTTTTCAAATAAGGTGCCTTATTAAGATCCACGCAGGAACTCCCAGGAAGACTCGGGAGGCCTTCTTTCTGTGGGTCTTAGCAAACGCAGCCAAAAGTGGCATTTTCATACCCAAACTATAGTTGTCCTTTCTGCTGATGGTAACTTTTGTGGCAGAGTGCAAATATCTCAGCAAGTGATTTTAGGGTGGATGTGAAATTTCTGCTGCACTGCCAAAGGGGGATTTCTCAGGAGCGTTTCTCCATGTCAGTCTCCACAAACATCAAGTGGTGCTGGCGACAGCTAGACTGATACTTACTGCATCTTCCTCTGTTTTTGCTTATGCTTAGACGAGATCTTGGTGTCAGTGTCTGGATTGTGTGGGGATAAAGAAGTAGCTATCTGACCCATCGCCTTCTCCTGGGTTCATGAAAGGGCAGCAGCAACTTTGGTTTGCCCAGTGGAGGATATGGAATATTTGGTGAGATAAAACCCCCAGCTAAGGGAGAAATTGCAGCGAGCTTATCCATTTCCTGGCTAGCTTAGCAGAGCGAACTCATTTAGGGCACGTCTGGAAATGGACTGTGCAGCAGTCAAAGAATGAAATCAAATGTTTAGGCAGAAAGGTAAAAGACAAAGCCATATGATAAGGATGCTTGATAAGGAAACATCCACGGAAAAGAGTCAGAACAGGTAATTTAGTATAGAAGACAACTTTAGTGGTAATTTAAATATGGTGCTACTATCTACAGAGCACATTTAAAGTTAGGGATGGATTGCATTGATTTTCAAAAATAGTCCAAGTTCTGAAGAAAATGGTAATTGAAGTGAATTTAGAAGACCAGGGTAAGAAAGCCTGCTGGATATTTACCAAATCCATTGCTTTTTTCCTGAGCTCACAGCTTGATTCATTTCCTGGCTTCCCACATGTGGTGCCTGTGGCCATGTAGCTGGCTTCCAGTAAATGAAACAGAAGCATGCGTAACGTGTGCCACCTCCCAGCCAAGGCCATGGCTACCTCCCTCAAGAGATGCTCTATGTTTTCGCCTCCTTCTCATTGGCTGGAAAAGGGGTTATTCTCCAAGTAACCTTGGAAACCACAATTTGGAAGGTGCCCAATCCCTGTGGATCATCACTTAGATAAGAAGAACCACTGATAGGAACACTCAGTTTGGATTTTGCATAAGCGAGTAGTAAGTTTCTACCGGGTTTGAACCTTTATGCATTTTGGAGTTTGTTACAGCAGCTTAACGAACGCAACCTTAACTAACACAAACAGTCCTTGAAAGTTTCCACGTGGTAAGTCATTCCTGTTTTTCTGGCAGTTTTGGCTCTATCAGAGCCAACCACAAGCACTGTTTAAAACATCACACAGCTGCACCACAATGGTGCAAATTAAGATTTGACCAAATAACAAGACAATAAATAGCATAGCAATGAAATATCTTTCTTTCCTGTTATATGAAAACTGACTGGAGACCTTAATGGGAGTGCATCTTAGGCTATAATTCTCCAGGTTACAGTGACCTGTACATTCAGGAACTATTTACGTAATGCCAGTGAGTTTTCTCATTACCCTGCATTACTCGGGGGAGTGTGCCTTATTCCTTAAGCCAGATCTCCATAAGAAAAAAAAATTTGCTTTTGGAATAGTTTTGTCTATTAATCCAGACTAGTTCTTAACACACTGTAGAGGGAAGCTCCTTCTGGGGTCCACCTTCTCTGGCTCTTGCCAGCTCGCAATCTTGGCCATTCAGGTGACACATGTAGGGAGGAGGCTGCTTTCCTAGGTAATCTAGGTAATACAATAGGAGGCAAGTGGCTACATTTGAATACTCAGCAGAGATGACAAAAAGTAATCTCTAGGATGGCCAAATGCTTTGCTGCTTTTTCCAAAGCAAGCAAGTAGCCACAGAGGTAGTGTTTCAAAGGATGCCTGGAGCTAATGAAAGGACAAGAACAAGTGGCTACCTCGTGAACTCAAAGTGAGCAAAAACTTGAGGAACAGAGCGAAAGGACTTTCCATGAAGGTTCTTGTCTAGCTTTAGTCATGCACAGAATCCTAGGCCCAATACGAAAGTTCCAGGAATTTGGGCCCGGGAAAGAAATTTCCAGGGGGGAGGTATGGTTGTTGAATCAGACTCCTTGACTCTTTAGCAAGGAGTTTCTGTCATCCTCACAGCCAAGTAGATTTTAAATATTTAGGACTATCTTTTCTTTCAATGCTGTGTTGGTAGTCTAGCTTCAAATATCTTGCCTCCTCAAAGTAACACTAAGGTGTGCCAGAGTTTACTTGCATATATATATAAAAGGACTAATACCGATTCTGAGGCAGAACACATGAAAAATAACAAAGGAGGGGCTGGTCCAGTGGCACAGTGGTTAAGTTCGCACATTCCGCTTTGGCGGCCAGGGGTTTGCGGGTTCGAATCCTGGGTGTGGATGTGGCTCTGCATGGCAAGCCATGTTGTGGTAGACATCCCGCATGTAAAGTAGAGGAAGACAGGCACGGATGTTAGCTCAGGGCCAGTCTTCCTCAGCAAAAAGAGGAGGATTGGCAGCAGATGCTAGCTCAGGGCTAATCTTCCTCAATAAATAAATAAATAAATAAATAAATAAATAAAAACAACAACAACAACAAAAAAAAAACAAAGGAAACAAGGAAACAAGGGCGGCCCCATGGTGTAGTGGTTGAGTTTAGCACGTTCCACTTCAGTGGCCCAGGGTTCACGGGTTTGGATCCTGGATGCAGAGCTACACCACTTGTCGGCCATGCTGTGGTGGTGACCCACATACAAAAATAGAGGAAGCTTGGCATAGATGTTAGTTCAGGGCTAATCTTCCTCAAGCAAAAGAAAAAAAGACACATGTATGTTAGTTTTTGATTCTCTCAAAGATAAAGAATTACACAGGCTTGAATGCCTTGTGCTCTTCTATTTTTGTTTCCTGGGATAACTGGCCTAAAGGCTGCTTCACTTTTAGAGTCTTTCAGGCTCCACATGGCAGTACCCACTGGTCTATTGCTTTCACAGGCAGAGTCAGGAGAAAGGCCCCATTTAAACATGCGTACATAAAGCCCTTTTCTCATTTGTAGCCTTCTTTATTCTAAGTGTAAATTGCAAGACTGTTTGCTAATTTTCAGGAGTTACTAGGCTTTGAGTTATTTAAAAATTGCCAATTTTCAAACTTTTTTCTCATCAGATAACATGTCCTAGGAAAAAATAAATCTCAGTTATGAAAAGTTGGTTCAAGTTTCCTTTGTATACCAATACCTGATCCTTTTTTTGGTAAATCTTTCTTTGATATATAAAAATATATAGTCTCTGTTTGATGGGTATTATAAGTCTGCATTTATTTATTAAACTGAACTTATCAGTTGACTTATTCTATTCCTTTATGTTAGTGAGTTATTTTTTCTTTTTCTCTACTGAATTTTTAAATTCATTTTGTTAAGATTCAGAGATACGTTATATGCTTTCATTGAATCTCTTTAGATTCTCTTATTAGTTTGAGTGGCACATCCTTGTGCACTTCCTTTATTTTATTTCCTCTGTTTTATTCCACTGGGACTTTGGGTCCAGATGCTACAGTCCCCAGACTGTGGCCATACACTAGACTGTGGGAAGTATGGGCCTTTACGTTGTCACCACTTTGCAGACACTGGAGGAAGCCTCAGTCCCCCCAAGTGTCCGCTGCTGCCAAGGCCACCCCTTGACAGGTTCGGGGATTAGGAGGGCCCTACTCCCTCTTTGGGTCTGTGGAGATCAGCACCTCCTTCCGGAAAACCATTTGGACTAGTCTTGCCTCCTCTTCACCATGGATCTCCTCCAGCCAGGCTCTCTCCAGCAAACTAGTCACTGAGATCCACCTCCATTCCCAGCTTCCTTTTCGCCCTGACCAAGACCATTCTGCTCCAGTTCTGTCCATTCAGACTTTAGAAGAGCCTACGGTGGGCTTGAGGCCCAATTCAGAAGCTCCAGGTTCCCTTCAGAGAGACATAGTTGGAAGTCGTCCTGATGATGGGAGTGGAGGGCAGAGGACCACATGTAACCCCATCTTCCTCAGCTCTACTTTCTGTCTTGACGACACACTCTTCCCTCGGACAATCAGCTGGACAGACTCTAAACCATTCGATGACCTTACCATCCACAACACAGGAATTATGCCCAGTTGTTAACAGAACGTCATCCTAGACAAGGAACGAAGCATTTCCCTCTTTCTTTCTCCAGATTCTCACCCTGCCATCATTCAGAGTATCAGCTACAGACAGTTCTTTAAGTCATAAAGACAAATTTCTCACTTTAAAGAAATTTACTGGGAAGAGAAAAGAATTTATGGTGTTGACTGTGGCTTTCCAGAGCCTTCTGAATATGTAGAGTCCATCCATAGGCTTAAATTTCTCTTTTCTCTGTTCTAACAAAGAAAACAATGATTCTCTAAGGGGATGAAATTGTTCTAAGCTCTTCTATATACCTATATACTTAAAACACCACAGAACCTCCTTGCTTATGTCATGCAGCGATGAAAAATTCTTCTCCTGATCATAATATTACTCCAGAATGTCATTTGATAATACAGGAAGTTCATAAGCCATTAGGATAATGATTCTTAACATTACTTGTCAGTAAAATATGGAAATCATTTCTTGTTACCCATTTGTACTAATTTTATCTTACATTTATTTAGTCGGTAGCAAAGACTTTCAGAGGTGATTGTTTCCCACTGATTAATTCCCAGTTCTAACAGATCATCAGATGATACACAGTAATATTTTCTTAAGAGCACATTTTTACAGAAATAAAGGTTTGTGTTGCAGCTCACTCATTTTGGTGGTCTCATAAATGTGAGGGAAGTGGTGGCACATTTTGCCACTGGCCTGTGGAAGCTTGTCCTGAGATTCTCAGAGACACTCATCACCAGGGTTACCTATGTATAAAGGAAAGCTTGCTTCAGTGTCTCTTGTAACTCGTTTACCTCTCTTGGCCCTCTCCTTCTGCCCCTGCCTCTGTTTCCCTTCACCTCTCTCTCTGGGGTCAGGGTTTTCCTGTGGCTCCGGACACCCCCACAGGAGCATCTGAATCACTTCCCAGTTCCTTGGGTTGCAGATCTCTCATAACCCTTTCTCCTGAGTACCTGGCCAATCAGGTCAATTTAGAGTACCAGACTACCTCTGCTCAATTTACTCAGAGTTCTTCTAATCGGAAATTGTAAAGTAATTTGAGTTGATAGGTGGCGGTTTATGCAAAAAGTGTTACCCCTCCCAATAGCATTTGCATTTTGATTCTCTTCACTTGAGCCAATCCTAGGATTATTGTAAGCATTGGTGACTTGTGTGAGGATCTTTGTGCTTGGAGATGCAAACAGTGAAGGGAAGGAGTGAGGATTTGGAGTGTCTTTTCCAAATCTCTCAATCTCTATGTTTATCTGCTTCTTTAAAAGTTGGGACTTGCCCATAGATATTGTTTTCAGGCACTAAACACCTTATCATCTTTTCTTAATGTCCTGGGTATTTTCTTTGATTAACAATAATAACAATTGCACTGTAATGATTTTGAATTTTCCATAGTTCTTAAGCATCATTATCTCATTTTATTTACTATGTCCATAGTAGCAACAGCAAAACATGAGAATCTACCTCAGTCCTGGTAGTTGAAAGGTTTTTGAGAGGGAGTCTGTGAGTAAGAACCCAATCCTATTCTCTCACTCTGAACATAGAGAAACGTTTTTTTATCTTGATACAGAAAAAAGTAATATTAAAAGTTGCTGCACTGCAGGGACTTTCACCCACTTTATAAAAGCTGTAACTTCTTACTCAAGGCTGACCTCTTATATAGCCACACTCAGCCAAGCAAAGAAGGCATTTCCCCCTTTCCAAGAAGAAAAGATGCAACTATTTTTCCTTTTTTTGGTGAGGAAGATTGGCCCTGAGCTAACATCTGTTGCCAATCTCCGTCTTTTTTCTTGAGGAAGATAGACCCTGAGCTAACATCCATGCCAATATTCCTCTCTTTTCTATGTGGGACGCCCTCTCAACACGGCTTGATAAGTGGTGTGTAGGTCCATACATGGGATCTGAACCCATGAACCCTAGAGCACATGAACTTAACCACTACGCCAACGGGACTGCCCGAAAAGATGCAATTTTAAAAATAAAAAGAGAGATGATAGAAAGACAATAGGAAAACAAAATCATGTGTCATCCCTTTCCATTCTTCCCTGCCTTTTTCTCTAACACTCAGTATAAATGCTGAAAAAAAGAATTCAAATTTTCAAAAGGAAGAATTCACAATTCTCAGGCATGTGTCACTAGTCGGGCCGACACTCTCATTCTAAGCATGAGTGGCATCCTTAGGAGATAAGAATTGAGTAGGATTATGCAAAAGATCACAGGCCAAAAGAGGAGCATTTGAACGTATTAGGTAATCCTACACGGATGTCGTTAGGATCAAGTTCAGGCTCTGTTTCTTAAGCAGAGAAAGGGCCCAGAGTCAGACCTGCTTTGATGGATCCCAAGTGGCAATCCTCACCGCTGCGACACTGATCGCCTGCCTAAAGCTTAAGATGTCATCGCCCAAAAGCAGGCAGAATTACGTGGTTAGAGATAAGGAAATAGCTAGCACACGTCTCCCCTTAATTCTTATGTGGGAAAAAGCTAAGTATTTACTTGCCATAATGCTTGGCTGGAGTAAATATACTTAGTGCACAATTATAACGCTAAACTGTCAATTAAATGTGACAAATATTTCTCGGTTGGAATCGTGCTGGAACGCAAGGTAATCCCAACTGTCCCTGAATCACTGTATGAAACTCACCATCCAAAGACGGCTTTCCCTCCAAGGCCCTCACATGTTATAGTGGAATTCCGAGGGGCTTTATCAGTTAATTGGAAGGCAAATACTGACAATCCCTTCATCCACAATATTTACAATTTAACTGTAATAACACTGAAGCGAAAAAAAAGCTTACCGAAATTGAGTTCATAGTCTAATGTGAGTATGCCTCCTTCTTGATGGATAAGGAAAAATGTCATATGGAGGAAGATGAAATTATTCCCCAGAGCTTCCAAGTAAATGTCCACTGACCCCTGAGATGGCTTGACCTTGGTAGGAAAATAATGTTTTGAAGTAAATGACTATTGACCTCTCTGGATTCTCTACTGTGACAGTCTGCCTGTTAGCTCTACCCTTAGTGTCCAGGAATTTGTCTTGTGTTAAAATCTTGATGGGATTGGTTACAATGAAGGATAAATATGAAGAGTGATGAACGTTGCCTTTCTCTTCTTATATTAATGGAATAATCTTTATTAGGGAAGGATGTTGAGAGAATTAATGACACTGGCATATCTTTGAGTCCCTTGGAGCTGTATAAACAAAAGGAAGTAGCAGTAATTGGAGAAAGCAGAAGGAAATGAATTCCGGTGTGGAAGTCAACAAACCAAATACTTCAGCTGGAGCCCAAACCCAGGCATGCAGTAATGAGAACAGCAGCAATTTCTCTCTGCAGCCCTGGTTCACACAGTGTAAACTCAATAAGCAAGAAGAGGCAAGGCTGCAAGACCCACAGCTAAAGTGCAAACAGCAGCAGCTTTGCACGTTGGGAAGGCGCTTTCATGTGAGTGAAATGTCTGGCCAACAGCTCCTCATAACCAACCTGAGGAATGTGTGGTGGCTGGGCTGAGCTATACAGATGGAACAGCTCTCAGTGTTTTAAGCCCCCAGGAGGCTGAAGGCTTCTCATAGGCACTGCATTCATTATTCGTGGTAGGAAGACGGGAGCCAGGGTATACATTTTTTACATTCTATTGATAACAACAACAACAAAACAAACAAACAAAAACAGGCCCTGAGAAAATAAATGTTTTCCTAGTCGAGGCACCAAGAAAGTGGTATAGAGTTAATGCCTAAACATGAAACTGTATTTGCTGATCCTGACAAAATGAGGCAACATGATGAAGCTTATTAATGTGTACTTAAGGCTAACTATTCGTGACATGAAAAATAAAACCACCCAAGCGAAACAACGAAGGACCACCAAATGGTCACTGAAGGCACTGGCCATTCTTTATTTTTAAAAATAATTTTATATTAGAAATGTTAATGTACCAATTTGCCATTCATGTGAAGTATTAGGCAGCAAATGTGAGGAAATACTGAGGTGACTAAATTATAAGAAGTAGTTTCTGACTATACCTTTTCCTCTTCAAAATAGCCTGAGAGGAGGTCCATTTGTGCCTACCACACTCAGACAAAAGGTGTGCCTTCTTCCCTGAATTTTCAGGCACTTACACTATTTTAATAGAGCAGTAGATTTCTTGATGATAGTAGTTAGCTCATATTCATTTTTGAATCCCCGTGGCACAAGTTAAATGCCTTGCACAGTTAGTACTGTCATGCGTCACTTAATAATGGGGACATGTTCTGAGAAATGCATCATTAGGAGATTTCATCATTGTGCGAACATCACGGAGTCTACTTACACAAACCTAGATGGTGTAGCCTACTACACACCTGGGCTCTATGGTACTAATCTTATGGGACCACCGTCCTATATGCTGTCCGTCATGGACCGAAGTGTTGTTATGTGATGCATGACCGGACTCAACATGTGTTGCTGAGAGAACGAACGAGTGAATTAATGTGTGTATCCAGAAAATCTTCCACCAAGACTGACACAATGAAATGACAATGTATAGCAATCAAATGACAATGAAATCTCAATAAAATTACAAAGAAAGTGTGACACCAACTGACATGCCTTTTAGTTTTCTCACAACAGTACCCAGAATAGATTGTAGATAAATATGCATCTATTACTGTGGGTCTTAATTTTTGTTTTAATGTTAAAGACAAATTCTATTTACACAAATAGCCCATTCCAGGTTCCATTGTCATGGGTAGACTCCTCATAATGAATCCCATAATTGCCAGAGAAAATATGATATCCAGTTAAATTTAAATTTTAGGTAATCATCATATAATTTCTTAATAAAAATATTTTTTGTATAAGAATGTCCCAAATATTGCATGGATCACACTTATATTACAAACATTTATACTAAAAATTATATATTATTTATCCGAAATTTAAATTTAACTATACCAGAAAATTATTCATTTTTTATCTGATATTCAGATTCAACTGTGAATCCTGTATTTTTATTTGGTAAACCTGGCATTTCTAGTAGTGACTGAAAGTCAAAGGAGAACCAAATAGAATAGCTGTGCCACAGGAGGAGCAGTGTGAAACTCCTTGCTTGCTTCCGTCTGACCAAATGTTTACATTTGTTTGATGTCTGCTTTTCCTAAAGAAAGTGACATGAGACTTACACTTCTGAGGGTCCTAGATCTTCCAGAGCTGCACCTGTGTAGACAAATCTTTGAGTGGAACTGGTTTTGCTGTGGCTCTTATAGGATCCTCAAGGAGGAGAGCAATGGAGCAGGTAGACAGCTCTGCAAGAAGCATGTCCTTCCATCTCGCTGTATGTTTCTTTCTATGGGTGTTCATAGGACGTAATTTTAATTGGATCACATGAGAAAGAACCAAATGTTCCAGCTGAATAAAACATTTTTTTCTAGTTAAAGTCACCATTTCGTAATCTGGGAGCAACAGGGCAGAACTCTTTTTTAGTCAGAGTTTCAGAAAGGACAGTTTGGGAGATAATCTTGGTAGGATGGAGAAGAGGAAAAGACACATCTGGAAAGGACATTAGAGGGAAGATCGAGAAGGTTCTGTAGAGGATGGACCTTACAGCCAGCTAGCACTGGGCTTCTAGTCATGGTTCTGCTTAGAGGCTAGGTGGCTTTTAGCCAGTCAGTTAAGCTCTCCTTACCTCAATTTTACCACTTGCCAAAGAATAAAAATAGCTTTATCCCTCAGGATATTTGTAGATATTAAATGAGTTTAACTCTTCCCTGGTGAGTGGTGAGTACTCAGTAAACTATGTAAGCAGTGATTTCTGTTTGTTTTTTCTCAGTTGCAGCTGGATAAGCAAATACCTCCTGGAGGTGGTCAACTTCCTTTTCTCCAGATTAAAATAATTTAAGCTTACGTTCACTTTTCTTAATTTCAGTCGCTAAATACCTTTTACTTTGTCATTTTTTAATAGTCACAGCACCCAGTTCTTAGTCTGCAGCCTGATCCCAATCGTGAAAGCACAAATATCATTGAAATGTCTCCATCACGTAAAGAGTGACTTCAGAGTTAGAGGAGGAAGTAAGAGCGAAGCCAAAGCAGACATTTCAAATTCAACCTAAAATATGAGTGCTTATGATTTTGGAGAAAATATCATCGATTTCCTGAAGTTTCATGCATTAAAAGATAACCACTTGTACAACAAAGTTGAACACTCCCTTCATCCTCTCACTTGTCACAAATATTCTGAAGATTAGTTGAAAGACCAATGCAACCAGTGTCTCTTTTAGAGACAGTGAATAGCAAATTTCTGCATTCACGTAGACAAAGGAAAACACAGACCACTCTACACAGGGATTTGGAGCTTTCTTTCAAAGTTTTGCCAATAGAACTTTGAGGAAATATTGCAGGTAGAGAAGTTTCAACCTTTCTTTCTCCGTTTTTTTTTTACGTTCTGTCCTTCTCACTCCCTTCTTTCCTTTCTTTTTGGTTCATAATGGATGCACCTTCTAATCACTACCTTTTCAGATAATGAAAACTACTCCCGTGGCCTCTGATGTAGGATTCATTTGAGCAAGGCACTAAGGATTCTTTGTTTTGCTGGATTCCTATGTCCATTAGGGTTCAACGGAGCCTTTGCCAGCAGACAATAGACTTGATCCGTGCCCTTTCTGCTTGGCTAACTGCTCCTAGAATGCTAACCCTGAAAGGCCCTGGAGGAGCTTCGTATTACCAAAATCAAATTAGCAACAAAAGAGTCAACGAAAGGGTTGCACAAACCAGGGAGATTTTCTGATGTGAAGCTATTGATTGTCCTCCTTCTGTAGCCTTTCTGCAAACGAAGCAAATGGCTTTGCCTAACCACCGCACTGCCTACTGATATTATTGTGAACCAAAAGATGGTCTGGATGCTGTCTCCCTAAAAGAGATTATCTTGAGGCCTGCTTTCTTCTTACTGACTCTAATGAGTTCTCCAATGGCAGTGCTTTCATTACCCTCGTTTTGTTCTGCCACTGAGAAATGAATTTAAACAACAGTTATTCAAGAGCCATGGCATTTATCGATTGGATAAACACAGGCCTGAGATTTGGTTGTGTTGCTTCGAAGCCTGCCAGCTCCTGTTTTTGCTTATCCGCCAGCCTTGTTTGCCTCTCACCTGCTGGAGGTTAATTTTGCAGTTCTGGTCCTGCTTTGTAAAGGCAGTTGGGGAAGGGGCTGCAAAAACTTGCCTGGCATAAGCCTAAGCCTCCTTGGAGTACAATTCTAAAAGTATCCCCAGACTCGTAGGGTCCACTTATGGATAAATAAGATTACATGAAATTAGAAAGACTGCTTTTCAGGAGATTTTGGACGGGTCCACTCAAATAGTGAATCAACTTCATTAAAATCCAGTGAAACTTGAGGTTGACCATCACGAGAACTATAGCATTTTATAGGTCAACTGTAGCAAATTTTGGCATCTAATGAGGTTCATGATTAGGTCTGTATTTGTATAGTTTCAAAGGAATCAGTTGGTTTAGATAAAAGAGATGATGCTTATTCACCATGTAGAGATGAAAGAGCCAGCTGAAATTGGTCTAGCGTAGTTCCCAACGCTCATTGCAGATTAGAGTTATCTGAAACTTTATAAAATTCCAAATGACTAATTTTGGGACTCCGTCTCTTGAAATTCTGATTTAATTAGGCTTGGGTAGGGCCTCAGCACTGACAGATTTTTAAAAGTTTCTCAGGTGATCTTATTGTGCAGTGGGGAGTGAGCACTGCTGGAGCTTGGGTTTCACATTGGAATCATCAAGAGAACTTTTTAAATATACCCATGTCTGAGTCCCGCTCAGACTAAATGAAACCAAACCACTGAGGCATGAACCTAGTCATCTAATTTTTTAAAAGTGCCTCAGGTGGTTCTGATGCCCAGTGAGAGGTGGGGACCGTTGCTGTAGGTGAAGGGGATTAGAACATGCCACCCCAAAATATGACACTTTGGCAAGAGCATTATTTTGAGCTGAAAGCAATTGAGAATCAACAGATGCAGGAAGAGTTCTTCATACTCTTCTTATCTGCTTAAAAGCAGAGCATAAAATTCCCTTTGTGGAAGGGACCCCCAATACCAGGAGGAGAAGAGTTACTCTTATCATTGAAGTTGAGGAGTCGACAACAAGCTGAGTTTGCATAAACGGGTCTTACTAAAATAGCCCTTATCTTCCATTAGTTCTCCCATATATTTCCTAGTCACTTTTCCATAACTTATCATCCCCTGAAGTGCAAACCCTCTTTCCTTTTTTAAAAGAGTATATAGGCTCCTGAGTCTAACTGTCTCTTTGAGTTTCACTTCTTTTTTGCAAACTCCTGTATGCATAAATATTAATAAAAATCGAGTGCCTCATCTGTCCTTTGTTAATTTATTTTGTAGGCTCCCACAAACTAAACTTAGCAAAGCAGAGGAAAGTGTTTCTTCCCCAACATAGGGATGTAGCATAAAGGTAGGTTTGGATTCAATGTCGGGAAAAAATTCCCACAACTGAGAACTGACTGCTGTGGACTGAACTGTGTACCCCCAAATTCATATGTTGGAGCCCTAACCCCCAATGCGATGGTGTTACCATGCCAAGGTCTCAGTGTGCTCACTGCAAGATTGGCCAGAGAGATGAGAAGCAAGGTGGTAATAGAGAAAGAACTTTATTGCCGTGAGCTATCAAGTTGGTAGATGGCAGACTAATGTGCTAAGGAAATATCTTGCAACTACAAAATCTTGAGGCAGTTATACAGGGCAAATGGGCTGAAAAAGGGGGTCTTAGAATGTTGGCCATCTGGCGTGGCAGACCTGGAGATGCTGCACTAGACCCTTTTCTTTCATCGGTGATGGACACCAGCATAGAACTTTCTTCTCAGAGGTTGTCACATTCCTAAGGAAACTTAAAGAACAATGTTATTATCTCATCACAGGAGAGAGGCATATGCATAAGCAAGGATCATAAATCCTACAGAGGTGGCATATTTCCTAAAGGCCATAAGTTTTTTCCCTAGGCTACATGCAAACTGGAGCATGTGCAGCTGGGTCAGTGAGCAGGGGTCATTAATAGTCATGGCATGGTTCTTTTCTACAAGATGTCTTCCCTCATGTCACCCTTAGATTGGGCCGGCCTCAATGGTACTTGGAGATGGGGCCTTTGGGAGGTAATTAGGTTTAGATGAGATCATGAGAGTGGGACCCTCATGATAGTATCAGTGCCCTTCTAAGAGGAGAACAGATTGCTCCCACTCCTTCCTCCCTCTGTGAGGATACAGCAAGAAGAAAGCCATCTGCAAGGCAGGAAGGGTTCTCACCAGAACCTGACCTTGCTGGCACCCTGATCTCAGATTTCCCAGCCCCTAGAACGGCAAGAAATAAATGTCTGTTGTTTAAGCCAGTCAGTATATGGTATTTTGTTATGGCAGCCCAAGCTGACTAAGATGCTGACCCAAAATATAACTGTTTGACTTACGAGATTATGATAAGCTTCTTGCCAGTGTACTTTACTTTGAGGATACTTGACAAACACTGGCTACAAGTTTTTGCCTTGCATAAGAACGTGGATCAGAATCTTTTCCAAATTTAGGACCTCAGGGCCACTGCTACAGCATATGAGGCCTTGGGGAAATATTTTTTTGCCAGGTCCCTGCCTATATAAACAGTTTCATTTTAAAAATGCATGATAAAATACAAGCATTATAGGCATTCATGAGTTATTGATGAAGCTATAAAATAATGGATAGAAAAGAAGTACTTCTATATTTATTATCTATTCTGTGCATGTGAAGTTTTCAGACACCATCTCTTCATACTCTCCATTGTCAATTACACCCTCTCCTGACTAATTTCATATCTCCCACCATGAGTAAAAGGTGGCCATGCTGTTCCTTCCACAATGCCATGGTTCTTTAGTATTTGTATTTGAAGCAACATAGATTTTCTTGCTTTTGCATTTCCCTTATACCATCTGTTTAACGTCAACCACATCATTACTCATGACGCTGCATCATCCATTGTACCACTTGTGAATACTGGCTTCCAATGACTCTGTAAAAACAAGTGTTGCTGCTGAGTTTCATTGAAGATGACCACAAAGACAAGTCTTACCCAGCTTACGCAGGAAAATGTGAACAATAATTTGTTTTTCTGACCATGTAATATTGACCCATCAGAATTTGATAATATGAGCATCAAACAACACATCTTCCAAACACTCTTTAGGTTGTAATCACTGAATTCCTAGAATGTGAACTGCTGTCCATATACCACACCCAGTGTGGACCATGGGCCAGGGCCAGTGAGCAGAATAAGAAGAGCAATCTCATTTGTGCAAGCAAAGCACTCTCTTCTCCAGTAGAACTTAGTACAGTCTGTAGAGAAACACAACTGCATGGATTGGAGGCAAGAGAGGACACAAATTGCAAGGACCCCTTGGCATTGTGGAGCAATGGCCTCAAAAGCCTTGGGAGGATATAGGTGCAGCCACCTCTAGGACAGCCTGAAGCTTAGTGTGGAGGCTACAAAGGGGGTGAGGCTGCCCTGGGTGCCAGCAGATAGGAGCATATGAGGCAGAGGATGCCTGAGACCACATTACACCCTCAGGTGTTGAAGACCAGAGGCAATATCAAGATCAGATGGATGGTCAGAGTCACACATGGGCCTGCATCCACAGCTCAAGTCTTGGCTTAAGTCTAGCATGATTGAAGTTCTTCCAAATAAGCATGTCAGTAGGCCCAATCTCATGTGACCCTGTAAAAGAAATGTGATGCCAGAGAACCAGAGTGATCTGCTTGCCAAGCTGCCCCCAGAATCTGGGGCTACCATGAGGATAACTCGATGGATGTGAATCTCAGAGTTCCTCAGGGCATTTGGTCAGCCTCATGTAACGAGATAGAGGATTGGAGAGTGCCCAGAGAGCATCCTAGAAACCAGGACTGAGGACCATGTTTGTCCTTGTCCAGGCTTGAGGTAGCCCACCCAGGTGGCATTGCTGGCCCTGGCCAGCCACAGGCAACTGAGGGGTCATTAAGTGTGGGGCCCTGGACAGCATCCCAGCTGCCTGGATCTAAGTTACCACTGTAGGAATCTGTGTCTCAATGATACATTGACTGTTTATATGTGATAGTAAAGTTATCAGAGAATCCAGGAGAATGAATGTGGTAGTATTTCTAAGTCTTCAGAAAGGGAGGGTAAGAAATTAATTTCATTTTTATATACATCAGCTATACATTTTCTCACCTTTGGAGTGGAGTTTTATAAAGCCTACTCTAACCTCAGTTTTTGGATAGCAATTCCATGTTTACTCTACATAGAAAAAAACAACAACATTTTGCATTTTGTTTTGGTAACGATGACAAAATACAGATAACACGATAGAAGTATGTGCCCTTGGTGTTTTGCTAATGGTGACTTACTGGAAATCAAAATATAAAGGATCAAGAGAGAGAATCCAACATGCAGCTATTTTAATAAACTTCATAATTATGATTGTATATAAAAACCTTCTTCCTTGCTAATAGAAGGACATGCTGGGTGATATCTTCATCTTATTCTTTCCTCAGATTTATTGATCTCCTAGATATCATGCTTTCATATTTAAAAATTAAAAAGTACTAAATCAGATTCCCAGAAGTAATAATTTCACAGTTAATCTGAATCCTCCTACAGTTCATCTAATCACTATTTGATCAAATCTAACTCTTACAGAGTTATTGTCTCGTAGGAGTGAAAACATTAATGATTTTCCTTTCAAAGAGAACTCACTTACTAATGAATCACACCTGCTGATAAGAAGAATTTTCTCATTGGCATCCGTGGTGTTTCTTCTTTGTTTTTTCTAATGTCATTTATAAATAATATGTAATAGTGGTTCATAACGGAGGGATGATTGGAACAAAGACGACGGGGAGATGACTTAAAACCCAATGAACAATTATTAAAACAAAATAGATATTGGGAAAGCAATTTGCCAATCTGCAACTAGATCCAAGCTCAATAACACAACAGGAACAAATGAAACATGCTAATCAGAGAAAGGTGCCCATGAATTAAATAAGAACTTAATAGAAGCTATTAGGCATTTCACATGTGTTATCTAAACTACTTGCTCTAGTTTTAACACAAGTACATTTCACTTCAACGAACAAACAACTCGAATCAATAAATATTTATTAGTACATACTGTGTTTGGACAAGGCAGTAAGCTGAGTTAGGAGATATCAAAATGGGTTAGTCATATCTAATTTATTTAAACTGAATTGACTGAATAGTTTACTTAATCACTGAAATATCTGCCTAGACTCCAGACTATTAGGCTTTAAAAACAGTTTAGGAAGGCATTTAATATTTAGGCTGACATGATTATGACTAGACAAAAGGGTTTGCCATTTATATCAATATTTTTCTTAAATATTCAAGAAACTTAGAAAAAACGGATAACATGTAAAGACAGAAAGTAGCTGTCATTCTAGAAAATATGATGTGTGTGATTTTCAAAAAGTAAAAAGGAAATTCTTCTATAGAAACTGACTAAAATTCACTTACAGTTCATGTTGTATCTTGAAGAAAGAGAGTTTGCAAGAACTTAATAGTTATATCCATGAAGATGGTGTTTAGTCCAAAAATTTCACTTTATAATTTTTGTTCCTCTCAAAATGCAATAACTGAATGAAATTGCCATTGAAGGACAAACGGCATTGTAATATTAAGTGTCACACAAAGGGCGCTAGAGAAATATGCAAGCGCCTTAGGGAAGCCGAGGAAACATGTGATTCAGTGTAGGCACTAAATGATTAATCAGCTCCTCTGTGTTGTCTTTTAAATTATTGTCATCCACTTCTGTAAGTGCTCAAAGGGAGTACAATCCAAGCCTGGGACATTTCATCACCCAGCAGGAGTTGAATGATAACATTTTTGTAGGAATTTTGTTGTTGTTCTTAAGTTTCAATCGCATCATTTAAATAAAGAGAGGAAAATGTAAGCCTTTAAAGAATTAAATGGCACTTTGAAGAAATTGACAATAATGGTACCTACCATTCAGCCGGCCCTGAGCTAGGTAGGCTCTCTGTTTGACATCATCCTATTTAATCTCAATAACAAGTATGCAAAAGAACGATCATCCCCATTTTCCAAACATTTAGGAATTTGCCTCAAATCTTACAGCTAATACGTGATAGAGACAGAATGTGAATTGTGGTCTACCTGGTTGCCATGAAGCAATAAAGAGATTTGGATGTTTTTGGCCTGTAGTTATAATTTAGAAATCGCATTTAAGTCACTTTGATTTACTGGTTAATTGGTTGGTTAATTCATTTGTTATTTTAACAAACTTATACTAAGCACCTATTTTATTTCAGAAAGTGGCCAGGGCTCTCATGCCTGTGGCATGCTCACTCCCAAGGAAGTAATTATTAAGAGTTTCTTTGTGTGTATCCTAGAAATTTTCTGGGTATATCTAAATATGTAGATAACATTTTTTACTATTTAAAAATAATAGACAGGGCCGGCCCAGTGGCGCATCAGTTAAGTTCACACGTTCTGCTTGTTGGCGGCCCAGGGTTCACCGGTTCGGATCCTGTGTGCGGACATGACACTTCTTGGCACGCCATGCTGTGGTAGGCGTCCCACATATAAAGTAGAGGAAGATGGCCATGGATGTTAGCTCAGGGCCCGTCTTCTTCAGCAAAAAAGAGGAGGACTGGCAGTAGTTAGCTCAGGGCTAATCTTCCTCAAAAAAAAAAAATAGGCAAACTTTCTACATTTTCTTAAACTCAAAAGGGCAAAGAAATAGAGATTTTGTGAGGATTTTATGTATGTATGTTGTTTTACTTTCTTCCACATTCTCTGTCAATTTGCTCAACTGCTAGCACTTCCTAGGATTCTCATGTGCTGTAGGTGAGCAGGGGCTCTGCCGGCAGTTCTAAGAAATAGGCTGGTGAAGACATAGTTTAGGGTCCACAAAATACCTTCTGCACTCAGAGAGACATTACTTGATCACAAAACTCTGTCCTTGGAATTGTTCTCATCCTTCTAACTCTGTGCTCTCGGCAGCCTCCCTCCATCGATAAGTAGAAGCTGACATTTGGAATCCAGTTCCTGCTCTCAAGAAGTGCACCTTTTCCAAGTGTGTATACAGAACTTACACTCAAGTTAGAATTTCATCAGTGTTTTAGAAGAGGAAAAAGAAAGTGTTGATGAGTAGGAGGATTCAGAAAAAGAAAAACACCAGTTTCAGATGTTCAGAATCTTGGGTGCTGCTGGGGTCAGAGGTAACTGATTTCCTGTCACATCCGTAATCTAGTTAGAAGCAATAATATAGTTTGGAAGTGATAAGGGATAGAAGGGGGAAGGGATGCATGTTACAAACCCTGGTCATAGCTTTTCCAACAAGAAATACTAAGTTCCTAATATATGCAGGTACCGAGATTTTCTGACTTGAAAGGACTGGTGTCCATCAACAGCTTTCCTGTCCAGTTTACTAGAAACAGCTGGACTGACCTGCAGGAAGTGTCTCCTGATGGGCAGCGCTGTCTTCATGAATAGTATGATCTAGTGTCTTCACTTCAGAAGAGCTTGCTTGAGAAAGCATATTTCTAGGAGAGGAGAAGTGCTAGGAGATGCGAGGGACCAATGATCCTTGAGCAGTGAAAGCATAATTGTGGGTCTATGTGGCTTTGGCAGGGTGGAGGGAAATGATGTGTAACTTTTTTCAGATTCCCAAAGAACCCGTGGCTCAAAGGAGGCTCACACTCTTCTCATTTATCGAGTCCAACTTCCTAGAACAGTTGTGACTTCCCTAGGACCTGGAGGCTCGCCCACAGCCAGATTTGAAGTGGTTTGTTGGCATCCATGTTAATGCTCTTTCTATCGCATCACTCTCCATGGCTTCAACTAAACTTGGAAAATGTCCTTTCCTTGTACAAACTTTTTTGCCTTAAAGCACCACTTTTGAACCGTTTTTTACAGAGGCATAAAAGCCCTTCCAGGAGGCTGTGAAGAAGGGAGTCTTTGGGATTCCCCACCTACACTCCCAACAGAGCGGTTGTGCTTTTAACTATTTCCCCTATTGGTGTTCTGAATATGATTTTTTTTTTAAAGTTTCAATTCTTCTTGAATGAAAACTATTTCTTTCAGTTTTCTAAAATGATAAACATGGATCTGGGGCCACAGTGTAGACATCACCGTGTAGTCTAAGTGATCGAAGCTTCTTAAGTTGTGCAGCACACAATTACACCATGATATATGACAGCCCTGAATAAATGGTGGTACTTTGGGGCATAATTTCCCCAAAGGGTTTTGGAAATTGGAAAACATCTTCCTAGGGTGATTTATCTCAAAACAAACTCTTTAATGTCTTATCCACCCATCCTGTTCTGTGATTTAATAATGTGAGATGTTTAGTCCTCTTATGTTGGAAAGTTTATCCCCGAAGCTTCTGAAATGTTTCAAAATAGAATTTCTGATAAAAGCTTCTATGCTCATAAAAATAGTACTGAAAGAAAAAAGGTACTTGGCCACATCTTTTTTAGATATGAAAATTGAGAAGATGATTAGTTTCATGGAAGAAATATATCGTTTTTTCAAGTAAAATGAAACAAAATGTCACAGTGATTTTTTTAAATGGCCTTTTAAAGTGCCCGGATAAATAATAATCACTTCAAAATAGAAGATTCTATTTTCTCAGTCTGCCTCCCCATCCCCACACTTAAACTCTGTTCCATGGATGTTAACTCTTGCTCATAGGTCAGGACGAGAGCTAAACATAAGACATGGAGAACTGCTGAGAGACCGAGAAGGCCCTGGCATACATATGTTATACCAGTCCATACTTAGCCCCATTAAGCCCCTATTATTTCTTTATGTATTACTTGTCTTTCAAAAAGTGATAGACAAGTTTAGTAGAATATAGACTAACTTATTTCCTTCTCAATGGCCCAGCCCATAACAAGATGCAGTAAAAGAGTTCTGAGTTTATTTGAAAGAAAAACTGATGTCTGGTCAAGGGAGAAGCTTTCTAAATCCCTTTGTGTGTTGAAGGACAAGAAAGAAAACAGATCCCACAGGATGTCAATGGTTATCTCAAACCTCTCAGAGAAAGCATTTTGCATACCACCGTAACTACACACTTCTGAAGCACACTGTTGATGTCCTGATATTGTTCTAATGGAGAAGAATTACCTGAATAGATTGAACTATAGCACAGTGGGGACCTAGCAGATATTTACACCATCTCATGTAATCTGAAGGAGATATGGAAACTTGACAAGAAAGACAAGCAGTTGGTACTGCCATGTAATTATGGAACACGTGAAAGCCCACAGGTAGGTACTTCTTCAGAGCTGGCAGGCATCAAAGGATCATTAATTATTGTCTTCACTGTTGTTTTTCTTTGACAAGCCATCTCAAATCTCACGGGGGAAACAGAGAGACAAGCTGGATAGAATGTTCTCAGTCAGCCAAGGAGCAAGAACAAAAGGGAAAGTAGAATTTGTGCAGTTTTCAATACACCAAGTAACTCTGTAGTTATCTCAAATTCCGATGTGCCTGAAAAGACTGAGGTTAAAATAGAACAGCGATTGTCTTGAGGGCAATGACAGCAACCAGAATAGTCAAGGCCTACTATACTCGGCTCAGGGAAGTGGTGCCAAGTCTATTCATACACTTGAGAGAGATGTGTTCTTAAGAGATATTTCCCCAGGGAACCAGCAAAGTTACAAAGAGAAAGCGTATGTACCAGCTGTAGACATGTTTAAGTAGGAAGGACTTTGCCCTATAGTTTCAACTTTAATTCACTCCAACTGAGAAATTTACTTTTGATATAGAAATGAAGATGGGTATGAATCTGGATCAACAACTGTTTCATTCATTCATTCATTCATCATTTAATCTCTATTGAGCAAATGCTGTATTGAAGACCCTGAGGTGGATGTTGTGGGGATACAAAAATGTAGAAGATAAAGTGCCCATCTTCAAAGAGTTCACAAAATTTGCAACTTGGGGGTGGAAGTAAGTATTTGGGAAACGAAGAGTCCCTGGCATAGGCTGACTGTTATTTTCAGACATAACATGGTTAAATGGGGAACGATAGCAATGAGTTCATAGTAATACCTGGGATCTCATCACAGCTCCTGTGCATGTGATAGAAGTGCATGCAGATTCGATGTGGGTTATTGAGCACGGTGTGTTTCATCCAGTCCCAAAGTTTGCAGGCACTCTTTTGTTATCTGAAGCAGGAGATGTGATTCTCAACACAGCTTCAGCCTTTTAACACCTTGTAATTGCAAGAAAGATGGCCAAAGTTGGAAAGATTTGACATTCATGATTTTGACATATCACCTATAAAACATCAATGTCGTACCTGTAGTTTACAATCTGGAGTTCTATCACGTAGTAAAATGAGCCCTATGACAGTCTTATACTATATGTCTCCTACGTCTACTCACGTTTTCTTTCATTTATAACTATAATCAATGATCTTCTACTAAGTTATATAGACATTCTGTGTATGATCCTTTCTTCTATAGAAGTGAGTTTGGGGGATGCTAATTTCATAATAAGACAAAGATGAAGGAGAGGAACAAAATAATGAAGACAACATGGGGCTAGAGAAATGAAGATAAGGTCCAAAACAAAGAAGAATGGTTGTTTGTAAATATGATCAAACTCGGGGCACCTGACAAGAAGAACATTTACAGGCTCTAAGGGGGAGACCATCCATGGGGGCTAATTGGCAGTCAGTGAGAAACTTGACCTCAAACTTAGAGCCCAACCAGAAAGAATCCAGATATTCAAAGTATTGATACTGTGGCAGACAGGCTACCAGCTCTGGGCAGGAAACAGATCTTAAGATTGACAACAAGATATATACAGTAAATTACTCGAATCTGACTTCTGTAATAAGCTGAGAGCTGTATTTGGTTTGTAGTCTTTCAGAATGTTTGAAACCCCCGAAACCAGAACAAATACAAAAAGAAGAAATAACAGATATAATGAAAGAAAAATATTTCTGAATAAAAGAGACCTAAACACACATTCAAAAATACTCTGATTATAGCTAGAAAGAATAATGAAAAAAGAGACTCATGTCTCAACACACTATGATCCCTTTTTTTAATGATGACGAAAAAGAAAAAAATCTTGTAGTAAAAACGTCTAGACAAAATTCCTACAAAGGAACAAAAATCAGAATGGTTTTACATTTCCCTGCAGTTTCAGATACCAGGGAGAACAGACCTCTACAACTACAGGGCTGGGAGGGAAAAGTTGTACCGCAAGAAGTCTGTACCCAGCAGCTTAGGGATGGGGGCAAAGGCAAGGCATTCTTTCAGGAGATTTTCCAGGAAAATTACTTTGACACATTCTAGCCAAAGGTCTGAGGAATCCAAAGTGAAAATTCAGAGTCATGAGAGAAATGGTTTTGAAATGACCTTGAAGTCAGCTAAAAGTCAGGTTAGATTAAATACCAAAAGCAGTACCTGCAAATGCTAAAAATTCCAGGTTATAATTATAGAAGGAAATATCAGGAAATTATAAAGGAATATAATTACGCCCTAAATACCTAGATGTATCTTGGCAGGATCAAAAGATTGTTTCATGCTCGACTTTGAGAAGAAAAATATTCATACTTTTGAAGAACTTATTGTCCCTATAGAAGTTTTAAAAAACAAAGAGTGTGCATATTTCAAGATCCTTAGATGATAATGCAAATCTCTAAAAAACAAAAGCCACAGTCCAAACCAAAAAGACAAAATATAAAGAAAGACACAGTTCAACAAAAGACAAAACATAAAGAAAACATGAAAGAAGAGTAAAACAGTAAGCCAAAAATAGAATTTCAAAATTAAGATTAGACGTATCAAATACTATAAAGAATAAATGGCTTAAAATTCCATAACTAAAGAATTAATAGGAAAAGACAGTAAAATCTAACCATAGTTTCTTACAAGAGTTATAAATAAAACTAAATAACACAAAAACATTAGCAATGTAAAAATAGTGAAAGATATATTAGCAAATATGAAAAGAGAAATACTAGCTGATTGATTAGTTGGTTGGTTTTGGCCTAGATAAAAAGAACTACTTTAAGGAAGTAGCCAAGGATCTCTCCCCCTTTAGGACAACATAATTATTAGGTATTTATGGGTCTGAAGCATGAGGAACCTGTTTTATTTATTTATTTATTTTTTGCATTCTGTTTTGTTTTGTTTTGTCTTGTTTGTGAGGGAGATTGGCCCTGAGCTAAAATCTGTTGCCAATCTTCTTCTTTTTTTTTTTCCTCCCCAAAGCCCCAGTACATACTTGTGTATCCTAGTTGTAAGTCATTCTGGTTCCTCTCCGTGGGATGCCACCACAGCATGGCTTGATGAACAGTGTGCAGGTCCACATCCAGGGTTTGAAGCTGCGAACCCCAGGCCACCAAAGTGGAGAGCACAAACTTAACTGTTCAGCCACAGAGCCAGCCCCCAGGAGCCTGTTTTCTTTGTAAGAATGCTTGGAATAACATGTATTATTTGCCTATACTTATAAATCAAAAGAACTCAAGATATGTTCTATCAAGTTGTGTGTTCGCTCAAGGGAGCCTAGGACTGCTGTGAGCCACTGAAAAATATCAGCTGATTTCATTCTGGAGATTTTTATATTTGAGGCATACGCATTTTTGAATCCTTATAAATGCATAAGGATTTGCATGCCCACATATAAAAACATATCTAAAATGCACTGGGCACCTTAATGTAAAAAATAAAAAAATTATCCACTGTGAAATTCCCAGTCTCATCTGTTGTTTTATGTTCATTTCCTGTAAAAGCTACCCTCCCTAATTTAAATAATCTAAAGAAACTTTGACAGCTTTCCAAGCAATTTCTTTATAGAGACGCAAACGACATGTTTTTTTCTTCTTTCTGCCTATTTCTGCTTTTTAATAGGAACAAATGATTAAAAGCAAAGCTATTATCAACATAGAGATACTGAAAACCCAGAGACAACAAGCAGCAGCATTAATTATCTTTTTAAAAAGGGTTTATGGGTTAGATAATACAGGCAGGAATAGGTCCATTTTAAATTGGAATTGCTGCTATCATTTTAGAGTTACAGGAGTTGCAGTGCTGCTGAATAAGTGAATTTTAATTCTAAATTAACCAACTGCGTCAGATGGAAAGGTGCAGCTGACCATTAATTTCATCCTTAGGGAGAGTAAAGGACCAGGAATCAGAGAGAAAAAAAAGAATAAACAATAAAGGATTGCAGGAATTTTAGTCTTTAGGACAAAAAAACTCCCTGCCCACTTAATTTTCCACACCAATAGGGGTGTGCTAGGACCTTTGAAAGTAAATTCTTATGTCTTCTAAGAAATTTCTTCTCATGAGGATGAAATACTCTGTTGCAGAAATGAAGCCATGTGACTTGTTTTGGGTAGCGTGTTTTAATTGCCTGCATTTGGATAGTTAAAAAAAATATGATTGAATGGGATCACTGACCTGTGGTTTCGGTTATCCTCACCGCCTATGAAAGAGGGGTCAGTGCATGTAATCCATCAGCCCCTTCCTCACTCAGTAACACTGGTTAACACCTAAAATTCATCCTTCCATATTTTTCTCTGCATATGGAGTTTCCATTGTTACTGTTCATTTTTTTAAACAATAGTGTATTATGAACTTTTCTATATCTTGCTTTACTTGCTTGAAAGTACCTCTTGGAAATTCCTCAAAGATGAATTACTACAACTCAAATTCATTCTTTTTAATAGCTGCATATTATTCCCAATGGATAGGCCAGCAGTATTCAACCATTCTCCTTTGAATAGTCTTATTTTCTCTTGGGATATTTTTTTTTCTACGAGACTCATTATCAAGAAAGAGACTGCTGGCTCAAAAGGTATACCAATTATTAATTTTATGAAATGTTGCCGGATTGATTTCCAAAACATGCCAACACCTCATATTTCCACCATACTATTTGCTCACATTCTCACATACAATATATGTTCTTAGTCTTTTAAGACTCTGGAAGTTGAGCATTCATTTTACCATGACTCAGGAAATCCTTTTGGGGGAAATCTCCATTAAAAAGAAAATCTTGCACATTACAAAGGAAACGTACAAAATATTCATAGTATTATTTCCAATAATAAAAGCTAGAAATAACTCAAATGTCCATTTACAGGAGAATGGATTTATAAATTGCATATTCACACAATAGAATATTATCAACAATCAAAGTGAATAGATTATAGCAACAAGCAACACCATGGAAAATCATAACAATATACTATATAGGGAAAATAATGAGTACCAAAAGACAGGTCATATGCTATCCTTTTCGTAACATTAAAAAGAACTAGAACAAACAAACAAATGATACATACAGAAGCAACAAATTATTTTCAAAGGGAAGCTGGGAAATGATGAACCCAGAATTTGGGATGATGGCCGCCTTGCATAGCAGGGCCAAGAGGGGTGTGCTGATGGAGGAATCAAATCACGTAATTAGATGTAAGTTATGCTCAACACGGTAGCTTTTGTTTGGGGATGGTGAATCAGCAGGTGTTTCTCACATTATTTAGAAAACACTAATTGAGTAACTAACTAATAAAAGCAAGCCATGTATGGATCAATGATGCTAATGTCATGGCACAAGGATATGATTCATCTAATACTGTGCATCTGAAGTCCAATAGGGAAAAATTATTTAAATGCATGGTTTATAGTCGAAGTCTAAAGGAAAAACGCTAATCATGCTCTGTTGTGATTATTAGGTAGTGCTACTTTTTTAACTGAAACATGAACTCTCAGTGTGTACGGTGAGAGACTGGGGAAAAAAACCTCTTGTTCAGAGATGCTACGTTATCCAGATGCAGAAATATTCTTTTTAAATAGCTTGTGTTGAAATCTAATACAGAAATCATTTTGTTCATTATCTGTTTGCATAAGTTCAGGAAGAGTTCATTTCAATTTATTTTTTTCTCTCTCTCTAGATAAGAAGCTGTTATTGAGGCTTATAGAATATGGTTAAAAACCATAAATCCTGGATCTTTCAAGCCAGAGTTTGAAAGCCAGAGCTTACTAGTTTCTTTTTTCTTTCTTTTTTTTCTTTTCTGTACAACTATGATAGGAACAATATATTTTCCACACAGTCTCAACTTTGACACTTAAGTTAATTGCTTAAGTTTGTGGGAAACCATTTTGATAACAATGGCCAGTTGCCTTGGATTTCAGCCTTAACTGACGACTGGCCTCTGGATTCCCTTGTAGTACTTAGAGATCCCAAGCCATTTTAGCAACTGGGTATTCTGATCACCTTTTTATTCAGCATCCCACACACGGTGAACCCCTTGTGTGTTTATAGCAGAGTATAAATAAGAAGGCATTCCAATCAGGAGGCTATTGTATTTCAATAGGCATGTTAGAGTCACTTATGTGGAGGAGTTGTGCTCACATCACCAGGAGGACATATTCTTCGCTAATAGCCATTTTGCTGGAGTGAAAGCATTTCTGTGTTACACAGTCAAGTACTGCATAACAATGTTTCAGTCAATGGCACACCACATATATGATGGTGGTCTCATAAGATTAGTACCATATAGCCTAGGTGTGTAGTAGGCTATGCCATCTAAGTTTGTGTAAGTGCATTCTATGAGGTTCACATAACAATGATATCACCTAACAATGCATTTCTCAGAACATATTCCCTGTCATTAAGCAACATATGATTGTATTTTAAAATTACCCATATTTTTCATGTCCATTTTCTTTGAAAACTTGATTCCCGAGAGAAGAGTGCCTGTTGGCAGTTATTTTACATTCTAATTATGTTGATCCCATTGGAAATAATGCTAGATTGTTTGTATTACAAAAAGAAGACATTCATATATATGGTGTTCAAGATCTTTCTTTGGATACATTAACGTTCGGTTGGTCTATACCAGTAGGGCCTTACTGATTATTAAAATATTGAAATTCTTCTAAACTGGTTGTTGAATGTCCTGTTACCTGAGCCTCTCAAATACCTCTCTGTTGTTCCAGACTCTCGCCCAAGACTCCAGAAAGTACTCTCAATCCTGCCACTAAATGGTTAATATCTGGCAAAAGGGATTTGGTCTAGCTGTATAGCAATGTCTGTTATTATCATTACAATTATTATAATAACAGTCATCGCATGCCTATTGTTAAATAATTTGGACTATCACCCCTGGATATTCTTTCACTATATAAGTAATGGTTCAAGTCTTCATAGGAAAACTGAGGACTGCTCAAATCTTCAAGAAGCAATGTCTAAGTAGCAAGGTTAGTTTAGTTTGATAATTATAATCATAGCAATGAATGTAATCCCCAAGGCTTATAAAAATGCATTTTAATAAACATTGTAAGCAATTCCTAACCTGTTTTTTACATTATTCAGCACACTAACACTTTCCTTGAACGTGTTGCCCAAGAAATAGATACTGAGCCAAGGGTTCAAGCGCACGTCATTGATTTGGGAGGTACAAGGAACGCCAACAAAGAAATAGGAAGTGATACAAGGAAGGGAGGCAGCTCATACAGTATATGTGTTAACACAGCGTGAGAGAAGCTTAATTCCACAGGGAAACTCAGAATTGTTGAGATGTGTGCTTCAGAATGAAGGGGAGCAGAATTTGCCACCCTAAAATATGCCTCTTTGACATAAGGACTATTTTGAGCTGGTTTTCTTTAAGAAATAACAGAAGCAGGAAAAACTCTGAAAATGAGTGGTAAAAGTTACCCTTTTGTAAGAGACATTTACATTTATAAGAGAAATCTCCACTTGTGTGTCTCCCTCTCTGTACCAGGAAGAGGAATAAGACTAAATCTCTAGAAATTCTTATCAATGGAGAAGGCATCGACTTAAATCTAGATAACAACCATATCTGTGCTTTGCCTGATAAACTCCCATAACTGGTTCCTCCTCTCCCCAACATTGTCCCTCTTTAGCTGGAATTAGTATTTAAGGTGGTGGCTTGGGCCATTTCTGGGAGTTACTCAGTTTTCCTGGGTATCTCCCATGTCTACAGAAGGTATATATGTTACTACATTTCTGTTTGCTTTTCTCCTGTTAATCTGTTTTTTATTACAGAAGGTCTCCGTCAAGACCCTGGAAGGATCGAGGGAAAATTATTTTTCCTCCCCTACAAGAATAGTTGTATTTATACACACTAGTTGTATTTATACACACACTGCCAGTCATTGGTTGAGGGCTGCTCCTCAGAATGTTAATTCCTTGGCGCCTCTGATCTGTGAGTCCCAGAACAGAGTAGCCTTCAGGAAAAGTCTTCAGACATGGAGAGCGCGATTACTTGTATGGAATTCCCGCGTTGTGAAGCGATGGGTCTGAGGGATATGGATGGGACCCTGACAGCAGCTACTATAATTATTTTATTATCATCAGAGTTGGGTTCCATGTTTTGCTGCACTCGAATTGCTTTTCTAATCTATCCTCATCAAAGATCCATTTTGCTATGATAAAGAACGATTTATTTTAGTCTTTGGAGGAGAGAGAGAATTGAAAAGCTTCTTTTAGAAAGGTCACATTTCTTAAAATAAAAGGGCTTAGTAAATTTGAAGTCTTCGAGGAGTAACTTGCCTTCCAATTTCAAGATTGCCTCCCATGTTCATGCAAGGCAATATTTATTTCCATCTAAATAATAGGCAGGATTTCCTCTCTTATATACCCCAAAAGTAGATGTGGGTATGCAGAATGGAAGTCGTAAAGATAAGTATAAGAGTTCAGGCAAACTGACTGTACAGTGCCTTCCTAAGAAGCTCTTCTGGTTCAGCTGATGATAGAGCACATTAAAAGACCAAAATAAACACGTTTACTAATATACCCAAAGTATTATAATCACTTCAGAAAATCTGGATAATGGAAAAACATATGAAGAAGAAAATTAAAAATCACCTACAGTTTTACTATCTAGCAATAACTACTATCATCATTTGTCATATTTACTTCCATTCTTTTTTTTGGACTTTTATTTATATGTCATTAAAATAATAGGTATAAGCACTTTTTCCATTCTATAACAAAATACATTTCCTAGGCTAGTGGTTTTTAAACTTTAGTGCACCTCAGAATCACCTACAGGCTTTGATAAAATGAAGATTGCTGGGCCTCATTATACCTGAACCTTCTAATTGGGCATATCTGGGGTGGAATCTGAAAATCTGCAAGTTAGAGAAACTAATAAGTCCCTGTGTAAGGTTGATGCTGCTGGTCTGAGGACTATACTTATAGAACCTAGATTTTTAAATTTTTAAGTATTGGAATGAAGGAAATGTTCTGTTTCTTGATCAGGGTATGAGTACACGTGTGTGTTTATTTTGTGAAGATTCATCCAGCTATGAATTTTTATGTGTATGTTATACATCAATAAAACTTTAAAAGAACCTTCAAAAGCATGATGGTGATGACAGTAATATTTTATCTATGCAGGTGTCAAAATTTACTATTCTTTTAGTTTTATTTGTTTCTAATGAATATTACTGTATTCTAACATTAATTCTAATATTAATATGCTAATATTTTAAAGAATTTCAGATTGTTTCATAGCAATGAAAACCCAAGATAAAACAGACATGAATATTTTAGCACTTGGTACATATTGCCATAATGCTTTCCCCAAGTTATAATAATTCATATTTCAAACAACAGTTATACAATTTCTTATTTGCTAAATGGGTGATTGCTCTCTTTGGGTGAAGAAGGTAGTATAATAATGTTTCTTCATTATTTAGGTGCATGTGTATATGTGTGTGTATACATATATGTGTATATATATATATTTGTACATTTAATTTTCCTGGGATTCTTGAATCTGAATATTAATATGAGCTGAAAGAGATTTTCAGTACATATAATTTTTCTATGTTCAGAGAGAATCACAAGTATAGTAATCAAATATTGCTATATCACTCATTTTTTTAATCTGGTAAGAACTTCTTATAACTATGACAAATAGCTCTCTCCAGTTAATGGAATAATTTCGTCTTTCCCAATATTGCCTATTTCTCATGATAGGAATTTGGGTAGCACTGTTATATGTGTTTGGACAAGAGGGAACGTGATAAGTGTAATGTAAAAGTGGAACTTTAAAGAAACTGACACATAGTGGATGCTCATGAATATTTCTTATGCAAATACATTAAAACTAAAACTGATCTTTCTATAACTGGGGCATGTTTCTGGGACAGAAGTCAAAGTCTCGATGACAGAAACAGTTGCTGGTTTTGATTCCTGTGGTTTTTCTAAATGTTTGGGAGATAAATAATAGGGGTAAAATTTGAAGATAAGGGGAAAAAGGACAATAAAATATGTTCTCCAGCGGTTGCTTGCTTCTTTCATTTCCTTTTATCTGGATGTTTGCCCTTATATTATTCCACACTCTCAATTTAATTTATTAATAGAAATAGAAAACATTTTATGTAAAGATGTATATATTTTAGGTATTTCATGATTCTGTGTTTTTCCCTCTTCAACCTTTCTTTTGCCTTTTTTGTCATTCTTTCCATATTTATCTTTAAAATTTGGCTGGATGTATCACATGGCTGCTATAAAAATGTGGTAGAATTATATACAATAATGAAAAGAGAGTGAAATCTATGTGAGAGAGCTTCCTTGAGTCTGGTATCCTTTCCTTTTGCTCTCCAGCTACTAGTGTTATTAGGATTTGGAAAGGTGTTTGACTCAAATTTTACCATCTCAGAAAGTCTTTCAGAGAGAAAAAAGGCAATCGTTTTCAATAGTATGTTATTATGTACGATATAATACCAAGGTGGGGAAAGATATGCAGCAACATAGATATGTCATTATTAAACCATTATATATCATTTTGTATACATGTAATGATATACATATTTATTTTTATCTACTTTACATATAAAATGATATATATAAAATGTGATATATATAAAATGATATATATACTACATTTATATTCATGATTTCATATACATACACCACAATTCATCTAAAAGCATCACTGAGCACTTCACAGCCAATTACTGGTCTTAAATGTCAGGGAGAGGATGTGTTAATTTTTAAGCAAAACCAAAATGACTTTCCTATCTGAGCAGCCAATGAAATTTTGCATCTAAGGGATTTTCTCCCACAAATGCCAAACTGGATATATTTGCATGTGTTCTCTCTGATGTATCAAGAATTTGGAAATTGCACGTGACTTTAAAACAATTTAATAAATTGCTTTTACAATCTGGGTGTTTGAGTCTGTGTTCAATTACTTTATTTTAATTTTTGCTGTTAGGTGACTCTAAAAAAGTAACGAGTAAAAATTGATTTCTGTTTTTTCTTATCTGTTATCTAAATATAGTTAAACTCTTAATGCTTATATAACTTGATACTCTAGCTTATATACTTAATATAGAATATAATGATTATTCCTAGACCAAAAATGTAAATATAATTGAAGTTTGGTACATCAGGGAAAGGAATATTATGCTTGAAAGCAAATAAACCTATTAGTTTTATTGTATCATTTGTGACACAAATTATTGGGGACTTCTCCTTAAAACCTACCACAGAGAGCAAGTAGTCATATGGATCTTTCTTTCTTCTGATTAACTAGCCACTAAAATTCATAAACAACAGTGGTCTCAACCCTTCTTCACTATAGGAAAGCACTGATCACTAAGTTAACTCCTTTCATATGATATTCAGAGAACCATTAAACTTCCGTTTCATCATGTAGCTTTTATATAGTCAAGAAATTCACCCCATACTTCATATAAACTTCTGAATAAAATTTATATTTAAAGTGACAACATTCACATATGAAGAATATGTACCTAGTAGGAGTAAAACACACTGGATTATGTGGGTGCATTTCAGGGTTTATTTGTATGAAACTATATTTTAATTATAGAGCATATAGTAAAAATAACAAATACGTAATAAACACTATGATAATTATGCAGGATTGCTTAATAGCCCATTGCTATTACTACCCAATTTTTAAACACCAATCTTTTCCTGCCCAGACACCAAGAACCACCCCATGAAGTGCCAACTAGGAGTCTATGAATGTGCAACATTAAAAAAACCCACAAAGTATGTACAAGAACTTAATTAAATGGGTACTTTTGCTGACAGAAAAGCCAGGATGCAAAAAGAAGAAGAACGAAAGCAGCCATAAGAAAAAGAAACTAAAATAATTCAGGGAGGAAGTGGACTTCTCCTCTATTTCTTCTTTTTCTGCCAATTCTAGGTGTGAACACTAAGATATGGAATAGGTAAAATGAGAAGACATTTTATTTCCTGCTGAGTATCTCTGACTTCCCTTCATAGGGCAGAGGCACATAAAGAGGTATCCCCACATACGTAATTTTTTCATTGTGGAAAGGATTTCCTCAAACTTGGAATTTCTATTTTGACTGTGGCAGAATAAATCCATCCAGAAATTACTTATTAACTGTCCGTTATATGCAAAGACACTGTTAGGAATCAAAAGCAAAGACAATACCACACAGTACTCCCTTTCATATCTTCCCAAAATTATTATATCCCAGTGAAAACTGCACTGTTTGACTGCAACCAGCTTGAAATGAACCTTTTTAACTTTGATACAGACCCTTTCTATTCGTTCTTCTTAATTTCTGTTTCTAATATGTTAGTTAGTGCTCAGTGTCCTAACACTGTATCTATAGTGAATTGTTGGACCTGGGAGTACCATAAGTCTTCACTTAACATGCCTGCTATATACCAAGCATTGGACTTGATGCCATGAAGATGATGAAAAGAGCTAAGTGTTGAGGGCTTTTCCGTAAACGGTGCTAACCATACAGGTAGAGATGTTAATGAAATCAGAAGTAAAACAGAACCAAAAAAAACAGACAAAATGAGAAGCAACAGGTCTGGTAAGGAATAAATTCTCCAAAGGGTGGCCTTATTGGTATTGAAATATTTGATGACTAACAAAGATCTTACCTTCTTTACATCAAGGGATGGTTTATTCAGATCAATGAACCCACACATTTACGGAAATGATTTGCACAGCAAATATGAAAAACAGCTCCTTAAACAGCATCTACTGTGGTGATTGCAGCTGGTCCATTAAGAACCTCTGGGTGCCCACATCAGTCATTTCTAAAGTGTTGCTGTTAAAAAGGAGCACCAGCTCGTGCCTCCTGAGATGGTGAGGTCTTGACCTTGTCTGGGGCTCAGGCCCTCGCTCACAGGGAGAGACATTGCATCCGGTAACTGCAGGGGAGGTCTATGTTATGACCAGAAAAGCTGTTTACAGGGGAGGCCATTTTTCTCTGAGTCCAGATATTTTTATGTGCTTGTTTTTAAATAAGGTGGGAGTCTATTGCTTTTCCTCTTGTGTGCTTTAGCTGAGATCTCTAGAGAAGCACTGAGAACTTTATGGATTTTAGCAATGACAATGTTTTGTATTTCTCATGCCTGGCTTTCAAAGCGTTTTAATCAGAACAGGAGTGCCCTCACTGGGTGAAAATGAAGAGCAGGTTGGTCATAAATCCAAGGGAAGGCTCTAGTCACTGGTTCACACTACTGTCATTCAGAGTTTTATGATCTTCTGTGCCAGACATATGGCAGCATAATGGTTTCACGGTCTCTTCTTTCATTGTTCTTTTCCTCCAGATAATGTGGTCTCCATTTCAAAAGTGCTTGCGAATTATGATGAGTCTCTGGGGATGCAAGTCCTTTGTTTATTTACAGAGCCAGAGGATTGTCTTTCCTCTCTGTTGTTGCCTTTAGATACTTTGTTGAAAGGGGTGAAGACCTTCATGACTGTGGACATTTTCTTTCATGAACACATGCCACACCAGGCAGAGCCTCTTGGCAAGCACTGGGCATTCCAGGACCAGCATCTCATCTCTTTCCATGAAGTCTCTTAAAGATGACATGACTTCAGATTTTCTTCCTTATGTTAGAACTTTGAAGGGTGGAGGTGTGAAATCTGGCTTCCCCTAAGGCTCTCATACGAGTGTGAGTATTGGTTTCACAAGCCATCTATGAAAAGGGTGTATGAACAGACTGTACAGATGCTGCGTCTGGCTTCGTTGTGCCAAAGAAATTAAAGGTACTCTGCCACCGCATTTTCTATTTCAAGATGGCTTACGTATTTTGCTTGTTTCATTCTTTACGAGATATTTGTTGTCGTTGATAACTGATCTAAATCCTTGGTCAGTGAGATGGAAAATGGCTAAGAAATTCCTTTGTAGCCAGACAGCCCAGATTTGTGAAAGGAGTAAAATCCTCAACGTAAATCATATATACAGATGGTAAAACATTTTAAAACTTGATTTGAGTATTTGAAAATAAGTGGAATTAATATCTTAGTCTTTAAACTGTCTTTAATTCAATGCAAGTTGCTCATTTCTCTTCTCTTCTCCCCCGTCTCCCTCTCCCAGAGATCACGTGCTTATGAGACCCTGACTCCCTGGGCCACACGGTGTGAACTGTCTGTGTATCACCATGGGAGTCATTCAAGGGCACATCTCTGGCTCTCTCATCTGTAATTCTACAGACTCAAGCCCCGTCGCAGCTTCCCCTTCTCCTTTTGGACATTTTCAGTAAATGTCTTAAGAGTGCTAATGAACTGGCCCTCAACTTGTATGTGACTTTCAGCATTTCCTTCTCCTCCTGTGGTTTTCTTTCCTGTCACAAATGTGAGCTGATTCAGCCTGCTGCTCTGGTTCTGTGTCCCTTCTCTGCCTCAGTGAGTTCCAAGAGTCGCCCTAAACAGAGGTTCTTGCCAGGATCTGATACAGGTGAACAGCGAGGCCATTCTGAGCCAAGACCTTATTTGAATGAATGGCTCTTTAGACTTTTATCACTGGTTAGTGGTACTTTACCTTCTCAGAGGTCAGACATTAGTCCATGAGCACTAGAACAGAAAACAGAAAGCAAGCTCTGATAAAGCTCACGCTCTCCTTTGGAGACCAGCCTATACCGCCCTGGGCCAAACTCCTTCCACAGGATGAGTTCTATCCCAGGAGAGAATTGGTCCTCCAAACATATGTCGAACTTGTCAGGATAAAGGGTGGACACAGTCTTCTGGTCAATGGTGATCCCTCCTCCCTTAGCATTACTCCTTCATCGATAGATTAAAGACAATAGATAGTCAAATAAAATTTGAAAAATCTTTATAAACAATAATAATTATTATCAATGTTGGTAGATTCTTATTCAAGCATCCCTTTTTTGTTTTCTTTAACTCTTATCAGTAGTCATATTCCAAAACATTCATTTTGTGATCTTAGTTTTAAATGTTAAACTCAATATTTGAGCAAACTCTTATGTTAACTCAAATGGCTGAACAGCACAAATATCTTGTCATTGGAACAAAGGGAGGCAATAAGCGTATGAGAAAAATCATGCTTCTGCCAAAACTTTGGTCACCACACCGCTAATTCTTGGGAACCATGACACCGTCCAATAAAGTTCTGTATTGCATGTTTGAAAGTTACCAAGAGAGTAGATCTTAAAAGTTCTCATCACAAGTAAAAAGAAACATTTTTGTAACTATGTAAGGTGGTGACAGATTTTAACTAGACTTATTGTGGTGATCATTTTGCAATGTATACAAATACCAAATCAGTATGTTGTGCAACTGAAATGAATATAATGTTATTTGTCAATTATACCCTAATAATAATAATAATAAAAATTCTGGACATTTAGAAATTCAAATGGAATTGAAAGAAAGTTCAACTAGAGCATAAAGTAAAATCTGTTGTACATTTACCTGAGAGGAATAATAAATAGGTCTCACTGCAGAATAGACCTAAGCTAGGCGACTTTATTTGTCTATCAACAAAGCTATATGTTTTAAAATAAATATGAAAAAAATGAATATACATATATTTTTACCATTGGTAACTTTTTAAAATAGACAGTGCACTTGAGAAGAAAAGTATGGTAATACCAAAGTTATGGGAAGTCTGTCTGTCTGAGACATTGGTTATAAGCAAGCCATTATGACTCCTCTTCTAGCAAACAGCTCTAACTATAGGCAAAGACCTGAGGTAAAAATAAATCCTGAATGTAAACCTTTCAGCAGAGACTACTCACTCACCAAATCTGTTTTTCTTTCTTCCAGAGTGATAGAACCCCTGATTTTTAGCTAGGGACGTGGCCTGCTGGAATAGACTACATTTACCAGCATCCCTTGAAGCTAGCTGTGGCCCTAGAAATACAAACAAAAATTTTATATGTGATTTCCAGAAAGCAAACTTTAAAACAGAGGGTTATTAATATCTAGAATATACAAAGAACCCCTGTACTTCAACAACAACAGAAAACAAACAACCTGACTTAAAATAGGCAAAGGACTAGAAGAGACATTTCTTGAAAGAAGATATACAAGTGGCCAGTAAGCACATGACAAGATGCCCAACATCACTAAGCATTAGAGAAGCGCAAATTAAAACCACAATAACATGTCAGTACACACACATTAGGATGGCTATTATTTAAAAAGAAAAGAAAAGGAGCATTAGCAAGGATGTGAAGAAATTGGAACCCTTGTACATCACTGGTGGGAATGTAACATGGTACAGCCACTGTGAAAAACAGTACGTCAATTACTCAAAAAATTAAACACAGAATTACCATATGACTCAGGAACTCCACTTCTGGATACATGTACATCTAAAAAGATTGAAAGCAGAAATTCAAACACATGTTTATAGCAGCAATACTCACAATAGCTAAAGGTGGAAGCAACTCAAGTGTTCACCGATAGATGAATGGATAAACAAAATGTGGCATATACATAAAAATGGAATATTATTCAGCTTTTAAGAGGAAGGAAATTCTGACACGTTCTACAACATGGACGGACCTTGAAGACATTATGCTAAGTGAAATAAACTAGTCCCAAAAGGATAGATATTGTACATGAGGTACCTAGAATAGTTAAATTCATAGGCAAAAAGTAGAATAGAGGTTACCATGGGCTGAGGGAAGGGAGAGGGAGTGGGGAGTCATGGTTTAATAAGTCTAGAGTTTCAGTTTGGGAAGATGAAAAAGTTACGGTAAGGGATGCTGGTGATGGTTGCAGAACAATCTGAATGTACAGAATGTCATTGAACTGTACCTGTAAATGGTTAAAAGGGTACATTTTGTTATGTATATTTTATCACACACACATAAAAGAGAGGGCATGTGATTCTGCTCCTTTCTTTCTTTCTCTGGCTGGAATGCAGACCTGACAGGTGGAGGTTGAGCAGCCGTCTGGGACTGTGAGGTAGAAGCCACATGTTGAAGATGGTGGAGCAAGAGGACACAAGGAGTCTGGGTTTCCGATCATCATGGAGTTGCTGTAGCAGTACGGGGCAACTCCTAGATTCTATTTCAGTGAGAAATAAGCTTCTATCTTGTTTGAGCCACTAACAATTTTTCTATCTCTCTTTACTGAACTTAGTCCTATTGTAACCACCTTAACACTGGCTTGCTTCGCTAGAAATAAGTGCCCTTCCAATTTTTAACCAGAATATTTGATCTGTGCTTTACATAGACGTGCACTATTATCCACTCTGACTGTGACCAGCATCAGCAAATAAATCCACAAGCAATGTGTCATAAAAATGATGATTATCTTTCTCCCTTACAAAGAGAAGGTGCAATAAACGGGTAAGAATGTACAATTTTAATCTGTCTTTGCTTCTCTTGAACTTCCCTGTGTTTTGGGTAGATTGTTTCTGTAATTGGCCTTGGTTGCTTGTAATTTTAATTCGGTCTTCCGGGACACTAGAAATTGGGCCATCCTGGCATCATTCATATGATAATTTTCTCAATTTTGCAGTTTAGATGTTTATTAGAGGGGCTGGCCTCGTGGCCGAGTGGTTGAGTCCACGTGCTCTGCTTCAGTGGCCTGAGGTTCACGGGTTTGGATCCTTGGCATGGACATACACACTGCTCATCAAGCCATGCTATGGCGGCATCCCACATAGAAGAACTAGAATGACCTACAACTGGGATATACAACTATGTACTAGGGTTTTGGGGAGAAAAAAAAGAGAAAGATTGGCAACAGATTTTGGCTCAGGGCCAATCCTCCTTACCAAAAAACATACTTGTACAAAAAAATGAACAACAACAATTCTTATCTTGACTCAGGGCCTCACCCTGACTTCTCCCTTTAAAAAGAAAACTATGTTTATTAAAAATATTAAATGAGGGAGCCAGCCCAGGGGCATAGTGGTTAAGTTCACATGCTCCACTTCAGCTGCCCAGGGTTTGCAGGTTGGGATCCCTAGCACAGACCTATGCACAGCTCGTCAAGCCTTGCTATGGTGGCGTCCCACATACAAAATGGAGGAAGATGGGCACAGATGTTAGCTCAGGGACAATCTTCCTCAGCAAAGGGGAAAAAAAGTTAAATGATACTAGACCCAGTGTCAAATCTTTAGAAGCACCATTTGAATTTCCAGCCAGTGGAGGCCAACCAAGAGACGGCTCATTTGGAGGCAACAAATGCAGGGACTTTGAAAACGAACACAAAAAATAAAACCCAATCCTTTAGAAAACTTGTCTTCAGCTCATTATTTAAAGCAGATTTTAAAAATTAGGTTGTGTCCATTATGATTCATGAAAGTCATAAGGCGTTTTATGAAGAGTGATTGATAGACTATCCATGAATTCTTCTATATTCAAACCCACAACAGGCTTAATCGAAACTGTCCCATCGTTCCACCCTGCAGGAGACGGATGGTCAGACCCTTAAGTTCTTGAAGTTTTGAGTTGAAAACAGTCATTTGCACATAATCATGGTCACTTCTATGGTCATGGAATGTACCTATCATGTATAAAATACAAATGTTTCTAATGTCTAGTGGAGAAAAAAAATCCCTATGTCTTCTCTGTGTGAATATTTATTTATTTAGTCTATTAAATGATACATGTCAAAGAAACTAATGTAAACTTCCAGCACCCTCGGGGGTTAGTTTGTATTTATTTATAGTATTCCAGGCGAGCTGACATTTGGTCATTCCCAGATTAGTAATTGACTTAATTGTGATGTTCACAAAACAAAGATGTTCAATCTGGCATGAGAGGGGAATGGGAAAAGGTGAGACTGGAGCGTGACGACCCTCCTGTGCCTTCAGATCTCATCCCCTCATTGAGAAGATAACCTGATCATCAGATTAGTTATTCTCTCAACTCTTTGGAACTCTGTCTATCACTGTATCCTCTTCCTTCACCCCTCCTTCCACCATCTCTTCCAACTCTGGAGGACAAGCTGTCTCTTTTGAAGTTCAAGGTTAACCTTCCACATACTCACATACTATATATCTTATCCCTCCTTGTCTCCTCTAGGTCCTTGGAACATCTCTTTCACCTTCCCTCTCCCTTGGCTCCTTCCCCTCAGCTGATAAAGTTGTTTATATCTCTTCCTTCTTTACAAAAGCTCAACCAATTTTTTCCCAACTCCGTGTGGTGATCTGTTGCTACCATCTCTCTCTTTGGCCCTTCACAAGCAAGCTACTTGAAAGCGTAATCTATACTCACCATTTCAGTTACTGGCCTGCCATCCACTCCTTCTAACCTGGCCTCCATCCTTTGCACTCCACTGAAAGTGATCTTGACAAGGTTACTGATGATCTCATCAGTGCTAAGTCCAATAGGTACTTTTCTATCATTATTTTACTGGAACTCTCAGCTTCAACTAGTACCTCTCTTTTTCCTTCTGATTGTGTGTCATGTGACATTTTTTCCTCCATCCCTCCCTTAAATATGATTGTGCTCCCTGGGTTCTGTCCTTCACCCTCTCTCTTCTCATTCTCTACCACTATCCCTGAGAAATTTCACCTCCCTCACAGCTTTATTTCCTGTCTTATCCTTCAAATCTATTTCCCCAGCCATTCTAGACAATTATGAAAACCTCAGAACCCAATCTTTCCATTTGGACATCCCACAGACATGTCCATCTCAACATGCAAGAATTTTGGCTTATCACCACTAATTCTCCTTATTTTCCTACATTACCTCTCTTGGTGTATGATGTTACTCAATCTTTCTCTTTCTTACAGTTTCCCAAACAAACGCTACATTTTCTTACCTCTATGCCTTTGTATGTGCTAATCCCTCTGCAAGGAATATTTCCCTAGTCCATTTCACTTAGCTAGCAGTTTTTGTCACTAAGATCTCAGCAGAAATGCTATTTCTTTCAGAAATCTTTTATTGAATCTCAAGTCTGGGCTAGAAGTCCTTACTGCATTCTTTTATTCACCCTTTTTGCTTGTCTATAATCTTTCTAGACTGTGAGTTCCTTGAGGCTTAGGGCTGTGTCTTGTTTATTATTGTGTTAATAGAGCCCAGGACATAGTACGCATGTGTATATACATATATATTTCCTGAATGACTGAATGAAACTGGAACCCTGGGAATCATCCTAGACCATTATTGTTTATTCCACAATGTACCAGGTTCTAGTGATTTAACTTCCTGGATTACTATAAAATCTGTTCCCTTGTCTTCTTCCCCTAACCTGATTTCTTACTTGGTTATTACAACGATCTTCTTACTTGTCTTCCTGCCTCTAGGTATATTCCTCTCAAATTCATCACATATGTTGGCTCCAGAATTATCTTTCTAAAATATAAATCTGATCATGTCACTTACCTACTTAAAATCTTTCCATGTCCTCATCTACCATGTACATCAAACTACCAAACACGATATACAAGGGGATTCATGCTTTGCTCCTTGCTACATTTCCAGATCCATCTCCCACCTCCCACCTCCCACACACCCGCCTGACATTTAGGTCCTGCCAAACTTGCCATAACTCCCCAAATGAGATGTCATATTTACCCCCCTGTGCCTTAGTGCAAGCTCTTCCTTCTGCTTACAATATCCAGTTCAAAAGTTGACTTTTAAAACTTGGCTCACGTTTCACATTCCCAGGCAGAACTCTTAACTCCCTTAGCGCAGGTGAGGTGCCCTCCTGATTGTCTTCATAGAATCTTCTGCATAATTCTTTATTTTATTTTAAAGGGTCCTTGGACACTGACATATATGTACTTCGGAAGGCTGGAAGTCCTGATGTGACCCTATAGCAATTTTGTCTTCCCAACTAAATTTATTTCCTTTGAGATTTTTATGATTTGTAAGGCTTAATGCTAAAATCTTCTCACATTTTTCAAGGCTGTTATTCATAACTATAGACTGAAAGCTTTTGGTCTGCTGAATGTTAAATATCAAAATAGAAGAAAGACCCAGTCTTTCTCCCTGGAGCATGACGCTGCGTTTCCTTTGTAAATGTTCTCATTCTTCATAGCTGTACGCTTACGGGCACTTTTCTTTCCTTGTATGTTCTCCTGGGATTGTATTCTTGTATCTGCCTGGGAGAGAGAATGCTGTGGCACATGGCAATGTTTTGAGAGCCAGGAGAAATAAAAGAGATACTTTCCTGAGCAGTTATGCCAGGGAGCACCTTCCAGCACACGTTGGGACTCTGATCTGATGTGCTTCCTTTTAATGCAAAAAAGTACAACTATGTGGCGGACTTCACCTCCCTCTATTCATTCATTTATAGTTCCCAAAGAATTATGGCAATGCTAGATGCTGAGGATCAAAAATGAATACAGCAGAGCTCTTTTCCCCAGGGAACTTATAGTTCAGTAAGTAGAATAAAGTTAAAAAATGCATGCATAAAGGTCAGTGATAGACAAAAATTATTCTGCAAAGATGAGCCTGATCAGGCAGTAGAGAGAATCAAAAACGAAAGATGATAGCTTTGATTTCAGCCATGCCGAGTTTGAGGTGCTTGTGTGACTTTCAGGGGGAGCTGTTGCATAGGCAGCTGCTATTACAAGTGCGACACAGGAGACAATCTTATCCTGATAACATAGATTTGGGATTCATCAGGTGAAAGAAGATGTTTGAAGTTGTGTAAAAATTGATAGAAGCAGGCTAGTGGCAGTAATATTTAAGAGATATATGAGGGGAGAAAAAGGAACCAGCAAAAGAGAATCAGTGATCTCAGAAAGAGCTTGAGATGGGGACATTTCAGACGCCTAAGAAGGATATTTATGAAGAAAAGAATGATCGTCACCAGTTAGGTGGTTCTAGGGGGTTAATAACAAGGCATCAAGAAGAGTCCATTGGTTTTAACATTGAGGAGGCCATTGATGACCATTGTCTGAGTAGATATAGCAGAATGTGGGAGCAGACGCCAGATTGGGGGACCAATGCAAAGTCAGGAAGTCCACATAGTGAATACAGAGTATTGTCAAGGATCCTGACTCTAAATGGGACAAAAGCAACAAATGAGAAGCCAGGCTAAAAAATACTCTTTATATTTAAAAAATTTGAAAGACATTAGAATGTATACATGCTGAGGAGAAGTCAGTAGAGTGGAAGCAATTGAGGATACATGAGAGAGAGGAATGAGCTGATGATAAAACAAGGTCCCAGGCGACAGGAAAAGATGGTATCAGGCTACCCATTTCACACATGGGCTTGGACAAGGGAGAAATTCAAACAGATACACAGGAGCTCACGAACACCAAGCGTCGCAGGTGCCCTCATGAAATCTATCTAGCCCCTTTCAATTGTCTATTGTGTAGAAACCTCAGCAAATGTGATGAATTTATTTTTTAGTTCACATTAGCAAATAAGAAAAACGCTCCCTGGTGCCGCAGAAGTAGTTCCAAATATTCATTTCTTTAACTAGAACAAATCTCTTCAGTCCTCTCTGGTACTGCCGAGATCACTTAACTGCTGCGCTCAGAATGTTCAGCCTCCCTCACTTCGCTGAGCATCCAAATTGAGCTTCAGCTGCACCTCGAGCGGAGCCCAGACTGTCTCTGCAGTTCCTAAATCAGACCGAAAATCGGGTCATCACCACAGTATTTATTGAGTGCTCAAACCTCCCCAATCTTTTCTTCCTACCGATAGTCCATAATTCATAACTAAACAAATGCCACAGAAATTCTAATGATCGTAAATAATTTTGTTCTCTCTTTATTTAAAATCAAATCCATAATAGTTTGACCAGCTGGCCATCACCAGCACACATTGCATAACCAAGGGCTGATTTCATTTGGACCAATATTCATATCTCTAGATTATGGTAAATAAATGCCTTCTAAAGTGAGCAGCATGTTGTATTCTTGTGGATCAATAATATTCAAATGAGAAGTGAAGATTATTTATATTATTGTGCCCACTAGAGGGTAAACAGTTCATTTAGAGCAGATATCTCCAATCGGGGGGCCTTGTGACCTAGGAGTACAGGGCTGGGGACAATTAGGGCTTTGGCTCCTATCCGTTTCTGAGCTGGAATACTGTTCCTTCAGCTTTTAAGTCTGGAAGTGTGTCTTTCTGGGACTCTCTGCAATCTCCAGAAAGGGTGAGGTGTTCCTCCTCTGAACTCACATCTCGCCTGTACACACAGATGGTGGCAGGGAAATTGCTGCATTACTTTGTCTGCACCACCCAACAAGACTGTCTCCTTAACTATTATACCACCTGGTCCTCATCCAGCTCCAGTTCCCAGCTGCCCTTTAATAGAATGCATTGAATGATGGAACGACTGAATGATTCTGTCCAAATTTTGTGATGTTGATTTGGACAGTTATTTTTGTAACTGATGTGGTGCGGGGCTAACTCCCCACTCTAGGATGTTTTCTGCTACTTAAAAGCCATGATTCTCAGCACAGTGGATGCAGAAGGTTTCCTGTAATCTTGTATCCTCGGAAAATCCCATATTCTCAGAACACCTGGAGGGGAAGTTTCTAGCTCTCAATTTAGTGGATATTTTTTTTTCTTTTTTCAAATTTTCATAGCTTTTTATGTCCTTTTTTTATGTCCTTTTTTTTGGCATTTGCCACAATCTGAGGTGTAATAGTGCTATTCAAAAAAAATTATCCTATTTTCTTTCTGGCTTGTACTTTACTTGAAGAGAGGGATTGCATTTATTTTATTATCTCCTACAGTGCTTTACATTGAGCTTTGCTTATAGGTAATGATTAATAAGTATTTGTCATATTAAACTTCACCAACAACCACCATTTAAATGGCACAGCAAAATGCAAAGGGACTTTGGTGCAACAGTAGTAGTTTATGGCATGGAAGTGGGACCAACGGATGATGCTAATGACCACGGAGTGATGCCTCCTCACAACAGCATACTCTGTGGCCTCTGACAAAGCCAAGCACAGCGCGGGGCCCTCCTGCTTGGCAAAGGCTGGTAATGACCAAGCTAATGCATATCCCAATTGCCAGGCAGTCATTTACTAAGGAGATCAATGCGGCAGTGAGAGAAACTCAACCAAATGGGAAGGGCTGACATGGAGAACCAGGTGCTATCTAAGCCAACATTTCTTGGAGGAAAAGAAATCCCAATACCCCTTAAATAATAGAATTCCATTCACAGTTGAGTTCTCTCAGGGTATCTGGAACTCACATGGTGAGGTAGGGTTGAATGAAATAAGTTGAGAAATTTGCAGTTATGACAAAACATACTCATTACAGCCAAATAGATAATCTTGTCTGAATATGTAAGATTAAATAGTCAAGTACTGATGTGTATGAAAAAGGGATGGGACAAGGTACATTCAAAGTCAACGCTAGCTGTTGCCTGTGTCATGTTATGTTCTTCAGTGCATTTAAAATCTATATGAGAGTGCACTCTGTAGCAACAATTGAATTTCAGCAATGTTTAAAAGAGAGCTTAAAATGCATTCTCTTTTCATTTATTAAAAAAAGGAATCAGTCATCCTATAAAATTGTTCAACACCCATAGGATTTATGAAGCAGAACAAAATAACCTCTCTATTTACAAGAGGACTAAGAAAACAAAGATAAGCATAACAGTAGCCCATCATTTATCACACTTAATAAATTAAGATGATTTAGAGAACTGTGGATTAGAAAACATTTCCTGCCAAACGCTAGTTTCAGAAACCTGCAATTATTTAGGAGATAAAAGTGTTTATATCTATATCTTAAATTCTGGTTATGTAGAAAAAATAGTATCAAAGAGGATGGCTTTATTAGACTTTGAGGCTATATTCAAGACACAAAGGAAATATTAAGAGGAAAATATAACAATTAAACTCAAAGTTTAGTGATTTGTATTATATATACAGAAATTACACAGAGATCTGTGATTGTTGAATTAATTATAGTAGATAGGCTTGTTAAAAATTCTTATGCTTAAGAATAAATGGTTAGTTTCAAAGTATCATCCTCATATTATTTATTAATTACAAAGGGAAAAGCTACCTTTACAGTAGAGAAGTCTGGTGGACAACACACCAAGTGATAAAACCTAGCATTGCTGATAGTGGACAAATGGACACACATTATCTCGACAAACTGTTTAACTAAAGTCTAATCATGGGGAAACAATAAAGCAAATCCAAATCGAAGGACATTCTGCAAAACAATTTTTTTCTACTCTTCAAAGATAAAAAACAAAAAGATGGTAGAGCCATTCTAGATTAAAGGAAACTGAAGAGATGTGACAAATAATTGCAATTATTTCAAAAAGCTATAAAGCACATTATTAGGACAACTGGGGAACAGGAATATGGATTGTATATTTGATAATATTTGTGGATCAACGTAAAATATCCTTAGTGCAGCACTTGAATTATGGTGCTAAGGGAGGATATCTTTATTTTTATGTGGTACAAGCTGAAATATTCGAAGTACAAGCTAAAATATTATGACTGTAACTTACTCTCAAAGTGACCGATTAAAGAGAGAGAAAAGAGAAAGAAAATGTGGCAATTTGTTAACAATTAATGGAATAAGCTAAAACATGATTTACGTGGGCATTTATTGCATTTTTCAAAATATAAAGTTAGAAGAAAAAAATGGTTGCCAGACCCAAGTTTGAAGAAGAATAGTAAGGGTTTTTCTTAAAAGTGTAAATTCCTGAACTCCACACTCATATATTCAGTGGGCCTGAAGTGGGGCCCAATAGGACAAGAGCTATATCAGAATTAGATCTATCAGCTTTCTGCAATACTATTTACGAGTACATTATTATTCTGTTGACTTGGTCCCTGATGTCCATCCTCTCACCAAGATACCAACAGGGCCAACAAAAACGGGCAGGTGAATACAAATGTCTTGGTCCAGTGGTTTGGGAGGGATTCTGGGACCATTATGTTGCAAATGCACACAACTTGCAGGTGAAGGTTCTAGTCTGTCCACCATTGATGGGGTGGGGATGCTTTCCCAATTTTTCACCCGGGTTTTCACCTGCTCACAGCACTCCCAGTTACCAGCAACAGTCGTGAGTCTGTCTACCATCTTGGGAATGTGATGGAGAAAGCTCAGATGTCAATACAACTGGCATACGGATGTCCTTTGAATTGAGCCAACACTGTCTGATGTAGGTTTTATTAAGCTCTTTAAATTTTTGGAAGTTGAGGCATCATTCACATAACATAAAATTTACTCTTATAAAGTGTACAATTTTAAAGTGATTTTAATTTTATTTACAAAGTTGTGCAAGCATCACCACTATCTAATTCCAAAACATCTTTATCACCCCATAAAGAAACTCTGTACCTTTAGTGGTCAAACTCCATTCCCCACTCCCTCCAGTTCCCGGCAAATGTAATCTACTTTTTCTGTCCCTATGGATTTGCTTATTCTAGACATTTCATATAAATAGAATCATACAATATGTGGCCTTTTGTGCCTGGCTTCTGTTTTCAAAGATCATCTATGGCATAGCATGTATCAGTACTTGATTCTTTTTTATAGCTGAATAATAATGTATGAATATAACACATCTTGTTTCTCTACTAATTACTTGATGGACATTTGTTTTTTCCTCATTTTGTGCCTATTCTGAGTAATGCTACCATGAGCATTTGTGTACAACTTTTTGTGTGAACATATGTTTTCATTTCTCACAGGTATAATTTACCCTGGAGAGGAATTGCTGAGTCATATGGTAACTTTTTATTTAACGTTTTGAGGGACTGGCAAACTGTGTTCCAAAGTGGCTGCACTATTTTATGTTCTTAACAGCAATATATGAGGGTTCCAATTTAACCAAATGCTTGCCAACACTTGTTATTTTCAAGGTTTGTTTTTTTTAATGTAATAACCATCTTAATGGGTGTGAAATAGTATCTCATTGTGGTTTTGATTTGCATTTCCCTAATGATTAGTGATGTTCAGTACCTTTTCAGGTGCCTATTGGCCATCTGTATGTCTTCTTTGGAGAAATGCCTGTTCAAATCCTTTTCTCGTTTTTTGTTTTTGTCTTTGTTATTAAGTCATAGGAGTTCTTTATATATAGGATATTAATCTATTTTTCATTTTGTTGCCTGTATGTTGTGTGTTATATTCAAGAGATTATTGCCAAATCCAGTATCATGAAGCTATTCCTATGTTTTCTTTTAAGAGTTTTATAGTGTAAGCTCTTACATTTGTTATCGATTCATTTTTAGTTAATTTTTGTATATGAACTAAATAAGAGAACAACTTCATTCTTTTGCACGTGGATATCTAGTTTTCCCAACACTATTTGTTGAAAAGACTATCCTCTCTCCACTGAATGGTCTTGGGACCCTTGTCAAAAATCATTTGACCATCTGAGTATGGATTTATTCCTGGGATCTCTATTCTATTCCATTGGTCTGTATGTCTGTCTTTATACCAGTACCACACTTTATGCCAGTATTGTAGCTTTGTAGAAAGTTTTGAAATGAGAAAGTGCAAATCCTCCAATGTTATTCTTTTTCAAGATCCTTTTGGTTACTCAGGATCCCTTGAGACTGCATATGAATTTTATAGTGGATTTTTCTATTTCCTCAAAAAACATCATTGGGGTTTTGGTAGGGATTACATTGAATCTGTAGATTGCTTTAGGTAGTATCAATATCTTAACACTATGTCTTCCCATTCGCAAATGTGAATATCTTTCCATTTATTTGTGTCTTCTTTAATTCCTTTCAGCAATATTTTATACAATTCTTTTCCCTCCTTGGTTAAGTTTATTCCTGAGAATCTTATTCTTTTTGATGTTGCCATGGACTTAGTGTTTGTGTCACCCCAAAATTCATATGTTGAAACCCTAATCCCCAGTGTGATGGTAATTGAGATGGGGCTTTTGAGGGGTCATTAGGTCTGGAGGGTGGGAACCCTCATGATGGAATTAGTTCCCTTAAAAGGAGAAACAAGAAAGCTTTCTTCCTGTCTTTCTGATCACTACCACGTGAGGACACCGCGGGAAGACAGCCATCTGCAAAAAGAAAAGAGGGCCCTCACTAGAACTCAACCAAGCTGGCAGCCTGATCTCAGACTTCCCAGCCTCCAGAATTACAAGAAATAAATATTTGTTGTTTCAGCCACCCAGTCTATGGTATTTTTGTTATAGCAACCTGGCTGACTAAAACAGATACTATTTTAAATAACGATGCTATTGTTTTCTTAATTTCCTTTTTGAATTGTTCATTGTTATTGTATAGAAATGCAACTACTTTTTGTGTGCTTATTTTTTATCCCATAACTTTACTGAATTCATTTATTACTTCTTACAGGGAATTTTCGTGTGTGTGGAATCTTTAGGATTTTCTACATATAAGATATTGTCATACACAAACAAAGATGATTTTAATTTTTCCTTTCCAATTTGGGTGCATAAACATTCATTTTTAAGCCAGAGTTTCTTGTGGTAAAAATGGAATAATTGTTCACACATTCATTTCAGTTTTGAAGTTCTGCTTGAAACCTTACATATAATTGTAAGAAGAGAGGCTTCGATATTACTGGTGTTTTAAACAAAAGGACAAATTATAGTAAGTACTCACTAGTACCTGCTATTTTTATCTTCTCACCAGATCTTGGCTCCTCCATATGACCAGTTTCAAATTCAGGCAACAACATTTAAAATGAGCTGATTTAACTGCTTTGGCAAACAGGACTGGTTTTTAAAAAGAAAAGGAAATCTTATTTTACTACCTACATTTCTACCGACTCTGGGCTGGATCTCTCTAATTGATTCTTTCACATCGACTGTTGACAATTTGATTGGTTCTCTGTAACCAACATTAGTGACACAACCCAAAACAATTTGGACCACAAATATTGAACTTGGTAGTGTTATGAAATGTAACTCACACGAAGCAGCCATATAACAGTTGAACAACAAACCCGTTAGTCTTCTGGGGAAGGAAAATGCCACAGAGAAAAAGCCATTTGAGTGATGGGGCAAATTCTTTCAGGTCAACTCCATTTGGAAGATATTATTTCTCCACCAAAATCCAGAGTTCCATAAAAATTTTCCAGGGCAAGAGTAGAAACTTGGTAATGAATTTGCACAGTCAGGTGAATGTTTTGTAAGTGAAAGTTACATAAAAATGGGCTTTAAGCATTCAGTATTCCCAGGATTCCTCAGCTGGGGGAAATACACAATAAGACCAAAAATAGAAGCAAGAATAGCAAAGACAGGAGAAATCAAAATGCAGGTGTTTAAATTTGTGCGGTTGATGCTGAAAAGTTCTGTCCTCCAAGGATTCTTTGGAGAGGTGTAGGCAGAGAATCTAAAATCTGTTATTCTCTTTGACCCCAGAAAATGACAAAACAAGTTTCCTAAGCTCAAAAAGTATTACAAGCCATGTTGTGTGTCCATGTTATAACTCATTAGCAGGTAAAGTACAGAGGATTTATGTTTTAAGAAATTTTGCTTTTTCTAACACAGGAAATGAGAACAGATTATTGCTACTACCACTGGTCTGGCAGGATTTAACTAATCAGCTTCTGAAAGAAAGTTCTGGTTTGCATTTTCCAAGTACCACTGAAAAGGGGCTTGTTTATTATAGTAATTATGCTATCAGCATACATTTAAAGAAAACTGCTATGGGAAATTTGATGAAAATGGGCTTAAAGCTTTCTTTGGACCCCATGATTTAAGCTTCCTTTTAACAGGGCAATCTACAAAAGCCTGAAGCTGCAAAGTGGCGTTTTTCCACCCATCTAAATTCCTGTCGAGGATTAAGCACTGGTAGAGTCTGAAGTGAGGAACAAACAGTCACTTAGACAGCACATCTTGCAGAAATATCCCATAAAGATGCAAGAGTCTGCATTAATCATCTGAGTGGGACAATGGGTGACCTTTTCTAATAAGAGCTGGAGCGTCTAAAGTGAACATTAAATTTCACGGCGGCCCTATTTGCTGTCTATCTGCGGCATTCGTCACTGCTGAGATGTAAATGCCCTGAGACGGCTGGAATCTGATAGTCATACTTCACGGAGACGGAATGTTCTGAAGAGCACAGAAAGCTTGTTCACCCCCAAATTCGGGCAACCTTAGGGCCATTATGGCTTCATTTCTCTTTCATTATGAAAGCAGAGCAGCTGTTGAGTGAGCAAGGTTAACAAACCTTGGAAAAACATTAAAGTTAATTTGTTTTTAGGGCTTTCCTAAACCCAGAAGTTGGAAGAAGATTATTTTATATGGACCCATTAGTCTTTCAATAGTCAAATCTGCAGAGCTACTTATAAGATTTACTCTTTGGGTTTTAAGTAGATATTATCAAGGGTGGGCATCTGTTTAACTGGCATCTGGAGTCACCTTGGGCCGATGGGTTGGCCTAAAATTGTGCTTTGGGCTAACGACCTGTTCAGAGACTGGAGAGTCGTGAAATCTCAGCTCAACTCCTGACATTTAAAAAGGCTTTGAAATTAACTGGTGAACAGGATTGATGTTTATACAGAATCAAAACATGTAGGTGGAGAGAGGAAAAGTAAGTATTAAAGGTTACTTGGGTGAATTCAAACTTTTAATTTAAAATCAGTCAATTTAAGTCAACCAAGTTTGAGCAGGCAGTATGGAAACACAATGAGAATGGCCTTTTGGGTCAGTCACAGCTACTTCTTAGCTACCCGAAAGCTATGTGATCTTCTCTGAACCTGTTTCTTCATCTTGAGATTGTTATAACGAGTGTGACCTGCAGATTTAATTTGAAGATTAAATGTAATAGATAGTAAGGTTAAATATAATAAAGTCCTGGAGTCTTACATTTACACGGTTGGTGATCTACACAAATGATATTGACGGCTGTACAAATAGTCTGAGGGATATGCATTTCAAGACACTTAGAGTCTTTCAGATAGAAAAAACAGAACACTTTTAAGACCTTAGGAATTAAATCTTAAACGGTGAAATTTTTGGACTGTGGAAGATGGACAAGAAGGAAGACATTTTTTAGGAGACCTGTCTACTGCTGTTCAAAACTTACCAGTTTGGGTTAAATATTCTGAATTTGAATTCTGGTCTAAATGCTATGTAAATTAGTAATTTCCCTTATTGTGGGCTGTGAGCAGCGTCACCTGTTTCTAGGATAGGGGTCTAAAAGCCCAGTGGCTGATGGACTCAGACCAAGGATGGGTGATATATCAATCGGAGAGTTGAAGCTAAAGGTCAGTTCAGAAGCGGAGGCTGGGTCTGAGCCTAAGAAGCTGGGATTTGGAAGGACGGAATTCCTGGGGCGCTGAGAACCAAAGAGCTCCATTGAGAGGCCTGCATCAGAAGTCATGAGACCTGTGGGAAACTGGCCATACCTGGAATTATCACCAGCCTAGTATGGGCTGTTGAAGCTAGTTTGCTTTCCTACCCTTCAGCCCCTTAATGGCCTCCGACATTTTGCTGCAGGCAGAGTGGTCGGGTGTGCCAGGACCTTCAGATTTTACTGGGTCCTGTCAGGCTACACTTCTCCATCTTGGACAGGGTCTGTGGTGGTGGTGTGCATGCAAAGCAATCAGCACAGTGTCTGTCACATCATAGGAAGTCAGGGAAGCTTACTCTTCTCAGGATGAGTATGATTGGAGAGACTTCATGATTCCCAGCAGGCATCTGAGCATCCTGTATCTGAGCATCCTGCAAAGCCATGAAGAGATCAGAGCTGAGCGCTTAGTGCAGGGTGTCCTAAGGACTTTCCCAGGAGAAGATCTGTTGTAGTGGGAAACTGTCATTTACTTTTAAATATAAAATAGGAGGGCAAATATGCTTAAAAATACTTTGATTTATTTTGATATTTGCATTGAAGCTCAATAAGCTGGGAGACGGAAGAGGAGCAGTTACAAAAGAATTGAAAACTCATCTTGAAATTGGAGAACAATGATAGGGGTACTCTACCTTTCCTGGTACACAGACTGACTTTTTGTCAGGCACTGTTCTAGTTGTTTTAATGCTCTCATTTTAACCTTATGAAGTTGATACTACTATTACCACTTCCGTTAAACAGAGAGTTTAAATAATTTGTCCAAGGTCCCAGAGCAAAACCAGGACTCAAACCCAGGCCCTGTAGCTCTGGAGTCCGCACTCTCAAGCCCTCTGCCGAACTCCCCTTTGCTTATATCTCCTTTGTTCTTACTGCCACTTAGTTTCCACAGACTAGAATGTTGCCTACTGCCTTGCTTCGCCAGCATTCCCAGGACGTATCAAAACTACTTTTGTTAACTGGAAGTGAACATGACTAACATTGACAAATGCAATCTGCTCTCAACTTGATGGAATCAATTCACATAAATTAGACATTACCACAATGTCTTTAAAAGGAATTCATTCATTAACTTAACAAGTACTCATTGAATGCCCCCTACATGGCAGGCAGTAAGCTAGATATATAGGGGTGTGTGGTGTGGTAAAGGCCATTCAATAGCCTCGTCTGACTCCTTGGTGACACTTCTGAAAATATAGATTCAATGTCTTAAAGTTGAAATATTCTGAATTATCAGGTGTCAAATTCACCCCAGGGATAACCTTTAGAGTACCAAATTCCAGGCCTCAGGAGGCTGCCTACCTCTGATAAGAACCAGCAAAAAACAAATTTAAAAAAGTGTATGTATATATACACACCCATATATATTATACATAAAGAATATATATCACTTTAGATATTGTGTACAAATAATGGAGACACGCTCCACGTAAAAGAAAAATTGACCAACCAAATTACAGGGGAGGGCTGAGGAATGTTAAATTAAATTCACGGATTTCTGGTATGTCTACTCTAGAAATAGCACTTTTGGAGGGATGGGGGGAACATTTGAAAAGAAAACAATGATTTGATACAAATCAATCAGCAACAAAGTATAGAAACACAGCAAGGGCGTTGGTCAAAGGTTTTATGCGCCAGGCTTTCAACGACCTCTGAAAGCACAGTATCAGACAATTGGTTGGAGAAAGAGTGAAGGTTGCAGTTCTATTATACAGTAATTTCATGACAAAAAGGAATTAATTGTCCGGTCTCTTTGTACTCTTGATAGTTGTGGTCAATGAATTGATCTGACACTGAAAATTAATGACTGCCATATATTTTGTGTGAAATGATGATACTATGCTCACCAAGTTGTCAAGGCAAGCTATTACCTTCAGTGAGAAATCTATCTGAAGATTAGCTTTTACAAAAAATTGGAAAGTCTAGATGTTTTATCAATCAACCATACTTTCTATTCAGCAATGAAGTTCTGCGTACCTAGCCAGAAGATCAAAGTTATCCTGAGGTTTACTCCCAGGTAAAACATAACTGAAGCTGTTTACATGTGGTACCACAAGGACACCTAGATTAGAATAAGAGAAAACTGATGAATGAGCCATGCTATCCCAGGCGGCAGCCAATACAGAATAATCCTGTTAGGAATTTAGGAGGTACAAATTCAAATTTTGCTCTAATGATTATCACATAGCAGACACACACATTAACAGTTAATTGAATCTTAAGATGGACTCAAGTCTTTTTGAGGGGGCAGGGAGCTTATCTGCAAATGTAGATAACACCATCCTTGAACAATGTTAGAGATCAGTGAGGTAATATATGTAAAATGAAATTGATTGTTCCAGGGAAAAAAAATCCCTCATCTTCAGGCTAAGTATTCTGTATGTCAGTTTTTTCCTGATCTTATAGTTAATGAAGCAAACTAGTGCAGTTAACAAAAGTCAACTTTAGCAAGTCCTCCATCTGAGAGATGCTAGGTGATTTTTGGCTAGAACGGAGAAAGAGTCTACAAGTCAATGTCATAGAGCAGATCAGCATTTCATTTATTAGTTTGAAATATATTAACTATATTTTGTTTTCCACTTTGCTTTTATTTTGCTTTTCAATAGGAAAACACAGTTGAAATATACCTTCTTAAATAATGATAAGCATAATTATTATTTAATACATCCTTGATAATCAACATCTTCTATGTAGGATGCAAAGCTTTAAATAGTAAACTTGCTATTTACATCTTCTCCTTTTACTTATGTCTACTAATAACGGATTTTTAACATGTATATATAACACATGTATATTATGTATATATATAATATGTATATGTATAATATTATATATATACACACAAATATTTTTGGACAGCATAGCTTAAAAAATGTATTTAAAAAATTTTTAAAGACATTGATTATCTTCTAAGAGGCATGATTTTCTCCTATTTGCATTATGCATTTTAAAAATCTTTGACACAGGTTGCTACTTCACTAATTACAGATTGGCAAGTGATCAGGAGAACTAATAAGAGCATGCAGATTTTCCTTTAAAAAATTCTATTATAACATTAATAAAAGAGGCAAAGTTACAGTGGCAACTGAGGAACTATTTTCTTTTCCAGACACTTGTTCTTAATGACGAGTTATACTTGAGGAAGACAAATACTGTTCTTTCCTGAAGAACTCATTTTTCCCCCATGATGGCATTTCAAAGTCTGTGATTTGTCACAACTCTCAGTAGGAAGTATAATGGCCAAGCATGACTTAACATGTCATTTACTCAAGTAACGTCGTCTCAGCTCTGTGGGTGACAAAAATTCTCAGTCTCTGATTTGCCCTTGGCCACCATTTTAGTCAACAATTACAATGAAAGAATAAAGTTTGGACTTTCAGAGGTGTTTTATTCTGGATAAAGTTCAGAGTCACCTTGCCTCATCCTATGGGAATCGTAATTAGACGTCCAGTAAGGAAATTGGATATTAGATATAGGAAATTAGAAATCCAGTTAGGAAAACGACAACAATGGCACCAACCACAAGTCCCTTACTTTTCCATATGTGGAAGGTAGCCTGAGGCTCTAAAGAGATCCCTTTCCATATACGGTAAAAGTTCCCCAGAAAAAAAGTACATAAGAAGTAGACAAGCGCCCAAATATTTTCGAAGAGCACAGCCCAGGCTAGAACCCCCAGTGTAAAGACAATGGTAGCCTTACAGAAATCAGGGATTAGTCTAGACATTTGCATGAGTATGCTGCAAGCCTTCAGGCCTGGGAATTTGCGTTGGCAGCTGAATGTGGATCGTATGAATGGAAATAGTCACCAGGCTTGAGTTCCTTCCACTTAGAAGAAAAGCCACTAGGAAGGAACTTTCTCCAACAATGAGCTTTTTGACCCAAGTCCTCTGTCTTTGTTTTATGGGACGTGTATATCACTTCTTTTCATTTTGTCCTCCTAACTTTCCTCTCTTAAATCATCCTATGTCTTTCTGAAGCCCATGTGTCCTTCAACCACCATTCCAAAAACTCCAGTTTGAAATGTTAACAGTATCCAATTTCTCCCAAGTGGTACGTTCTAGGTCTGCATAAACATTAAAAATCTAAAGTGTTGTCAAAGTCGTCCTGAAAAATCACACAAATATTTGATGAGGAGCAGCGCAACACACTTAATTTTGCATGTATAACCTGCAGACATTTTTAAATGTTGTTCTGTTAGTCAGGGTTTCTCTGTGACCCTCAACTAATCATTTAATACTTTCTCCAGGATTTAAAGAAGTCATCATCACCCACATACCTGGGCATCTTTGTAAATGGTCAGAAAACTGTTATAATTATTCATACATTACTTTCATACATTTCACGGGTGTACAACAACTGTTTAAAGCTTGATTACGTTCATTGCTTGCAGTATACAGGCACTCAAGTGGTATTTTAGAGGGAACTTCCTATACTGTTTAAAATGCTACTTTCCTTTCTTTCTCAATGCTTTTACGATATTATTATATACTTTAGGACATGAAATAGCAAAAGCTTCTTGTTTAATTTAAACTTTGAACACTAACCTATACAAAATGGTATGATCTTTCTCAACTTTGATTTGTCAAATTATAAGGACCTAGCCCAGTTAAAACAGCAATTTGCTTCTTGTAGGATTAAAGGAAATCTCAGGCGTCATCGGCTGAACAAGTGAATTAATATAGTGGAAAGAGCATAGAGGTCAGACTGCCTGGATTCAATTAAATCCTGGCTCTGCATTTTCCTACCCAGACAACCTGAAGCTAAACTCATTACCTTGTCCTGAGGCTTGGTTTCCACATCTTAATAAGGATGATCATAATATTATCAAGTCCATCGAATTATTGGGAAGTTGAATAAGAAATTCACTAAAATAAATCACTTGTATGGAAAAGTGCCTTCTAAATATTGTTCCTATTTTTTTTAAATGTGCAATTTGAAGAATAAAGCAATGTAATGAGTTTGAATAATTATATCTAAAATGGTTTCTTCCTATGAGTTGCTCATACTGTCTTAGCAGAGAGCATTCTAGAAAGAGCCACTAAGGAATGGAGATGTCCCTTCTTGCACGTGTTTCCTTCTTGTGCTTGCCTAGTTAGGGGTCTAGCGATCTAGGTAAAGCTGCATATTTGGGTTTTATTTGTTTGCTAGGTTTTCGAGAAAGGACTTGGATAGGGCTGATGGGATGCTTTTTTACATTTTAAAACATATTGTCCTTAACAAAGTGGCCAGGACCTCCTGAGTTACACTTTATTGGCCTTCATTCTGCCACCTCCTCTCCCATCTTCTTATTTCCCCATGAGCAGAACATCTATGTGGTATAAAACTGAGACCTGAGTTGGATAGCTATTTGAATTAGAGCATAAATTCTCCAATCCAATGCATTCTTCCCTACATCAGAGTGATATGTCCTAATCATTACTCACATAATTGACGGTACATAATATTTGTGATCCCTTTTTTTTACACATGTGGGATTATCACCCCTGTTGTTAAATGTCCATTCTCTTTCATGTGGCCGTGTTAACAGAAGCTGTATTCTCCAAAGTCACCATTGGCTGACTCATGGCTTAACCCTGAAGCCGGGTTTCAGGTTTCCTTGGAGCACTGGATAAGTTGATCACATCCTTCTTCACAGGCTCATCTCGATTTGCCTCTTAATTACTAGTATTTAGTGATTTACTAGTATTACTAGTATTTCCTCTCAGTCTTCAGTCTTCTTTTCTCATTGCAGACATAAACACTCAATGAGATCATCATCTCCCAAGGCTTTAACTGGCAGTTATGCAATGATAACTTCCAAATGCTTATCTCCAGAGCATTGCCATGCATTTCCACTGTCCAACAGACACATAAAAATCAAACATAATGCCAAAATTCAAACGTCATTAGCTTTCCAAGAGAAGAAATTTGCCATTTCTTTTATAATTCCTGTTTCAGTTACTTAAATCACTTTTTGCCCAATCAGATAAGGCAGAAAATTTAAGAGAATCTTTGACTCTTTTATTCTCCTTTATTCTCCATAACAAATCAGTCAGTAAGCCTTGTCAATTGCCCTTTCAAAAATGTCTCTTTAATCCATCCATTCCTTTCACCACCACTGTCCATGTTCTGGTGCAGGTTCTCATCAGCCTATTAACTGTTAATCCAACACTTTACTAGTCTCTTCTTCCTTCCATCTACCTTTTGCACAGCCGCCTAAGTGGTCTATCTAAAACAAAATCCAACTATGGAATTCTTTTACTAGTTAAAAACCAAAAAACAAATAAAAACTCAATAATTCACACTTATGTAAAGAATAAAGACTGTCTTCATTAGCAAGTTATTCTCAGATTCACACATCTAGGATTTTACACATTTTCTTTCTGGTATATGGCATATGTTTGCTTTTTCTACTCACCCTTCAAGATTTTGCTCAAACAAATCTCGTTCTAACTCTCTAGCTAGAGTGAATCCCTTCTTACTCTATGCTATCTTAGTGCTTTGAACGTGCTTCAGTATTAGTGATGGGGACCATATTTTCTTAAGCAAAAATGGGAGCATTAGGCCTTACGACTATGGTTGCACTTATTAGTAGAACATGACAGAATCTCTGAAGTGGGCCATGTCCCAAGATATTCAGTAAGAATGGTCACTGGAAAGATACATATCATATTCAAATAAAGGGAAGTATAGTATTACTTTTTTCTTCCATGTCTGTTTCCCCAACTCGACTGTAAGCTCCTCTGTAATCATAGTGACTAAAACTGATTCGGGTAGTAATTTTCCCAGAGTTGATCACAGTTGCCACATTCTAGATGCTCAATAAAAGTTTGTTAAGAAACGAGTGGCGAATGCATGAGTGAAAAAAATGAACACCTTGTTTCAGTTGTTTATAAAAATATACTAGTTTCATGGCTTGAGTCCTCTTGCACCCTATATAATTTGACCTGGGAACAAAATTCAATTCTTCTTCGTAAATTGCCAGGTGCTAGGTGCCGTCGAACTTTTAACCATTTCTCCTTTCTTCTCAATCTTTGCTCACCTTAAAAAATGGAGAAGAAAATTTCCCTGCTATGCCATCACCATATCCACTAACCTACTTACATTTATGCGCATACCTCCATCTTCCTTCCTGTTAAAATGAATTTTACATGCACTATTCGGTCCCTTCACGGGGACACTGAGTGTCATCCCCTCTTGGCTACTCAAAGACAACACTTCCGCAGGCATCCTTTCTCTCACTTGTGTCATAAATTATTCTCTTTCTACTGGATAATTCCCTTCACCATATACACATGCTAAAATACCTCATTTTTTTAAAAAGAACTACTTTTTCTATCTCCTGTAAGAGGCAATACTCCATTTTTTAATTCATCTTTTCAGCAGAACTCATTCAAAAAATTGCTTATACTCAAGGCCACTACTTCCTCCCCTTCTCCCTTGATTTCACTGTAATCAATTTTTCTTCTCCAGCAATCCACTAAAATCTCGTCTGTCAACATTAAGTATGACTTTTATGTCATCATTCAAAGTCATTTTGGTTTTCATCTTACTCTATTAGCATCATTCAACAAAAGCAATCTCTTTAATTCTGAAACAATTTCTTCACCTGGACTCCAGGCTACCATTCTGTCTTGAATCTTCTCCTTTCTTTCCCAGAGCCTTCACTAGTTCCTCATGATCTTCCAGATTCCAAACATTTGAATGCCTGAGGGCTCAAACTTCCAAGTCTTCTCTGCTTGCATTCATTCCGTAGTTGATCTCATCTGTTCTCATTGCTATAAATTCCTTACTTAAACTGACTTCCAAATTTTTACCTCTGGCCGTGACCTTATTCCTGAACTTCAGACACATTTGCGCAATTGCCTACTTGAGATTTCACCTGGATGTCTAATAGGCTTCCTACATGTTCAAAATGGAGCTCTGTCTCTCCATCATTGTTAAACATGCTCTACCTGTAGCCTCTCCATCTCAGTTATTGTCAACTCTATTTTCTATCATCCAGGCCAAAAACTGTGGAGGCATCTTTGACTTTCTTTTTTGCTCACACCCACATCCAGTGAGGCAACTTCTTACCCTCCTCACTGCTGCTTTCCTAATCCAAGTTAAGTTATTCCCACATTTACCCCATTGAGGTGGTTTCCTATCTTATCTCTCTGCTTCAGTCTTTGTCCTTCTTTGGTCTTTTCTCAACATAACAGCCAGAGAGATCCTTTAAAATATAAGTAAGATTACGTCATTCTTCCATTTAAAGCCCTTACGGCTTTCTCATTTTGCTCAGAGTAAACCCCCAAAATTCTTACTATGGCCCCAAGACCTTCTGTGGTCTTGCTTCTCTGCCCCTTTCAAACCATGCTTACCTGCAACCATCCTTCCCTCACTCGCTCAGCTCTGACCACAGTGGCCTCCTTCCTGTGTCTGGAACATGCCAAGTATGCTATAGTCTCAGGGCCTCTGTACTTTTTTTATTTTCCCAGAAACCTTTATTATTTTCTTCCTTCACTTTCTTCAGGTCTCTGTTCAAACATCGATTTATCATAGAAGTCTTTTACCACAACCTCATGTCAGTAACACCCCTTATCATTCTGTATCTCTTTGTCTTACTTCCTAGTACTTTTATCACCTTAGGAACATTATGTATTTAAGTCCAATTTATAGCATTACAATGTAAGCTCCAGTGAGGGCTAGGACTTATCTGTTTTTATTTGTTGATAATTTCCTTGGGTCTAGATGAGTACCTTGATCTACTAGGAACAATAAATATTTACTGAATAGACAGTTAACGCTGTGCATATAGAACTATGTAAGCGAGATTTTTTAAAAAACATAAGAAATTCACCACAATTTCTGTCAAAACTACTCAAAATGACTGAGAGTGGCCTATTTCAATAATCCAAAGAGGGCAACTCACGGCATTTCACCTCACATTTTGTTCAGAAAGAAACATTAATAATAATTTAGTTTTTAGCAAAGGCAGTGGTTCCACAAGGACAACTGAGCACCTGAAAAAGAGAAGAGGATTAAAATTAGTGAGACTGGAAAACCGAGAGGAACTTAATGACTAAATCAATATCACTATTTGATCTTGGCCTCTAATCAACATGTACCTGCCAGTTGACCCCATGAAGATCATTAGGACAGTGTTTACTTTTTGCTCCCAATCTCATAAATGCTAGTGATAGTCGTGCACAGACTGAGAAGTGGGTAGTCTGGAGCTGAGAATTGGTTCTTATTGCAATTAGAGTGAAATGAACCTGACAGATTAACTGGACCAGAAGTTTTCAACTATTTTTCCCCTATAGCAAGATACCTGCCGGGAAGCATTTACCTGAGCTACACACATCACTCAGCTGAGTTTGCTGCATTAGGTAACATAGCCTATGGGTTCTGTGCAATTCCCAATCACCTTCCAAGTGCCCCTCTCCTGGAGCCATTTCTCCCATCCATTTGCACACTCACAACGTGAGGCTGGGAACTGTTTTCTAGATGAACTCTGTCATGTTTCAGATAAGAAATCTGAGATTTACAGAGAATAAGTGACTTACCCAAGATGATGGAGATAGGGAATTAGAGATCTTGGAAGTCAGAGACTAGGAGATCTAAGAGATTGAAGACATCTTACTGGCCTAGTATTTGTTTGTCTTATAGCGAGAGACTAAATATACAAAGAGACAATGGCCAGACCACATATGAAAATACAATTCTGACCCACAACCTGCAGCAACCAGCCCTCGGAGCCAACCTACTGCCTACAACAACCGAGCCAAGAAGTCAGACTGCTCTCTGTAGCAAACAGTCCAGGAGGCCAAACACAACCGTGTGACAATTGGTCCAAAATGGCTCCCCTAATTTTTGCCCTATCTTTCCTTTAAGGACCAACCAGAGAAAGCCAAATATGCACCCCTAACCAATCACATAGGATTCTCTACTCCTATTTGCCCCACCTGCAGTGTCTCCATGCCGACAGCCTCCAATCACAGCACACCTGAAGCCGTCCCTTCTTCTACTAGGAAGCTTACCCACTCCTTTACTTGCCTTTGAGTTTCTGCCAAAGACAAGTGATGGTAGTTGACTTCCTTGCTATAGCAAGCATTGAATAAATAGCCTCTTCTTGCTCTCATTTGGGTGGGCTTAACTTATTTCCATAGTTCTCATGGATGTCCCATTGAGACATGGTACACACTGCCCATTGCTGCAGACCCCAGCCTTTGACCAGGGGCAACCAGAGAAGACACGGATACACCTTGTGTCTAGCAGCTCACAGCTTGTTGAATCCACGCTAACCTGGTAAGTCAGTAAAGAACCTGAACAGCTGCCTTCGCATTGAATTTCTCAGCTATTTATTCTCAGTTTGGTACCTAGGTTTTGTTCTTAGTTCCCACTTGTTTGGCATCTTTGGTGGAATTAGGCTTTTTCATCCCTTTTTGCTGTCCTTTTTGCTACTGTTTTACGTCGTGCTATCTAAAAGTATTTTTTGTCATAAGAAGGAGAATCACAATGGAAACACAGGCATAGACCCTCTAAGTCTGTTATTAGAGCTAGCCTCACAGACTGGTGAGTTTGGGGTTCTCACTGGACTGGCATCGACGTGGACAAACTTTGCTGTGGGTCACCAATGAAACCGGATGAGAGTCTCCTTCTAGTTCTATTTTTTTTCTGTCCTGAAAGCTTGACTTTGATCCAGAGAGAACATTCTCCCTATTAGAGGATGAGCTTCAGACAACTAAGAAACACCTGGAAAATATTTCACACTTGCTTAAAGTTAAAATGAAGTAAATGATGATAACAGAAATAGAGCAGTGTATAGTTTTAAATGGGAGGAAATGAGAGAGGATATGAAAAGTAGAATATGCTCATTGATTGCCTTGTAGGTATTAACTGGGTATAAAAGGTTGCTACCTTAAGTCATATGCTAAGCAAGGAGAGTAAGGTGAAAAAGAGATTACTAAGTAATTTAAATTTTGCTCATAGTAGGGAATCAACAGTCACCATTTACAAATGAGAAGACTAGGAGTATTTTAAAAGGAATTAGTATAAAGATACCCATCAGAGAAGAAATACAAACTTCAAAAATTGCAAATAAATAGTAAAAAAGATAAAGCAAATAAATACAATGGACCACAGGTCAGAATCAACACCAAACATATTGGTCATAACAATAAATGCAAATGTGTGTAATTCACTCATTGAAAAATGAAGATTTTCTAATTGGCTAATAAAACAGAACTCAATTCTGTGCTGTATACAAGTCACACACACAAACCAAATGAATTTAGAACAATTTTTTTTTTAAGGGAAATACAAACAAAAAGATGGAAGGATTGCAATACTGATATTGGACAAGGTATAATTCAGGCCAAAAAGACTTAAATAGAACAAGGAACAAAGATTATCAGGCTTAATACTATAATTTATAAAAAATATATAGTAGTTATTATATTTACACACCCAAACACTCAGAAATGACTTTTATAAATGAGAATCTACAAGAGATTCAAGAAAAAATAGACAAAACCAACACTAATTATAACATACATTCCTGTATGTCTCACAATCTAAGACCAGATCAATTAACAAAAAATACAAAATCGCAGAGGAGGTCTTCATCTCCACGTGGAATTCAACACCTCAGTCGTAGAGCGCACACCTTTTGTTACCAAAGAACTTGGAACATTTCACGTAAATTAATCACATATTAGATCTCAAAGGAAGACTCGTAATTCTAAAATAGAGATGGAAGACGAATAAAATTCTCACACCACATTGCAATAAAAGAAAATCACAAACGAAAGGGCCCTGATAGCTCGAATGTTATTGAATGCTATATTCAAAGGAGAGTTGGAGATTTGAATCAAAAGGGAAATAAAATCAAGGTTGTAAAGCTCCTTGAAAATAGCAAAAACTCAACACATCAGATTCTATTGGCTATTGCAAAAGTGGTGCTCAGAGTAAAATTTATATCATTAAATATGTATATCAATAAAAATGCTAAAAAAGCTCAAATAAATTAAACATGATTCAGAAAGCTAGAAGGAGAAGTGAAAAGTAAACCACAAGAAAGCCAAAGGAAGAATTAATAACGATAAAGCCAGAAATTAATGAATAAGAAAAGAGTAACATAAATAACAAATAAGTAAAAAACTGGTGCTTTGGAAAAATAAACAAAATAGTAAACTACTAACTAGCCAAATTAAAAAAAGAGAGGGATAGTGGGAGCACAAATACACAAAATTAAAAATAGCAAAGAGAAAAAAACATAAGGGAGAAGATAAAAAATTATCCTAAAATATAGTCTCGAGCATTATATGAAATTAAATTTGAAAACCCTGAAAATTGAACAACTTTGTAAAAACCTGTTTACCAAAAACAACTCCAAAAGAGATAGAAAGTCTAAACAGACTAATTTTAGTAAAAGAAATAGAGTTATCAAGGAGCAGCCAGCATACAGTGATGACACTCAGTTTCCCAGGGAAACGCTACTAAAACTTCAAAATCAGGTAATCTCAAAGCCATTTAAACTATTTTAGAGAGCAGAAAAAAGGATAATCTTCCAAGTTCACTTTAGAATGAAATATAACACTGATATCCAAGCTTAAAAAATATGACAAAAAAGGAAAACAACCAAGCAACCACAATTACAATTATCAATGCACAAACTATAAGTAAAATAATAACAAACAAAATTCACCACCACTACTTTAAGAATAATGCCTCCTAACCAAGGGGAGCTTATTCTAGAAAATGCAGTAATAGACTATATCATATTAAAAGACAAATTCCCAATACTCGGCAGAGCTGTATTAAAACACTAGGAATAAAGTTGGACTCTTTAAATTAAAAGCAACTAAAAATGAATGATAAACATTTTGAGTAATAAAATCTATGAGATTTGGACAAGACTGGAAAATCAGAACATAATTTTATTTAATTTCACATATATGAAATATTATTATGTTAAAACTGGGGATTAAATATTTTTTAAATATAAAACATACTAAGATAGATATTAAACAGCATCTTGAGGGATGTGATAAAGGCAGCTTTACTGAGATATAATTGACGTATAACAATGTGTAAGTTTAAGGTGTACAATGTGATGATTTGATATACACATATATTGCAAAATGATTACCACAATAAGGTTAGTTAACACATCCATCACCTCACATAGTTACCATTCTTTTTGTGTGTGTAGTGAGAACTTTTAAGATCCATTCTCTTAACAATTTTCAAGTATACTATACAGTATTGTTAACTATAGTCACCATGTTGTACATTAGATGCCCAGAACTTATTCATCTAATAACTGGAAGTGTGTACTCTTTGATCACCTTCACTTAGCATGATACCCTCAAGTTTCACCCATGTTGTCACAAATGGCAGGATTTCCTTCTTTTTCATGGGTGCATAATATTCTGTTGTACACATACCCCAAATTTTCTTTATCCAATCATCCATCAGCAGACACTTCGGTTGTTCCCATGCCTAGGCTATTGTGAATGAGGACTAACATCCCTTGGGTTCCTACCAGATCCTGGGACTTGCAGCAGAGCTGTATTGCACTTTATCAAGTGGCTTGGTCTTCCATATTTCCATAAATCCATTGTGTGTAACGTGTTTATTATTTCCAAGAAACTTTACATTATTATTAATATTATTCCTAATATTTTAATACTTTTTGCTAGAGCTCTTGGCAGGGAAATTTTGCTCACTTGGCAAATTTACCCAATGCTGGTTCTAGCTGGGCATTTTTTGTTCTGCCATGGTGCCTTGCAATTCACTTGCATATGATAGACATTTGTAGATATTTGTTTTTCTACATGGGAAATAACAGAGAAGGGGCTGATATCAAGCTGATACCCATATTTTTATTTGATCTTATGTTAACTCCATGAGGTAGATCTTATTATCTGTTTTAAACAGGAGCAAAAGGAAGATTGGAAAGATCAAGTAACTTTACCAAACCACACAGCTAGTAAGCAGTGGATTCCAGATGTATAAACCTGTTCTGTCTAGCCACACAGCCTCTGTTCTTTCTACTTTGCCACACTGCCCCTCAAGGCATAAATAAAATCGCAGTTGGAAATGTGTGGTAGAAATTAACGAAATGATGTCAACACAAAAATATTTAAAGAATAAAACTTTTTCAGGAGACTTTTGGTTGAGGTCGAAGAATGTAGGATCTTTGCTGCTAGAGCACTTATTCCAAGCTCTGGCTGCTAAAGCAGGAATTCAGTGCAACCTGCTCTCCCAGTTAATGAAGTGTGTGCTGCCCTCTACTGGCACACAGAAAATGCTACATCATGTTTTGTGTAGGCTCAGTGCGGTTTCTAAAAACCAAGAATGTGAAGATTCAACTCTCCTGCGAGATATCAGAGTTTTCCAGTGGGTCTGGGTTCTTTCTATCATATTTTCTCCCAGAATAAACTTGTGAACTTCATTTCTCTTCTCTGCTAATCTCATCCGGCTATGCCTTTCCTATTAATATATGTAAGGTTTAGCAGAAGCATCTAGAAAAACTAAAGCTGTGTCTGCATAAAAGTAAATCCAGTATATTAGAAACTGGTATACAGGCTTGGGTCACGGATGCATTAGTCCCTGTTATTTGCTCCTAATATTGCCCCATATTACAGATGACTGCTACGTAAACCTTTGAATCCATTGTTCTTTCCTGCTCTATAGAAAACAGACTGTTGATTCTCAATAGGGCAACTTTAATATTCAACCATTTATTTAATCATTCATTCATTAAACAAAGAGTCATTTGACTCTATTTTGCACCACCATGCTAATAGTGGGTAGGAATAAGGAAGAAACAGTTACCTCACAGTTCAGTGATGGAGATGGGCGTGTGAACAAATAACTGCCATCCAGTTTGATAAAGCTATGATATTTACAAAGTGTTACGGAATCTCAGAAAGAACGACTAATTTTTGCATGAGTATGACAAAGAGGTTTCACAGAGGTATGTGTGCGTGCGCTACAAAATGAGAAAGAGTTTACATGACTGAAAAAAAGGGAGGGACATTCCAAATTGAGAAAATCTCATGCACAAAGACGAGCAGATAGAGAAACGCGGAAGACCAAGGCACAGCACCCAGTTCCATATGTCGATCAGGAATAGTATCCAGGTAGTGCTGTGAGTTAAGTCCGGGACATGAAAGATAGAGTTAGGAAGGGGCTAACTTGTCTGCATAAGGAGTCTGCACTCTGTATGACGTGTACAACGTTTATATGGAGAGAAAGATGGGGGAAACTATTGAGGGATGATATTTTAAGTCCATGACTCTTGTTCTGGTTCTATCCTGTTCAATATACAGGGAGAATCAATTATAGCAAGGGAAAAATCATCCATATAAATACCAATTTTACTCTAGAAAATCCATGCCCTATGTGATATTTTCTTAAGTCTTCTAATTGATGGCCAAATTAAGTGGATAACTACTGATTCCACATAAGACTGTGTTATGTCACCATATACTGGCTCTACGACATTAAAGTGAATTTGAGAGTAAGAAATTTTGCAAGCATCTCTTGAATAAGATAATTAAAACAATTCTCCTTCTCCAATATCTGCCGTTCACGCCCCTTCAGAAACAAAATTCTTCATTATATTTTGTTGGTATAAAACAAATTTCTGGCTACATTTTATCTACTTTATACCAGTTTTGTTTTTTAGTGAATTTTACTTTTTGTATTATTAAAGTCATATTTGATAGAAAAGGTTCAAAAAGTAGAAAAACAGTTAAAAATATTCCCTTGTAACCAACTTGCAAGAATTCCCATTTTTAAGTATGTATTTTTATAGCCCAGGAAAATAGCAAAATTTTACTGCTGATTATTTTTTGGGCTACATGTTTTATATTAAGATGTTAAAATATCTCCAATGTTATCAGCTCATATGGTATCTGATTCCAGTAGCACGAATCATGGGTGAATTTGCCATTCAGACAAAATTTCCATGGCCATTGTAATTTATTGTAATGAACTGTTAATAGAAATTTTTAAAAAATGCTACCTTTCACACTCTGTTATGGTTGCTACTTTATTTTCTTCATTATTAATTAATTTTCTATTTATAGAGAACCAATACAGTTGCTGCGGAAAGCCTGCCATGTTATCATATTTAGCTAATAAGTTCTTTAAAATTCATTATACCTAACCTCTAATCAGAAGACTTTTCCATTAGGCAGCAATATCTTACTGGGTGCTAGGGTGTGGGTGGAAGTGATATGAAGGAAAGTCTCCTATATTAACCAAAGAATTTACTGAAATTTTGTTAGCAGTAGATTTCTGCTCAAATCCCTTTCTGAAATCTGTTCTCACTTTCTGCATCTCTAGGACTTTTGGCATTATTACATACAAGACATTTAAATCCTATGAATATATTATTCGAGAATGATATTAATTCCAAATTCACTTTTGGATGATCACTACCTATTCTCTTACATACTGAAAACAAAACAAAAACACCCATAAACGTGCCAAAAATATGTCTTAATTCTTTTTCCATTTCTCTCCTTTATGATCCATTAGCAGTTCCAGTTCCAACATGCTCCTGCTTTTTAAAGACATCCTCTCCTAGCTGCAATTGATGGAGTTAAGCAGTTGGCTGGGGAAGCCGACCCAATAGTGAAATGGCTCTACCATTTAGAAATTTACGTACTGAAAAGCTAGTTTTTTAAGTACCACTTTTTCCCAGCTGGAGCATTCCTGTTTCTATAGCAGGCCTGACTCAGTGGAAGAAAGCTCATAATTCATTTAAAAACAGACACTAAGCTGGAGATTCAAATGGGAAGTACTAGCAGGTGTCATCTGCTCCCAGTGTTGGGTGGAGCTGCATTCATCTTTTCCATAAAGAACATTCTCCAACTGCATCACTTGGTTAGAGTGAGATATACGCTGCTGCATTTTCCTTTCTAGGAGCTGGATAAGCATCGTGTCCTCTGAGATCAACTTAACCCCTGAGGCAAGCTCAGACATGTTGGCTCTTCAGATGATTTTGAATAGTCTTAGTGGTTCTCTGAATAGCTGTAGACTCTGGTCATCCTTGTTTCTGATGTAGACAAACATTAGACATAATTTAATCTGAAGGAGATTTGCTGTTTTCCTTGAACTTTGAGAAAGTGAAAAGCCAGATATTTGGAATTGCTTTTACTTGCCCCTCTACATTCATTCTTCATCTGTCTCCACCTTGTTCTCTGCCCTAGGAAGCTGACTTCGGTGCATTGCACCAATCAGTTTCCATTGCCTTCTGCCTTTCTGGATTAGCTGGGGGGAGGGTCAGGCAGCAGACAGAGAACTGGAAGGAACAGGAGCTCTGGTATGTATTCCTGGGTCCTCCTGCTAGGCTATGAGTTGGCAATAGCTGCATTCTGTACTGAAGGTCATGGATCCCATCGTGGTGGTCTGCTCTGATGACTGGAAGTCTCACTCAGTTCTGGTAACTGCTCCTCTCCTTTCCACTCAGGTTTACGAATGGCAGTGGCTTCCCAGAGCCTAGGATTTCTCCATCCCTGTGGGTTTCCCTCAATTCTGCTAAACCTTTGTAAGTAGTCTTGTGGCAGACACATCCTAGGATGACACCCTCCCTCCACCAAATGGGTCAGGCTCATGTGTAATCCCCTCTCCTTGAGCAGAGGTAGAATCTGTGATTTGTTTCTAATCAATAGAATATGGCAAAGGCAATGGGTTGCCATTCCCTTGATTAAGTTGTATTATGTGAGGCTCTGTTGGCCTTGAAAAAGCAATCATATTGCGAACTGCTCATGGAGAGTGTTACATGGCAGAGAACTGTGGATGGCCTTTAGAAACTGAGGGCAGCCTCTGGTCAACATGAAAATCAGAACCTCAGTCCTATAACCTTAAGGAGATGAATTCTACCAATAACCTGACAGCACTTGGAAAGGACTCTTTCCCCAGTCAAGCCTCTGATGAGACCACAGCCCCAGCCAACACCTGGATTGTAAACTGCTGAGACCTTAAGCAGAGGACTCAGATAAGCTGTGCTCAGACTCCTGAACCACAGAAACTATGAGATAATACTTGCGTGTTTTTTAAGCCACTAAGTTTGTGGTAATTTGTTATGTAGCAACAGAAAACTAACACAAATCCCTTCATTAAATGCTCTTTTGAAGGTGACATCTGTTTCTTTCCAGGACACTAAGTAATACAGATAAACCAGGAGTTAGCAATCATTTTTTTGAAAAGCCCAGATAGTAAATATTTAAAGCTTTGCAAGCCACAAATGGTTTCTGTTGCATATTCTCTCTCTCTTATGTTCCCCCATCCATTTAAAAATGTAGTAACTATTTTTAGCTCATGGGCTGTACAAAAATAAGTGTTATGCTCAATTTGACACATGAGCCTTAGTTTGCTGACTCCTGCATTTGACAAATGTATGGTATCTGGGAAATGTGTATGTCATATATTCATCATCTTGAAACTCTTCATCAAAATCTATGACCTCTACTTCCTAAGCACAAATCGAGGCAATATTTCCCAGCATATGATGTATATGTGTGGCCATGTGTCTGAATTCTGAGCAGTGGAATGAGGGTGAGGATGATATAAGGCAACTCCAGGTCTAGTCATAAAAACATCTTGTGCGATTGTCCACAGTCCCTGATTCTGCATCCCCTGGCTGGAACGAACAGCTCCAAGGTCCTAGTGGATGAAGGGTCCCCACATCTCAGCATGGAAGACTGCCTACAGAACATTCGTGTTTAACTATTACATAAATGAGAAATGAATTTTTTATGGCATAAACCACTGAGATTTGGGGGTTCATTTGTATGTATCTCAAAGCTGAAGTTACCAAGGAGTAGCTCATTCTATTTACATTTTCAGAAGAGAATGTCCTAGAGATGTATTTAGTTGCATCAACAAAGGAAACTTTCCTGATTTCATGTTGTGCAGGTGTGTTCTGTGGAAATGAGTAAAAGAAGGAAAGATCTAACAAAGTTACATTATGGCTCAAAAATCCACATCAGCTTAATGGAAAAATCCACATCTAAAGAGCTTGAGTCCTATGCTCTTGCCACTACTTTGTGCTTCCTCTGTGTCTGAGACAGAGCTCTCCTCTCTACCGGGCTCTCTCCCAGAGAGCTTCCTGGATCTCTAGACACACATCTGCTCTACCTCGACAAGGCAGGAGGTAATCACAACATCCTCCCTCTCCTGACACCTGCTTCTCATGTCCTCAGACACTTGCCACTCTAGCTTGTTCTTCACCCTGGAACTCTAGCCTTTCATGTTTCTAGCAACACTTTCCTGAATAGCTACTATTGAATGGCATATAAACACCCCCATAAAATGGATATGAATCTTCAAAGTCATTTAAATCTCATTATTTTAGACCCTTGGACAGGTAGTTCCTATTCAGTAAAATAATATCTCATACAAGGAAATTATTGTCCATTGTTTGATCAATTCATTTGGAATACATTAGTGAATTTCTTTGTTGAATTTGTCTTTTCCCTGTAATGCAAAATGACTTGGTGGTGTGTGGATTTCTCTGATATCTTTGGCTCAGCTATTGACAATAACATCCTTAGGAGGTTTGGAATTGACATGAATAGAATAAAAAGGACATGTTGCTCTTACACATGGGTTATGGCAGCATATATCTATTCATAGTGAACTTCATCCGTATGGATGATTGCCTCAAGCTACCACATTGTCTTTAGCGATTCATTAATTTAAAACATTCAAAGAATTCAATGGCCAGGCATGTTAAGAAAGCATGTCTGGAACCCAGACTATTCAAATATACAAGAGTCAATAGAAAGAGACAAAAGTTTCCTAAATAATTAATTACTAAGATTGTTGCTAAAGTAACTGATCCTTCTCTTTTTCTTTCTCTCTCTGTCTCTTTTTCCATACGAAAGCTGGTGTCTCTGACACAAAGACAAGGGATCAAGTGGAGGCAGTGCTTGTCCAGTAACACTAGGTGGCAGCAGTGGGTTTTTAGCCAAAGCACTCTCCTTTTTCCAGTGGGCAGAAGTTACCATGATTGAAAGCAAATTTGCCCTACAAGGGAGTATCAGGAATGGTGTGATTGCAGTCTATGAAAACTGAAAACAACACACATAAAATTAAAAGGCTTCCTCTTGCAGAAAATAAACTATTACTTTAGGAGAAGCAGTGGTTTCACAGAAGACTTGCATTTAAAACACTAGCGTTTGCTACCAGCTAGACAGTTCTCAGCAATCTGTAATGTGAAAGGGACAGATTTGCAAACAGATGATTGATATTTGAAAGGTAACTTGAACTTTCGTTGATTTATTTTCTGTTGCTACTCAGTGTTTTTTTAAGACTCTGGTGTAAATATATTTTAACGCGAGAGAAACCTATTAATCCTTCTGGAAAGAACTAAATTGTGTGTCAATTTTTGAATCAAGAAATAATACAAGATTAACAATCTGACTTTAGTCTGGCATGTTGAGTCAAGAAATAAAAATCGGGTATTTTCTCAGATTCTAGCAAGGTTTTACTCAGCATTTAAATTTGAACAGTTGAAAACAAGTTCAGAATAACGTTGCCAACAGAGCCAGGAGGATGCGGCGGAAGGAGGTCTAGACAGAGTCTGAATTTTAGTTCTAGCCTGCCTCTAATTTATTTCGTGACCTTGAGTGAATAACGTAGCAATCCTAGATGTCAATTGTTCATTTTTAAATATGTAAACTATGTATGTTGCTTTAGATGATTTCTATATTCTCGTCTGATGTTGTGATCAACAGATTCCAATTTCTTTGCCCAATGATCAGTTGATATATGTATTTGGCATATAATATGAAAAATTTATGTGCGTGTGTATACTAGAGGATTGACCTTGGTGTTAAACTCACAGCTTCTTGTGCAGGACTGCGCTGTGTGTATTAACTTACTTTACAAATAGCTTTTGAGAACATTGTGCAAGTCACTGTATAATGTTGTAGCCAGGAGAAGATAAAGGGGACAATAACAAGTGATTTTGTTACAACCACAGAGAATTATTTGCATTTTTCATCATTAGTTTCTTTACTCTCTCTTACCAGGTGCAAATTGAGCACCTTTCCTTGAAATCTACCACAGGGAGCAATTTCACTAAAGTCATTAGGTCTTAGCTCAGGGACTTCTGATTCTGCTAAAATGGAGAATGTCCTTGAGTCCCAGAGAGACACGGCTGATGAGATTGAACCTATTCAGTGTTCGTCACACAAATTGGACTCCATGATATTCTCAGAAATGGTGAGCTCAATGTGGCAACTTTCAGGTCTTCCTTTGTTAGAAAGATGTGTTAGCTAGGGGAAGGACACCATTGTCAAGTTAAATCATGGTTATGACACGTCATGAAATTGAGGATGGGCAGACTGGAGTTTATGAGTTTCTGGGAGGACTTAAGAGTTCTACGTCTGACAACAAGTAACGTTTATTGAGCATCTCCCATGTTCCAAACTCTGTTCTAAGTGCTTTATCTATAGTATCTCATTCAAGCTTCATGTGGAAATATGAAATTTATATGATCAATTTATAGATGAGGAAACTAAACTGGAGGAAAGTTAAGAAACATGCCCAAGGTAATTAGTGGCAGAACCAAGATTCGAGCCCAGGAAGTTTCAGTTCTGAGCCCATGTTCTAAACTGTCACTTCCAGTTATCGGTCTTAGAGCCGAATCTTCTGCTGTGAAGCATAGGGAAGAAAAACTCTTAAAGAATTAATGCAATCAGGGCCAGCCGGGTGGAGCAGCGGTTAAGTGCACACGTTCTGCTTTGGCGGCCCAGGCTTCGCCAGTTCAGATCCTGGGTGTAGACATGGCACCACTAGGCAAGCCATGCTGTGGTAGGCACCCCACATATAAAGTAGAGGAAGATGGGCACGGACGTTAGCTCAGGGCCAGGCTTCCTCAGCAAAAAGAGGAGGATTGGCAGCAGATGTTAGCTTGGGGCTAATCTTCCTCAACAAAAACCAGAGAATTAATGCAATTAATATGTAGCAGTTCTTTTTTAGGTTTGTCAATCTCAGCATTACTTTGTCTCTTTAAGGAATAATTAGAATATTAATATCCAAAGAGAACAATCAATTTTCAGCAACTCTTGCTGCAGCCATCTCTGACATCATTAGTGGGAAGGCTCTTTGCTCTTTAGTCAATACTACATGCTTTAAAAACAAACAAAAACCGCAACAGTTTTGAAGGGCTGTTTCATTATTTTAGAATGAGTCAAATGAAAAGATGTGTCATCATTTTCTCTACCAAAGAATCATATTCCATTTGTTCATGTTTCTTATTACTAATGTGTCTACCAGTCAATAGATTAATGCTGCTGAGGAAGCTTCTATTTCTCTCCTGCTACTATTACAACAGAAAGAAGCTCAGATAGTTGAAAATGGCATGAACTATCACTAGCAACAATTGCTTTCCCCAATACCTGGCTAAATGTACAAAAAAGAATAAATTAAACTGGTTCGCTTCTAACGGCATGCCTATTCCATCGCTATAAATTGGTTACGTTGTTTGTAATTCTACAAGTGAAAGAGAGAGTAATAACAAATTCCCAATTAATGGAGAGGTGCAGACCCGTGGGAAACCACGTCATTTGACCAATGATTTCTTCATTGGAGGCAAAATAATCTCTTTGGCTTTCATGCACTGTAGAAGTTACATTTTTCCTTACTTCAACCAAAAGCTGCATATCACCAGGGATGATCATTTAATTTCACATTTTATTAAAACACTTAATGCAAAGCCATGTTATAACTGAAGGCAAAGCACAGAGCCTGGTGTAAGAAGCTCTTCTTCAGAACATAGTAATGAGAGAATTACCACATTAATCTATGTATAAAGGCCCTTTGGAGATTTTCATGCCTCCTGTGGTTTCATTTTGCATGGAAATGTGGAGTGAGAAGAGCTTCAAACAAAGTTATTCATCGTTAAACATTTCCCTTTTACAGGTACCACTCGGTCAAGACGCTGCTTCCGTGGCAACATGTGATGTGACACTTTGTTCCAGCTGAGTTCTCCATAGCATCCGCCGGCAGTGCCACACCTTGATTCAGGGCATGCAGAGCTGTCACTCAGCCAATAAATATATCCTGGGCAAACTCAGCCTTCTCTGCTACACAAAGGGACATTCTCCAAGTAGCAACTCCATTATCTGTCTAATCATTGTATCAAACTGATAGATGCTGGCAAATCAAAAGAACTCTGGGTAGCGTTCTTGTAATGCTATTTATAAATGGCAACCATCCAGCCTGGAATCTCACTAGCCTGCTCAACTCTCTCTGAAGTTTCCAAAAGGGGAGGAAAGATCAGTGGTGAGACTAAAATTTATGTTGATAAATTATGTGTCTGCCCCCAGGACTCTTGCCCTGTTTTCTCTGGTTCCAGAAATCACCCAAGCAGATAATGAAGTGAGTTGCAGTAAGATGGAGCCTAGTGGGTGAGGAGACGGAGCAGCGTTCATCTGGAGCACCCTCTGTATTTCCCTAGTCCTGACAGATGCCTTTAGTCGACCAAGGTTTCAGCACAAAACTTCTGTTATCAAGTCAACAGTCAAGGGTGGTTAAATATAACGAATATGAGGGGCCAGCCCCATGGCCTAGTTGTTAAGTTTGGCACACTCTGCTTGGGTGGCTCAGGTTCGGTTCCCCCATGTGGACCTACACCACTCTTTAGCAGCCATGCCGTGGCAGTGACCCACATACAAAATAGAGGAGAATAGGCACAGATGTTAGCTCAGGGTGAATCTTCCTCAGCCAAAAAACATATATATGTATGAGGAACATCAGAAGTTCGATAGGTGCTACAAAAGAAAAAAAAGAAGTTTTAGGGCTATGGTGCTAGGAAAGCTTTAAACATCTTTGTAATAGGCTAGAGTACTGTCTCCTTAGTAACAAAAGACAGTAGATTTTATATCAGCTAAAGCCAAATGCAGTCCATGCCTGTTACCAAATGGTTCTCGTTGCTATTCAAATGATCACCAAGGAGTTCAAGGCCTGGGGAGCCATTTGAAACAGCCTTGGAAAATGTGTTGAAAGTATTGCCTCAAACCATTTTCCCTTGGTGCTTGTTCTTTATCCTTGTGCTCTAACACACAGTACATGATAAAATAGATCCTGTATATTTATAGTGTGTCCAGAAAATGCCAAAGTGCTTAAGGCTCTGACATTGTTTTCATTAGAGATGGATCCTTTAGGGAATGTAAATGCCAACGTTTCAAATTTGCTATGGGTGGAAAATCCAAATGATGCCAGCTTTTAAAAATATTTTATATTGTGTGAAGCTCTGGACCAGCTGCTTGTGACTAGAATGGAGAAAGGCTTTTGTGTAAAATGCAAACAAAAGCGCCCCCAGCTCCTAACAGGGATATTGGTGGTCATACTAGTCAAGACCCAGAAACCTGATTATTCGTCTAATCTCATCTTTCTTCAACCTCACCAATGCTAGTCAGTAAACCCAAGGTAGACAAAATAGATCTAAATGTTAGTAGCCTTTAAAATTGCAATACTGCTCCTGCCTTCTGTTCCAGTCCATCAGTTCCCTCTCCTCATCCATTGCATGTATCACAGGAATCGTGCTCCTTTATAGGTGTTCTTTTGAAGCCCTTAGTGCGTAGAGGGCCACAGCTTCTATGCTGCTGAAAAGTACCAGGCACTGCCTGCCCTTGTGGCTGCCCTTTGCTTTTCACTTGGAAACAATCACATCAAATCACAATGAGAGCAGGCCAGCCTTTCTGTTTTTGCACCCTCCGGTTCCTCTATCAAATAGACATTATAAGAATCCAAGCCAATGCTTTTCAAATCATCCCCTGACTGCCTGTGAAATCAGTCTTCTGAGGTTTTCACACCGAATGAGAAGCTTAGAGTCATCACCCATTCCAGGTAGGAGGCCAGATGACTGGATAAACACACTCAAGCCTAATTTTTGTATGCAGTGATGGCAGAACACCCCCTTGTGATTTTTCTTTGAGCAAAGAAGATGTAGTTGTCCTTTTCTCTGCATGGCGATAATAGAAGGATGATAATACCTACTTCCAGTCATGGAAGAAGATGAGGACACACATAATAATGACATCTCCTTAGCCACAGTATTAGTGTTTCTGTTGTCTTCAATAAACATGTATTTATCACATAGTTCGTGCCAGATACTGTGTCAGATACTGAAAACACAAAGAGGAATACGACACACTTCTTGTTGTTCAAGGGGCTCACAATGTAACAAGGGAGCTAGATTCATAAACACATGAGACAATGCCGCATTATGAGAGCTTGATGATGGCAGCCATGCAGAGGGCATTATTAGGAGGACGTACCCAGAGTCTCCGACTCAAAACTGGGAGGTTCAGAAAAAGTTTCTTGAGGGCAAAACCATCATGAACAAGGTTAATCGAAGAAGGGATTTGGATTGGGGAAAAGTAACTGGAGTGGAGATGGGAAGGAGGGGTGGAGTAATACAACAAGGAGGAAAAGAGCTCCAAGGGGAGGAAACATAAGTGAGAGATTAAGTGATATGTTTTGGAAACATTGAATGGTTGGGCCTGGGTGATTATAAAGCACCATTACAGGCCAGGATGCCAGGCCAGCAGAGAGCTGACCCTGAAGGGCTCTGGAAGCCTTGATGCGAAAGAAGTTGCTAGCTGATCTGAAGGTTATAAGAAGCCAGTGAAGAATTTCATCTGGAGGAGTAACATGATCTTATCTATTTTAAAAGATCACACTGCCCTTGAAGTGGACGGTGGCCCAACTATAGCGAGATTTGGAGGTGAGTTGGGGACAAATAGTGAAGGAAACCATATATGACCTTTAAAGATAAATATACCTTTGACCCGCCTCCCTTTTGTCTATTAGATAGTTTAGTATTTTCAAATTTGTACATACATGTTTTATTAAAAAATGCATTCACACTATCATTAATATTTTTAGAAATATCTTTTTTTCCCCCAGAAAGTGAAAAAATTTAAGCCAGATAGGAAAGAAGATTTTGCATAAGATCCTCAGTCTTCCTAATAAAATGATTGCTTCTGCAGCCCTAGAAAAACGAACTCTCTGAACTTAATGTGGAGGAATTGATTCAGTATCCTGCATCTTCCAGGTCCAGGAGGCACTTTGAGATATGTATATGCTAAGTCCAATTAAGTTGATAGATCAGACGGTACTGGTTTCTTGATCAACAGGTGCTGAGTTTACCGTCTAGATCTTAATCCAAATGGGAACATTTTTCTTTTTCCCTGAAATCCTAGCTAACATTGGTAGCTGTATTAAAAGAATCATGAAAGTTGTTTGTGCCTACGTAATCAGCAAACTTGACCATTTAAAAGTTCGTTCAGTGACTCTGGCTTTCTTATGTGGCAAACCTTGATTGATTTGTTGAGTATCCCGAATTGGTCATCAGAACAATATCAGGTTGCTTTTTTATATCAAGTACACATGGCCTAAGTTTATAGTTTTTATTTCTAGAGCTATATCATCAAACGCAAAATTCATCAGTTGACTTAAATATGGTGGTGGTAGTAGACATTTGTTATTTTCTGGTTAGTCAGTACATGATTTCCTCTTCCTAATAGCATCTCCCTTTCCTCTGGGGAACTTACCTTTTCCTCCTTGTCATCTTGGAAGGCCAGTGATTGAGGTGCCCTTTCTTCTTGCTAAGGAAGCTGACAGGACTTGGGTTGCTCTTTATGATAGATCTCTCTTGCTGCTCTGTTGCGGCAGAAGGGGTACATTTGTGATCTCATCTGAGCCAATCAGTTCTCCCTTCCACCATTTTGGATCCCCAGTAGAGGGTCAGACTGATGGAAGGAATGGCTGGAGGAGAATCATTCCAGCGCTGGTACTAGGTAACACTGTGCTACTCTTCCCACTTCCAATACTCTGTCTAGCACCCTCATTCTCATCCATGCCAAGCCAGTCATTTAATATCCCCTTTCAATCTCTGAGCCCCCTCATATTATTCTGATCAGTTCACTTTTTGCTTAGGTAAGCAGTATGCGTTTTCTGTTGCTTGGCATCAAAGAATCCTAACTGATTGAACCGTATTAAATAATTTGCTTTTCACAGAAGCTGAAGTACATTGCTCATGTCATGACGCACAAGCTCTAACAATATGCTTATGAAATATAGAGGATCCAGGGGGTATGAACACCATTTTATAACAGAGGCAGCTAAAGCACTAAGAAATTCAGTATTTGGTTTATGTCACGGAGCTTATCAGAAGTAAAATTAAGAGTAGAGAGCTGTTGGCTTCTAACTCTGCTAATAATTAGCAGCGTGACCTGGAGTAAGTTATTTAACCTCTTTTGCCTTCAGTTTCTTCAACTGTAAAATTAGAGGATTGGGTCAGATGATCTCTAAGACCCCTCCACCTCTAAATCCGTTTGGTTTTCTTCATCTGAGGCCCTTTTCTGGAGACTTCTGCTCCAAAGTTGGAGACCCTAATCTTTGAACAGAATCCATCAGTAGCTGAGATATAGCTCTTAATAAAATATCTTTTAATCATCTGTGAAAGCAAAATATGATAACAGATTTCTCTTTGCATTTCCAGAGGCTCTGCGACTGTCTCTCCCTAACATCAAAGTTTTCCTTTTCTTTCAAATAGAAATTTCGAGACACCCTAAATATGTATTGTCAATGGAAAAACCAGTAAAATTATCAGAGCCCAAACTGAGCCTTTTCGGCTTTTCCTAGTGATATATTTGTATATTTAAAGTAGTTAAACATAGTGGGAGACAAAAATACCTTGAGGTCGATGTTTCACTAATGTTATAGTCAGCATCATAATTTTTAATCTCAACTTTGTGAGTATGTTTGTTTGTCTGTTTCTTCATAATATCTAACCCCTGACTTTAAAGAGAATATTTTCCAAAAAGGAAATCCCATGCTGTTAATTTGTACATACCATGATTACGATAGTCTATTTTTTCTGCTCTCTACAAGAAAAAGGAAGCAAACGAGAAAAATAAGTGAAGTAACATTACAAAATGGGAATATTTAATTGGAAGAATTGTTATCCACTGTTTGATCATCTATTTCACTCATAAAATGATGAAAGCACAAATGAAAGTTTTCAAAATGGTTTTTTATATCAAATTCCTCTAGTGTTTTGAAGCACTTGGCTGAGTGGCTTCTAATAAATGAAATAACGTCATGAACTGGTTTACTCATTCTTGATGATAATACTCAGAAAAGTTTAAGCAAATACTTTGTAAGTAAAAAAGTACTGAATTATACTTAAAAGCTTATATTTTTTTAAAACTCAGCCTAAGATATATGTCACTTTTTATAATTAATAGTTAACAGTTTTCATATATTATTATTTTGAGTTTGTTGTTTCAGAAAAAGCACAATATGTATATTCTTGTGTACGTGTACATATGTGTATACACATACATTCATCCGTACACCTAGTGTGACACTAGACACTATGAGAATAAGTTAATCATGTTGATAAGCAATTAATCATTTGAAGAATACAGGTGTAACTGGCCACCAATGCCCACCATGAAACAATTATTAAAATTTCAGAAAGAGTGATTTAAAGGAAGCAAACAATGATTGCTTATAACTTTTCACACCTAATTCTAGAAAATAAAAACAGTTTACATGTGTTCTGTATCAATTTTAGTTCGTCTCAGATAGCAGAAAGCCCAAATCCCAAATTTCCCTAATGGGGGAATAAAAATTTAGCTGTTAACAAAACTGAACATTCTAGATGTAAATGGAACTAAAGGTGAAGCTTTGTCCAAGGGTTATAGCTCACAGGATGTAATCTGGACTAGTTTCTCCTTCCTCGTTTCTTGGTGTTGCTTTCCTGGTTGAATCATGGTTTCAAGAGGCTTACCAGTAATTCTGAATTCACATGCTTATAGATTAAGAAGCAAAGGCGAAAAACATGAATCTCTTCCAGAAGACCCAGGAAAAATACCATTGTGACCTGATGGCTCTGATTGGGTCACATATTCAAGCATGTAAAGGTATGAGTGGCAAGACTTGGATCACCTGCCTTCTCCCAGAGCTAGCGGAGTATTAACTCCAAAGAAAGTGCACAAATTGGGGGAGAGGTGGACCTCCAGGGGAAAGTAACAAAAGAGTGAACACAAGTTAGACAAGGAGGAGAAAAATTCCACCCATCCTCCCACCATTATGTCATCCCTCTCCTCATGAAAATATAGTGGTTCCAAAGCTCAGTCCTCAGCATACTATTTTGGGTTCTCCTCTCTCATTTGAGGAACTCATTCACTCTCGGTGCTCAGGTATTGACTTTTGACTAAACTTGTAAGTTTAGCTCTGTAGTCTACTTTGTTGTTCTGAGTTCATTGTTTGCTCATGAATTTTTCAAATTCACTCCCACACTGGGGTCTTGAAAGTGGGCACATAAGCCTGAGAGTGTGAAGAAAACATTTCACAGGGTACTTCGAGTAGAGGGTTCTAAGGGTTTTAATTTATAGATTCTCAACTTCCATATACTTTTCCCAAAAATGAGGCCGCCTGAGAACAGGCTTGTGTTCATACTGCCCTTTCCCCACTTCAGAAAAGAAAATGAAACATCATCCTCTCCAAATTGTACTAGAGTGGTTAGTTCTGGGCTTTGTTTGGTTTCAAAGATTGGCACTAAGCTAACATCTGTTGCCAATCTTTTTTTTTCATCTCCTCCCCAAAGCCCCCCGGTACATAGTTGTATATTCTGGTTGTGAGTGCCTCTGGTTGTGAGTGCCTCTGGTTGTGGCATGTGGGATGCTGCCTCAGCGTGGCCTGAAGAACAGTACCTTGTCAGCGCCCAGGACCCAAACCGGTGAAACCCTGGGCCGCCCAAGCAGAGTGTGCGAAAACCACTCCGCCAGGGGCCAGCCCTCCAGTTGTAGGTTATTAAAACTTCCTAGATATCAGAATAGTCATAATTTGAAATGCTGTTTTCAAAGATACCTCCATTATTGATTAATTAAGATATCCTAAACCTACACAGCTTTCCGTCCTTCCCTTTTCCTCATGTCTGTTAAGGCAGAGGTTGTTCAGAATTCAGAAAAAACAAAGGAGTATAGGTCATGATGTTGACTTTTCAAAATATAACTGGAATGCTTGCTGGGGTTCCCTGCATTTTGCAAGAACACATTAGATTACCATTGATAAAATATTTACATGACTTTTTCTCAAATTCTGTGAACATTATTTAATAAAGTAGTTAAAATCCATTTTAAATAAAATTATAACATTATTTAATAAAGTAGTCAAACCTATTTTTACCAAAACATGAAATATTTATTTATTAGAGTAAATTTTCATCATGTTTTACCCTACTAAATCTAATTTTCTCCTTCCGAAAAACAATAAAAAAGCAAATGTGTTTGAATTCACTTTGTAAAATTTCCAAAGCAACTTACAAGGGGTCAGAGGCACATCATTTTTTAAAAATTGTAAGGAATTATTATATGAGTTAAAATATTCAAAAGCTGCTTCCCCAAAATGTCAGGAAATGAGTCTGGGAGCCATGGGTAGGTTTAGCTACCTATGAATGTGGGGCTGGCACACGCTGGTCTAGACCGAGTTCGAAAGTAACACCTAGACTTCTTTTTTTCTGCTTAGTGTCCAGGACTTCTGTGTATCCAGAACTCCCTTCCGCAGCATGTGACAAAAACTGCCCTCCAACTTTGCTGACTTTGTCAGGTAGTCCTTTTTATCAAAAATAACACACACGCCAGTTCCAAGTGGGTCTTGCTTTCTGTTAGAGTTAGAAAGTCAAAGTGAGATTATGTGTGAAAATACTATTTTCATCAAATAATAGGTTTGGATTTTAATAAGAAGAAACACTTTCTAGAACAAATGCGACCACATGGAGAAATTCCATTGACTGTGGTAGCTCAAGGAGTAAAGAATTTGGGGGTTTCACTTTATAGTATCTTTTAAGTTGTTTTATCTATGTGGGCAGGAAGCTCTCTTGAGAGTTAGTAAATGACCATTACATATGAACTATAAAAGACTTAGATCTATTATTGAAATAATAATAGGCAAAAATACAAGTAAATTTTGTTGAATGTAAAGTTGTTGTGAATTTAATATGGTCTTCAAAAAAAGGTCGCCAAATATATACCTAGTTATTTTTAAATAGATGGAACCCACAGACTCAAAAAGATTACTTCTATCCTTTCTAAGAAACAAATAAATCTTGAGGTTGGAACCCTCATGAATAGGATCAGTGCCTTAGAAAAGAGGACCCAGAGAGATCCCTACCCACCTCTGCCATGTGAGGATTCAACCAGAAGTCTGCAGCCTGAAAGAGGGCCCTCACGTGACTGTGCTGACATCCTGGTCTCACCCAGCCTCCAGAACTGTGAGAAATAAATTTCGATTGTTCGTAAGATACCCATTCTGTTGTGTTTTGTCACAGCAGCCCAAACAGACTAACACAGTATAACTTCAGATATTTAACTTTCTATAGGACATATTATTTATCTTAGCCGTAAGCATATCTGTGGAGAGAACTTTCTGAAGCATCAGGCAACAAGCTGGTTTCTTTGCCCAGCATAAGGTTATCAACTTCCTTCTAACTATTCTGTATCAGAGAAATGTGAATGAGACCCTATACTGAGACCCAAGATATTTTCAATGATCCAGATGTCTGCAATGACATTGTTAAGACCTCAGGATATTTAACTGAACTTAAAAAACTGTCTGAATATTTTGGCACCATGCAAACACCCACACAAAGAGTGTAGGTGAACAGGTGTGCCCATGCATACTCAATAGCGTATTGTCTGAGTGGGCTCGTCTGAAAGGCACATCTCTTCTCATAAGTATAGCTATGACAGAAAGCACTTCAAGTCTTTTCTCTCAGGCTATCATAGAAGAGCAAGTAGTTATTTTCTATTTGGATTTGAAGGTGATGAGAGTTTTTATTAATCCTAGTCAGAAACTGCATCTTAAAAATAAAATTTCCTTTTAGACTAAAAAAAAGCCCAAAGTCCCCCACCCTCCTAAAACAAAAACCAGCTGTTCTTTGAAAAGCAGTATTCTGTTGATAGACTCAGTCCCTACAAGTCCACTTGCTATAAGCAACACGGGGAAGCCACCTAGGAAAGGTGGCCTGCTCTCCACTTGACTGATCATATTTCTTTCAGCATCCTTAGTTCCACCATTAAATCATAAGAGAAATAAAATAGTGATGCAACGCATACTCTGGGCGGCGTTAGTAAAACGTGAGAATTAAATGAGAACCAAGAGTATTTGGAAGTAACTAGAGTTCCACCCCTGACTCACATCCAGTCAACATAAGTTCCACGTGGATTTGACATTTAAAGATAAAAAATGAAGTTGCAAAACCGTTTCCTACAAGAAAGTGTAGGTGCTTACTTACATAGTTCTGGGGGGCCGATCATCGTAAGCACACAGAAAAGGGAGAAATCATAGCGAAAAAGAGCGATAGAGGTAAGTACCTTAAGTACACACAGGTGTGCATGCTCACACACATGCACACACACAACTATTTCTGGGTCTTAAAAAGCCATTAAAAAAGGCAAAGAGAAGCTTAGAAATATATATCGCAATTGCGATATATAATTGCAAATAAATATGTAATTGCAAATTGGCAATATATTCATATTCCCAATTATAAATAGCTTGTCTTGGCCAATGGAAATAAGACAAACATCTCTAAAACTGGGCAACTCCTAAACAGGAAATGAAATGACCAATTGAGAGCAACATATTATAGTATTACTAGTAACTCAATTGAAGGCAAAAGAGATATGAACTTTTACATAAACACTAGCAAAAATGGCCCAAAAAGATTTTCATTGTTAGTATGAAAGGTGTATATTTTCATGAGCTAGTGAGCAACTGAGCAATGTGCTCTTTGCCTTACACGTGTGCAAACCCCAGGGCACAGCCCTTCCACGTCCATGAATGTATCATAAAGAAGGACTCATAGATGTGTGCCAGTATAGAAATGTAAAGCAAAATGCTGCTGACAATTCTGAAAGATTAGAATTGAACAAACTGATCAAAAATAAGGTTTTTGATATCCATATCGACCTCTATGTTGTTATTTAAAACTATGTTAAGTAACCTTTAATTACTTGTTTTTATTTGTTTCAAGTTATTTGGTGCACATTATTGCTAGATATTTTTTTAAAAGACTGACAAATATATTTGATCCTAATAGCAGTTCTGTGAGGTGAGGCCGTTCCTATAATCATCCTTATTTTGCAGATGAGAAAACTGATGCCCTGAGCGATGATTGACAGGCTCAAGGTCATACAACCAGTACATGGGAGATCTGGTCTGCCTGACCACGCACTATTGTCTGAACTTCTATCAATATTTTGGCTAGTAGCATGTTTTAATTCTCAGGATTACAATATTCAAGTTAGGTCGGCACAATGTAATAAACTGCATTTCTTCCAAATTGTGTTCTCCTTCTGATCAAGAGCTGAATTTCAGTACATATCATTCTATGAGGGTGCAGGGAGAAGAAAATCAGCCTTGGAAATACTCCACTGTAAAGCCATTTTGAAGAATATGCAGACCCCTTTTTATATTATCCTTGCACAGTGCTCATTCAGTATAAGTCTCTTTTCTCTGAATGCTTTTGTGCTATATACATATAAAGCCATCCGTTTCAGTACACTCATAGTATGAATATATATACATATTCCCCAACCCCCGTGCTTTGAGTGCTATCTTATGCTCTGAGCCAAAGAATTAGAATAGCTAGGGCAGACTGTTTTGTACATTCTTGGCCAATGAGTTTTAGTGCAAATTCTCTCAGCCAGTAACCCTTCTAAAGTGCTGTTCAGAACTGACTGTTCTGTACTATGTACTATTTGTTTTGTCCTGACCTCAATTTCTGCCGTGTGTTTTATCTTTGACTAGGAGTTTTGACACACCTAAAGCCGATAAAGGATGAGCAAATGTTAGTGGCCCTGCCCCAAAGCAACAGAAGATGAGCATCTCTGTGAATATTAAAATGAAAGGACATGTGTGGGAACTGGGTGGGGGCGTAGGTGGCATGGAGCATAGCTCAAAGCAGAGAAAACAGATGGCAAAGACCACCAGACAGTGAAGGATTGATGGTAATTCATTGACATTATGAAGGGCAGCATAAACATCACTGCCACCTGTGAAGCTTAACCAAAATTGGATGGACGGTGAAGGGAGGGTTATGACTTCAGGGAGATTGAGAGGAAAGGAAAAGCAGTTGTTGATGTAAGATGACTAAAGCACACACTGATTCAGGTACTCTTCCATTTCCAATCTCCATTTCCTTGATTGAATCCACTCCCCTTTCCCTTATTTCCAATATTGTATTGGGTTCTCAGTATTGTGAAGGGGGAATCCAACTCAAATATTTTAATCACCTCGAATTTAGATACCTCTTAATGTTTTAAGAGCCTAAAGATAAAGATCTAGGGCCACCCCTGGTGGCTTAGTGGTTAAATTCAGCATGCTCCATTTCAGGAGCCCAGCCCTGGTTCCCAGGAGCAGACCTACACTATTTGTCTGTCACTGGCCATGCCGTGGTGGTGGCTCACGTACAAAAAGAGGGAGATTGGCAGCAGATGTTAGCTCAGGGTAAATGTTCCTCAGCAAAAAAAAAAATGGGAGAGAGAAAGAAAAAGAAAAAAGATCTAGTTTTAGTACAGACTTGCCTCCATTACTGATCAAGCTAATGTCTATAATCAAACTTTTGATCTCCATTTGGTTACACTCCACAGGGTAAATACAAAGAACGGTTTCAAGAGGATGTGATCTTTCTCCAGGACAATGCTTCCCAAACTTGTGTTCCTCCAAACGAGTCCCGCAAAGTGTTTTGAAAGACAAATGGAAAAGTTTCCTCTGGCTGAAAAAAGTTTAGGAAAAATTGGATTAAATAAAATTTCTCAGTGTTTTTTACTTCTGGATTGCTCAACAACTTATATATGCAAATGTATCTTAGGCATTTCCAAAAGTGGGCTGTATTACGATGCTGCATTTCTCAAAGAGAATTGGCCTTGAGAACCCTCTTTTACGGAGCCTATGTCACCATCTCGTGGAACTGGGGCTCTGCAGGACACACGTAGGGGATGCTGCTGGGGGGCATCATCCAACAAACTTCTGATTTGGGTTCTTTCTGTTGCCTCATTTTTCTTTTTTTGCATTTCCCACTTACTTTTTCATGGCAAACTATTAGTAGAAGAACCCTGCCAGGTGGTAGTTTATCTGTTTAAAAATTTTCCGTGTAATTTGAGTAAAAGTGTCATGGATTTTTTTTAAAGATTGTTTTTCCATTATAAAACAATATATGCTGATCACAGAAAAGATTCTAATGTGAGAATAGTATAGACGATTATGAACATACATAATCTCACACCTACAGAAAACGTTTGCATTTTAGTTTAATTTCTTCTATTTTTAAAAATTCCTATCTGATGTTGTAAAAGTCATAATTATAATCATGCTATATAATAATTTTGTATCTTTATTTCAACTTTACATCATATTATTATCAGATTTTAGTTAGATTACAAACTCTGTGCAAACTTGATAGAATAAGATCCAAATTATTTACTTAAGCCCATCGGGCCCTCAATGTCTTGTCTCCTGTTTGCAGCTCCGGTGGAGGATCCTAACCTTCTTCTTTTTAATGACCCTTTGGGCCCACCATGTCCTTGCTAGTTCCCATTTCAGAGCTTTAATGCTAGACTCTGTACACAGCATATTTGCTATTCTTAAGAAGTGAAATTCTGGTATTTTTCTTAGTATTACACTGTCATTGTACCAATTTTAAAAAACCTAAAATTGGATTCATTGATTTTTGGAGATCAAGACTAAAACTTCAGTTACCTAATTTACATGAAAAGAAGACAAAGCTCAGTGGGTACATCTGGAGTGGTGGACGCCTATAGGTGACCATGGATGGTGGCATTACAGAGCTTCTATTGCAACAATAATTTGCACTTCAAAGATATCTTCGGTTCAAAGATATTTCAAATGAGTGGCATATAAAGATGAGAGTATTGATGTTGATTCAGGCAGTTTTATCTATACAAGATAAAACTCAAGAAATGACAAGCTACAGGTGTTTTTTTAAGCAAAACCTGCAATTTCTGTTTATGATATTAATTAAAAATTATTTTTAATTAATTTAATTTTAATTTAGTATTATTAAATATAAATTTAATTTAATAAATAATTTTGTTTATTGAAATTATTAATATACAATTAATAATTAATAATTAATAAAAACACTACAGTTTCTTCAAAAATACCAAAATAAACATATAAAAGGGTTTTCAAAAGATCTCTTCAAAGATTTCTGATCGGAGATGGGATTATAAGAAGAGTGAGAAGAAAGTATTTGTAGTTAGCACAAAATCCCTGCTCACCGTCTTCTTCACTACTGGACAGACAGAATACACTTGGTTAAAAATATACTTATTATGACCTTTGCTACAAAATGATGACAGCATTAATAAACTTTCTTTTTTAGGAAATATGCTAAACAGTGCTACCTTTGAAATTTTAAGAATTAATTAAAATTTTCTCATTTTGTGGAATGTTTAGTTTGTTTTTAAGCAATAATTTTCTTCTGACAATTCCAGCTAATATTTTGTATTATAATGATCATGCTTGTTTGACCTCTGAATTTATGAATGTGTGGGTTAATTGATGTCATAATTTATTCATACATCTTTAGGTTTGAAATTATTAAATATTTAGCTTCATGGATTTGTATTTTGTGAAATCTGAACTTATTTATTTATTTTTTTGCAAAATACCAGTAGGTCAGTATTTTGTAAAATAAATGATGAAATATCAGTAAGTCCTTTTTTTTTTTTTTTGGGAAAGATTAGCCCTTAGCTAAAATCTGCTGCTAATCCTCCTGTTCTTTTTTTTTTTTTTTTGCTGAGGAAGACTGGCCCTGAGCTAACATCCATGCTCATCTTCCTCTACTTTATATATGGGATGCCTGTCACAGCATGGCTTGCCAAGCAGTGCCTAGGTCCGCACCCAGGATCCGAACTGGCAAACCCCAGGCCATCGAAGTGGAACATGTGAACTTAACCTCTGTGCCGCCAGGCTGGCCCCTATTAGTATGTCCTTCTGTTTTCAGTACTGCATTCCCTAATCACTGAATCAATTGGATGGCTTATGAAATGTCACCATCTCGGAAAGGCCTTTCTCATGACTCTGGCTGAACAGTCGACTCCAAACTTCCCCATCAGGCCCTCTTAGTACCTCCCACTGCATAATTTTCCTACCACTCAGACAGGGATCTGAGATTATATTATTTATTTTTTAATCTGTTTATTGCACGTCTTTTCTCAAAGGAATATAAGCTCTCTGGGGGTAGGAATTTTTCTGTTCGTGGCCCCAGTGCCTGAAAAAATGTCTTGTATACCGTAAGTGATTAATAAATATTTGTTAAGTGAATGTGGTAATAAGTGAATGGAATAGTTGCTTATTCCAGATTTTGAATATATAATAATAATAATGGTGACTATATAAATTGCTACAATTTGAGGATTATTAGTATTGATGCTGAGATGAATATCTTTGTTATTTTTAAATTTGGTATTATTTATTTAAGATTCAATCTCATTTTTTAAAATGACTGAGTCAAAGATAATGAATATTCTAAAGAGACTAGAAATCCATTTAAAAAATGCTCTTCAGGAAGATTATGGTAATTTACAATTCTACCAATGATTCATTCTCCCTGTACCGTTTGACTTTCAAACTTCTGTTCGTAGCCTCTGTCTCCAACACTACTGGCCTCCCTCTGCTGTCTTTCTTTCAAATGATGGTATTAGATTTGTTTTTCCCTGCTAAAAGCCACAATGCCCCTTGCTACAGAAGAAAAGATTTGCGAAAACAACTTGAAGCACCGTTGTTATAGTCCTTAGGAGTTCTCCATAAAATTTGTCATGGTAAATGATCTTAAAGATTAAAAAAAAAATTTACTAAAAATTCATCAGTTTCTTCAGATACGCCCTTGCAACCATTCCCATAAACAAAAAAAAACTAGATGCCTTTCATAGGATAGACTCAGAGTTTGTGTTTTCATCTAGTTTATACACTAGCACATTGTTTTATGGTAATTTATGTGATGTCTAACATTTTGAATTTTGCCAATATACAAAAAAAACAATTCTCTTTAGCCTTTGTTAACAAGTTGCTTGTCAAAATCTGTATGTGCGTATGACCATGGAGGCAAGTTTTTTTCTTTCTTCTTCATTTTTTTTAATACATGCTTTTATATTTTCTACGGCTAATTAATGTGGAGTGCTGTGCATACATCTGAAAGGCAGCACCTTCACTCTCAGGCTTTCATCGCAGACATCTGATAATAATTACTGCATAAATAAATTCGTAACACCAAGCAGTTAGAAGCAGTCTAATTGCAACAATTAATTTGTAGACTTACCTAATTAAATTTCCCTAGCCGGAAATGTGTTGTCTGCATACATCAAAGTTTACAAAGGAGAGGTAACAGAGCAGAATAAAAAATGACAGCATCCCTAATAGAGTCCCTCGAGAGGAACTTCTAAGGTTAAAAAAAAATCTATCAATGCTGAACAAGAAAATACGCCGTTCGGCTGAAATGATGGATGATTCTGCTAACCTTCATGCAAAATGATCCTGACACATATTATTATCAAAATAGAAGCGAGCATATCGTTGTCTACCTTATTGCTTTTATAAAGTGGATGAAATGGTTTGGGAGTCTGAAAACTCTTTTCTATGTGGTACTTGGGAACATTAAGACGAGCCTGATCTCTTTCTTCCTTTTGAGACTTCTATAGCTACTTGTTTAGCTGCTTTCTTGCCTTCTTGCAAGAGTTGAGTAATTGCACAACGGCGCGCTGAGGAGAGAAACTGCATAGCATTCGTCTTTGGCTCACACAAAAGTGCTTGCCCTGCCACTGAGGGACACCGGAAGATTCAAGTTTCCCAGCCTTGTGTGATATATACAAGAACAAACGATAATTATCATGTCATATTATTTTTAAAAAGAGAGAAAGGAAAATAATTTAGTGGCTAAAAGGAAATAATATGGATCAGTTTAACTGGGATATAGTACTATCAAAAGTTTTTCAGGAAGTCTTTTTTTTTTTTGGCAAAAGTCTCTGCTTTTGATTTTCTTATATCATGCACCTTGGTAGCTAATGCTCCTTTTAATCTCCTCGGTATTTATGAACATGTAGGGAATGCTTACTTCAATCTTGTATTACAACTATTTTACGTACATATCGCCACCCTTACTGAACTGTAAGTGCCTGTCTAGCCCTGCTTCCCCACCACTGCCTGTCTCTACCTCCCACGGTCCCCGTCCGCACTCTCAGTCCATGGCTGGCCATGACTGCCGGCTGCTGTATAAATGGCCTGCCCTGTGTGAGCTTCTGAGCCAATCTGGAAGAGGGCAGGCTGAGTATGAGGGGCCCCAGATCTCATCTGTACCCTGCCGGTGGTGAGGGGTATGGATTTAGTCAGCATGATTGAATGCTAACGGATGACCCAGGCAGTAGGGAGTCTTCCAGCTTCTTCACCTTTCTTACCACACAGTTGTCCCTGAACAACTAGCTCTTACTTGTGAGGCATGGAGATGGGTTTTCTTATTAAAATAAAGTACAAATTAATTTAGAAGGAGATCTAAAAAGGGATGTTATCAATAAAGAAAATATTATTATAGAATTGTAGTGGAGGATAAAGCCTTATTTTTAGTCACTGCCATATGCCTCTTATTCTTTTTTTTTTAAATGCCACTAGATTTCTTCTTCTTCTTCTTCTTCTTCTTCTTTTGGTGAGTAAGATTGGCCCTGAGATAACATGTGTTGCCAATCCTTGTCTTTTTGCTTAAGGAAGATTGTCACTGAGCTAACATCTATGCCAATCTTCCTCTATTTGTATATGGGATGCTGTCTCAGCATGGCTTGATGAGTGATACATAGGCGCACACCCAGGATCCAAACCCCTGAACCCTGGGCTGGCAAAGCAGAGTGGGCGAACTTAATCACTATGGCACCAGGCCAGCCCCTCTCATTCCATCTTGACCCATCTCTGGAAATGTACATAGGAGCAAAAGGCAGACAAGAGAGGTTACACATAAATTTCCTTATAGAAACTTCTGTTAAAATTTTAGTATCAAATAAGAGAATAGATAACACCAAGAGAAAACTGAGAAACTGTCAGAGTGCAAAGTGGGCGACTGCTATGTCTTAATTGATCGTGAGATAGCCTTTTCCATTCCGTGAAGACAACCTAAGTTCTTAACTTGGAGATAGAGGCATCTACGAGGAAATTTGTTGACTTCAAGTCTTTCATTGACGTCATCTCCATCCCTTTATTTTCTCTTCCATATTTTTTAACTAATAGGAGCCTTTAAATGCCAAATGAAATACCTGCCAGAAAATCCTAACAGTCTTCTCCATTCTGCCCAGGGAGGTGTAGTTCCAATGGTTTTGCCTGGGAAGGTTGCCTTTGCTTAGACTAGGCTCTATATCTCGTACCCAACAAGGAGTGACGACATGGTGAACAAAGACAGGTGGATACAGGAAAGCCAGAAAATTTCTTAGTTAATTTTTAGTCAGAATATTAGCTTGACTTCACTATTTTATTTTACATGTAGATTCCCAAAGAATTAGTTGTAGTCAAATTCAAATGCAAGTACAATGCCACGTCATTTAGAGTACAGACGATCTTAGATTCCATGTAATAATGGATTATTACCTCCCTTTGTGAAAGTAGAAAATTAGGAGCTTTCAATCCCTGTACCTATGGCATATTATTTGATTTATATATCTGATTCATATAAATTTGACTTTGAAATGTGTCTGCCACAAGAAGGGTCTACATATAGGATTCAGGTCAAAATAAAGTAAAAGTAAGTCCTAGCTTCTCAAGTGAATTAAGTTAGAAACTCTCAGAACAACAGGATGAAAGAAAGATAATGAAGTTTGGGTAATCGAATTAATGAGGAGGGACCTCCTCCCCATTTGACCTCTCTTGGAACACTCTCTCCTTTGGCATCTGTGATACCACCTCTTGTATGCTTATTCGCAGTAAACTTTACTGGCTCATTCTGTCTTCCTTGGGTCTCTTCAAGGCTTTATCCCAGCCCCTCTTCCCTCTTGCTCTGTTTTAATGGCCGTCCACGTGAGGTCTCTGAATCGGCAGCATCAGCATAAACTGACACCTGTTAAAAAGGCAAACTTCAGGCCTCACTCCCAAATCTCAAGTTCTATTTACTAAATCAGAAACTCTGGAGGTAGGACTCAGCAACAACATATGCTTTAGCAAACCCTCCAGAAGATTCTGAATGCACACTCAAGTTTGAGAATCTCTGCTCTCTTCTGAGGCTTTCTGACCCATGAAAAGGGGCTTCAGGTGCGATGTATGTACTGTGAGAGACCATAGTTTCCAAAGATGGCCACCAACATATCTCCTGTCTCATAAGCCCTTTTAGAACCTTGCAACCATCGGGTGGAATCCGATTACCCTCCTCTTGAATCTGGGCAGAATTGTGACTTTTGTAACCAGTAGTGTGCAGTGGGATTCAGTCTGAATAACTTCCAGGGATAAGCCATAAAAGGCGACGTCCTCTATCTTGTTTACTAGAACATCCACGCTTGAGGTCTTGAGCCACCAAATAAGAAGACTGACTGCCCTGAGGTTGCCATGCTGTACGGAAGGCAGCCACATAGAAAGGCTGTCTGCTCTAGCTGCTGTCCTAGACTTTGAACCCTTCCTGCTCAGGAGCCAGACATGTAAGTGCATGAGCTGTGACATGATTCTAGCTCCCATTTCTCTAGTCACCATCCTGCCTTCAAGTCTCCCCAGCTGTGGCCTGTACCTCATAGAACAGAGGCAAGCCATCTCTGCTGTACCCTTTCTATATTCTGGACTCAGAGAATCCATGAGCATAATAGAATGATTCTTCCTTTCCCGCTAAGTTTTGGGTGGTTTGTTACATAGTGAAACTGGAATGCCCAGTGACATTCAAATTTGTATTTCCATTTCAAACTTCTATTTGAGGTCCAGACATGAAGCTCTAATTGCCTACCTGACAACTCCACTGGGAAGTGCACAGGCATCTCAGACTCCAGAAAAACAAAAACAAAACAAGGATTAGTTAAAAAAGAAGAAAAAAAGTATTATTAATAAATCTAGAGGCTTGTTCTTTGGGGAAAAATCTATAAAGTATGAATCTCTAGCAAACTGAACTTTTATCAAAGAAGAAAACAAAAACTCATAAAATGAGAAAGTTTAAATAGCCATCAAAAGAGAAGAAAACTCAAAATAAAATGAGACTTCTTAGTACCACTGTACATAAATAAATTTGAAAATCTATATGAAATGTTTAACTTTCTGGAAAAATACAATTTATCAAAATTTACTCTAATAGAGATAGAAATTTTCTCCTAACAAATTTTCATGTAGGAGTTAGAGAAAGTTGTAAAAGAGTTCTCTACAAAAAAATTAACCTGATGACCCAGTGGCTTAATGTGAAATGCTCTCGAACCTAAAAAGACTGGGTATTCTTAAGCATATTTCACCATTCCAGAACATTGCAAAGTAAGAAAAATCTCCAAATTGTTTTATGAAACAAGTTTACATTGATACCAAAACTAGCAAAAAATGTACAAAATACTGTAGCACAATCTCACCTATGAATATCAACACAAAAACTTAAACAAATTAGCAGGAGAATCCAGCATTCTTATAAAAATAACATATATCATATCATGACCAAGTGGAGTTAATTATACTAACAACTCTTATAGGAAAAAGCATGCTATGAGGTCCATAGATAAAAAGACCTTGTGTCAAAACTCAACTCTCACTCATAGTAAAAAACACTCAAAATAGAAATTGATAGATATTTCCTTAATATTATATATATATAATATGTATATAAATCACATCTACTTTGCTGAAACCTTCTCTGTGGGGCTTCTCCCTTGCTTTTGTATGAAATCAGAATCTTTAACATGGTGTTATGGACTGAATATTTGTGTCTTCCCCAAATTCAGATCTTGAAATCCTAACCCTCAATGTGATGGTATTAGAAGGTGGAACTTTTGGGAGGTAATTAGGTCATGAGGGTGGAGCCCTCATGAATGAGCTTATTGCCCGTATAAGAAGAGACACAGAGCTCTCTCTCTGTCTCTGTTCTCAGCCATGTAAGAACACAGCAAGAAGATGGCCATCTGCAAACCAGGAAGTGGGTCCTCCCCAGCACTGAATCTGCCGGTACCTTGATCTTGGACTTCCTCGCCTTCAAAACTGTGAGAAATAAATGTTTGTTGCTTAAACCTCTCAGTCCATGGTAATTTGTTATAGCAGCCTGAGCTGACTAAGACAATGGCCTACATATTCATGAGTAATCTGGAGTTGACTACCTCTCTAGCTTTCTCTCTTGTCATTCGCCTCCTCGTTTTCTGAATTCTAGCCATAATAGATGTATTAGTTTCTAGAACTCATCATATTTTCTTGAACCTCAAGGTGTTTGCTGTTGTCTGTTCCTGGAATGCTCTCACCTCCATTCTGTTGATCAGTTTGTATATATTCCTCAGATTTTAGCTCCAATGTCACTTTCCCAGGAATTCCTTCCCTGACTCCCATGACTAGATTGCTCTCCTCTGCCCCCATCATTACGCACTACACTAGCACCATATAATTTCCTTTGTAGCACATATGGCAGGACGTAATTTATTTGTTCACTGTTAGCTGAGTTCTATGAGAAGGAAGCAAGTCTGGGTATTCCTCACCATAACCTCAATGCTAGTGCAGTGCCCAACACAGAGTAGTGCTCTGAAATATTTGTGGAATGAACGACTTAATGAATTCCTAGGGAAACTGAGACAGTCATAATGTAGTCCAAAACATATCGGACTTAGAGAGAGATTTGAGTTCCTTCTCCACTGTATCCTAGCTGTGGATCTTCATTCTCAGAATCTTATTTTTTCTCCATTTGTACATGATACATCACAAGATGGTCTTGAACAGTAAAGGAATAAAATATGTTTAAGCCATTATCAAAATTTAGAGCAACATACAAAAGAAAGATGCTACTGTTCTTAACAACTTCAAAATGTTCTTAATATCACACAAGTACTTCTTAGCATTATAGAACCAGGTGACATTTATATATATTAATGACTACACAATGGAAAGGTTAGAAGTATCTAGGCATTTCAGAGAGAAGTAGTGAAAACACCATAGGCTCCTCCCCTGTCTGAACCTGAGCTCTGCTGTTCAGAGACTCAGTGACTTCTGGATTCCAGGTTGGGCCCCTAAGCCTTGTGAGCCTCACTGTAGAAAGGAGAGCAATAGATACCTCATGGAAAGAGTGGAAGCTTAGCACAAGGTAGACAACAAGGAGAGTTCCTTTTCCGTTCACACGTTAATACTGTGTGTGTGTGTGTGTGTGTGTGTGTGATGTAAAAGTCAAGGATCATTGATTTTTCTAGGCTGGGTTTAATTGTGGTATTTTAAATACAAGAAAAAAGGAACAAACTTCAAGATTTAAGAGATGCTAAGAGGTTCAAGATCTAAGATCTTTTCTACAGGATATTTATTTTCTACCACAAATAACAACTAATTACATTGTCTACATTGGCTTAAGCCCTCTGCTTATATGCTTCTTCTCTCTTTGTTTAGAGAGAAAAAAATGTCCTGGCAGAGCTTACCTCTACACCACCCACACCTTTTTCCTTTACCCTAGTGTCTGTTTAAAAGGAGAGGTTGTTTTGGTGCCTTTTAAAAAGCTATTTTGAGCAGAAATTGTTCTCAGTGTTGCGAGTTAATCGTGAATCCACTACCACATTTGATGTGGGTTTAATTGATAGGTTCAATCTCTGTTTTGTAGTAGCAACTTCAGACAATAGGTCTCTTTAGAGAGAACCTCCTCAAAGGAACTTTGTAAATATTGCAGTACTACTGGTGGCAATTTATGAATTTATCTTTGGGGAAGATCACACACAGATCTCAAGCTGACATACCTAACTACAACCACACATGCTAATTCTACGTATTTCTCGTTAAAAAAATTATTAATTGTAAAAGGGAGTGATGGAGGTCATGTCAGATCCATAAAGGAGAATTTGATCAAGAGTCTTCCAGAAAAATAACATAATACTTTGATATCAGTATTCACTGAAACACTCCCAGATAATGCTCATTGAAATCCACTGCAATATGCTAGACTGATTTTGGGGTCTAACACATTCCTTTCTTTAAAAAATCTCACAAGTATTCCCCTGCTCTCCCTACAAAACTAGAACACATGCCTCTTGAGGAGCGCTAGACCAATCTCTAAATTCCTGCCATCAAAACAGACAGGGTTGCTGCATTGGCTCTCATGGCCTGTCTACCATGTCCTTGCCCAGACCCGAAGTGGGGTAGTAATTTCTGCCAGTTCACCTGCAGGCCACAACAGGAGGAAAAGGGATAGTTGGTGGGCGAGCCAGGCCAGGCCTTATAGGTGCCTCTCTGCTTAAAATTTGGTGAAAGTGACCCCTTGGACTTGGCTGGGATTATCTTTTCACTTTGTTCTGCTATTGAACAAGCAAATACACAGTGCAAATAATACGCATGAAATTACAGATGCAAGGGGACCCTTTCCTCAGGGTCTCCCTTGTCTTGTGAGGAGGATTGCTGGACCTTCTGTGGCCTCAGGAGCCGGCATGGAATAAGGAGCCCACCTCATCAAAAGAGCTCAGATTCATTTAAAATAGTTTTAAGGTGAAGCAGGACGTGGTCCAGTGATCTACACTGCCTCGCCACACCTGGTCTCAACATCTGTGTTCTGGGTTCATTACCTCCAGTCTTGCCGCAGACAGGAACTTCTGCAACGGATTTTTTTCCGCATCATGAGCCCTATTTGAAGTTTCAGTGCAGCAAGTCTAGCCACGGCAGTAACGCAGGGAGATAGAATATTCTGTGTATAACGAGTGAGGTAAACGTCCAAAGAGGAGAAGGTTCTTGGGTTATTAATCTGCAATCTATTACATGTGATAAAAGGGCCATTGAGAAAGCCACTCTCCATCAGCCTTCAAGAAATGGTGGAATAAATATAGAAAACATACAATTTCAGGGCATGTGTACTCCGACTGGAAGGAGGGGGCAGGGTAACATAGTCGACTGAGACTCAGTTACTCTGCCCATCCATGGCCCTTCCAGAACAGCACGAGATAATTGTCCCATTTAAGTGGCTACTTGGTTAGGACTACAACTGAATATTAATGTTTTCTTTATTCAAAAAGTCTCCGGCGCTCATCAACCAGTGGCATCTTGCTTTTCCTTTTCATAAGCTCCCTTTTGACTACAAGTGTGTACAACGTTTATTAATTCATCTACTCTATTCAGTCACATTTAAAGCCAGCGTATCCTGTCCCCCTTTCCTTTTAAATGAGAAGAAACTAAAACTGAAAAGAAATCTTTCATCTCTCTCCCTTTCCCTCGACTGTGAGAGCTAGGCTTCAACTAGCTTTTCTGCCACTCGTAACTTCTCGTGGAGTTGTTGAGTAGGTTTTCTTACAAAGCAAGGCAATGTATTTTGCTTTTAGGGAATAAAGAAAGATCTTTTAAAATACCTTTCATCCTCAAGTAGATTTCCATTAGCACAGTGGTCAGTTTCATTACATGGTATGAATACCTCCATTATGTGCTAGAAGCTCTCGTTCTTTTTTCAAAAATATGTTGAAAAATAATTTGATGTCAATTTCCATGGTGATAGAAAAGAACACCACTTAGAACCATAACAAGTACATTCGTCTGAATTATTGTGAAACACTGAGTTGGTCTCTTTGTGTCAAGAGTTCTCTGGTTTTTGTTATTATTGTTTCATCACCTGAGAAGGAAAAAGGCTTTTTTACCAAATGTAGGGCAATTATCGAATCTCATCCTTTTTTATATCTTGCTGGTCAATCATTCTTTTTCATGAGCTAATGCTTTAAAAGAAGCATCCTAATTCTGCTTTTTGTGAAGATTTTAATAATGAAACACTTTCTAGGTGCAAAGGGTTTTATATAATGCATCAATCAATATCTAAAATTCCCTTTGTATTGCCAAATGTCACCATATAATCTTTTTTATTGTTTCAGAGGCAGGGAAACTGTTAGATAAGTACTACTGATGCACCTTCTCTGTCTTCTGTTTCTTGCACTGTTTGTACCTACTTGGTATCACATGTGAAAAATGAACTGTATTGGTGCAGGGCATTGTGAGGGATGTAATTAACCTGGGTGGCCTGTTCTGGGTTCCAGAATCAGGCAAACAATTGTCAGATAGGGGCCACCCAGTCCGGATAGTTTCTACATCACATTGAAAAGAATGTAGAGAGTCAGAACTACAAAAAAAGAGACATACAATTAGTTGATCACTAATGAGCTCACACTCTGGGATTGCTGTATATTTTACCTTATTGAATACAACACACTCAAATAATATACCTCAATCAGTCAAATTAAATCCCAATTACTCAACACAAAAGAACTCAGGAAGACCTTGAATCCCGTAGTCAGATGTTTCTAGGGCCTTTGTCTCCATCCTATTCCTGTTCAGGTCCTCTGCTTTCATTATTCAGTTGCTATATTCTTCCTGCCTACATTCCATACCAGTCTCTATTAAAATGGCTTCTTGCTTATGTCTGGACTTTTAATGCTATTTGCAGAAATTCATTAATCTCCCTTCCTGCAAGGATCTCTTTCTTACCTATGCGTCTGTGGAGTTTCCACTTTGCGCTATACTTCCTTAAATATTGCCAGCCTTTAGTTACTGAGAAAGTTCTAGAGATGGCTTTCTCTCTGCTTGCCAGCAGCTCTTTCACAGCTTAACTGTAGTTTTAGAAGGTATTTCTTTGTCTTTAAATTTTCTCCAAGTTGGGCATGATTTAGAAATGATTGTAAAATCAAGGAGGGATTATGTTCTTGTGGTCACCTCTGGCTCCGGGAGTTACTTCAACTTAATTAACCCAGGTAATGGATCATTTTGCTGTCATGAGCATGCTGCTCTTGCTCCTTGTTACGATACGTGAATTGTGGGTAGAGTTGGACCCTTCTTTGATTTATACTGAGAGAGAGAGAGAGAGAATATAGCACACTTTGCTAAAGACTTGGAAGATGGAAGAAGTTTACTTTGCAGAAATTTAAAAGCTTGAAATCGTGTATTAAATATTCCTCTTAGAAGGTCTTTTAACTACCTTAGCACTTTAGATTTTTCCCTAATGGCTCATCATTTATTCTCTATTTGTTTCTTTCTTCCTCTTCCCTCTCATCTCTCTTCTTCAATTTCTCTAGAGTACCCCCCCACCTAAACTTTTTTCAGTCTATTTGGCAGAATAACTTGATCTTCCCTTTGCTTCCAGTCTTAAACTCGGTCCCAGGATTTCCCAAACCCACCACGGTGTTAAGTGAATGGAAAGACCACTCTCTCCATCAATAGTAGCCTAGAGGCCTGGCAAAGACCTAGAGATTTCATTGAATAGGAATATAGCTCTGACTTTTATGTCCAATTTTCCCTCCATTTTTCTGGGTTATAGTCTTATTTTAGTTTATGTTGATATAACTAAATCTGTATAATCCTATTCCATTTGTGGCATTTTATTTTGAAAAAGACTTCACTAAGCTGGAGTTAAAGGAAGATAAAGCCCTTAAAAATCAAATGTAAGAAACCAGTATAATAACCGGGGGTATTAATCTGAAGAAAAACACAAACTGAGCAAATGGGGAAAATTAGTGCATGCATTTTTTATTAGAGATATCCCTACAGAAAGTACTTTAATGTACTTCCTCTTTATAAAGTGTTTGGAAGTATAAACTTCATTCACTAACCTTGTTGTTACATAAACCGTTTGGTGGTAATTTTGTTACAATTAATTCAAATCAGGCTTTCATTTTCAAAAGGTGACTGATTGCAAATGGAAATAAAATCTTACAGTGAGAGCATAGTGTAGCCACATTCGTACCAACACCCCTCCCAACAATGCTGCACACAATTCTTCATTAATAACAGAAATTCTTGTGTGACCTTCAAGAGCGGACACAAAAACCTGGCTATGAATTTTGTGTTCAGCTCTTTAGGACAAGCAGCTGCTGAAGTTCATCCAAAAAGTTTGCCATGAAAGTGGACGTGACTGACCCTTCCAGAGCAGTGCACCTTGCGTAATTTGGATTCTCTTGAAATGGATATTTGAGGACACGATCACAGGTCCAGTTTCATGATTATCCCAAGAGAAATGCTGATCAGCATTTAATTTATTTTGGGAAAGGAAAAGTAATCCACTGTGTGTGTCTCAGTTACCTGCCAATTCTTCAGTCAGAGGTCAAATTGCTTCAGCCAGCTGTCTTGGCCTTCCAAAGTATTTTGAGCCTTGCCCTGGCCATACCTCACTACTGATCATCACCTCTGGCAGAAACTGTGTGGGAACAGACATGACCTCGGGGCAGGCTCACTTCTCATAACATCTGAGGTTGTGGAAATGCATGTGTACTTCACCTTGTGTCACTCTTACAATCTAGGGAACTCTGGAGCACTCTGCTCATAACAATAAACACAAGATTTCTATTTTATTTGCCCAAATTATCATCTGTTTATTTGTTGGAAAGACTGTGCCACAACATAGGAAGCAGGCTTAAATCATCTTGTAAAAATTATTTGCTTTGCACACACACTTCTTCTCCATTTACTCATGCCATCCATACCTCATTAACGATCAGTACTCATTAACGAACTTAGTTTGAATATGGTTGAAGAAGTTGAGTGGAGAACTTGATATTTGTTAAAAATAATTTTATATTTTTCTAAAACCAAAGACAATAAAGTTTTTAAATAAGACTACTGTACTCTTACTAGAAATTTCTGTTTAAGGGACTTCCAGGAAGCTTCTCAGAGACATTCTTTTGTTCTAAAAATAGTCATTGAGTATCTACCATGTATCAGACAATTTTTTATGCACTAGGAGTACAATGATGAATAAGATAGATAGATGCTACTCTTTATGGTTATGGAGCTCATTGTTTCCGGGAGAGGCAGCCAAAAAACAAGTTAAAAGATAGACAGAAAGGGCCAGCCCTGGTGGCCTAGTGCTTAAGTTTGGTGCATTCTGCTTCGGCAGACTGGGTTCAGTTCCTAGGCACAGAGCTACACCATTTTGTTAGCATCCATGCTGTGCTGGTGGCCCGTATACTAAAAAAAATAGAAGAAGATTGGCACAGATGTTAGCTCAGGGTGAATCTTCCTCAGCAAAAAAAAAAAAAAGAGAGAAAGAGAGAAAAGAAGGGAGATGTGTGGTGGGATGGACAAAATGGACTAGATGGAGACTGGAACAAGATGAGGTTAAAGAGAAAGACGGGAAATACGCACAGATTTATAGACCCAAGCAAGGAGTTTGGATTATACACTGAGTACAATGGCAAGTCTAATAAAAGTTTTGCTTTTTTCTAATGACATAATCCCAGTTTTACTTAAAAATGCCGTTTTTCTCACCTGTGAGTAGAAACGTTTGGAAAGGATAGAAGGAAACAAGAAAAAAAAAAAAAAAACAGGGGATACAAGTCAAGAGACTGTTGCAGGAATCCTGGAAAAGAAAATGGTGAGATGACTTAAGATGGTGAACGGTGGGAAATAAGCAAAATATCTGGATGTAGTTTGGAGGTGGAATGTGGAGAAATGGCTAATACATTGGATGTGGGAGGCAATAAAGAGAAAAAGATGACTCTAGGTTTCTGCTGAAATAATGTGGCAGAAAATGGAAACAAGACAAGACAACCTGCTCCTTATTTTGGGAACAGCAGTTTTACCCAGGACTCTGACCAGTCTGTAGAGTACAATTGTTCATATTTATTTCTCTGGCATTGAGGCTGACACTAGAGACTATATAGGCAAGAGACTTCGATGGAGAGCTCCTTTCCTGTGAGGACCAGAAAGCAGAGCTTTAGGGAACATTTGCTTTATTTCAGATGGTGATAAAGACTCTCTTCTTGACCTAACTCTAGTCAGGCTCCTCTAAATCCTCAAGGCCTCAACCTTGGCCTCTACTTTTGGCTTGTTTAGTAGAATTTTAGCAAGAATCATGCTGGGTCAGTTGAGCAAAAATTCCCCACTCTTAATATCTGACCAAATTCCTGCATCCCCTAACCCTTGAAATCTTATCCTCTGGCTTGCCTTCAGCAAGAATCCTGTCGAGTTGGTCTAGAAAGAATCTCCCTAGCTTGATGTTTCCTTTTAATAATTTTCCATCCACTGACCCCACGCTGCTCCTTGGTTATAAACCTCCAATCGTCCTTTTCGTATTGGGAGTTGAGCCCAATCTCTCTCCTCTATAGCAACCCCCCCATTACAGTGGTCCCCCTGAATAAAGTCTGCCTTACCCTCTTTAACAAAGTGCCATGAATAATTTTTTCTTTAACAGTGGAGAAAAAAACAGTCTGAGAAGAACGACAAAGGGTAGCAAGGACTAACAGTTTGGAAAATCAGAAGTGGATATATTTCAGTGGCAGGAGGAGACCAGCAGAAAGAAGTGATGATGAAGTGCCTGGGAGCGAGGGCACGCTGACATAGCTCGCAGGCGACGAGTCTCAGCATCTCGTGCACATCTGCTCATCTTCTTCCCGCTTCTCAGAGGAAGATAAGGGAAAGTCTCTTGCTCTAGGGGCCTTTCCTTCCCCTGCCTTCCAGCAGTGCAAGTTGTTTTTCTGCTAAAAGGATATTTTTCTTTTAAACCCCACAAATCCTCACCATGACAACAATTCTGTGCAAGTGGAAACATCGTGGTAACATTTGTTTACCTGAGGAAGCACCTGAATTTGTGTCTTCTTACAAGAACCTGAAAAAGATGCATGTTTATTTGGGAAGAAACAAGTATAGCTATACTACAGAGACAGCATGCTGAGTTTATGGTTATCATTTCAATGACACCTACATCTGAATTATACCTGAAGTTCTTGATTGTTTTGAATGCCTCCTTTCAGCGTCATGTAAGGCAGAGCAGATCAATCTAAAACCTTAAAAAAAAACCCACACACATCTCTTAAGGGGTATATATGATATAAATTCAGCCTACACTAGATCTTCATTGAAGATGGTGGTTTTATTCTTGGTTTAATCCCTCAAGGATTCCAATATTAATCTGAATGCAGGTTTGACTCCATTTTCAGTGCGCATCTCTTTGAAAATAGTTAATGCATTGGCAACTTAAAACCCATGCAGATTATTTTAGCATTGTTTGCCCCCTGAATTAGATGTTTTTGAGTATACTGGCCAATATTAATTTCCTAGATAGTTTGACTCAGTGTGCTTTTCTCATACTCCTAAGAGTTCAAAAGAGACTTCTTTAGAAACATGCAGCTCAGGTGAAGTGCTCCGTCTGTAATATTCTTTCTCTCTTCCTGTAGAATATTGGTGGCAATCTGTCCTGAGAGCTGAAGAGGACCAGAGTACAGGATATAATTTCAGTATCTTTGGGCTCTGACATTAGATTATTCATCTAGAAGTCATAGCGAAGGTTAAGAATCTCTCAACGACCAAACGGTCTTTGGTATTGGAATTGCAGGTATCTCGTTGACGGTTTGATCAAGCCAGCTCATCAGGCAGACCAGTGAAGTTGCACGAGCAGCCTTATTCACATAATGCAGTCTCATAGCTGTCAGTCAAGTCTCTAGGGTTTTGCACACTTGAATAGAAATAATACCCAACCACAGCATTTATCATCAGGCCCAAAGTACTTACCTATCATGAGTATTGTTTTATCACTGAATCAGGATGAGCCTGTAAAATAAATTGTTAGGGGGGTAAAAAAAAGCATCTTTTGTCCTTTGGGTTTTGAACAGAAAGGAAAGGCTTTCTTATGATAAAATGTGGCCAAATTAGGGCCTCTAGGTGAATCAGAAGATAGGACTTTTGTAGATGACAAAGGGTAGTTAGATCCCTGAAACAATTATGTAAAAATGGAAGTTTTGGTTCTAGGATCTATTTTTCACTTTCAGAACTTCGACAAAGTGCGCTAATGATGCTTAAAACTTTTCCAGACTCTGACAACCTAAGGTCTTCCTATTCTCTCCATATTTTTCTTTTAATGGTAAACAGCCCTAAGACACAGAACACAACTGACTCTCCAAACAACCAAAAACTTCTCTCACAAGGAATATGAAGCAGATATTTGACGATTATAAACCAAAGTAGAAGCAGGTGCCAATAGAATCTGGGAAAATGCAAATATACTTTTAATCTTCTTATAACAACACCTCCTGTCAGGTATTTTTCATAGTCAAAATTTCAGTTCTACCTTCTCTCTTTGTAATTTATCTTCATTCTTGATTTCTCTTCTATATTTGCATTACTTCTAAACTTCAATTTCTCTTTTATACTCGCCTTGATGGCTTTAAACATCATACTACTTGTTTCGAAGATCGACTTAATAGTCTTGTGTGTGTGTTTGTGTGGACATTCAGATGTGGGTGTGAGTAGGTGAAAACATGTTGATGTCTTTTAAGCAGCAATATTAATGTGATCACGTATTACAGGAGTCTGTTGACTATCTGAAATTAACCGGTGGTGGCAATTTCTCATTCTCACAGTGTACCCACATGGAATTTCTTCTCAAATCCTAAAAGCAAACATAGAATAACATCTTGTGCATGCTGTGTTTGAAAATTCCTCCACACTGGCTGAATTGCAATTTATTTTTTCTGCAAGCTGGGTTGCCAGCACTATTGTATGTATTGGAGTTTGCCTGAGCAGAAAGTCTAACACTCCTTCTCGTTCCTGTTGTTTACGTCTAGGGATCTGCCAAAAAGAGAGGCAGTTTGCACTCACGAGTGGCAAAAAATAAATTAATTAGATGCTTGGGGAAATAATTATGTAAATATACTTTGAGAATTCCATACATGGGCTATAAAATAAGACAACTTGGGCACTACCGGGTTGGCTCTGTAAACAGTACCCAATCACAGGGCTCATTTTTAAGGAAAAATTGTAAATAAATAATTTTAAAATTTAAAACTGTGACCATTTACACAGTTATATGATGTTTGAAGGTGTTTGAAATGCTTGACCATAATCAAGGCTTTTCCAACTTTTCTAATTTAGCAGCAGAGAAAAGTAAATAGGAATCCTTGGGTATTCAGCGTATAGTCTGCTGTTCCCTGATCCAAGAATGAAATTTCTTTGAAGTCCTGTGCTTTCTCATAAATATTCATAAGCATTTTGCATGCTATACATATAATATACATGTTTATTTCAATACAAAATTAATATGTCCTACATCACCTTGAATAAAATGATGCTGGAAGAAATACCAGCTCTATTCTGTGGTCTCCAGTAGCTGTAGGGGTTTTGTCAATACCGCTAGGCTGTCCTCCAGGGTAGGAGAAACGCAGTGATCTGGCTGGCTTGTCACAACGGCCCCCCGGAGCGTTCTAGGAAGGTAGTTCTTGTTATCCTTAGTTTACAAGGACAGGAACTGAGACTCAGAAATTTTAAGTAACCTGGTCCAGGTAAGCTGTGGTCTCCTGATGATTCCAAGCCCCGTTGCCTCTGGTTGTGCCACGGAGCTGCCTGTATCAATGAGCTTCCATCCTCAGTGCTCTCCATGGAGCCAAAACTAAGCCCCCTTCCATCAGCACCTCCCTGCTTCTCCACCCCCTCATGCCAGCCCAAGAATTTTGGAGACAAATCATATAAGACTGATATTTTTCTGCAGAACTATTTTTGCCGCAAATAAACTCTGAAAAATGTCACCAAGATTTGGTAATTTTCTGGGTGAGGAGCATGGGTAAAGAAAACATGCAAACATGGGCCTCTTCTTTCCGGGTTCATTTGCTTTCTAAGTCACTCACTCACTTGCTCACTCTGCAGGCAAGTATACATTACCGAAATTGTAGGCACCGGGTTCTAAGCGCTGTGCGGTAAGATTTAGTTGCCAGCCACAGACAAATCAAAATTTAGTTGTTCTCTCTTCTTAGTTTACTTAGATCTCTTTCATATACCAGTGAATGGAACGGAGAAAGAACTAAATATAGAAGATGATACAATGCAAACAGCTCTTTCATTGAGGTATGCCCAGGCTTTTATGAGAATGCAAAAGAGATGCATCAAAATGAGAATGATTAGCTAGGGAAGGCTTCCGGGAGAGGCGGTAAGTGGGCTGAAATTTGAAGGATGAGTAGGAGTTGGCTAGATTCACTAATGTGTGCAGAGAGGGAAGGAGGGTGCATGGGTCAGGGAGGGCAAATTGGTTTCCTCACGTTGCTCATTCTAATCCCACGGTGGAGTTAACAAAGAAATAAATTCAGGTGGATTAGAGACCTGATCCAGCCTCTGTTAACAAGAGCCCCAAATCTAACTGTGACGTCTGCCTTGGGTGTGAGGAGAATGTCAAGCATTTGCTACATTAGCCCTGTTCTCAATGGATTGTTCAAAGTGAAAGAAACAGAAAAATTCGGGTATGATTATTGTGACTTGTGGTAAGCATGGAAAGAAGAAAACCTGACAAATTACAACATTGGAAATATACTGCAGAATTAACAGGAGGAAGTTATACATTTGTCTATGTCTTTTGTGTATTCTCTCTTCTCATTTAATCAAATAAAGATGTAATTTTATTTTTCCTGTGAGATTCTAAAAATGTCACTGTTCTTATTTGCACATTTATTTATCTATTTGTTGCCTTGGTCACAATGCCATCTTTCCTATTCATATGAAGTATTTCTAGAAACCTGAGATATGGGAAGACTATTATCTATTTGTTAATGTATTATACATAAGTACGGTTTGAATCCGTTTTATCTATTCAACTTTGAGTTTGCATAAAATACGTATTTCTATTGACCTTCGAATACATGACATTTTATCAAAAGTGACCTATGTGCTCCTGTATGTTTCTCCTGGAATAATGCCTCCTGGGTTTCCCGTAACAAAGGACCTCAAGCTTCTGAGGAGAAGTTAATGTTCTTTCTTTTGAAGACTGTGAGTTTGCGAGATCACACACTAGGTAACTGAAACCTGAAATATCATAAAGGTATTTTCAAAACTCAGGCCTTCTGTGAATGAGACATGAAATGAATTCCATGCGCATCAGCTCCCTGGAGCCTTGTCACAATAGATAAGGCCAAATCGAAGGATGCAGCATTACTTCTTGTGGGCTACTGAGCAGCAGAGTTAATAACTGAATCATAATTTCACTCCAGGACATAGAAGCTGCTACATCCTGTCCTCTTTTGATCCCTTTCTCCATAATAGCAAAAGCAGAAATACTTTCGAATCAGACCAAATGATGAATACGTCTATACGTGCTCTCCTATCGTTTGGTTTAAACACTTACTCAAAATCCCTTTCTCTGGGTGGGCTTCTCAAATTAATCCTGCCATCTGATTACTTTATTATTTCATTTACGTGGTACTTTGACTTTATTAATGATCCCCATTCTTCACACACACACCCCCCACCCCATATCCCCAGCCTCTGCAACGTGACACAGCAGTTCTTGGCATTCAGGAAGTCGATTTCCCTGACCCTTGGTTCTGAGTTGGACCACGTGATGTGATTTGGCCAATGCATATTCACAGCTGTAATGTGAGTACAGACTTATAAAAGTCCCAGGCATTTCTATCTCCTCTTTCGTTCCTCTGACTTTGCCATTAGAAAATGTCTAGGCTAGCCTACTGGAGGATAAGAGATATGTGGCCCCAGATGCCCTATTGCTCCAGCTGACAGCCAGCCAACCACCAGACGTTGTTATTATGGCAAAACCCCACAGATGACTACAGATACATGACCAGCCTGCCAAGCCCAGCCAGTATCTGCCGAACCCTGCAGACTCATAAGTTAACCTCATCTGATGGCACCGAGATTTTGTGTTTGGTACACAACTGTATTGTAACAACATATAATCAGTAACAATTCATATTGTTTCTTTATATTTATATGCTTTGTAATTTATACTATAAATACATATTTATATTATGCTTTTGTCACATATACTAAAACTATTCCAATATCTTCTTCCATATGCACTAGCTTTTTTTTTCTTTTCTGTATTTTTTTGGTGAGGAAGTTTCACTTTGAGCTAACATCTGTCGCCAATCTTCCTCTTTTTTTTTTGCTTGAGGAGGATAAGCCCTGAGCTAACATTCGTGCCAATGTTCCTCCACTTTGTACATGGGATGCGGCCACAGCATGGCTAATGAGCGGAATAGGTCCACGTCTGGGATCCGAACCTGTGAACCTGGGCCGCCAAAGCAGAGAGTGTGGAACTTTAACCTCTTGGCCACAGGGCCAGCCCCTCCTATCCACCAGTTTTATTTAAAGAACATTCTCTTCGAGAACCTAGAAGAGGCTACCACATAGCCCTTCAGCCTCCTTCTGCCAGCATGACTGTTTGGACTTAGGTTACACACCTGTCTCAAGGACAGAAAAGCTGGCTGGCAGCTTAGCAGATTCCGTATCTAATCTGACGAAAGGAATTTGAATTAAGGCAGCTGAGGTGCTTGCTGAAGCTGAGGTAGTGATTGCGAGGTTAGGGACGGCATCCATAGTGGACCACATGCATGGTTAGTTCATAGTTAGAGGAAGCAGGTGGTGAAACAGAAGTCAATATGACAAAGGAAGCACAGATGAGAGACCTTGGAGCTGCTCAAAGACTGCAAGGACGACCTTGCTCCTTATTGTTGCCTGGTCCCCAGCTCTGGTTTTCCTGGGCATGGCCATGAGTCTTACCTCTGATTCTATGAGATTCCCTTTCATCTTCTGCAACCAGCCAGACTTTGTTACCTCTACTTTTTTAAATAAACTTTATTATTCAAAGCAGTCTTAGATGTACAGAAAAATTGCAAAGATAGTACACAGATTCCTATAAATTCTGCACCCAATTTTCCCTATGATTAACATCTTACATTAGTGTGGTACATTTGTTACAATTAATGAACCAATATTGATACAGTTATTTACTAACTAAAGTCCTCACTTTATTCAGATTTCCTTAGTTTTTTAACCTCATGTCTTTTTTCTGTTCCAGGATCTCATCTAAGACACCACATTACATTCGATTGTCATGTCTCCTTAGGCTCCTCTTTGTTGTGACAATTTCTAGGATTTTCCTTGTTCTGAATGACCTTAACAACTTGGAGGAGTACTGGTCAGGTATTTTGTAGAATGTGTCCTAATTGGGATTCATCTGATGTTCTCTTCATTACACCAGGGTCATGAGTTTTTGAGGCAGTTCACAGAGATAAAGGGCGGTTCTCATCACATCGCATCAAAGTTACGTGATATCAACATGATTCATCATTGATGGTGTTGACCTTGCTCACCTAGGTGACGTAGTGTTTGTCAGGTTTCTCCACTGTAAAGTTACTCTTTTTGTGCTCTTTTCATACTGTGCTCTTTAGAAGGAAGTCACTATGTGCAGCCCACATCTAAGGAGTGGGGACTTAGGCTCTCTCTCCTTGAGGGAAGTGCACATGGATATATTATTTGGAATTCTTCTGTGTGGGAGACTTGTCTACTCTCTCAAGTATTTATTTCTTCAACCATTTATTTATATCCATATTTAGAGAGTCATGGATATTTATTTTATATTTTAGGTTATAATCTGATACTATGCTATTTATTTTATTGCCAAAATTTTTTCATCTTTGGCCAGTGGGAGCTTTTCCATTGGTTCTTGTGTCCCTTTGGCATTTGTGTTTTTCGTACCTTTTTTTTTTTTTTGCTGAGGAAAATTCACCCTCAGCTAACATTTGCTGCCAATCTTTCTGGTTTTTTTTTTTGTATGTGAGTTACTGCCACAACATGGCCACTAACAGATGAATGTTGTATGTCCATGCCCAGGAACCAAACCAAGGCCCCTGAAGTGGAACGTGCTGAATTTAACCACTAGGCCACCAGGGCTGGCCAATTTTTTTTTTTAAGCTCTTCCTTACTTTCTGGCACTGGAAGATGCTCTCCATGCTACTTTTTATTCATTATTATTTTTATCCATTTATTGATACCAAGCAATGGGCTTGCTCTGCTCATCATGATCTGAGTCAATTAATCACAATGAATTTGGAATCAAGAAAGGAAGTTTTAATCAGATTAGACTAGGCAGCAAATCAGAAGACAGGTGACTAATGTCTAAAAAATCCCATCTTCGAGGATCACAGAATCTTGAGGCAGTTATATAGGGAAAATGGGCAGTAAGGAGGGGGGTTAGAAATGTACATGATGGACTCCAGGATCTCTCATTGTTCTTTTCTTCTGTAAGCGATGATGAATATCCTACAGGTGTTCTTTCTTTAGGCCTTCTTATTCCTTGGGGAAAATTCATTAAGATTGTTAGGAAGAAAACTCTCAGCTGGGGTATGTGCACAGGATCAAGTCCAGTTCAAGGCCTCAGTTCTGTTCACTTACAGTATTGCATTCAACAAGTTCCACTGGAACATAGGTTTACTTAGGTTCTCAGTTTAACGTCCTTGCTATGAACCTATTTTATTTTATCTATACATACTCCATGCAGTGTGCATATGGGCATTTGGTCACTGTGTGTGAGTATCTGCATGTGGTAGGGAGGCTGGCAGGAGGGAGAGAAGTATAGTGAGATAGAGGAATAAGAACATGAGTTAGGAAAGACTGGCTTCTAGAACACCCAAGAGAAAAGTCAGTGAAGGACCAAGCTCTTCTTGTTCTGCTCTGCTTGCTTGCCAAAAGAGAAAATAGGTATATCTTAGCCTAAATTTTTAAGATCACTTATAGTTTAAACTAATTATAACTTCATAACTACCCACATTTATAGTATTTTAACTTCTTTATTAGTAGCATGAACAAATGAAATCATGTTAAAATACGTCGAAATACCAACAGGATGTTATTTCTTTATTGGAATGAGTGGAGCAGAAGCTATTTCAGGAGCATTTGTTCCACAGTGAGCCCATAAGGGGAGAATTTACATATAAGAATAATACGGCATATTACATGCTGATTACTCCACTAAGTGCTTTACTGAAATATTAATTTTAATACTCAGAACAGAGTAGCGTCATCAAGATGGTAGTATAGGTCATTGTCGACTTCAGTCCTCCTGACAAAAACAACTAGCAACTCTTCATAAATAAGACATCATTATGAAAGTCCCAGAGCCCAGAGGTGAGGCTGAAGAACACCCCTGGAACATAGAGACTGAAATGGACCACATTAGAAGGGTAAGGAGAGGGGTTTTGTGTTGACTGCATCACCTCTCCCTCAGGCCAGTACAGCGCCCAGCAAGTGGGCACCCCAGGGCCTATGGCTTCTCCAGCAGAAAGAGAGAGCCCAGGGGGACATCCAGCTTCCTCAGTGTTACAGAACACTTTCCAGGAGGCCCCTCAGGTCTCACCTCATGAAGATCAATGGGGAATCTACAAGGCTTACCCACTGGGGATCAGATAGAGATGAAGAAGGGAGGTGGGGCTTAGAGCAACCAGGGCTCAGATCTTGGCAGATTGCATTCCTGCTTGCAGCTGCACCCAAGCAGATATTCCAGTCAGTGGCTCTGCCCATCTGCAGAGCCGAGCTGATGGCCCCATCTGGTCAGGGATATTGGTTGGCAGTTCTGCCTGATTTGGGTCCCCATCCAACAGGCTGTACTGGCCGTGGAGCCCATTCTATGACCCATCTGGGCAAGGAAGTAGACGCAAAGCCCCAACCAACTGTTGAACATAACCTCCAGTCTGCTCTACCAGAAGCAGGCCACAGGTGCCTGGCAGCCAAGGAGCATATCCTATAGCCTACCTGTGTCAGGGAGAAAAATTGCAGCCCCACTCAACTGCTGAGTGTAGTCTTTAGTCCCAACCCACCAAGAAGCCTCGCCAGAGAACCTGGGCAACCAAAGAGCCCATCCTACAGGCCAGCTCAGGTAGAGAGCCTATCCTACTGTTGAGCATAGCCTCTGCCCTTGCATAACAAGGGATCCTAAACAGAGACACTGGAGAGCCTTAGAGCCCAGCCTACAGTACGAGCCAACCGAGATGCTACAAACACTGGATATCCACACAGAAAAGAATGCAACTGGACCCCTATCTCATGCCACTCACAAAAATTAACTCAAATTGGATGGAAGAATGAAATGTAAGACCTTAAACCATAAAATTCCTAGAAGAAAATATAGGGAATAAGCTTGTCTTGGCAAAGATTTTTTGGATATGAAACCAAAAGCATAAGCTACAAAAGCAAAGATATCCAAGTGGGACTTCATCAGACTAAAAAGCTTCTGCACAGCAAAAGAAATCATCAACAAAATGAAAAAGCAACCTATGGAATAGAAGAAGATGTTGTAAACCGTATATCTGATATGGAGTTAATATCCAAAACACAAGCAACTCATGCAACTCAATAGCAAAAAAACCCAAATAATCCAATTTAAAAATGGGCAAAGGCCGTGAATAGACATTTTTCTGGAAAAGATACTCAAATGCCCAATAGGTACATGAAAAAGTGCTCCACATCAGTAATCATCAGGGAAATGCAAATCAAAACCAAAATGAGGTATCACCTCACACCTGTTAAGATATTTATTATCAAAAAGATAAGAGACAGCAAATTGCTGACAGGGATGTGGACAAAAGAGACCCATTGTGCACTGTTGGTGGGAATGTAAGTTGATGCAGCAACTATGGAAAAGAGCGTGGAGGTTCCTCAAAAAATTAAAAATAGAACTACCAAATGATCTAGCCATTCCACTTCTTGGTATATATCCAAAGGAAATGATATCACTATGTTGAAGAGATGTCTGTCCCCCCTCATGTAAATTGCAGCATTTATTCACAATAGCCAAGACACGGAAAAAACATAAGCAGCCAATGACAGATGGATGAATAAAGAAAATTTGGTACATATATGCAATATAATATTATTCAGCCATACGAAATAAGAAAATCCTGTCATTTGCAACAACTTGGATGAAATTTGAAGGTATGATGCTAAGTGAAATAGAAACATAGAGTACATTGGAGGTTGCCAAGAGCCATGGTTTGGGGGAAATAGATGAAGGTGATCAAAGGGTAAAAACTTCCAGTTATAAGGTGAATAATTTTTGGAGATATAAATGCTTGGAGACTATACTTAACAACACTGTATTATATAGTTGACAGTTGCTGATACAGTAGATCTTAAAAGTTTTCACCACACAAAAAAATGATAATTATGTGAGGTGATGGATGTGTTAACTAACATTATGGTAATTATTTTGCGATATTCATGTATCTCAAATCATCACGTTGTACACCTTAAACTTACACAGTGTTATATGTCAACTGTATCTCAATAAAGCTGGGGAAAAAATACTCAGAACAATTCTGCTACGCAGTTGGCATTATTCTATTACATAGGGGAATCTTATGCTCAAGAAGGTTAAGCAACTGACCACGGTCATACCATTAGTAAATGAGTAATCAAGATCTCGATTCACATTTTTATGATCCTCAAATCCTTTCTACAGTCAGCACCTCATTGCAAAAACTAGTGCTTGTCATGAGAGAGACTATCTAGTTGCAATAGAAAAGAAGTCAACGGGATGATCTGGAAGGTCCCTTACCTAGGCAGAAGTTATCTGGAGAATAAGACACTGCCAAGACTTCCCAGATGTACTCTTGAGTAATCGATGCTGTCTTATACATGTTTTGGAATTTCCTGTCCCCAAGAGAAGAATCCCACATAGACCCCTACATACAAGGAAAGACAAAATTCAAAATGCACTGAACATATCTTGAACACTTACAAATTTTAATTAACTAGGGGCTGGACCAGGTAATAATTTGTATGGCCTTCCACCGCTATCTCTTCTGATGATGTTAAGAAAGTTAGGATAAAAAAATAAGGAACATAATGTCAAATGCGAAGGTATAGAATTATCCTAAATTTTATAGAGCTATTTTGACTAATCTGGACTAGAATGTAACTCTCCTGATCTCAGGTCAGTGGCCTTTTCTCTAAAACATGTACTCTCCAATAGGAGGACTTGAGAAGCTGGTTGTAGTTATTGGTACTAGAGGTCTCCCTTCCGTGCCGTGATCCCGGGATAATTATAGATATCAGTTTGAGCCTCAAAATTTCAGTATAATTTACTTATGTCATAATGTCTAACCTATGGCATCTACACCATTCCAAATACAAAACCCAATCTCCTTTCAGTTCTGTCAGCATGATAATTTATATTTCATAGTGAACATCCACAAGTATTCAACAAGAGGGTCTGCAGAGGAAACTTCTAAGGTTACTGTAGATAAGGAATGAGAGAAAATTCTCTCTGTCTCTAGTTGCCTTGTGTTAGAGGTGGAAGAAACAAAGAAAATTCTTATTTTATAACCTGAGAAAGATTTGGCTATGTACCTATGTTATTTCTTGGTTTACATATATGTAAACCTTGATCCTTAGATTCTTATCTGTGGAAAATGTAGTCTCTTGTATTCTGAAATTTGAGGGAGAATAAGACTGCTGGTGATTCAGTGATGGATTAAGCTACATGACAATGTTCTCTACGCTCCGACCTTGAGAGGAGAACTTGCTATATACACTACCTAGAGGCGGTGGCTAAATCTTGTTGAAAGTACAGAGAGTTATCCTTATCCCTGGGATTTATCCAAGAATATCTTAATAAAACTCATGTAAAAACTACCATGCACTAGTTTAGAGATCATGACAAATGAAGTAGTCATTCTTTGGCTTAAATTTTGATCTCTTTAAAGAATGCAATTGAGGGGCCGGCCTGGTGTCATAGTGGTTAAGTTCATGTGCTCCACTTTGGCAGCCTTGGATTGTGACTTCAGATCCCAGGTGTGGACTTACACACTGCTCATCAAACCATACTGTGGCGGCATCCCACATACAAAAGAGAGGAAGATTGGCGTAGATGTTAGCTCCACAACAATCTTCCTCAAGCAAAAAGAGGAGAATTGGCAACAGATGTTAGCTCAGGGCCAATCTTCCTCATCAGAAAAACAAGGAATGCAGTGGAAAGAAATCCTCTGGATAAAATAAAGCCCAGAATTTGTACCATTAAATCTTCTATGTAGAGTGGAATGCAGGTTTCTTGGGGAAAAGTGTTGTGTCTTACACTCATCGTATTCCTTTCACCAGGACAGGGATTGACGAGAGTAAGTGCTCAATAAATTTGTATTGAATGAATGAAAGCTCGTATCTGACTTATTCTTTTCTCTTCTCTTTCTGCAAATTTTGTATTTCCTACTTAGTTTTATTCAATTATTTTTTCAATTTACCTTATTTCATGTCAGCAAGGCAGAAGGGAAGCTGAACTTGAGTCTATTTTTGTTCATTATTCCATAACAGAAAAACCACTTCAAAGAATTGAATAAGTTGGATAATACTTGTTAGATAATTACTATATATACTGTATTGTGGCAATCAAAACAGTGGCTGCCCTCGTCTTGCCTGTATTACTTTCCATCCCACTCAGAATCTCCAACTCTTAAAATTCTTCTCTGGTTTCAGAGTCCCAGTTGTCTCTCACCTCAGGTCTGGCTCCTTCTAAGATTCTTACTTTTTTCTGACCTTTATAAGAACACATCAAAACCATCAAATAATATGGTATCAGAGGTCAAGTGCTTGTAAGATTTTGAGTGCTTTATTGCAGCTGAGGAACAGGAAACATTTGATAAATCCTCAGCCAGTGATCATCTGTTAGCAACATAAATGATTAGTTACCAATCAAGTAGAAAAGTAAAATGAGACAGCTGTAATTTAAGCTTCTCTGTCTGAGTCCGGGAATGGTCAGAGAAAATAATGTGTTGGTTCTGTTGCTAAAGTTGACTTTGTTTTCCTTTTTCATCAGCCCCTCTTCTCATGTCTTCTTCCTTTCTCCTTCAAAGATGGTCCAATAAAAAATCCTGAAGGAAGCAAGTGTTACTCTGTGACATGCCTCCACTTCCCTCACTGCCTTTCTCCTTTCCTCACTCTGTCCCTAAGAGCCCAGGCTCCGTTTTGGATGGGACTTGACAACAGCTAGACTCTCAGAGAAAGTTCATACCTCCAGCTTGTTAGCTGATTCAATGACTAAATCTATGCAGAAACAACATCTATGTTAACCACACATAGAATCTCATTTTCTATTATAAGTGTAGTGTCCTAATTTGTGCTATGATATTTTAAGTCTTGGAAAAGATAAGCACTGACCACTCCTCCTTTGCTGGCTTCTTTTCCTATCTCTGAGTCTGAGAGTGAGAATAACCTAGGGATCTGTCCTTGATCTTTTTTTATTTTTCTTCTCTATCTTGTCTCACTATCATCAACCCTGCCCCAAAGAATATTCTGTAGTGATGGAAAGGTTCTCTGTCTGTGCTGTCCAATATGATAACCATTAACCATACATGGCCATTGAGAACACATGATGTGACTAGAACACCTAATTTATAGCCACATGTAGCTACCATATTGGACAGTGCAGCAGGATGGTTTCATATAATCCCATGGCTTTGAAAACCACCTTTAGGCTTATTTTACATTCAAATTTTATTCCAAATATTACCACTTCTTATTACCATCACCTTGGTTACCCTAGTCCAAGCAACTATAGTTGCTTTCAGGATAGCATCCTAACTAGTCTTTCTGCTGCTATCTTGCTCTTCTGACACTTTATTCTCCACTTAGTTGCCAGAGGGATTGCTTAAAACATAGGTCATAGATATCATATCACTCCCCTGCTCAAAACCCTCATATTGGTTTTGTATTGCTACCATAAAAATGACCACAAACTTAGTGACTTAAAACAACACAAATCCATTCTCTTACATCTGTAAGTCAGAAATCTGACATAGGTCTCACTAGGCTATGATCTAGGTGCCAGTAGGGCTGCATTACTTTCTGGAATCTCTAGGAAAGAATCCATTTCCTTGTCTTTTGCTTCTAGAAACCACCCACATTTCTTGACTTGTGACCTCCTCCCTCCATTTTCAAAGCCAATAACAAATCATCATTTTGACCCAGCTTTTGTCATCATGTCATCATGTCAAGAAAGTTCTTTGACTTTAAGATCTCATGTGATTAGATTCGGCCCACTCAGATAATCCAGAATAATCTCCCCATCTCAAGACATTTAATTTAATCATATTTACAAAGCCCCTTTTTCCATTTAAGGGAACATATTCACAGGCTCTGGGGCTTAGGACATGGACATCTTGGGGGTCATTATTTTGATCACCACAGCCCTCTGATCACTTCCATCATCTAAACGATTTTCATGATCTGGTCCTTCTCTAACTCTTCGAACTCTTTTTCTATGATCCACCCTGCTCTGACTCCATTCCTGCTACTTCAGAATGCTCTAATTCTCAATAATCCCTTCTCAGAGATTTCCTCTAGCTTTATCCTTCTTCTCCAGCATTTCCTTGAACCTGTTCGTGACTTATCAGGGCTCTATTCAACCGTCACTTCCTTAGAGACAAATTCCCTAACCACGTTGAATGAAAACATGAAAAACACAGACAAAACAACCCTCCACACACAGATCAAACTCTGTAGACTTCACTTTTATTGCTTGTCTTTATAGAACTTAACACTCTGGAATTATATGAAATAACATCTTTTGTGTTTTTATATCATTTATCTCCCTCAATAAGATGTAAGCTGTGAAAAAAACAGGAACCTATAGTTCTAGTTCATTCTTGAATTCCTAGTACCAGGACAATGTAGATGCTCAGTAAATATTTGTTGAATGAATGGATAATTGAAAGCATTGATAATGTTCTCATAATAACGGAAGATGATTTGGTAATTCTGATCATATTCAACAGACTTAATGGTGTTGTGTAAAGTGATATATCCACCCATGGATAACTTACATCCATTTTGACCATTATCAGACTGAATTCTTCAGCTAGGTTAACTCTATTAGTATAATTTAGAGAGAAAATATTATAACCTCATGATTGCCCTTGAAGGCAGGATGTGTATTTGCTTACTGTACCATGAAAATGTAGGTACATAAATTATATTTTATGAGAACAAAATAATTCTAATGAAAGCAAATGGGGCAAACACTTGCATGACATATAAAAACTAAATTTATCCTTATTTTCAAGAGTAAGCTTAACATCCACTGCACAGATTAAAATTGTATACTACATCAATGCAGAAGGTCCCAAAACCCCATTAATATCTGTACATAGAGCAACACACTAATTATTGCCATGATGATTTAAAAAGCCTGTAACTGGCAGGTAAAGTCTAGCTTCTCTCTATTAAATATTTATAGAGTAATAAGACATTTTCATACTTCTACAATTTTATGTGTCTACCAAATATTTCAGATTCTGAATTATACACTATAAAGTTAGAACAATTAAAACTTAAATTAAGCACGGAATAGTTATCTGTTACTGGGCATTGAAGCATTTACAAGAGCTTTTAAAAGATGATACTCAGTAGTCTTGAATAGATCTATTTTAGTGATTTCTTCCCTCGACCAACTTGATAACTGCTGGTCAGAGCTGCACATTTTCTTCATGGATTGGAAAGTTGGCTATGAATGCTGTATCATATTCATGCAATGTATTCCATATGCAATGGGAAGTATGAGTAGATGAAGAGGGAAAAGCCAGCGAAAATTGACAGCGAAAGATCCTGGTGTTCATTTCTGAAATGAAAATAGGACTACTATTATTTTGCAAAAATCCAAAAAGGCAGCAGTCAATTAAGAAATAAGAAAACGAAGTATTGAGCCAGACCTGATGGCCTAGTGGTTAAAGTTTGGTGCTCTTCACTTTGGCAGCCTGGGTTCTGTTCCCAGTCATGGAACCATACCACTCATCTGTCAGTAGCCATGCTGTGGCAGTGGCTTACATAGAAGAACTAGAAGGACTTACAACTGGAATATACAACTGTGTACCAGGGCTTTGGGGAGAAAAAGAAAGAGGAAGATTGGTGAAAGATGTTAGCTCAGGGCTAATCTTCCTCAGCAAATAAATAAATAATAAAAAATGAAGTATTGCCATTAATACCTCCCACCTAAGGATCTCCTCCTGTTTCCACATCACTTTATATTAAAGTTCAGGTGGGCACATGAACTTTCTAATACTGTGATCATTAGCTTGATTGACCACACATAGAGTACTGTTTGCCATATCAGACCTGGTTTATAGTGGTTGTCCCAGTGACTCCCTTTAACTGTAAAAGATGTCTTGTTTTGGATGACATATTGTATACTCACCAACACTAGCCCATATGCATTACAAAAGAATAGCAGTTAGCAAATGCTGCCAAGAAAAAAGACTTTTAAATACCTAATTGTCCACATAAAAATACAACAATACAGCTTTTATTTTCCTAGGAAATTATAATCAACTTATCAATTGGTTTGAGATGTTGATAGCTTTTGTGAATGTGGCAGTTGAGTTCCAGATTTAGTTACTTAGAGAAAATTTGTGATAACTTTCCATGTGCCATGGTGGTGTATGTTATCATATGCATAAACACACAGACACACAAACTTGTAAACAGAGAAAGAAGGCCCAAGTTGCTTAGACACTGTGGCTTCAGACACACCCATGCTCATGTAGAGAGCTGGTAGGATGGACCTGCCTCTGGAGTGATTGCCACTTGTCTGATGAACAGAGAAACCTATTAAAAATGTGAAGGCTCATAAACTTTGTCAGAGAAGAATGGATCCACTAAGTGTGATATGTGCTAATGTAAGTATGAATGTGTGTATCTTCTCCTTAGCTGACTCTGGTGCATTAAAGGGTGGAGGGTGATCAGGTAATGATAATTTAACAAATTCTAAGTGTGTAATTATACTTAAGCTTTCCTATGGTTACATATTTCTTTACTTCAACTGGTCTATTACAATGCCTCTTTCCTCCCTCCTTCTCTTTCTCTGCCCTTCCTCTCTGTTCCTTCTTCCTTGCTTCTTCCCTTCCTTTCTTCCTCTCCGCTTATACTTGTTTGAACCACATATAAATATTAAAAATAAATTAAATATAAACCTGACAATTGATAAAACCTTCCAAATTGTTCCTACCTAGAAATCTTACCTTCATCCAAATATATAGAACTTATCACGTGTACCTGAAACTTATAAATTCACTCCATAATGATTTATGATAGCCTTGTATTTTAGCTTGTCAATAACTTATGTGTATGTGTGTGTAAAAGTTCCACATATTTACACCTAGCTTTAAAAATAGAATGTAACGTCCTTTTGATCAAGGAGCATGTCTTACACATGTTAACACAAAAAGTGGTCAGTAAATATTTGTTAAGTTTCATTTGTGCTGGTAGACTATAAAGGGCTATGAATCCAAGTCAGAAGATTTGGGTTTCAGTCCCAGTTGTGTTCCTAACATTTGTACCATGTGGGACAAATCAATCCCTTGGGGCCTACTTCTTTGTGTATATGATAGTGCACAATTTAACAAAGAAAGAATGCAGGAGGCAAACTTGGAAAGAAACTTCTAAGATAGCTTATAAGTCTTGTTTTCTTTCTCCCTTGGGTCTCACACCTTGAAGGGATGCTGTGCCCCAAAGCAGAGCCATGCAGACCCATTCTACCTGGTGTCAACATGGCCTCTCCAGTTGCCCCAAAATAGCCTTATGGGGCAGCTTGTGGACGAGGGCTGCAGTGCTGCAGCAGCCTTGCTGTAAGAGATAACGATGTCCTCCTCTTTAATACAAGAATGAAAGGACTCCATTCTTCTCCAAGTTGCCATTTAAACTATATTGGTCCAGAAGCTCAAGTCCTATAGAACAGAACTAAAGCTTTACAACACAGTTTGCAAACAAGTAAAGGTTTTAGTAAAAATGCAAAGTAAGGCTGGATCAAAAGGACACCATGTTCAGGTGAAACACTTAGAGTGAAAACACTAAGACAAACAATGTGCTCTTGGATCCATAGATCGATTTATGGATCCAAAGCTTCTTTCAATGTAAGGACAGCATGACATTATAGTCACATAAAGGACACACACCACAAGGTCAAATGACACTCTGCTGGCCACACCTTGCCTGCCTTTGATTACTTTTTCATTTCCGCTCTCACTGGCAAAGGGATGATTCTGTGCTGTATGGACTACATTTTTGATGTGAATTCTCATACTCATAAGAATGGTAAATATTATATAATAGCTTCTAGGATAGTCTATATCATGGAATTATTGTTTGGAGCCATTTGGACAGTCCTCATTTAAGGAATGCATAAGCTCAGTACACTGATATTGGCTGACTAGATAAAGTGGAAGAAAATTGTTTATTTGATTCAGAGAATGGAGCCTCTTGTTTGTAATGTCAATGTATATGTACGTACAGGCTACGCAGATGGAAGTAAATGCCCAGGATAAAAGTAACTAGAAAGTCTGAGAAAGCCACAGATCAGAGCTGGACAGATTATTTAGGGTCTGGCTAGATGTGGTATCAAGGCATCAGTCAACAGCAACAATATTGTGATTTATAGAGCTTTTTATAGTTTAATAGGTATTTTCATGCACATTTTCTTATGCAATCCAGGCCCAGCTCTATAAGAAGCGTGTTATTATCCCCATTTTCCTGATGAAGAAGAAAGTTTAGAGAGGATTAATGAATTGCCAGTGTCCTAACTCTGCTACTAACCAGCTTGAGCAAGTAACCTTTCCTGTCAGTGTCTCAGGCTCTATAGAGGTACAATGTAGATGATAATAATAATAATACTTAGCTCATATTGATGCTGTGAGAAAAAAATGAGTTATGCATATAAAGTGCTAAAAATAGTGTGTGAAATATAGTAAGCCTCAACAAATATTAGCTAAAGATTGTGCTGATTGTATGAAGAAGGACTGGGATATAAATGTGGGTCTTCTGATGTCAAGTCCAGTGAGAGTCCCACTGTGGTACAGCTGTTCTTTGACTAGAAGGGTCTGAAGTGAAACTCAGAGGCCCTAGATTCTAGAAGCATGTGTATTTGTGTGTGTGTCTGCAGGGAAGAGAGGCAGGAAGAGAAGATCAAGCTCAAGGTCTGAGCAATAAGGACCAGGTTATTACTGTGGGGCATGACTTGAGAGAGAGGATCTCCTATTAAGTCAGATTCTTCTCTGGGAGTCTGGTTTGCTGCCTTGTAGGGCTGGGACTATGTCCCTGGAACAACTAGCCTGAGGTCTGTAGGCAGAGATGAGAGATGGGCAACTGGGCTGTTCATGACCTTGTGCCAGCTAGTTTGGACATCATGTAAACTTAGAGAATGGAAAGCCCAGTGATTTCTTCTGATTCTTGATGACAGAGAAGTATTAAAAAACTGCTTTTAGATTGTGCCTTAGAAATTTTGTGACATATAAAAGATGGAGGTTGGAAACCATGAGTCAAGTTCATAGTGTGATTGGAAAATTTTGGGAAAGAAATCGTATAATCACTAGTTATTAATCTCATAAATTCTGGTATACTTAGACCACATGACCGATTGTCTCTAACGTGAGGAGTTAGAATTTGGACAAAAAGAAGGAACTATTTAATAATTGCAAGTTTCTACATTGTACTCTGTTGAAAGTTACTCAAATTTAATAGCTCTGTGATTTTCAGCCAGAGAGTTAAATCTCTGAGTCTCATAGTCATCATTGGAAAGAGATTCCTACTTTAGGGAGTTGCTGTAAAAATCAAATGTGAAAATACTTTTTGAAAATTGTATGATGTATGATGACTAATTGTCTCCCAATTTAACATAATCTTTCCTTCCGGTTTATTTTTTAGCTGTATAATCCCAAACTTCCAAAATTTGTTGACAGAAGATACCGGTAGATTGCCAATCCAACTAGCGATAAGAACTCTATTTCCAATTTATGGATTATACCAACACATGAAGGTGTGGGAAGACTAAAGGCAGAATGACCAGTCAGGAGAGTGTTGTAAAACGGCCAGTTTATGGGAATTGGATCCTCTGTAACTGAGATTATGGGATGTCAGGAGTCAGGAGGAGGAAATGCATTGGTGAAGAGATAATGAGTTCAATCTTAGCCGTGTCCAAATGTTGAAGCAGAATCTCAGAGTCATCTCTGAAATTTATTCAGAGATGCCATTTTAAGTCATTTACTAAGCCTTGAAAAGTCACCCTTCTCGATACCTGGAAAAAGTCATCTCTCTTTCATTTTTGCTGCCAAGATGACCCTCATCATTTCTAGGCTGACAACTGCCATAGGCTCCTCACTAGTCCGTCTGCTTTCACTCTCAGGCCTTGCAATTTCCTCAGCCACACTAATCGCATTTAAGTTGCTAAGAATAAAAAAATATATTCTTCCTCACTCAACTCCAAAATCACAAGCATTTGGAGCCTATTGATCTGCCCTTGTTTAGACCCAATGAACTAGAAGTTTCACTTCAAGAGGCAACTGCTATGTGCTGAGTTAAATCACTCCTTCACTTCAAATTTTACATGAATATCCTGGGGTCCCTTGTGATTCCTCTCAGAGGACATATCAAGAAAGTAAATGGTTATTCTGAAATTGTTGCAAAGCTTTCAAGGAAGTGATGTTTGAACACTGTGAAATGTGTAAATAAGATTTACCAAGTAGTCAGTTCTTGGTTTAATTAAAGTTGAACAGGTGTTCATGAAAAGTTCATAGTTTACATAACAAAGCTTACATTTGGCTGGAATAGTTTTAAAAGTTCTACTGAGAAAAAAAGCACATGGAACATTCTGGCAAATTCTAGAATGAATAAAAACTATTGCCTAATACCCCAATGAGAGTGTAGGGACCTGAAATTGGCCACCCCAAGATATGTCTGTTTGGCATCAGGATTATTTGAGGCTGATTGCTTTTGATAAACTGGGACAGGGAAGGAGGCTCTGAGGAATGGAACTTGCCCTTTGTTAGGACACCTTTACATTTGTAAGGTAAATCTCTATCTGTAAAAGGTGTCTCCCTCTTTGTACCAGGAAGAAGAAAGGAGATGACTTTCTCTCCAAAAACTCTTAATCAATACCAAAGGCAAGGACTTAAAATCTGCATTTTATTGTGCTTCTCTGGTAACCTCCTGTAACTGACTTCCCTCCCCCTCCCAACGTTGGCATTTCTTTAAGGATTAAGCATCTTTCCTTAGGCTAGGAACTGATTGCTGTGCTCACCTGTGACTGCCCAGATCCAGACAACCGACTTGCTTCGTGCTACGCCCACCACCAAGATAGCAGACCACTACCTGCTGTGTCCATCAAGCACTATGCCGATGGGGGCAATCTTGTGACTATTGTGGGAGGGACTTTTCAGTCACATGTGAAACACCCTGTTTGGGGGTATATATCGACTATGTGCACCCCACTTCTTCGGTGCCCTTTCTTCCTTCGGGAAGAAAGGCCCCGGGCCATGGTTCCTCATAAAGCTTTGTTTAATTTTCTCTTGCTATTCTGTCTCATGTGAATTTAATTCATTCTCTGGCCAGACGAACCCACATTTGGGAAGAGGAAACGTCTTCCTCCCCTACAAGAGCTAGATATGTATTGTGAATAGTTGCAGAGAGAACATAGTAATTACAATTTGATTGTGAAGCAAAAACTAAATCAGATTAAAATTCTGAAGGGATATATCACTGGAAGTAAAGAAAGTATTTTTTTGGCAATTTCATATATTCCTAGAGTGCCTAATATCTTTGATTTTTTTTTAAATACACAGGCCCTTTATAAAGTGATTGTCTTGATTTCTTCCTATGGTTTATGAAATCCAGCAGTCTTCAAAGGTAAAATTATGAGCAAATAAGGGTGTTGAAGGTCATTTCAATCACTATCGTGCATGATATGTATGCACTTGACCTTTGAGCATTAAACCATTGGTTGAGCATCACAATTTTGAAGGTCATTAACTGTGATGGGTCTATGAAATTAAGAAAGACTGAGAGTAAAAAGCTAAAAGTTGTCAGTAACTGTAGGGTGCTCTATGTATAAAGTTATTAGATAATTAAAGAGTGAAATCTCACATGAGCATGTATATATGATATATATGTGTGTATATTATACATATATAATATGTGTGTGTGTGTGTATGTGTGATGTGGAGAGAGAGAGCAAGAGAAGGAGAGGAAGAGATGGGAGGGGAGAGAAAATAAAATTTTATTAATATTACTGAAGGAAGGGAAAAAGAAAATTGCTGTGGTGCTTTTTTAGTGGAAATATGTGATATGCTGGTAGGAGAGCAGGAGTTAGGGTAGGATTTGTTCAGAATCAGTAGAATGGTCACTTTATCACCTCTGGGGGCCTCCTGTCTTCCTTCTAGGCTGTTGGATATTATATTCCCTGTGTGGGAATGCTACACACAACTTGGTCAACTAAGAAGCTTTTGTTCTTAGATAAATTACTTTAATTCTATATCATTTATTTCACCAAATTCAAAAACTCTTATAGTAGCTACATCACAGCAGTATAGTCAGGAATTGTTTTTTTTTCAGAGGTGGGAGATTTATGGTACCCACCCATAGGAACCGCATCACCCTCACTGCAGACACAGAGCAATTAGCACGTGGCATTTTTGTTAGTTGTTTATTACCTATCTCTCCAGACCTTACTGTGAGGTCTTTGAGAGCAAGAGCTACCTCATTTGTCTTTATAATTCCAACAGAAAGGCCAATGCCTGACTCATAGAAGATGCTCAATAAATGATTATAGAATTCAAAGAAGTTTAGATTTTATCAAAAGTGCTTATGAGGGCATGACTCAATTTTACATTGCAAATTATTTAACGTAGCAAGTCCAAAAGCAAGTTTTTGTGCAGAACTATTAGCAAACCAATAACACGTATTTTTCACTTTTTAAGTAAAATGTTATAGTACAATGTTTCTTCCATAAAAAGCTCCATGACAGTAGGACACAAACGTCACTTAGGGATATACTACATTGTGGAAAAGGTCTGCGGTGACTTTAGAGTGTAGTTGCTTACTGAAATGGAAAACTATTCCACTCAAATCCAGACATTCTAGAAAATAATAAAAATTTATAGTCATGAGAATAAGGAAACTGTTTGAGGCAAATATATCTGTTTGAAGAATCTTTTTAAGGAACTTATCCTTTAATCATTATGGAGAACGGACCAAGAATAATTCAAGTAAGAGAAACTTGGAGATGGAGAAGGATGTTAAAAAAGTATTGAGAGTTTAATTAGAAAGCACTTCTTGCTGCTAAAATAACACCACTTCCTGTTATTTGATTGGCAACAGTGTACTTGGTGTGATTATCATTTAAGCCATGGAACACTATATTGGATTAGCTTCCATCTCTCTCAATCTCTTTCCTCAAACGTGACTCCCCTAGGCACCTACAAGGCCCAGAGAAAAGCTGAAGTGTTACACACGGAAACAGAAGTGTCCTTAAATACTGCTATGGAGCAGCACAGCTTGCCTTCTCCACAACAAGGCAGAAAGGGCTGAACTTTAAATCAAGCTCAGGGTGATGGTGCATGGGCTGGCTGTGTGGAATGCCCCAAGGGGTGAAAGATCAATTCAGCTTTGCTGAGCCATGTCAGCAGTGGGTATCTTTAAGATGCTGACATGGCTCTGGTTGACAGTTTGAAGAAATTTTACTGCTTTGATAAGGTTAAAGGGGGCAACCAACCAGGAATAGAAAACAAAACACGAGGCTGCTTAGAAGCTTGGTTGGATGCTAGAAACGAGTTGTCAACTGGCAATACTACCAACACTCATTACCTCCTTTTCATTAAAAAAAAAAAAAAAAAAAAAGAGGAAGAAATGAAAGCAAAGAAAAGGAAAAAAATCAAAGTCTCTCATAAAAACTAGCCCACTGATTTAGAACATTCATCAGCTAGTTTGGCTGATATTGCAAAACAAATTTTGGCTACTTCCAGTTAAATGCACATAATGTCTATCGTATATAATCCCTTTGAGCTGTATAATAGCACCAATTAAAAATCCTTATGGGATCATGGAAGGAATCACGGCCTTTATGGATCTGCTGGGAAAGATAAAAAAGTTTGTATTTTTTTCAGAAAATATGAAATCTAAAAATAAACAATTACTGTTGATGTCCATACAATATAAAAAATTAGTCCAGTAAAATTTAGTGATATACGCCTAAATATGACCTATACTCTTATTTTTAGAAATCAAGCAAAAGTGTTAAATTTATGCCTTGACATTGACCATGGCCACTTAGCTTTCATTTTAAGAAACTCAACTGAGCAACATGGGACAGAACATAACTTATTAAAGAGGTTATCAAAATATTCCCAAGGAGCCCACAATCGCTGTTGCACGAAATAATAAAATATCTGGTTGGATATATTTGTTCACTTTTTAAAAAAGAAAATTCCACTTGTGCTGCTCTCAGGATCTAAATATCTGTTTTATAAAGATGTATCTAGGGGAGTTAGTTACAAAGCATAACACTTCGAATTTCTGCTTATAATATTAATGAGTGAGTGAGTCATTAATTACTTGAAGTCATGTAAACTGAGTGTGCATTATGTACCTATTGCTGTTCTAAGATCTAGGGATTCAGCAATGAAAAAAGCAAAAGTACCTTCTCTCAAGGAGCTCAAATCGAGCAGAAGGGGCCATAGACAGAGGGAGAAAGATAGGAAAAGTAAGCATAACTGGTAAGTCAACGATCTGCAGTGTTAGAAGATGAGGAGCTCTGTAAAAGAAAAAGAAGATGAGAGAGCAGAAGAAGAGGGTGTGATGTTTGTTGCACCATTAAATACAAGGGTCAAACTAAGCTTTATGGAAGAGAGATTTGAATTAAGAGAAGAAACTGTGTGTGTCTGTGTATGTGGTGGGAGGTGGGAGGGGACTCCAAAGAGAGCGAGTGCAAGGCTCTAAGGCTGGAGTACGGACCTGGAGCATTTAAAGAAAGCAAGGGGACTCGGGTTGGTAGGAGAGCATGATAGAAATGGAGAAAAAAGGAAGTGAAGTTAGAGAGGGAATTGGGAGCCAGATTACGTGGGCTTTGTAGTCTTTGATGGAAGTAAGGAATCATTAGAGGATTTTGAGCAGAGAAGTGACATGATCTGACTTATGTGTTCAAAAGATGACTCATGGAGGCAGGAAAACCATTAGGAAGCTGTGTCAGAAATCCAGGAGAGCTGACTCAGACCAGGGTGGTAGAAATGATGGTGATAAGCATTCAGATTCTGGATATACTGTGTTTCGCTCTTTATTTTGAGCTAATTTTTTTATAGCCTTACAGAAATTTGCAAAAATAGACTAAGAATTCCTGTATATACCTCACTCAGCTTCCCCTAATGGTAACATCTTACATAACCATAGTAGAATTATCAAATTAATATTGATGCCCTGCTATTAACTAAACTCCAGGCCCTATTCAAACGTCATCAATTTTTCTAATGTCTTTTTCCTGTTCCAAGATATTATCCATGATCCTGCCTTGCATTTACTTGCTATTTCTCCTTAGTCTTCTCCAATCTGCGACAGCCCTTAGTCTTTCTTATCTTTCATAATCTTGTCTTTTTTGAATAATACTGATCAGTTATTTTGTTGAATGCCCTGCAATTTGATTGTCATGTTTTCTCATGAATAGAATGAGTTTATACATTTTAGTCAAGAATACCATAGAAATGATATATATTTCTCAGTGTAGCATGACAAAGGGTTCATGATACCAATACATCTTATTACCGGTGATGTCAACTTTAATCACTTGGTTATGGTGGTGTCTTCCCAACTTCTCTACTGCAAAGTTCATACTTATATACCACGCAAATCTGTTTCTCCTCAAACATCTGTCCACTAATTTCAGTATCCATCAGTGGATCTTGTCTGCAACAATTATTCCTATAGTGTTGTTACAGGCTGTTTCTAGCTGAAATTAAAAATACACAGGTTAAATTACAACCTGACTAGCAATGTCTTCCTTATCTGAAGTAAAACTTTCCCAGCAACTGAGGCTGGCAACTCAAAGAATATATAATCTTTCCTTCCTCATGTCGTCTGCTTATGCTCCCCTTCCCTTAGGACATAAGAATAACCCTGATTCTGGGGAGTCCAGATAACATCTTGCAACAAAGGAGTCTGGTTATCATGTCCCGCACTTTGCCAACCATAAAGAAGAAAAACTTCTGCATCAGCGGATGAGCTTCCTGCCACTAGAACCCACAATCCACCATGGAGGCAGACAACCAAAGACACCTGCCTGTGGATCCCCTTATCTCAACATCCTCCTCCCTTCCAACAGCCTCATAAGGCTAAAGGCAGGCTTGTGGGAAAGCACTGACCAACAAGGCCACAGGCTCCTCCTCCCTACAAGTAGCCACGTTCCTCACAACCTCTAAAACCCCTTACTCACTTCTTAATGAGGAATCAGCAGTTTCCAAGGGACTAGCTTGCTGCTGCTGCTCCCTTTGCCTAGTAAAGAAATAAAGCTTTATTTTTTTCCTTTTCATCCAAAACTCTTTTCTCGTTATTTGAATTGGCACCCAGTTCAGAAACCCAACTTCAGGTCACGGTTTTTGTCTAATAATGATTTTATACTTCTTTTACTATGCTTTTAATTACAGTCTTATTGTAAGGAAGGGCTATCTCCTCTCCCCTAGGTATTTATTGATTCTATTTTTTTTATCTTATTCTATTGGTTAAAATTGAATGCTATCACTTATTTTGTGTTCAAATTGTGCAGCTTTGATTATTGGAACCCTTTCAGGTTGGCGGCTCTGTTGTTTCTACCAGCCCCCATTCTTTTTTATCACTTCCTTATTTCTGGTACTATAAGACGTTTCAGGCTTGTCTTTTCTTTTCCCCTACCCCAGCCCCTAATCAACCATTTCTCCATTGATCCCTCATTTCCTTTATCGGAAAATGGTGTTTAAAAGTGATTATCAGGGCACTAATTAGTAAGCTAATCTGCTCACTGCTACTGGATTTCATCTTCTAGGTTCTCTTGGTGAACAGAGCTAGGGTGCTTTTGAAAATTCTAATGCTAGTCTAGTTCCTTTGGCTTTAATGGCCTTTCTTCAAAGCCCTTTTAATTTTTCATTTGACTCTCTTCTTCCTTGGGTATCTTCTAATTTATTCTTCATTTATCAGGTAATTTTGTCATTTTCTTGCAATTTTTTTGGCATTCAATCTACTCCTTTTTTATTTCTCCTATGTTTTAGTCCATTTCAGCCTTTAGTTTTTTGCATTTATGATTCAGGGTGAATTCTAATATCCTTAAATGCTTCTTTGAGTATCTGTATTTAATTCTGTTTGAATTATAGACCTAGACTTTTCTTTTGTTTCATGATTATTTTCTAGGGAAGTTTTCCTCTATATATTTGTGTGAAATTTTGTTTCCAGGTTTTTTCTACAATAGTTCTCTATGGATTTTACTTCTCTTTTGTCAACTTTCATGATATTGGGGTGTTTTATGTGATTCCTACTAGAATTATTTTTCTATCAGTCCAGTAAAATCTAGGTCTTTAAATGGGCTTTTGTTTGTTCGTTTTGTTTCATTGGTGGGGAAGTTGCAAACTTTCCAATGTTATAGTTCTCTTTTGTCTTGTAGAACTTTAAAATCTCTCTCTGCCCTATTAACCGTGAAATTTCCCAAAAGCAGTTCTTTCCTTTCTTTATTTTTTTTCTCCCCCAGAAGCTATGCTTTTGGAAGACTGTCTTTCTGTATTGTGCCTATGCTTTTAAATTATACCCCACCCTTAAATCTCTTTAAATTGCACACCTGGACCTTTGTATACCCTTTGGTCCTTTAAATCAAGTGTATTTTGAAACTCCTTTCCTGTACTGAGTGCTCTGATCTACCTGGTTACTTTTTGCCATAATTCAGATTTTTGTGTGGATTTAATCTTTGTAATGGCCACCCCAACTCTTGCATTTTGCTAGCGACCCTCTTTTGTTTTCTTGACAGTTTTCTCTGTCTGCCTTTGCTTACTGCACAGCTTTGTGGCTGGGCAGAAATGTGAAGGGTTAGAGTTCTGGCTTTTGTTCTTTTTTTCTCTTTAAACTCACAGGTATATTGAAGTTTCAGTATTCTCAGTTTTCAAGGAGAGTTCTGTTTTGTATCGGATTTTGTACTTGTGAAGCTATTTTTTATGGGGTTTGGGAAGTTGTTTAATACAAGACCTTCACTTGCCTTTAGCTACCTGGATGACCTCTGGATATATTTTCATTGTATAGCCAATAGGGTTTCCTAATAGATTATGTGTACGGTGAGAGAGGATGAAAGGATTAAAGGATGATTCCAAGACTTTTAGCCTAAACAACTGGAAAAACAGAGTTTCCAACAAATTATAGAAAAGACTTTTATGTGGGAAAGTTTTGGAGGGTACCTAAGTAATAACTTCAGTGTCATTCTGGACTGTGTAGTCACAGTTTTTCTCAGAAAAAAGGCAAAACCAAGATTTTACAGTTATTTCTCTCAGTCTTATAGTAGATAAATTTCAAGTCTGTTTTGTTTTTTGTATTTCTTTTCTATATATACATATCCTGGAGTCACTCTAATTTTTATTTTAACTTCTGTTGGCATTTTTTCCATTCAGGTTTATCTCTATTTTTCATCTTCAAGTTACGTTGGTTTCCCCATCACCACTCTCACTCCTTTTCAGAGAAAATCTTTCTCCAACATACAGAAGGTAATCAAAAACTGGGTTTTCTGTCTATCTCTCTCAGCTAAAGTTAAATATGCTGTGATAATAAACAACTCCAAAATCTCAGTGCCTTAAATCAATAAAATATATTTCTCACTAAAGTTACACATCTATGACAGGTTTGTTGAAGTTTGCTCCATGTCTTCTTTGCTCCAAAATTCCAGCTGATGAAATAACCTCTATCTGGAACATTACTGATCTCATGAAAGAAGGAAGAGACATGGTGAGCCATGCTTCTACTCAGAAGTGATGCACGAAACTTCTGCTCGCATTTCATTGGCTTAAGCAGGTCATATGGATGGAACTGACAGCAATGAAGGAAAGAAACTCAATCCTCCAGCAAGGGGAGTCCAGTGGGAGTGTGAGGGGTGGGCATCAGATGTAGGTGGACAGAAATCTAAATCTAACCTACCACATTCTTCCTCTTGCCTGTATGCTTTCTGAGAGAACTGTGCTCTACCATTGTAGGTTTTGCTCCCAGTGCTAGTTTTTTCATGGAGTGCTTTCTAGCTACAACTCCTCATCTGCTAGACTGTCTAGTTCCCTTTTTCAATAAAGTCCTGGATAGGAGGAATATTTTTGTGACAAGGTTCCAGTCACATGGCGTGACTACATCCTCAGGCTGGTTTGCTTCATTCATATCTTTTCAGTTTGGAGATAGAGGGTCAGCTATTCTTAGTGCCATTTTTCTAGCCTTGGAAATTCCATGACTCAATCTTCTACTAGTGTTTATTCAGTTAGTTACATGGCAGTCTTTTGAAACACAAAAGTTACCGAAGTAAAGAGATATTCTCATAGAACTGGGCATATTTACTTGCGAGTATACCTTAGGTAATTCTCCAACTTTATTCTTAAATTTGATGTAGTAAAACTGGTAGAAAAATATCACCTATAGCAAGGTGGACTTGAACTCAGACAAATACTACTAAACAAGTTTAATAAAGTCTCAATTATTCCTCTGTCTTCAAGGTAGTTTTGAAAATATGTAAAAAAAAATCTGATATTTCCAAAGATATCACATCTGCCACTGGAAAGCATTTTAGTCATTTGATCAGTGGCATAGTATAACTTCTTTATTTCTATGTCTTTTCCCTGATACTAATATTAAAATTAGTCTATATTCCATTCACTCACCCAAAAATATTTATTGATACCCAATTATGTGCCAGTACTTTGGCAAGGCATTAAGGAATCTTTGGTTTTCCTGAATGAGCTTGCTGTCTAGTGGTGAGATAAATATTGGTTAAACAAATAATTTTACAAATAATGAACTACAATTCTGAAGAAGATGTTTAGCCTACTAGTCCAGTGCATAAAAGGGAAATTTGATGGTACACAAATTGCTTGCGGGTGACTGTAAACCAGACGCTTATAAAGTTTGCTATGAATACTCTATGATACACAGAATTTGGAGACAGTTGTCAAATTACATACACAGATAAAAACCTGGCACATCATAGGCACTTCTGATGGTGTGTAACACAAAAGGTGGCCACTCAATTAGTACCCCAAGCAAATGCCAATGTTAATACAGTGTTTAAAGCAAAAATAAAAAAGATCTTTCTGAAGTCTAATATATGAGTTAAAATTTTGGAGATTTTTGAGTTTGCTTTGTCCCTAGGACTTTTATTCAAATTATTCAAAAGTTTACAGAGTTAGGAATGTTTCCTGATGAGCTGGATATTGTAGAAGAAATTTCTATTTCTAGAGGAGTTGTTAATTAACTTGGTTACCTTAAGCAAATAACAACCTCTGTGGGTGTCAGTTTTCTCAACTCTAAAATGAGAGATTAAATTGGATGATCTAAGCTTCCTTCTAGCTATGCTTGCTAAATGCTTCAAAGGATTGAAGCAGATTGAAAGGCAGTACATATTATAACAAATGCACCTGTAGGACTCCATCCTTAAGCAAACCAGGCACCTGTGCCATTTAATGTTTTCTTCCCAAGTTTTTACTCTCACTGTAATTCATCTGATACCATGAAAGCAATTAGCAACCCATACAAAGCAAACCACTAGCTTAATTATATTGACATTTAGATGTAAGGTTTATTTTGAGAAAAAAATGTCCAAAGAATCAATATAACACAAGATGATACTGTTATGTAAAATTGTTATTTATATAAATATATATAAGTATTATATACATATATGGCAATCCTATATAACTATTTTTCATGATCTTACACTTTTCTACTATAAAAGAGTTATGAGAGTTCCTGTTTGGGGAAAAAATAAATAAGTTAGTTTTTTGCTAAGAATATCAGGTCACATCCTCCTCAGAAAAATAATTTAGCACTTTTTAATTTGTATATGGTCAACTTGCACACATTGCTAAGCCCTGGGCTGTTTTGCATCCATCTGTTGGATGCTCAGACATTTCTATCAATCACACAGCAGATGCTGTTCAATCAGAATCCTTGGCTCTCTTCCCTGATTTTTTGGATGGAATGGAAGCCCAGTTAGGAGTTTTGGAGGCAGTGCTTCAATTTCTAGTGGATCCACTTGTCCATGCAAAGCAGCCACCTGATGCTCTCATGAAATCTATCAGTCAGGGTTTCCCACCCACTTGGGTGCCAGAAAGCTGTGGCTTAGATGAACTTTCAGCAACCACTCTCAGGCCACTCTTTACTACTCTTGGCCTTTAGGAAGTCTTGGTTGGTCCGGAAAGTTCCACAACAGGTCTAGCCTGACTTATAGCTAAAATTCTAGATTTGCCCTAAATCCCAGAATTCTAACAAATCCTCAGGAGAACTTGCATTCTTCCACAGGAATTTGGAATAGCTCCTGGGTATCTGAATTCTTTCAGGAAACCAGACAAGTTTCCATAGTTCTGGGCATATTCAGTTGCTTCAGAAGAGTTTTGGCTGATATTTATTAAGTAGATACACGTGTCAGGCATGGAGCTAAGTGTTTCTGAATGCATTTTCGAACGTTAATTCTCACACAACTGCCTTGAAGAGGATGCTTTTAGTATCACATTTTGCAGAGAAATTGAGTCTTAGAGAAGCTGAGTAACTTGTCCAAGCTTGCAAGTAGCATAGTCAGGAACTTCAACCCAGAACTGTCTGATTTTAACGCTCTAATACAAACCCGAAGCTATACTGCCTTTATTGGAATGTGGGCCCTCCCTACCTGTGTTTTCTTAGTACAGAAGATGACAGAAACCTGGAGGCAGATTTAGGGTTGCAGGAAGGATTTTGTTATTTTGGGTACACTTTTGAATTACACAAAGCTGGGCAAAATCGTGGCTCTGTCAATTACTGGATCTGTTATACTATACTTCTCTGAATCTCAGTGTCTATTTGTAAAAAGGGGACGATAGTGTATGTCTTACATGTTTATTACCAAGATTACATAATGTTAATGCATAGAAAACTCTTGGCAAATAACTCTTATATTGGCGTCATACCTGATAAATAAGTATTCTCTTCTTTCCTTTCCTTCTCAGACATCTCAAAGCAAACAGGGCATTCTTTGGGATATACTGGAGTCTTATGAGTTCAGGAATCGCTTGGAGAACCAAGAGATATCGTTTGTCTCCTCCACCTGGTGAACACTTTCGCATTATTAAATCTTTCTTGTGAAGATTTCCCTGACATCTTAACAAATTTAGTCATAGCTTCATCTGTGTTCCAGGGATTGTGATGATGATTCTTACACCAGTCTCCCCAACCAGACTGGATTGTCTAAGAATAGAATGTAGATTATGTGTTTTAGTCCCACTACCTAGCACACACCACATGCCCAATAAGTGAATGAATAAACTAGTGCAACCATGTTTGCTTTAAGATTTTTCACAATAGTTTTAACAAGCAATCACTGAAAAACAAATTTTAGAATCTCAAATTTTACTATTCTTAAATTCTGTAAGGTATAAAAAGATAAATGTAGAGACTTTTAAATCTCTAATAGGAGATCTATATACTTCTAATTGGAAAAGGCTTCACAAAAGTGCTTTGCCAAGAAATCAGCTTCATGTAAATTATTAAAAGAGGACTTTCCCATTGCGCCACCCTGAATCCTGCTACAGCGGGATGGTATACAATCTGAAATTAAATGCATTTACTTCACCCACTGTTATCTAGTAGGATACACTCTGGGGCCAGAGGGTGAGATGGAAATGGTGGAAATTCTCTTTGAAACAAGATATTAGAAGCAGCAGAGAGCAGTGCCACCAAAATGAGTCCCTTGGAGGAACATTGCCCAAGGTGCTTTACCCCTGACTGTATCCCCATACCTGCCCTGGTGTTCATCCTTGAGAGTGAGATCATGTGCAATAGCCACAGCAGGGCCAAAATATGCCAGGCAGTCTTGAAGTGAGGGAGTTATTTGACTAGTTCCTTGTCTTATTTGAACTTTGTATCTAGAGGCAGCCCATGATCCCTTAAATAATCCATGTCTTGAAGCTAAGGTAACGGATTAACTTGGTGAAATTGGTAATTCTGACTTCATTAGAAAACAACATGAAGACATTTTCTAGTGACTGATAACTAATACTAAGAAAAATGAATGATAGCGTAATTCTGAGCTTCAATTTTCAATATAATATAAATAAGAGGATTGCTAATTATTCTGGGGACCACTGGAAAATGCCAAACAGACGATTTGTTCTCTAAAACTCTTTGGGGAAATTGAATTACCTGCTTTTACTCTTTTCTCTGACAACTGATCTACTTTGTACGGCTCAGCCTGTTCAAAACAACAGTTGTTGTTTTTCTGTCTGAAAGTTGGGATTCTATTCATCTTTCTTTTAAAAGTTGTCACCAATTTATAACGTATTAATTGATAACAATCTCATTTAAAAGTTCAAATATTGGTTTTCTAGACTAGAAATAATGCAGAATAGGGGAGATTATTTTTTACTCTTAGGGCAAAAAAACCTTAAGCTCAAAACACTCAAGCGTACAAGTTGGCATCTTATCTTGAATTTGGGACGCAAGCATGTCACTGAACATGATGTGTTCTGTGACTAATAGAAACTGTAGTATAGTGCATTAAAGAAGCAAAGAAACAGTTTAGGAGTTTAGGGCAATGCCATTATCCTAAGAAACTAGATTATTACTCCACCATCTTACCTCTTGGCATCCATCCTCACTTCATAGTCCAACAGGACTGCTGGATATCCAGCCATACTGTCTAGATTTCATTCTGAAATAAGGGTGGGTGGAAGAGGGAAAAGTTGCCCTCTCCCTTCCCGTGAGGAATGTTTTTGGAAGTCTGCTTGTGTACCACTTACCAGGACTTAGTCACACGGGCCGCATAGCTTATAGCGAGGCCCTGTGCAGAGAGGAAAGTGGGGAAGTGGAATTAGGAGTCTTTGTCACAGCTCATAATTTAAACTGTGGACCTCACATAGTAAAGGAAACAATAAAAACTACAGATTTTTCTAAGAGTTTATTATGTGCCAAGCATTAAACTAAGTGCTTTATATGCTTTTTTATTTTTCATTTAATGTTTAAAACAACCATATACAGTTGAGGAAAATGATGTTCAGAGAGGTTAAGTAACCATTCAAGGCCACGCGCCAGTGGCAACACCAGATCTGAACCCAGATTATTCCACACTGTATTGCTTTGCTAAAGTAACAATACATTAGTAGAGCAGAATAGAGAGCATATATAATAATTTAATACAAGATAAAGCTCTCATCAATTTATTAGGGAAAAAAGATTATATATTTTATGATACAAAGGTAATTGGTTTATTATTTAGGAAAAAGCCAGGCTAGCTCCTCAACTCAGAACATACAATAAGATTAAGTTTATGTGAATTTTAAAAACCAAAACTACAAAATACTTCAACAAAATATATAAATGTATCTCATCTGTACTGACTCAACATGGGACTTCTGATCATATGTGTAAGGAACAAAATGCAAATGAAAAAAATTAATTTAACTTTGGAATCATTGCCCCCAAAAATAAGAAGAAAAAATAAAGATGAACTAGCAAAGAAGATTTAAAACAAACAGAATATTCAGAACACATTTTTGATTTGATACATAGAAGTTTCATGCAAATTTGAGTAAACTAAATATTGGCAAAAATCATGAACAATAATCAGGAAACATAAACACAAGTGAATAAACAACATAGGAACACACTAAACATGATAAATATCTGGCCATTTTTCACCTATCAAAAATTAACAAAATTAAAAAGCCAATCTTGGTTAGGTTGCAGTATTCTCATGTATTGATAAGACTGTTCTAAAAAAGCAATTGGGCACTATGGCTCAAGTCTCCTTGAAGAAACCGTACTTTTTGACTTAAAACCTTGACCACTTAATCCTTCTTTATGAATCTATTCTAAGGATATACTGGTTAAATATTTATTTCCAACTGTGTTTATCACAGAATTGTTTATAGGCAGTGACACAAAAAGAATATGTGTATCGTATAGTGACAATATGAATAGTAGAGTTTGGGCAAGACTACGGTCTACAGAGCCAGAAATTTGAGTTCCACTACTTACCCGGTGTGACACCTTAAAGAGTTGTCTAACCTCTCTGTGTCTGTTTGCTTAGCTGTGAAATAGGCATGGTAATGATAATAATAATAATAATATCTCCTTCATGGAGTTGAACAACACTTAGAACAGTAATTGGTACAAAGAAAGAGTTAGTCATTGTTTCAAGTATTGTAATTATCATTATTTTATGATTATTATTATTATGGCATATACATAGGTATCCTTTTATCCAGCCAAGAAAATTGTGCTCTTAAATACAGTTGAATGACATGAAATAGCTCTTAATAATATGTTAATAAATATACAAATTATATAAATACTATTTTTCTATTTTAGTAAAGTTATATTTATAGATTGAAGACTGGAAGAAAATATAAAAATGTGAACAGTGTTTACCTCTGGGATTGGGGGGATTATGTGTGATGGAATTCACCATATCAACAGACTAAAAAAGAAAAAAATATCGAGTCATCTCAATAGATATAGGACTTGCATTTGGTGAAATCAACATCCATTCATGATAATAACTCAGCAAACTAGGAGTAAAAGGGAAATTCTTCAACTTCATGTATGGCATCTATTGAAAAACCTACAATGAGCATACTTTACAGGTGAAAGACTGAATTGTTTTCCCCCTAAGATTGGAAACAAGGCAAGAATGTCTGTTCTTACCACTCCTTTTCAACATTAAATTGGAAGTTTTGTCCTGTCTTTCAGTACAATAATGCAAGAAAAAATTGCAAAAGGCCAACGGATTAGAAATGAAAACATAAAATTGTCTTGATTTGAGATAATGTGATTTTCTATGTAGAAAATTCCAAAAAACTTATATAAAAACTACAAAAAGATCTATTAAGTGAGTTTGGCTAAGTTGCAGGATATAAAGTCAACATACACAAACAACTGTCTATTGTATTTCTGTATGTTACCTATAAATAATTGCAAACTGTAATATTTTTTAAAGTTCCATTTAAAGTAGCACTCCCAGAAAGGAACTATTTAAGGATAAATCTAATAAAGTATGTGAAATTTTGTATGCTGAAAGCTATAGATTATTGAGAAAAGTGAAAGCTATAGAATATTATGGCCTAAATAAATTGTGAGATATATCAGACTCATTCATTGGAAGATTGAATATTGTTAGATATGTCAATTCCATCCCAAATTAATCTACAGAATCAACACAACCCCGATAAAATACCAGCAGGATTTTTTGAAGGAATCAACAAGCTAATTCTAAAATTTACATGGAGAAGAAAAGGGCGTTGAATAGCTTAAACAAAAGAACCAGGAAAGGTGGAGAACTCACATCACCAGATTTCAGTACTAATTACAAGGCTCGAGTAACCAAGACAGCATGCTATTAGCAAAGGATGTACACATAGATCAGCGGAACAGAACAGAGACACTAGAAGTAAATCAATGAATATATGATCAACTGATTTTTGACATATGTGCTAAAACAATTAAATGAACAAGTAATAGTGTTTTCAACTAATATTGCTGGAAAAATTGGGCATCCATATGCAAAAATATGAATCCTGATCTATAATTCACACCATTTATAAAAATTAACTCAAAATGGATCATAGACCGAAACGTAAAAATTAAAACTATAAAACTTCTATCAGAAATCATAAAAGGCACTTTTTGATTGTAGATTAGACAAAGGCTGTTGCTGTTGTTTTAGACAGGACACAAAAAGCATGAACCATGAAAGAAAACTTTGGTAAATTGGATTTTGTTGAAATTAAAAAGTTCTTCTCTTTGAAAGTTGCTGTTAAGATAGAAAAAGACAAGTTGCATACTTGGAGAAAATGTTTGCAAAACCATATCTGATAAAGGACATATATTTAGAACATATAAACAACTCTCACAATTCAATAATAAAAAACAATCCAAATAAAAAGTGGACAGATGGTTTGAACAGACACTTCATTGCAAAATAGACATGGACGTCAAACAAGCGCAAGCAAAGGTGTTTAACATTGTTAGGCGTAAGAGAAATGCACATTAAAAGCAAAGATACCACCACTCACATTAATATGTGTATTTTGCCCAATCTCTCATTTTTGTTTACTCAACAATCCTGAATCTAAATCTTACTTGGAATTCTGCGACTCAAATGAGGTGTGGTTTCCTTTCAGAAAGCCTAGTAGTTCTCAGCTTTGAGTCTTGGTCCTCATTAAGCACAGAGGGAGCTTCTAATACAGATGCCTTGGCTCCACTCCCTAGGATTCTGATTTATAAAATTGGCATGGGAATTTGCAAGTTTCACCAGCCTCCCAAATGAATCTGGTCTAGGTTTTCCCAGGACACATTTGGAGAGAAAATAGCTTAAAGCTGCCAGTAAAATTCTTTTTTTTTTTAAGATTTTATTTTTTCCTTTTTCTCCCAAAGCCCCCCAGTACATAGTTGTATATTCTTCATTGTGGGTCCATCTAGTTGTGGCATGTGGGACGCTGCCTCAGCGTGGTCTGTTGAGCAGTGCCATGTCCATGCCCAGGATTCGAACCAACAAAACACTGGGCCGCCTGCAGCGGAGCATGTGAACTTAACCACTCGGCCACGGGGCCAGCCCCTAAAATTCTTGAAAGAGATGTAAATCAAGTTATTATAAAAGGTGAAATAATTGCACTCAAGGTGAAATAATTGCACTAAGCTTGCCTTAAAGAAATAAAAAAGGTGAATGAATTTGTAATTTTTAAAAAATTAGGCCCATTTTTAAAAATCTGGGTATTTTATAAGTGCCAATTATTTATTCTTTTTCTCATTTTAGTTTAAGTATATCCTTTAGGAGCAGTAAGATTAACTTAAATACGTAGTCCAAGAATTCCTTATAAAGACATGAAAACAAATAAGAGTAATCATTTTTAAAAATATGGCAAATGGAGGGCAGGTTCCATGGCCAAGTGGTTAAAGTGCCACACACTCTGCTTAGGCGGCCCAGGTTCGCAGGTTCGGATCCCGAGCACGGACATACTCCACTCATCAGTCATGCTGTGGAGGCATCCCACATACAAAATAGAGGAAGACTGGGACAGATATTAGCTTAGGGCTAAGCTTCCTCGAGCAAAAAACTGAGGAAGGTTGGCAATGGATGTTAGCTCAGGGTGAATCTTCCTCGCCAAAATAATAATAATAATAAGGCAAATGGTCTTAATTTTAAAGACAATTTTGTTAAAATTTTAAGTTATAAGTAGGAATTAGGTGCAAAATTAGCTCATGAATGATTCTTTAAATTCACTTTTTAGAATTCTGTATTTCAGTGGAAATTTTGTAAAATCCAACTGAAATATAGAGCATTGATCCTTTTCTCAATATATCCTTTTCATCTATCTTTACGTTAAATAGTGCAACAAAAGGCTTCCTCATCCTGATATTTGGTATAGTTATAATGTCTGTTCAATTCACTAGACATGCCAGAAACATTTCTTCAGCATTTCTTCAGCATTTCTTCTCTGATTCTGTAGCAGTTTGTGAGTTCATCATTACCCTGAACATTTTGATTTAAGCAAAGCAGGAACTCCAAGAATGAGGCCAAACAGGAAGGAAACAGAACTCGGTGCGCCAAAGTGAGCCTTTCAAAAACTGCCTGTCATCCGTGGTCTGTGGGGGCCCAGCCAACAGCAACTCCTTGGAGGGACTTCACAGACCTGGAACTCGGAATCAAAGCCTCTGTGTGGATGGCAGCTGTGACACTGATTAGGACAACGGCATCTCACTTTCTTAGAATTTGGGCATTACCATTATTAGAGATAATTGGGTACATGTAAAATTTATAGCCACTTAAGACTTCCCACTTCCCAGTCTTAGCATCTTTTGTTCTTAGGGAAGATTTACCTCACACATTCTTTCTAGAGGCATCTTCCTTATTTATACTGAAATAAAGCCTCGAGTCATGAACAACATTTGAAGGAGCCCATCATTCGTCTCAGGAGAAGGCCAAAGTGTTCCATCTCAATTGTACAATGTCCTAGAGCTACCCTAGGCAGCATCATCTCTGCCTAAAGTTTCTCTACTTGTAAATTAAAAAATAAGAATGTGTAGAGGGTCATAATTCTTCTCTGTACCTGTTCCACTCAGTTACAATAATTTTCTTTGTCTAGCAGAGCAGGAAAATAATATATCCAGTGCTCTTGGATAACATACTGAGCTGTCATCATAAGGCATATTGGCTAGATAGCGGTACTTTGCTGCTGTTATATATTCAGTAAGAATGGAGAAGTCTAAGTGTCTTTATGTGCAATACCACTCTCTATCCTGTTTTAAGTAGTTCACAGAAGAGTACCCTGTCCTTTTTGGGGAGGGCCAACATATTCTAGGTGGTGTCCAGTTCCTGACTGTAAAGTCCGGTGACTATTTTCACACTATTTTGTTCGAAACCACTTGCCACACCAACTGTGGGAGGTGAAGTAGCTACTACTATTTTAACAGCAATCCATGGACTTCATTTTGTCCTCCTAATCCTGGTCCACAGCCAGGGGGGCAGTACCTATGTTTACCAGGGCTGTAGAATCTTGAGCATGTCCTAGTATGCTCAAGCCCGCTCACTTCAAGAGCTCTACAAGGTAAAAATTCTCTGAGATTCTCATTCTATATATTCCTATCGTATATGTATATAAAATCCATAGAGAGTTCTATCAACTAAGTCAGAATGTGTAGGGCGTGATTCTGATGTGTAAGACAGAGTTTGGAATCACCTCCCTAGGATAGGAAAGGTTAGCATGGCTGCCTATTCCTTGACCCAATTTTCACACACAAACTTTGTCAATCTGATACTCACATTGCTACTGAGTTAAAATGCCCTGCCATTTTTCCTTCAAAAATTTTTTTTCAATTTGTGTCTACCACTCCATGTTATTTTTACTGCCGTAGTTATAGGTCTGGATTATTGTAACAGCCATGAGCTCACTCCTGTTATTTGCACCCTCTACTTTGCATACCATCTTTCTGACACATTTATTATAGAGTTCATTTGGTTGATGGTGTAGAACCATACTGTCAACTTTGCTGCCAAAGTTGGTTTGTTGCCTAGACCAACTTGTCTCTGCCATGGCTATTCTCAGTGCATCCACCTAGGCAGAAGACAAAGAAAAAGGGTATCAACCTTCATTCTGCTTCCCATCAATGCAATATCAAGTGCCAATATCACTCAGAATCCAGTTCCTGGGCTTGGAAGCAGGACATAGAGGTAAAAATCCTTGTTCTGTCATTTACCAGCTTTGTGCTCTTGGCCTTCAGTTTCCTCACCTATAAAAATAGATACTGAGCATGGGGCTGGCCCCGTGGCCGAGTGGTTAAGTTCGCGCGCTCCGCTGCAGGCGACCCAGTGTTTCGTTAGTTCGAATCCTGGGCGCGGACATGGCACTGCTCATCAGACCACGCTGAGGCAGCGTCCCACATGCCACAACTAGAAGAACCCACAACGAATAATACACAACTATGTACCGGGGGGCTTTGGGGAGACAAAGGAAAAAATAAAATCTTAAAAAAAAAAAAAAAAAAAAAGATACTGAGCAGTGGTTCCTAAACTGGGCTGTATGAGAATCTGGTAGGGAACTTATTAAAAATATGGATTCCCAGGTGCCCTGTAGGCATAAAGAAACAGAATGATGAAGTGTGGAGGTCTGGAATTTCTACATTTAATAAGGTTCCCAGGTACTTTTTATGCATCTATCTAACATTTGGCTAGTGTTTGAGGAACTTTGATGAGGTGACTTTTTGATGTCCTGTCCTGATTTAATAACCTATGATTCTAGGTCAAAGAAAGAAATAAAAGGAAAATAAAAATGAATAACATCTAGTCCCATGACTGGCACATATCTGACATTTTGCTGGTGTAGTTTGGTTCCCAGTGACTGTAACAATACTATTGTACATTAAATTGACAAACATTCTTTAGCCACTTTATACGCATTATCTCATGCAGTCTTAATCATATTCTACTAGGCAGCTGTTGATACTCTGCTCCTTTCTGAGGTGGCATAGGGGTTGGGTAAGAAGTAAGAAGGAAACTACCCAACATCCTGCCCAGCTAGTCATCTACTGCCTCTGGTCACTCCTGCTCCTTCACTGATGATTTTCACATGGCGATCACTGCATTTTTTCCAGGGCTACTCCTGTCACCATTCCTGGTAACTCCAACATCCTAATGGATCATGTAGCCAACATCATTGCGTCTCCATTCTTCAATTTCCTCTCTCTAGGAAACTTTTTCTCTGCTCTATTTCAGTCACCCATTTCGACAGTCAAACCCTTGAACTTGTCATTATAAATAACCTCTAATTCTGAAATCTCAGCTTCAACCATCACCTCCTCTAACCAGTTCACTTACTCTATTATTTCTGTTCCGATTTTTCTTCAACTTCGTGAATACATTATCCATTGAACCTGCAACTTCCTCACTGTCAATCATTCCTTTCATTTCCTCACATCACTCTTTACCTAACTTAGATTCCATGTTCCATAATGATAACCATTCCCTTACAAAGACTCACAACCCCTCTCCTTCTTCTATAACATCTGGTTAAGCATGGGTGTTGCTTAAACACTACTATCAGCTTACTCTGCGCCTGCACACCAGCAGCTAATTACACATTGCTGGAAAAAGAAAACCATGTAGACCAATGTCAATGTAAATTCATGACCTAAGATTTAAATGAATTATCCCTAGTTCTTCTTTAGTTTGTTGCTCTCACTACTCTGCAAAACTACCATTGCATACTTTCTTCTCTCTCAAAACATTTACGCCTTACAACTCCAACTCTTCATCAGCTGATGGCTTATTGAGAAAAGAGAAGAGGCCAGAGTAATAAGCGTATTTATGTTCTCAAATAACTTATTTTTTATTATCCCTTTGTTTTTCGCTATCAATCCATTCCAAGCCACCATCATCTCTTTCTAAGACTTCTGCAATAGCTTTTTAACCAGTCTCCCAGCTCTAATCCATATTCCACTACAATCCCTTTTCCATTCAGCAGTAGTGATCTACGAAAATACTCTGTATACATTTCCCATCACATTTAAAATATACACAGTCTCCTCAGTCTAGCTTATGAATCTCTCCATGATTTAGCCTTTGCCTAGCAATCTTTTCCCATATTACTCTCCCCCTTATTCACAAGTACATGCTGACCTTCTTGCGGTTCCCTGAGTATGCCCCACTCATTCTTGCCTCGAGGTATTTATACCAATTATTTTCTCTTTATGAAATGTTTATCTTCTTACTATTTGTAGCTCCCCTCTTTTTAGGTCTTGGCTTGAATGTCACTCTTCACAGTGCTTTAGGTGAGCAAGGCCTCCTATTGTGACCTCTTTACTCAGCTTCTAGAATAGAGACTGACAAGAGGGTAGACTCAAAAATACTGAATGAATTAACAAATTCTACCTGTGCAGATGAGAACATTGATGCTTGAAGAAATAAAGTTACTCAACCAGGGTTGCAAAAATAGAGAATTGCACATCTGGAATACAATTCTAGAGCTCTCTTACTCCCAGGCATGTGCTCCTAACTACTACATTCTCCTCCTAAAACTAGACTTGTGACTTGTTGCTATGCCTATGTTGTCCTCCCTTTAAAACCATCCTGCTAGGTAATCTCAAGGCACTACTTTGAAAACCTTTAGTAGCTCTCCGTTGCCTGTAGGTTAAAGTGAAAGCTCCTCTTTTTAATGTTTAACGCTAGAAGTTTCTCTTTCTATCATTTCTAGATCCATTTACAGCATTTAATATTACTAGAAAGAATATTTTCTAGAATTTCTAGCATTTAAATGTTTGGATCCTAACATTAATCTAGCAGTGTGAGGATGACACTGATTTCACCTCATCTGTGAAACATTTTTTCCATTACTGTACAAAATCCCTGGCTTGTTGTAGCCAACATTTGCCATGTTTAAAAATCCCTCTATTTCTTCCATTTAACTCCCGTCTTTTGAACACTGGTTCTATTTCCTTGTTTTTGCTCTCATCGGTGGGAGACATTCATCCATTAGATGTTCATTGAGGGCCAGCTCTGTGCCAGACATTACTTGGATTCAGGACCCTCCTCTGAATCAAGGCACTAGTAAAGGCTGTGCTCTAGAACATTCCAGGATGCACACATCTTTGGGTACAATGCCATTGAAGGAAGCTCCTGTAGGGCCCATTCTTCTGATGGCTTAACTTCTCATTTCATCAATCAGGGCTCCCTTTTGGCTTCGATTTTAAAGTTTCTAGAAAATCAATGGCAAACGGTATAAATCTTGCTACAAAGTTAATATGAACCAGCAGTTATCCTTCCTTTCTCTATCAAAGCTTGTAGTGAGTGAATTAAAAAGCAGAGAAGGGAAAGAAAACTTCTAAGTGCTCTCAATCTTCCTCTGTAGAAACCCACTGCCATGCTGAGGCAAACTTTAAGAAATATATACTTTTAATGAAGTCCCATTAAAAACAGATATACTGTGCTGGGTAGCTTTTATGTATTTCTTTTCACATCATTGCTGATTTCCCAAGGTACTTGTGTTCACAGAAGCTCTCCCTTTTCCCATCAGCCTGATCCTCCTGCCAAACACTTTCGTTAAGGCCACAAGGCAAAGATTTAGAGAAATTACTTCCATGGAAGCAAAATGATGCCTCCAAAACAGCACTGCAATTTTGAATCCTAGAGAGGGAGCACGCTGATTTAAAAAGAGAGAGTTCGCTCATGTTATAATTGAGGAAATTATGTTCAGTAATGCAGAACAAAAGAGAAGAGGAAAAGATAGAATACTGTATGCCCCTTTATTATTATTATTATTATTTTGAAAAATAATATTGGTCAGAATTTGGCCATACGGGACACTGTAGGGGCATTTCTTTCATTGTTTCAAATAAAGTGTAAGACTTTGAATTCTGAAACAGATATGGTGGCCCCCAAATTCTTCTTTCTATGCCCCAGGAACAGCTGGTGTACTCACCTGTTTCTGCCTGGACAGGATTCCTCCGCATAAGGACTGGCTTCCCCTAGTGATACTGGAGGTCCAGAGCATAATTCTGGTGGCTGACTCTTCAAAATAGGAATCCCTTTGAGTCTTTCTGGGAGTTTTCACTTCCAGTAATTCTAGCTAGAACACCAGATGACCAGTCTCCTGGTTCTCCAATCACTACTGACTGTATAAACTTGGTCATTTTTCTTTACTTTTCTAGGGTTTATTTCTTTTATTCATTAAGAGAAGCAAATAATACCTATATCATATGACTATCGTAAGGATTAAATGAACTCTGTGACAGCCTTCATCAAATCCTTCGCAGTCTGAAGTTGGGCATTTTTCTTATGAGCTACGACTGTCTTCTTTGGAGACAGAATCTTATTCTCAAAATCCTGTCTCTGCATCTTCTTGCTATTCATCTTTTGATTGAAGCAATTACCTGCTTCCTGAGATTTTTATTGCTTCCTTATGCCCTACTCCTTCATAAACATCCTCCGGTCGCTTATTACTAGATTTCCCAGATGGTCTGCTTGCCTATTGCAACTTATTTCATGCATTCATTTCATAATTATTTAACGCCCAGCTGCTCTGTGCCACGGAATAAGCTAGGCACTGTGGATAACAAGACAAAAACTAAGACAAAGTCTTGGGTACAGGTGATATATTTGAAAGGTAGGCCCAGGCTGAACAAGAGGGAAGTGAGGCAAACGGGACATGGAAGAGAGAAAGCCAATAATGGATGCATTGATGGGTGGACCGTGGAGCTCATGGTGGACCACTGGGGCTCAGTCCTCCTGGACACACTCTGAGGAACCTTGTAGAATGCAGCTCAGAATTTTCCCACCAAGAAATGGGAAAGCTGGGGATATTTATCCCTTGCCTGTTATCCCTGTTTGTTTGAGGAGTAGTGTCTGGGTCTTCAATCCTGGACAGTTCCAGGTTGCCTTGAACTTGAGTTGAGAAAGGGGCACTTTCATCTTTCAGGCTGAAAAAGAGCTTTCCAAGAAAGTCCTCAGGCAGAGAAGCAGAAAGAGGCAGGTATCTGCAAGGATGCTATCGGAGTATATGCAAACTGACCCCAGTATATGCAAACTACATGGAAATGAGCTGAGAGGCTGTGGGGCAGGGCAGCCACAGAATCTGCTGCATACTTATTATTTTTCAAAGTTGAGTCCCTTGACCCGGGTCCCCTAGTTTATATTCTTGCTCACCTCACTACTGCTCTAATGTTACTTGAATCTCAGCTCCTCCACAAACAGCTAACTGGTTCTAAACAAGCAAACACTGTAGAAGATATTTTACCTTGTATTTCTTACCTGTACTTCTCTTGGTCGTAGGTATGAGTGATTTCCCCGGCAGAATCAAGGTTTATGTGCTTTACATAGGCTAGGATGAAAGGCAGCTTCCCATTATATCCCTCTGCTCCAACAGACATTAACTGATGGGTTTTTTCCAGTTTTGTCGAGAAATAATTGACATACAGCACCATATAAGTTTAAGGGGTACAGCATAATGATTTGGCTTACGTATATTGTGAAATGATTACCACAATAAGTTAGTTAGCATCCACCATCTCATATAGATACCAAAATAAAGAAAAAATAAAAAAAAAGTTTTTTTCCTTATAATGAGAACTCTTAGGGTCTACTCTCTTAACAACTTTCAAATGTACCATACAGCAGTGTTGACTATAGTCATCATGCTGTACATTACATCTCTAGTACTTGTTTATCTTATAACTGGAACCTTGTACCTTTTGAACATCTTCATCCGATTCCCACTCTCCTCAGCCCTCACTTCTAGCAATCACAAAGCTGATCTCTTCTTCTATGAGTTTTTTGTTTTCGTTTTTTTTAGATTCCATATCTAAGTGAGATCAAACAGTATTTGTCTTTCTCTGTCTGACTTATTTCGCTTAGCATAATGTCCTCAGGGCCATCCATGTTCTCTCAAATGACAAGATCCACCTCTTTGTTACGATTGAATAATATTCTGTTATATATGTACACCACAACTTCTTTATCCATCCCTCCCTCTATAGATACTTAGGTTGTTTCCATGTCTTGGCTATTGTAAACAATGCTACTGTGAACACGGGCGTGCAGATATCTCATTGAGTGAGTGTTTCTGTTTCTTTCTAACATATTCCCAGAAGTGGAAGTGCTGGATCATATGGTAGCTCTATTTTTAATTTTTAGAGGAAACTTCATACTGTTTTCCATAGTGCTTATGCCAATTAACAATCACCTGGTGGGTTTTTATAGTCTGGAGTAGGCAACACATAGGGTAATTTTCTTTACCCATTGATTGTGAGAACTTCCCTCTAGCCTCAAAGTCTTTTACGATTTATGCAACTTTTCCTAAAGTCAAAATGATACTTAAGTATTTTTGGAAACTGTTTCACCTGTACCAAGTGATTCCTTCTCCCTACTTCAAGTATCCAAAATATGGTGAATTTTATGGCAGCAGTGGCCTTAGCCCCCACACTACCTCTTCTCTCCATCTTTTCCACTACTTCCAAAATCATCTTGCTAAAATATACATCCAAAAATAGCATTATCTTCCTCAAAAGTTTTGCTGTCAAGTTCAGACTTTGGTATGATATTCAAAATCCTAAGGATCTGGCTCCATCTACATCTCCTTCCTTAGATGCTTCTTAATCTATACTCTACTCTTCAATGTCTCTTTAGTTATGTTGTTCTCAACATTTGGAATATATACCTTCTTGCTTTGTTGCCGCTTACTGAAATCTCACTCGTTATGTAAGACACGAAATAGTTGTGACTTTCCACTTGACTGCTGAGCCTCTGCTATTACAGAAGCTGACATAACTTCCACCACCACATGATGACAGTGCAGATGGGGGGAAAAAATAGAAAGAGATGAAGCAGAGCGAAATTTTATATCCTGTACATATACAAGTTCAGATATTTAGCACTGAGTAATCTCATGGAAAAATGAATTCTGGCAAATATGTGGGTTGTTTTTAACTCTATTTTCTGAAATAACATGTGGTCAAGGATGAGGAAATCTAGGAAGATGGCAGCATAGCTGTACTGAATCCCACACAGAAACAGACAGGGGACTAGGATAGCTAAACAAAAGTTCCACAGCAACTGTACATAACAAAACTGAGTGTCAAGGAATCCCCAAGAACTCTAAAAGATAAGTGAATGGAAAACTTCAACAACAGCAACAAGATTGATATGGTGTCAGGAATGCGGGAGAGAAGCTGTCTTGATTGCCAGAACCCAGAATAACCAACAGGTACTGCATAGAAAGCTGGACGTGTAAATCTGATCAGGAGCTGGAGCACGGAGGGAGTCTGTGCAGTCCTCAATTCAAGGGTAAGTGCAGGATAATGGTGGTATATTGGTCAGGGCTAGAGTGGTCTGGGCCCCAAGCACTTCCGACCGTAACTGAAGAACAAAGTCCAACATGGAGGAGAACTTCCCAGGATAGAATCAAAATTGATCAGGACTGGAACCACAAGGCAAAGAAAAGAGAAGTTCCAGATAAATATGGTGAAGAGGGATAGAGCTGGAAGATCTCAGGATGTACCAGACCTTATATCTGAACACTTCACAAACATAGTACAACAGGGTGTTGCAGAGCTGGGAAGCCGGGAAATGTAGTCCAGTCTTGCCTCCTCTCCTAAGAGAAGAAAACTCAGCTAACAACATAAGAATGGAAAAGGACCATGGAACAACTCCACACAGAGTTATTATAAAGGAGAGAACAGAAAGACATGGCCACAGAACAACTGAAATTTCTAGCCTAATATTTGAATATGACATAAAAGAAATGAAGGAAATGTTAGAAATAGATGCTTTGGATAAACAGAATAAAGGACAATTAGAAAAGCTCAGAAATAACATAATTGCAGAAAGAAAAGTTTTTAAAGAGTTGTAACAAGTCTCAAGAAAGATTTAGAAATAAAAGAAAAAAATCACTTCAGAAGTGAACATTAAATTATAAGGAACTCAAGAGTGAAGACATTCCACAGAAAATACCTTAAGAAAAACAGATGATTGGAAGGAAGAAAAAGTTTAAACTCAAAAAGTAAAGAGAGAGACAAAGAATGCAAAAGAAAGTGGAAAATATAGACTACAGGCAAAGAGGATTTTCTGTGCATAAAATAGAAATTGCCAAAGAAGAAAAATCAAGCAAAGGAAGAGAACAAACACTGGAAACATAAATCAAGAAATATCTCCTAGGATAAAAAGATTGGAAACCACAAAGTGAGAGAGTTTACTGCTTATCCAGGAAAATTAAAATTAATCTCAAATGGTCAACATTGATACATAGTCTAGTAAAACTATTGGACTTTAAATAAAAGGTATATATATACATATATATATATATGTATATACATATATATGTAGAGAGAGAGAGAGAGAGAGAGTCTCCTTTGAGCACCCAGACAAAAGGACCAAGTAACTTACAAGTGAAAGGATATCAGACCTTTTGGCTTTTATGCCAAAAAGCAGATGGAGTAATATATTTAAGATACTTATGGAAAAAGATGTGACCCAAACTGATCTTTATGTTATAAAAGCCAAAGGCAAGTGATTATCGGCTTGCAAATTTTAGGAAATATTATTCCCATGGTCATGCTCCAAAAAGTCTATTAGAGAATAAACTTCAAATGACCAAACTTATCGGAGTGACATCTTCATAAGGACTGATCATGAGCATTAAATATTTATTTACCTGTAGAAGTAAAACTAACTTATATTTCTAAGGAAGACAGTGTAGTATATAAGGGTTGTATTCTTTGACAACCAACAAAATATAGGGGAAGTTTGGAGAGAATATATGAAACAGTAGAACGGGCTCATCGTCTCATAGGTTTGATGGGGAATAAAAGGATATTACTTCAAAATAGATGGTGAGGGGGAAGAGAGGTTTGGGGAGAAAGGAGTGACTGGCTAATTTCACTGTTACTCATAATAGAGAACCAACAAAGAGAACCGCAGTCCCCTGAAAAAGAAAGAACCAAGGATACTGTACAGTAAAATGTTAATCTTTAGAACAAAACACAAACCTTTTTAAATACCTAAAGATATACAATGTCACTTTGAAGAACTATCCTAGATCTGCTGCCAAAATTGTAAAAAAAATAATAATAATATTCACAGAAAGCCACTCCTTGTAGCTCTACTGGTAACAGCAAAGACTGCAAACGAGCTAAATTATCATCAGTAGGAAACTCTGAAAACCTGTGGTAGATTCACACAATGAAATGCTAAGCAGCTATAAAAGGGAATAGATGTTAGTTTTATACTTCTATGGAATGATCACAGGATATATTACAGAGTAAGTATATATATTCAAATTTTAGCTTTTCCAGGAGTTTGTATTGCTTTGGTGACAAAATTAAATATTTGATATCAGGTTTGTACTGGTTTTCTTAGACAAGGTCCAAGTGTCTCTGGGTGGTATGTACTAAAAATGCTTAATTCCCCTAACTCATTGGCAAGTTAGATGCTGAGAAAAATATCTGAACATTTCTAGATCATTAAGTCATCAGGCTGACCCTTGGGTTGATGTAAAGTAAGTATATTTGTCTCTGGTACTTTAGCTTCCCCTTTCTTAGTACTATTTCTGCCTTTCTTACATCCTCGTCAGACATTGGAGCCCCCGAAGGTCTCTGGTTAGTCCACTGATTCAATAGCACTCATTGTGCGTTGCATCAATCCACTTGAACTTACTCAGTATCAGGTGTAGAAGAGGAAGCTAGATGTTTTTTAATATCCATTCTTCACTTCTTACTTAGTAACAGAATTGATAAAGAATAGAATTTATATAAGTAGAATTTATGTGATGACTCAGCTGAAGATCACACTTTTTATCCTCCCTTGAAGCTAAGTGTGGTCATGCAGGTAGGTTCTTCCCCTTGGGATGAGAATGCATGTTTGGGTGCCATTTCTGAGTATGCACTTCAAGAGAAGAAGCACGCCTGACCTCTCCAATGGCCTCTTCCCTGGGCTATAATGTGGATATATTGGCGGGAGCTGGAACATCCATCCTGAATGCAAGTTCTGTGCTGAGGATGGAAAGCAACGAGATGGAAGGAGTATGGGTCTCTGTTGATTGTGGCACCTCCTACCAGCTCTGGATAACTGACCTAGACTTTCATGTGAAGAGCAAGTAACTTCATTTCTTTAAATCATCATTATTTTGATCTCTCTCTTATAGCAATCAAACTTACACCCTACCTAATACATCAGGAAATGACTTAGATTCTGTGAGGCATACAGTCATTTTTTTTGTCCCTAGTTAGTATTCTTCACAATGGTTAGATTTTTTGAAAAGACTAAAAGTCTAAATACTAAAAAAGTTTAAAGACTAAGGTTAAAATAATTTTATAGTTTGAAAATCTGTGCTGATAGAAACTACTTAAATCTGTAATCCTAATATGTTTTCCTCTGGTGCCCTTAATCTTTTATGGTCTGCTCCCAAAATTCTAAAGTGCTTGAAAGTTGAGCTAAGGGACAATGTATCAAAAAGTATCGATTGAAGCAATTTACTGACACCAGTTTTAATATCAATTGTATAATGATATTGCCAATTGGCAGAAGAGTGAAATGAAATCCAGTGTAAACCTTGCCCTAAAAATAATTGTCTAAAATGTTGAAGTTCAAAGAATACGTGGGTAACCCGAGGCCTGAGCCATACTTGGAAAATGGAAATGGCAGTTGTAATATGAGAGGGAAAAAAGTTTGTGTAATTTTCAGGCTGTGAGAAAGCAATTATTTTCTCTGGTTAGAAAAATTACGCTAGGTAATTTTTCATCCCTGTTTTTCAAACTAATAGCTCCCAGGTTGTTTCAACAAGCCACCTAACTTTCAAGATAGCAGGCATCAAAATAATTTAATATTTTCATACTTAGTAAAGAGTCAAAGGCTTGACTCTGGATCTCTGAGGAATGTCTTCTAAGAATTTCAAGAATAGAGATGAGTTACGAACAATTCAACTGTGAGACAGCATTTCTCAAAGCAAGTTTTAAGGATCACCAGAGTCAGACTCTCCAAGGCTCTCTAAGGTCCTAAGAAGCTAATATTTGAGGAGCCCCCCAGGAGATGTTGTCGCACACAGAAGTCAAAGACCACCGATTAGTTGTATAAACGTACAAAAGCAAATGTATGGCTGTCATGCTCCCTCTAATAATAATAATACCGATAGTTACAATTTATCAAATATCTATTACGTGTCAGCCTTGCTCATGTTCTTTCATTTAATCCTCCGAATATCTCTAAAAGGCGGGTGACAATTCACTCTTCACAAATTTGGAAATTGAGAGGTAGAGACCTTGGGTAAATGGCGGAGTCAGGCTTTTGACCCATGTTCAGTCTCATAATATATTACCTGGGTGTTTAAAGTTGCTCATGTTTAACTTTAATGGTAATGCAGCTGATACAGTGATTAGATATTTATAAAAGCTACTTGATCATTGAGTGCTCAAGGTCTCTTAATGCCTAGATACACAGACATTAAGACATACATAAAAGACAAAAAGAAGTAGGGGCTGGCCTGGTGGTGTAGCGGTAAAGTTTGCATGTTCCATTTTGCTGGCTCGGCATTTGCCAGTTCGGATCCCAGGTGTGGACCTACAAACTGCTTATCAAGCCATGTTGTGGCAGGCATCCCACACATAAAGTAGAGGAAGTTGGGCGCAGATGTTAGCTCAGGGCCAGTCTTCCTCAGCAAAAAGAGGAGGATTTGGGGCAGATGTTAGCTCAGGGCTAATCTTCCTCAAAAATAAAAAAAAAAAAAAAGAAGTATAAGACACAATGCCTTTCCTTGACGAGCTTACAATTTAGATGGAGAATGAAAACATGTAGACAATTAAAGTAAAATAACAACAAAGAACAGTCCAGAAGAGAGCCCTTCCACAGTACAGGACTTGACAGGGTGGCCTGATGTGAAGAGTAAGTGGAAGGACATTCCAGACAGTTAATATTTAAGACAATCAGTTAAATTTTGTGATCTTTTTCTAAGTCACTTATGTTTAAATCATGAAGGCATTTGTCATCCTGATCTTTGAGGCCTTGAATTATAATTGTAATGTCATATACCATGGTGTACATAAATCTGTGCATAAGATATTACACTACCCTATTTTCTTGACATTTTGGCAGATCTCGAAGGGAAGTGAGAGATAACCTGTACCGACTCCATGATTCACAGATGAAGAAACTGAGGTTTAAAATGTTAAGTGAGTGCCCAAGGTCATTCAATTTGTCCATCGTAGTTCAATGAAACAAAGTTAATTGTTGGCAGGGCTGGAATCTGTTTCCAACTTCTCCTCATTGCCCTTTAGCAAGAAAAATGATACGGAATAAATGTTCTAAAAGAAATCACAATCCTAACGTCTTCTAGGAAGACTCAAGGGAGATGCATCATATTTTTATAGCACCTCAGATTCTATGTTGCTTTGCTTCTTCCGGTTTAGAGCAGCATGGGACTTGTGGACATGACCAGGGAGGGAGCAGACATGTCACATCACTGCACACATAACACAATTCCATAGCATCTTTATCCTGAAGAATTCAATATGCTTTGCAAACATGGTTTAATTAAGCTCCACAGTGGGGGAATCTAAGATGGAAAAGACAAGAAGGATTGTGAGAAAGAAGCATGTGATGCTTGGAAAATGAAATAGATATGAGGATGACCTTTCTATAATCAGTGTCGCTTTATTGAACTCAAAAGTGGGTTGGTCTTCTTCTAGAAGTTGTACGTTGCATCAAAAATGGTGACCTTTTTTTCTGTTAAGATATAGTATTTTTAAGTCAAAGATATGTCCATTTTGCCTTAAATCATTTTTTCATCCTGTTAACTCAGAAAATATCTACAGAGCAAGTACACATGTAAGGCACTTTGGGACATACTGTACATTAAAGGAATAAACAATAAAGATCAATAAGTCATGGTCCCTAATAACGTGGAGCCTACAGTTAGTAGAGAAATCAAGAAATGTACCAAAATCACTGTTATTCAAAGTATAACATGATAAATGCAATGTTGACTCTATGAAAGAACATTTAGAGATTTATAACAGATGGAATGATTTTACCCAAAAAGAGCTAAGTTTTGGCCTACTATCAATTAAACTCATAAGGCTGAAATTTAGGGATCTGAAATTTAGGACTCTGTTTTGCCTGCTGTTTTTACAAATGAGTTAGGTAAAGATTTAGATGACATGGCAATCAGAATTTTGAATAGTATGAGGCTGGGAGGGATAAAAGAGAGGCTGGATGATAAATTTGAGATCTAGGGTGATATTAATTATGTGAGGAGATGGGCTGCATTTAATAAGAAGACGTGTAATAAAAATAAATTTAATGCTCTGTACCTGAATGCAAAAAAATAAAAAATGCTATAAGTATGTAAAGCTATATTAACCAAGCCCATTTAGGAGAAAATTATAGTATAGTAATAATAAAACGACTAACACTTACTGAATTTTTATTATGTGCCAGTCACTCAAATATATGCTTTATATGTTGTTTCACTTAACCCTCACAATAATCCTATGGGGTAGGCACTATCACTATTCTCATTTTATAGTAGGGAAACTAAGTATTGGATAAGTTAAGTAATTTGCCTAAGGTCAACTTGATTGCTGACTCTACATTTGAAGCATGGTCTATTTTGTAGCAGATCAAAGGCATCCCTTATTTTCTCAGTCATCATATGTAGGAGTGTTCTCTGGGTACCCAATTACAAAAAATAATAATAATTACAAGTGGATTCTGACCCCCTTATCAGATCTTTTTGAAGTAAAATGTTAATCACTTAGATATGAGTAACTTTGTATGGGCATTTTTTAAAATAAAAAAGATATAAAGACTTTCTAAAAAATTATTTATTTAGTGTATTTTGTTAGCTACGTTTGCTAGATATATTTAGTGAGCAAAAAATTTCACACCATTAACATTTTTGATGAAAACAATCCTTGATAGAGTATATTATCATTTTTGAGTAACCACTATTATTATTTCTGCAAACCAGGCTTGACATTTTTATTAGCTTGCTTTGCATTTCTAGAACTTTGGCTTTGCCATCCACTTGTTCTTCTCTCCATGGTAGAATAAACCTTCTCACTTAAGCCAACTAACATCAAAATATGTTATCAATGCAAACAGGTGCAGCCACTATGAAAAACAGAATGGAGATTTCTTAAAAAACTACAAATAGAAACACCATATGACCCAGCTATCCCACTACTGGGTAGCTATCCAAAGAACTTGAAATCAACCATTCAGAGTGACTTATGCATCCTTGTGTGTGTTATAGCTTTATTCACAATAGCCAAGATGTGGAAGCAACCTACGTGCCCATCAACTGATGACTGGATAAAGAAGATGTGTATATGAATACAATGAAATACTACTCAGCCATAAAAAAGGACAAAATAGTCCATTCACAACCACATGGTTGGAGCTGGAAGGTATTATGTTAAGTGAAATAAGGCAGATGGAGAAAGACAAACAACAGATGATTTCACTCATAAGTGGAAGACAAACAAGCACTAGGGCAAAGAGAACAGTTCAGTGGTTACCAGGGGGAAGGTGGCTGCAGGGAGGACACAGGGTGCGAAGGGAGCACTTATATAGTGACAGACAATAATGTACGACCAAAATCTCACAATGTGGTAAACTATTATGAACTCAACAAAAAGTATGTTATCATTCCCATTATCAAATGAGATCTCTGCTTGGAGTTGTGATCATAGAACCAAACATATTTTAAAGCAGAATTTAAAATCATCTCCCTATATAACATGGTTTTATTCTTTACTTTGTAAGGATCAAATATTATAAATGTTGATCCTAAGTTTCATGTAGATATCTGTTTCTCCATAGTAAGTCTTACATTGCATTCCCACTGTTGAGGGCATTTATGCTTCATTTATTTAAGCAAATAATTGTTTAAACATGACCTTGGAAGAAAGTTCAGAAAAATTGGTATATTTTATGTGACAGCATAACATGGACTTAAAAAATATTTAGTATCATAAAATACAAACTACTAGCTTTCAATGCTCAACTGAAATAAAGTGTAAATATAAAGTCTAAATACTGGGGCTTGTAATAAAAGTGACACCAAATGTCCTAGTTATAAAGCCACAGAAAACTAAGTCATTATCAAAAGGTCTGAAGCTGAGACTCTAAATTTTGCTCTCAAAAGTTATAGACCCACCCTAGCCCTGGAGCCCTCCATAGCTGTCTTTCTTAGGAAAGATAAGGATGTCTAACGGTGTTGGGATAATTTATTGTTTGTCTATCATTTTCCCCTTCTCATTCCAAGCAGAGAAGGTTTGGGCCAATGTTGAAAGCGTAAGCTGTTTAAAAGTAATCTCCCTCATGGCTTTCTTTTCTAAAAGGGTTATATCAGAAGTAGCACAGAAGCCCCATGAGAAAGAAGACATGGTTCCCCACGCTGGGTGGAGAATAGAGATCGTAGGGCCCTTGAGTAGCGATGACCCATTTCACTGTGTAGCAACACTGCAGGGATGCGGCAAGATTCAGAGAGGCCAAAAGAATGGTGTGCTTGTGAGGCAGGACTCCATCCTCTCACTCATTCAACTAAATTCATGGAAACTTTCCATGTGCCAAGCACTGGGATAGACAATTGGGACACATCATTATAAAAATAAAAAATCACTCCCCTTCAGGAACTTATCCACTAGCTGGAAAAGACAGATAACAAACAATGACTATCATAAGTAAATATATAGGACATTCAAATGTAATAATTGCAATTAATAACAAAGCAAAAAGCAGGATCATAGGTATTAACTGAGGTGGCTGACAATTTTAAATAGAATCATCACGATAGGTCTCATTGAAGCATCATGTCCTTGAAAAGGTGAGATTTTAGTAAAGACTGGAAGGAGGCTAGTGGCTTAGTTATGGAGATATATATATCTCCATATAGAGAAAGAGCAATCCAGGTAGAGGCAACAGCTAGTTCAAAGGCCCCGAGGCAGAAATGTTCCTGACAATTCTGAGGAGGAGAAGGAGGCCAGTGTAGCAGAGGTGAGTAAATGTGTGTTTGTGGGAAAGAAGAAAGACAGTGTCAGCCTTTAGCCATTGTGAGGGCTTCGGCTTCTATTCTGAGTGAAAGGACAATTATTACAGGGTTTTGTCCCAAGCTGAGACACAATCTTTATTTTCAAATGATCACGCTGGTTTGTGTGTTGAGAATAGATCATTGAGGGGTTGGGGGGAGGTGCTGCACTCTCAGAACTCAAGGGTAAAAGCCTGGAAATGAGTTAGGATACTAAACCAGGAAAGACATGATGGAGCTTGAACCATGTTTGTAGGAGCAAAGGTGGAGAAAAGTGGTTGCATTGTGGATCTGTGTTGAAGGTAGTGTCCATAGGATTGCCTAATGGCTTGGGTATGAGATGGGAGAGACAGATTACAGTCAAACAAGGAACCAAGGCCCTAAGATGCAGACATCCCAGTACCAGGAAAAAAAGACGAGTCCTAGTTTCCTCTGTAAGTAGCGATGCCTGAAAGGAACACATAATTCAGAAAATAAGGACAGTATAGTAACCATAAAGCCCAAGGATGAAACGTCTTGCCTCAATTTTCTGGGTACCACAGAACCCCCCAGATTTTTACACGACCTTAGAGAGAGGAGAGCGAACTTCAGTAATTTAAGTTGTATTTCTCTATAATCTGTCAGATGCAAGTTGTTCAAATAGTATCTGCTTACACATATCGTAAGGTTACAGCTTGGCAGATTTTCCACGAAGTGAACACAGCTGTGAAACAAGCAGCTCTTCGAAAGCGTCCCTTAGTCCTCTCTTCCACTTACTGCTACTCTGGTTGCGTGTAACTACCAGCCCAACTTCTAAGACCACAGGTTGACTTTGTTTGTATTTATATGGCAGGTACGCTTTGTGGTTATAACTCCTCTGACTCAACATGTTGCTTGTGAATCCACCCATATTGTAACTTGTAGCTGTCGTTTGCTCACTCGCTTTGCCGTATTCAAGGATAGCAAACTTTTCCTATAAAAGGCCAGACAGTAAATATTTTAGGGTTTGCAGGCCACGTATAGTCTCTGGTACATGTTCTTGTTTTTTGTTGTTGTTGCTCTTGTTTGTTTCCTTTTGTTGTTGTTGCTTTTATGACTACTTAAAAATATAAAATCACACTTAGCTCAAGGATCAGTAATAAAACGGGCGTGGAGCTGGACCTGGCCAGCAGGCCGTAGTTTGTCGATCCCTGCTGTGTAGTATTGCAGTGGGGGAATACTACAGTATATTTATCTATTCTAATGTTGAAGAGTATTTGGACAGTTTCCGGTTTGCACCTATTGGAACATTCAAGTGCATGTCTTTTGGTGCACATATATACACATTTCTATTGAGTGCCTACCTGGGAGTGGAATTGCTGGGTCATAGGTTATAAGTATGTATGTATTCAATGGAAGTAGGCACTGCCAAACAGCTTCTAAAAGAATTATATCATTTATACTGCCAAGATCTGGTATTTTTTATCTTTCTAAATTTATGCCATTCTAGTGGGTAGGCAGTGGATTCTCACTGTTGTTTAATGTACATTTTCTTAATGATTAATCAAATTGAGCACCCTTTCTCAGTTTTACTGGCCATTTTGATATATATAAATTGAATTAAGGTAAATAAAAATATGAAAATCATTAAATGCAAGTTTGTGAGCTGAGATTATTTGATCATATCATTCCAATGGCTACAAATTTCACTTAGAATAAAATCTAAAAGCATCATCTTGGATTGTAAAGCTGTGCACGATCTGGTCCCTGCCTGCCTCTCTGACCTAATTTCATATTAGTCTCCTTCTTGACCACAGATCTTCAGCTGTTGTGGCCTTTTAAAAATTCCTTGACCATACCAGGCTTCTTCCCGCCTCAGGGCCTTTACACCGATTATATACTATGCCTGGAATAGTCTTACCCTAATTTTGCTATGATTGGCTCCTCCTTTTCATTAAGGTGCCAAGTTAAACATGACCTGCTATGGAAATCCTTCTCTGCTCACCCTGTCTATCCTATCTGCCAGTCATTCTTCTTCCCATCACTCCACTGTAATTTCCTGCATAGCATTCATCACTACTGACATTTTAGGGACTATGTCTGTCTTACTCCCTTTTATATTTCCAGCCCGTAGAACAGTACCGACACATAGTATACTTTCAATAAATGCTGGTTAGTAAGAGAATATGTGTGTAAGATATGTCAGTTATAATGTCTGGCCCTCCACCGCCATTTATTAGGGAAACATCTCCCCCAGTGGTCTCAGCACACAGCCACCTTATTACAAAGGTGACTTGAGAAGATGACTTCAGCTAATAAGAGTTCCTCTAAACTCTGAGCCAGGAAGCAGATAAAGGATTGCCAGAAGGCAGTGAAGACTGCATCTGAAAGATCATGAAATAGGGCTGTGGCTGGGAGAACCTAATGGAATGGTACAAACTGAAGTGAAAGGACCGGGAATGGGGAGGGAGAGAACTAGAAGTCAGCGGAGGAAGGCAGCTGAGAGTGAGAGAGCTCGAGGCATTCCTCCTTGGGGTACCTGGGAGGATAGCAGGTCACTGGAAGGAAGGTCTCTGAAGGTCTAGTAAGTTCTCTAGAACCATTTCAAACCTAGCGCTAGTCCCCAGCATCCTGAGACCCTCACTGCTGTGACTCCCGACCTTAGCGTTCCTTGAGATTCCACTTAGATTTTGAGTAAATCGACCTTTGGTTGTACTCACTTCAACAAATCAATGTTCCTTATATACCAATGAAACAGGACTGTAGTGCTAGGATAGCCTATGGGTGAATACTTAATTATCAGTTGATTAATATTTATTTATTGAACATGAGATCAATTCACTAATAAGCATTAACTGAACAATGCCTATTTCAAGCTGAGTATAAGAAAGCTGAAGACATACTTTAACAACAAAATAAGAGACTACAGCTGCAGCATTTTTGTTTTCTGCAAGTCTTCTGCCTCCTGGCCGTCAGTGGGCACCTTGCGCATCAGTCATAATCTACAGTCCCCCGCAGTGAACACAGCAGCCTACACCTAATCAGGGGCAATCATAAGGAAGATTATTTTGCACCATTTGGCTATAATTAGACCAGCTTTCTTTTTAGTGATTCATTAGCATGATACTTTGCTTTCAGAACCAACAAACTCAATCTAAATTCCTCCATAAGTAGTGGCAGAGTTGTGAATTGGAATGAGAGCTACTGGTAACAAGAACAAGTAAAAAGGAAACAGAAAAGAATATTGTTGGGTTTCCCTTCATCCCCAAACTGCAAATTGCAAAGCGGACAAAGGCAGATGCTTGCCTGCCTGCACTGTTGAACAATAACCTTCATAGACTCTGCTCCCAAAGGAAAGCTGGCTGACAATTAGACTCTTGCAGCATTGTTGGAGTTTCTCATTCAATTGTTTTAATCCTAGTTTTTCCTTGCTATTTCAAGAAGAGAAATATTATGTACATGAAATTCATACGTCCTGCTGTTCACCGGACCGTTGTCTCCTGTTGTCTTTAGTGTACAAGATATAGACATTTTTAACTCTTAAGGTTACTAACTGTCACACAAGCAGTATTTGTAGCCATTATCATTTCAATATGGAAAAAGCAGTGATAGTACTAGAAAAGGAATATCTGATTACTTGTTGAAATCAATATTTACTCAGCATTGAAAAAGCCCTCAAGTAAAGGTATACTGTAGGTACTTAAAGGGCATATCGTAGGTGCTTACAGAACTATGATAATTTCTACAAAGACACTGTGCTCAAGGGATTGCAAAGGTATGGAGAAATAAGAGACAGTGTCTGCACTGAAACTCTCTTGAAGTCAGGAAACTTCTTCTCAAGCTGTTATAAGAATACAAATAGCTTGGGCAACTTGTTAAAATGCAGATTCTGATTCAGCAGTTCTTGAGTGAGTCCCAAGATTCTGCAATTCTCACAAGCCCCAGTGGGTACAATGCTACCAGTCAGGGGGTCACATTCTGAGTAGCAAGGATCTAAGGAAGGGCTGTCCAATGGCAACACAATGTGAGCCACATATGTAAATTTCCAGTAGGCATGTTAAAAAAATTAAAAGGAAAGAGATGAGATTAATTTAATACTATGTTTCATTTGTGGGGGACTGGAATTGGCCACCCCAAGATATGTCTCTTTGGCATGAGTATTATTTGGGGCTAGTTACTTTTAAAAACTGCAGACAGGAAAGAAACTCTGAAAAGCAGAATTTACTCACCTTTCATTAAGAGATATTCACATTGTAAAGAAAATTTCCATCTGTAAAGGTGTCTCTCTCTCTCTCTGTACCAGGAAGGAGAGATGACCTTATCTCTAGAAACTCTCATCAATGTGGAAGGCAAGAACTCAAGTCTGCATAATAACCTGACTCTTCTTTACTGTACTTGTGTGGTAATCTCCTATGATCGACTCCCTCTCCACCCCAACATCCTCCTTTGCCTTTAGCTGAAGATGATATTTAAGGTGGTGGTTTCAGCCATTTCGGCAAGTTGCTCAAGTTGCCTGAGCCTCTCCCATGTATACGTGTTGTAAAGCTTTGTTTAATTTTCTCCTGTCATTCTGTCTCATGTGAATTTAATTCATTCTCCGGTCAGAAGAACCCAGAGCGGGTAGAGGAAATGTCTTCCTCCCCTACAACATCATATCCTTGCCTACACAATGTGCGCTCATTGAATTTTCAGGTTTAACTGGAAAGTTGGGTAGTGGATGTATGAGGCAAGTTTAATTGATCACTACACCTCTTTCACACACATACTTGGGAGAATTAAGTTTTCAGATTACTAAATCTTGAAAAGCAAAGAGAAGGATCAGATCAGAAATGCTTTGATGGGGAATAGTAGCAATATTGAGGAAGGGAGAAATTATATGAAAATTAGGTTAACTGAGACAAGTAAAATGACATGAGATTCCACGGTAGGGCTCTTTGGACCATAGACTTGGTTGGAAAGGGCTGACGATGTGTTTCCCACAGCAAGGAAATGAAAATAGGAGAGTAAACTATATGGTGTCACTTAGAATTAAATCAAGGTGCCATGTTATTTAATTTTGAAATCAAAAAAAACTACCTAGTGCTATGGCATATCATAGTTGTTTGTTTTTAGAGCAGTGCATGTAACCCAGAGAGTGGAGTGACTTGTCTGAGAATCAGAGGAGAGGACTTTGTCAGATGGCATACACACCCACAGAGATTTTAATTACCGCTTCACAATGCAGATTACAAAATGCAGTAACTCACTCTTAGGAATTTTCATGTGATCTATCTCTAGGGTAGAAAGCCACTGTGTTAATATATTCTTGAATAAGTTTTATTTATTGTAACCAATAGTTTATTTAGTCTTTGTGGGCAAAATGTATACCAATACTAAAATCAGATTTCTGTTTTCCATTCATTCATTCATTCCTATTTGTTTAACACATGGTTGAATGCATACTACATAAAGAGTAAACAGCTTAGTTTCTACCACCTTGAGACATTTCCTTCCCCAAACCTTTGAAATTAGATATCATTTAAAGATCTTGTTCTATTCCTCCCCTAATTCCCACCTCCAAGAATTTTTAGGGCATGTAATTTCATGTTGTAGCTAGGTCTCTCCTTGCAACATTAGGAAGTTCAAATACTTATGTTCTATGTAATAAAACGGTATTAATTCCATCCTCACAAATTCAAAATTTGTATGAATTCAGACTTGACCTTAACTATCATCTACTCTAATGGTAAGTATTAACTACACACAAATTTAATCTACAGGTTTAACTACACAGTTTTAATCCATTTAAGCATTTTGGTCACACCAAATTTTATATAATATATTCATTCATAAATAATCCTCTTCTCTATATTAAATCCAGCCTGGAAGGACCTCTATTTTCCAGCATTCATTAGCCATTAATTGTATGCATATATAACTCCGGGTCAGGAAATGAAATTCAATTTAATACCTTCTATAAAAGTGAGATTCTATTCATTTAGGCTGGTCCTCTTTCTAATTGTGTTATTAGAGAAGTTTAATCTCTTTTGAATTTTTTGTGTGTTCATGCGACATAGATTAGAAAAAATCTCCTAAAAATATTCTAAAATATTTAATAAGTTGACCATTGAAATATACACACAATGAAGGTGTGGTATGTTTCATGCATTGAATGACTGTAAGGCTGGAGTTGAGGGCCTGAAGCTTCTTGACTTCTTTTCGTACAGCCGCAATGTCCTTTAGAAAACAAACAACAAAACAAAAAACTGAATAATGAAGTTTGTATATTTAGGGCTTTAGTGTCTGTGCTAACCAAGAAACTGTCCCTGACCTGAAATCCCATTCCTTGAAAACTAGGCCTTTTAAGTAGACTGTAATCAATACTTAGCTTAGCCATCTTCCTGCTTTTGCTCATAGACTATCTAGATTCTTCTCTTCCAATTTCTTTTGTTTGATGGAAAATACCTAAGTGGACACTTTTAAATGTTCTTTTATTCATGCTATTTTTGACAGTGGATGTTTGCATCCAGTACGACGGGTCAGTGTTATAATTGCTTTTCTGTTTATGTGTCAAGTTCACTAGGTTTATAAAAATCACTTTTCGTCAAGGGGGTCTGTTGCCTGGCCGCACTGCAGATCTCCAGGGTTATGTAGCATTTGCAGAATTTTACTGCTTCCTTTGCTTCTGATGTGGTTTAATGGGCTACATTTTAGAAGTTCATTCTCCTCTCACCTAAGGTATACACTAGTAAATTATCTCATTTTAATTACCTTGTTCCTATTTTCATCACATTGCCGTAATTTCTCTTCATGCTCAATTTGTTAGCTACTTCAATAGAGAAAAAAAAAAAAAGAAAAAGCATGTCCTGCTCTTTCAGTACCATTTCTGAGCATCGGAATGGGATGGGTCATGGAAAATTTGCTAATGAAGACCAGTTGATGACAAGTTACTTGATTGTGAGTTTGGGAGCCTGATGAAACAAGGCAAAAAACCCATAACTTTAATGTTTTAAAGAGATGGAATGATCTCATCATAAATTGAGGAAGTTCTTAATATAGGCAGAGAAGTGACAACCAGAAAGTCCTCCAAGAGCTATTTCTATTTGTCCACAATATTTTCAATCCAGAGGAGATTGTCACAAGCCTTATCATTATGCTAATCTGTTCCTTAATAGGTGTAATTTTGATATAGTTATTTCCGACAAGTGAGCATGATATTTAAGCTACTTTAATATGATAAATCTGCATTTTTTTCTCTCATATACACATAACTATCTTGTCTATTGTTATTTCTCTCTATTCTGTTAATTAGTTCCTATCTCATGAATATCTTTGTCATTCTGAGGGGGAATTTTTTTCTTCTAAACAAAAACAGATCAAATAAAAATTAGTGTATGTTTTTGTTATGATATAACCATTATAAACACATATGTGTAAAAAGTATTTCTGAAGAAATGTAAAAAGCAAATGCTGTGGATCTGACAGACATGCTTGGCAGGTTGACCCCACTGCTTGTTAGCCTGGGTGATAACGCTGACTTTTCCCTGCTTCTGTGGGCCTCACCTTTCTTACTTGTGAAATGGAGAAAAGTCCTGCTGGACACAACTGCTCCTCATTGCTTGAAAACCTAGGTGCCAGAACCTGAAGTTGCCTGCAGTTCTCCACACAAACTGCATTCTTTTTCATGTCTATGCCTCTAAGCTGCGGCCCCTGCCTGGAAGTCTCTCCTCCTCAGCTCTCACCACCACTTCACCTGGCTCAGTCTTAAATCTGTTTGGGCTCAGATCTCTCTTCCTGCAGGAAAGCTTCACTGTGTGCCAATGATCCTCTCCCAATTCTGTTTAGCCCTCCAGGTCGGGAGCACCTTCTCTGTATTCCCAGCCCTCCAGCTCCATCACCACCATAGCCCCTAACAGGGTACATTAAAAATGTGTTTGTGTTTGTGTTTGTACCCCTCAACAGACTGAAAGCCATGTGAGGGCTGAGACCACCTGTGCCTTATTCATCACTTTATCCCCTCTGTTCACCATGGTGCCTGTCATAAAGAAGGCACTCTACACTTGTTAGGGCCATTCCTCCCCTCCCCGGACTCCCAAATCTCCCTAGATCCACGTCATGTTGTGTTAAGAGTATGCATTTACACTTGAGAGGCTCTCATGTGTGCTCCATGGTCCCTAGGGCACACTGTAATCATAGTACCCCAAACATTTTATTTCTTTTTAGGCTATCTTCTTATCTATACTGTGAGGTCCTTGAAAGTAAGAATTTCCTCTTACTCATCCTGATATCCTCAGAGCCTTATGTAAGACCTGGGCATAGAATGGGCACCCAGCAAATCTCAATTGAAATGAATAATTGGGGCTGGCTCCGTGGCCGAGTGGTTAAGTTCATGCACTCCGCTGCGGCGGCCCAGGGTTCGGATCCTGGGCACGGACATGGCACTGCTCGTCAGGCCACGTTGAGGCGGCGTCCCACATGCCACAACTAGAAAGCCCTGCAACTAAGATATACAACTATGTACGGGGGTTGGGGGGGGGGAATAAAGCAGAAAAAAAAAAGAAATGAATAATTATTTTAGCAATAATTATTACAGCTTTCCAGTGAAGAGAAATGAAGCCATATTGCTATTTGTAAATATCCAGCAATAGTTAATTGATAAAGATACTAAATTGTCTCTCTATATGTTACATATGGAAATCTTTATATGCAAGTTCATCGAACTCAAAAAGGAGTTATATTCTCTTTTTCTGTGAAAACAAAGTATAGGTTTTTGATTAAATGTTAAAAATATCTTCATCTATCTCTAAGCTATCCTTGTTTAAATGCTGTCTGGAGGCAGCATTTAAAGTTACGAGAGGAACTTCAGATATGTTTTCAAAGATTAACTTCCAACTCAATGATCCATTCTGAGGCCTTATTGCTCAACATAATAATAGACTCTACCTTATTGGGTCGTTTGTTAAAGTCAGACCATTTAATTTGGTGCAATGCCATTCGTAGTTATTACTCAACCTCAGCCAGGCCTTCGGCATGTTCATCACTCCTCTTATTCATCCCTGCTTAACTCCCTAGCTTATTCTGTACAGCAGATAATCCGAACATTTTCCGTTTGTTTCAAGTTCATAATTGCAGCTCCAAGCACTCATGCTCAGCTGACTTTGCCTCCTGCTTCAGTAATACAATCCATGGCAACTCATGTGGATTTCTGCCATTTGAAAACCTTTCTGACTTTGCATATTATCACTCCTGCTCACTCTTCTGTCTCCCTCCTGCTCTTTCTCTCTCCGTCAAGCTACCATTCCATTGGTCTTCTTTCCTGACAACTTTTCTAACAAACTTTCTATTTTATCACCATACATAATTCTTTGACTCCCCCATGATTGAAAAGGTCACCAACGGCCAATTTATTGGAATGGATCATAGTCCCTTCTTATTTTACATAAAACTCTTTCCATTGCAGAACTTTGGCGCCAAATATAACTTGGAGGTTGTTTGCCTCTCCCTCCGTGATTTCTGCTACTACCTCCCTCACCCTGCTCAACCTGTACCCAATACAATACAATCTAAATAAAATGATCTTCTTCTGCAAATACAGCTTCAAGACTAATGTGTTATTAGCTTTCCTTCTTATCCTTAAGCACCTTGTGCACACAAATTCTGTAGGTATTAGTGCTGCAGGATTTGACACTACTGGTTATCCACTCCCTTCTAGAAAATCTCCCTTGCCTCCAAAATAAAGCTCTCTTCTCTGTTTCCTGTTGCTTCAAAGACTGCTCTTGCTCGTTCTCCTTCCATAACTCTTTTTGCTTCTGCTGATCCCCCTATTTAGGCTTTCTCTAAGGATGTTGCCTGGGGTCTTTGCTCTCTTGGGTAATTTCATTCATTACTTTGGCTACAATGATCACTTTTGTCCTAATTGTTCCTATATTGTCAACTCCAAATCTGACCTCACTGTCTTTTACATTAACCCCTAAATACACATAAGAGATTACCTTAATACAGGGGCTCTTTAAATGCCTATTAAGATGATTTATGTGAGTATCTATGATTTACTGACAAGAGCAAATGTAGTATATTTTAGTATGTAACAATGCTATCCATAAATTTAATCTGGTTCTCATTTTCATTCAAGAGCTATTGAGTTGGCATCCAAGCATCCTTGAAATCTTTTGCAAATACCCTGATTTTTTTTTTCTCAGAAATCCTTCACACAAAATAAAGAGATCTACTTAAAGGAAGTGGACTAGCTATACAATTGTCTGTTTTAATCCAGGACATGGTAAAAGTTGCCTATCTTGCCCCACTAGCCACATTAGTTAGGACTGAAAAAAGCAGAACTTTGAATCTCCTAAGGAAAGAAACCATTCCTTTGATGCTATCACAAAACTTTCCTTAACCTCTAAACAGGGAGCAAATTTCATTATGATAATCTTTCTTTGAGATTGCTGATTAATACTTTGTGGGAAATTAATAAGCTATATATATGTATGTTTTTAATGAGGAAGATTCGCCCTAAGCTAACATCTGTTGCCAATCTTGCTCTTTTTGTTTAGGCTTGAGGAAGATTAGCCCTGAGCTAACATCTGTGCCAGTCTTCCTCTATTTTGCATGTGGCTAGCCACCACAGCGTGGCTGACAAGTGGTGTAGATCTGCACCTGGGATCTGAACCCATGAACCTGGGCTGCCAAAGCCGAGTGCACCAAACTTAACCACTAGCCACAGGGTTGACCCTAATCAGCTATATTTTATCCTTCATACACAGAAGCAAGCTCATTGCTTGTGTCTAGGTGAAGGGAGTACATAGTAATAACATCATCAATGACTACTACCATGGTAATTTATTAAGTGCTACGTGAAAGCGCAACTGAGAGCTTTACATATGTTCTTATTTAATCCCCACAATAATCCAAAGAGGTAGATACTAACATTATCTCCATTTGACAAATAGGGAAACTGAGGTTTGGGGATCACCAGTAACTTGCTGAAAGTCATAAAGCTAGTAAGTGGCAAATCTAGGATTTGAATTTATATCTGTCTAATTTCAAAACTTAGTTCTCATCTAGTATGGTGCAAAGAACACAAAATTATGTATCTAAGTAGGCTCTCATCTCAGCTCTGCCATTATCTAGCTGTGTCACTTTAAGCCAATCACCTAAACTCAATGTGCCCTAATGTGTACATGCACACTTACAATTAGAGTGTGAACCGAGGTCCCCTATAGCTCCAAGCATTTTCAACTTTCTGTTATATCTCAACATTAATTATTCAGATCTACATGGTAATAGAGCACAATTTCAGGCCATGTCAATAGCATAGATGTTTTATAAAGACAAGCTAATTCTAGCCTCAGAGTGAGACATTGGCACATTTATGTTGTCATCATGTTTCAATCACTTGAGTTTCCACTATGTCCTAGGGACTGTGATAAGCATTAGATATACAATAGTGAGCAGAAAGTGATCTTGAACACAGAAACTTTCCTTCTACTCTGTCTTAAACCAAAAAGTTAAAAATCATGGCCCCTGTATTTGTTGGTTTAGTAATATCCAATGGCCAATGGCTAACCATTGGCCGCAAACACTATTCCTAGATCATGTGCATGGGATTTTACCCAAGTTTTAGCACTGGATTTCTGGCCCTTATTGTCAAAATAAGCCAGTAAAACCAAGGCTGTGGCACTAGAATCACGTCTGGGCTGTGTCTTCCCAAAGGAAGCATTGACATAAGTTTTCTTATTTAATAGGGAAGAGTAATTTTCCTCCTCCTTTCCTTACTATCTCTGTTTAATGATAACTTTGGTGTCCTTGGGCAGCATTGTAATGATGCATTCCCTATACAAATGATTAAAAATTATTAAAAGCTTGAAAATATATGTCTTATAGTAAGTTCATCCCTACCAAACAAATTTAAGCATTTCGAAGAAAAGTAATTTTGCAACTGCAATGTATTTGCATTTCTCTTTCCTCAAAAAATTGCTTATGCAAAACATTACTTATAGTGTGTATAAAAATCATCTAAGTTTTCTGGATATAACTTTTTATTCTTTCATTTTTATTACAGAGAGAGGAAAGAAGCATGAGATATTCCATAAGGAAAACAATATAAACTCCAAAATTTTTATACAAAATTATTGGACTTATCATACGCAAGCTAACATTAGGAGCAATGTGGAATCACTAAAAGAAACAGTTTATTTTTTAGCCCATTAGAAACCTAAAAAATAAGATTTATTGGTCAGCTAGGGACTTTGTTGGAATTTACACAAAGAAGTTGGTGTACTAGTCAGCTCTGGCTGTCATAACAAAAAACCACAGATGGGCTGGCTTAAACAAAAATTTATTTTTTCACGGTCCTAGAGGCTGGAAGTCCAAGAACAAGGTGCCAACAGGGTTGGTTTTTTGTGAGACCTCTTTTCCTGGCTTCCAGACAACCACCTTCTCCTTGTGTCCTCATGCAGTTTTTCCTGTGTGCAGGTGGAAAGAGAATCTCCCGGGTCTCTTTCCCTTCTTATAAGGACACTGAGTCTATCAGATTAGAGCCCCACCCTTATGATCTCGTGTAATCATATCTCCTTAAAAGCCCTATCACCAAATACAGTCGTCTTGGGAGTTAGGGCTTCAGCATATGAATCTGGGGGGCGAACACAATTCAGGCATAACAGTTAGGGGCACCCTTCTAAGTTTCTCTCCTTCCTGGGATTCCACTCCTCACTTTGCGATGGCTGTGATTGCCCTGGTCTCTCTCCTCTGGTAACCCAGACGGGAAAATGGAGAGTTTTCTATAGAAGCTTTAACTTTGCCAAATTACGCTGCAACCACAGTCTACATTCAGCAACAATAGCAAAAGCAGGGAAGCAACCCACACCAAATTTTGACTCCTTCCAAAATCTTTCTGGCTTTTTTCATTCTCTAGAGTTGTTAGGGTGTTTAATTGTTATTATTTTGTTTGTTATTCCATCCAGAGTTTATTGTCACTGATTAATATGTCTGTCATTTTGTTACTATTACACTTTCCCTATTTGTCTAGTTTAGGGGTTGGAGGTAGTAACAATGGCCCATTTCTTTTGTAGAGACACCCCTGCTTTATAAGCAGGGCACTATGTGGGGGCAGGTAGCCTCTGGTTTCTTATCTTTCCTCTCCTGATGTGGAATCTCTGCCCTAGAAGCAAGCTAGGGAGAGGACAAGGGCAAGGGCAAGGGCAAGGGCAAAGGGAGCTAGGGCTCCAATATTCTCAGTCTGACATGCTTGGGGTAGAGCTTCTGCTCTTATCAGTGGAGGCTAGGTAGAGAAATGGAACCCCTATCCTTTCCAATCCACTTGCCTGGAGTTTAGTCTCTGCAACATGGAGTTGGGGCACATGAAAAATTTTGGCAGCTGCTCCTCTCAGATAGATACAATAGCTTGGGGCAGGGGGACATGGGAGCCCTGTATTCTTGGTCACACTCATCCAAAGTGGAGCTTTTGTCACACTGAGCTGTGGGAGGAAGAAGGGAGGTGTGGGGCTCAAGTGTTACAGACTCCCATTGTTCTTACCAAGATGTAGTAGATTTTCTTGAATAATTTTTTCGTTACTGATCTATGCCCTTAGGACAACTCCAGAGACTTTAAATGACTAGAACTTTTTAAAATACAATTTTCACCACTTATGGTAGTTTCTCTGGAAAGCAGGGCTATAGAATTCCTCATGCAATTATTCTGGAAATGGATTTCTCGCTGTATATTTAAATCCCATGTAACTGTTATCATTGTTTCATACTGTCAATATTCATTTAGATTTACCCATTTTCTCCAAGCTTCTATCCAGGATAAGTTTATTTCTGCTGACAGACACTCTTTTGTATTCACTTTAGAGCAAGTCTGCTGATGACAAATCTTCGTTTGTCATAAATGTCTTTATTTCATCATTTCTGTAGGCTATTTTTAAACTAGATTAGCAAAGAATTCTTGGCAGTACTTTTTTTCAGAACTCTGACAATATCAATTGTCTTCTGGATTTTATTGTCTATGTTGAGACACCAGCTGTCAGTCTAATTGTTACAGCTTTAAAGATACTTTGACATTTTTTGTAGTTATCATAGGTAATTTTTTTGTTTTATTTTTATGTTTTTGTGTGCTCTTGTAGGTGTGATTTTCTTTGTTTTGGTGCTGCTTGGAGTTTATAAGGCTTCCTGAATATTTAACTTGATATGCTTCATTAGTTTTAGAAAATCATTTCTTCAAACATTGCTTATGCCTCCTTTTCCATCACTTTTTCTTCTGGAATTAGAATTCTTATATTTCAGATTCTCTAACTATATTCCCTATACCTCTCCCTTTATTTAGTACATTTTCCATTCTTTTGTTTCTTCTTCATTCTTGATATTTTTTTTACCATTTTTCCTCTTTATCTATTCTCTCTTTAACTGTATCTAATCTGTTGTTAAACCAGTTCTCTCCTTAACCTATCAAGATCTTAGTTATTGTATTTTTTAATTGTAAGCTTTCCACTAGATTATTTTTCAATTCAATTATAGGAATTGAGATTATTTGAAACTGGGCTTTACCAAATTTAACAACTGGTCTGCTTCTCATTCGTACTTACCAATAAGACATAGTCTTCAGAGTCTCAATCCAAAGTCTTGCACAGTTACTCAATCTCCCCATCCTTGGCAGACACCAAAGTGCAATAATTGTTCTCCTCTCCCAGAAGCCTTTAAAATTTCTTCTCAACTCCCCACTCTCCCAGCATTAGCAGATACTTCTTGCAGAAAGCTATTCCAAATGTCTGGCTCACTTACCCAGGTTTCCCTCTTCTAAAGGGCTCAAGATACATAATTTCTCATGCTTTGTTAGCTCTCAGATGTATTCAAGCATATGATTTTTATATCTTGCCCATCTTTTCTTGTTTTGCTCAACAGGAGGGTTATTCTGCAATATCTTGTCAGTCATCACCAAAAACAGAAGCTCTGCAATATATTTTCCAAAATGAGCTCAGGAAATGTTTTAAAATCCTAAAAATAAACAAAAACCATCAATGGCTTCTGAATATGTTTACAATATAATCCAAATATGTTATCATGTTTTACAAGGCCCTACAAGACGTGGCCACAGCCTATTTCTTCAACCTTACCTTGACTAATCTCGCCTTAATTTATTAACACCCACAAGATTAACCTTTCTGTTACACATACACACCAAACAACTTCCTGCCTCTTGGACTTCTATTTATGATTCATCTGGAACACTATTACCAGAGTTTTACACAGGATTGACTCCTACACATCTTTATCTTTTCTCAGATATTACTTCCTCAAAACAGCCTAGCCTTTCCATCCAACCCATAAAGACTTCCTCACTCAGTTACTCTCTATTGCAAAAACACCTTCTTAATTTGTCTTTAGTATTTATCACAATCTGTAATTATCTGTCTTTTCATTAGAATTTTATTTTTACAAGGGCAGAAACTCGTGAGTCACCACTACTTCTTTAGCACTATGAATAAAGCCTGACACGTAGTAGCGACTAATTAAATATTTATTTAAACAAATGAATTATAGCCCATGACTATAAGCAAATTCATTAACTTTTTTGACCCTCAGTTTTTCAGTTTTCATTTTAAAGTTGGGGTGATCATAATAATAATGCCTAACATACTTAATTAAGTAATAAATATGAAAATATCTAATACCTAGAAGGTATTTAATAAACTTATTTTTCCTTCTCTCTTCTTTTCCCTTTACTTTTTTAGGTAGTTACTAATCAATAGGACAAATTAAGCATCGTTTTATCTTTTTGGTATAACCTATTCACCTGGAGAATGTAGTAAGGAGCAATTTCTAATATAATAAAATTATAGGATGGGGGAGTTTCAAATTTCCCTGGAAGCACAAGCGAATTTTCCTTGGTGCCTTTTCCATGATCTAGATTTTTTAAAAAATCTTCTTGCTTCTTGAAAATGAATTTTTGCATATGTGAAAAATGTCAAAATAAAATGAATATTTCTTTGATTGGGGTTTGGCATTAATTTGTATATAGCAACAGTTTTGGAGAGAGAGTAAAATACTTGCCTCTGCTCTGAATCCATTACTGGCTGTCACTTCCAGTTCCCCAGTCACTACCTAATTAAAGCATTGCCTGGATTTTATGTCTTAGAAGTGAGGTGGACAGAATTTATTTACTGCAAGACCCCTGGCTACATGATGGTTAAATGGTCTGAGTATATGTGGCTGTTTATTAAATATGATTTGACTATGATTTGTACCACGTTAGTGCTGAGAGTTTCTGGAACTTCAATTCCCATGTATCCCATTATTTCTGTTCTTAGGTTTTTAATGAACAAGCATTTCACCAAGTAGGTCTCATTAGCAGAAACATAGCAGGATTAGTAAATTTGTTCTACATTCATTCCATGGCGGAGCAGTATGACGGCATTCTGCAGAGGTTGGCAGGGCTATAGTCTGCTTCTATTAAGCTATAGAATATAAGATAATGCATGCATAATAAATTAGCAATTTGAAACACTTCTATCTTGATTTTATATATCCATAATATATAAAGCCTTGTTCTAAGAGAAGTACTTCTATTAAGAAAAACTCAATTTATTCCATCAAATTATCTTCACTTCCCATATCTGGCATGAGGAACAAGAAATACTTATTTATTAGGATTTCACAGTAAAATTCCGTGCATTCTGTTTTGTTTGTAGATAGTAGAGTGACTGCAAATTCTTTGTGCTTAAATACTTTGTGACCCCATTAGAGAGAGAGCACAGCATAAAAATATTCATTGTGTCATAAACATAGTCATTATTTCTAGCACATACTGAAAATTACCAGTATCAGCAAGGATATGGAAACCTTCCAATTAAAGCCACAAGATAAAACGGAGTAAATAACCACTCTTTCACAACAAATGCAAGGCTCTAAATCTATCAAATGTGAAACCAGAACTGTACACACTATGAAGTTTAATAAAATATGTCTTGAGAGTTCCCTCTCAGGTAGACACATGACTTACACCATATTCATTAGAATATTGCAATTAGAAACATTTGAAAACTCCAACTCGGAGTAGGATATCTCTGATATTGTGAATGATTTTGACATTATTATTGGATTTATTCAGCTAAAGGTAAATGCTTCTTTCGGAGATGAAAGATATAATTTTTTAGTTTCATTAATTCTCTCAGACCACGCACAATTGGCTAAATTAGACGCCTTTGAAAGTTCATAATCATATAACTTGAGTTATTAATTATTTCCCTGTTTTTGAACAACTTTATATTGGTTACTGCTGTGTACACTACATTTCATTTTCCCAGCTGTTAGATTGGCTTGTATTTTCATCGTAATTGACCAAATGGAAGTCTTTTGCTGGCAATTTATCTAAGGAAAATTCTATTGTATGTGTAGAATATTTGGTGGAGTTTCCAATAATCTAAAATTAGCGAATCCCAAATAGTGGTTGAATTGCTTCTCTTTGTCTATCATTTCTTCATTCACTAATTCCTTCATAGTAATATTATCTACCTCTTGAGTTTCTTTTGATGTAATCCATATATATGGGGCTAGGATAGTACTGGCACATAATTAGAGATCAGTAGACGTTGGTTATTACTGTTTGTATTGGTTAAATTATTAGTTCAATCAATGATTAGAATACATTATGGACAGGCAAATGCTATGTACGAATGATGAGTAAAGTAGGTAAGTCCTCACACCCACGAAACTTCTATTCTGTGGATGAACAAATGAAACAAATATAGATGTATTCTGGATGAGATGCTTTCCGATCAATCAGGTCAGCAAAATACATCAAAATACTAACTCATTTTCAAATTACCTCTTGTTAGCAACAGGTTTTCTTTTCTTAAAAACTAAGAATTCTGTGATCTAGCGAAAGTTTTAGAGCACTTCTTGATCTCTGTAGTCTCTATATCAGAAAAAGCCCAGTAGTAGGGTTAGAAAAGTTAGTTCCAGCTGGTCTCCCACTGTCTACCTGACCTTGGGCAAGTCACTTACATTCACTAGGTCATGCAGAATGGAAGGCAAATATCTGGGAAGTGAGGCACAGGGATTTGTAATTTTAAAAAGCTCCCAAGCTGCTTCTGAAACACAGCCAATCAGAGTTAAGAAGAATGCTACCAACCCTCCCGATTCTCTTGCACTGTGACAAGGACTTCCAAAGTAGGAGAATAAATGAATGATGGGATTTCTCCTCTCTGCCAGAGTGCACACACGTAAAAGACACGATTAGAAGGTTTCCAGTCTTAAGATGATTTTCACTAATGCATTTTATCAAGTAGACATTATTTTGGATTCTTAAAGGCCTCTATTAAAAAGCAATCCATCCTGAGGCCATCAGATAATCAGTCCTACTATAGCTTCGTCTGAATGACTTTACAACCTCATCCTTTTACTATCAAGCCAAAATCAATAGGGGGCTTTGGCTGTGAGACGAGAGTGAGGTAATTTTGAACTACAGGGTGCAGCTGAGGTTTTTCAGAGGCACTGTGACAGCCAAGGGGCAGAGCTAGTGATGTAGACACTTGGCAGGTAGAGAAGAGATATCAGGCTTCAGAGAAGTGATGCCAAATAGGAGATGGGGATGCAGATTCATTCATCCGCTCATTTGTCCTACAAATGTTCTTTGAATTCTGCTCAAACACAAGCATTTATGCTAGCCATCAAAATTCACAGCCCAGGGGTCAGCCTGGTGCTGTGGTGGTTAAGTTCACACACTCTGCTTCAGCATTCCGGGTTTCATGGGTTAAGATCCTGGTTGCGGACCTGCACACTGCTCATCAAGCCATGCTGTGGGTGCGTCCCACATACAAAATAGAGGAAGACTGGAACAGATGTTAGCTCAGGGATAATCTTCCTCAAACAAGGAAGAGGAAGATTGGCAACAGATTAGCTCAGGGCCAACCTTCCTCACCAAAAAAAAATAAAAATAAAAAAATAAAAGATTCACACCTAAAAGTGATTAGAGCTTACTGACCAGCAATTGTTGCCCACTTAATAATTTTGCCTTGGGATCATGGTAGTTAATAACTGTTCAACACCATTAATAACTATAACCTCTGAAATCTGATATATAGGTCTGACTAATTTATTCCAACATTTTGTTACAGTATACCACTTTCAGGACATTCACCAAATCATGTAAATCTCCATGATTATGTACGTTATATATATTTTTGAGTATCGACTTACTGTTTATACCTAAGACATTTATTTAAAAGGTAAAATCAGTGCCGTAAGTGGAAAATTAATACCTTTTGCCATTAGTGTATGTTAACCATAAAAATAAATGCAATGAAAACAAAACAAAACAAAACAATGAAAACAAAACAATACTGTTAAGTCCTTCTTAGTTGCAGTTTCCTGATCAAGGCTTAAGGATGACTTTCATATTGTCAATAAGGGGAATGAGCAATCGTTAGAAAGTTCTTAAGGATGTCTTTTCAACACACTGTTGCTTTATCCTTAACCCAAAGTATCCGAAGAAAATATTATCAATTTATTAATGTTAATTCAATCATACATTGTTCACAATATGGAGGACACTGAATTAACAAATGAAGACATTTTTTCACACAGACTAAACAATGAATATTAACATTAAAAATGCTTTCATATATGTAGAAAATCCCAAAAAATTAATTAAAAAACACTTGTGACTGAGAAGTGATGATAGCAAGGTTGCAGGATGCAAAGTTAACATACAAAAGTTAATTGCTTTCCTATATGTCAGCAATAAACAATTAGAATTTGAAATTAAAATCATAATACTGTTTGGCCAGCCCTGGTGACCTAGTGGTTAAGTTCAGTGGCCCGGGCTCGATTCGTGGGCGCAGACCTATGCCACTCTGTTAGCAGCTATGCTGTGCTGGCAGCCCACATACTAAAAAATAGAGGAAGATTGGCACAGATGTTAGCTTGGGGCAAATTCTCCTCAGCAAAAACCAAACCAAAGCAAAACAAAACATAATACCATTCACATTAGTATGTGTACCCAACGAAGGTTGACTTGTGTGTCAATTGTTGGAACTCTGAGCAAACTTTTTCAAAGAAAAAACATTCTCAAAGTGTTTAAATTCCCATTCCTATCTACAAAAGCTTTTTCAATCCAATGTGTGGTTGAGCATGTGTCCTCATACTACTAGCCAACTTAAAATGCTAGGTCTGTCAATTAGAGTTTCTACTCCCGCCTCATAAAAGTAGGGACTTTCCAGGTTCTGAGTGGATTTTATTCAGATCCCGGCCCCAGTATTTTTCAGAAAGACTACGGTAAAGATTTCAGATTTATGGGATGGAAGGGGGAGTTTCTTAGGTAATAAACAGCATCTTGGATGCAGACTAGGTTGTGCTTTTCAGCAGAATTCTTTGTTTTAGGGGTAAATCTCTAGTGGCTATGTGGTTGGGAGTTGGGAAGCTGTTTATGTGTGGGTTTGGTAAGCTTTTATTTTTCTTTTGATAAGAGGTTCTCATTTACATCAATATTTTTAAAATATGAGAATCATTATCATGGCTCATATTTAACATGTGCTTCTTCTGTGCCAGAAATTAAACGAAAGACTTGGTATGGATTGTCCAGTTAATCCTCTAAACAAACCTAAAAGATAGGTATTATTATTTTCCCCATTTTACAATAAGGAATTTTAAGCTTAGATAGCTTACATAACATACCCCGAATCACAGATTTAGTAAGTAGTTATGCCTGGATTTAAATTTGTTTAGTCTTATAGTAAAGTTCAAAATCCGAAAGTGCTATATACTGCTTCTTAAAGAAATGACTCAAATAAGAGGGAAAAATTAAAAATCAGTCTCGTTATTGATCTCGCATCCATAAACGCATAATGCAACCGGAAAACGTAACATAATGTTGAGCTCTAGGTAATTCAGGTCATGAAATACTGTGCTTACCAGAAGAATCCAGATAAGTATCCAAAAGTCAAAATGAGGGGTATATTGGTTTGAAAAATGTGCAGTCGTCTCAGTTTTAATTTGAAGTGGTGAAAGAGAAAGCAAGATTTTTTCTCCAAATTGACATATGCAGAGTAATTATTTTCCAGGTCACATCCACAGCAGCTTTCACTTTTACTAAGTGAACCTCGGCTGAAATAATACTTTGCTTCCTGTTTGATTCTTTTGTAATGAGCCTGGGCTGAATACTGGGAAGAACGCTGTGAAGAGAAGAGGGCAACAAGCAGGACATGGAGTCAATGACTTGTCTGGGCATTAGCCTCTTAGATCCTTTGATCTGGGTTGCCCTCTGATCGATGCAGCGTGCAGAGCCTCAGGTCAGGCGTGGAGCTACTTTGCCTAAATGTCCCTCAGGGGAAACAATGGGCTGAAGCTGGAGCAGAGGAAGAGAGAGAGATGGAGGGACCAGTAGGGAGCCTGCACGGAAGCATTCACACCATGGGCTGTATGGTCTGCCCCGAAAGGCAGTGATACAAAGCACATCACACAAAAGCGAGACTAGCCCTGTAAGCCTCTAGAATTCAGTTCTCAGCATCTGTGTTCTGCCTCCTGAACATTTGTATCTCACTATAGGAAAGAGGATGAAACAGCTGCACATGTTGTCTCTAGTGTTGTAAACCTGTCATCAGCCCTGCATTGTTTACATATGGCTACAAGGTCTTTAAGCTCAGGATCCCTTAGCTATACAGCAGGGACAGATATTTACATGACAGCTGTGTCAGTTGGAAGCAGCCCTGTGAGCTTGTTTGTTTCACTAAAGCTCCAGTCACCACCACCCGCCCCTCCCCCACTGCCCCAAAGACACAAATCTAATTCTTCCCCCTTTTTCAAATGAGCTCCATGTTAATAATAGAACTGCAGTGCAGATGCTCAAAATGGAAATAGCTGGCATTTCCCTAACAAGACTCATAATTCTGCTAGAAATAATGGATTTCAAGTGAAATAGCTCGAGTCCAAGAAGAGTGGTTATAATTCATGACCAGACGCCCAAATGAAATCAAAATCTGGGAAACATGCAAAGTGCTAATTTTCTACATCAGTGGAATTTATCAAGTTCCTACTGATTAATTTGAACAGTGGTTTGGTTGTTCAATTGATAGAGCTTTGTTTGCCTTGCAAAGACATCTGAATGACATTGATTCAAATGTTACTGCAACTTCCTGGTTTTGCAAAAAGATTTTAAAACTGTAAACCAAAACCCTCCAAATCACGAGTGGCTGATATTAAATGTTTTTATTTTTAAAATTCTTTACCATTTGAGGGCAAGACTCCTATTTACTTCACCAATGAGGTAAAGAGCAATACATCTTTGGAGAACAATTACTATGGAATTCTCAAGGAAGTGGAGCTTAATTCATTACTGTTGCTTTAGTTTATTATTAGCTTTTCCAAGAAAGTACTTACAACATAATAATGACTATTTACAATTAGCCTGGTTGAAAAATAACCCGCTCCTAAAATGCTTATGAATAGTTCAACGTTGATGATATGCCGTAAAATCTCTTTTTCACCATCTTACTATGCAAAATAGAAAAATATTGTCTGACTGTGGTAGGTTGAATCCTGACCCCAGCTCCCCACGCCAAGATGCCCAATCCTAATCCTAGAACCTGTGAATGTTACTTTATATGGCAAAAGAGACCTTGCTGGTGTGATTAAATTAAGGATCTTGAAATAGAAAAATTATCTTGGGTTATCTAGGTGGGCCCAATGTAACCACAGAGGTCCTTATAATAGGGAGGCAGGAGATCAGAAAGATAGAGGATTATGGGATGATGAAAACAGAGAGAGATTTGAAGATGCTACACTGCTGACTTTGAAGATGGGAAAAGGGGCCATGAGTCAAGGAATGCAGCTCTAAGAAGACAAGGAAAGAGGTTTTCCTCTTGTTGAGCACAGGATAACAGCCCCAAAATGGAGTCGCTTATACTAAGCCCCACATCACCAAACTGAGACTTAATTACAGTTTCAGCTCTCCCAGAAATGGTATCTTAAACCAGTCAAGCAGCAACTGCCTCTTCAGCATTACTTAGGTAACCTACCTGATAGACCTCTGCCACCCTCTAAAGGAAAGTAAACTTGCAATAACCAACCCGCTTTTTTGCCTAGTATCACTTCCTTGTCCCTGCTCCCTTCTGCCTATAAAGCCTTTCATTTTGTACAGCTCCTTGGAACTCCTCTCTATCTACTAGATTGGATGCTGTGCTATTCATGAATCCTTGAATGAAATCAATAAGATCTTTAAAATTTACTCAGTTGAATTTTGTTTTTTAACACCCTTGAGTGCCCTGAGGGAGTGCAGTTCTGCCTACACTTTGTTTTCAGCCAAGTGAAACCCATTTTGGTTTCAGAGCTGTAAGATAATAAATTTTTGTTTCTTTAAGCAACTAAGTTTGTGATAATTTGGTTTAGCAGCAATAGGAAGCTAATACATAGGCATTAACCTGAATACTTACAGCAATTAACGCCCTTAGATAAGTAGAGAGAGCGAGTGTTTCATTTGAACCGGAAAATATTGACTAAGATTTAATACGTTCAGTTAGCTTAAGACATATGATTTCCAGTCATTTTAAAGTGAAACACATTCTCCCACTCTGGAGCCCTGTTAGGTGATTTGGGATTCTGTTAATTTGAGCATGGCTGGTCCCAGAGCCGCGTGCCTTTGGAAGACCCAACGGCCGAAAGGACCAAGGTCATGAATGAGCTGTCCAATTATTCAGGAAATTACGGACAGGTGCTCGACAACTCATGTTCTATCATTACATATCATTCACCGAGTTAACAGCTTCAAATGGTTAACTGAAGTTCATGTTTCTCTAAGTCTTTAAAAAAATTCCAATATACAAATACAATAAATCCTCATTTGTTACCTTGTAAAAACAGAGGAGAGATTTCCCACGAAGGCAGGGACCTAGAACGTGAATTTTGAAGTTGGCAAACACTCAGGTTCAAATCTCAGCCCTACAATTTACTAAATTTGTGACCTTGGGATAGTAACCCAATCTTTCTGAACTTTGGTTTTCTCCTCTATAAATTGAGAAAGAAATGTCCTGTTGGTTTATCATAGAGATGAAAAAAGATAAAGATTGTCTGTAAAGATTATCTGAGATCATTAGCAATATGGTGCCATTGTAATACTGGAAACCATCCACACACTTCTTCTCAGAGGGTCCTGTCAATTCCTGAAAGTTTAGGATTTCACTTGTAGCCCAAAATCTACACTAAAGTTTCTAGAGGAAGAAGACCAATCTGGCTGAGAAAATGTGCCCCTTATCTGGTGTTGAGGAGTAAAGAAGGTGAAGCCGGGGAATGGACTGAATTAAGGCCATAGAAGCTGTCTTCTTTTTCTCATAGTGGAGTCCACCTCCTGCTCTTTTTCCTTCTTTTTCTTAATGACACAAGGCAGTTATTGCTGTGAAAATATTCTTCTCTAGAGAGGCATGGTTTAAGACAATGATAGCTTTAGGAACTTTGCAAAAGATTGGGATCTTGGGAGAAAGAAAATCACGAGACAACACCATTCTACCCAAAATGTGCGTTAGAAACCACGATAAATCATATCTGATCATTTTTCCTTGGCTAAGTCACATATAGCTTTAAATTAGATAATAATTAGCTTATCATTCACTTCTATTTTTCTCCTATTCACCTATAACTAGGAACCAAAAGAGATTTGAATGTAAAATTTTTGTAATCCACTAATTAATGACATTTAGTTTTCATCGAGCTTTTTTCAGAATGGATTGAGACTGGTCATTGTGAAAAGAACAATGAACCAGATATGAAGAATCCTAAAATTTAATCTCCCTTCTGTCGTCTAATATATGTTGAGGTTCTGTGTAAATAAATCTTTATGAATCTCTAGTTTTTTCATTCAGAAAATTAAAATGGTATTATCTCCCTTTCAAGAAGGCACATGCAAAAATGTCCAGTATATAGTATACACCATTTTCAGAGTATTTTTTTTACTTTTTCTTATAGAAAGAAGAGTATAATGTTAGTCAACAACCCCAGATATGTGAGAAACAACACAGATTTATTAATTTTTCTATTACTCAATGTTGAGCTCAACAGTATTGAGTTGCTGTTCCCTCAAGGTGGTAGAAATTGCAATCTGAGTCCATCCACTAAGATTGCTTCTGAAGCAATGAAAACTGTTCTCATGGTAACCAGACTGCCTGGGTTTCAATCCTGGCTCCACCAGTATTTATCTCTAAGACCTTGGGCAAGTTATTTTACCTTTTTGTGCCTTAGGATATTCATCTGTAAAGTGGGTATAATAGCAATAGCTCCATCATAGGATTTTGTGAGGATTAAGTGAAATAAAACATGAAAAACACATAGTGGGACTAACATATAGTAAGCCCGTTAATAAATGCTAGCTTTGGTGATGATGATGATGATGATGATGATGTGATACTACCAAGTTTACTGAAAGTTGGCGGAGCTGGATGGGGAGGGCAAATGCAGGTCTGCATCTCAGATGTTGATTCTCCAGATGGGCCTGAATTCTGCTCCTGGATTTTGTGGTGAATTTCGTCATTCCTCATATCAGCAGGCTCACTTTACATCTGGGATCTGGGTTCTCTCCCTGCATCTCAGACACACCCACACTTAGCCCAGAGGGACTCACTGAGACTGCCTGAGACATTGCGTGCCTGGACAAGCTATGCAGCCAGTTCTCCAGGAACATCCTACCTTTTCTAGAGTTCTACCCAGACTCTGCTAATGACATCAATCTTCCCAGATCACCCCAGAGACAAAGGTCAAAAAGTATTTTTCTTTGTTATCTTCAGGTTGCTTCATTATTTGTGCATTTAGACCTCCAATCAATCTTAAATTTATTTTGAGTGTGCTGTAAGGTAGAGAGTAGAGACTAACTTTTTAAAATGTGGATATCAAGCTGACTTAGCACCATTTAGGAAAAAAGACCATCTTTCCCTCACTGCAATGAGATGTAACTATTCTAATAAATCAAGTAACCATATATGTGCGGGCTTTCTATTCTGTTTCTACTTTGTTCATCTATTTGTCTATCCATGCACCACCGCACTGTTTTAAATACTATAGTTCTATATAAAATCTGATATCTGGTACTGCAAGTCCTCTAGATTTGCTCTTCTTCAGTATTGCCTAGACTATTCTTAGGTATTTCTATATGCATTTTAGAATCAGTTTGTCAGTTTGAACACACACACATCCCCCTCACAAAACTGCTGGAAGTTTGACTAGGACTTACTGAATCCATACATCAACCCGGAATATGTCTTTACAACACTGAATCTAATCCAGGCGCATGATATATCCTTCCATTTACTTGGGTCTTTAAAATCTCTCTATAACTTCTGTTGAGTTATAGTGTTTTCAATTGACTTATTTCTAAATATTTGATGTTTTTGGTGTCATGTAAAAATGTTAAAATTTCATTTTTCTATTAGTTTGTTGCTGATATATAGAAATACAATTGAATTTTGCATAACACCTTGTTTCTAGTGGCCTTGCTAAGTCCTCTTATTAATTCTAATAGTTGTCTGTAGATTCTTTTTGTATTTTCTATGTACACAATCATGTCGCTTGCAATAAATGAGCATTATATGTCCTCCTTTTCAATCTTTATGTCTTTTATTCCAGTTTCTTGCCTTATTGCACTGATTAGGATCTCTAGTACAATGTTAAGTATAAGATATGTTTTGACATCATCTTCCAGTTCAATAAACTTATCTTTTGCTATCTGCTGCTCTTAACTCATCTAATTAATTTTAAATATTATTTTTCTCAGGCCTCAAATTTCTACTTGATTATTTTTAAGATTCCAATTCTTGATGAAATTATCTTTTCATCTATTTTTCTATCTTTTCCTCTACTTTCTATCTTTTCCTCTATTTTCTTGAGCATATTAACTAGTTATTTAAAAATCTTTGTCTACTAACTTTATTATCCAAATACTTGTGAGTTTCTTTTCTTTGTCTTGGTTGTATCACCCTGTCTCTTGGCACTTCTGGTAATTGTTTTATATGGAATGATAGACATTGTGTATAAAATAACTACAGAGGCTGCAAATGACATCATCTTTTTCCAAAGAGAAATAACAGTTTTCCCTTCACAGCAGGTGGGGTTAGCGAGCTAATCACCTCAATCCAATCAGGAAACTTATTTGTAGTTTTGGTAATGATACATTTACCTCTTGTTCACCCTTGTTTCTAGGTCATAGCCTTCCAGCGCTTTCAAAAAAAAGCCTAGTGCATTCGTTGAGGTCCTTCCCTCGGACAGGTTCTGAACTCTAATCTTTGTCTTCTCAATACCACAAGGGTGAGAAAATTCCACTCTGCTTCTCAGAGGGCTGTAGCTTAGCTTTTTATTCTCCCACTCTGTGTGCCTTCAGAATTCTACAAATGGCTTCAGGGGAAATCCTGCCAGGAGTTGGAGGCCACTCAGCTCTCCAATTTTATCACCCCATCCCCATAAGCCCTTCAAAAGCCTTCGTGGTTTCTCTCTCCCCAGCAGGAGCACTCTACCCAGATAGACCTTAGATGCTCAGTCTCTATGCCATACTCAGAAACTGCAAGTGCCTCCAGGACAAGTCTCTTCTATACGGAATCTTCATTTCCTGCATCCTCCTTGCTTAAGGAATTCTCTGACACCTTTCCAAAGAGGCCTTCTGTATTTTATATAGCTTTTCTAGTTGTTCTCAGTGTGTGCACTAACCTGCCTCAAACTAATGCATCTAACAAGGAAATAGAAACTTTTATGGACTTTGAGAACTAATCCTTAGAACTATTTGAGAGCATAGGTCTTCAAAAAGAGGGGCAGGGGCGTGCTTCAGGCAAGCTACATCCTATAGAAGAGTGACAAAAGTGAAATAACCCCAAATTCAAAGGTTAAGAGGACTATCTAACATGGGGGCTGGCCACTGCGAATGTTCTCTCTAGAGCTATATCCAGCTGTTTTCATGTCAAGTTTCATTTTTAGTAACATATTTCAGTGCCTACAGAAAAATTTTCTGTAGGGATTAGGCCAAAGGCTACCTTATTTTCTCCCATTTCTACTTGTCTCTTTAGAAAATGTGTTCCTAAACATGTGTTCCATTGCAATTTAAAATGGCTAATTAATATGAACTACAACCGCTTCATCTGGGGCACAGACCTCAAATGTATAAATTTACTAATTAAAGTTATCTAATGCTGTTGATCTCACACACATCTTTTTTCTAGAAGTCACTCATTAGTCCACATTTTGCCCCATTTTATCACCTCCCCAAAAATTCTTCTCTGGGCCATATTTTAAAGATCTCAGACAATATGCAAACATAATATGCCATTTTTCCCAATCACAGTCAGTTGAGATAGTCTTTTTTAATACATTAGCCTTTTCTTAACTTTGACAAATTTTTATTATTATTTTTTATGTTTTCTATGTCCCACCTTTTAGTTATCAGCTTCTGACTGGTGAGGACATTGAATGATGCTGACTGTTCACATAGGCTGGCTGTCCAAAGCAATTCCCATATAATTCTTTCTTATAGCATTATAGCTTGGCATAGTGCTAGCAGGGAAAAAGTAGATTTATAATGCCCATTAATGTCATTTAAGGAGAGAAGTCAGTGTCCATGCAAATGAGGGATTAATGCTGATCCCTAAGTGAAGTGTTCGTGCTGCCAAATGCTATGACAGCATTGCCCTACAGCCTATTTAAAAGGCATTTCCATCCTGATACGATAAATTCCCCCATATTAAGCTCTGCAATCTCACTAAAACAGGAAAGGCTATTCATCCAAACAGATATAGCCATTGGGGAATCTGAAAACATTTGGTTTGGCTTCTAAGAGAAAAATCCACCCAACTTTATGCGCATCTTAAATCAGGAGTTTGGTCTCTATCATTAGCAGTGAGGTAGGTCAGTGCTTAGCTTCCATGTTCAGTGACTTTGGCAATGACCAGAGACACCAGTAAGCATATATCTTTCATGTCCCAGGTTGAGCTGTTGGGTTGCCATCAGAATAGCCCTTAGACATTTATGAAAACATTACAGCACCCAAAAAAATTGCTCTTGGAAAAAGTAGGGGTAAGTCTCTCTGATCAGAACATTGTTTAGGGAGTATTGGTTTAACACAGACAAATAGGTCAATACAATTGGCTTCATCAAAGGATCAAGCCTTATTTTTGCATTCATTTTTGTGAAAGACTGTGGTAATTTGGAAACAAAAAAATTAGACTTAGTTACTTCAAAGTGTCAAATGTAATTATCACTTGGTGATTTTTCACTTCTAAGGGTCATAGACAACACCTAGGACCTGGAATAATTTGTTCTCATCACTGTTGACATTTTGCTTTGAGACTCTGCTGTGTTTTAATGACCAAATAAAAGGTAACAAATTCATTTCTTCTTCCCCACTTCCCGCCCTCTGCCCCCTCCACGCTTGCCAAAAATACCCTTCACAGCCTTTTCAGGTAACCCAAGGCAAATACAAATCTAAGACCCTGTCTCAATTGAGCCTTTAATTATGGTGATGTTTTAGTAGATCTTAAGCTGTCTTTACACCACAAACAAACACAACATCTTTTCTAAATGACTGATATTTAATCTACATCTTTGAGTTTATGTATGTTACTTCCAATCTGTGAAGCAGTTATCTGCTATTATAATTTAAATGTGAATTAATTCAACCAGAGACCCACACCCTCTCCTGTCTTAGAAGGCATTGTAGCTTAATGAGCAAATATGTATTAGCATGTCTTAAAACTGCACATTATTGACCTGAGAGACGACGGGGAACTATAATGACTGATTATGTAAATCCTCAATTGCATATTGTCACTGTGCTCCATAATGTCATTAATTTACATTAATGTCAGTCTTTCCTTACCAGGCGCTTATTAATTAGCTGTTCCTTGTCACATATTCTAATGCAGACTTTCTGTGAGTCATTAAAGTCCTTTGTGTGGAGGCCTCCTTGAAGACCTTCTAGTTTGTGTATAATTGACAAACTAGATGACAGCTTTTACTGTCGATCATAAAACTGCAGCCAATTCACTCGGGCACTGGATTTATGTTTTGAAACCTTTCCTTTTAATGTTTTTGTAGAGAAAAAGTTTAAATGCAAGTACATGTTATTTATTAGATGGTCTAAAATATGCCCTTCTCTGCAAGGTCAAGTTCAGACAAGTTTTCTAACCAAACGCACAATTGCTTTTGGAAATTTTATAATTGCAAAACCTCCTCAGAGCACCATTACCTATATATTCTCTGAAAAAGTCTCATGCTTTAAGATAATTTTCTAAACTAGCATTTAAAAGGACAGATTTTCATGTCTTTAATACATCATCTAACTGAATTCAGCCCCTGAGCATCCAATGACTGACAACATCTACCTCCCGGAAAAAGTCAACGTCCTTTAGACTCGAGGTAGCACTTGCAACCAGGGTGCTCAAGGTCTCAGATTGCCGCAGTTTTGTATTTGTTTCATTTGAACTAATTACTGTATTGATAATCACTATAATGCATTCATTCATTGCTTTTTTCATTCAAAAATATTTATTAGGTACTTCCTCTACACCCAGTACTACCTAGAATGTAGTGAACAAAATAGACCAAAAAATCTCTGCCTATATGCAACTTACTTTCCAAGTGGGAGAGGAGATAGACAATTAGCAATAAAATCACATAGGACTTTAGAAGATAACAAAGTGGGGAGAGGTGCCAAGGAAGGGTATAGGAAGTACAATGAAGTCAAGGAGCAGGGTAGGAGTAAGGTAGGAATTTATACAAGGTAACCAGGGAAGTAGTTTTTTTTTTAATTGTGGTAACGTTGGTTTATAACATTATATAAATTTCAGGTGTACATCATCATATTTTGATTTCTGTGTAGATTACATCACATTCACCACCCAAAGACTAATTACAATCCATCACCACATGCATGTGCCTAATCACCCCTTTTGCCCTCTTCCTTACCGCTAATTCAATCTCTGTTTCTATTGTTTGTTTGCCGTTGTTTTTATGTTCTGCTTACGAGTGAGATCATATTGTATCTGGCTTTCTCCCTCTGACTTATTTCACTTAGCATAATACCCTCAAGGTCCATCCATGTTTTCACATATGTCTAGATTTCATCATTTTTCATGACTGAGTAGTATTCCATTGTGTATAAATACCACATCTTCTTTATCCATCCATCCCTTCATGGGCACTTAGACTGCTTGCAAGTCTTGGCTATTGTGAATAATGCTGCAATGAACATAAGGGTGCATGTATCTTTATGCATTCGTGTTTTCATGTTCTTTGGACAAATACCCAGCAGTGTAATAGCTGGATCATATAGTAGTCCTATTCTTAATTTTGGGGGGAATCTCCATACTGTTTTCCATAGTGGCTGCACCAGTTTGCACTCCCACCAGCAGTGTATGAGAGTTCCCTTCTCTCCACATCCTCTCCAACACTTGTTTCCTGTCTTGTTAATTATAGCCATTCTGACTGGAGTGAGGTGATATCTCATTGTAGGTTTGATTTGCATTTCCCTGATAGTTAATGATATTGAATATGTTTTCATGTGCCTGTTGGCCATCCGTATATCTTCTTTGGAGAAATGTCTGTTCAGATCTTTTGCCCATTTTTAATTGGGTTATTAGTTTTGTTGTTGTTGAGATGAATGAGTTCTTTGTATATTTTGAATATTAACTCCTCATCAGATACATGGTTTGCAAATATCTTCTCCCAATTGTTAGGTTGTCTTTTCGTTTTGTTGACAGTTTCCTTTGCTGTGCAGAAGCTTTTTAGTTTGATGGCGTACCATTTGTTTATTTTCTCTATTGTTTTCCTTGTCCAGTCAGACATGGTACTTGAAAATATGTTGCTAAGACAAATGTTGAAGAGTGTACTGCCGATGTTTTCTGCAAGAATTTTCATGGTTTCAGATCATACAGTCAAGTCTTTAATCCATTTTGAGTTAATTTTTGTGTCTGGTGTAAGATAATGGTCTACTTCCATTCTTCTACATGTGGCTGTCCAGTTTTCCCAACACCATTTATTCAAGTGACTCTCCTTTCTCCATTGTATGTTCTTGGCTTCCTTGTTGAAAACTAGCTGTCCATGGATGTTTGGGTTTATTTCTGAGCTCTCAGTTCTGTTCCATTGATCTATGTGTCTGTTTTTGTGCCAGTACCCTGCTGTTTGGATTACTATAGCTTTGTAGTATCTTTTGAAATCAGGGAGTGTGATACCTCAAGGGAAGTAATTTTAAATAAGGTGAAAATGGGGATATTGGACAACGGTTTGAGTGAGAGGAGGGATGAAACTATGCAGCAGATATCTCAAGAAAGAGAGGTCCAGGCCAAAGAAACTGAAAATTCTGGAACTGCAAGAAGGCTGGTGTGGTGGAGAAAAGCGAAAAGGTGGCTAGGAGACAGGTTTAGAGAGGTAGGAGGAGGGCAAGGCAGAGCAGAGTATGTAGGGCTTTGCAGGCCATTGTGAGATTTTAGCTTTGACTCTGAGATGGGGAGCCCTGGAGGGTTTGGAGCAGAACAGTGACAGAATCTGAATATATTAGCAGACTCTTTCTGGTTCATATGTTAAAATAAGCTGTGGATGTAGGTGGGTGGATAAGAGCAAAAGCAGAGAGAACTTTTAAGAAGATATTGCAATAATCCAGGCTACGACCAGGGTGGTAGTAGTTGATGCATTGGGAACAGGCCAGATTCTCAATACGCTTAGAATACATACTGCAGTATGTACAATATAACAAATAATCAAGATTTGCTGATAAGTTCAGTACCGCGTACAAGAGAAAGAGAAATGAAGGATGATCAAAGTTTTTGGCCTGAGAGACTAGAACTATGAGATTGCCATTAACTCAGATGGGAAGAACCATAGGATGAGCAAGTTTGAGGGGACGTAGGTGGAATTAGGAGTTTGTTTTTAAAAATGCTAAGTAGGTGATTCTCATTAGATATTTATTAGAGATGTCCAGAGTAGTTGAACACCCAGGTTCAGAGTTAAGAGGAAAAATCCACGTTAAAGATGTTCATTTGGGAATCATGAAGGTATACATGGTGTTTAAAGCCATAAGACTGAGAAAGATCACCAAAGTGCATAGAAGAGAGTAGAGAAGCCCCGAGAACTGATCCCTTGGCACTTTAGCAGGAAATAGAGGGGACAGGAAGAAGCAGCAAAGGAGACTAAGGAGGAGTGGCCAGTGAGCTGAGACAACAACCAGGAGAGTGCTGTGGAAGCCAGGTGGAGAAAGTGTTTCCAGAAGAAGGGAGTGATCAACTATTCCAAAACTGCTGATAGATCAAATGTGCAGAGGATTAAAGATTAACCATTGGATTAAGTAATATGGGCTTCATCGGTGACCTTGGCAAGACAGTTTTAATGTAATGACAAGAATAAAAGTCTGGGGGCCGGCCCCATGGCCAACTGGTTAAGTTCATGTGCTCCTCTTCACCGCCCAGGGTTTTGCCAGTTTGAGTCCTGGTCACGGACATGGCACCACTCATCAGGCCATGTCCTGGGGAGAAAAAGGAAAAATAAAATCTTAAAAATAAATAAATAAATAAAAGTCTGATTGGAGTAAGTTTAAGAGTGGATGAAAGGAGGGGAATTGAAATCCCTGATCATGGGCAACTATTTTGAGGAATTTCATTGTAAAGGGAAGCAAACTGAACAAAATCCAAGATGACATTCAGTTGACTACAAGAAATAGTAGGACTCTTGAACACAAATGTTAATAAAATATTTTTTCTTGACTTGAGGGACACTGGTATCACAGGGAGCTCTAACATGGATATTTCTCTTCTTAGATTTGTCCTATGCCCCAGCTTCTGGACATTTTAGAAGCAACAGCATCACTTAGGTAGGAGGAGATATAGAAAAATCCCTAAAGGGTTAGGGTCGTGGCCTTCCTAAATAACCAAGCTCAGATCTAGGAGTCAGAGCTCACCACCATCCTAGGTGTTGCTATCTATGAACAGTGGTTTAAAACTCCAGGGCTTCTGTCTTTGGTTTGATTGTTCACTCACAGAGGAGCCTTACGTATCCTCTCTCTTTTCAGCTGCTCCAAATTAAGATGAATGGCCCAGGGGCCAGCTTGGTGGTGTAGTAGTTAAGTTCACACATCTACTTCTGCGGCCTGGGGTTCACCAGTTCAGATCCTGGGCGAGGGCCTATACACCGCTCATCAAGCCATGCTGTGGCAGCATCCCACATAGAAGAACTAGAAGGACTTGCAACTAGGATACACAACTGTGCACTGGGGCTTTGGGGAGAAGAGAAAAGAGGGAAGATTGGCAACAGATATTAGCTCAGGGCCACTCTTCCTCAAGCAAAAAAAAAGAAGAAGTACACAGAGTTATTTGTAAAAAAAGAAAAAAAAGATGAATGGCCTAAATAAGTGGTCTCTGTGAGCTCTTGTTGGGTGAAGATCCTCTGATGTTGTATGTTAACAGCACTCTAGATTCCTAAATATTGTGAACAAACTGCATTTTTACAGAGTCTAATGCTGTTTTCGTATTTGAGTTGCAGCCTGGATCTTAAAATTACGGTAGCTGGAAAACTGGTATCTGAGAGGTGCTAAGCAATTTCTACACTACAGAGTAGAAGCTAGAATTTGTTCTTGGGGCAGGCGCTCAACTTATTCTAGGAGGGATCCTTTCACTTCTGTTCATAAATTTGCAAGGTAAAAATATTCATTTGCTTTTTTCCCAAAATGCTCCTGGGAAAGCCCCAAATGGGCAAAGTGATCCAAATATAGATGTTAAGACTAAGGTTCAGAGTATCAGCTTTAAAATGTACTTCATTGTTTTCATTGTACCAAAGAATCTCTGCATAGATTTTTATAATGGTAAGTGCGTTAATCTTCTTTTACTAGATTATAGAAGGATAAAGGAGTTTTCTGACTTGAGGAAGAGAGATCATGAGCAGAAGCCTGCTGCTTATGAGAGATGAGCTGACCTCTGCAATATGGTGTCAGATGTGGAGCTGGGGGAGAGAGACACAGTGAATGAACACTTACAGGGCATGGCTGTTAGACTTTGGAGCAGTGATGTCTGATATTTCACATGAGGTCTCCATTTCTGACCTGTAAGTCTGTTATGCTAACTCCAGCATGAGACAAAACAAACAAAGATTTAAACTATAAACTTGCATTAACTGTGCTTTGGAGATTCAATGGGGAATAACCGTGTGCTTATCTGAAAAGCAGTTAGGAACTAGCTAGAAGCAACAAAAAGAGAACCTCAGGACAAGAGACAAGACAGTCTACGGCAAGAGACAACCAAAAGAAATCTGTGAAAAAGATAAGTGGTGTTTGGGAATTCTCAGAAATAATAATGGAAGACAAATTCCCAGTAAAAAATGTAGAGTTCCTGAAGTCATTTCTTAAGAGACTTAAGCATTTAAGTTGCACCTTAAAGGGAAAGGTAACTGCTGGGGCCTGGGTTAGTTGGGGACATTCAAGTTTATTCACATTTGTGTCTCTGAATCTATTACTCACAAGATGGTATGGCTTGTAAAATAATAAAAATGTTATTCACTGAAAGAAGAAAGTTGACAAATCTTGAGTTTTTGAAAGTCACTTTTCATTGCCTGCCCAGGATCTTTTCTCTTTTTCCTCTTTCGTAACTGACCCTAAATGTTTTCTAGGGTAGCATTATGCCCAGCTGAAAAACACAGCTTCCCAAGATACCCACCAAGGAAGCGATACAACAGGGAAGTGAAAGTCACTGACTGGTACCTGTGGGAAAGCATGTTAAAGGAGGAACGCTCAAATGGCATGCACCTTTTTGCATTTTACCCTTCACCTTTGCCCTCCCACTCTTCTCATGTCTGGAGGGATGGATGCCTGGGGACGGAGCAGACAGCTTGCAACCATGCGGATGAAGACCACTCATTAAGAATGAATAGGAAGAAAGAGAGGAGGAGTCTACTTTCTTAGAGCATCGTGGAGACGCCGTGCAAACCTTGGACTTTCTACTTCTGGCCATCTCACTGTGTGAGAAAAATAAACATCTGTTCAGTTAAGATGCATTATTTGTGCTTCGGTTACATAGAGCTAAGCAGAATCCTAATTGCTACAATTTTTGTTTCCATCATTTTTATTCCCAACCCCTTACTTGTTATTACCTTTTCTTTCATTTTCAAAGGTAGCAATCTTGGTCTAGCATTTCTGATGTGGGCATTTAAAGTTGTTTTCTAAATCATGATAGTGGATTTTTGGGGCTGTCTTTATTGTCTATATGGGGCCTCTTCGTGGGTCATGGTAGGATGGCCCCCTGGGTTTGAGCACAGCCATAGCATAAAATCAAGGTGACTTGCCTACCTGAGGATTGTATCCTACTTGCTAGCTAATTTCATTAGCTCTGTCACTTGACCCTGTGAAATGACTGCCCTGAGACATAATTACTATCATTTATTCTTCCTAGAGTCATCATATTTTTATGTTAGTTGTTTTGCCATCCATTCAAAGTTGTAAGAAGCTGACTGTCCAACCTAACTTCAATGGCCAGAATCCAGTTGCATTGAAGTAGTTGTACTTATAGAATCAAAAAATGTTATTTTTGAGCCAGCCCTGATGGCCTAGTGGTTAAAGTTTGGCACTCTCACCTCTTCGGTGGCCCGGGTTCGTTTCCTGGTCATGGAACCATAACACCCATCCGTCAGTTGTCAGTTGTGGCAGCAGCTCACATAGAAGGACTTACAACTAGGATATATGAGCATGCACTGGAGTTTTGGGGAGGAAAAAAAAGAAAGAGGAAAATCAGCAACAGATGTCAGCTCAGGGCAAATCTTTCCCTGAAAAAAAAAATATATATATATTTTCTAAGTAGGTGATACAAAACCTTTGAATTCATTTTCGGCTGTTATTATTTTCATGCTGATAAAAATATGTTAATGAGAAGAAATGGAGGTAAAATAAGATTGAACCCATCATAGACTGAACTAAGTTTAACCTCTAAATTTTCAAATTTGGAAAACAGTTGGATTTTTGAACAGGCCTATCAGCCTAGTTTTGTTCCATGTCATTACCAGAGACTCCCTAGGAAACTGGATGAGCTTGGAGTCCTTCTTGAAAATTTTTACCTCTCTAGGACATAAACTCCCTAAGGACACTGTCCATCAAAATCATTTTTATAGTCCAAGTGATGAAACACAGCTTGGCATCCCGTTTTAATGTTATCAGTGAAGCACCTGAGAATTATCTATGGGCTGGATATCAATATCTTTCATGGGTTGTTTTCTGAAATACATATTAGATTATGTTCCAAATCCTTTTTGAAAGTATTTGATAATTGAATGCAATGGGATCATCCAATTATTAAGCGGAATTTTGCAAAGACAAGCATTATGATCTGTGTTTATCACTTAATTATTCTTTTTATCATCTATGGATAATCAAGACTGGCCCAGAGATAGACTCATCTCTCCTTGTCTTTCCCGGAGCTTTCTCTCTCTAATTAGCACCATAATCCTGCTTGCAGCTTCTTGTAATAACCTACCATCTGCTTCTAGTTTTGGTCTTTCCTAAAAATAAGTTAAAAATAAAATCTGATTTCTCATACACTTATTGTTGATAATAAATGGTTATACCACCATTTCTGTGAGAGGAAGGCATTGTGCTGAGCCTGCATTTGTAAAGATTTATGGTATGGTCTCTCTATTTAAGGGACTTACAGTTTAATTAAAATGAGGGAATGATTACAATGATAGTATAGAATAAGTGACAAATAAGTTGTACAAATCCTGTCTACCAAGAAGACATTCTCCACATGGAAGCTGAGGGCTCGGATAAGGTGGGACTTAGATGTGCTTTGTAGGAAGAATAGAAATATACCTCTAATAGGTACAATGGTACTTTAGTAATAACGATGACAAGAATAGCTACTATTGAGTATTTACCAAGTGCCAGACTTTATATTAAGCATTCTACAAGGATTATCCCATTTGGTCCTTATCACAAAACTATGTTTTGGAATGAATTTTTATTTTTACTCCCATTTTGGAGAAGAGAATATTGAGGGTTATAAGGGTATCTGCCCAAGATTACCTAGCTAAAAATGGTGAAAATGAGATATAAATCCAAGGAAGTGTGACCCCAGATCTGTCTCAGTTCCAGGCAGGAGGACCTGAAAAGACAAATTAAATCTACTTTTGATCCTTTTGCCATAATTTAGAATTGTTAGCTCTTAAATTATGCTCAAATTAGTGAACTAATACCCCTGGATTTCAGCATGATGGCTTTAAAATCAAGGAACCCTGTGCTTGGGTTTACTTAATGGGCTGATAAACTGCCAGGATTGTGACTTCATTGTTAAACATTAGCCTGGAAGCAAAAGATAAGAATGCACACGCTTTGTCTACAGATGGAGCAAGTTGTCATTCAAAGCTGCAAAATACAGCTAAGGAATTTAAGAACTGAGGGGAACATAAGTTCAAGACCCAGGAGGAGAACATGAGACCAGACAATATGCCAATTAATGGAATTAAACTGAAAGGATTTAAAATGAGGTCCCCTCAGGAGACAATGTAAAAGAAAAGACAGTTAATTCAATAAGGACAAAAGGATAAGCGAGCTAACTATGAGAGGATCAGAATATTTAAAGTTGATAGTGTCTGAAGAATTAAAGAACATTGCTTCATGATTGCCGTGAATTTATTATGCCCCAGTAGCTCAGTCTAATTTGGTCCCCTTCATCCTCTGAATAAATATCCTCATCCTGAGATTCCAGGACAAAAGAAATAATCCTTTTTGTTGCAGTCAAGCCATAAGCATGATTATGATCAGCAGCCATTCACAGAGGAATAAATAAAGCACCCATCCATCATGCTAGGAAAGTTTTTCTGTCCATCTGTCATGTTGCATTTCAAAAACTGTTTCACCACATTTTAGTTGTTTTAAAAGGTGTGCTTAAAAAATAGATACTTGCAAACTCCCCAGTACGGTGGGAGTTTAAATGTATAGATGTAATTTCTCTTTTGCTAAGCAGGTTTTAGAGCGCCAAAGGCATGGTACAGGGAGTTAATAGGGTGCAACAGAGTCAATCTGTATGTCTCTGTAGCAAATAACTGAAAATGTGAATTTAAGAAATTCTGTTATGGGCTATATTCTCTTGAAAAGAAGTTGTGCAGTGTCATTATTCCATTGTGTATCAACAAATGTGCCTCTAAAGACCAAAGTCTACAGATTGCAGCAGGGAGTAGGTTTAAAACGCTGCATGAAATACAGGGGTACCAAAATCCTGTAACTGAGTTTTGGCAGGTGCACAACTGGAGGGAGGGCATTGCCGAAGATGCATGCTTGGCAGAGGTAGATAACATTATCTGAGGACAGAGGGATATAACTTAGAACCATTTACGGGGAAGAAAAGTTTTTAATCAATGGGTGTCAATGAGGTTGAAACAACGCAATTATATTAAGGAACTTCCCCATCTGATATTTACACCTGGAGACTATCACGCTTCATAATTGTGCTGCAGCTGATAAATTGCATCCTTTTATTTTTTATGAAGCCCTGGTCTACATGGATTTCATCATCTGAAAAATTCAGAAGTAAGACCAATGAATTTTATAGTATTGGGTTTGTGTGTGTGTGTGAATGATCTAGATTTTCTGGCAAATCAGCTATACATGTACATAATTTTCTTTTGCTCTACTTCGCTAAGCCTATGTGTACATATAACTAAAATTGGTTTCTTAAAGGCAGAAACAAAAATGTTGTTAGTCCATAAAGAAGTACAGTAGTGTCTTAAAGTCTGTGAATTCTCTGCTTTAAAATTTCTTTAAAATATTTAATTCAAACTGGAGATGGAGGATGTGGATTCTATTCTCTTACAAACAGTCCTGGTCCCCTGATCTTTTGCTCACCATAGAGTTTAAGGGACTCACCGTTCAGATTACTGGTAGAATCATGTCATGACAGAGTGGCTGACACACATTCACTCCAGTGAATTTTAACACTTAACTAAGAAAAAAAGAGGATGCCCTTAGAGCTCCTAGAATCCCTAAGAAGAGCTTCTAAAGAGGCCCTTCTCAAGACCGAGCAAGTCCAACATTGCCATAGATCTGCCTTCCTAGGATTTTTAATATCCTTTTTATAAGGGTTTATGAATTTATACACTAAGGTCCAACCATGAGAACGTAGAGATAAATTTGAGTGAAATATACCTGAAATTTGAATCCCTGCTTGAAATGCAGTTTATATTTGACGTAGAGCTCTGTACTACATGGCACAATCCACAGGAGAGGGCTAATTTTCACACTACTCAGTAGTTGTTCCATCTCACAGCAGCATCAGATTAAGACAAGGGCCTTTTTGTAATACTGATCTACGGCAACACATGGTCCAACACTTCTCTGTAATCCATAGCACAGTGGCATTGGAAGCTCCAGGAAATGGATAATTAAAATACTCTACTATAATGTGCATGGCATTGTGGTAGATTTAAGAGAAGAAAAAAAGATATGAGTGACAAATAAAAATGGCAAGTAATAGAATATATTGGAGTATGTGAGGAAGCCATTTGGTATAAACCTAATTCGGCCTGACTTTGTTTTTTCAAAAGAGGCCTGACTGTGGCTATTGAGCACGCATTGTATATCTGCTTAGACATTTCCTATGACAAGAACAAAGGTCCTTGAGATAAAGGTGCAACTTCCCTCCCCCTCCCAACATTGGCATTTCCTTAAGGATTAAGCATCTTTCCCTAGGCTAGAAACTGACTGCGGCGCTCACCTGTGACCACTCAGCGGGAGACAACAGACTGGCCACCCTGCTGTGTTCACTGAGACAGCAGACCTACCTGCTATTTCCATCAATCGCTGTGCCGTGCCGCTGTGCCGACAGAGCAGTCTCACGACTATTGTAAAAGGGACATTTCAATCATATGTGAAACATCCTCTTTGGGGGTATATAACCACTCTGTGCACCCCACTTCTTTGGTGCCCTTTCTTCCTTTGGGAAGAAAGGCCCCAGGCCATGGTCCTCAGATTTCAGCTCAGAATAAACTCACCCAAATTTTCATTTATAGATTGGTTGTGGATTATTTTCGTCGACATGAGATATGATTCTTAATCAGCCAGAATACACAAATATGGCAGCCTGTAGTAAGTTCCAATAGGAAAGTGAGGTGAGGAGGAAACTAACAATTTCATGAAGACTTTTGACCTTAAAACCAGCAATCTTCTTTCAGGGGGAGTAGGGACAAGTATGTTTGAGATGTTGTAAGGAAAGTTTATAGATTTTAGGTAATTTAATTAACGGTGCAAATAATTGAAGTTCTAGACAGGAGTGCCAAAAAGGTAGAGAATTACTGTGGGTTTGATTATTTGGAGAAGACTTCATGCAATAGCTGTAAGACAGGCTAGAATTAAGGGATGTCAAACAAAAAATGGGTATGGTGGTTGTGGGGGAAGAAGGCCTTTGAGATAAAAAGTGATATAGCTGAGGCCAGGTGGGAGGAATTTGTGAAGATTATTCAGGGGATGAGAAATAGGACAGTTTCACTGTGCTTATCATTTGTCATTCTAATGGTGCTCCACTGATCCAAAGGCTATCAATAATTCATCTGACCAGTTTGCTTTGATAGCCACAGAAACAACTGAACGGAGATCCCTTCATTTTTTGACATTCATGGCATGTAATAAATGATCATTCAGTGGAGCCAACTTCTTGTTCTGCAAACTGCAAATGTTGCAGCAGAGCTGGGCATCCATCGTCTTGGTCAGTGTTGAGAGGTCAATGATCTCTTTTCATACTTAGGGCAGCCAGAGCTGCGTTAATCCCAGAGAAGCTGTCTGTCTTATATTGGACAGTGATTTGTTTAGTCAGCAAGAAATTATCTTCTAATGTAATTCTGAGATTGCTGACTATGATGTCTATTCAACTTAAAAGAAGCCCCTGCTTCTTTAGCCAAAGAAAATTCACTGCCATGAAATCACCTACTTGAGAAAGTCGCAAATCTCCCCACGAGGCACTCTTTAGTAGCTTGGGTGAAGTGATCAGGCCAGGAGGGAGGAAAGACAATTCTACAAAAATAGAGATCAGAAAATTCAGACAAAGGGCTTTTCGGACTTTACTTCACCTCTTTATTTTTCTACCACATTTGAAATGAGGCTAATAGATTGCTGAATGGCATTGCTAAAGTCATGCAGAAGACCTGAGCTTTTCCACCGCAAATCCAGAATTTACAAATACAATCTAAGTTTCCCCAGACTTTCCTGTCTTCTGGGTTATTTTTTCTTTTAATATTTCAAAATAAAATAACTCTAGTCTGCATTCTGCAGGACCGAAGAAATTCTGTGCTCTCTCCAAGAATTAAGAATGCACAGGGAGTGCTTAGTGCACACTGAATGTCTCTTGTCACCTCTCCCTCAAGACTGCCAGCCAGGCATTTTCCTTCAATTCCTCCTGCTATCTCCTGACTGCTTCCTGTATTGCATGACTTTCTCTGGTCCTGCAAATCCCCACCTTTCATTCTGCTAAGCCCCATTGAACCTAAGCTTTTGTGTTTAAAAAGCTTCAGGAAGGACTTGAGGTTGTCAAGGGAATTAACAAAAAAGCAAAACTAAGAACTCAGCTGCTCATATCTTTGCTCTTAGAGGTGGAAAGATGTCTTGCTGTCTCTCTCTTAGGATCCTAGCCTGCTGGCACATTCAGAGCCCCTTTCATCCATAGGAGCGCAGTCTTTCTCTTTTGCTCTCTCTTCCTAGTCCTTGGATCCATCAGAGAAAACTCCACATCCTTTCATATACCTCAAGAAATGTCTCTGCAGAGGTTCAGCCCCCATCTTTACCATGGAAAAGACTTCTACATTGTTTTTAGATACATTCCTCTTAGTTATTTCACTTTCTCCCTCCATAGAGCAATCTGGGAAAAAAAATGGCCCCGAAAGTCCATCCCTTCTCCCCAGAACACTGCCTTCATGAGCCGAAATGCAGAAATAGCTATTAACATCTTTCAGAACAGCAATAACTTTTTCATCCTTGGGCTCAATCTAGAGCCAGGGAAGATGCCAGGAATGCGTGGGAGGAATACCAGGAGAGATTGGAACATGGCAGCATTTCGATGGGAAGCGCTCTAAGATTTTAGGACGCTGTGAGGTGGAAGCTAAAAGTTAAACGTGACTGAGGCATCTGAAGTCAGCCCAGAGCTCTCTACGAGTTCAAGTGTGATAACCTGGAGATATCTTGTCTGGGTTATAAAATGCATCAGCTGGGGAGGACGAGATCTGGTGTGTGCTCAGAGAAACTCCCAAACCCTTTCTACAAATCTATTACCAAATTTTTTCATCTGCAAGTTGTACCTCTTATATTAAAATGCGAATGTATTCCTACTTATTTCTCAATTGACACCTAAGTAATTTACAATAGTAGCCTGCAAAAATAAACGACCTTTCTAAATTAAAAAAAGTAGATTTCATTATATTCTATTCTTAAAAGTAGATACGTGAGGAGGGCATTTAGGTACATAGAATGAGAAACATTCATCAAAGACATTCTTGCAAATTTCATGGGAATAGTAGACCATTTTCCGGAAAAATTATATTTTAAACACCTCTGTTCTTCATATTCAATGAATTATACTTTTTAAACGCTGCTTTACCTTCTATCCAAAAGTGACTGACTTAAAAACAAAGTAAAATATGTATTTGGAAAGGGGCAAAAAAATTCAATTTTCTGTGTTATTATTACCAGTCTCATTGTTACTGATGCTTTTCGAAGTTTATTGTTGTCTAACTGCATTTGTTACATTTAGTGGTGAACACCATAAAACTTCACACATGGGCGTCGAGACAAGTAAATGATGTTATTTTGGTGATCTTGGGAGTAAGAAATCTTTTTTTCTTCCTTTTTTATAGCTGACCTTTTCAGAAAGAAATCCCTCTTGAGAAGTCCCACTTTAATTTGGTATATTTTTCAAGCTAGACTGTCACGTATGCTTTAATGACACAGTATTTCTTAACCCCTAGAAATAAAACCAACACCGTTTCTGTGGTTTTTAACACTCATGTGGTTTTATATATTGAATACAATCTTCATTAGGAATATGCTATTTTATCCATGTTTTCTTTTTAAGGGGTTTATATGCATCAGGATGGAGCTTTTACTGAACAGAATTTAATTTAAAAAGCATCTTGGAAAATGCTCTGGTAGATATTACTTAGGTGGAAAAGATCTCCTTGGCCAGGAAGGTTAAATGAAGTCCACAAAGGAGATCTTTTGAGATTCCTAATATAGGAGTCAGCGGAGTCAGACACTTCTGTTACTTCATGGCTCATGAGAGAAGTTGGCTGAGTGCTGAGCTGAAGTAAAGGAATAAGAACATTGGAAGATAAACGTTTTCATTTCTTTCATTTTTGCTTTTTAAAATGGCAACATCATTCCACGTCTGGTAGTAGGGCTATCTTAATCTAGTTCTGTTTCTGCCGAAAATCAACTGTCCACCATTGAGATAGATCTCTTAATTTCTCTAATCCTCAGTTTCCACCTCTGTAAAAGATGTAGGTTATGTTCGATCATTCTTCAGATCCTAACTAACTGCAAATCATATGTCTGATAAGGGACTTGTATTCAGAATGTACAAAGAATTCTTGGAACTCAATAATAAAAAGATAAACAACCCCATTTAAAAATGGGCAAAGAACCTGAATAAACTTTTCTCAAAAGAATATATACAAATGCTAAATAAGCATCACTAAAGATGCTCAACTTCATTAGTCTTTAGGGAACTGGAAATCAAAATCACAATGTGGCACCCCTTCACACGCACTAGGATGGCTATAATCAAAAAGGCAGTAACAATTGATGTGGATATAGAGCGATTGGAGCCCTCATACACTGCTGGTGAGAATGTAAAATGGTGCCGCCAGTTTGGAAATAGTTTTGCAATTTTACAAAATGTTAAAAATGGAGTATCATATGCACCAGCAATTCAACTCCTAAGTATATACCCAAGGGAATTGAAAATATACAGTCACATAAATATTTGTACACAAATGTTCATACCAGCATGATTCTTAATAGCCAAAAGTAGATACAACCCAATTATTCATCAACCAATGAATGAATTTAAAAAAGTGAGATATCCATAAAATGGGATATTATTCATAAAAAGAGATATTCATATCCATAAAAAGGGATGAAGTACTGATACATGCCACAACATGGATGAACTTTGAAAATATTAAATGCTAAGTGAAGGAAACTGGTAACAGTAGACCACATATTGTATAATTCCATTTACATGAAAGCCAACAATAGACAAGTCTATTGAGACAGAAAGTAGATTAGTTGTCACTTGGGTCTGGAGAGAAGGATAGGAGGATGAGAATGGAAATTAGCTGCTAATAGGTACAGAGCTTCTGGACTGATGAAAATGTTCTAAAATTTACTGTGGTGATGGTTGAAAAACTTTAAATATACTAAAAACCATTGAGTTGTATACTTTAAATGGGTGAATTATATGGTATATGAACTGAATTGCAATAGAGCTGTTATGGAAAAATCCCAAATGTCCCTAAAATATGATTTTACTATTAATTGTAATTATTAGATATTATTTATGTACTTGTCCTTTGAGCTACTTTAATATCATTTTGCTTCCAATAAAACTGACTTTCCAGGTAAATTGGATATATGCTTCTTTGAAAGCCAATTGACTTTTACAAAAAATAAAGATTTTATTTAATCAATTACTATACCAGTATATCCACACCATTTTTGGTGTAAACTCTTCCCAGAGCAAGATATTTCTATGTATTATGATGCTTGAGGGAGCCTTAGCAATGACAAATCTTTAAAACAGATGAGTTTTAAGTCCCTGCCACGATTCCCACAAGAATGAACATTCAAAAAGTGATAAGTGCAGAAGCCTTTCTAAATTTGTTTTAGTGAAAGAATAATTTAAGAATGAGTGTTCGTGGATGCATGGAGGATGGATGGAAATTGGAAGGACCACATGGTATGAGTATCAGACATTAGTCACCATGGAGAACACATTAAGTTGTTGGTCTCAGCTAGATTCCTTAGATCCAATATTGATTACTTAGGTTCCAGAGAAAGACTCTCGGCAGAGGCTCAAGGAACAATCTAGAAGCTGCATTGTAGCAGATTTGCTCTATTATCCAGGTAATAAATGTAGCAGAATCAGCAAGAGGGCCATGATTTCAGCATAGTAAAGTGTATACAATGTTCCTTTTGCACTTAGTTTTGTGAACTTTCTAGCACTGAACACAGCATATTTGTCAGAGATGTTAGCAATCTAAAGGAAGACATTAGCAATAATGGGGTGCTCTCAACCAAGGCTTTCAAGAGCAGCAGGTTTCAATCAGGGTTGCTGGAGAGAGGAAGAAAATAAAGGGATGATTAACGGACACATAGGAGACATCCTCTGAGAATTCCAAAAACACTTGAGGCATGGGATGGGAGGTTGATAATAAACCAGGTCTTGCTTATATAGCTGAAATTTAGGAAGTCCTATTAACATGGAATAAAGAACTGTGAAGAGTCTGAAATTTTATCCTAGTAAACAACTTGAAACTTTTTAATTGCTGGCTAACATGTTAGCTTTTCACAGTTTTTTGGATGCTAACAGAAGACATGGGACTCGGGTCAGAGACAAAAATCAGTTTACTACTCACAGACATAGTAGTAGTCACAGTATCATCTCTCTCTCTCTCTCTTTTGGCACCAGTTTCCTGAGCCCCAAATCTCCGAGGGTGATGTGTTCAGGCCCAGATGATGCTTATACTGCAGTGAGTTGTGTTGCAGAAGAGAAACTCCAAACTCAGGGAAGCTGAATCTTTTATAATGGTCAGCAAGCTAATCTGCTTGATCTTTGTCTTGAAGGGAGACAGTATCTATATTATCCCGGACAGAAAACAAATCTACCCACTGCTCCAGAGGGAGACCACAGGTTTTTTTCAAGCTTGTTCACTATAAAAACAGCCTTGAAAAGATAACCTGGAACAGAAGTTGTTGCTGCTTTACCCACAAGACCTGCATAAACACAAGAGACTTATTGAGAACTGACTCCCTGTATATGACCCTATGTACACTCAGGTTATACACTGGGTGTTATGTCTTTCTTTTGAGATGGTAGTCTTCCCAAATAACTGAATTTCTCAGAGAACACAGATTATTTAGGACAGTGGGGATACTTGTGTAATTCAGTACTTTGGAGAGCACTGCCTATGCTAAAACCTTAAAAAGAGTTCCTTTCTCAGGGCTGGCCCTGTGGTGTAGTGGTCAAGTTCAAGTGCTCTACTTCAGCGGCTCAAGGTTCACAGTTCAGATCCCAGGCTCAGACCTACACACCACTCATCAAGCCATGCTGTGGCAGCACACCACATACAAAATAGTGGAAGATTGGCAACAGATGTTAGCTCAGGGCCAATCTTCCTCACATACACACTCACAAAACAGATGTGTAAAAATACCTGATTCATCACTGTTTGCTTTGCATGACCTCTTTTGAGATTATTCTTTGTACTAACCAACTATTCTGCCTATATCCATACTTTCTCTAAATTTTAAATTGCTAGAAATGGAACCACCATCTGGGTAGAGTTGAGTGTCTCAGATAGCAAAGCCATGTATAGTTGAAAATGCAAGTTTTGTGATGAATGAGTCAACTGACTAGGTATTTTGTGCTAATGCACCTCAGCAAATCGATGCTGTTCTATGGACAATGTGGTGCAGATGCTACCAACAAAAATATCTTGGAATGTTCCTATCTGAAACTCAGTGGTATTTTTTTTTTTTTTTTTGCAATATGCTGAATTTAGTCAGATTTCACCAGCGTTCCATGCATTTACGTGTGTATGTATGTAGTTCTATGCAATTTTGTAACATGCTTAAATTTGTATGATCACCACCACAGACAAGACACAGAATGGTTCCATCACAAGGATCTCTCATGCTACCCTTTTGCAGCCATAGTCACCTCTCTACCTATGCCCTTCCAAATCCTCAGCAATCACTAATCTGTTACTCATCTCTACAATTTTTTTTTTGAGGAAGATTAGCCCTACGCTAACATCCACTGTCAATCCTCTTTTTGCTGAGGAAGCCTGGCCCTGAGCTAACATCCGTGCCCATCTTCCTCTACTTTATATGTGGGACGCCTACCACAGCATGGCTTGATATGTGGTGCATAGGTCCGCACCCCGGATCGGAACCAGCGAACCCCAGGCTGCTGAAGCAGAGCATGCAAACTTGACTGCTGTGCCACCAAGCCTGCCTCCATCTCTACAATTTTGTCATCTCAAGAATGCTGTAATGGAATCACACAGTGTGCAACCTTCTGAGATGGGCTTTTTTTCTCACTCAGTCTAATTTCCTTGAGATCCACCTAAGTTAAATGCTTGAAAAGCTTGCATCTTTTTATTACTGAGTAATATTCAATACTATGGATGTACCACAGTTTGTTTAACCATTCACCCTTGATGGACATTTGGGTTATTTCCAGTTTGAGGCTGTTACAGACAAAGGTGCCATGAACATTCAAGAATACGTTTTTGTGTGAGCATAAGTTTCAGTGTCTCTGGGATAAATGCCCAAGGGTGCAGTTGCTAGACTGTGATAAACAATTTAAGCATATGTTTAGTTTTGCGAAAAACATGTACTTTTCATATACTTATTTGCCTTCTATATATCCTCGTTAGTGAAATGTCTATGTATATCTTTTGCCCAGTTTCTGTTTTTTTTCAATTGTTGAGTTTTAACAGTTCTTTGCATATTCTGAATAAAATTATTTTGTCAGATATGTAGTTTGAAAATATTTTCACCTAGTCTGTAGCTCGTCTTTTCATCTGCTTACAGGGTCCCTTGTAGAGTAAAGCTTTTAATTTTAGTGAGGTTCACTTTATCAACTTTTGCTTTTATAGATTATGTTTCTGGTGTCAGGACTAAGAACTCTTTGTTTAGCCCTACTTCCTAAAAAATTTTTCCTGTTTTTGCCTAAAAGTTTTGTAGTTTTGTGTTTTACATTTAAGTATGTGATCCATTTTGAGTTCATTTTTGTGTTAGGTATGACGTTTAGGTCAAGGTTTTTTGCCTGTGGATGACTAATTGCTCCAGGGCCCTTTGTTGGAAAGGCTATCCTTCATTGAATTGCTTTTGCATCTCTGTCAAAAACCAGTTGAGTATGATTTGTTAGGGTCTGTTCCTGAGTTCCCTATCCTGATCTATTTTTTACTGTCTATGGTAGATCTTAATTACTATAGCTATACAATAAGCATTTTCATCAATGAGTAATATTTACCACTTATTCTCCTTTTTCAAAATTGTTTTAGCTGTTCTAGCTCCAATGCCTTTACAAACAAACTTTAGAGTAAGTTTGTTGATGTCTACAAACAAACAAACAAACAAACAAACTTGTTGAGTTTTCATAGGAATTTCATTCAATGTATAGATCAATTTGGGGAAAATTGACATCTTAACTATGTTGGGGCTTTCAATTCATGAACATTGTGTCTTCATTTATTTAGATCTTCTTTCATTTCTCTCATTAATATTTTGTAATTTTTAGAAGTCAGATTTTGTATATGTTGCATTAGATCTATACTGAAATATTTTGGGGGGGCAATTATAAAGGACGTTGCATTTTTAATTTCAGTTTCCAAAGATTCATTGTTAGTTCATAGAAATGCTAGTGATTTTTTTTGTATGTTAATCTTTTTTGCTCTTGCTAAGCTTGCTTATTAGTTCTAAGAGGTCTTTTGTAGATTTCTTGCAATTTTCTATGTAGACAATCATGTCATCTACAAATAGCAAAGGCTTTATTTCTTCCTTTCCAATATGGATGCCTTTTTTCTCCTTTTATTGTACTAACCAGAACCTCTAGTACTGTGTTGAATGAGAATGGTGAGAGAGAGATCTTTGCTTTGTTCCCAGACTTGGGTGGAAACCATTCAGTCTTTCACCATTAAGTATCATGTTAATTGCAGGGGTTTTGTATATACCCTTTTCCACTTGAGGAAGTTCCCCTCTGTTCCTAGTTTTCTGACAGTTGTTATCATGAATGAGTGTTGGATTTTGTCACCTGAATTTTCTGGATCAATTGATATGATAATACGATTTTTCCCTTTAGCCTGTTGATATGGTAGATTACATTAATTGATTTTTGAATGTTGGATTAGTCTTGCATACCTGGAATAAATCACACTTGGTCTTTGTGTATAATTCTTTTTATACATTGCTGAATTTGATTTGCTAATATTTAATTGAAAATTTTTGCCTCTGAATTCATAAGAGATATTCTGTAGTTTTCTTTCCTTTTTTTTAAAAACTATCTTTTTTTAGTTTTAGCATCAGTATAATGCTAAAATGAGTTGGAAAGTGTTCTTCTTCTATTACTGGAAAATATAGTGTAAAATTGGTGTTAATTCTTCCTTAAATGTTTGGTAGCATTATCAAGTGAAGCCATCTGGGCCTGGAAATTCCTTTTGCAGGAAGTTTTTCATTTAAAATGTAATCTATTTAATGGTTATAGGACCATTCATGTTGTTGATTTCATTTTGATGGTCTTGTTTCTTTTTCTTTTTTGAGGAATCATTGGTCATTTTCACGATGATTATGACATGCACACATCAGTCAATTTTCTGCTCGCTTTCCCCACAGAGGCCTTCTTACCCCTGGATCGAATACACAATTATTCAGGGTTCCCTTGGACCAGGAGTCCCCTGGGTTTAAAGAAGAGCACTTACGGCTGATTCTTCCTGCTTTTGTGGCCCACTGCTGAGCTTGGCTCCCAGAGTTCCCAAGCGTCTGTAACAGTGGGCAGAGGTGGCCTTCAGAGCCTTTATTCTTTCAAAATTCCAGATGCCTCAGAAATCTTTTTATATAACTTCAATCTGTTAACAAGCTCAAGAGGATAGAGCATACTAGACTGGATAACAAGTAATGGTGGATATCTTAGGCTGCAGTGTTGCACTGGGCTCTATAAGATGCTGTTTTCCTCAACTTGAGGGGAGCCTAAGTAAAACCATAGCAGATTCAGCAAGAAAATGTGGCCAAATGCTCTGGCTAATGTAAATAGTGTGTTTTCAAAGACTGCCTGAAATGAATTTGGAGAATATTTTATATCCATGCTCAATTACTGGCATAAATCACATATTTTTCAATAAATATGTTAAAATTTTTATCTTTACCATCTCATGAATAATCCACCTTCAGTTGATTTAGTAATCAAATGACTGCACTTGATCCACTAAAGGTAGCAACTTTTTCTGACATAAATTATTGTCGACATAAATCTCAAAAGATTTTTTTTTAAATGCTCTTCTAGACCATAAAGTAAGGATGCTCTTTGCTATTTTCTCTTGCATCTAATACATACGAATGTCCAATGTAGTCACTCTGCCACAAAGAAAAGACTAAAAATACATGCATGTGGGAAGCATTACTGGAGAGGTTCAAGATCATAGCAATACATCAATTTTCAGTAGGCTCACAAACAGACATCTCCTTGTGTTCCCTACTCCACGTATGTGTTACCGACTATCCCCACAGTGCACTGTTCGGCCAGCGGCAATTCTCCAGCTCTGGTTCTTTCTTTTGCCACAGCATTTAAGGAGTCAGATCTATGAAGAGTGACGTTCAGGAAAGGATATTACATGTTAACCACGGTAAGTTGCAAATGATTCATAAAATACAAAGTACTCCCTCTTTAAGAGATGTTTACTTTTTAAGGAGAAAGCACTTATTTGGTATAAACCAAAGAAATTGGGACATAATTTTGACATTTTAAACTCCAGAGAGTAGGGTCAGTAGGTCACTGTTTCAGCAAGGGGATCAGCGGGTTTGAAATTATCTGTATGGCTTCCGTCACCCAAGGCAAGCTCTGGGTCTTCACCACTTTGAGTGGACTCCGTTCATTTTTTTCTTTATTTTTTAAAGATGCACACCTGAGCTAACATCTGTTGCCAGTTGTCTCTTTGGTTTTTGCAGTTTTTTTGCCTTCTTCTTCCCAACGCCTCCCAGTACATAGTTGTGTGTTCTAGCTGTCTGTTCTTCTGGTTGTGCTCCGTTCATTTTTACACTTAGGATTCTGGAAAGACATCAGCCTTACTAACATCAAAACCCCAAACTAGATGGAATTTAATCCACCGTGATAATGAAGAGTCATAGTTAGGATTTCAGCAAACAAAGAAGATTTTGTTTAATCACTGCTGGAATGGTTTAAAAGTGTTGGCAGTGAGGATTGTTCAATTTTGCCCATTTTCTTGGTATATTGCAAAGTACAAAGGCTTCAGAGGGTTGCTATTTTTCTACTTCTCAGGCTGTGTCCTCTGTCCACGGTTTGAGGAAAGACTTCCTTCTTTGACATTTTTCAGAATTATATTCAGAGTAAGGGAGCAAACTTCTTGGGTTCTCTGTGTACGTCAGAGGTTTACTTTTTGAAATAGGAGCATCTAAATGAGCCTTTGATATGCACATTGTCCCCAAGCTGCTCCCCAGATCCGTTTGGAAATATTTTAATGAGCCCCTCATTTTTCCAGAGAGTCGGCCTTCTACAAAGACAGGATTCATTCACTCCATGGGAGTTTTCATGGCATTTGGCCATGGATCCAGCTCCTCGGAACCTTTCCAACATGATTCATGGTGTTTAGTTCTGCAGCTCTCATAATTGGGTGAGTCCCTTCTCTCGGGGCACTTATAACTCCCATTAGTGTCAATGAGGTTAAAGGTCATATTTCAAGAGGATCTAAAACTTGCCAACAGTGAGAGCACATTTTAGTTTTCCATGCTTTAATTTAGGCTTCCTGGGGTGACTTTGATTCTCTGATAGGATGCCTTTTCTTTCCACGTGTTTACAGAAAATTAACTGTCTGAAGAACATAAGGCAAGCTGGAGTTTCTCTGTCTCTCTCTCTCTCACTGTCTCTCTCTATCAGATCACTGCTTTTTTATTTGAGATAATTTCCTTTTTGTTTCCTCCTCGTTGCTGTTTAGTCCAATGTCTCCACCCTTTCTTATTCTTAGCTCTAGGACTCTGACTCTCACAGGTAATATCTCCATGATCTTCATTTTATTCCTTCCCATTTATTTTGAAATGACTCATCTGTGTTTTTTGGTGTAATACAGAATTATTGACTTAAAAACTTTAGGGAGGCAATATATTTGAATTATTTAGTTTCCGTAAGCCTCATAACTATCAGTTAAATATTGAGAGAAAGTTTATCTCTATGTTATAAAAGACTTAGAAAAAAATGTTTTCCCTGGACTCAGAAGTTAAACGCTGTAATTTTGATATCATTAAATTCTCATATTTTAGGAGGCCATATATTTAAATTCAAAACATAGCCAAAGATGTAAATTCTCCCCTCCCCCAAGGCCCTTAACTCAAGATACAGAGTCACCAGAGCAAGACCTCTTAACCTAAACTCTGTGGATCCATATACATTCACGGAGCACTTCAAAGGATTTACAGAATCTCACAAAATTGTTCATTTTTGTTTATGTGCATTTTTCTAGGGAGGGGGTTCAAGTCTTTCAAAAGGATTCGTTACTTTAAAAAAATTATTAACCATTCCCTTTGAAATGCATTCTAAGTTTCTTATGTGGATAGCCTCAATTTTTATTTTCCTGAGAAGTGGTAACATCTAACAAGTTTGATGATTTCTTAAAATTTTCTCCATCCTACTTCTACTTTTGCTCCCTGATAAACTGTCTCCACACTCCTTAACAGAGACACACCAATTACTACTCCCCACCTACTCGTTCCTGATTAATCAGATTCATTTCAATGAATGAGCCACTTCATTTCAAGGTGTCAAGAGTTTAGCCCCTTGTCCCTCTCTGCCAGATGACTAGAGATTCAGGTAAACCCAGGAAGGCATAGCTCTATTTCATTCCTGCCCAGTAACAACATGGTCACTGGGTCCCTCCAATTCAGTTCACCCTGAGATGCCTGATTAGAGTTCTAATATTATGCATTTGGGCAAGATGAGGTTATCTGAATGTAAATCACACTGTGGATGAACATAAACATTTATACAGTTAAACTCATTATTACTAATTACAGCTTTACTTATTTTCCAAAAACTTTGGAACCCGCACTGTCTGTCAGCTACAGTTTGGTAATCAGATAAATTTGGAAGTCCACCACAGTTTGGTGGTCAGTAACAGTTCCTTAGACAGGGCTACCTAGGTTAGTGTCTCAATAGCACTGATTTTCTAGGTTTCGACTTGTTACTTTCGTTTGCTCTACTATTTGGTGCAGAAAATTTGCAAACTCTCTTTGTAGTTTACTCAATTAATCCCTTGCTACCTCAGTTTCTCTTGTACCTTCTCTCTTCTGACTACTTATTTTGCTTTCTTTTTCTTGCACCTTCCACACTCTGTTCATCATTTCCTTTAATATTTGCTCTCTGCTTCTAGGCTCCAAGCCTTCCGAAGGGTTTTCCCTTGTTGGTTCTCTTTGTCTGTGTCCTTCTCATAATGTCATGCTGACTTCATGCTCTTGAGGTTGTCATCATTCACACTCAATGTTGCTCACTTGAGTTCACTATTTTCCATTCTATTTGTAACTGTTGATTGGTTCTCTCTGATAGGCTATTTCTCTCACCTTAAGAAAATTCCTACTTTCTAAGGAAAATTCTAACTCCTGATCAGTATCATAAAAAAAAAATCTCAAGTATTTCCTGCTTATTTTCTTCTAAGCACTCTAAGAATAGCAAACCTATTACATGCTTTAAAGATGTCCACTATCCCTCCTGGCTCCTGTTTGTATGTGTGTGTATGTTTATTCTTTTATTCAACACACACTAATGTGTGAGGCACTGTGCAAGCTCCTAGAGACAGAAAGTTGCATGTGTTATGGTCTCTGCCCTCAGAGGGCTTCAGTCTAGCATAAGAATAATCTTTGCCTTTAACCTTTCCTGCTCACCAACCTGAAATTACATTTGCAAACTCCAGCACTCATGAATCGCCTTATTTTTTATTTTCTCAGTTGTGACATTGTTTATATTTAGTATGGCAAGATTACCATCCATAAGAAGAATATTACACATGCGGTAGAAGGCTTTCTCTTTCTTCTATGTGCCTTTTTTATAGCTACAACCTTTGACACCCGTGTCTATTCCTGTTTTCCCCTCAAGACCTTTTTCTTCGGAGCTTTCTCGTTTTATGAGAGTACTGAAAGGCATTCCTCAATCCACTTCACCTTTTCACCTTCTCTTCAGTCAGAGACACCAGCGTGCATTTATAGCACGCAAAATTGATGAGTGCCTTGGAGAGAAAGGCAAACGTAAGCCCAGACAGCTTGTTCCCTCCATCATTCTGTTCCCTTGTGCTCTCATCTCCTGGGAAGAAGGAGAGCCACAGAAACTCCCTGAGAAATTTGTCCTATAAATGTCCAAAGCAAACTGCCTTTTGGGGATGCCTGTTTATCTCTGGGATCCTGGGACCACTCTCGAAATCAGCCTAGACGTTAGTCTCTATTTCTTTTCTTTGAGACTCTATTATTCTGTTAAAATGATAGCCTAAATTACTAATTTATATTCTAGGTGTCTGTCTTCTTCAGATACCAAATAGACAAAAATGCTTTACTCAAATATTCCAGAGACATTTATTCACCTACCTTTTCTGGCAATTTTTAAACTGGGAAAATTTACCAAATACATTCAGTCATGAAACGTGTGTTATGCAACAGCCACGTGCCCGGGAACGTGTCAGACACTGGATTGCAGAGATGTATATGGCATGATCTTTGCCTTCCAGAGCCACACAGGAAAAATAGGATGACAGGTACACAAAGAGGAGGTTACAGTAAAATTGTTAAATCTCATCCAGGACATAATTCTATAGGGAAACAGGAGAAGTTACTTTCCCTACTTTTTTCCCCTTAATACTATCCAAGTATGAGAAGAAACATGATATAATGAAAAGCTTTGAAATAGTGAGAAGCTGTGAAGTCAAACAGATCTGAGGTTGAAAACAGGCTATGCCATTTACTAGCCATTAGACTTTGTAAGTCACACCTCTCTTAGCCAATTTCTTATCTGTAAAATGGGAATAATGAAAAATATTTCTCCTAGTTGTCATGAGCATTAAATGAACTATAGGTTAGAAGGCAAAGAATTTTGCTTAATATATAGTAGATGCTCAATTAAATATTTGAGTGACTAATGAATCTATGTCATTGACAAGAGTTTGGTGAACATGTAAATAAAACAAATGGCATCGAGTTTTAATGTCCCAATAATCTGTGTCTGAATCACAGCTCCCCTGTTTCCTAGCTTGTGATGATGGGTAAACAATTTTTTTGATTCTCAATTTCCTTGTCTCTAAAGTGAGAACAAGAAAACTTACTCTATAGATATGTCAGAAGAATGGAAAAAGATAATGTGTGCGAATTAGTTATTATAGTGCCTAGAATATGGTGGATATACACAAATATTAATAATTTTGATACCATACAAATTTTCCTAAGATTTAAAACATTTTTTTAAAAACTTGCAACTGGAAAACTACTAACCCACTTACTCACTGTCTATTTTCCATTGCAACAGTTCTCCAGAACAGACTACGCTGTAAGATAGCCACACAAAGAGAATTTCCAACACTTTCAAAGGAAATTGATTATTCCTAGGATTCACTTTTCCCAACATGGCCAACATCTATTACGTGTTATCCTGCCTTAGTTTTCATTTGCCCCATGGAATTTGTGTGCATTATTTATTATGTCCATAATCTTGATTAATTATTCAAAAATCACAATAATTTTTTTTTTGTCTCACTTTTTCCAAACTTTTTGAGTTATATATGAACCTCTCCTGGGGGTGGCATATCTTCCTTTTACTTTGGATTCCCTGGATTGGAATTTGTACCACAGGTACAACTTTCCATTTGAATTATTTCCATGAGCACTAGGACTCAGTAATGTGAATGCCTCATCATGCTTTAGCAACCATCTCAAATCCCCTCGCTAGAATGTGAACTCCATGAGGTAGGGTGTTGCATTATTTACTGATAAAATCCTAGGCCCAGAATAATGCCAGACATATCATAGATGGCTAAAAAAATACTGTTGAATTAAAAAAAATGAATGTGTTTACAAAAAAAGTACCAGCATAATCTACTGGGTTTCTTTTTCAGCTGTTTGAAATTATTTAATACGTATTTGTGAACTATAGAAGTTTTATTATACTTTTATTAAGTTTTTCTAATAAATTCTTTGCTAAACAATTACTTTGCATATAGTTAGATTATTTGAATTATTTAATGGTAAGCATTGCTTTTCTTGAGCTACTTCTTCCTGCCATTATATCACTCACCCACTCCACATTTTTCTATTATTTTCTTATTATCTGCTTATCTAGAGCATTCAGAGTTTTGCAATAGCCTTGGGCTAAAATATAAACTATGGAAAATTTCATTAGAAAATAAATCATTAGAATATGATCCATTAATTTTTCAAATTTCTAGAGATGTAATTGTATGAGTAGAGATGTAATACAGTGAATTGTGTCTTAGTAGAAAAAGAACTCTGTCTCTATTGACATGCTCTCAATCAGAAGAGAACAACATTGATGAGAAAAATCCCTAGGTGTGGTAATGGGTAGTATGCAAAGCAGTGAATCTCAAATTTTTTAAATGTGAGTACCCTCTTTGAGCATAAGTAATCTTTGCTTTTAGAATTCATCCACATAATGGCAAAATATGTAACAGCATTGAAAAACTATTAATTTTGTAATGTTAAAGATGTATTTTATTGATTACAATAGCATCTCAATTTTTTTAAAATAGTAGTAAATCTATATACCAATCAAGCACGTAATTGTTGGAATTTGTACTGATTTGCAAATCATGCCAAGTGAATCTTCAGGTCAATGGGCTACAAGTGGATCTCAACCCAGTTTGCTCACAAAAGTCATTAGGAGAACTTTTAAAAAAGTACCATCTCTGTGACCAGGGTGGCTTCATGGACATGCCACCTGTGCAGACACAAAGGGTCACACTTAGAAGAGCACCTCACTTGATTTAATGCTCTGTTCTTGCTCTCTTGAAGTTTTTAATAATTCTAAACAAGGGTACCATCCATTTTCACTTTGTACTAGTGCCTGCAAATGATGCAGCCAATCCTGGCTGAGGCCCAACCCCACAATTATCCAATCAGAATCTGACGAAGGGGTATGGACAAAGGGAGCTATGAAATCAGTGTTACAATTTGTTTTTAATGTAAATGCTGATATACAGTGTGCTTAAAAAAATATACATGTAGCGAAATGCACTGATCTTAAGTGTATGTCTATAGTATTGATAAATGTTTGCAAAAGCTTTTTATATTTGGTGTGGTCAGTCTTTTTAATTTTAGCTAAATTTTTACCCTAGACTGTAGATTGTCTTTTATATTTTCTTTGTCGTGTTTTACAATAAGCAGATTTATTTTTAGTTTTGAAGAAATCCAATTTGTCTTTTTTTTCTTTTATGGTTAGAGTTTTGTGTCTCACGTCAGAAATCTTTGTTTATCTCAAGGTTGCAAAATATTCTCATTTTGCTCTAGAAATGTTATAGTTTTAGCTTTTTAATGTAGATGTGGGATACATCTAATTTTTTTTTATGGCGAGGGCTGGCAAACTACATCATGCAGACTAAGTGTGGCCGACCATCTCCTTTTTAAATAAAGTTTTCTTGTAACATAGTTTCACTCATGTGGTCACATATTATCTATGGCTGCTTTTACACTACAACGACAGAGTTCAATAGTTGTGACAGAAACAGTATGGACCAAAAAGTTAAAAATATTTACTTCACTATCATATCCTTTAAAGAAAAGTTTGCCAAACCCTAGTGCATGAAATGAGAAAGAGATCAAGTTTACTTTTCTGTGAATTTATGCAGTTTTTCCTCACTATTTATTGAAAAGATTTTCTTTTCTCCACTGAATTGTCTTAAAACCTTTGCTGAAAATTAAGTGGATCTGTTTTCGGACTCTATTTTGCTCTGTTAATCTGTCTGACCTTAACACACTGACCTGATTATTTCACTTTTATAAGTCTTAGTCTTATAAGTCTTGAAATCAGGTAGGATAAGCACTCCAACATAATTTTCCTTTTTCAGGATTATATTGGTTATGTGAGTCTTTGTTATTCTATATAAAATTTAGAATCAGATTCAGAACTCCTTTGAATGATTGGAATTGCATGAATTTATAGATCGATTTGGAGGAAATTTATATCTTAACAATATAGTGTCTCTCCATCCATGAATATGGTATATGTTTCCATGCAGTAAGTCTTTATGTTTCTCAGTAATATTTTTTGTTTTTAGTATAGAAGTCTGTACATCCTTTGTTAAATTATTCTGAATTATTTTATTTCTTGATATTGTGATAAATATTTTTTATCTCCATTTTCCAATAGGCACTTTCCTATAATATAGAAATGTATTGATTTTCAACATTATATACCACAACTTTGCTGAGATTACTTATTAATTCTAGCAGCTTTTGCAGATTCCTTAGGATTTCCAATGTAAATAACCTCATCTGTAAAATATTTTTAAATGTTTAAAAATAAAAAGAATTTATTCTTTTTTATAATCTTTATGCACTTTCCTTCATTTTCTTACCTGATTTCACTGGCTGGAACATATGATACAACGTTGAATAAAAGTGTTGAGAATGAACTTCCTTATCTTGTTTTTTATCTTAGGAAGAAAGTGTTAAACATTTCACCGTTTATTGTGATGCTAGCTGTATGTTTTTCATAGATGGTCTTTGTGAGATTGACAAATTCACCTCCAATTTTAGTTTGCTGTCTTTTCAGCAAATTTGCTGAATTTTGTCAAATGCTTTTCCTGTGTTTATCAAGGTAATTATAAAGTCTTTCTCCTTTTTCTGATTACATAGTGAAATATAGTGGATGCTTTTTGAATAACATACCAGTTTTACATTCCTGTGATAAGCCTCAATGAAACATAATGAATTATCTTGTTTTTAGATATTTTAGGATTCAAGTTAAGAATATTTTGTTAATAATTTTTGCATCTATGCTTATGAGTAATACTGCTCTGTAATTATGATAGCCTCTTAATGAGGGAAGCATTCCCTCCACCTCTATTTTCTGAAAATTCTTTGCAACATTAGTGTTATTTCTGCCTTAAATGCCTGAGAGAATTGACTAGTGAATCCATCAAGGACTAGAGTTTTCTCTTCAACAGTTTTTTCTTTATTATTATAAATTAAATTTCTTTAATATATAAAGAACTAATCTTTTTTCTATTTCTGTGTCATATTTGACCAGTTGTGTTTTTGAATGAATTTTTCCATTTCACCGAAATTCTTGAACATATTGACATAAAACTTTGAATATTTCCCTTATTATTTTTAATGTCTATAGGAATCTGTATTGATGTTCATATGGTTAATTAGTATTTTGCCATTTGTAATCAGTCTTGCAAAGAGTTTATCACTTTTGTTAAGCTGTTCAAAGATCAAATTTTGACTTTTAAAATTATATTTTTCTTTTTTGTTTATTATTGTTCTCTTTATTTTGAACTTCCTTCAATTTATTTAAGGTTTAGTTTACTCTTTTTTTTCTAAATTCTCCATGTATAAACTTAGATTTTTGACTTCATATAATTCTTCTTTTATGATCTAGGCATTTAAAGCAAATTTCCTATTAAGTACTGTTTTATTTGGATTCCCAAAATTTAGATATGTTGTATTTTCATTACCACTCAGTTCAAAATATTTTCTATTTTCTCTTTTTTTTGTTTTTGTGTTCATGACTTATTTAGAAGTTTCTTGTTTCATTTCCAAAAATGTAAGGATTTTCTAGGTAATTTATATCATTGTTTTCTAATAGCATTCTGCTTTAGGCAGACAAAATATTCTGTAGTATTTCAATTATTTGAACTTATTGATTTATTTTATGGCCCATCATATTCTATCTTGAAAAGTTCAAAAGAATGTGTGCTCTGCAGTTATTGGGTATACCTGTATATATCCATTAGGTCAAGCTGGTTTATTGTGTTGTTCAAATGCTCTATGTCCCTAGAATTTGGGGGTCTGATTTTTCTATCAATTACCATAAAACAGGTTATAGAATTTTCAGCTGTAATTATGGATTTGTCTATTGGAGTTCTATCAGTTTTTTGCTTCACGTATTTTAGAGGTCTGTTATTAGGTACATACACATTTGGATTGCAATGTCTTTCTAGTGAATTGACCATTTTATCAACATAGAAAAACGTTCTTCATCACTAGTAATGCTCTTTTTCTTAAAATCTACTTTGACATTAAACCAAACTCATCAACTTTCTTATGTTTACTATTTATCCTTACTGTTCACATTCGATGTCTTTTTCTATCCTTTCATTTTCCACCGATCAGCATCATTAAAGTACATCTCTTGTAGAGTATAAGGTTAGGTAATGCTTTTCAAATTGGAGTACTGTAAAAAAAGAAATTAATAGTAATTAAAAAAAATTGGAGTACTTTACATTAACTGTAATTGTTGCTATGCTGGATTAATTTTACCAACTTTTTGTTTTCTATTTGTCCTATCTCTTTTTGGTTCTTTTGTGTCTCTGCCTCTGCTTTATTTTGTCTAATATATACATATATTTTAATATTATACTTTAATTCCCCCATTGTGTTTTCAGATATATTTCTTTCCATACTTTTTAGTGTTATTTGGGGATTAAAATATGCACCCTGAACTTTTCATTATCTACCTGAAGTTAATATTGTACCAATTCATGTGAAATGTAAGAACTTCTAACAGTGTAATTCCATCTATCACTATCCTTTGTGCTTTCATTGTCGTGTATTTTATTTCTATCAACACATAATAAATGTTAATATTTTTACTTGAAATAATCTTATAACTTTTAAAGACATAAAGATAGTCCTTTTTATTTGTACACATATTGACCATTTCTCTTAGTTCCTTACTTAATTATAACTTAATTAATTGAATTCCTAACTTAGTTATAAGTTTCTGTCTGGAAACATTTGCCTTCAGCCTGAAGAATTTCCTTTAGCATTTCCTGTAGGGCAAGTATGCCAGCAACACAGTTTCTGAACTGTTATTTAGCTGAATCTCTTTATTTCACCCTCATTATTGAAGGAGATATTTCTGGCTTTACAAGTTTCTTTTTTTCTAGGTCTTCACCTATGCTGTTTCACAGGCTTCTGGCTGTCATTATGTCTAATGGAAGTTGCCTATCATCTGTATCACTGTTCGTTTGCATATGATGTGTATTTTTTTCTCTGGCTACTTTTAATGTTTTCTGTTCATCTTTTTTCAGCATTTTGATGATGATGTGCCTAGCTGTGGTTTTCTTTGTATGCTGGTCATTCGTTTACCACTCAAAAAGGCCATGTGAGAAGAGTAAGGACGATGCCTTAGAGTAGGACCATCATTTAGGACAAAGAAAATAAAACGCTATAGACCTAGTTTAATCAAAGATAAAACCAGACCTGACAGGTTCAATAGGATACACTAACAATCTAACCAACTGCTGGAACTCAATTCAGCACTTTTCTAGCCAGACCAGACCACTGGCTTCTCCCAGGTCCATGGCCTCTGCTGTTTCTGGGGAACTCTCAGCCCTGTGGCAGCTGCTGTCTGCCAGGTTCCCCCTGCCTGTGCAGAGGAGTGATGGGAAACCCCACACCATCTTTTGGGACCACCGTCTGCATGATCCCCTCCTCGCCTGTATCCTGCTGCACAAATCCCAGTTGCTTCAGCCGTCTCAAACTGCAATCTCTGTCTCCTCTCCCGTCTGAGAGACAGCTGCTCTCTGCTGGGACTCTACCTCCCTCTTCTTAAACTGGGCAAGTAGCACCAGGCAAAAACTGGGGCAAAATGGGTCACATCTAGTATTTTTATTTCCCAAATATCACAATCCTCTGACTCTGATCGTCCATTGAATAAAAACAGTTGCCTCCTATACTCTATCCAGTTTTATACTTATTTACACGAGTAGGGTAAGTTCAATACCAGTTATTCCATCATGGCCAGAAATGGAAGCCTTTTTTTTCCTTCTTTGAAAATCCCTCAGGTGATTTTTTTTTTTTTAAAGATTTTATTTTTTCCCTTTTTCTGCCCAAAGCCCCCTGGTACATAGTTGTATATTCTTTGTTGTGGGTCCTTCTAGTTGTGGCATGTGGGACGCTGCCTCAGCGTGGTCTGATGAGCAGTGCTATGTCCGCACCCAGGATTCGAACCAACGAAACACTGGGCCGCCTGCAGCGGAGCGCACGAACTTAACCACTCGGCCACGGGGCCAGCCCCCCTCAGGTGACTTTTTAACGTGGAGCCTAGATAGAGAGCCACTGTGTTACACATCCTAGATGGTAGAGAGGCTGCTGACGCCTTCTCAACTGGGCACTCCCAGGTGCTGGCGCCCAGAGCAGGAGGAAAGGTTACCAGAGAGGAGATTCCAAGGAAAGAGTACTCAGTGTTCCTTTCCTGGAATTCCTTTTTCAGGAGATAAATTTCTGAGACAGCATAGTGTAGGGGATAATATTCTCAGAGTGAAGAAACTTACCTTTTAGTTCTAGCTCAGCTAATACCTATTGGATGTCCATCATTTAGCTTGCCTGTCTTCGTACACAGGAAAAGAGAATTAAATAGTAGAATACTTACATTTTCTTCTATCACCTACAGTCTGAATACCACAAAATAGTATGCTATCCAACGATTTCCACAACCAAGGCATAAAAAAATCAGGTTCCTATTACAAAACAAAAAACAAAAAGCCTTTGTGGAATAAAACCATCCTATTTCACGTGCCTCTAAGAAAGTGATAAGATATAAGTTAAAACTGTCTGTAAGAGGCTACAGGAGTTTTAATATACTGTCAAGAACTCTTTGCTGAATTTCAAGGTTTTCAAAGCAGAAGACCAATTTAATACTAAGTAACTGAAATGATCAGATATATGTGTATATATATATTTTTTTAATTGATAATTTACACTGGTTTATAATATTATATAAATTTCAGGTGTACATCATTATATTTGGACTTCTGTATGGACTGTGTTGTGTTCACCACCAAAAGTCTAATATCTATCAGTCACCTTACATACGTGCCCCTTTACTCCTTTTGCTCTCCTCCCACTTCCTTCCCTTATGGTAACCACCAATCTGTTCTCCATATCTATGTGTTTGTTTGTTTGTTTATCTTCTACATATAAGTGAAGTCATATGGTAATTGTCTCTTTCTGTCTGACTTATCTTGCTTAGCTTAATACCTTCAAGGTCCATCCATGTTGTTTCAAATGGCATGATTGAGTCTTTTTTATGACTAAGTAGTATTCCATTGTGTGTGTGTGTGCGTGTATATATATATATATATATATATACACACATAATATTTATATGTTACATCTTCTTCACCCATAATATGATTAGATATTTTAAACACCTATTTTCTTCTCTCAAATGTGCTCTATTGTTAAGAGGGCAAGTGAATCAAATTTTACCAGACTAAATCCAAATAAAACCATGGCCAATGAAGATAAAAAGTTGAGTGCAAAATAATTTTTAAACCTTGAACAAATTAATTACTTTCAAAGCATAGTACAGACAACTTACCCCTTAGTCTCAAATCATCACTTCCATGTGCTTTCTTACCAAGTATATGTTGGAATAGTAAACTCTATTTTCCTCTTCAGATTCCTGATTCTCCAGTTACTTAAGGTTGATAATTGAATTCCTTCCATAAGCATTAGAACTCGTTCTTGGCCTCAGCTTTCTGAGAGTCGTAATCTGTTGCGAGGATAAAATAGCCTGGAAAACTACAGCTAGCGAAAAAGTTTTGGCAAATGTTGAGTTGGAAAAATAAGACATATTTGTCTTTTATTGCATATCTTTGACAACAAGACTAGGATTCTAACAGAAACTTTAAGCCTGGGGTTCTGTGAATTCTTTCCCCTTAAAGGCCCTGATTCCCAGTCTTCCTTCTAACATAATTACATACTTCCCATCTTATTCTGACCTTCTGAAATTCTGTGATTTTGCTTTTGTCAGATTGTACTTCCTGTATCAATAAGAGACTCATTCATAATGGTCCAAACAAATTCATCTGGGTTTTCGTGTCTTTCAAAAGTAAAAACAAGAAAACACAAATGGTGGGGCCGGCCCCATGGCCGAGTAGTTAAGTTCGCATGCTCCGCTTCAGCAGCCCAGGGTTTCACAGGTTCGGATCCTGAGCGCCGATGTGGCATCGCTCATCAGGCCATGCTGAGGCAGCGTCCCACATGCCACAACTAGAAGGACTCACGACTAAAATATACAACTATGTACCGGGGGGATTTGGGGAGAAAAGGAAAAAAAAAGAAAAACACAAAGAGAAATATTTGTGGAAATTCATTTTGAGACTCATCTCAGTCTGTCTTTAGAGAGAGCACTTTTTACTTTTTATATATGTAGGGTGAAGGGGGCATAAATGTGACATAGCATTGGTATACTCATACACTTTTTAAGAAAGACATAGGTGTTAGGGTTAATGACAATTTCAGATCGATATCTGGCAGCATACTATTTACAGTAATAATATATCATGAGAAATTGTAGTTTCATTATAAGAAATGAAAATTGATGTCAGTAAATTATGCTCTAATGATTTCCTAATAAAGTAATTTGCTCATGGATCACAGGGGATACAAGCAAAAAATTGCTAATACTAAGGCCAAAGTAATTATTTTTCACCATTTAAATATTAAGTAACTTGCCTAAGGCTTCTCATGGCATGCTAAATGATGGCTCCCTATCCCACCAAGTTCTTGGGGAGTCAAAGGCAGAATTTCAGAGATAATTGAATGCACTTAAAATGCAAATGGTTACCAAGAAGGAGCAGGTTAAGTTTGTTTTTTCCCTGTGGCCGTTAGTTTTCCACCTGTGGTCTATGTGATGGATTAGGAGCTGTGTGTGCATTCCTATAGTCCCAATGCTTAACCAAGGGAAAGGACCACTGGGTAGAAGCTGCAGAAATTTTACCAAATACAATCCAACCACCACATCCTCAACTACAACCTAATTTAATCCCAGGGTAGGCAAATATGAGGATTAAATCAAACGATATATATGAAAATAGAAGAACTTTCATATATGTCTCTTTTTTGTAATTACAAAGTAGTATACAAATCAAAGTTATTAAGACACATTTGACTAGAAAAGAAAAACTGTTTTCAATATCTAATTACATTTCCCTCCAGATTTCTAAAAGTAAGCCATCTTGCAATTTAGTATTAAGAAAGAGTGAATAATTGTATTTGCATATAAGCAGTAACATGGAAATTATGTTCCTATCCAGTGGATTTTCAATCAAGCAAAACAAATTGACAAGTTAAAACACTAGGGATGGACATTTGTAGCAGCAAAGCCCTTCGGCACATGTTTTTCTTCATAATTTTTCTTTGCCTCACCTTGGGCTGCTTCTAGAGTTTATTTTAAAAGGTAAAAAGATATATATTTTTTGAGAAAGGAAGCAAAACTAACAAGGCAGATGGCTTGTCAAATCAGAAACAGGAAGCCTTTCCAAAAACAGAATAAGGAACAAGGAGAATTATAAGAGCTAAATGTTCATCATTGGTCTACTGCAGTTCCTCTGGACATAAAAATAGGTATTGTATAGTTCAGTCTTTCATTCTTCCTCCTTTCCCAGAGGGCGAGTGTGTCCACTGTACAGCTTTCTCTACCCACAAGGAGTGCTTGTCTGTTGCTCGTAGCATGTCTCCCATTTTTCTGGAAGGTATACCCCTCAGCAGAAAGAACACAGCTCATGTGCTAACTCATAGCTATGCCAAGGCTGTAAGACATGCCCAGCTCTTAGAGCACTGCTGAAGACAGTGGAAAGAACATGAACTTGGAAGTCAGATGGATGGTTGGAAGACTACCAATTTTGACGCTAGGTTTGTATGTCCATGGGAAAATTAACGAGTCTCTTTCAGTCTTGGTTTTCTAATCAATAAAAAATAATGAAGACAATAACACTACCTTGCAAAGTTTTGTTCAGAATGGAAGATTATCAATATAAGTAAATTGATGCAATCTAATAGCTGTCTCTGTGCTATATATGCCGCCCCTTCCATTAGGTGTTTTGTCTGTATTTCTCATTTAGTGCCCACAACACCTCTATCTCATAGGAAATACTATCGCTATTCAAAAATGGAAGCGCTGAGGTTCTGACAAGTTCATGCTAAAGTTCATTCACGTAACTGCTAAGTAGAAAAGTCTGTGGGTGGGGCTTGTGCAGGTCAGAGCTTGCCCTGATAACTACAATAGGAGACTAGTCCAAGGCCACAGAACTGGTGCTGGATGAGAGGAACCCTATGTTTATATCTTCAGCGACTCTACCCACTTTATCTTTTGAACCAATGAAGTCCGTTTTGAGGGCTGGGAGAAGGAATGGATGATTAGGACTTTTCCCGCACTGCTTTGGCTCCTTGTCTGATAGAGAAGAAGTGAGAAGGTGGTCTCCATAGTCTTCCGAAATGCTAAAATGCTTGACCTCTATAAAAGGAAAATAATGATTTCTTTTAGCAACAGGAAAAAAGGAGTAAAGGAAAGGAAAAAGGTTAAATGAAAGAATTTCTTGGTTATAAAATAAGAGAGAGTTTACTGAAAGAAGTAGTGGCTTTAATTGATAGATACGGTCTTCAGGTAAAAAATTATTAATCTCAAATTGTCTGAATCAATCCTATCTAAGGCAAAGATATTGACTACACTTAAATAATGCTAGTATTACGAGATGAGGGACAGTGTCCCTTAATTTCTCACGTCTGCATTTTTAATAGGACCCGTCTTCATATAGGTGGATATCTGAATCATAAAGTTTGCTAGATGTTTACAAGAATCCAAAAGATGCTATGAGTTTTGCCCTTTTGTGATCTGAAACTGTGGACACTGGTGCTTCTAGAGCAACGTTTTGATCAGGATGAGAAGGATGAACCACGTGAAGAACGACTAGACATGAAAGACTTGATGTAAGGTGGGGTTTGTGTTCTCTTCAGTGCCTCTCGCCTCTCCTCCACCTCCTTGTTCATTGCCCCTGGGAGGAGGACAAGCAGGAAGCTGGAAGCATGACCACATTTGGGAACATAGTGGGAGTTCGATTTTCTTTCCACTACATATACCTGATGCTTTTCCTCTTTTTCACCGTCTGCCTCCCACTCCCTTTGGGGGGTCCTCCAGCTTTCACCTTTTCCTATCTTTCTCCTCTCTTTGATATTCTGTTTCCCTGCTTTTTTATACTATTTTCTTTTTTCTATTTCCCTTTATCTGCTATCCCTTAGTATGTTCCTTCTCTATAGACATCATGTAAAAAATAATCCACGTCTCAAGAAATTTTTTCAGGAATAAAATATATCCAATGCTATATTTGTTAGTGTTGCCCTTTGAGAATCTGATATCAAAAACAAAATATCAAGAATTAAGCATGCGAATGACATATTATGGGAAATGCCAGTGAGATAAAATGGACAAGGGGTTTGAGGAGACTAGGAAAGCATCAGACCGTGAAGGAGGTTGGATCCTGAGGAGAGGGAAGGAAGCTGCAAGTTCAGGTGGCAGCATCTTACAGACAGTGCAGCTCTCAGGAAAGTTCAACAGGGGGATCTCATGAGTCAAAGTCACTCATCAGAAGAGTCCTCTGTTTATCAGAAATGGGCCTGACTTAGCACTCTTGCTGTGCTCAGTCCCTGGCTGGGAGCAGCCTTTGGGGAGAAGGGCCTCAGTCAGAATGTGGAGATGGATGCCAGAGTATAGAAGCTTGACACCATCAGTCAATGATGCTCTCTGCATTTGGAAATCTATGAGGTGTATTCTCATGGCTGCCATACTACTATTCTTCCAGCTATGGGCCATGTGTGTGTATAATAAATATATATGTATATATATTTATTAATGTAGACCTTACTTTTTGACAAAATGATTTGGAATATGTAAGTACAATAGCCCTGTGGGCCATTTGCCAAAGTAAAGACCTGCTCCAAGAAATTACCTTTAGATCCTCGTTTGCTAAGCTGATCAAAATGAAACATTTTTCAGAAGGAAAATAGAGTTTTTCAACAAGCTAATAATAAGAAGTTTTGTGCATATTTCAATAAATGTCAGCAGCCATCACTGCTGCTCTCATGTTTTCATCTAACGAGGCATTTATATGATTGTTAAACTTCTTTTAAAATGTGTATAAGTACAATCACCATAGGAGCCAGAAAACACAATAGTTGGTAAACGCTGTCTTTTATGTGAACAGTGCTTCTTGTAAAGATGTAGAAAAATCAACTAAGGGGAAAAAGTAAACACCGAAGATTGTGTTTAGTCTTGTGGATTTTGAACTAGACCAGTTACAATTAAATGTAAAATTTAATGGCTGGTGCTGGATATAATGCTTAACTAAAATAAATGTATTCTGTACTTCATACCTTCAAAGGACATTAGGCCAATGGTTATAAAAGGGTCATGATAATCAGGAAGACAGAATTATATGTTCCAATCCTTACCACTACTAAATTATTCTATATCTTGTCACACGTTCAGTGGAGGTAGCATATCCAGCAAGAGAAAAATAAAGAATACAACACAGTACAGAAGGAAGAAGGAAAACAGGAGTAGTGGATTGATTTAGAAAGATGATTGCAATACTGAATTCTAAATAAATTTTATTTCATCTTGATGACATCCCAAATTTTGACTTCTCAGTCCCCACTCACTTGATACTCTCAGCATATTAGTTTCATGATTTTATCTAAACTCACCTATTATTTCTGTAAAAACCAGACATAAGTTGAAATGATAAATCAGAAGAAAAAACTGGACTTGGGTAGGGTATAGTAAGAATAGAGAGGTGGTTTTCAGCTGTATTTGGGGAGGATAATGACAGTCCATGGAATCAGTGGCAGTGATGGTGATCTGGAACTTTGGAGGTTAATAAGCTGTATGAGTCAGAGTTCTCCAGAGAAACAGAACCAATAGGATATGTGTAGATATATAGAAAGAAATTTATTATAAGGAATTGGCTCACATGATTATAGAGGCTGGCAAGTCTAAAAATCTGCCAGGTAGACCAGCAGGCTGCAGACTCCAGAGGGTTGGTGTTCCTTTTTGAGTTTGAAGGTTGTCTGCTGTAGAACCAGATAAAGCCTATTTTGCAGATGAAGTAATCTGCTGCAGAATTATCTCTGACTCACAGAAGCCTTTTTGTTCTATTCAGACTTTCAACTGATTGTATGAGGCCCACCTATGTTGCGGAAAGCAATCTGCTTTACTCATGGCCCATTGATTTAAATGTTAATCTCATACCAAAACACCCTCACACATACACTCAGAATAACCTTTGACCAAATATCTGGGCACTTCATAACCAAGCCAAGGTGACACATAAAATTAACCATCATATAAACCTTCCAGATTCCTTAGCCCTGCTTGCAGGAATAAGTAATTAAGTGATGTTGAGCCCACTCTGATTCTAAATAACAATGAGAATAGGCCCTAGAAGTTGAGTCAAGTACCTCGTTAAAAAATTTTGGAAATGTGTGCCTTCTTATTAGGCTTAACTTCCTAAATTGTTGAAATTCAAAGTTCATTTACTGTTGATCTTTTCTTTATACAACATTTTATTGAGGTATAGCATACATGCAGTAAATTGCACAAATCTGAGGTGACAGCTATATACCTATATCTGTCTCTATATCTGCATGTAACCACCATCCAAAACAATATATAGATCATTTTCAACATTCCAGAAGCCTCTCTCATTTTCCTTTTCAGTTAATAGACTCCAGAGGAAAACACAACTCTGACTTTCATCACTGAAGATTCGTTTTCCCTTTTCCTGGATGTCATATAAGTGAAACCACACAAAATTTCCTCTACTAATATCTAGTTTCTTTCATGTGAAGTTTGAAACTGTAAAAAGACTGTGATTACCCTACTGTAAGATAACAAAGTAGCTTGCCACAGTTATATGCATAACTATATAACTATATATATATGTATACACACACACACACACACACACATACGTATTCATGCACTGCATAATGATGTTTCAGCCAATGATGGACTGCGTATATGATGGTGGTCCCATTAGATTAGTACCATGTAGCCTAGGTATGTATTAGGCTGTACCATCTAGGTTTGTCTAAGTGTGCTTATGAGGTTCATACAACAATGAAATTGCCTAATGGAACGTTTCTCAGAACGTATCTCTATTGTTAAGCAGCACATGGATGTACTGACAAACGAAAATAAGACCCAGGGTTAGAGACACAGATGTTTTATTACTTACAGCAACAAGTAGCCACAGCATCATCTCCCTGCTTGTTCTCCATTCTCCAATCCCCACAAGGTGACAGAATGTGGGTCAGATGTTCACCTGCTTTGGATTTGCATCACAAGAGAGGAACGCTAGAATGAGGAGACTTGGAAGTTATAAGGGGCAGCTGGCACATCTGCCATTCTCCTGCCGAGAGAGAGACCTTTACTCTGTAATGTAAACAGTTCTCTCCCAGGAAAGGGGAGGCTAAGACGACCACCCTGCAACAGAAGCAGATGTCTCTGGACAAGTGGAAGGAGATAGTACTACCCTGAACGTCTCTGGAGGTTTCTATCCTTTGGGAGGTACAGTCTCTAGCTTCTATGTGTGTTTGCAAAGCATCCCCTTTACTTAGAATGTCTAACCCATGCAGAAACGCTGAGAAATCCCAGGGAAATTGTCTGCCAACATCAGCTTTTCCTTGAGATTAATACACATGTTTGCATAAATGAGTAGTTTATTCTTTCCTTATTATCGTGGTTTATTTCTTCAGAAAGTAGTTGAGCACCTACTTACTACATGTGCAGGCACAATGTTTGGCTCCAGGATTACCATACTACAAAAATTGATGTGCCTACAGTTATGGATCATGAAATCTAGTGCAAAAGTTTTTAATGTGAGTCCCACAGATTTCTTAGTAGTTTATACTTGATGTTCAGGTAGCTCATGATCCTTTCAAAATTCTACTTAAAACGTTGTGTCATGTTGTATGCATTTTTCTGGGGAGAAGAGCGATTGCTTTTATATAAATATGATTATAACTCAAAAGATTAAGAATTCCTAGCATGGTAATTCCTTCTCGGTGAGATTCCAACAGACTTTCTTTGGTCTTGCTTTGTCCAGCCTAATCCAGACCCTGAGAGTCCAACTTCCCTCAACTGCTCCTGTTGTCTACCCTCTCAATAGAAAAGTAGAATTGCCAAAAAAAATATAGAAAAGAATAATTGAAAAAGGTGATGGGTAAGGGTAGGCAGAGAGAGTAGAAACAAAAGCACCTTAGAAGAATAATTTGACAATTTTTCTAGTCTCTTGGTTAAGTAAACACTAATAAAAACACTCAAGACCAAGGCCTGAGACCCACGTTAGGGCCGCCCTTTTCCCAGGACTTAATCTGAAAAAACCTACTGTTTCCAAATGCTCAGGCCACCTCCACTAATATGACAGACACATTTATAGCAAATCCCTAAACTTAACACTCACCTGCATGTGTTCAATTTCTTCTCAGCTGGTACTGAAAATAAATTTAACAAATGGATTCTCTTCATCATTTGAATTTCGTATTTTTGGAATATCTGCATTTTAACAGGGGCATGCCTGAAAAATAAGTCTTTGCTTGAGGGAATGTATCACTAATGTTAAAATGTTAGGCATTTGTTATAATCTAGTTGAAGAGGGATTTAAAGATGAGTAAGCTTTTCTGTCACACTGTCGCACAGAAGTGCTCATGTCACATGCTGCCATCATCTCCTTACATAGACTTCATAAAATTCTCTACTTTTCTTATTGGAACAAAATGGCTGCACAGTTGCAACATGATGTGGTGGCAAGAACCCATAACTAGGCCTCCAAGGCTGTAGTCCAAATCGTGGATCTGCCGCTCAGGCCAGCATGACCTTGGGCACATTAATTAATCCCCCAGAGACTCACTCTGATTATTGGTAATACTGAGTGACAAATAGAAATGGCAAGCAACAGGACATATTGGAATATATGAGGAAACCATTTGGTGCAAACCTAATTCGGCCTGACTTTGTTTTTCCAAAAGGGCCTGACATGGCCATTGAGCATGCATTGTATATCTGCTTAAGCATTTGCTATGTCCCCAAGACAAGAATAAATGCCCTTAAGATAAAGGTGTAACTTCTTCCACAGTGGAATTTCCTTAAAGATAAGCATCTTTCCTTAGACTAGGAACTGATTGCTGTGCTCACCTGTGACCACTCAGCTCACCTGTGACCACCCAGCTCAAGACAACAGACCTGCCACCCTTTGGTGTCTACCAAGACAGCAGACCTACCTGCTGTGTCCATCAATCACTGTGCTGACAGAGCAGTCTCATGACTATTGTAAAAGGGACATTTCAATCATATGTGAAACATCCTCTTTGAGGGTATATAACCACTCTGTACAGCCCACTTCTTTGTGCCATGGTCCTCACATTTTGGCTCAGAATAAACTCACCCAAATTTTCATTTATAGATTGGTTATGGATTATTTTTGTCGACATGAGATAATAATGCCTGTGATAATACCTTATGAACCAAAGGCTGTTTTACAGACTTACGTAATATGGTGTCATAATCAGGCCACAACCACCCCCACATGACCTAACCTGGACCTTATCTGCTAGTTATAAAAAGATTCCTTGGGGCCGGCCTGGTGGTGCAGCAGTTAAGTTCACATGCTCCGCTTCTCAGCGGCCCGGGGCTCGCCGGTTTGGATCCCAGCTGTGGACATGGCACTGCTTGGCACGCCATGCTGTGGTAGGCGTCCCACATATAAAGTAGAGGAAGATGGGCACGGATGTTAGCTCAGGGCCAGGCTTCCTCAGCAAAAAGAGGAGGACTGGCAGTAATTAGCTCAGGGCTAATCTTCCTCAAAAAAAAAAAAAGATTTCTTAAAAGTTCAAAACTGTGACACTATCAAGATCGAAGTTTTGAAATGTAGTCTGTGGACATTGGGTAACATTTTGGAGATGCAAGAAAGAGGGCAAAAAAGAGGAGTTGAGGAAAAGAGATTCTGCTGCTTTGTGAATATGCAATAGTTCATTTCCTTGGAGGAAACATCACAGCTGGCCAGGCGCCTTTGCAGTGTAGAACTCATAGGCATGAAGGTTTGGTGCTGTGTTATAAATCAATGGTGTGTTTCATACCAATGTTAGAGAGTGCTTCAATTGTCCCCTTATTAGTTAGGAGTGGGAAAGATCAACAATTCAGCCACAAAGTTACATGAAGCCTGTATCTTAATACTGTTAGCCTTGTAGGCAGTTGATGATAGCAACTGTGTGGACTGACAAGTGTGTTTCACATGTAATCTATATCCTAATAAATTTGGGAGTGTTAAAGGAAAGTAATGACATTCACTGCTCATAGAAAACAGAACATGGGGCATCTCACAGACAGCGTTAGCTTCAAACAATGGCTGAGCTATTGGAGCCCTGTTGCTTCCAGATTTATGGTAATATTTGTGCAAAGGTGGAGAACAATGGCAAAGAGTAGTTCATTATATTCTTTGGTTTAGGACAATGCCAAGTAGGTCAATTGTTGTAGTCACGTCTTCAACTAGAGGAAGTGCCATTTTAACCGACTACTTCATAGCTTTTCACAAGAAAATTTTTCTCAGTGGAGATATTTCCTATGTTTCTGGATGAGGATGAGAACAGCAACACAATGTCAGCTACTTTTTAGAAAGACAGAACAAATAAAGAGTGCAAAAGTGGGGAACATGAGGGCGGGGATGAGAAAGACACATTCTTGCATTGGATCAGAATAAAATTAATTTAGGGATGGGGAGAACTTAACTAGTTCTTTTCTTTATACTCCCATTCCTCCCAAATCTTGTGCAATCTTGAAAAAAGAATACAAATAGAAATGGCAAGAAATAGGATATATTTGAGTATATGAGGAAGCCATTTGGTGTGAACCTAATTCGACCTGAATTTTTTTCCAGAAGAGCCTGACGTGTCCATTGGGCATGCATTGTATATGTGCTTAAGCATTTGCTATGTCCCAAAGACAAGAACAAATGCCTTTAAGATAAAGGTGCAACTTCCCCCGACATTGGCATTTCCTTAAAGATAAGCATCTTTCCTTAGGCTAGGACCTGATTGCTGTGCTCACCTGTGACCACCCAGCTCACCTGTCACCACTCAGCTTATCTGTGACCACCCAGCTCAAGACAATAGACCTGCCACCCTTCTGTGTCTACCAAGACAGCAGACCTACCTGCTGTGTCTGTAAGTCACTGTGCTGACAGAGCAGTCTCGTGACTATTGTAAAAGGGACATTTCAATCATATGTGAAACATCCTCTGTACACCACACTTCTTTGCTGCCCTTCCTTCCTTTGGGAAGGAAGGCCCCGGGCTATAGTCCTCACATTTTGGCTCAGAATAAACTCACTCAAATATTCATTTATAGATTAGTTATGGATTATTTTTGTTGACAAAAAGAAAAAGAGATGTGCCAATTTTTACAATTAGTACTCCATCACAAAGGAGCAGAAACAATAGGAGAATGTAGTAAATGTCTTTTGGTCCAGGAGGAGCAAAAATGGAAAGATAAAGTTTAGTTTTTTCAAAAAGGATGAGCTCTATAATTTCAAGTTTCTTTCCTCAGCTTACCATAATCACATTATTTTTTGCCCCAAAGGTGATCTGGTTTACTTTTTCCAAAAGCTTAACATTCTTATCATTAGACGAAATTCTGACATGTCAGCATCGTGAGGAAAGACTGGAAACCTTAGTATCAGATCATAAAGTCTTTATTGGACGGCACAAAGGTCAACAGAAGACCATTACTCAGTGATTGACTACTCTGAAAGGAGGTAGTATATCAGTTTGCTCTTAGACATGGTGCAAGAGAAGTCTGCTTAAGAAATCTGAAAAGCTCCAGCTAGTGGGCTTTCTAGACTTCTCTTCACACATGCAACCCCTGAAGTTAATTTATAGAGTTTTAAGTAATGATGATACACACATTACTTTTCCTTGTCTTCTAAGAGATAACTGCTTTAAGAGAAGTAAAAAGTACTATGGCTCATATAGTGCTTTATTATAATTCCCGAAGAGTATAATGGTACCATTCTATCCTACAGATGTTAATTTCATTTTGTTCTTGGGGGAATTAGAAAAAGATTAGCCAGCATTCAAATTGAGCTTGCTCTTCTTACCTCTACTGCTATACAGACAACTTGGAGAGTCAGAGAACGTGTCCACCAGCCCAGTGGATGGTTGCACATTTGTGATTTTGGGGTCACCTCATAAAACAGGTCACTTTTCTCAGTCTTCTTGGTTGGAGGAATCTAATATGTAGAGTTTGTAAAACTTACAGAACAGGTCTTTATTTCCTGTCTTAATGCATTAGGAAATTTCCTTTGAGCCTATAATTTTTTGGGGTGTCATTTGCAAAAAACTATTTAATGTATGTATATATTTTTTACTTGTAGTCTCTTAAGTATCATTTAGATAAAGAGCCTCTAGAGCATTTATTCTTAATCTCTGTGTCCTCAATAAATCACACATATAGAAATGTAGAAATGTAGAAATTTCATGGATCTTCTGAAACTTATTCATAGACCAATAGATTCATGGTCTCCAAGTTAAAAACCACTGTTGTAGGGGAATTGGAATTGTTTCAGCTTAAATAGATTAATATCACACCCTAGATAGTGGCAGGGACTCCAAGAGCACTTCATAAAACCTTTTGGAGGAAAGAACAGAAGGAATATTTTTTCATTCTCTGCTCTGAAATTACATTTCCTGGGCCGCTCAGAGACCCAATAAAGTCATCAGTTGTCCTTTCCAACATTCCTGCCTTTCATTGCTCAACTGCAAGGAATTAGAGGCAGGCAAGTAAAGTCCATATTTCAGCATTTCATGAATGTGATCATTATTTGATATCAAAAGGTTATATTATGGGGCCAGCCCCGGGGCCGAGTGGTTGAGTTTGCGCACTCCACTTTGGCAGCCCAGGGTTTCGCCATTTTGGATCCTGGGCACAGACATGGCCCTGCTCATCAAGCCATGCTGAGGTGGCATCCCACATGCCACAACTAGAAGGAGCCACAACTAAAAATACACAACAATGTACCTGGGGGTTTTGGGGAGAAAAAGGAAAAATGAAATCTTTAAAAAGACAAAAAAAAAGAAAGGTTACATTTGGTTCTTCTCTCTTGTCTTTTATTCACGATACGAGATTTTCTAATCAGGGGGGCTAAATGAGCTTTAAATGGTTTTGTAAAGGAGAGACAAATATTTTGTTTTCTTTTTTTTAATTTTTATTCAATTGCCTCTTTCTCTCTCTCTGTCTCTTTTTCTCTCTTGGCAGACACACAAGAAGTTGTTGGATATTGCTAAAATTCTGAATGTAGTAATGAAATACTATGCTCTTGAGAAGCAAGCAAATGCTTAGTAACTCAGCCCAAACAAATAAAATCATCAGAGTTTTACAATATAGTTTTAGCTTCAGATATCACATCAAAATCCACCTGCTTATTCAAACTTAGTCATCATAATTTTACTTCCCTTCTTACTTTGTCATTGAATTATTCTGATTTTAAATCAAATGAAAAATAATTTTTAAAAATGAGAACAATAAAGTTTGTGCAATTCAATTTTCTGTGATTAAAAAAATATATATATATATACACACAAAAATTCACCTTTGTGGTTGAAAAGCTATACAAATAATACATTTCATCCTTGAGCAACTCTAATATTTTTGTCATTAATATGGAAATATTTAATCACAACAAAAGAAAAGGATATTTTATTTTCATAGTGTAGGGGAAGAAGACATTTCCTCTACCCGCACTGGATCCTACCTGCTGGACAACGAATTAAATTGACATGGGACAGAATAACAGGAGAAAATTAAACAAAGCTTTATAACACATATACATGGGAGAGGCTCAGGAAAACTGAGCAACTCACCAAAATGGCAGAAGCTCTCTCCTTAAATACCACCCTCAGCTAAAGACAAAGGAGGACGTTGGGAGTAGGGAGAGTCAGTTATGGGAGATTACCAGAAAAACACAGTAAACAAGAGTAAGGTTATTATGCAGATTTAACCTTCCACATTGATAAGAGTTTCTAGAGATAAGGTCATCCCCCCTTCTTCCTGGTACAGAGAGGGAGACACCTTTGCAGATGGAGAGTTCCTTTACAAACATAAATGTCTCTTACAAAGGGTAAGTAAATTCTGCTTTTCAGAGTTTCTTTCCTGTTTGCAGTTTTTAAAACTAACCAGCCAAAAATAATCCTCATGCCAAAGACACATATCTTGGGGTGACCAATTCCAGCCCCCCACAATAGTAAAACTTCAGCACAATCTTAAGGGGATCTTGGACTTTATGTATGCCAAAAGTTCGACCTTTTCTTAAATAACTTATGAAGTGAGTCATTTAAAAATTTGTATTGAGGAAAAGGTCAAACACATAGAAGTAGACAGAATAGTATGACTTTGTGACCAATCTTTAAATTGATTTTGAAGTCGCTGGTTGAATTATGGTATTCTAGAAAAAGCATAAATGGTTCTTGCTTTATTTCATTCTCTTTTTCATTTCCTTTCCCACCTTATTAGAATTGAAGCTAAGTAAATGCTTTTTTATGTAAAATTAATAGAAGCTTGCTTAGAAAAAGTCAAGCCATTCAGAAAATTACAAAGAAAAAAATACTTTTAAAACCATACCAATTTCTACCACCTCCAAATCACTTTAGTTACTATTTTGTGAAGATCATTTCACACATCTCCTTTAGAGAAAGCAATGGGTATTAAAGTAAAAAGTATTATATTTTCTATTTAAAATGAAAATTATGGAATTTAGAGAAAGAAAACGAAACTGAAGTAAAACTAAAGTAATGGTCTCTTCAAGAGATACTCAATCCTTTAAAATTCTTAACATTTTAATATAAAAAGGTTTATAAAAATTATATTTCTTTTTTACATAAATTCTATTTTCATTTTGATTTGAAACCATAATTCCCACAATTCTGTAAGTAAAGTGATTCGCTATTTACCACTAGTCTTTTTATCATGTTTTCTCCACATCCCAGTTTTTATTATGCTTCTTCTCTTATCTGCCTGGTATTCATTCTGCCCAAGAGTGTTTTGGACCCAAGTTGTCAACAAAGTTGCTAACTTCAAGGACATGCCTGTTGTCTTTCATTTGAAGACGCTTTGGACAGCCACTCAGAACTCTGTAGATATTGTTCACTGTCTTCAGGAATGGAGTCTTGCCTTAGAGACAGCTGTAGCCAACCCGATTTTTACCCGTCGTATACCATTTGCCTTTCTTGCCTTTCTTGTCAGATGCCAATTATTTTTTTCTGAATTGTTGAAGTACAGCAACTTCTACAAAATGTGTAAGATAATTCTGTCTGAATTTTTCAAAGATAGAATATGCCCTTTCAACTTGCAGATTCAAATTTTTTCCTTCTCATTTCTGGGTTATTTTCACCTGTGATATTGCTTTGTAATTTTAACTGGTCCGTTCATTCCATACTCTTCTTCAGCAATTATTAGTCTACTGGATCTCCTTTTCTTCCATATCTGTCAACTTATAAATAATTATTGTTCTTTCCATTTCTTTATTATTATTATCACTATTACTGTTCTTAATGTAATTTTCATCTTTATCATCGTTAAGTTTTCTCTTATATTTCCTCTATGAGTTGTACCAGCTCAATTTTTTCTCCATCTACTCTCTTATAGTTTCTTCTTTGAATCCTTATATCTACCCTGTAAGATCTCTTTAGGAGTTATCATGCTGTTTGCAATTTCTTTGAGACCTAGCAAGTTGAATACTTTTATGATATAAGCACAGCTGTTGCAGTATTTGATAGGTGTGCTTATAGTTTGAAGTTTAAAAAACTTCCTTGTTTCATTACAGATGAAAAGCTTTTCTCTTCTATTTTTTTCTATTTCATTGTTCACAGTGGGTTTGAGGAGAGGAGAGTGGAATTTAAAAAATGACTTTGCTCAACCGTCTTTGACCTAAAAGCTTACATAGAACTTTAAGTCCAAAGTTGGACACTGCTTCACTCCTATGAAGACTTCATAGACCCAGCTGGAGTGGCTTCTTTTTCCTAGGAATGAGCAAGTTCTTAGAACAGACTGATTGCAAGAACTGAGAACACAGGATTATCTTTCCAATTCTTCCAACCACCTTCACCCCAGAAAGTTGGAGGCTAGAATCACTTGCCCTGATAAAAGAGGTAGGGCCACAGCATAAGACACTGCAGATATGGTTACAAAGAGCCTTTTTTCCCACGTAGAAGAGAAATATGGAATGTTAGAGTCAGCAGCTTGACTGTGTATCTGAAAGACTGGGCTGGTTTTGGCCACTTTGCACCTTGAGTAAGATGAGTTTTTACTGTACAGAGGGTTGAGATAGGAGTGCCTCACTTTGGAGATTTGCTTCCTGTTTGAAGAGGAAAAAGAAGCCAAAAGCCTTGCCGGGAGTTTTCACCAGCAATAGGACTAAAGTCTAGCTGGAAATACTAACTTTACTGTAAGTTTTTCAAGGGACCAAATCTTATGTAACTTTGTATTTTCAGTGTCTCACACAGTGTTTGGAAAATAGTAGGTGCTTAATATTAACAATAATAAATGGTATCTGGACACTTTATGGTGCCAGACACTACGCCAATCACTTGATATGAATTACCACATTTAATTCTCACACACACACAAAACTCTTATTACCCTTTCTGATTAGGAAAGTGAGGCTCAGAAAGGTAAACGCCCAAGACTACACTATTATTAAATAGATGGAGCCAATATGTGAACCCTGGCTAACTTGCCTCAGAGTACATGAACTGAACACTGTGACCGTGACAAAGGAGGAAGCAAAGGAGAGAAAGAAGAAAGGAAGTTACGGTGAGAAGAATGATTGACGTAAGCAAGAATTTTAAGGTATTTAAGTGTTTTGACACAAACAGGAACATAAACAGCCTTTGAGTGGCCACTTGGAAGGATAAATTTGCTGTGGAGACTCTGGTACTATAAGCACAGAGAACATAAAACATACATATCTCAACACGTACATGCAAAGTCTATTAGAAACCAAAGCTGCCCTGGTGGTGAGAAGACAACTATGGGCATGGGGAGGGTAGAAACTGGTATGGAGAGACTATATAGATGCCTTTGTAAGTTTCCATGCTCTTCTTAATCTCTGCCTTCCTGACCACCATCATTTTTTTGAACATCTGGGGAAAGTGTAAACATGGGAACGACACTATTGTACCCCATGTGGACCATATAACTCCTGAGAATGCAGTCATCTTGACTGGCCCAGAATAGCTGGTTGCAGCAGCCCCAACTGTGTTAGGCAAAAGTTGGTGGTATGCAGGTTTGGTGGGAGGGAAGATCAAAGGACCTCTTAGTCCTTTCCTCAGTCAGTTTTCTTTATACCTTCAAATTGGGATACATCTGTACAAGTGTGTCTGTGTATGAGTCTGTAAAGCTATCGAAGACTCTGTCTAGACTAGGAAGACATAAACCAACAATAATCAATGTCCTCCATCTAACTTCGGTGCTAATATTACTTAATCAAAGGAGGTATTCTGTGGGTCTAAACAGTGTGATCCCGGCTAAGGGAAAATCAGTTCAGAGAGTCAAAAGTGTATACTCTCAGTCTGGCTTTTCCTCTGTGTAGCTGAATGACATGATCATTCTTAGCTTCAACTATCCATTATTTGAGGACAATTATGTTTGCCCCACTTACCTTTGCTTCACTGGTTCCAAAACGTATACAAAAATGAACAAATTGCAGATGCTTTTCAAGGTCCAGAGGAGCCGGAATATGCACTAAGTAATTTAAGACTCTTCTGAGTTCCAAATTCTCTCTGTCTCCTGATATAGGCTGGTCCTGCTCAGACCTTACTCACTGTGACTTTCCACTACGTTTGTTTCCCAACAAGGTCAATTGATTCTTGGAAGGCAAGGCCCAAGGTGTGCCTTGACACTCATAAATAGTTACCACTTGGTATTCTTTACATAGGAAAGACCTCTTTTTATTTTTCCAATTGCTCATGATCTCCTTCAAGGATTGACTTCTTTATTTTTCTCATTTCTGTGTTTCTTCTTGTTCATACAGCATCATGTACCAGCATCACGTACATATCAAGTACCATGATACCAAGTTGCCACACCCTTTTTTTTTTTGCTTTCAGTCAGAAATTGTCTCTTGACCAAATATACCACCACTATAAACCCACCTCCTACATCTTTTCCAAGCATCTGTACTTGTCCTGAACTTACATAAGATAGATTTTGTTTGACAATCAAAGCCCAAGAGGCACATGCATCAAGTGATTTATCAATTTAAGATATGCCACTATTACTAATTATTATGTCTTAGTGGCAGTGCCAACACTATCTGAGCTCTTGGCTTGTGGTTTAATTTATTTGTTCTCTTTCACCATATCTCCTTTCCCATCTCATACATTATCAACAACAGTACATAACTCTTCATTTATTCCCAAGTGCAGCCAGCTCTGAGATGAAAGAATAAAAGACGTGGTAGTCCCCTAAATAAATAAGCACTTTAGATTTAAAGTGGAAAACGTAGTATGGCTTATTGAAAGTGCAAAAAAATTGAAGAAGTTTTGAAAATAGGTGTTCCAAAAGGTACTGAAATAAAAATCTACAAAACCTTTGATCTATCAAGTTTGTCTCTAGGAATAAACTCTATAGAAATACTTGTACAAGAGCACACATAAGTATATATAAGTAAGAGTGTTAATTGCAGCTTTATTTTAGTGACAACTGTACGCAACAAATACCCATCCATTTGGGAATAATTAAATAAACTAGGGTATACCTAAAAAAAGGGCATTGTCATTGAATAGAATAAGTTAGATCTCAATGTATGACAATGAAAGAGGTCCATGAGGCTGTTGAATATTTTTAAAAAGCAAGTTGCAAACATTAAGTAGAGACATAATCTCATTTTTTATAATTCATGATTCATACACGGGAAGGTGCCTATGGTTTTAAATTATTCAAGAAGAATAAAAATGTTTTATAAATGTAAAAGATTCTTAAAATTCATTGTAGGTTTAATAATTTGAGCATTTCTCCAGCTGTCGATGTACATGCACAGATTCTGAAGGTTACTCTTGAAGATGCTAATGGTGGTTGTTCTAAGGATAGGGGAGATTGGGGAAGGGAGGTAAGGAGACATGATTTTTTACTTTTAAAACTCATCAAGTATGCGTAATTAATAAAGAATACTATATGAAAAGGTATAGTCTGCAAATAGAACTACACTATCTCCTCCATCAATGACACAGGCATAATAGTTTCTCTTATCTCTTCCCACCTCACAGACTCTTTTTTCCTTCCCTGACTTATGAAAACATACATTATAAGAAAAAAAAATAGAATGATCTAGGATAGATGTTATTGGACTGCAATTTGACTTCTATAATTGGACTTAGGTATTTGACAAATTGTAGTAGGAATAATGTGTTTGAGTTCTCTGTAGTTGCCCTCCATATGGTAGATGGAGATGTGTAGGACATGTGAGATAGCCATATTGATGACAGCAATGACTTAGACCCAAGCTTTGTTTTGTCCCAGAAGAGGTGATGTTATCCATATCAGTTAGAGTCTATCAACATGGTTTAACAACTCTATGTTAAACCATTTCCATAAAGAGCAGCTGTTTCTTCCAATCTGTCTATCCCCTGTAGTCCTTAAATATGTGTTCATACTCACATTGGTCTTTGTGCTTTGATATCATTTAAGATGGACAAAGGTGTTTTATAAATATAAAAGATAATTTTCAAAGATGGTTTTAAGGCTTAATATTTTAAACATGATTTAAACTGTAGAAGCTTAGTGTTTTCAGTGGCTTAATGCAATAAAACCCACCTGTTATTTTTGGCTGCTTTATTTAGACCATCTGCTCCACAAAGAATGAAAAGCTCAATAGTGGATGGAGAATTGTCTACTCCTCATGTGTCAATAATTTATTTATTCCCTCTATCCAAGCCTTCAGGTCATTGCAAAAGTGTTTATTCATTTTCCAACAAAAGGGAAGCCAATATGTGGTGTTTGGCTTTATTAAAAATCAACACAGGGAATTGTATTTTTTGTTAATTCATAGTTTCCTATTTTCCCCTATGTTAAATAGCTTGCCAGTTGCATTTATTTTAAGAACCCTGAACTTCTTTCTATGACAGGTGGCTTATCTGCTGAAGAGGTATTTTTGATGATGGTGAATCAATCACGTGTCATTCACGGTTCAGGTAACTACGTGAGCATCATATAGTCTTGCTCCCAAATTGTGAAGGTGTCCCAACCAGAGACAAGAATTACAAAGGTCAGGCATTTTGGTCACCTACTACTTCCACTTGAATAGAGTGGTTTTGCAGTCTTTATCCTCGTCTTGCAACACAGAATGCTAGAAATCACCTCACTTTAACTTGTAGACTTCATTTCTTGACCATGACTTTAGCTCTCTAGAGTTCACTCTCACATTTTTAACCATCTCTAATAATAATAACAATAACAACAGCAATAACAATAATAACAGCTTGTATTTACTGAGTGCTTACTAGATTCTAAATACTATGCTAATCACACATCATAGCTACTGCTAATCTCTATTCAGCTCCTCTACTTTCTCATCTTAGGCTTTCTCCAAAACCTATTCATGAGCTTTTTCTTCTACTTACTCACTCATTTCCTCAGAGAGAGCATTTTCCATATGGTTCAAAATACCACCTCTTGGTGGATCATGTCTAACTGCATTTCCAGTCTGTCTTGGTCCTTTTGGGCAGCTATAATGACACACTGTAAACTAGGTGGCTTACGAAAAACGGAATTTGTTTCTCACAGTTCTGGAGGCTGGGAAGTCCAAGATCAGGGTGCACACAGATTCAGCATCTGGTGAGAGCCAGCTTCCTCATGGACAGCTGTCTTCTCACCGTAGCCTCACATGGCAAAAGGGATGAGGGAACTCTCTTTTGGGCCTCTTATAAGGGCACTAATTCTGTTCTTGAGGATCTTGCTCTCATAACCTAATCTTCTCTCAAAGGCCTCACCTCAAAGTTTCATCACATTGTGGGTTAGGATTTCAACATATGAATTGGGTGGTGGGTGGTGCACAAACATTCAGACCATAACACAGCAACTGAACTTGAACCTGACTTTCAGGTTCTAGCTGCCTATGGGTTGCTTTAGGATTACCTAAGCAGAAAAAGGAGCTAATGTTTCTTTCATGCCTACTTATTGCCAGGCATTTGTTAGACAATTCACATGTTATCTTGCTTAACCCTCACATAAAAAACTTTAATATCATTTTAGATTTGGGAAAATTTAGGTACAAACAATTTAATAATTTTCCTGAGATCACACTGTTGGTAACAAGCAAGCAGGAATACAAACTCAAGTCTAATTCTAAAACCCAACGACTTTTACAGCATTTCATATAAGTTTCAGATGTAATACCTTCTCCATATCATTGAAAATGCATTTGAGATTATCATCCACATATTACCAGACCTTCCTTTCAATGTTTCTCTGTCTATCTCCTATCCACCTCCCTGCTATTACTCTCATCCCTGTCCTCAGCGACCTCAACCTTAGATCATCCCAGTTACTTCCCTCCCCACTCTTCATTTCCAACCCAGCCTGCACAAAAACCGCCCAATTTATATTCCTGTGGCACTGTTGTCCTACTGTCATTTCTTGGCTAAAGAATCTATAATACCACCCATGATCTATCCATCAAGGTCAAATTACAGATTCAGAGTTTTTCTTCAACCTCCTCTAATCTATCTGTCCAAAACAGTCATTATTTTATTAATTCATTTCACTCACAACTATACCCCTCACAACAGTCATTTTACTGGATTCATCACTCACTCTGCTCTTTGCCATTCCTCTCCACTTCTGGGAATCGCCTTTCCTCCTCTTCTTGGCCAATACAATCTTACCCTGGTTCAAAGTTCCCAACCAAGTTCTTTTCTTCCAAGAAAGCCATCTTGCTCTCTATGGCCCACTAACATCTTTTCTTCTCTGAATTCCTGCAGTATTTTCAGGATGCTCCTTGCCTTTATCTATTGCCTTTTATTTGCTTTTCATCATTTGAGTCTCCAGTTATTAGCAAACTTTTGAGGACAGAGGTCCTCTATGCTACTTTTCGGAGCTTGGCATATGAACTTGGCACATAGTGTGAGCTCAATGACCACTTGTAGATTAGTTGACTGGGATAAATTTTATACTTAGAAGTGACAATCATCCCGCCACTCAGAGCCCACAAACTCTCTGAAAACCTTTATTCCGGCCTATTTCTCCTAGAGGTGTTTGGAATTCCCCACCTTTGATATCATATATGCCTAATGGGAAACAACAAACAATATTTATTTAGCTCATACATATGTTTCTTATCTAATACAGTCTCTCATGCAAAAAGATAATCATGCTTATGTGCTGGCATCTTTCAGAATCTGGCTACATTTGAAAATGTAATGCCTATTATTTAAAGAGAGAGAATAAGATGAGGTAAACCACAGTAGGTCGCTAGGTTTCTTATCTATAGCCATGATTCTCTCTTCTATCCAAAGGACATTCTTACAAAATACTAGATGAAGAATTTTAAAAGTCCTTTCCATCCTGAAATGTAATTTCTTAGGAAAGAGGCTGCAAAAATTCTGAAGAGCAAAATAATTGTGATTTAATTTGAGTTCCTTTTGGTCTGAAACTAATGCTTGAACTAGCTCCAAGATTACGACCTCTGCCAGGATATTTATCACACCTTGATGAAGATATATGGTGTGACAATAAATAAGCTAAGTGACTGGGAATTCAGAGCTTAGATACCCTGATGACTCTTGAGATGCAAGCCAGATAACTCAACTCATTGTAATACGAGGACAAAGGACAGTGCCTCTGATGAAATTTAGCTTCTCAGCAAGGGCGCTGTATACAGGAAGCACCACTTTACCTTTCCAATATTTTAAAGTACGTTGGCATCATTAGTGCAGGGCCATTTAAAGGTCTATAGAATTCCAATAGAAAAATCAATGACCAGGATAGGATAACACGAAGGTCACATCAAAAAGAGCATGAAATGGTTAGCTAATTTCCGGAGATTTGCTGTGTGATTCCCAATGGGGCATCTAATAGACGAGTGATTAAGTAGAATTAAAAACTATCAGCAATACCTCTGCTTTGTTTGTACATGAAAATTGAATCTACGCTTTTGGTACGCCAAAGACGTAATCTAAATTGCATAATGATGTAGAAACATAATAATACAAATCACAGCCCAAAACAAACAGAAAATGTTACCGCTTTAGGTATTTTATCTTGTTTAATCCACTGACCCATTCTGTGATGTGGGTATTTGCATCCTAATTTTACAGATGAGTATATTAAACCTTGGAAAGATTAAATAACTTGTTCAAGGTCAACATTAGTTAGAGATAGAGTTAGGATTCAAATAATTCTGAAAGCTAATTCACTTCCCTCATTCCCCTATTCAGGATTTTGAGAAATCCTAGAGTAAATAAACCCATGCCACATTGTTCAGAGCAGGCTCTGCCATGCTCATTTGACCAGTGAAGCTGTTTTCTGTGGAACACTTTCTAAAACCCAACACACTAATGTTCTGTAGCACATATTTTGGGGAATACTGCACTGGGAAGAATAGTGGTTTGGCAGGGATAGCAGATCTCGCTCAAAGGAAAAAGCTGCCAAGGTGGTTGATTATAAATCAGCCTGTGGCTGGAGTGCACTACTTGGTGCTATGGGTTCAAAAGAGGGGCAAATCCCTCTTAGCTTCTAAAATGAGAAGTACACAGGGGCCGGCCTGGTGGCTCAGCAGTTAAGTGCGCACGTTCCGCTTCGGAGGCCCAGGGTTTGCTGGTTCGGATCCTGGGTGTGGACATGGCACTGCTTGGCAAGCCATGTTGTGGTAGGCGTCCCACATATAAAGTAGAGGAAGATGGGCACGGATGTTAGCTCAGGGCCAGTCTTCTTCAGCAACAAGAGAAGGATTGGTGGCAGATGTTAGCTCAGGGCTAATCTTCCTCAAAAAAAATAAATAAATAAGTACACAGAGCCGTCTGGCCAAAAAGTAACACTGAAGGAATGATTAACCAAGTAAACGTGGACAAATCAAGCAGGAGAACTCAAGGATGATGCCTTGCTTCTCCAAGGTTGCTCTAGACCTGAAACAGATTTGCCCATTAACTTTTTCAACACTGGGCAATGACACTCCACCTCCACCAGCTAGAAAGCACAGCTCTGAATAATCTCTCCTGGGTAATCCAGATGACCCAGTTGGAAACTGCATTTTTTTACGGAAAACTGTGAATCTTAGTAGGCCAAGAGGTTTCCATGCAGACAATTTGATGCAGCCATTTAGATGTCGTCACATTGAAACAGTTCTTTTTACATGGCCTTAAAAATTAGCTATTACATTTTAAGCTTTTCAAATTAACAATGAGAGTTCCTCCTCCTATCTTTGGGCCCAATCCATTTCTGACCCATGAGGGGAAGTGAGGAGTGGGAAGAGGATCAGAGATGAGGTAAGGTTTTATTGTGAATATCATTGCTGTTTTCAGATAATCACTTTGCATTTTGACATAGCTACATGACAAATATCCTTTGAGTCAAAATTTCCTTAGTAAAAAATAAGTCAAATTTATCAAGATACCTTGACCTCCTTTGAGGCAATGACTATGTCTTATTTATCTTATGTTCCAAGGACTTTGTATGGTGTTTCACACCAAAGAACAATAAGGAAAACCACTGCCACATCCAGTAAAACAAACCCTGAAACCAAATTGAAAATTGACTGTGGATAAAGACTATGAAGAGGGAAAAATAGAAGCTTCTAGTCCCAACTCCAATCCTCTGACTACATTTTTCCCTGGGGACTCACCACTTTTTGGGCTGTCAACATTCTCCTGGCCTCTGGGGTCACTGTTTCTTCTAGGACATCTTTTTTTATAGCAAAAATGAAAAGAGGCTGGGTATCTAAAGGAGACTTTTTACTTAAAGGTTTATTGATAAGAAAATGGTAAGAGACCCAGAGATAAATATATAACTTGATTCAAAATACGGCCTACTCGTTTTTATCTAGGAAACACCTTCAGAGGCTCTTTCTGTCTCATCTCTTACCCTGCATCCATAATATAGACACCATCTTCCCCTACTGTGAAAAGCATAAAACCTCAATTCTAGATTCCTTACAATCCAAGAAAAAGAAATTAAATTTCTCTTCTCAACTAGAGCTGCTTTACCATGTTTTTGACAGCTGTGGGAAATATTGTTTCATTTCCCAAAGATTCTGGAAGGGTATACTGTACACAGTAAGTGCTCAATACAAGGGGCTGGCTGACTCACAAATATTCTTCATTTAAAACACTAAAACCTGAAGGTAGCAACCTAGCTGAAGATAATGAGTTCAACCAGGAATTCAATTTCTCAGGAATGTTGGCTCCTGGGCTGCAAGAAAGTGTGTCTGCCTGAGTATTTCCACCCCCAGTAAGAGTCCCCAACCACTCTCCTAAGAATCACACTCCTTCAGGTTGGCGGATTCTGAATTTGAGGATGTTTCAACAGCATTTAAGATTCTTGAGGGGTTGTTTATAAAGTTGATATAGCAGGAAGTATCAATAAACATTTTACAGGAAGTTGTTTCTGTCTCCAATACCTGATACTTTTGAGGAAATACTTTGCTTCAGGTTATAGTTGCCATAGATGTAGTGTACAGAGTATCGGATTTTTACAAAGGGCCACATAATAAATAACAGCAGAGAATATTTTAATTAACTCTTTTATACTATTCATTCTTTCCCCATATTAAAAAGAGTGTTTTAAAAATAATTCTTGTCCTTTGACCTATGGCTTTTCAATTTTTTGTAAGAATTAATCTTTTAAAATGTATACATACAATGGAGGATTTTTTTCTATAACAAGAGTGTATATTTTACATATATAAGTCGTGTCGCTTAATGACCGAAATATGTTCTGAGAAATGTGTTGTTAGACAATTCTGTCGTTGTGGAAATATCTTACTGTCATTGTGCAAATATCTTAGAGTGTACCTACACAAACATAGATGGTTTAGCCTACTACACACTTAGGCTATCTGGTCTTAATCTTATGGGACCACCATCATTGTTGACCAAAACCGCTGTTGACCATAACATCATGCGGTGCATGACTGTATATAATTCATATGAAAAGCGAAAATTTATTCCAGTCCATAACTTCCTTCTTGGAATATTGATATGTTTGCTATGTTTAATTAAAAATAGCTCTTTGAGGTTCAAAAATATCTTATTGCAAGCTTCTGAGAAGGATATGAGGGAAGAAAGGGATGCAGTTTCATGGGTGGAGAAGGGAGGTTTCTTCAAGGAGTAGGCTCACAGCAGAAGGGTAGAGAATTAAGTAATTCTTCCAAGGTCAATGTCAACTTCAGTTACTGGCTACATATTTTACAGTAAACACTGCAATTTAAAGTTGCCCGTGATGATTAAATGGAGGCACTAAATTATCCCCTCTCCTGGTTCATTTGGTAGAGATAATAAGAGAGAAGGCTGAGCGTGCCCTTTGGTTCATTCCCCTTTCGTCTCTTTCATGTTCTTTATTCCCTCTTGTAGTCCTATATTTGAAAACTAAGAGGCCATCGAAATCATATTTGTGAGCAGTTGCAATGAAGCCCCAAGGACAGAAGGTCCCTCCTGGGCTATACCTTTGGGGCTATTCTCTTGTCGTTGATCCTTCATTTATTGGTTTAACCCTCACGTAGCACAAACAGCTTTAAAGTGGGTGCAGATGTTCTCAGGCTACCAAAGGCCAACTCTCTGACCCTATGCAGTCCACGAGAACTTGATACGCCTTGCCTGGCCTTTTCTATTTCTAGGATCCAGTTTTCTGAGGCTAGACCAGCTAGGCTAGACTAGCTAGGAAGTCCTTCTTGTTTATATAGACATCTAACACCGGGGAGTTATAAATCAGGAGTTTCTTTAGAAGTTACTTTTGATGTCCTAACAGAAGTCCAGGATCACAGAGGTCCTGATGGGTCGAGGATGAGGGAGACTGACTGCTGGCCGGGGGGTCTGATTCATGTGATGGAGCAAGTCACTGCTGGAGAAGGGAGTGGGTATTGGCCATGCTTCTCTCCGCTTTGGTAATTCCTAAGAAATATGAGTGACCCACACAGTTTAGTGTCTGGCCACGTCATATTTCAGGGATAACTGATGGATAATGATCAACCTATTTTGAGAACTTCTGTACTCTTAATCACTGGCTTAACAAGTAGCTCCTTTATCGCTGGTTTTCTCTGGTTTCCTAATCTCTCCTCTGAGTCAGGTATCTGGGCTTATTTTTGTAGAGACTACAGGCCCCTGAAGTGCCAGAGTCCTGCCCTTCACACTCACCTCCTTTCTTTTGTGCACTCTGTCTAGTTAAAAAATCTTTATTTCTCTCTATGGATTCCTGTTCTCTAAGACATTGTTTTCAGTGGTGGACTAGGGTAATGCAGGGGTCCTTCTACCACCAACCCCGTGGTTCCAGGACACTGTAGCTCACACTAGTGATTCTGTTTGCAGGCTGATCCCTATTTGGGAGGACTGTCAAGCCACAGTCTTATTATATATTTAACACTTCATCCTGACCACTGACACTTTTTTGCACCACCGTAAGTAAGGGCATTTTCTCAGCTTCAAAATGTCACGATGGTCACTCTAGTGGTGTTCCCTAGAACGGTGGTTCCAATAACTATGGGTATGAGTTCAAGTCAAGGACTGAATTTGAATATAGGATCTTTGACTTTTCTGTGAATGGCATGGCCCAGGAAAGCAATATTATGCTTCCACTTTGTACTCATGTTACCATTGTGCTTTCTTAGTTTTACATTCCCTATCAAATATTACTTTGTCTATGTGGATCATAGAAGGTTTGATATCTCATGAAAAGATTAACAAAAAGAAAAAATACAAATTCTTTGTATATATAGATCACAGAAATATTCACATTTTGTGCAAGAAATACCAAAGAAAACATACAGTGGGTAGGTTTTCATCACACATGTATAGAAAAGCAGAGAGTGATCAATAAGGATATGCAGTTATTGACCTATGAACACATGGCTACAGAGAATGCTCCTCTGATAAATCGAAGAAAAAAGCCAAACACCACAAATAAGAGGTCTAATAAAGTAACCCCATTAAGTCCCTCCCACGTGTCTGAGAGGCTCAGAGGTGAGTGGGGAGCATGGACGTGCCAGTAGCCTGCCCTCCCCACCTTGGATGTCTGCCTGCCTCCTCAGGCTTTCAGTCATCATTCCTCTGGCAACAGAGCATCAGTCCTCAGCTACAGGAACCTGCCCTATTCTACAAACAGTGAGAAGTTTTGCTACCATCAGGAAGAGTGAAAATTCAGCCTTGGGGGGAATCCAAGTAGTGGCCAGGACCTGAGCACAGTCATAGCTGGTAGCTCTCCCACCAACCTCAGGAGCTCTCTTTCTTTCTCAGAGTGGGTTACAAAGGCTTTGCTCCCTAGGAACCACAGTATTTCTCTTCCCTCACTTCCCCACTAAAACCGGATCATCGAGCTCCGGATAGCCTTGAACTTGGTGGAGGACATGAGAAGTATGTAAAATGTTTTTTCTTTAGGTTTTACAATGGGCTCAACATAATTGACAGGATATTTTTACCCGGAAGGAACTTTCAATCTAATAAATTCCATATGTTTATCTTAGCTTTTGTCCCTTGGAGTTATTAGTGATTGAATCCTCTGTATTTGCGTTTGTGTGGTAGGGGGAGGGGTCAAAGATTGTTGAAGCTGTGCTAGGGCTGCTGATTGCTGCTAAATAACAGGTCTGACAAAATGACTCACTTCTGAGGTGGCACTGAGTAGAGTGCAAAGCATGTAGCCAACAGTCAGTCTTCAAGGTTTCCTAGAGGCAATAAGTTCTGAATCAGGTTTTAGAAAAGATAATTTATGCTTTTGCTTAAAGGTATAGCCCACTACAACATGCAGGAGGCCAATTCAAACACCATTAGGTAGAAACAATAGAAATAAACAAGCCTTCACAATCTTAGTCTTAAAAATGATTTTCAAATGTTTTAAAATCATTAGTTATATTAGCATAGAACTGAATGAGCTGCTAGTAAAATGTGTAAGTTGCAAATGAAAAGACAAGAAAGATCTGAAATTGACAACGTCTTCTTTGTGATTAAACACCTGCCTTGTGTTTTTAGAAGAGGAAGAATAATGCAATATTTGATTTAATGCAAATGATTTCTTTGAAACGTAACTAGAATTTGATCTGGAATACACAATTGCAATGAGAGAGAAAATAACACAACGTGGTGACTCACAACAAGTAAAAGCAGATTTCTGTCAAACTCTCTTGTAATTTAATCTAACAAATTCTTTAAATCCATACAAAGTCTTTAATACAGGAGAAAATGGACAAGTCTTGGGGCAGTTTAAAATTCTTCTTCTATATAGTAATATACTGTGTAAATTGTAGAAAGGAGATCCAGTCTACTGGAAACGCCCTATGTAAACAAAAGGGGCGTCATTGAATAACTGATATGTGATGAAGTTTGTTTTTAGATCAATTACCTGCATCTACCAAGGCAAGACTCACGCTACAACACAACTCATCTTGTCTTTAAATTTTCCTATTAAGTGTGACCAGGCATGTGTTATGAATGTTCAGTGACCATTCACTACGTTCAGAATAAAATCCAAAGGCTTTATCCTGACTTTCAAAAGTCTTCCCGACGTAAACTTCATATAAATTTTGAGCTTAGTCTCCTGTTAAAACCAGTAAGACCGCAATGCTTCCATGAGACAAGCTGGCTTCACATCCTCTAACCTGAACTGCGTGCCCCCCGTCCAGGCCTTGGTCCAGGTGGTCTGGTCTGTTTGGCCAGCTTCACACTTGCTCTTCAAGCGTCTGCCTCTCCAAAGTTTCCCCTTCTTTCCTGGCCAAGTTCAAACTCCCTTTGCTCTAAATAGCCGTTGCAGAACTTCTCAGTCAGAAAGAATTCCCCCTTTTCTCCTAGCCCTCTAGCAGACCGTTAGCTGTCGTTAGCTGTTGTGACAACTGACATGCCCAGTCAAACTCCACGTGCTGTGAACTTTACTTCCTAAGGCAGAGACCAGTTGTTGGCACATAGCAGGCATTCGCTTCATATTTGTTAACTGACTTGTTCAACACCTCTCGAGTTATGCTTTCTTCCCCAAACCCCCATCACTGACCTGGTCAAGTCCCCATCTGCTTTGACCCAATCACAAAGCTAGTCCCTAACCAGTCATCTGCCTCCAGTCCTGTCCGCCTCCACACTGCTGTCGCAAGGATCTGTCTAAAACAGAAACTGAGAAGTGTCATGCTATTTTAAAAACTGCAAACAGCTGTCTCACACTCAGAGGTTGAATTCCACAGGCTTTAAATGACATACAAACCCCCGTGATTCGTCCCTTTCCTTCTCCAGTTAACTATCTAAAACTTTCTATCAGGTACTTCATCCTTGGCAACACTGGAGAGCTGCCTCTTACCCAAGTGATGAATTCCTGAAGACCCGTGTAATTTAAAATATATATTACTTAATACAAATTTTCCCACGTGAATAAATGTCAACTTGGGGAGTATTTTGGATCAGGTATATTTTAACCGTTATTAGAGGGTTTTTTTTTTTCAAGTTCTTCTGCCCAGCATTGCCTCTATTATTATTTCACAACATACTTTCTCTTAAATTTACAGGAGAACACATGATAGTGGATTTTTGGAGTTCTTTGCGACATTTTATTGCATTTAAATCCTGTTTCAAAGTTATGGATTTTCAAGCATTATTTCAGGCCTGAATTTTAGCCTTAGCCCTAGCAGTGCTATTTAATGAGGTTTTTGATTATATTGTTTTGGGGTAGAAGGAGATAGTTTAAATTATAAAGTAGTGAATGCTAAAATTGCAGGATAAAAGTTGCCAAAACATTCACAGGAGTCTGACTGCAAGTAAACAAGAGTAGTCAGACGTAAGACAGGAACCATTTCTGTTCATGAGCTGAAGTGGCCACACGGCAATAACAGAAACTGTTCTCCCCATATGTTGGCTATTTCATAACATTTTTCCTGTATGCCATTCAAAGCTGCACCCTAAACTTTCCTCAAGCAATATTTCAAAGTGGTATAGAATTCAGTGATAAGGGCACATCCCGCAGTATCGTCATTCTTTACAAGGTTTGTCATACCACCTTCTTTCTAGAACTGTGAGAACCTGCTTCTAAATCATTGATTTCATTCTCCTTTCCTGGAATCAAGCGTCAGTCCATGAGCTTGCTCTTTGCTCTCCATCTTTTCTCTTTCTTTAAAGAGGTTCATATAAACCTTTTCAATTATACACTATGATTTCTCATTCAATCTTATCCTATATAGCTGCTTTATCTTCTTTATAGCTGTCACCTCTGAACCTTTCTTTATGTTTTATAAACCTAATGCACTGTCTCTCAAACTTAAGGGGACATAGGAATCACTGGGGAACTTGATAAACCGTACAGACCACCAATATTCTGATTCAGTAGGTATAGAGAAGGGTCCAGAAAATTGCATCTTAACAGATGAGGCAGGAGAGTGTCATGCTGGTCTCTGGTCTGCAGACCTCACTGAGACACACTACTCTACAGGGCTTTCGAGCGGGCTTCACTTCCATTCTTCTCCTTTATTTATTATCTACTCTATTTAAAACTTCCTCCTTTGTTTTGTATTGTTCATTATTTATCTTTCAATTTTTTCACATTTAGTCTCAATTCTGTCTGAAGTTGAAGCCTCAAAATATTTAGTTTTGTTCTTTCGCTTGAGTTATCTCCTTACTATTGTTTGATAGACAACCACTGATACTTGAAAGTGACTTGATTAATATTTTATTATATTTTGCATGTCATCCCATTCTATGAACAAATTGGTCATATCACAGTCTAATTTCCCAGCTTTCAAAAAACGAATTTGAGATAACCTCATGATCAGAAAAGATGGTAACTTTTAATTTACATGTCATAAATTTCAAGTTTCCTATGTATAAATTGCCTGGTTTTTCTAGGGCCATTTCTCTTCATTAAATGTGTATTCAGAACCATTAGTATGTACATACAAATCAGTGCCCTTCAATCCTGATAATTTTGCAGGCTGGATGTAAATATTTGTCCTCAGAAAGTACATTGTCCCTGCTCATGCCTCTGCAATTGAAAATCCTGTCTGTTCAACATCTTTATTGTTATACTAGGAAAAGTGGTCAAATTCGTAAAGTTTCCTTCTTAGCTACTTGGCAGGAGTGGGACAGAGAATAAGTGGGATGTGAGATTGTGTTCTCAGTCCATATCCCTGATCACACATTATCCGACACAGATCTCAATCTTGTCTTCCTTCTCTCTTATTGAACCTACTAGAATTTCAGAATATTTGGGGGCGGTTGTCATGATTTCCTTATTAATTCTTCTTTCCATTACTTGTTTTGTGACATTCTACCAAATTTTTTGGACTTTTTCATTATAGTGGCTATGCATAATTCCAAGTGTGCAGGAAGCATTTTTACACGCACACCCTCTGAACTATAAACACTGTTTCTGAATTCATTCTATTACTACCTGACAAACCTTCATGATTCTCACTAAGTATAGCTGGAGAGGAGGACTTTGAGAAACAGACACGTCAGGAAATGTACTAGGCCCACTCTACATGTTTCATTCAGTTTTTACATGCACATACTTAAGAACTATTTTATTTAAATCAGTAAAATTTAAGCCACTATTTGTGTTGCCCCATGAAATAGCCACATCTCAAAAGGACTCCATCAAGTCTCAAAAAATGTTTCACTGTCTTAGATAAAAAGTATATGTCTATGCATTTGTATACTTTTTTACAGTTACGAATCCACTTGACCTTCATATCAGACTGGCATGAATACCTGAATAAGATTGCTACCAGATTTTTTTAAATCTAAAACTCTTGGGTTAAGTATTATGCAGTAGGTTTCAAAATAGAAACAAAAAATGAAAACCTACGGAGCTTTATATTAAAACTGAAAAATATCAAGTGATCCTAATCCAAGTTCAAGGAAGCATCATTGTTATTGTAATAACTAAAGTGGAAATCTAGAGGGTAACGGTTTGTTTAGATACGTGAATGGTTTATGCATGTTGACTCTGTCACTAAAGTTCCTAGACATAGCTGACCCTGGGTTTCCTCTTCTGTAGGAGAGAATTGGACTGATTGACCCGTGGTTCTCAGTGGTGGTTATCACCAAATCACCTAAATGATTCTCATCCCACTCTGACAACTTTGTTATGAGTTGAATTGTGTCCCTCCCAAAAGATGTGTTCAAGTCCTAAACCCCAGGGCCTGGCAATGTGAACTTACTTGGAAATAGAGTCATCGCAGATACAATTAGGTAAGAAGAGGTCATACTGGAGTAGGGTGGGGACTAATCCAATATAACTGGTCTCCTTGTAAGAAGAGAAGAAGAGCCACAGAGCCACACACACAGAGGGAAGAGGGCCATGTGATAATCGAGGCAGAGACTGGAGCGATGCTCCTGCAAGCCACAGAAGGCCGAAGATGGCCGGCATCCACCAGAATCCAGAAAGAGGCACGGAAGCATTCCTCTACAGCTTTCAGAGGGAGTGTGGCCCTGCTCACACCTTGATTTCAGACTTCCAGCCTCCACGACTGTGAGACAATAATTTTTTGCTGTTTTAAACCACCCAGTTTGTGGTACTTTGTTATGGCAGCCCAAAGAATCTAAAACTAATATAACTACTAACTAAGAATCTTTAGAAGTGAGGCAAGGGGATCTGTATCTTGAAAGCTCCACCCTCTCTGGTGGTGGTTCTTCTATGAGCAAGATTTGGGAGCACTGGATAGATGATCTCTGAGCTTCTGTCTAGATCTCGAATTCTATGATTCAAGGATACAGACGTGTTGCAAACAGTAAATAAAAAAACAGGGATTATATATATACACGCACTGATGAAATAAGGTTGAGAACTACTAGCATTTCATGACAATGCCAAAAGTTTCCCTCCTACTTATGATAATGAAGCCCGCAATGATCTATTCAATAGTTGCTACCCGAGAAATACGAGTCACTTGAAGGTCAATTCAATTTCATCTTGACAAACATATCCATTTGAACTTCTTTGCTCTTGGAGATAAGATGCTTATTCAGTTTTCAGTCAGTCAGTGTTGGGGTACTGTTTGTGATAGATTTGCTTCGTAATAGGTAATATATCTTCTATGTATGAACACGCAGTTCTTTTGCAATTGTCTGTGATGATTGATATTAAACTATCATTTCTTGGTCTGTGGCATCAAGTACAAACTTATCTTTCATATTGCCAACTCCAGATGCTTCTCTCTCCTGCCTGGTCTGCCCTTGAGACACAATAATGTGTGGCGCACAGCACTGCGGCAGCATCAGGGACTCGCACGGTGCCCAGAGCTGACAGACTGTCCTGAATAATGGCTGCAGCCTTCCCAAAGCACTAGGGGGACCTCCATCTATACTGCACCAGACAACAATGACCCCTAACCCCACAATACATCTTGTTCATCATTCATGTAAGCTGTTCTTCCACATTTTTCTCTTTATTTCATGTCTTTGCCAAGGACTACCACTGGGACTCCTGTAGAAAATGCAATACTTTAAGGGAAAAATGCAACGGAAGAAAAGAAACACTCTTTAGAATTTTTCCCTCCTATAGCATCTTATTGAACAAAGTAGCATTGGTAAATTAGTCAAAAGTAATCAGGCATTTGGGAAACAGAAAAGGAAGCTGTCTTTCACAGCTCTGTCTCCTGAGATGGTTTCAACACACTCTGTGGGTGCCATGTGACTTCTGTCTTCATCATATATATATATGATTATATATACATATGATTATATTTATGAGCGTATGATTATATATATAAATGTGACATTTTATATATATTTTATGAAAGAATATATATTTGGGCTTATTATCCCTGATCTTGCATGATCTCTTTGTGCCCTCTAATAGGAATGTGCATACCAGAGTTAACCATTATGGTTGTATAATAGCTGTTCTTTCTCAATCTCTTGCCTCACAGATGAAGAAGATTGCTTATTTTTTGATCAACACAAATATTTTATCTTCTATCTCTTCTATCAGAACTGACAAGATTAGTGTATTGGAGGTATTCATTATAATATTAAAATGACCAGTATATGATTCCTTAGGTTTGTACCTGGTACATACCAGGAACTCATTTTTTTTTCCACTTAATTGTTTCCTTATAGGCATAGCTATTCTGGCTTCTAACAACAGAGTGAGGAGGCGCATACAAAATCCTGTACCGTGGGGCTGCTCACTCCAAAATAGTTGGGAATCAAGTTTCAGATGGGAATCAAGCCATCAACTAATGCATCGCGCTGGTTTATAGGACTCTTGAGTTATAGACATAGCATGAAAACTCTGGAGAACTGCAGCTAAGAAGAATGGAGAAGGTCTAAATTGATGTTCCGAGCATATTTAGAGGCATAGAACCTATTGGGAAAAGTCTAAAGGGAAAGGGAATGTGCAGGAACCTAAAGTCTGAGCAGATCAATGAGCTGGAATTTAAGTCAATAGGAAAGGTGAAAACGACAGTCAATCTCAAAGATCAACATAGGTCTTTTAAGTGGAATGAGCAATAGGGGCTTAGGAATCCCATTTCTTTTCCTTTTCCCAGATGAGGAAACTGAAAATCAGGAAAAAGCTGTGTCATTTTGGGTAACAAGAGGTAAATGGTTTGGTTAAAAAATAAAAAATAAAGTACAGAAACTCGGGTATGTTTTTTGGGGATTTTTTGTGTGTGTTTTTATTTAGCATACATGAAGAATTTCCTCGAAAGAATTTTATCCAAACTTACAACTCTAGGTTTCAGATATTTAATGAAATGGCTAATAGCCCAGTTTATTTTAAAAAGTCCAGTGCTGGGGTTGATATTTACTAATTGGTCTTGCAGACCATGTTGAAACAAAACTTATTCAGTGGATTACATTCATACCTGAGCTTTAAGAGAACTCACATACAGAGCTGAATTTAAGCCGTGGTTTTGGAACACAGTATATGCTGACATTTCTGCTTTAGGAAAAAGTAATGGCTACAATTTAAAACAACTGTTACTTAGTCAATAGTACACCTGTTTATATCCATCAAATCTCTTCACACTCAAAGCCTCAGTTGTTGCAGTCAACAAAATGGCTCCACGTTAATGTCAAAATCACCAATGTGGTGCCTTGAATATTAAAAATTTAGTTCTTACTGCACGACGAGTAGTCCCAAGATGTGGGAATTAGCCTTGTGGTGTATTTTAAGACATGAGATCAGGTGGATTCAGCAATCATTTAACTAAGTACTTGCAAATGTTATGTAGAATAATTACTTAATCACAGAATATCTGCTTACAAAAGCAGAAAGCTGTTGGAAGCAACACTAAGACGAAGAATTACGACTTTTACTCATATTTTGTAGGAGTACAGTTTTTATACAGTAAAATGTCAAATCCCAAGTGATCGGCTTAATAAATTTTTTCATGTGTGTATTTCCATGGAATCATCACTTATTTAAAAATAGAAAACATTTCCACCACCTCAAAAATAATTTTTATTTTAAAATTATTTAAATTGTGAATATTGGGAAGAAGAGAGGGGGATTACATGTCCAAAATTTTAAAAGAATAATTCAGTCTACAAATATTTGATTCTCACATCATTTTCAGGTACATTTCTAATATACGTAATGATGGTCTTCCACGTATCTCAAAGTTACTTAACTACTATTTTCACTATAGCCCATTAAAATATTTTTAAAAGACGTTTGTCTGGTCATAGACCAATAAATATTATTTACTGAAGAAACAGTTGCCCATTGTTTCTTGGAATACCGCTATTTCTTCATCAGACTGCTTTACTCAACATTGATTCCTCTGAAGGTATAGATAATTGTAGTCGAGAGTATACTAGTGACACCTAGTGCTTATCCACTAAAAATGTCTGCATTTAAGAGAACATTTATTTTCTCCTGGTTAGCTACTGTTAATCAAGTTCTTGTTTATGTGCAGAAAGTGACAATGATAATATAAGTGCTATCTCATGCTGTTAAAGTCTAAATGGATAACCTTCCAACATAACCTCTTAACATAATTAAAGCAAACAGATTTGACATTAACACTGTGCATTAAGAGCAAGAGCAGAGAATGAGAGGATCACAGAATGAGAAGGCATATGCTTGAATTGCATTTTTATTATTCATAAGCAGATATGAATGCCAAAGAGATGTGGCATATTGGCTTAGTCCAGCATTAGGAAATAGTAGGTTACGTGGGAGACAGAGGTGGGACCCCTGACCACAGTGGAAAAAGACATAAATAAGCCTCCTTGTTATTAATGTGTTGGTTCTGAGAAGATTTTCCATTCCCTAGGTCAGACTCAGAAATAAACAAGTACAAGCAAGACTTGTACAGCAAGGCTTGTCACTTAAATTAGATAGATGCGTCTTAGTATCATCTCTCTTGCTCGGGTCTAGGAAGAAAATCTCAGCTCTCAGTCCCAATCTATAAAACCATTAGCTTTGTGGAGTAATAAAAACAGTGCCAAGAAGCCTCTCCATGCCCAGCCAAAGTATTTGCCCATCTGCCTATCATTACTGTTATGCCACTGTTAGAAATTTCATCCCTTTGACCTACCAAAATCCTGGTATAGTGTTATAAGCTAAACCATACTGGAGATGAGCTGGCGGTTAAACTCCGGTTAATGGTGGTGGAGCAAAAGTGACTCTAGGAGAGGGAAGAACCATGCCAGAGGTGAGGAGAACGCTAAATTAAAAACAAAAAAACAAACATATTGCACAGCTTTGCCAAAGATAAGTCATGAAACCACGTGGTTACTTTTACTCTTCTTTTCGGTTTGCCACTGTCAGCAAACATTCTTAAACATCAAGGATGTTCAGGGCAGTATGCTGGGTATTGAAACATTATATATGTGCTATATATATATATATATATATATATATATATATAATGCTAACATATGATATATATTTATATATCATATACTAGGTTCTCGATTCTGGAGGTAAAGTAATAAACAGTATAGATAAGATGTCTTTCCTTATGGAGTTTATATACTACTACAACACACAGATAATAACTGCAATAACAGTAACAGAGATCATTTTGGATCGTCATAAGTACTAAGTAGGAAAAAAAGTGAGATAATGCCATAGAGAGTGATGGTAGAGGGATAAGGAAAGAAGTTTCTACTAAGATATCCAGTGACAACCTCTCTGAGGAGGTGATGCTTGAACTGAGCTGAATGATATGGCACATGAAGACATGGGGGAAAATGAGGTCCCAGCAAATACAAAGGCCCAGAGGTAGGAATAATCTTGGTGCAGTTAAGGAACAGAAAGAGGACCTGTGTGGCAGGGGAGGAGTAGAAGACCTGGTCTGAGGGAAAGACTGGAAGGAGATCTTGCAGGTTGTTATGGGCTCGATGTTTGTGTGCCCCCAAAATTCATCTGTTGTGATCGTATTTGGAGGGGGGGTCTTTGGGAAATCATTGTATAGATTAGGTCATGAGGATGGGGCCCCCATGATGGGATTAGTGCCCTTATAAGAAGAGGAAGAGAGATCTCTCTCTCTCTCCCCACTAGCACACACCAAGGAAAGGCCATGCGAAGACACATCAAGAAGTCAGCTGTCAGGGCTGGCCCAGGGGCATAGTGGTTAAGTTTGTGCACTCTGCTTCCATTGCCAGGGGTTCGTAGGTTCAGATTCCAGGCACTGACCTACATGCCACTCATCAGTCCCTGCTGTGGTGGCAGACTACATACAAAGCAGAGGAAGAGTGGCACGATGTTAGCTCTGGGATGATCTTCCTCACCAAAAAAAAGAAGGAAAAAAAAAAAAAGAAATCAGCTGTCTACAACCCAGGAAGCAGGTTCTCATCAGACAGTGAATCTGCTGGCATCTTCTTCTTGGACCTCCCAGCCTCTAGGACTGTGAGAAATAAGTTTCTGTTGTTTAAGTCACTAGTTATGATATTTTGTTATAGCAGCCCAAGCAGACTAAGACACAAGGGATGGCATGAAATTTGGAATATATATATTATTTCATTTTATTTAAGAACACTATGGCTACCATGTCGATAATAGATAAAAGTGGTAAATAGTGAAAGCAAGGTGATCTCATGTAGTTTGCAATCTGTTTTAGGAAAGTAAGACACATACATGACAAAAGCTAAATTCATAAAGAATATAACCTACATTATGAACGTATCCTACTCCGCAGCCCTGATACTAATAAAGATTTCTCCCACTTGGTACATGTATTGCATGTGCAGGATGCCCTCAAGACATGAGCCATGATACGTTAGCAGACGTGGAAAAGCTGTATTGTGCAATTCTACTCTCTTTTGGAACCTTACACTATTACACTCCTTCTAGTCTCATACATCAAGTCACTCGATGTGTCACCTTATATGATTTAAGGCTGCAAAAGATGGTATCCATCTCTGGGTACCACCTATTGGGTGTTTGAAGGGCAGACCAATGATGGTTTAGTTCTCTGAAAACTTCCACGGCTGGAGACATGAGAAATCGCTAACAACTTTGTTGAAAAGCTAGCAAAAACTCCCACGCAACATCAAAACTGTTTTTGGAATTTTTATGTTTTTTCTTGCTTGGCTCAAGTTGAAGTTTACTTAATGACACAAGTTTTAGTTTTTGTTTTTGCTATTGCTTTTGTTTTTATATAATATATAATTTTTCAATTTTAAGGAACACAACCATACCTTCCACTCATTGTCAGTCTAAATTTAGCATTTCAATAATTGCTACTGCTTTCTAAATGCACACACACACACAGAGTTACACTTATACGAGCTCTAACAGCATCTCACCATTCTGTCACTTATTAGCTTGTTTTCTTTTTCTGCTGTGTAATTAAATGTGATCCCTCTAGAGTATCTATGTTAGATCGTAAACTCCTATTTGGAATTCTAGATGGCAAGACTTCCTTCTGACCAGCGCTCTTTTGTTTGTTTATTTACTCAACATGTGACAGATATATCCCTTTGTGTGGATGGCTAATCCTAATACGTCACGGCCCCTGCCCTCGAGGATGGCATACTTTCAAGGAGAAGCTTACCAGGGCTGAGACAAAGCTCAGCTACCCGCTTATAGAAGGTGGGAGGAGATGGTGGTGGATGGTGGTGGTGGAAGGTGGTGATGGGGTGTCTAAGAATATTATTTAAATAGAAGTTGTTTGGGGTTTAGTTGCATGATTTAGTACACATTCTGGAAGTTCCCATTCAACCTTCTGATTCTTTTGTCACTTGCCCATTCATTCAAAAAACGTTTGTTCTAAGACTGTGCTAGGCACAAAATATACGAGTGATGATCATCATGGAGTATACAGTCATGCTGTTCCTCCATCCAGACATCCAAACCAAAGGGTATTTATGGTCCGTACTCAATACGTGTAGTGTTTATTAAGTGAAATGCAAGCCTTCTAATAGGAGTCAGTATCCAGGCAGATATTTGAATGATGCCTCTCAATTATCTGATGTATTAATAAAGGGTAGAGAAATTATTGGCCCAAAGAATGACTTGATAGCTTTTTTCTTGAATTATTTAACAAATATTTATATAAAGCTTGTTGTGTGCTGTTCCACACACTTTAAAATGCAAACTCATTTAAGGTTCAGGACAACCCAGTGCTGCTGGTGCAATCCCTCCATCGTGAAGATGATGACACCAGGCAAGGAGTGGTTAGGCAACTTTTCCAAGGTCACAGAATTGATGAGAGTCAGAGCTCGGTTTTGCATCCAGTCTGGTTCCGGAGTCTACACTCTTGACCACCACACTACGCTGGTTGACCGCCCATGCTAGTCTTCCTCACATTATTGACTCTTGAATTCATACATCCATTCATGCACTTGGCAACAAAATTTCTTTCCGTGCACATGGCCATCACTATAGTGAAGCCCTCAACTTCACGTGAGGGCTTCATGTGCTCATGTTTGTGGAACAACCTCCTTTTCCTTCCTCCCAGGCTTTAATTGTTGAAATCATCCCAGCCTAGGATCTTGGTCTTCTCCTTTTATCTCTCTACATTCTCTCCCTTGGAGAGCTCCCCATACAAGGTGCTCCACCATCTGGCTCCAAATTACTTTTGCAACCTTATATCTTAATTTCTCTTTTCAAATATTCTACCCCAAACATACCTTGCAAACATGGCATGGAGCTTGCTAACTTGGACTCCATGTTCTTGCTTCTGCTTTGCCTGGTCTCCACCAGCCCCAGTTCTCTACCTGTGAAAATGCTAACTTTATCTCTAGGGAGATGAAAGAATCTCCCAGAAGACTTTGCTGGGCCTGCCAGCCCACTGGGATCCTTCCACCTCTCCCTTCTGTGTTCCTGTAATTGCCTGCTCCCCACACCTTTTATTTGGTATCTAGGTAGTACTTTGTAGTGGTTGGGAACACAGGCTCTGCAATCAAGCTGCAGGACTCATAGCCCAGCTTCACAACTTAGTTTCTCTGAAAACCACAGCAAATTAGGGCTGGCCCCGTGGCCTAGTGGTTAAGTTCACGTGCTCCACTGCAGGCGGCCCAGTGTTTCATTGGTTCGAATCCTGGGCGCGGACATGGCACTGCTCATCAAGCCACGCTGAGGCAGCATCCCACATGCCACAACTAGAAGGCCCCACAACAGAGAATATGCAACTACGTGTACTGGGGGGTTTTGGGGAGAAAAAGGAAAAATAAAATCTTTAAAAAAAAAAACAGCAAATTTTTCTGTCTCATCAATAAAACAGGGATAATAATAGCAAACTCATGAAATAGATACTAGGGTGATTAAATTAACAAATACTTTGATAGTTTAAGGATAAAATTAAGATTAGAAATTGCTTGGCACAGAGCATTTAACATATGTTAGCTAGTACTATTACTTAACTATATATGGAAACTGGTAACATCTCTGCAGATGATATCCAACTCCCCAGGTGTTTCCTATTTATTCAGTCCCTGTCTAAATTTCCATTCCTTTATTTCCTACAGTCTATCACCCTGCCATTGTTAGCTTTGTCCACTGTATTGGACTTTCTGACCCTAGCTTCTGAACCAGATCTAAAATTGGCCCCAAAGGACTGGACTTTCTACCTGTCTTTTCTGAGGCTTTCACTTGTCCTGTATTAAATCACATTCTCACCGAGTTCTATTTCTCTGTACTCTCCCGTCGGCACAACTGATTCTTTCCCCCTATTATCCTCCAATGTCTTTTCCTCTCAAGCCCCAGTCTATCACCTCCTGGAGTCTATCCAACTAGATTTTAAGAACATTAAAAAGGAGAACTATAAGCTTTCCTTCTTTGTATTCCCCATAGAGCTAGGTACGTACAAGATGCTCCAAAAATATTTATTAAATAAATTAATGACACACAAAAAAAGATGCTCATGGCTTATTATTATTTTCAGTTTCCAAGGGAAGACAATTTATTTCAGTGAAATGTGACAGACTTCTGTGATAGTCATGTTTTAAGTGGGTTCAAAGACATAATCAGAACATTTCATTTGGTTTGACAAATAACTGAGAACTTTTCCCTCCTACCAGCGCTAACACTTAAAAGAGACTTTATTTCATTAGTGGGGAGAGGTTTATTTGCTTATGGCTCCTGGAAGACAGGAATTTGATATTTATTCTCAGGCAATTGGAAAATTGATTCAACCCATTTAGGAGTTTAACAATGGATTCATAATAACTCTTCTCAAGGAGTACAAAAGAGAAGGACATCAATTGATCAATAGTACATTTTAGGAGAAAAAGAACTCAAGATCAAGAGAGTTTAAAGAGACTCCTGAAGAATAGTCTCTATTCAGAGAATTAAATCATAAAGTATCACAGAGGGAACAAAATTAATTCGGAAGTGTTTCCTTAACTTTGGGACACCAATTTCAGGGAGCGGCTTCAAAACTCCTTCCTATTAGTGTAAAATTAAAATGACAATTCCACTCAAAACTTCTGTGTCATTGAAAACTTATTTAATTTAACCCTGTGGTCAGTCTCCAATGTTGGTCTAGAGATTCTGGGTTTGCACAAAGTACACACCCTCAGCCTTGTCTTGGGGCCAGCTAGATTCACAGATGGGAGGGTAAGTCCCGGGAAGGCTCTGATGAAAAGGCTCGTGAATGGAAAAGGCTGAGTGAATCCTTCATAGTAAGTAGCCCCCATGGACTACAAGAAATCTGCCTCCTTTCTGGTTTCTTCTAGAAGAAACACCAGCAGTCTGAGAGAGAATCTTTCTCATCAGTCATTATTAGGACTTAGCTCTGATCAATACCCAGAAAATCCCAGTTCTAACAGATCTTAATTTTATCTAGCTCCATCCCTCTTTTCTTCTGGTTAGACAGGTAACTTTAGTCTTCCAGTAGGTAGTTGACCTGCAAAAGACCTCAGGTAATTAATGGATATTTTTTTAAAAAATAGGGGAACAAACAAAATAATCGCCTCAGACACTCACTCAATTATTTTCTTTGGAGATCAGAAGAGTTGGGGTAGAATGAGAGAAAAGAGAAATAAATATATTAAATTTTCAAATCTACTTGGAAAGCAAAGAAATGGACCAATATTAAAAGGTAAATTACTTTTCCAATGCTCACTTGGCAACAGAAACAGAGGGGAAATATACCATTAAAGAGAGCTGTTTGGATATACACACAAATTCTTTATTCGAGTTGTAGGTGCCTACTCTAAAAGAATTTAAGTTATATGGATAGTAGCTGAAATAGCCATTTTACAAGCTCATGCAAATGTAATGATAATTGTTAAGCTTTAGAAATACAATATAGAAAAAAATTCCTCCTCTCTTTTAAAAGAAATAATTTAGATATGAATCCAGTAAAGCTATACTCGATTAGAAAGTGATTTTGGAAGGTTTCTTTTCCTCAAGTTAGTAAGACTATAATCACTAATCCAGAAAACAGAATATTATAATAATGATAATAGGATTATTAAGCTTGAAGTTCACTAAGTAAAAAAAAAATTCTAAATATAACTCCCTTGGAAAATGATCTTAACCTTCACATACTATCTTCCCCTTCTATTGTCATTCATTTATTTACAACACAATTTGTTTGTATTATTATTTTATATTATAGCACTGTATTATTTGTTTGGATCTATTCTAGGGAAGTGGGGCAGAAACTCCTAGTTATGCCTTAATTTTTTAATAGGCTTTATTTTTTACAGTAGTTTTAGATTCACAGTAAAACTGGACAGAAAATTTAGAGAGTTCTCATATCCCCCCTCCCCCCACACAAGCAAAACCTCCCCCACTGTTGACATTCCACACTGCAGTGGCACATTTGTTACAATCAATGAAACTGCATTGACTCTATCACTCAAATTATGCCTTTATTTTCATCTTATTTTTTTTCATAGTAATAAGTTTTTTGACTATAAATTAGCCACCAATTATAAAGATCATACTTTCCAGTCTTTCTTGCAGCTATGTGTGGCCATGCAGCTTGAATCTGGCCAGCAGAAGAGATGTGACTTGTAGCGGCTTCCAGGAGCCTTTCTTAGGAGACAGAAACTAACGTACCCTCAGCTCTTTTATTCTTCAGCCTGTCTTTCTTCTCTCTGTCTGGAATGCAGAAACCAGCTTGGTTCCTGAGGCAAGGCTGTGCAACAAACATAGAAACACCAAAAGAACCTGGATCATTGAAGACTGAGAAGCACAGGTACAAGGCCAGGCCTCATTTGTTTAGACAAAAGAAAAGTAAATTTTATTTTACTGAAACCAATTTTAGTTGGGGTATTCATATACCCACATCCACATCTCCTAGAAACTAATAAGACAAAGTACTAACATTATAGATGATAAAATATAGATAAGATCCAGCCCTTGCTCTCAGGAGTCCTCTAAGATACTAAGGGAAATGAGATGCACAAATGAATAAACAGGCTGGAAAAGTCATGCAAACTGAGTCTTATAGAGCACAGAAGAAGAAAAAAATAATTTCTTGGGGTGAAAAAAGGAGAACTTTATGGGCAAGATAACGTGAAATATTTCAATAGGAGGAAATAGAAAGAATTTAATGTTTTGGGAACAGACTGAATTTAAACCCTAAGAAGGGCATTTGAGAGAATCAAAAGTGATGTAGTTTGGCTGGGGAGACCTGAGACACTGAAAAAACCTGGACAAGTAGATTGGGGCTATTTATGGAAAGTAATGTCAGGCAAACAACTGTGTTTGTAGGGACTAGGATTCGTTTAAATCTTATATTAGGAAAACTAACTTGGTTGTAATGTCAGAGAATGTTAGGACAGAAGACAGTGAAAAGAGTGGGGAAGACAGTATTCCTCTCTGCAATTAGTGGCATGGCCTTAGAGGGCAAAGAGAAGGATGGGTGGGAAAAATGTTGAAAAGGAGCAATCTTTAGACTTGGCAACTGAATATGAAATGTGAAGAGGTGTAGAAGTAAATAAAAAGCCCAGATTTCAAGCCAGATGACAGCTCAAGGTGTGGTCCATTAAATGAAGAAGGGCAGTGAGAAGCAGGAAGCTGTTTGATGGAGTGGATTTGATAAGCACTGGTGGAGGCATTGCGCATTTGAGGTCCAGGAAGGAGGCTATGTCCATCAAACCATTGGAAATATGCACCTTAAGATAGGAGAAAAGTTTCAGCCTAAACATACTGATACCGTACTCATTACACAAGAAGTAAAACAAAATATTTAAATTAGTGAGATAAAATGAGAGAGGAAAGGAAAGAGACCACAGACAGAAGCTTGAGGCATGCCTCATTCACAGGTAGAAAGAGAAAAAAGAGGCTAGCAAGGGGGCCATCTTAGACATAGTAGGGGATTCCAGAAAGTGTGAAGAGAGAAGAAATTTTTGAATTGAAAGTGGTGATGACCTGTAGAAAGTGCTTCTGAGAGGTAGAGAGCTATGAATGCTAAGAAAATCCACACTGCTTGACAATGAGCTCAATAATAAGTGGTAAGAGCATTTTTCATGATTATGAGAACAAAAGCAGTATTTCAGCAGGCAGGTAACGAATGGTACAGAAGTCCACTTAGCTGTAGTGGACAACAAGGTATTGGGAGATAGTACGGATGGATACAGGCCTACTGAAAGTAAGAGAGAAAATAAATGTGGAAAGAAGAGTTGTTGCTCAAATTCGTATTTCTCTTTTGACCTGTGAATTTCAGACGTCTTTTACCAGCAGCATTCTCAGACTGTGCTTGGGAATTTGAAGCACTCAGAAGGAGACCTTTTAGTGGTTGCCTAGGCGTGGAGGTGGGAGGAGAAGGAGGACCGCCTGCTAATGGGTAGGCAGTTTCTTTTTGGAGTGATAAAAGTGTTCTAAAATTAGATAGTGAGGAAGGTTACAGAACTTTGTGAATAACCAAAAACCATTGAATCACACTCTTTAAAAGGGTGAATGTTATGATATGTGAATTATATCTCAATAAAGCTGTTTTTTAAAAAACGGTACCCTGGCTTTAAGATGATTTTAAGTAAATTACAATATTTGCAATCCAGTACAACTGTCCTTACACCCCATTAGACTTGCCTCTAAGCAACAGCACAGGATTTCTTGTTGAACTTCTGCCTGGCTTCTCAGAGACTTGCTTCAACTTTTAGTAATTTGGTTTTTTCTCTCCCATTCCCAAGTACATTTGTTTTCCTTTTATGGGTTTACTGAATGTTAAATTAACAATTTCAACAGAAGCTATCTTAAAAAATTATTTATATTCATATTCCAAAAGAATCCTAGTTATGAAAAGCACAATGAAAAAGGTTGATGATGATGGGTCCCAGCTGTGGGTGACTTGGGCAGGCCTTCAGTGTCCTGGGGACACTATTCTCTCTTCCACCATTGGTGAACAGCTGTAGGAGGTCAGCCTGCAGTCCTGAAGCAGAGCCAAAAAAAGAGAGAGTGAATCTAGAGCCTATAGGCTAACGGAGAGGTAACAAGAAGGACTCCCAACAATTTGCTTCAGTCAGCTTTTTAGTTTTTACAGAATGAGAAAGCCACAAGTCAAATAGACCCATGACTAAGGAGGGAATAATATTACGCCTACAGGTGACAGCAAATAAGGAGGGGGTTGAGAATTTGTCTACTGTCTACATTTACCAAAAGTCCTAGAATTGAGAGTTAGTTCATTAAGATTAAGTTAGCAAAACACTGACAGTCTATTGAGGCCACCACCACAACCCTGAAGGTAAGATTGAGCCTGTCTTTGATTTTTGCTGAGACATTTCTGTAACAACTTTTTGGCCTGAGAACTAGAGCCAACTTAGGAAGGAAAAGAGTAGTGTGATTGTGCCATCCCAGTGATTCACAACAAGTGACGTGTGTGTGTGTGTGTGCGTGTGTGCACATGCACCTGTGGGCTAGGTAGGTGTTTGAAATGGTCCTTCTTGTCTGATATAATCTCTCCCCTTGAACCTGCCCCTCTCAATATTAAAATTGAACAGTAGCTCTGAGTTCCTACCAATGAAACTAAAATATCTTGATGAATTTATTTAATACATTTCTCCCCCTTGTAGCTTACTTTCTGAGGTCAGAAATTTTCTCATTCTTTGGAATTCACTCCCAAGCTCTCTTCTTACTCTATTCTCTCTCCTTAGACAATCACATATGCGTTCCATGGCTTAAATTATCATCCAAGGACCAACAATCTCAAGTTTCTATATCCAGTCCTGATCCCTCCTCAGTGCTTGAAAAGGGTAGATATAAATGTCCACCCAGCATCTCCACTTAGATTTCTCAAAGACCCACAAACTCAACATGTCCAAAACAATGGAATGCATGGATTCTCCTGTGCTAAACCTACTTTTTCTCCACTTTTCCCATTTCAACACGTGACCCCAGAGTAGGAGTTACTCTTGATTCCTCCTTCTTCTTGACTCCCCAAATCCTATTAGTTCTACTTCCTAAATCTCTGTCAAATCTATCCATCCCCTCCATCTTCCTCCAGCGGCCCACCGTCACAGCCACTATCATCTCTTAAGGAGAATACCCAAAAAGCCTCTTAAATGGTTTACCTGCACGCTTTATCACCTTCTTCCAGTTCATTCTCCACGATGTAGCCAGAGAATTCATTTTAGCAAACAAGATCTTGTCCCTCTTCCCTGCTAAGTACCTTCCAGTGGCGTCCCATTCCTCTTAGGATAAAAGACAGAGTCCATAATCCTTAATACGTCCTTTGATGTTCTGCATGATCAGGCAGCCTCCTATCTTTCCTGTCTTAACTTGCGTTTCTCTCTACATTCTAGCATTATTGGTCTTTCATAGAAAAAAATTCCTCTGATGGGCCATTCTCTTTCTTGCCCCAGGACTGAAATATACACTGTCATATAATTTTTCTCTCTCTCTCAGTTACTCTGCCTTTACTTATCTAGTGCCTCCTTTATGGTCAACACAAATTTCATTTCCTTTGGGAAGTATTTCTGGACTGTACAGTACAATTTCCTCTCATATGCTTCCACAGAACATTTCTCTACATCGAACTCAATAAAATTGTTTGATGACTCTCTTCCCTACCAAGCCGCAATCTGTCTTGTTCACTGCTGTGTATCTAGCAACCAGCACATTTTCAGGAAATAAAAGTGAATGAAGGAACAAATGCTTTAGGGAAACTATTGCAGGCTTGAGTTAAAAATTTCAAATCCATTTTTCCTTCTGGCAGAGTAGCAATTATCACCAAATAATAGCTCAGCTCAAATTTGTTAATCAGAGTAGCAGAAAGCAAGGCGTCAAGAAGAGTAACAACAGATAAGTGGGGTTTTCTATGGCAAATCAGAAGGTAAACATTAGAAATATAAGACACTATGCTGACAGGAGACCAATGGAGGGTGAAAACCTGAGAAACTAAGGAAAGCAAGATAAAACACTAAAAGAGAAAAGAAGAGACACAGAAATCGACTTTATAACATCTCGGCAATAACTTGGGCTTTAGAGTGAGAAAGACCTGGAGCTGAATCCCAACTCTGCCAATTATGAGACAATGAATTAATCGGTCTGAGTCCTTATTTCTTTCCTGTGATTTAAGGATAATGAAGGGTATGAAGATCACTTTTTTTAAAATGGCGGGAAATTCTTGGCACATAGCAAGAGTCTGAATTGTTAGTTTTCCCCTTCTTTTCTAACTCCAGGAGGACACATTCTCCTGGTTTATTTTACATTCAGCTTATCAAGCAGTAAAATTTGTGTATCAGTCAGGGTCCCAGGAGAATACATCAACCGTGCCATGTAATTTAAGAGAGTATTTTATACAAGGGACTGGGTAAAGCAGTATTAAGAGAGCTGAAAATATAACAGAGAAGGTGAGACGGCCCAAAGATTAGCAGGGGCGGGAGGCTGCTAGCACCCCTCAGGGTGGAGAATCAAAGACAGCGGAAGCACTGGAGCGCAGCTGCTGACGCAGAAAAGTGGGAGCTGCTGTGGAGAGTGAGGCTGCCTGAGGGGAAATAGTTACTTGCCCCCAAAAGATGCCACTCAAAGCAGAAAGAAGGGGAACAGTACTTCTCTCATCTTCCCTCCTGTCAACCTCCTGCCAATATCTCCCATCAGCCAAACCTAACTGAAGCCAGTGGACAGCGGATCCTGGGAAATACTGTTTCCAGAGTCAGAGTTCTGCGATGGAAAGCAGAGAGGAGAAAAGCAGGGAATAGTTCTGAGTGACAGCAGACAAATGACTGGCACAAATGGCAGAGAAGGGTAATCAAAAGGGATTAAATAAAACTCCGTTACCGAAAAAGAACTACGCTGCCGGGATGAAACTCCACTAGACCAACTCAGGAAGGATTACAAATAATAGTAATTTCACTCTTTGTACTTTGCAAAGCACTTTCAAAGGGTAATATGGTATAATGGAAACAAAACAAGCTTGGAAAGAGACAGCCTTGGTGTGTAAACAACTTAAACCTGAAGGAGAGGCAAACAGAGACAGCAAGTCTCTCAAACTCTTCTTTCCAGTCCTCCCCAAATGAATAACCACTGTATCCAAACTGGTGAAACTCTTCTAGAAATTGTTGATGTATATGTCAAATAGATTGTATATACATGTACACCGTGTAAAAAATAGTAAGAAAATGCTAACATATTGTTCTGAAACTTTCACTTCCAGATAAATCTTTGTCATCTTTCTGTACCACATTTAATTTTGTCTTGTTACTTTTAATGAATGCACAGCATTCTACTGTATACTCAGATCACAATTAATTTAACCAATTCCGTATTGGGAGTCATTTGTAGTGTATCTAATGTGTTCCTGTTGAAAATAAGATTGGAAAGAATATATTTGCACAACTATATGCAGAGTAAACTTCTAAGAGTTGAATTGCTGGGTCAAAGGATAAGATGTCATAAATTTTAATATGTATTACTACAATGCATTCCAAAATTTGTTTGAATTTACATTCTCTTCCATAGTAGATGGAGAACATTTCTCCTACACACCTTACAACACAGTGTTGTTTTTTTCATTTTTGACTGCATGAAATACACGTTCACACAAACACAAAAAAATTATTGCTATTATTTGCGTGTCTTTAATTGTTGGTTAAGTTTAACATCTAAGAGTACTTTGGCAATTTTTATCTTTTTGTGAAGTTCTAACTCATGTTCTATGCCAACTTTTATATTGGATGATTTTTTACATCTACTTACTGGTTTGTAAAAGAGAATAAACTTTATCCCAAGTTGTCAGGTGTTGCAATATTTACCTCATCTGTCTTTAGTCTTTTGCATTTTTATTTTATCTGCCATGAACAAATTTGCCACTTACAAACTGTAGTCTTAAGCAAGTAAATTAAATTTAATTTGCCTCTGATTTTTTTATTCATCTGAAAATAACAATATGCTCCTCATGTTTGTTTTGAGGATCTCTCAGAGTTTACTTTTTAATTTTCTTTGCCTAGAATATTAATATCCATTTTTATTGTTAAATGTTCTTTCATGTTACATCATCTCATTTGAAATATGAAACAACTTTCTGGACATCCTCATTTTACAGATTACAAAGCTGAGGCTCAGAAAGTTTTCCTGAATTTAGTATAGTCAGACAACTATAAAGATGTAGAGATTTATTTCTTGGTCTATGACATCAAAAGTAAACACACTTGGGGTGGGCCCAGTGGCGTAGTAGTTAAGTTTGCATGCTCTGCTTTGGTGGCCCAGGGTTCACAGGTTCTGATCCTGGGCGTGGACCTACACACTGCTCATCAAGCCATGCCATGGCAGCATCCCACGTACAAAGTAGAGGAAAATTGTAACAGATGTTAGCTCAGGGCCAATCTTCCTAAGAATATTAATTAATTAGTTAAAAATAAACACGCTTACCTCTTTACATTCTGCTTTCTAGTGGTTTCATGTTGAGGTCAAAAGGAGAGATTGTCTACTCTATGACAAGATAATTCTCTAGCTAGACTATCTTAATAGGCGGTTGAGATGGAAGCCAAATAGACTCTGTGGAGGCCTCTTCAAATTTGTTTCAAATTAACATGCTAAAGGACAAAGACATATCTTTGTGGGCAAGAGTGTGGTAAAAGGGGAAGGGATTGTTGTAAGCTCCTTTTCAATACATTTTATAGCATTATCTTCCACTCAGCTCTTGGATACTGCCTAAAACAAAAGCCCAGTCTTTATACAAACAAAAAGACAATTATTTATTGCATGCAAATCTATTCAACCAAACTTGATGCATACATATAACTCTAAGAAACAGTATATTTGAATGCAAAGGAAAAAAGCTTTCCAAAACTTTCATGTTGGAATATGCAATAGTATTTTCATAGCTTTTCATCTGCTATTCTGGGAAAGTTACCTATGACATGAAAGAGAATTTAGCAATGAAAGCTGATCATGTACAAAAAGCTAACATATAAATAAAAATGGAAATGCCCAGCGTATAGGCCATTATCAGTAAGCCAGATGAAAGTTTAAGCATTTCAAATATCTTAGGGACTGCAGTTGCTCTAATAAAACAGAAATGCTTTCAGACATACACGATTAGAGAGATTATTTCAAGGTTTATACAGATGCAAAGTATTTTAGTTTTAGAGGCAAGAATGGGAGCCTAAATTAAATGAGACTATTAGCAAGTTCGTGACTTCTGAAACCTCACACAGACACTAAAGATTTTTCACAATAATTTTAGAATGAGGTCAGCCCTGTGGCTCGGCACTGGAGAGCGACACAGCTGTTTAAGTATTTGGAAGGTGGGACAATACACAGTATACGGTACAAGCCTTTAAAGAGAGGAGCCACTGCCGGGGGGCGCTATTATGGTTCTCAGAATATCTTTGGAGACAAGAGCACATCTCCATTATGTTCCATGGCACTGGCTCTTTCAGAGAGGTGCCACCCTGGAAGACCATCCTGCACGGTAGATTTTACAGTTACAGCTAGAGATTTCAAAAATTCAAAATGTTATTGGAAGTAGATTTTACACAATAAAACGCTTGAGGTTCTTTAGTCAAGAATGTGTTAAAAAATTTTAAAAGTACAGTTCTTTGGCCAAGCATCAGCCTGAGTTTTCCAAGAGACAAGAATGTCTGTAAGACAGGGTGAGGTGAGGTCTTTCAGTGTTGACGTGGCCTAGGGAGACCTTGAACTGGTTCTGTTGTGGGTTCACAAGCACACAGGTACCTCAGACACTTTCCCTTCTACGTCACTACTATCCCTCTAGGTGACCAGGGATCTTCTGTCTCTGAGGGGATCATTGTTCATAGGTTAAGTGTGAGGGCAAAGTTCCCAGGCACAGATCGGGATCACTCTTATTGGATGTCAAGCTCTCAAAGATGGGTGGGAGGTCCTTGTCTGATGCCAATGGGAACTATGCTTAAATTGCCAGCTTGATTCAAGCAATGTACCAAGCTCCCTGGACTGGAAATACGGTGGTTTGTGGGTGATTCTTGGTTTCCGCATGGCTTTCAGGAACTGTTGACAGAATATGATTACTCATCTGGAGATGAGACAGGTCCTGGATGCTGATGCCCCTCCTGTCAGCATGATCACTCAGGTCTGGTTCTCTAGTCCTGGTCCCTCTGACTTCTGCTCACAGCATGGTCTTCTGTCTTCTTCCTTCCTCCTCCAGAATCTTCATTTAGACTATTGTCAAGATAGCCAGGATCTTCAGATTTTCTTCCAGAATTATTCTTTATGTCCTAACCTAAGTACTGGATCTAACATGCAGGAATTTGATTGTTGGATTTTTTATTTCTCTCATATTTTTTTCTTAAGGCAGTAGTTACAGGATGTGGAATGTATGGGATAGAATAGAGCTAGGAATGTCACAAGAAACAGAAAAATACAAGGCCTAGAAAACACAATGGCTAATATATAAAACTATCATCCTGCCCCATACCATTTTAAGAATTTAATAGTATTTTTGAAATTAAAACTTAGAGAAAAGAGTAGACTATAGACCCTCCTAGTTTAGCTGTGAGCTTCTAACAGATTCTATTTCAAAAGTAGCATGTACTAACAGTATTGCTTCAAACCCATCAGTATCCTCATGTGAACATTATGTCAGAGAGAGTTGGATGAAACTAGCTCTTTCCTATGGTTCTTGTTACAATAAAGCAGTCAGAGAAGAGAGTTCAGTAGTCTGGATACATTGTGCTTTTGAAATGAAAAAGGGAGGTTGCCCGTAATAGGCATTTCCACCAGAGAGCAATCACAATGCCCAGTTGGTTCTCACGCTTTTGATAGTTCTTGACTGTGTCTAACTCTCCTGCTGAATTCCTGTCTCAGGCTCACAGATTCATATTAACTCGGGCTGCAATGAGGCAGAATTCTCTTGTTGAGAGGGAGCTATTTTGATCCGTGCACTTTATCATTAAAACGTTTCCCGAAAGCCTATCTTGCAGCATTTCCCAAATCATGTTCCACAGAATCCTGGTATCCAGTGAGATGTAAAAAGGTGTTGCACAGATAAAAGGAATCTGTAGTCAAACTACTCAGCGATATTCAGCAAACTTTACCTCCTATCATACAGTCAGAATTCGATTAACATATAAAAGGCTCAGAGGAAACCTACATGAAAGAAAGCTGTCTAACTTTGATAAACCCAGCATTTCTCAAACTTTGCAAATGCAATCTTGGTTTTATTCATTTACTATCAATGAATGTCATATGGTCCACATTTTGAAAAAGGCTGCTGTATTCACATGATATAATTTATTCAGATATTTGATTCCACATATCCGTTTTCATTTAGAACAAAAACCATACAATATTCAGAAGCCTGAAAGTATTTTTTAATTGGGGAGAATTTTTTACATATTAAATTTTGAACTTCAAGTTGTCTTTGAACAACCTGGACTAAAACTTGAAGATTATGACACCATTCAAATTAATTTGTATGGACATCACTGTCATTTTATATATGCCATCAACCCATTTTAATATTTTATTTATTCTTTTTTCTCCCCAAAGCCCCCCAGTACATAGTTGTATATTTTTAGTTGTGGGTCCTTCTACCATCAACTCCCTTTAAAGTAAGAGGGCCAGATAATGCAGAGATCCAGGTAAGTCAGGAGCAGATGCACCACAAAGAATTGGGCTGCAACGGTGCCCTATGCTCAGAGCAAGATTATGAGGAGTTGACCCATGAAGCCCAAGCACAAGACAAACCAATGGACAAAGCAATCAGCTATGGGGGAGCCAAGAAAATTCAGCGACTGGAGAGCAACTTAAGGCAATAGATCAAATTTCCAGATCCTGGAAAAGTACAAATACTAGAAGATTAGACAAAGTGAGTGTGGCAGGGGAGAAGGACATACAAAAGCAAGGGTGCTGGAATAGTCAAACAGACTAGAGAGGCAGCATGGAGCACTAACAAAAAAGGACCTTGCAGCAAATGTCTGCTGTAAGAAGTAACTTACCAAAGAAAGCCTTCCTCTTGGGACAGATGACAATCACAGGCAGGGGCTATTCCAAAGTCAAGGGCTAGAGCTGTTTAGTGGTTCAGCTGGATAGAAAAGGAAAAATGAAACAAAGGCAAGGGCAACAATCATGTGGTAAGGTAGGAATCATCAGAATGCTCACCTGACTTTGGAGGAAGAGGGATTTGACCAATTTTTATGATTGAGTCATAAATTTTTTAGAAATCTCCTTAGCTAGTTTATGATCATCACTCCAAGTTGGCCTTTTTTCATTTACAAAATAATAATGGATTATATAATAGAAATACCCATATCAATGAACTGATCAAGCATGCCCATCATATATACATCCTTTATGAGAGATGACAAATTAAGTATTAGCATATTAATAAATGCAAAACGCCAATAAACACAAATTTCAATAAATACGAGGAGCCAAAATTTGAGGTGATATCATTGTGCATAAGAATTGAATATAAAATATTAAGATTTTACCATCCATTTATAATTGTAGCATAATTGATTACAATGAATTCTACGGTGATTTATCATTTTTTAATTTTACTTTTATTTTAGTAAAGTTTATTTTAACTTTAGTAAAGGCTTTCATTCTTAACCCACAGTTCACTATTTACAGAAATTAAGACAATGTGGTACTCACGATGTTACTCTTTCTGGGGACTTGAAAACCGCACATGCCATGTCTTTACGATGGCTTTGCATTCGCCTGAGCAAATATATTGAGTAGTATTTGCTGGGAATTGACCTTAGGGTCTGTCCTATTCAATAACTTTATTGATGACGTGATGAAAAAGTTTATAGTACATTAACCATATTATGGAAGCGCTTATGTCAAGCGGGTTATGAAGATTTTGAAATTAGGAAATAAAGTCCAATATGATTTTCATTAAGAGGATATATCACATTTGCAAAACCACAGTGAAATTAGCAAAAACATATGCAGGCCAATTTAGGTAAGGAAAAGAATCTGAAAAGGAATATAGGGTGTGGCAATAGTAATTAATCATATGTACAGAAAAATGATCCATGTCAATATAATACCAGATGTTGTAACATGATTAACTTGTAAAAACAATCTCAGGCTATCTTACAAGAGGACATTGAGAGTTTGTTATGAGCAGACTCTGAGGAGAGTGTGGTCAAACGTGGGGCTCCACATAAAAGTGACAGCCTTCCAGGGGTGAAGACTAAGGCCAACCTGAGAGTGTGCTGATTGGCTTACAGTGTCCTCAACTGGTTTCTTTTTTTTTGAGGAAGATTAGCCCTGACCTAACACCTGCTGCCAATCCTCCTCTTTTTGCTGAGGAAGACTGGCCCTGAGCCAACATCCATGCTGATCTTCCTCCACTTTATATGTGGGACGCCTGCCACGGCATGGCTTGCCTAGCAGTGCCATGTCCACATCCGTGACCCAAACCAGAGAACCCCGGGCCACCGAAGTGGCACGTGCGCACTTAACCACTGCACCACCAGGCCAGCCCCTCAATTGGTGTCTATTGACATCATATCTGTCAGGATTTTGTCAGGAAGTCAGAGGCCAGTCCATGCATCCCAAGCATAAAGGACTTGAATATAGGGAATCTGGGCTTAAACAACTGTTGGAATCACTGGGAAAGGCAAGGTCAGGGAAGCCACCGCTGGTGTCTCAGCCTGAATCACTGGAGAGTGTGGTTCTGCCTGCTGACTGGGCCCCTCAGGACATGAACCTCTTTGCCTGCAGCTGCCTGTAGAGATTAATGGCCATTCCTTCTCTTCCAACGTCCAAATCTTATGAGAGAACTTCTCATTGTCAAACTCTGCCACAGAGGACAAATATTCTGAGGAAGATAATTCTCGGTCTAGAAAAGGTGACGGTGTGATGCAGAGCTGACAGTACTCCAGTACAACTGTAGAAATGAGGATCCTATGAAGAAAGGATAAAATAATTTGCATGCTCAGCCTAGAGAAGACAGAATATGACAGATGTTCACAAAATTTTTGACCTCTTGTAAAACCAGGTTAAAATTCTTAGCCTATTCTGTTTGTAGATGATTGGGTCAACTATTGCCACAATAATAACAAACAACCTCTACATTTCAGTGACTACAATAACAAGCATTATGTCCTGCCCGTGTGTCTGCAGGTCAGCTCAGGTAACCCTGCTGATGTCAGCTGGGCCTGGGAATTATTTCCAGGTCAGGGTTTAGATTCAAGTTCGTTTCATATGTCTCTCATTTTTAAGAGCTAGCTATGGTAGGCAGATTAATGGTCTCCCAAACATGTCTACATCCTATTCTCCAGAATCTGTGACTGTGCTATATTACATGGCACAGGGGAATTAAAGTTGCTAATCAACTGACCTAGAGATGGGGAGACTATCCTGAATTATCCTGGATTATCTGTGTGTGCCCATTGTAATCACAGGGTCCTTAAAGGTGGAGGCAGGGAAGACAGAGACCCAGAGGGAGAGTCAGAGAGAGGGCAGCATGAGGAGAAACTGGCCTGATGTCACTGGCTTTGAAGCCAGAAAAGGAAGCCACAAGCTAAGGACTGTGGGCTCCCTCAAGAAGCAGGAAAGGGCATGGAAACAGATTGTCCCTAGAGCCTCCAGAAAGAATGCAGCCCTGCCAGCACCTTGATTTTAGCCCGGTGAGACCCATTTTGGAATTTTGACATACAGAACTGAAAATAGTAAATTGGTGTTGTTTTAAGCCACTAACTTCATGATAATTTGTTACGGCGATTATAGTGTAATAGAACCCTAATACACGACCCAAGGCTCATTACCCTCCCTGTGATGGAAGAAGCACAAGAGAGTGAGCAGAAACACTCAATGCTCTGAAGGTGTCAGCCTAGAACTGGCATCCTGTCACTTCTGATGGCATCCAGCTCACCATCAGTGCCTGAGAAAATGCACATTAGCTCTCGTGGAAGGAACTTCCAATTCATATGTCAAAAGGTGTGGACTGAGGGAGGGGTGAAGTCTTGGGCACAGTAATGTAACCTACTGCAGAGGACATCTTACAGCAGCAACGCGAATTCATGCATAACACTTATGAAAGAAGGTTAACTATTGAGTGTTCAACATATTAAATTAGAATTTAGGCATTCCTTATGATTCAGTCATAAAAAAAGGAGGAAATCTTGCCATTTGTAACACCACGGATGGACCTTGAGGGCATCGTGCTACACGAAATAGACAGAGAAAAGAAAATGTAAATAATTATGCTTTCACTTATATAGGGAATCCAAAAAAGCTAAACTCACCAGAAATGGAGAGTAGATTGGTGGTTGCTTGGTGGGGGAAGTGGGGAGATGTTGGTCAAAGGGTACAAACTTCCAGTTATGAGATGAGTAAGTTCTGGGGATCTAATGTACAACATGGTGACTAGAGTTAACAATACCTGTTGAAAGTTGCTAAGAGAGTAGATCTTAAATGTTCTCACCAGACATACAGAAAATTGTAACTATGTGAAGTGATGGATGTGTTAAATAACCTTATTATGGTAATCCCCCTCTGCAATATATACATGTATCAAATCATCTCATTGTACATCTTAACCTTACATAATGTTATACATCAATTATATCTCAATAAAGTGGAAAAATAGGTTTAAAAAATTCAGGCATTCCATTCTCTAAAACGAGATACCGTTTTACACACATTATATTGGCAAATCATGAAAATTGGATAATTTTAAACACTACATGGGAAGTGTGGAAATGAATAGCCTGGCAGCCATGTAAACTGATACTGCCATTCCAGAGAGCTATCTAGTGGCACTTTCTGATATATACCCTACTACCTAGCAAGGCCTGTCTGTCCGTCACTCAGGGAAACTCTCACACAGGTGTACAACAAGACAGCCACAAGTGAGAGGATGTTTATTGCAGTGTGGTTAAATTTTGCCAGAGTCCCCATTGTTAGGAGAATAAAACATAAAATGTGCCATGGGCATATTGTGGAATACTACGCAGCAGTCAAAAGCAGTGAGTTATATTTGCATACAGAAACATGGATAGACTACAGAAACATATGTTGGGTGGGGAAAAGAGGGAAGGAATGAGAAATACCTCAGCACAATACCATCAATGCAAAACCAAATGCCCACACTGCACTGTGTATTTTTCCAACATCTGTAATTATCTAAATAAACGTGGGTTGGAAGAACATGGACTGAATATACCTGTTGGTGCCTATAGGGGATAGGAAATGGGATTGAGAAAATCAGACAAAAGGGAAAATCACCAGATTTGTGACAGATGGTGACAATAGTAATTCATAGCCTAAGAAGTGTTGAATAAATCAAATCCTGCACAGCTGATCCTTGGGAAGCAAGGGAGAGAGAGAGAGAAGCTAAATGAAAAATAGAGACCCATGGGGAGAGGCGGAAGAGGTGTTTGAGCAGCTAAGTTTCTCTGTCACAGACCTTTTTTCCATTAAGTTTTATATTTTGGGGGGAGGGATAATAAGTATTTTCTAGCCTCTCTTAATAGCATGATGTGTGTATGTGCACGTGTGCAAGTGTGTGTCTTCTCAATGAAATTTCCCTATAGCTATTTCATTTCTCTCCTTGACTGTTCTCAGTAAGTAAGGTTTCTGAGAGCTATTGACCCTCAAGGGTTAATTTTTAAAGCTACATTTCAAAAAGTTTCTCCTTTAAAAATGCATCTTCCTTCTGAACAAATATTGCAGAATAAGGCCGCTGAAGTGATCAGTTAGCTTGGGTGTGTCCTCAGTCATGGAAAATTTTCTCTGCAGGATGGAAATTGCTTCAATCTTTCAAAGTGAAGCAGTGGAGAGAAGGCTGAGCCAGCTCGCTGAGATATTGGGGGAAATCCCAGTGTTTCAAAGAGAGGGACAGTGTAAATAGTTTCCCAGGCTGCAGAAATTGCAATGGATATTAACACGTCAGCAGCAGAAGTAAACTGTGCCTCATGCTGTCGCATCCACGCTGACTGCTCATTTGCGGTCCCCCGGCACGTTTAAATTTCATCTCTCCTACCTTAGTGCTCATTTCTTCTGACACTCTTCTTCCACATACATGACTGCTCTTGCCAGAGACAGAGGATTTGTTGAGATTGAGGCCGATGCTGAACACACCGTAATTTTGTGATTATCACATGAATTAATAGTAAAGGAAGAAACAGATGATTGTCTGTCCCATCCCTCTTTCTTGCTCCCTCTCTGTGTACACACACACACACGCCCGTACATATATTTGCCCCTAGAGACCTGTTCAGTCATTACTCTCACTGCTGTCAACTCTCCATTTCTCCTCACGCTGCTGCCTCTCAGATCCTCGCATAGCTACACCTCCCATAGGTCTCACCAGGCCCCCTGTTCAACGTGTCCAAGAGCAAGATTCAGTGGCTGCAGTGTTTAGGTAAATTGTATGGAAGGGGGGGATCTAATGGGAAACAAAAGCAGAGGTCCTTTTCTCCTAGGATCCCCTGGCCTGGTTTATCAGCACTCTCTGGCCTTTAGGCCCAAGCCCACACTGCAGGGCAGCGCAGGGCAAGGGGTGCGCGAGGCTGACTGCTGCCCGGCCCTCGCCTCCCTGTCCTTCTACCCTGTACTTTCTGGTGGCCAGTCTGTTCAGCAGTTCTCAGGGAAAACACACATATGTTCCCACAAAAGTGCAGAGGACTCCCTCTGCTTGTATTTCATTGTGAAAGAAAAGAGGGGGCCGGCCTAGTGGGGCAGTGGTTAAGTTCGCACATTCTGCTTCGGCAGCCTCTCATGGATCCCGGATGTGGACTATGCACCACTTGTCAAGCCATGCTGTGGTAGGCATCCCACATATAAAGTAGAGGAAGATGGGCATGGATGTTAGCTCAGGGCCAGGCTTCCTCAGCAAAAAGAGGAGGATTTGGCAGCAGATTTTAGCTCAGGGCTAATCTTCCTCAAAAAAGAAAAAAAGGTCTTTTTTTCCTTCGGTACGAAAAATTCTTGGTTATATGTGCATTTATGTATGTGCTTCATGTCAAGAGAGACTCTTCATGGGTATTCATTGGTTCAAATGGTTTTCCCAGAGTGTTTTCCAAAATGAACAAAACAGCAATTGGAACTAGCCTTAAAATTAGAATTAAAAACAGCTAATTTTTTAAAGCACATGTAAAAAAGCTCTCGGGTGCTGGGACTCTTTTACCATGACAACCTTAAAGTATGCAATCTGTGTACAGCAATAGGGTTCTCATCAGTGAAAAGGTTAAGCTGTATGCAGCTGGAGAGGCTGACTCTTCAAGCTTGGCTCCGAGTGGAGAATTTATTACATAGTCATGATCTCATTGAGTATGCAGGGTAAATAGCCTCATTAAGAATATAACGTGAAGGAGACTCACGACTTCCCAGCAGGTCGCAGAAGTCAACTCAGGAAGAGGGGGAGGCCGTCAGTGGAAACAGGCCTCTGACTCACGGTGCTCTTGTCCTGTTTGCTGCTTCTAAACTTAGTCATTTTAAGAAGAACGGTATCAGTCAGGGTGGGAGAAAAGGCCCTATTAGAAGGTGGAGACCCAGAAACCCTCCAGAGGTTTTATCCAGAGGTCACGCATGTGAAATCCAGTGACAGCCAGCAAGCTGAGGAAATCTGAAAGCCAAGAGGGAGACAGCGCAGCAGAAGGTAGCCATCTCTTCAGTCAGCAGCAGCATCTCGTTAATCCTGAGCTGGCCCACGGCCCAGCTGGGAAGCAAGCGAAAGCTGTTTGCGTTGTCCCCACTTTGGCTTCTTTATCTCCAATGAAATCTCTTGCTTTACTCAGGGCACAAGGATCTTCTACTTGGAATGCCCCAAACCCAACCTTTCAGCACAGGAATCTTTACAAAACGCCCCTGATGACCTAGGGCCCCATTTGGACATGATCTTTCCATCCTCTAAAGGCTGTATGCTGCCTCTAGAGTGGTCATGGCTTATCTCTTCTGGCTCCCCTGGTAGCACCTCCTACTGGAATTCACCTGGCCCTCCTTTCTTCACAGCTTTACACGCTGCTTGACAAGGTGACATTAAATAACCAGAGAGGCAGAGAAACCCGAGGGGCCACAGCCCACAGGGCCTTCAGTCCTTGACCTCCAGGTGAGAAGTGCATTCCAGCCTCGGGCTTCTGGAGGCAGCTCTTCCTCTGTGCCTTTCTCCCACAAAAGAAGGATTTTCATGAATATCAGAGCAGGTGGGTTCCATTTTGGTAGGAGAGCAGAAAGACAATACCTTTGGCATTAAGTAAAAATAATAAATGGAGAAACAGTCCTTGTAGGCTAGGAACTGTCTTTCTAAGGCATGGAGAAGACACAGTTTTAAAGGACCCAAGATACCAGTAAATATTAAAGATACACATTGGGAAAATGGCCTCATTTCCCTCAGAAAGAAGTATCTAACGATTTTTAGGAGGTAAATCTCTAATGTGCCAATATTGTGAAATGAGAGTATTAACTTTACTGGACAATCAGGCAATATTGGTATTTAAATATGATGGGGAAACTTTTAGGGACTAGTTAATTTTATTCAATTACATCTGTGACTCTGGCTGTAACAACTGTGTTTGCTAATTTTAAAAAGAAGAGAGGTAAAAATGACCTCACATTTACATGCCATTAACCACTGTAATAGGGTAAGAATGAACTTAGGGAGCTCGCAGATTGCAGAGTTACTGCTTTGCGGGGAGCCAGGGAACCATAAAAATGTCACCACCTTGTAAAAATGAGTGGAAGCTTGTCATTGTAATTTCAGTGTCCTGATTTTTAAAGGAGAGTAAACTACAGGGTCTTAAGATCTAATTCATTTGGCCACTTTTGGGCATTTAGATATTTTATACTATGATTTTTGGATCATGTATTCCTGGCTTATGATAAGCAAAATGTGTAATATACATAGAATAAAAATGAGCCAAGTAGATCTTTATAGGGTAGCCATTGGTCATTTCCAAGTCTAATGAATCTACTAGTGAAGAAAACCATTGTCTGGCTTCCCCTGTAATCTTGAGGCTGTCAGATAATCCCTTCCTTATTCTGTAGGAAGGGGGAAAAAAAACAGTGAGGGGGAAGAATATGTTAATGATATGAACGGATAGAAAAGCTATTTCCTGAGTCTGGTACTCAGTGTCTTAGCTCCAAGTGTGAAGCTCATAATCGGTGGCTAGTGTATCTTTTCCTGCCACAGCAAATTTAACAGTCTGAAAGAAGATAGAAAGACAGAACCTCTACTTCACTATCTTGCTCCCCCTACATTCACGCCCCTCACTCCCCAGTCAGTATTTGGACCAGGTAGAAAACCTAGCAGGCTCTATAGTGTCCTATTACAGATAATGTATTTCAAAGTATCCCAAACACTGCCCAATACTATCACCTTCACCTCTCCCATGCCATCACATCATTACTTCATTCTATATCCACTCAGGCGCCAAGATGCACAGAAACTTCAAAGCAGAAAGCAGGGGTTGGCCCGGTGGCGCAGAGGTTAAGTTTGCAGGTTCCGCTTCTCGGTGGCCCGAGGTTCAACAGTTCAGATCCCGGGTGTGGACATGGCACCGCTTGGCAAGCCATGCTGTGGTAGGCGTCCCACATATAAACTAGAGGAAGATGGGCACGAATGTTAGCTCAGGGCCAGTCGTCCTCAGCAAAAAAGAGGAGGATTGGCAGTAGTTAGCTCAAGGCTAATCTTCCTCCACAAAAAAAAAAAACAAAGCAGAAAGCGGGACCAAACAGGAAGTCACACATTAATTCCTGAGAAGTATATTTTGAACATGTAAAATGCCACAGTTAATGTTAGAAACTGTAAGGCATTGAGAGGCATTGAATTTAGAGACTATAAGCGTTTGTGTATTTGATTAGCTCAGATTACCAGGAAAACAATCCACGGGAGATCTGGAAAATCCCACCTCAATTCAGGCCAAGCTAAACTACACAAAAACCTTTCAGGCAGTCACCAAAGTCATTCCTGAGCAGCCTCTTCCATGACCTCATTTTACGGCAGTTTCTGACACAGAGTCCCTAAACATTTTCAGATCCTTTCCTCCTGTCCAATTAGAGTTAACATGCCGGGCAGGAACAAGGGCCTTCGGATCACTGGCTTTATTATAACTGGTAGAATATCACGTCTTCTTTTAAGACGTTGCTAAACTCTCATCATTTCCCAAGCCCTGAGTATGAGCATTATAATATTTCCCACCTGGTTCAAAGTCAACTCGATCCTTGCAAGAGGAAGGAAAACAAAGGGTTGATTATAAATGGGGTTAATTTGGATAAAATACAAACCTCACTAAGTTCCCTGTTCTGTAAAATGGGGATAATGATAATACTTTTACCCAGCCATGTGACAAGAATTAAATGACATAACGCACCTAGTACACCACTTGATAGGGAGTTAAATCTTAATAAAGTAGCAATTTTTCTTATTAAAATAAAATAGGCTATGAAATAACAATTTGAGACTATATATATAGTGTATATATATATATAGCAATGTTCAAGAAACAATATATAAATGAAATAAGCATTAAACCGGAGAAGTCAGAAAAAGGAAAATACATTAGGCATTAAAAGTCAGCCCAAAAGCAGATAGAAATCATTGCATGAGACAAGAGAAAAACTGTAAAATTAATGTAGTTTTCGTGCTAATACTTTGAAACATCTTAGTAAGTGGAGAAAATATTTTCAAGCCTCATCAAGCAAACCCAGAAAACCCAAGCGTATATTAACATATAAAAGGTCATATAAGCAGATTGTGAGGAAATTAAAGCAATTATAAGAGAATAGAATAACAGTTAACATTAAATTACAAAATATCATTGATACAGATAATTTTCTAGAAAAAAAATACAACATTAGAGCTGACACAAGAAGCAGAAAACTTGAAGAACCCGATAGCTATCCCAAGTCCCTCTGGTTCTGTCCACTGCCGCCTTTACTCTTCTAGGCCAGCGGTCAGCCAGATTTTCTACAAAGGGTCAGACAATAAACATTTTAGGCTTTGCAAGCCATACCGTCTCTATTGCAACTGCTCAATTTTGTCGTCATAACTCAAAAGCAGCCATAGATGCTACAGAGTAATGAGCTTGGCTGTGTTTCTATAAAACTTTATTTACCGAAATAAGTAGGGGGCCAGACTAGTCTGTGGGCCGAAGTTTGCAGACTCTTGTTCTAGTCCAGGTAACTGGCACCATTCCCCTAGATTGTTTCAGTAGCCTTCCAACTAGTTTCTTGGATTTACTCTGCCGACTGGCACCCCATCCTATCTGTTCCTTACGCTGCAGAAAGGCAAATCTGATTAAGTAAGAAACCTGCTGATTTGCCTTTAACATTTTTTAATATATTTGCTTTGAGGATAAAGGCAGAATGTCATAATTCCACAATGTCCCGAGATGTCTGGCCCCCGTCTGCTCCTCACACGGGCTTCTTTTCAGTCCGTTCCATCCCCCTGCTTCCTTCCACCACAGGTCTTTTTTTTTTAATGCTCCCTGGTGAGGAAGATTGGCCCTGAGATAACATCTGTTGCCAATCTTCCTCTTTCTTTTTTTTTCCTCCCCAAAGCCCCAGTACATAATTGTATAACCTAGTTATAAGTCCTTCTTGTTCTTCTGTGTAGGATGCTGCCACAGCATGTCTTGATAAGCAATGTGTAAGTCTGTGCCCAGGATCCAAACCAGCGAACCCTGGGCCATGGAAGCTGAGCGCCAAGAACTAACTACTCTGCCTCGGGGCCAGCCCCCACCACTGGTCTTTTGAATACACTGTTTCTTGGACTAAATGCTCCCACTGCTCCTCTTCACTAATTAACATCTCTTAACTTCTACCTGAGCTCACGGTTCACTTTCTCAGTTAATCATTCTGCATTTTCCCTGCCTGTTACAAAACCCCTGGCTTTTCTAGCACTACATTGTTCGAGCTGCAATTTTACACAAATCTGCTGTATTTGGATCATTGTGTGTCTCCCCACTAGATTATATACTCCAGGAGGCAGAAGACATTTCTAGTCTGTGTACCATTTTGTCCTCACATGCCGAGTATCATATCTGGTAGGTGAGAGGTGCTCAATAATTATTTGTTGAATGAGCAAACAACCTAAAGAATGTGTAAACAAATAAATGAATCATGGAACAGATTTAAACACATCAAATAAGTACCTCCATAAAAGATTTCAAATATAAAATTATTTGTTTCAATTTTCTTAGTTGTCAGGTTTTATTAAAAAGTTCCAGAGCATAAAAAATTGGGGAACTCTACCAATTTATTTTACAAAACTAGCATCAACTTACATTAAAATACAACAAGAAAAAGAAGAGCTGGGGAACGTCTTTTCACGGTATGCTTTCTTGATCTCGTTGGCCCAATGATCTGGATGTCGTCACCTTTCCAGATGACTTCAATGTGCACCCAAGGCTGACAACCAGCCATCTAGGCAGCCTCGCCTGAGGAGCGATGGGAGAAAGTGCGCCCCTTACGAGAGTAGTGGGTCATTGATATTAGATTTAGATATTTCCATTTAAGCAAACCTGTGGCCATGGATATTTATCATATTAAACACCACATTTATAAGCGACACTGAGATTACAAGATTAGGATGTATTTTTATCTCTCCAGTCACTTTGAAAACCAGGACATGCTTATCCAAGAATAGCTAGACAGAACAATAGAACAGAAGAGCCCTGAACTCTCCGCTGGCCTATATAAGAATTTATTTTAAGATAAAAGTGATTTAACAAATCAGTGTCAAAATAAACGATTATTCAATAAAGGGTCCTGGAAAATTGCTTAACTATTCAGAAGAATAAAGATTTCTAGCTAATACAATAATCCAAGTAAATTCCAGTTAAAGATAAAAGATGAAACTATAAAACAACCTGAATTTTAAAAAATAGTAAATATTTAATTCATATTGGGTAAGAATTCCCTAAAGCATAAAAATACTGACAGAAATAGAAATAAAAATGTCAATGGCTTGTGTATATAAAAATATCTGTGTTCATAGATATGTGTGTACATATACACATATATAATAGATTAAAAGACAAAACAAAAAGGGAGACAAATATTTTTTAATAAATATGGCAGAGAGTTCATTTCCTTAATATGTAAAGAGATCTTAAAATCTGTTTTAAAAAACGATTAAAACCTAGGGAAAAAATAGGAAAACAGTATCATCATGTAGTTCATGAAGGAAAGAAGAAATTTAAAAGTTTCTGACACACGTTAGTGGCATATATCCAATGCCACTAATGTTATAAAAATTGCCAATTTAGACAACGAGAGATCGTTTTTCAGGTATAAAATGGGTCTATTTTTTCCTTCCTTAATGATAATTCTCAGTGCTGAGTAGGGGGAGGGGCAATGTTTACTTTTTTTTTAAGATTGGCCATGAGCCAACATCTGTTGCCAATCTTCTTTTTTCTTCTTCTTCTTCTCCCCAAAACCCCCCAGTACATAGTTATATATTTTATTGTATATTGTAGTTGTAGGTCCTTCTAGTTCTGCTATGTGAGACACCACCTCAGCATGGCTTGATGAGCAGTGCTAGGTCCAGGCCCAGGATCCGAACTGGCAAAACCCTGGGCCACCGAGGTGGAGCCAGCGAACTTAACCACTCGGCCACAGGGTCAGCCCCTGTTTACTTTCATATGTGGTTGGTGCTAGTGTAAATGGGTAAACCTTGAAGAAAGCAAAGTAGAAACCAAAAGACCTTCAAAATTATAATTTTGGCCCAGTAATACTTCTTCTAGGATTTTACGTTGTGCGATGATATTTATTGCAGTTATTTGTAATAGTGAAACATTGGAACAACCTAAGTAATAATGCGAGAATGGTTAAATAAAAGAATGTGTTCTTTATGACTTAATATTATACATTCATTTAAATTTGTGCTACTGAAATCTACTTCAAGGTCATAGGAAAAGTCCATGATTGAATCAGGATACAACAATATACGAACTAATCAGGATATAAATACTCTGTGTGTGTGTGTGTGTGTGTGTGTGTGTGTGTGTGTGTGTGTGTGAGTGAGACTAACATGACAACAAGAGATCTCTCTGGATCAAAAAAATAAAATGAGTTTTATTTTATTCTTTACAATTGTCATCATTTTGCAAATTTCATCAAGGAGTCACATTTTCCAATCAGAAAGAAAAAAGTATTCTGAATTAAAGAAAACTATAACTTTATAAATACATTCTCAGATGTCACTTGCCTTCTCTTTTTTTACTCCCACCTGTACTAGTGTGAATTTGTTCAAAAAAGAGAGAGGAAATAACAACTGGTAAATTCAGACAATGATCTATTTGTGATGTTTATATCATAGTCCTTTTTCTTTTTCTTTATCTTTTTTAGGAAGATTAGCCCTGAGCTAACATCTGCTGCCAATCCTTCTCTTTTTGCTGAGGAAGACTGGCCCTGAGCTAACATCCATGCCCATCTTCCTCTACTTTATATGTGGGACGCCTACCACAGCATGGCTTGCCAAGCTGTGCCATGTCCACACCAGGGATCTGAACCGACGAACCCTGGGCCACTGAAGCAGAATGTGCACACTTAACCGCTGTGCCACCGGGCAGCCCCTATTTTTCTTTTACTAACCCTGAGTTTGTGCCTTGCAGTTGTGTTTGGAAAAGAGACTCCATCATGAATCGTGCATGTGGGATACTGATGTTTATCAGACAATAATATTTCATCATTATCTTTCCAGATCTAATTGGCAAAATGTCACGGCTCCACAAAATATACATTTTGCTTAAGATGATGGAAAGCCCAGCTGGGCTATGAGGAAGAAGCAGCCCAGTGAGTGGGTAAACACTCCAGTGACACTTGAGGACCCACACAGTGAGAGGAGAACTAAGGCTTCTGTCATTCGCATCTCGGGATAGTCCAAATGCTCAACTTACTTCAAAATAAAGCAAACTTCCTGGGCATCCCAAAGCCTCATGTTTCCTGAAAAACTATAGCTTCCAATTTGGGCTCTGGAAAATCTTAAGAAGTGGGGATGAGGTTATGGCACTTAAATGAATTCTCTCTCCATTTGAAGTTTTCTAACCTGTGTGGTCTTTGCAGCATGGTATCAGACCTCAGCCTTGCCAAGGACTTTCAAATTACATTTCTATTTGTTAACTATTAGTGGATTTGATTTTGGCTTAAATGTCAAAAGAGAAACAAAAGCTTTCTCCAGCTCCTATCCCCATACCTTTCCGCATCCTTAGAAGACATGTTTAACAAGTGCCTTATTGACATCTGGCAATGCTGTTGTCTTGCTTGGCACAGCAGCATTCATTCCTCGACATCAATAGCCCTTCACAGAGTAATTCAGCTTTCTGGGGCAAACCTGTGCAGACAGGAAAGGAAACCTCTGCTTCAGAACCACCCTTTCAATCCAGGCCCTATAGGGGCGCAGCCTAAGAGGACCCCATTCTGGCTAAAGGATGTGACCCTGGAACCACCTCTAGCCCAGAAGAGGCTCTTGCCTCAGTAAAGACCACTTGCCTCCAGAAAGAGAGCTGATTGGAGACCCCCCAGCCAACCTCGGTCCTTGAAAACGAGAATGTTTCCCTAAAAGCACTTATTCTGCAACAGGCATAAAAGCAACAATGATCAATATTCATTGAGCATTTACACGAGGCAATGTTCCGGTAAAAACTTATACATAATAACTCATTCAATCCTCACAACAACCCTAAGGGCTTGATGCTACTATTAGCTCTATTTCATAGATAGGGAAACTGAGGTATGGACAGAAAGATGGCAATGATAAAGATAGGATTATGAAAGTTATATTTCCATGTAGTAGGAAAAAACAATTGAAAATAAAATAATACTATTTTTAAGTAATATCGTAAAATAAAATCCTTAGGAATATTTTAACAAAAAGTATGCAAGATCTCTAGGGTGAAAATTATCAAATATAGCTGAGAAAAATTATTTTATGAGATTTCCTTTTTTTCACTAAGCACAATTCTCTGGATATTTATCCAGGTTGTTAAATGTATCAATACTTTGTTCTCTTTATTAATAGTTGTATTCCATGGTATGGATGTACCACAGTTTGTTCAAGCATTGACCCACTGTTTTCAGTTATTGATTATTGTGAATAATTCTGCTATGAACATTAGGATACAGGCTTTGTGAAAACATGTTTTCATTTCTCTGTGATGAATGCCCAAGAGGGCACATGCTGGGTTGTACGGTAAGTGTGTTATCTTTGTAAGAAACTGTTGTACTCTTTTCCAGGGTGGTGCTATCTTTTCACATTTCCACTAGCAATATGTAAGTGATCAAGTTTCTCATGCTCACCAGTTTTTGGTGTAATCACAGTCATCCTGATGGGTGTGTACTGATACCTCATTGTGCCCACCCAGAGACTTGCATGCAAAGTAGCTTGCGTTTCCCTAACGGCTGATAGTGTTGAACACCTTTTCACTTGCTTATTCGCCATCCATATATCCTCTTCAGTGTAATGTCTCTTCATGTCTTTCGCTCATTTTCTAAACAGGTTACTGATTTTTTTTTTTCTATTTAATTTTGAGAGTTCTTTATATATTCCAGATCCTAGTCCTTGGGTAGATATGTGGCTTGCAAATATTTTTCTCTCAACCTGTAGCTTGTGTTTTCATCTGCTTAAAACAGTCTTTTGCACACCAAAATTTTTAATTTTGGTGAAGTCCAATTTATCGATTTTCCTTTTAAGAATCGTGCCTTTGGTGTCAAGTCTAAGAACTCTTTGCCTAATCCCAGTTCTCGAAATTTTTCATGTATTTTTTTCCCCAAAAGTTTTATAGTTTTACATTTCACTTTTGAGTCTGTGATCCATTTGAGTTAATTTTTGCCTATGCATGTCTAATTGCACCAGTACCATTAGTTGAAAGGGCAATCCTTACTCCATTGAATTGCTTTTGCACCTCTACCAAAAATCAGTTAAGGGAGTTTTTTGCCTGGGTCTATTTCTGGACTTTCTATTCTGTTCCATTGATCTATGTGTCTACCCCTTCACCAATATCACACAGCCTTGATTATATGTCTTGAAATCAATTAGATTGATTCCTCCTACTTTTTTCCTTTTGTTCAAATTTGTTTTTGTTCTTCTAGGCCCTATGCTTTTCACTATAGATTTTAGAATAAACTTGTCTAGGCCTATAAAAAAATCTTCAGTATTGAGTTTTTGGCAATTTTTAGCAACGTTATAAGAATTGAATTCAACCTATAGGTCAATTGGGGTTAACTGAGATCTTTATAATATTGTGTCTTCCGATCTATGAGCACAGCAGATCTTTCCATTTATTTGGATCTTCAATTTTTTCCATCAGCATCTTGTCACATCTCGGATGCAGATCCCATACATTTTGTTAGATGTTCGCTTGTAGGGGTTTTTTGGAAAAACTATAGATGGTCTTGAACTTCAGTTTCTACATGTCCCTTGTTAGCATATAGAAGTGTGATTGACTTTTTGCTTGTGTTGATCTTATTTCCTGTGACATTTTTGAATTAGCTTGTTAGTTCTAGGAGGTTTCTTTTGATTATTTGGGATTTTTCTACATAGAAAATCATGACATTTCCAAATAGGGACAGTTGTATTTATTACCTTCCAACATGGATGCTTTTATTGCCTTTCTGTCTGTTGTTCTGGCTAAAGATTTCTAGCACTACGTCAAATAAGAGCGATGAGAGTGGACATGTGTGCCTTATTCCCAGTCTCAGGGGGAGAAGCGTTCAGTCTTTCACCACTGAGGACAATGTTAGCTGTAGATTCTTAGCGATGTTCTTTATTAAGTTGAGGAACGTCTCTTCTATTCTTAGTTTGCAGAGAAATGTTTTTCTATTATGAAACCAGGTTGAATTCTGTCAAATGCTTTTTCTGTGTCAATCGATAGGATCATGTGATTTTTCTTCTTTAGCCTGTTAGTATGGTGGATTATATTAGCTGATTTTCAAATGTTGAACCAGTCCTGGAATGACTCCCACTTGGTCATAGTGTACAGTTCTTTTTTTTTTCTCTTAAAGATTGGCACCTGAGCTAACATCTGTTGCCAATCTTTTTTTTCCTCCTTTTTTTCTTCTTCTCCCCAAAACCCCATGGTACATAGTTGTATATTCTAGTTGTAGGTCCTTCTGGTTCTGCTGTGTGGGATGCCCCCTCAGCATGGTTTTGATGAGTGGTCTTAGGTCCATGCCCAGGATCCAAACTGGCAAAGCCCTGGGAAGCTGAAGCGGAGCACACAAACTTAACCACTCAGCCACTGAGCTGGCCCTTAGTTCTTTTTTTATATTGCTGAATTCTATGTTTGCGGCCTTTAGTTTTCTTATTATCATTATTTATTCATTCACTTATTTATTTAATTATAGGACCACTTCATCTGGTTTTGGATCAGGTCAATGCTAGCTTCATACAATGAACTGAAAAGTAATTTGCCTCTTCTATTTTCTGGAAAAGATTGTATAGAATTTGTGTTAATTTTTCTTTAAATGTTTAAATGTTTGGTAATGTTCTACAGTGAAACCATCTGAGCCTGAAGATTTCTTTTGTGGGAGTTTTTAAATAATGAATTCAATTTCCTTAATAGTACAGGGCTAATTGTACAATCAGTTTCTTATTGGATGAATTGTGGTAGTTTATGTTTTTTGAAGAACTCGTCCATTTCATCTACATTGTGAAATTTATGCAGGTACAATTGTCTGTAGTATTCCCTTATTATTCTTTTGATATCTGCAAGGTCTCTAGTGATATCTCCTGTTTCATTCTTGATATTATTAACTCGTGTCTCATCTCTAACTAGAGATTTGTCAATTTTATGAATCTTTACGTAGAACCAGTTCTTTGCTTCACTAGTTTTTCTCTATTTTCTTGTTCTTAATTTCATTGATTTCTAATGTTATCTTTATTTTCTCCTTCCCTCTGCTTGTTTTGAATTTGTTTTACTCTTCTGTTTTTTCCCTAGGTTCTTGAGGTAGGAGCCTGGATTATTTATTAGAGACTTTTCCTCTTTTCTAATGTATACATTTAGTGCTATAAATTTCCTTCTCAGCACTGTTTTTGCTGTGTTACACAAATTTTATGTTGTCTTTTCATTTTCATTCAATCTGATGTACTTTTTAATTATTTTGTTTGGGTAACATTGGCTTATAACATTATATAAATTTCAGGTGTACATCATTATATTTTGACATCTGTATAGACTACATTGTGTTCACCACCAAAAGTCTAGTTGCCATCTGTCACCTTACACATCTCCCCTTTCACCCTCCTCCTAACCCCTTCCCATCTAGTAACCACCAATCTGTTCTCTGTATCAATGTGTGTGTTTGTTTGTTTTTCACCCACATATGAATGAAATCATATGGTATTTGTCTTTCTCCATGAGACATTTTGCTTAGCATAATATCCTCAAGTTCCATCCATGTTGTCACAAATGGCAAGATTTCATCCTTTTTATGACTGAGTAGTATTCCATTGTGTGTGTGTGTGTGTGTAAAAGACATCTTCTTTATCCATTCACTCATTCACGAGAGACGTGGGTGGAGCAAAATGGCGGGGTGAGCTGACCCAGGACTCTCTCCCCTCCAAACTACAATAAAGGATTGGAAAAAAAATGAATTTCAGCCAATAAACCTAATGCCAGGACGTCACAGACCTACGGTACCAAAAAGATGGAGGATGGAGACCCTGCAGCAGGCCTCAGAGGAGCTGGAATGGGGTAGGAGAGAACTTCGCTCCCTCCCCTAGAGACTGGGATGGCTGCTGCAGGTGTGGGAAGGAGTGGGGGAGGGGCCATGCAACCAGGGGATTGTCCAGGACTCCCGCCGCCAGTACAGTGGAAACCCGCTGATGGGTGAAAGCTTCCGTGTGTGGAGATCCCATAAACCCAGGGCCCCAGGAGTCCAGAGAAGAGAGCTGATCCGAATCCAGATCGGTCAGAGAAAACAGCCCCTCCCCCCAGGAAACCGGCAGGGCGCCGCCATCTTGCCCAAAGGCAGAGAGCTCAGAACGCACAGCTCTTACCCCCATCTAGTGGCGACAGGCTGTAACTGCAACTGAATTCTACCACCATGCGAAAAAACCGCTCCTCTACCATCCAGCAATTTATAAAAGCCCCAGACCAGAAGGAAAACAATAAAAACACAGAATTAAGTCCTGAGGACTTGGAAATAGGTAAACTAAGTGAAAATGAGTTCAGAGTAGCTATCATCAAAAAACTCACTGAGGTAGAGAGAAAGATAGAGAAACAAGCCCAGTTCTGGAGTTACTTCACAAAAGAGATTGAAATCATAAAGAAGAATCAAACAGAATTACTAGAGATGAAAAACACAATGGACCAGATAAAACTGAATATGAATTCCCTGAATGCCCGTGTAGACACCAGAGAGGAGCAAATTAGCATAATCGAAGATAGACAGGCTGAATGGCTCCAGACAGAGGACGAAAGAGAACTAAGAATTTATAAAAATGAGGAAAATCTCCAAGAGATAGCGGATTCAATGAGGAGAAAGAATTTAAGGATCATAGGAATTCCCGAGAACGTGGAAAAGGAAAATGGAGCAGATAGTCTGCTTAATGAAATTATAGAAGAGAACTTCCCAAATCTAGGGATTGAGGGAGAAATGTGTGTAGAGGAAGCTTTCAGATCTCCTAGATTTGTCAATGTAAAAAGACCTACTGCAAGGCATATAGTAGTACAAATGGCAAAAATGAAAGACAAAGAAAGAATACTCAGGGCAGCAAGACAGAAGAAAATAACCTACAAAGGAATTCCTATCAGACTTTCAGCAGATTTCTCCACGGAAACCTTACAAGCTAGGAGAGAATGGAGTGACATATTCAAAACTTTAAAAGATAAAAATCCTCAGCCAAGAATACTCTATCCAGCAAGAATATCCTTCAGATATGAGGGAGAAATTAAATCTTTTCCAGACAAACAAAAGTTAAGGGAATTTGTAACCAAAAGTCCTCCACTACAAGAAATCCTCAAGAAGGCTCTCATACCTGAAAAAAGAAAAAAGGGAGAAAGGGGTCACAAACCACAGAGTAGGGAGACAGATACATAGAACCAGAATAGGATAACAAATATTCAACTATAGCATTAGGATAAAGGTAAGGAAACTACCAAAGCAAAGACGATCTTATCACTCTAACTACAAACTCATAACATGAGTTGGAATAAGAAATGAAAATAATAATTTAGAAGGGGAAGAGCAAAGGGACTAAATCAGTCTAGGCCAAGTAAGTAAGAAACCACCAGAGAATAGACTACATTATACACAAGATTCTAAATACAAACTTCAGGGTAGCCACTAAACTAGAAAACAGAACAGAGCCACAAAACATAAATAAGCAAAAATCAAAGAAACCCAGCATAAAAAATTGCAGTATTAAATGGGTAGGCTAAAGCACACAGGAAAAGAAATGCAGGAAATCCAGATAACAAGCGACAGATTGACAGCATTAAGTCCACGTGCATCAATAATCACTCTCAATGTAAACGGATTGAACACTCCAATAAAAAGACACAGAGTGGCAAAATGGATTAAAGAACAAGATCCAACAATTTGTTGCCTCCAGGAAACACACCTCAGCCCTAAGGACAAACACACGATCAGAGTGAAGGGGTGGAGGACAATACTTCAAGCTAATAGCAAGCAGAAAAAAGCAGATGTTGCAATTCTTATATCAGACAAAGCGGATTTCAAAATAAGATAGGTAAAGAGAGACATAGAGGGACAATATATAATGATCAAAGGGATGCTTCATCAAGAAGAAATAACACTTATAAATATCTATGCACCCAACACAGGAGCACCAAGGTTCATAAAGCAACTATTAACAGACCTAAAGGAAGATGTTAAAAACAACACAATAATAGTAGGGGACCTCAACACCCCACTCACATCAATGGACAGATCATCCAGACAGAAAATCAACAGGGAAATAGGGAGCTAAACGAAAAACTAAAACAATTGGACTTAATAGACATATATAGATCACTCCACCCTGAAGGAGCTGAATACGCATTCTTCTCAAGTGCACATGGAACATTCTCAAGGATAGACCATATGTTGGGAAACAAGGCAAGCCTCTACAAATTTAAAAAAATTGAAATAATAACAAGCATCTTCTCCGATCATAATGCTATAAGGCTAGAAATCAATTACAAGATAAAAGCTGAGAAAGGCACAAAGATGTGGAGACTAAACAACACACTACTGAACAAGCAATGGATCGTTGAAGAAGTTAAAGAAGAAATCAAAAAATACCTGGAAATAAATGAAAATGATAACATGCCATACCAACTCATATGGGGTACAGCAAAAGCTGTATTAAGAGGAAAATTCATCGCAATCCAGGCACATCTTAACAAACAAGAAAAATCTCAAATAAGCAATCTTAAACGACACCTAACTGAACTAGAGAAAGAAGAACAAATAAAGCCCAAAGTCAGCATTCACTCATTCATGGGGACTTGAGTTGCTTCCAAGTCTTGGCTATTGTGAATAATGCTGCAGTGGACATAGGGGTGCATATATCTTTTAGAATTAGTGTTTTTGTGTTCTTTCAATAAATTCCCAGAAGTAGAATAGCTGGACCATATGATATTTCTATTTTTTAATTTTTTGAGGAATCTCCATATTATTTTTGATAATGGCTGCACCAATTTACATTCCCACCAGCAGTGTATAAGAGTTCCTTTTTCTCCATATCCTCTCTAACACCTGTTATTGCTTGTCTTTTTAATAATAGCAATTCTGACAGAGATGAAGTGATATTTCATTGTAGTTTTGATTTGCATTTCCCTAATAATGATGTTGAACATCTTTTCATGTGCCTATTGGCCATCTGTATATCTTTAGAAAAACGTCTGTTCAGATCCTCTGCCCATTTTTTGATCAGGTTATTTGTTTTTTTGTTGTTGAATTGTATGTGTTCTTTATGTGTTTTGGAAATTAACCCCTTGTCTGATAATATGTTTTGCAAATATTTTCTCCCAGTTGCTGGGTTCTCTTTTCATTTTGTTCATGGCTTCCTTTGTCTTGCATAAATGTGTGTTTGATGCAGTCCCATTTGTTTATTTTTTCTTTTGCTCCCTTGCTTGAGGAGACTTATTCAAAAAGATACTGCTAAGATCTACATCAAAGAGCATACTGCCTATGTTTTCTTCTAAGAATTTTATGGTTTCAGGTCTTACATTCAAACCTTATTCCATTTTTAGCTAATTTTTGTGTATGGTGTAAGATAATGATCTACTTTCATTCTTTTGCATGCGGCTGTCCAGTTTTCCTAACACCATTTATTGACGAGACTTTCCTTTCTCCATTGTATGTTCTTGGCTCCTTTGTCAAAAATTAGCTGTCCAGGGGCCAACTCGGTGATGTAGTAGTTAAGTTTGCACTCTCTGCTTTTGCAGCCTGGGGTTCACAGATCTGGATCCAGGGCATGGACCTAGCACTGCTCATTGAGCCATGCTGTGGTGGTATCCCACATAAAATAGAGGAAGATCGGCACAGACGTTAGCTCAGTGGCAATCCTCCTCAAGCAAAACAAGGAAGATTGACAACAGATGTTAGCTCAGGGCCAAACTTCCTCACACACACACACACACACACACACACACACACACACACACGATTAGCTGTCCATAGATGGTTGGGTTTATTTCTGGGTTTTAAGTTCTGTTCCATTGATCTGTGTAACTGTTTTTCTGGACGTACTGTGCTGTTTTGGTTACTACAGCTTTGCAGTATATTTTGAAATTGGGGAGTATGATAACTCCAGCTTTGTTCTTTTTTCTTGGGATTGCTTTGGTTATGTGAAGTCTTTTGTTGTTTCATATAAATTTTAGGGTTCTTTGTTCTATTTCCATGAAAAATGCCATTGGGATTCTGATTGGGATTGCACTGAATCTATAGATTGTTTAGGTAATATGGACATTTTAACTATGTTAATTCTTCCAATTCATGACCACAGAATATCTTTCCATTTCTCTATGTCTTCTACAATTTCTTTCAACAATGTCTTATAGTGTCTTATAGTTTTCAGTACGTAGGTCTTTCACTTCCTTGATTGAATTTATTCCTAGGTATTTAATTCTTTTTGTTACAATTGTCAATGGGATTGTCTTCTTAATTTCTCTTTCTTCTAGTTCATTTTTAGTATATAGAAATGCAAACTGATTTTTGTATGTTTATTTTGTACCCTGCAACTTTATTCATTAATTATTTCTAATAGTTTTTTGGTGGATTCCTTAGGGTTTTCTATATAAAAAATCATGCCATCCACAAATATTGACAGTTTTACTTCTTCCTTTCCAACTTAGACACATTTATTTCTTTTTCTTGCCTAATTGCTCTAGCGAGGACTTCCAATCCTATGTGAATAAGAGTGGCGAGAGTGGGTACCCTTGTCTTGTTCCTGTTCTTAGAGGGGTAGCTTTCAGTCTTTCATCATTTAGAATGAGGTTAGCTGTGGGTTTGTCATATCTGGCCTTTATTATGTTGAAGTACTTTCCTTCTATACTTGTTTTATTGAGAGTTTTTGTCATAAATTGATGTTGAATCTTGTCAAATGCTTTCTCTGCATCTATTGAGATAATCATGTGATTTTTATTGTTTGTCTTGATAATGTAGTGTATCACCTGATTGTTTTGTGGATGTCAAACCATCGCTTCATCCCTGGAATAAATCCTACTTGATCATGGTGTATGATCCTTCTAGTGTAGCATTGAATTTTGTTTGCTAATATTTTGTTGAGGTTTTTTGTGTCTATGTTTATCAGGTATATTGGCCTATAATTTCTTTTCTTGTAATGTCCTTCCCTGGTATTAGTATCAGGGTAATGCTGGCTTCGTAAAATGAGTTTGGGAGTGTTCCCTCCTCTTCTATTTTATGGAAGAGTTTGAGAAGGATTTGTAATAATTCTTCTTTAAACATTTGATGGAAATCACAAATGAAGCCATCTCTTCCTGGACTTTTGTTTGTTGGGAGATTTTTTATTAGTGATTTGATATCCTTACTGGTAATTGGTCTGTTCAGATTTTCTATTTCTTCATGATTCAGTCTTGGTAGTTGTATGCTTCTAGAAAAGTATCCTTTTCTTCTATGTTATCTAATTTGTTGATGTATAGTTAGTGTCTTTGATTTATTTTCTTGACTCCCTTCAGGTTGCTTGTACCATTTTGAGAATTGCTTTTTGATTTATCTATAGTGTTTTGAGTGTTTCTCTTTGTATATTTTTTGAGTAGTTGCTCTAGATATTACATTATAAACACGCATACATATATATATACACAGATATATAGATATATGCACAGATAAATAAATAAATGTAATGTCACAGTATACAGGTGTCATAATTTTACCAGTTCAAGTTAAGTGTAGAAAATTTACCTTCCTTTATGCTCCCTTAACCTCCCTTGTTATAATATAGTTGCCTTAAAACTCAAGAAGAGAAGGAAGACAAGATAGAAAGAATATTGTATTCATCCACATTTTTGCTTACCATTTTCTTTCTTCCCTCTTAATATTTCAAAATTCTTTCATTTATTTTTTTCTTTCTGCTTATGGAATTTCCTTTAGCCATTCTTTTAGGGACAGTCTATTGGTGACAAATTCTCTTAGATTCTCTTCATTTGAGAATGTCTTGATTTCTACTTGATTCCTAAAAGATATTTTTGCTTGATGTAGGAATCCGGGTTGAGAGTTCCTTTCTTTCAGCACTTAAAAAACATGGTGGCACTTCCTTCTGGCCTCCGTGGTTTCAGGAGAGAAATAAAAAATCAACAATTTTTTTTTCCCTGCAGATAAGATGTCTTTTCTCTCACTGCTTTCAAGAAATTTTTCTCTATGTCTTTAGTTTTCAGAAGTTTAACTATGATGTTTCTTGGTGTGGATTTTTTGAGTTCATCCTCTTTGGAGTTTGCTGAGTTTCTTGGTTCTGTATGTTTATGTATTTTGCCAAATTTGGGAAAGTTTCATCATTATTTCTATGAGTACTTTTTCAGCCTCACCTTCTTTCTTTTGTCTTTTTGGGACTCTGATTACACAAATGTTAGATCTTTTGTTATAGTCCTATGGGACCCTGAGTCTGTTTATCTTTTTTTTCACTCTATTTTCTCTCTTTTGTTCAGATTGTACAGTTTCTATTGTTCTGTCTTCAAGTTCATTAATTCTTTCCTCTGTCCACTCCACTTGTTTTTTATCCATTGAGTTTTTAATTTTGGTTATTTTATTTTCAGTTCTAAAATCTCATTTGGTTCTTTATGTTTTCTATTTCTTTGCTTAGACCTTCTATGTTTTCACTTGTTTCAAGTGTGTTTGGAATTAATTAACAAAGTATTTTATGATGGCTGCTTTGTCAGATAATTCTAACTTCTCTGTCATCTCAGGGTTATCTATTTATTCATCTTTTTCATTCATTTTTTATGTTTACCTGGCTTAGGGAATGAAAAGTAATTTTCGATTGAAACCTGAACATTTTGGATATCATATAACAATCTTTGGCTGAACATTTTGGATATCATATAACAATCTTTGGCTCTTATTTAAATCTTCTCTTCTAATCTTTGTTTCCTTTGACACTGCTCCAGCATAAAAAACATTGGGGGTGGTGGATTCTGCCTCATTATTGCCAGGTGAAAATAGAAGCCCAGGTTCCCCACTTTGTATCCATTGGCACCTGGGATAGGTGCTTCTTGTTACTGGCTCCCAGCTATGCCTCCATTGTTAGCTCCCTGAATGGGAATGGTAGGAATGTTTTGTTACTGCTCCTCATGTGACCTACACTGATACTACATGAGAGAGGGACGGCCTCATTTCAGCTGGGCAGTGGTGAAAGTCCTAACTCTGCACTTGTCCCCCTCTGTCACTTTCCCAGTGGTGAGAGGGAAAGTTGTATCATTACTGCTGAACTGAGAAAGAAACCCAGCCCCCCAATGTGGACTCCACTGACACCATGGGGGAAGTTCTCATTATTGCCCAGTGGACATGAAAGTCTCAGCTCCCTACTTGGCCTTCTCGGATACCATTCACCAGTGTATTTTGTATTTAGGGTGCTTCATTACAGCCTTATGAGGCTTGATATCTAGGTTCCCCATTTGGCTTTTGTTGGTATGGATTATGGAAAGACCACAGTTTTTGCTGTGGTGTCTGGCTGGAATAGATCTGTTATTGTCTTCTGTCTATCTAGGCTTCTCCTTTTCTGGTTCTATGGCTAGAGAGAACAGGCTTTGTTGGAGAAATTTTTGTCTGTGCGTTTTGGCATTTCTAGGTTGCCAGATTTTGAGCTCCAAGTGTGGGATATATAAGGGAAAAAGAAGACTGAGGAAACTGACCACCATGTCATTTCTTGGATCTTATGGTTCCTAGCCTGTCCAACTTCTTCTCTCCCCTTTCTGAGTCTTCTTATGTTTGTTTGAGATATAATGTCCAGAGTTGAGTTTTTATTTGTACTTAGAAGATGGAATCTACTCCATCTTCCCAGAAGGGCTAGTTTTAGTGTCACTTTTAAAAATAGTCAAGCATACATGGTTAAAAAATGTAAATTTGGATCAAATGTAGGACACTGAAGTCTTTACACCAAGTTCCTAGCGTTCTGAAGAAAAAGATATGAAAGCACTGTTTTGGCCATAAAGAAATTTTGGAAGACTTTTAAGACCAGGGATAACAAAGTCAGATTTCCATCAAAATGAGATAACTGGATCAATGAAGAGCATTCTCTGAAGTGGGGAGATACTGGGAAGCTAAGTAGGGGGTGGTTGTTATAGTACAAGCATGAAACATTAATGGTCTGAATGAAAGCAGCAGCATTTGGGAGAAGAAGTGATCAATTGGGGGAAAGATAGCAGACTTAACAAGACATAAGGAATGACTGGATACAAGAAAGGGGTTGGCGTTGGGGTCCAATGGTGAGGGAAAAAACTTTTTCATTTATTCCACAAGCATTTATTCATTGTCTATTCTGTCCTCTGAGCTGGATTCTGGGGACACAGCTAGGATTACAACATGTTCTTGCTATTTAGAATTCAATTGTGCCACGGACATATAAACAAATAATTGCAGTGTAAGTTCTGTCAGTTGTCTTGGCTTGATGAAAGTTTTTGTTGTTGTTGTTTTTAATGTTCACAACCAGGAGTTTAAAAGGTATAATATCTGTTATCTCAGATGTGGAGCTATCAATTCAACTCTAAGCCAAACTGCTCCATTGTTTGGGAGAAAATATCAGAGCAAGACTTAGAATCCTGAATATAAATGCCTGAGTCCTCTTGTGAAACACAGATGTTTGGGACACTGTGATTCCTGAGGGCTGCTCAATATGACAGATCACATACAAGTTGGTCCCTATCATAGGCAAAGTTATATTCCCGTAAAATTTCCATGAGAAAAGTGATGAGTTTTTATCTAACTATAGATTTATATTATAAGGAAATTACAAGTTATTTCCTGTTAATGTGGAGATGTGTTCTTGTTCAAGCAGGTGATCATGGAATCAGTAACAAGACCTAGAAAATAACAAGAAATTCTGACTTTCATTTCACGCTACCAAAGGGCACATAAAGTGGAATTCAACAGGATTTTGTCAAACTCAACCCAGACTGTACTCTTGATGCTCCACAAGTGTATTGAGAAAGTGAATATTTCTGCAAGCACTCATGTTGAAGAACTGCATTCAGTTGTTGTCCTACTAAGGACCTTGAGGGAAAATCACATCCGTACAGTTGAAGCTTCCCATTTCCCTGAATGGACTTGACAATAGCACCGTCAGACACCCTGGGAAGATGCTAAAAGTAAAGGCCTTGGACTGGATGGAGGGAGAATTCCCCAGAATTGGACCTTAAATCTGAGACAGAGGCACACACAGAAATTTCTCATTTGTGGAGTTGGCCCGGCCTCGGCCCTAGAGTCACTCCAGGAGCCTGGGGGTGCACTACAGAGGAGCCTGAACATGGATATGAATGAGTATCTGACTGTAGCCACATCTAATAGCAAGTGTAAGTTCTACTCACCTTCTGTTACTCCCGGTGCATGCACTGGGAAATCTCACCTGTGGCTTTGATTATACACTATTGCAGAGAATCAGGAAACACATCTGATCGATTTTGGGGCAGAATGAAAAAGTAGGATGCAAATCCCATTTACCCAAGGCCAGAGTGTCACTTCACTTTTGGGGTTGATTTGGGACAACATAAACCTAAAGGAAATGGTCTAGGCATGAACTGGATATTAAGTACGTCTAACTATGGTAGGGATGCAGGCAGCTATTGAAAAGTCAACATGGAAGGTGTTACTGGGAAACAATGTAAGTAAGGAAACTAGGCCAGAAGAGATAGAAGACATACTGCTCTCTTTGGGTGACAGGGGTTTTGTAAAAAAAAGAAAAAAAGAAAAAGAAAGAAAGAAGGAAAATCATCAGGTATCTTTAAAATTTCATGTAATGTTGAAAAATAGTCTATCCTTCTTAAGATGAAAGCCACTTTATTGATTTACTTGTCTCACACATTAAACAGATCATTAGAATCTGCAGAAAAATTTAAGAGTCATAAGAGGTTCAAAGTAAAAGACTATCTAGCCATGGGAAGAAACCCAAGTAGAAATATCCCAAAAGCTACAGCAAGAAGCAATGGCAACTGTTAAACTCTCCAAATGATGAGCATTCTACCCCTCTACCATAAATAATTCTTCTAACCAGCACTTTTCATAGCTGTCCTTCATTGCAGAGAATGGCACATAATTTGGTGTCAAATTTTGCTTTTGATAATATACAATAGGACTGATTATTGTCTGCCTAATTCTACAAAGTAAAGCTATGGAGAACCTGATGAACATTTAATAGCTCTTTCAGAATTTGACAGTTGAGCTAGCTTTGCATGGACTAAATAGCTTCTGTGTGAGGAGAGGAGTGGGGACTTTTTATGAATTCAAATGATTGACAGTATTGTTAGAATATGAGTATCAACCATGTGTGCAGAGGATAAAAATAGAATGAAGAAGTCCCTTGCAGCAATCTCAATCTCAGAATAAGGAAAATGTGGAAAGATGGGTGCTTTATACTAATAAAATACAGAATTGGTTAAATTTTTGTAATGCACCTGCTATGTAACGTCACCACTACACCATTCATATAACGTGTAGAACTTATAATCCTTCAAGATATGAGAAGGAGATTCTGTGTTTTTGCCTATGCTGTACCTTATGCATGGAATATTCTTTCCCTGCACCTTTAGCTGGCTGAGGATTATTTATATGTCCAGAGTATTTCCAGTGTCTTCTCCCCAGAATACTATCTGAGAGATTGAATATACAAACGGACAATGGTCAGACCGTATATAACAGTAGAACTCTAACCCATAACCTCTACAGGAACCAGCCCAGGAAGCCAAACAACTTCTCAGCAATGGACCCCAGACAGTCAGGACTTGGACAACAACTACCCCCCGCCATCTTTTTGCCCTTGCTTCCAACTCAGGACCAACATGAGACAGCCAAATATGCTCCCTAAACCAGTCACATGGGATGCCCTGTTTGTAGGTAGCCCACCTCCAGCTTCCCCTTGCCAACAGCCTCCAGGCTGAGCATACCTGAAATCTTCCCTTTGTTTCATTGTACAATTTCGCCACTTCCCTGTCTGCCTTTGAGTCTCTGCCAAACTCAAGGGATGGTGGCTTACTCTTTTGCTATTAACAGTTCAGAATAAAAAACTTTTGTTTGTTCTCATTTGTGTAATTCATTTATTTCCATATGTCCCTGTCTTTCCTCTTCTTAGCCTCAGTGTCGAATGTCTCAGTTTCAAGTAACTTTCACAAATAAGGCTGGCTTATGTCCTAGAACTGTAATGTCTCTCAATTTAATAAAGATTCTGTAAAGATTCAACAGATTGAGGAGCTGGTCTGCATTTTCATTAGAGTTTTTTAGTTTTCAGCATAAGACCCTGTTCATATTTTATTAGATATAGTCCCATTTCAATTTTGGCACAATTGCATATAGTACTGGCTGTTAAATTTGCATTCCCGATAGTTCATTACAAGTATACTGAAATATAATTGATTTTTGTATATTTACTGTGTCTTGCGACTTTTCTAAGTTTATTAATTAGTTCAAGGAGTTTTTATAGACTTCTTAGAGTTTTATATTTGTCACCACAAAATAGTATAGTGGTCCAGATTTTTTGATGGTATCCTTGCTGAATTTCAAATCATATGGTGGGCAGCTCCGCTAGCCAGTCAGTTTCAAATACTTGTAGAGCAATAAGTGTCTAATAAAAAGTTCCTTTTCCCTATGTTCTTTTTATTTCTCTAAGGAATTCTTAACCTAGAGTTTCAAAGATATATACTGTGTTCATGGAATGGAAGATTGGATATCAATGTTATTAGGAATACCAATTACCTCCAAACCAAACTACAGAATTAGCTCGATCTCAATCAAAATCCTTGAAGATCACTTTGCAGATATCAGCAAGTTTATTCTAAAACATATGTGGAATGGCAAATGAATTAGATTAGCCAAACAGTTTCTTAAAACAGAAACAAAGCTGGTGGGCTCATACATTGCTGGTAGAAGTGAAAAATTGTTCAGCTTTGGAAAGCAGTTTGTCAGTTTCTAACAAATTTAAATAAATAATTGCCATATGACCCAGCATCCCTCCCCACAATATTCACTCAAGAGAAATAAAAACCTACATTCACACAAAACCTGTATGTGAATGTTTCAGTGGCTATGAACATCATTGCCAAAAATTGGAAAAAAAATAAATTTCCCTACAAATGGTGGATGGATAAAAAAGTTATCATACCTCCATACAATGGACTACTCCTCAGCAATAAAAGTAACAAACATTCAACAATGTGGGTGACTCTCATCTATTATGCTAAGTGGAAGAAACCAGACTCAAAAGGCTACAGATACATGATTTCATTTATACAACGTTCTAGGAAAGGCAAAACAGTAGGTATGGGGAATAGATGAGAGGTTGTCATGGGTTAGTGGTGGGGAAGAGACTGGCTGCAAAGGAGCAGCAAGAGGACATGTTTTGCGATTGATGAAACCATTCTGTAGCTCGACCGTGATGGTGGTTATGTGACTGTATACATTCATCAATTCTCATAAGACTTTACAACAGAAGAGTGAATTTTATGTATTAAAATTAAAAACGTATGTCTTTCTTAAACTATTAATAGGAATGTAAGACAAAAAAAGAAAGAGGTGATTTCTCTACACTGGGTTGGTCTTGGTCCACTTAAAATAAAATAAGTTTGGTCTGGATGCCATGTTTAAGAGCCAAAGGCAGAATGGGAAGCTTCATGATGGAATGTCCAGGATGTGAAAATGGTCTCCATTCTATGCTTCTTATGGAACATGTTTTAATAATGAACTTTGGCAAAAGGAAGAATCTGTCCTGAGAGATATAGTTCTTTGTCACTGAAAATGATCGAAAAATGAATTCTGGAGAGAGGGGACTTGATGACCTTTAAATTCCTCCAAACATTGAGATTCCAATATTCTTTCAAAATGAAATCAGTGGGTTGTAAAGATAGGCGGGAATGGCTGACATGTAAAGGCAATATTAAAAAAGAGAGTGGTGGACTTGCTTGAACTTTTGAAAAATTGAATTTATTCCAGCTTTTAAAGTATCTTTTATATATAAAACATTTATATAAAACTTTTTGAAATTCGACATTATATCACTGAAGTTTTTTGATGTTTTTAAACTCATATATGTCTGCTTCATGTATTGTTATATCAATATTCCTATTTAGTGTTATCATTCCATTTGCTATTCAATATGGATATTATTGAATTTAGTTTTAATTTCTTTACAGGAAAAAAAATCACTCCATTTTAAAGAACTTAAGCCTTAGTGGCTCATTTAACTATAAAGCTCAAAATAGCTGTCCACCTAAGTTAGATTAATATATCTTCCCCTCAGGATATATACAAATGAATAGGTAAATAAAACCTGTATTTCTCGTTATTCTTTACGTCTTATTATGGGTAAATGGGCCTATAGTATTATATAAGGACAAATTGAACAGACAATCATCAGTGTTTTAGCAACATAGGAATAAATTAACTTGTGGATAGAAGATGCTTTTACGAGAGATAGGCAGAGATACCCATAATTCTGAAGAACTTCTTCCCACTGTCTTTTGTCTTTTATCTAGGCACCATGCTACCTGGGACTGGGTTTGGCAGAGGTAGCTTGGGAGACGTTATCCAGAACATTCTTTAAGTAAAAAGCAAGATTCAGATTAGATTCAGGACTAGTTGTTTTTCTCCGCATTTGTCTTTACGTTAGAGAACAAATGCAAATACACCCTTTGTGTTACTTATTTCCACTTTACGTTTGTCTATGGACACCATATATGTACACATCATATGAATAGTTATGATGTAGTGTATGCTTTTCTCCAGATTACCACACTTTGGGTATGTCAAACATCAATTTTAAACATATGTAAAGGATTTCTTGATTATAGACACTGAATTCTACAACATAGCTTTATGAGTTGTTGTTTTTGCATGGTAGACATTACTAGAAGTTCCTACCAACAAAATAGTTTTCTAAAGTAAAAGTAGTTTCTGTGATCTAACATCTAATACTTTTCAGGCCATTACCCCTAAAAAGAATTTAGAAACTTTTTCCTATAAGAAGTAAATTTAGTGCTTCATTCCTAAGCCTTTTGAGTTGCTTGTAAAAAGTGCATGCAAAGTTTTGAAATGCTTTAGCTTTGCTGAAACTGATGAGAGAGGTCATGAGTAGTAAGACAATCCACAGGGTAGCAGCACAGATAATAGCTCACGTGTGCAAAGCAGTCCTTTGCTGTGCAAGATGATAGTGTGCAGCCAAGATGCAACTTTAGTTGAGTCTTTGCCACAACAAAACCTTGAAGCAGTCTAGGCTACAGATTTACTAGCCAGTTGGAGTAATGCAAGCTTAAATATCACCGCTCAGAGGAAAATGGATTTTCTCCCTCCCTAATTGCCCTATTAGTTAGCTCAGAAAGGGATACATGATTTATGAAAAAGGGAAACACCATTGTGGCAGGTTGAATAGAGTCCGCCAAACATTCATGTCTATCCAGGACTTCAGAATATGACCTTCTTTGGAAATAGGCCTTTGCAGATGTGATTAAGTTATGGATCAAGATGAGATCATGTTGGATTATGATGGGACCTAAATCCAGTGAGCGTCCTTATAGGAGGCAGAAAGGGATACATCCAGAAAAGAAGATCATTTGAAGTCAAAGGTAGGCAGACATAGGAGTCACGCTGCACAAGCCAAGAAAAGACAGGAGTCAGCAGAAGCTGGAAGAGGTAAGGAATAAATTCTTGCCCAGAGCTCTCAGAGGGAGCATGGTCCTACTGATACCTTTGTCTCAGATTTCTAACCTCCAGAATTGTAAGAGAATATCTTTCTATTGTTTTTGTGGGGTTTTTTTGTTTTTTATTGAGGTCATAATCATTTATAACATTGGAAATTTCAGTTGTATATTATTATTTGTCAGTCACCATATAAATGTGGCCCTTCACCCCTTGTGCCCACCCCTCCAACTCCCATCCCCCTGGTAACCACTAAACTGTTCTCTTTGTCCATGTGTTTATCTTCCACGTATGAGTGAAATCGTACAGTGTTTGTCTTTCTCTGTCTGGTTTAATTAACTTAACATAACACCCTCAAGCTCCATCCATATCCATGTTGTTGCAAATTGGAAGATTTTGTCTTTTTTATGGTTAAGTAGTATTCCATTATATATATATACCACATATTCTTTATCAAATCATCAGTCAATGGGCATTTGTGTTGCTTCCACATCTTGGCTATTGTGAAGAATGCTGCAATGAACATAGGGGTGCATAACTCTCTTTGGATTGTTGATTTCAAGTTCTTTGGATAGATACCCACTAGTGGAATAGCTGGCTCATATGGTATTTCTATTTTTAATTTTTTGAGAAATCTCCATACTATTTTCCACAGTGGCTGCACCAGTTTTCATTCCTGCCAGCAGCGGATGAGGGTTCCCTTTTCTCCATGACCCCTCCAACATTTGTTATTTTTTGTCTTGGTGATTATAGCCATTCTAATGGGCGTAAGGCGATATCTAAGTGTAGTTTTGATTTACATTTCCCTGATGATTAGTGATGTTGAGCATCTTTTCATGTGCCTATTGGCCATCTGTACATCCTATTTGGAAAACCGTCTGTTCATATCCTCTGCCCATCTTTTGATCAGGTTGTTTGTTTTTTTGTAGTTCAGTTGTGTGAGTTCTTTATATATTATGAGATTAAACTCTTGTCAGATCATTTCTATTGTTTTAAGACATAATATTTGAGGAAATTTGTTATGGAAGCTCTAGGAAAATAATACAACCATGCAAAAATAAGTGGAAAAGTATTTGGGTACATTTTCATCATTGTGCATGTATCTTTTTTCTTCTTCTTCTTCTCCCCAAACCCCCCAGTGCATAGTTGTAGATTCTAGTTGTGAGTGTCTCTGGTTGCGCTATGTGGGACGCCACCTCAGTATGGCCTGATCAGCAATGTCATGTCTGCGCCCAGGATCTGAGCCAGTGAAACCCTGGGCCACCAAAGTGGAATGCATGAACTTAACCACTTGGCCATGGGGCCAGCCCCTGCATATATCTTTTAAATCTCCTTTTAATTTTAATCATTCTGTATGTTTTGTTTTGGTTTTCTTTTGAGGAAGATTAGCCCTGAGCTAACATCAGCTGCCAATCCTCCTCTTTTTTGCTGAGGAAGACTGGCCCTGAGCTAACATCCATGCCCATCTTCCTCTACTTTATATGTAGGACGCCTGCCACAGAATGGCTTGCCAAGTGGTGTGTAGTTCTGTACCCAGGATCCGAACCAGCGAACCCTGGGCCCCTGAAGCAGAATGTGCGAACTTAACCACTACTCCACCAGGCTGGCCCCTGTATGTATCTTTTTATATTAAATATCCAGATGACAGACTTTATAAGCAGTTTTCACATTATTTCCATACCATTTTCCTGAAAGGTTATTTTAATTTGAATTTTCCTCAGCAAATTGCTTTCATTTTTAACTGGCCAAAATGACCCAGCCTAATTCTAAGGGAGAATAATCAAGATAAGGGGATGAACCAATACTTCAGGAGAAAAATACTCCATACTAGCAAGATTACTCTTTTTGTACTTTCCATTCCCAGACAGAGTTGAAAGATTTTATTTATTTAACATAAAATGTATGAACACAAATACTTTCTTATTGTCCAAATGTCTTCACCTTTACATTTAGTTTTTTCAACTTGCTAATGAATGTCACCTATTTGATTCAGTAAATTACCATGTTATACTTGATTGATTAAATCTTGACTCAGCAATTTGGTTATCTTTTTTTCAAGGATATTTTTACCTGAAGAATTATCACTCTTAAGAATAGAAAACCTCCCAATGTAAGAAAAACTCTCGAAGTACTTAAGCAACACAAAAAACTTAGAAAAAGGATGATACTTGAAACCAACACAGAGAAACTGATGTCCATCAAGATTGTCCCTTATTGTTCTGGACCCACTCAGCAGAAAAATGTCCAAATGTTTTAAAATCCATTGTTGCAGTTCAGTCATCTTGAACCTCTAGGCAAAGAATTTCTTTAAAAAATATAACGGACATAGAGAAATGGGCCTTTTCATTCTACATGTGTAGCTCCACACATAAGAATGTGAAACTGAATAGTCCAGAATAGTTTCTGCTGCACCCGAGTTGAAAGTTAGTAAGGATACCAACAAAGAAATTGAATCACTCTGGCATTTTCTGGTAATAAATAGTAGAAAGACAGCTGGTTATAAAAAGACTTTTACAGCAGAAACTTGGCCCCGTCATTTCAAACAAAGTTTCCTTTTGTCTGGGTGAGACGTCATAGTCATGTTCATAGGTCCACCACGGTCAGTCAGCTAGAATGAACTCTTCCTACTTAATCGCTTCTCTGCTTACTTGACTGTTGTTATTGTTTGCATGGCAGTTTCTTTACTCCAACAAGTAAGATGTCATTTCCCTTCTTTATTGTGTTGGCATGGACCTTCTGGAGTAGAATGTTGTCCTGGCATGCAGTCATTGCTACATAACAGAGATGTGTGGCATTCGTAAAGCATTTCTCATATGTGGAGTTGCATGCCCGAATTGTGCACCATCTGGGTTAATACAAATAAAGTTGTAATCAATCATTCATTGCATTGTGAAATTTTATAAAAATTCATATGAATTCTTTTTTTTAACTCACCACGTGGACCTTTCCCAACAGATCTATGGCTCTATAAATCCAAGCAAGTTTATTTGCTAATAATCCCATGATTATAGCTTCGTTTGTTAGTGGTTTTATGCTTCACATAAAAATGTCATTTTTTTATTGCTAACAAGGGAGGCTTGATTCAAAACCATTTAATATGTTTCCTTTTGTGCAGATGGGTTTTGTCCATCCACTGTGCTTCATCATGTCTAAATTCCAGGGCGATAGCATTTTAACAATACGTCTAAGAATAAAAAACTATAATGTTATATTTTAATTGTTTCATCCTTACAAAGGTGTGATATATACATATTCCTTCTTCCTTCCTCTTAGAATAAAGGTGTCCTCCAGGAAAGGATTTATTTTTAACTTCCCAAATCACTTCCAGGAGAAAACCTATGGCAATACTTCATATACAAGGGAAATAAAAAAGAAAAGAAAACAGTGGGGGCTTGGCAGGGAGTGGCACCAAATCACTTCCAACTCTACTAAATTGGAAAGGAATTAAAATGAGCCTTCTTGTTTAATGCCCTTCTTTTCCAACCACTTTGACTTCACAGGAAGCTCCTCTTCACACAGTTCGAGATCCTTGTTGAATATTAATTTTGAATGGATCTGGAAGTAAATTATGCTAAAGGATAAAAGAATAATAGCAACTTAGCATAGTATTCTCTGGCTGTAATTAAGATGAAAAGAAATAACAAGTGTTGGAGAGGTTGTGGAGAAAAAGAAGCCCTCATACACTGCTGGGGGGAATGCAAACTGGTGGAGCCACTGTGGAAAACAATATGGAGATTTCTTAAAAAATTAAAAATAGAAATAACATATGACGCAGCTATCCCACTACTGGGTACTTATCCAAAGAACTTGAAATCAAGAATACAAAGAGACGTATGCACCCCTGTACTCATTGCAGCATTATTCATGATAGCCAAGATGTGGAACCAAGCCAAGTGCCCACTGACTGATGATTGAATGAAGAAGACCTGGTGTATATATATACAATGGAATACTACTGAGCCATAAAAAGATAAAATTGTGCCATTTGTGACAACATGGATGGACCTTGAGGGTATTATGCTAAGTGAAATAAGCCAGACAGAGAAAGACAAACACCGTATGATTTTGCTCATATGCGGAAGATAAACAAACACATGGATAAGGAGAACAGATTAGTGGTTACCAGAGACAAAGGGGGTTGGGGGAGGGTGCAAGGGGTATGGTGATTGATAAAAACTAGACTATTGGTGGGGAACATGATGTAGTCTATATAGAACCTGATATATAATAATGCACACCTGAAACTTACACGTTATAAGCCAATATGACCTAATAAAATAAGATTAAAAAAAAATAGTATTCTTGGGTGGTTCTCCTACTCCTACCATTCTTTGGTGAAATTTCTTGCTTCATGTCAGTCTTCCATCTAGATGGTAAACATGGTGTCTTTGAAACAGGGTATGTTGACCACATAAAACAAAAACAAAAGCTATTTAACTAAAGTGAAAAAGGGGGGATTTATTATTAAAGGAAACAGGGAAATCTCAGCAAACACAATTGCAAGCTGTGCCTTACAGGAATCTCAAAATTGTCACTCATGTACACACTCTCTTCTCTTCCCACCCACATTGTGTCTCATCCTTGTTTCATATTTTTGTGTCTGCTTCTTTCTCTCAACCCTCCAGAGAAGTAGGGCAAATACTATCACACTAGCTGACAAATGTTTAAGGTCAGAAAACCGCCAAGATTAAAACCTAGATTTTTCAGAATTTCAGCTTTGTGCTCCTGTTTTGACCCTGCAGCAGTGTTCAAAATGTGATGCACAATGCTTTAGGAATTGCTATTAGCCAAGAGTTAGCTGTGGCAAAGGGAAAAACAGTGGCTGTGAATGTTAACGATCTTGGTTGGAATTTCAGTTCCGTTATATACTGTCTGGCTGGCCGAAGGGTGAGTCTCTTAACCTCGACCAGCTTCAGTTTTTCATCTGTGAAATTATGGGAAATAATATCTGCCTTTGACACCCAGAATTTTGGCATTATCAAACAAAATAATATATGAAAGCATTATAAATTAAAATGTACAGACAAATAAACTATTAACTATCTATACAATATTTTATAAAAGAAGGAACATTTTATAATTCTTTGCTATTACATTTTTCAACAGCTTTTTGAACTCCTTGCACCTTTCTCCATTTCTCCTCCCATGTCCCCATCCCAAGTCTGAAGGAGGAAAAGTAAAGCTTTGTTACTCAGTGGCAGTCCTAACTGTAATACTCATCAAGAATAGATGACAAAAGGTGAACTGTGTTTCAGTGAATTCCTGTCCATTTAAAGTAGATGGAATATTTAACTGCATTTTCACAAGTCTTCAACCTTTATGATTAATTCTTAAAACAGTGATTCATACCTTTGAAGTCAACAGATAGATATATTTTTAACAACTTGTTGATTATCTCCAGAGTTTCAAAATGCCTAACTAAAGTCCTGCATGTATCCATGTACATATGGCAAATCTAGATAGGCTAAGTGTCAAATTACCTTATATATAAGGAATTATATTAAACGATCACTGATTAACTTTGTGAGAAATTCAGTTAATTACTTAAAAATTATAATTTATTTAATAGACAAAATTTTTTAAAAACATGGGGTCCATGAGAGGAAAAAAATGAACGTGCCTCTTGATAGTACAAAGTCGGAGAAACTCTGCATTCCACTTACTAAAATAAATTGATTCTTAGCTGAAGGGAGAGTCTCCTAAGAGGAGGCAACTTACACTTGGAGCCATGTCACCACATGTTCACACTGTGGGAGCAATTTCGAAGTGGAGATCCCCACAAACTGCATCATTAGTAACATGCTCATTGTATGAGGGAAGAAGTGGAATGGAAAGCTAAGTGTGAATGGGCCTCAAAAACAGGATGGGAGCATGTACTGCTTTAAGACTGACCCCCCAAAATTCGTATCTACCCAGAGCCTCAGAATGTGACCTTATTTAGAAATAGGGTCTTTGCAAATGTAGCTAGTTAAGATGAGGTCATACTGAATTAGGGTGGGCCTTTAACCCAATGACTGGTGTCCGTGTAAGAGAGAGACTTGGAGATAGGCAAACACACAAGGAAAAAGGCCATGTGACATGGAAGCAGAGATCGGAGTGATGCTGCCGTAAGCCAAGGAGAGCCAAGGGTTGCTGGCAACCACCAGAAGCTAGAAAATGGCAGTGAAGGATTTGTCCCTGGAGCCTTCAGAGAGAACGTGGCCCTGTCGATGTCTTGATTTCGTATTTCTACCCTTCAGAACTGTGAGAGAATAAATTTCTGTTGCTTTAAGCTACCCAGTTGGTGGTATTTATTATGGAAGCCCTAGGAAATTAATGCAGAAGATTGAAGGATATTTGAAAATTATGTCTATCAATTAACAAGCTTCACTCCTCTGCTTGGACCCACAAGTACAAGGCAGGAGTATTTCCCTGGATTTTCTGCTTCCTCTCACGCTTACATTTTCCAAAGTCAGGCAGTGAATTCCTAATTCACACAAATTTGTTAGTGGCCCAAACATGATCCTGCAATTTTCCAAAATACTTAATTTACTTAGCTCCTTGATTTGTTTACACTCAGAGCATCTGAGTCATTTACTTGTGTAAGTAAAGTGATGGATTATACACAACTCCCTGTGTATATGCATATATTTATACACAAGAACATGACTTATTTTTTTCCAGATTCAACACTTTTCTAATGTCTTATAGTCTCCAATAAGTCAGCAGCCATCAGGTGAAGAGCCATTAAATTGAGAAAGATTAACTTAAGCAAAAATTTACTAACGTGCAGCATTCGAGAACATTATCTGTGCCACATGTGATAAAACTGCATAAAACTAAAGATACACATACACACACACAAATAAACGGTTCCGAACATCTCCATACAGCAGAAACCCCAGTGGCATCTACAGATACCTTGGCACTGCCTCCACCAATTCTTCTTCAGTAGATGTGCAGTGGGGCACATACAGCTTTAATTTTTGGCAAACATCTCCTACATAAGTATGAGAAGCATGACTCCAGTTATCCTGAAGCAGGCTTTCAACAACCTGAGTCTTCCAGAACCCTGTGAAGACTCGAAATATAGTTTTCAACAAAGACTTTAGAGCCCTTGGCATACTTGCTACAAAACCAAAGCATGTGTGGCTCTCTGGGTCAGGGAGGGACTCAGTCTAATATTTGATGTGGGTTGATCTTCCTTTAAAAAGTATTCTAAAATTTTTGACTTATTGCTTGCTATGTTCACAAACATCAAAAAGACAAATCATACCAACCTAAAAATGTTTCGTGCAGTAACTCCAGACCCCAAATTATCGTATCACCATCTGACCAAAGAGGAAAGGGCTTTTGTTTTGTTTTTTAAACAGGAAACCTTTCTAACAGAATGGAAACAGAGTCTTGGAGGAGTTAAGTGAATCTCACGTGGCTAGTAGAGAAGAGACTGAGAGCCTGCAGTATGAGCACAAAACTCACGCTTTTCTACACTGTACCGGCTGAACAGCTATATAATCAGGAGAAATGTCTGATGGAGGAGAGAGGAAAGTGCATGTTTTGTAATACAGTTAAACCTAGTAACACCACCGTGTTATAAAAAGTTATTAAACTATCTCATAGAGACACTGGCCTCATAATAACCAGGATAATTCTGTAAGATAAGCAGGGAGGGTATGATCGATCCCTACTTTATGGATAAGAAATCTGAGTTGCTTCTCAAACTAGTGCAGTGGTTTTTAATCTTTTATGAGCATTATAATCACTTGAAAAGCTTGTTAAAACACAGATTTTTGGGCCCTACTCCTAGAGATCCTAACTTAGTTGGTCTGCGATGTGACCCAGGTGTTTGGATTTTTTGCAAGTCCCAGGTGATGCCGATGCTGCTGGTCCATGGAACACACTTTGAGGACCACCGTCTTATATCATTGTGTCTCCTTCTTATCTTCCTTTTCATTGTGCAGCATATTTATCACCTTGGCATTTGCAGATTCGAAACCCCTGAATTCACCTTTCAGAGTTACTAGAGAACATCTTTGACACATGACTATTTATAATTTTGCCAATACTAAAATTTAAAATATTCTTATTCAGAGATAATTCAAAGGAGTCTTGCAGACTGCCCAGCATGTGCATCTGAAATTTTAACAGTCTTTCCTGCTCATCCATCTATTTAGATAGCTAATCTAATCAAATGAATCTTTGAATTGTTTTCATTATGGAGACATAGAATCTAATTTTATTGAAAGTTGGGCAGTCTGTTAATTTATGTGGGTTGGTTCTTACTGGAAACATATGACTCTCCGTGAAAATGTTATTCAGGAGAAGGGAGCCTAAACAACATTTGAAAATCAGTTTTTTAGTGTTTTCAGGGCATCTGCCTAGAGCAGGGTTTCTCCATCTCAGTACTATTGACATTTTGCTCCAATAATTCCTTGTTGTAGGAGGCTGTCCTGTGCACTGCAGGATTTTTAGTAGCATTCCTGGCCTTTACCCACTAGATGCCAGTAGCAGTCTCCCAGTTGTGACAAGCAAAATTATCTCCAGAAATTGCTAAATGTCCCCTGAGGGGAAAACCACTCAAAGTTGGGACCCACTGGCCTAGAGAATGTCTACCACTGCTCATCCTCCTCCTCTTTCTTTCCTGAACAATTTAGTCCAAGAGGCATTCAGTGAGGCAGCATAAGGTAAGTGTCTGGCAGGGTGGTAGAGGAGGAGCTGTAATGGTCCAGAGCAGGATGTGTGAGCACGCTTTGGAAGGCACACATGTAAGGGTTGGGAAATGTGTTCAAGATGTCTGAGCCTGCGAGGGGTGAGTAGAGCTTTTGTATAAGGGGGACAGTTTGTCACAGTGTGTCACAGGTTGAGTGGGATGAACAGGGCTTCAACAGAAGTGAATGGCCCAGTACAGGATGTCAGAAAATACATGCAGTGAGGAGGGTGTTGATGTAAAAAGGAGTGCACTGTGTGGGTGCCAGTGCATGTGAAGGTTGAGGAGGACAGTGACACAGTGGGGTGACCTGGTGTTGATTTCACAGCCAGAGAGGGGTAAGTAGGGTAGCCCCAAGGGAGAAGAGGTAGACAGAAGTGACAGGGAAGTCATCAGTTACATTCATGGGAATTGATCCCATAAGTAACTATGCTAAGGATAACAGAAGCCGTATTTTTCACTATCAGCAAAAAGAGTTACAATTTGAAAAGTGGGAAAACTAGGTGTTGGATTGGAGCTGGAGGTTTTGATGTAACTCATGATTTTCTATATATAAAGATAGATATAGGTATGTGACACACAAATATAGGAGATATAAATTTAAGAGGTTTATTGAAAGGAACTGACAAGTCTGAAGTCTATAGGGTGGGCCATCAGAAAGGGCTGGTTAAAACTTTAAGGCACAGGCAGAATTTCTTTTTAGGAAGCCTCAGGTTTGCATTTAAGGTCTTTTAACTGATAGAATCAGGCCATCCTGTATTACCTGAGATGATCTCTTTAACTTAAAGTCAATTGATCATGAACTTTAATCACATTGACAAAATACCTTCACAGCAACACCTAGATTAGTGTTAGATTAAATAACTGAGAATTTTACTTTCACCAAGTTGACCCATCAAAAAGACCACACACATAAACATGAATGCATACACTAGCTAGAGTACCAAAGAGAGTCTGAGAGTAGTAAAACCTCAATAGCAACAAGCACACCTAGAGCCCAGATTTCAATTTCTAAATACCCTTCTCCACTGAAACTATTACCGAGTGAAGATTCACTGCACAATGCACATAGAAGCAGATACTACAGCACTGGCTTTTGAGAGAAGCAAGAGCTTTATTGCACGGCTGACCAGCAAGGAGACAGAAGACAAGGTTCAAATCTGTCTCCCCATGCTGAAGTGGGGACAGACTTTTAAGGAGTTGGGAGTGGAAGTGGTTATAAAAAAAATGCTAATTTGGTGGAACCTGATTGGAGAGTGGGAGTGTAACAGTCTTATAAGTCCCATATGCTACTGATGAAGGGACCCCTTGCTTCTTATTTGGTTCCTCATTCTACCTTCTCTTTATACTGAGTTTTGTAGTTAGGGAACTTTTGTTTCCTAGGGAGCTTGAGGTCATCTGAAGACAAGGTTTCCATCTTCTGAGCATGCTCCAGCTACATGACTTGCAGTTTTTTCTCGTTACCACTGCAAAACAATTTTTGATACAACATGGTTATTGATACAATAGGATACAAGAGGGCCAGTAAGAATTGACCTATGATGGTTGCAAATTCCCCCCTTTTCTTTGTCCATTCCTCATTCTTGAAAGATTAGGGGTCACAACTGTTGTAGCTACTTCCTGCTGGTTAGGGATGCAAATTTAGGCATTGAGAAATAAAATTGTTTTGCATTTAACTGCTAATATCCAGGGGTCCCAGGGTCTGGGCCTTTATGTTGAATGATCATCATGTGCATTGAGGGTATGAGTTTAAGGGTATGAGACATACAGCAAATACAGAGTTTGACAAGAAGGAATACAAATCCTAACAAGCACAAAATAACAATAACTAACTTAAGAAACCCTTCAAGTATAGACTTATTCCCAATGGGATCCATAAGAAGATATTTCTAATGAAATCAAACCCAATTCTTGAGGTGACACTTGTTGGAGCCAGATTGCCTGTTGTCTAATTTTATCTGTATGAATTTCAGTCTCTGAAGAAGTATTATTATAGATGCAATCGGAAGAGTTTGCTACAGGGCAAACACCTCCTTGCTCCACTGGAATGTAATCTGAAGCAATCCAGTTATAACAATATCTGTTAATATATATAATTTTTTATATAATTTGTTAATATAATATATATTATATAATAATAACAATAATGCTATTTAGCCAAGGAGTCTAATGCTTTTTGCTGGGTGGCTAAGGTTCGGGCTATTTCTCTGGCTAACATTCTTAAGGTGAGAGAGAGATTTCTAATCATGTATTCATGAGCTGCTACTCCCCATCAGGGCAATAGAGTTTGTCCAAAGAAGTATCCAGCAGAATCTGGCTGATCCCCAGGCAAATGTTTGTCAGGTATTCCCCAGATCGAATGTCCACCTAACATAGGTCTTTTAGTTGAAGTAAAAACTTTGAAGGAACTAGTCCAGTGCTGGGCTTTGCTTGAGTACAGGAAAGGGAGTGGCTAAGTCTCCAGTAGACAAGTATCTCCTGTGCACTAGCTATCGAGGCATTTATAGGCCCAGGGTTGCTGTTTTGACTCACAGACAAAGGTGTACCCTAAGGGGGCACATAGAATACCAGACATATTGTTAAAATTTAGGCTCCCATTTGGAGATTTTTATCTAGGACACGGTCTAGCCAGGGGTCTGGTGGGGCAGCACACTCTTCCTGAAGGAATTATCAACCTGCACATTGGCAGAGGTATTGGTGCCCCTTGAAAATATGTCTTTTCTTGTCTCATCTTTCTATGTAGTGGAGTGTTTCGATTTTTATCATTTTGGTTGAAACACTTAAATATTAGATGTGGAAGGGACACGGGCTTGGAAAAATAGGTAGAGTTTCTACAATATCCTGACCAAAAGGCACCTTGACAAAGCAGGCATCAGTCATTCTTTTGATCTCAGGACAGGGAAAGAGGACAGGACCAAATTTAGTCTCAGTTAAGAAAAAACAAGGGACAGGAGATTCTCTGTTGATCAACCTGACCCTCTATGTTACTTCTAAATGTTTTTTGGTGTGGCATGGTGAAATTCGCCACACTCAAGAAATTGGTTACTGGCATTCTTACAGGGTCACTATGACCATATGCTGAGTAGGGCTTTGGGTGGCAGATCCAACAGTCAGTAAAGTTTCCTGATTTTGAAAGAGCCTGCAAAATTCTTATTAAGGGATTATGTTTCCAAGCCTGAGAGGCTAGGTGAACAAAAGAACACAGCAAAGAAAGGCAGGAGACATTTTGTTCAGACCTGGTCCAGTATCTCAGGTTAAGCTATCTCCCTCAGCAGTGGGCTGCATCCGGCCTCTCAACCTGATCAGGCAGAGGCTGGTTACAAGAACAGGAGCAGCTTCTTAGTGATCTGGAGATTCAAGTTTCCCTTCAGTTTTAGCATTTGTTTTTTTCTTTCTTCCTGCAAAGTACCTTTAGATCAGTTAAAAGTTCACAAGAATACTCTTGGGTGGAAAAGTTGGGCTTAGGCCCCCACAGGCACCCGGTGATTCCGTGATTTGGTCCTTCTGTTTCTTGTTGTCCTTGAAGGACATGACATGTTTGAGAATCACAAAGGGGACAAGAGGAATCCTGACTGGAAGTGGGTATAATTTTTACTCATGAGTGATGTAGCCAAGATTTAACTCCTTTCAATTTATCTGAAGAATGTGTAACCAGAAGGACTTCATAGGGTCCATTCCACTCAGGCTGCAGTTGATCCTCAGGGTACTGATTCTTCCAAGTCTTAAGGAGGACCCAATCCTCTGTCACAAACTACCTGCCCCGAGGACCTCAAGAGTGGGTTTGGAAGCATTTAACTGTTTTTCCAAATTGCTTTTTCTCCCTTTTGTTACTTGAAGGAGATGGAATCACCAACCACCCTAAACCAGACCAAGCCTCACCACGAAAGCTACGCCTATGACCTTTGCCTTATTTTTAATGCTAAGATCTCTCCAGGAGGAGCTTAGGCCTTATTACCACAACCTGCAGTGTATGTGCAAGCAGGTTTTCCAACTGTGCAAGCGAATACCCGCCTCTCCCTTTTGAATATTCCTCCCCATCCAAAATAAAAGCTCTCTGCTTTCCTTTGTTTGAGGATGCCATGACTTTGGAAATGACTCCACATGGTCTCCTATTTGCTGCAAATATACCTTACTTTGTGAAACAACTACGTCTGGTGGAGAGTCTGATTTAACTCGCCTGGAGAGAACCCACTTCGGTTTCAGTAACACCTCAGGCTTGTGCACTGCAAGGCAATGTCTATGGGAAAGATCAATCAGCTAGAAGCATATTGATGCATAGCTGATAAAATAACACCTAGAGACTGTACACATTTTACAGCATCTAATTCTTTTACAGTGAAATCATTTTCAAGACTGCAATAATACTTAGTCTTAAGGAAAGGTCTCCCGTATAACATTTCATAAGGGCCCAATTGACACTTGCTTCTAGGGGCAATTGTTTTCTTTAAGGTATGGTTCATCTTTCAGTCTTTCCTGTAGACTGAGGTCTCTACAAAGCACATAACTTCCATTGTATTCCGAAGGCCACAGGTAGCTCTTGTGTTACCCTGGTTATGAAAGCTCCTCCATTATCACTTTGAATTGAAAGAGGCAGCCCAAAGCAAAGGATAACTTCTTTCAGTAAGGCTTTTATTACTTCAGGAGCGTTTTCTGTCCTGCATGGAAAAGTTTCGACCCATCCTGTGAAAGTGTCCATAAATAGCAGCAAATACCTATAATTTTTTATGGCTGTTGGCATAACAGTAAAGTCAATTTACCAGTCATCTCCTGGTTCTACCCCTTGGGTTTGTACCCTTTTTATTAATGGAGGTGGCTCAGTTTTGAGATTGTTTCTAGTGCAAATCAGGCAATTTTGTGCTATCTTTTCAGTAGTCCTTTGAATTTGTGGACCAATAATAGATTTTTGTAGCCAATGATAAGTTGCATTTCTCCTATAATGTGTTCCTTGATATAAGCGAATAATAATTCCTTCCATTAAATGCTCGAGTATAAGCACTAGTCCCTGTTCATTATAAATCCAGCCTTCTTTGTTTGTTTGATACTGATCACCATCTAAGTCTCGAGAGTCAGCATGAGATCCCCATTCGTCTGCTCTGTTTAGATCCATTTCTGATTACTGAGGCTTAAACAGGAACAGATACACACTCCGAATGAGTACTAGGGCCTTAGGATTTGGATTTTTGGTTCTGGCTGCCTGTTTTGCAATCTGATCAGCCAAAGTATTATCTTAAGCTATATAACTATCAGTCTTTTGTTGGCCCAGGCAATATACTATGGCTACGTCTTCTGGCATCATAACAGATTCTTATAAGACCAGTATCTTCTCTGCATGTTTAATCTCTTTTCTTCCTGATGTTAATAGACCTCTCTCTTTCTAGATAACTCCATGTGCATGCGTGACAGAAAAGGCATACTTAGAATCAGTATAAATGGCTACCATTTTCTCAATCTCACGACACAGGGCTCTTGTAAGGGCTGTGAGTTCTGCCTTCCAGGCAGACGTGGCTGGAGGGAGGGCTTCTGCTTCCAGGACCTCCTGATGAGTTACTATTGCATACCCAGCTTTCCAGAGTCTGTGATCCATGAAGCTGCTCTCGTCGGTAAACAGTTCCACGTCTGGATTTTCGCAAGGCTGATCAGTCAGGTCAGGTCTGCTAGAGTAAAGCTCTTCGATTATGTGTATACAGTCGTGGACAGGTTCTCCTGTCATGCCGGGGAGCAGGGGTGCCGGGTTTAAGGAAATATCGCCTTTAATTTTACATTTGGGTTCCGCAGTAGTATGGCCTGATATTTGCCCAATCTTCCCAAAGTAAACCAGTATCCACCTTTTTGTTCAAGTAGAGGTAGCACACAACATGGAGTGTGCTGACCCAGGGTGAACTTTTCAGCCTTTTGTAACTTTCCACAGTTTGCGGTCACAGCCCGGAGGCAAACTGGCCGCCCTCGAGTTATAATGTCCAATTATGTTGAAAAATAAGCTACTGGCTTTCTGGTTGTGCCTAAATTCTGAGTTAGCACTCCAAGACTTACTCCTCGTCTTCATGCACAGAGAGATCGAATGGCTTTTTAATGTCTGAGAGACCAAGTGCTGGGGTTGTTAAAAGTTCCTCCTGGATAAGATGAAACACCCTATGGCATTCTGCAGTCCAGTTTCACAGCTAATAGTCATTTCCTTTAAAAGCTTCATAGAGGTGTTTGGCCATAAGTCCAAAATTAGGAATCCAAATAGAACAAAACCCAGCCATTCCTAAAAGTCCTTGCAACTGTCGTCTGCTGGTGGGGATAGCCACCCTGGCTAGTGTCTCCTTTCGGTCCGATAATAAGTTTCTTTTGATAACACAAATCCGAAATATTTTACAGTTTGTTCAGAAATTCGTGCCTTCCCCTTAGAGACTTTATATCCTTATTCTGCCAGAAAGTGTAAAGTAAGGATTGTATTTTGATCTGAAGCTTCCTTAGTTTTACTGGCAATCAGTATGTCATCCACATATTGGAGTAAGACTCTCTCATTTAACTGGAGATCCTTTCAACCCTTGGCCAGGGCTTTCCCAAAGATGGCAGAGCATTTCTGAATCCTTGTGGGAGTACCATCCAGCAATATTGTTGTTTTACATTTGTCTCTGGATGGTCCCATTCACAGGCAAACAGTTCTTGAAATTCAGGGTTTAGGGGTATGCAGAAAAAGGCATCTTTTAAATCTAGAACTGTAAACCAGCAAAAGTCTCCAGAGAAAGTTGTAAGCAGAGCATAAGGATTTGGCACCACCAGACGTATGTCCTCTACAGTTTGGTTAATGGCTCTCAAATCCCGTATGAAACAATAGTGTCTGGTCCCAGCTTTTTGTACCAGCAGGATGGCAGTGTTATACAAGGATTGACATGGTCAGATTAATTGGCATCTAAGAAAGGTAGCTATCAGAGGATTTACACCCTCTTTCGCATGCCTCTTTAAAGGATATTGTTTCAAGTTTGGAACCGTGGCGCCTGGGCAGAGTTTTACCACTGCTGGATCAGTCCCCTTGGCTCTTCTCGGCCTCCAGTCAGCCCAAACACCCTCTCTCACCTTTCGTAGAACTTCTTCAGGGATTTCTGACTGAGTTTGTCTCCCAACTGCAACAGGGTGACCTGGAGGGCACAGGCGTGCTTTGGGAGGACTTTAATGTCTACTTTCTCCAGTGAAAAAGCCACTTGGGCATTTAATTTTATTAGTAGATCTCATTCCAACAATGGGATAGGGCACGCCATGATAGAAAGCTGTGCTTTAGATATGTTTTCCCTATGTGACACTCGAGGGGTTGTAGGAAAGGTTTATGAGAGACTTCCCCAGATACACCAGTAATTGACGTGGTCTTGAGGACAAGGGGGGCCTGTCTGGTGTTTATCACAGAATAAGTAGCTCCAGTGTCAATTAGAAAGTCTATACGTTTTCTTCCATGGCAATTGTCACCCAGGGTTCCTTGTGGGAAATGTCAGCGGTGCTGATAGAATCTGTCAGCAAACTGGGGCATCTGGTTAGGCATAGTGGTTTCCTCTCTGGACTTCCAAGAATAGTTGGGACATTCCCTTTCCCAATGGCCTTCCTGCTTGCAATAGGTACACTGCCTAGGTCCCAGAGTCAGATACCCGAGGTGATTGGAAGAAGGGGACCCTCCGGGGTCTATCCACACATGTCTGCATCTTCCTGTGGGCAGTTGTGATCTCAGTTGATTGCTGTGGCAAGCAGGGCAGCCTGTCATCGCATTTCCTGTTGTTTCTGTTTTTCTTGTATCTGGTTCCAGTTGCCAAACACTTTAAAGGCAATCTCAACAAGTGAGACATGGGCATCCCTAATCCTCCTTCCAATCTTTGTAACTTTTTCCTTGTATCTGGGGTACTCTGGCTGATAAAAGTCATATTGATCAGTCGCATGTTATCTGGATATTCCGGATCAATATCAGTATACTTTTTGTAAGCTTCACAGACTCTTTCTAGGAAGGTTGAAGGGTTTTCTTTTGGTCCCTGTTGCACCTCCTGGACCTTACTGATGCTCTTCAGTTTTGTGACACCCTTCTGCATTCCGGTTATTGAGCATGCTTTGTAATGGTTTAACCTTGCACGGTCTCCAGGGTCGTTGGGGTCCCAGTCTGGTTCAACCCTGGGTATGGCCTGTACCGCTGGAACCCTGACTGGATTGTTAGGTTGTAGCTCATGAAGTCTCTCAACCTCCTGATGAGGCTTGTCCTGCACCATCCTACGTTGCTCTGGAGTGAGGAGGATTTTCATGAGGGCCTGAATGTCAGCCCAGTTAGGGTTATGGATAGCAAAGATAGATGTAAATAAACTTTCCATCTTTCGGGGATCATCTCAATATGCAGGCATGTTGCTTTTCCAATTGCATAAGTCTGAAATTGAAAAGGGGGAATGCAAAAATGCTCTGGGCTGGCCTTAGTCATCAAGACCTGCAGGGACTTGCCCTAATGGGAGTTGCCCTGCATGGGGTGGACCATTCCCTGGGCTGAATTGAGTACCCCAATGGGTATGAAGAAGGGAGAGCATTCCTTTCTGACTATTGAGCAAAGGCAGGTGCAAAGATGAGCCAGTGGCTTCAGGGGGTTCATCATGCCCTTTCTGTTCATCTCCAACTGTGCCCCCAGCATACGGTGGAGGTGCTGTAGGAGATAGCAAATAAGGAAGGACAAGGTCATCCTCTGACTGATTCTGAAAGGACAAGTTTTCTCTCCAGATCCTCCCTCTGAATCATGATCTTACCTCTCTTTTGCAAATTCTGATTTTGATATAAAGACATAAAAGATTGCCCATAGGGAATATCATCCCATTTCTCTTCCCTTTGACAGAATAGGTCTAATTACAAGAAGGTATCATAGTTCAAGGATCCATTCTCAAGGCACACCTAATTCGACCCCAGTGAGTATTGGGACCAGGTCATGTTGCAAAAGAAAATCAGTTTCTTTTTATTCATGGGCTTATAATCGAATATCACCCAATTTTGAAGAATGCAACCCAATGGGCTGCAATTAGATATGCCATTTACATTTCCCATTCTAGAGGGGGCTTCTTCTAGGTGGCTTCAACAAACAAGGTCTTTCTGGAGATGGTTTTTACGTTCTGACTGTGTGGTGCTTACAGGAACAACTCCCCCAAGAATGACCAAGGGGTTGGTTTTTTCCTGTACATTTCTTGACACCAACAAAGTTCAGGTGAGTGAGCCCCAGATAAGCAGCTGCTGCTGCTTGTTTCACCATGAACAATGAAGGGGGAGGTCCGTAAGGTACATTCTTCGGGGGGCTTCCCTGTGAGGCCACTGCACATCATGGGCAGATGTTCCAACACCTCCATAAAGTCCCCAGCTACTTGAAAATGTCCCAAAGGCCTGGAGGGAACAGTACCACTTGTCTTCAGAGTCAAAAGATCCTCATAAAGTTAGTTCCTAAAGGGAATTTGTTACAGTCACCAAGAAATTAGCCCCCAAATAGCCAATTCAGTTTAGACAAACAACATTAATATACAACGATATACAATACAATTCTACATATAATATAGATCAGAGTGCTAGCCAGATCGCCCACCAAGAGTGCTCAGAACCAGATTACCAGGAGCACCTTGCATGTGAACCTTTTATCCTGTCTCTAATTATCCTGAATCCAGGCCCAAGATTCAGCACTCAGCCCACCAGGATTCCCTAGAATACAAGTCAAATTTATATTTCCAGGAGATCAAACAAGAGAGACAAGATAAGAGAGAGTTGCTTTCTTAAGGTTGCTCACCCAGAGATGTCTTGATCTAGAAGTGCAATCTTTTCTTAAAAGTGAATGTAGCGCTGAAGAGTCGGTGGTGCTGTGGTGAGGAATCAGGATCCCAAAGGTCAAACCTCCAGACTAAAACAGTCCAGGTGGCTGCTCACGGTTGATGACGAAGGCCAGAGCCACATTAAGGGGCCACTGAGCTTCTGGCAAGCAGTCAAGAGACCAGAGGTCCCTTCATGTCTGCCAAATTTGTTACAAAGAGAAGGCTCACTGCCTGATGTGCATAGAAGCCAACACTATAGCACTGGCTTTTGAGAGGAGAAAGAACTTTATTGCATGGCCAACCAGCAAGGAGACAGGAGGCAAGGCTCAAATCTGTCTGAAGTGGGGACAGACTTTTAAGGAGTTGGGAGACGGAGTGAGTATACAAAAATGCTAACTTGGAGGAATCTGATTGGAAGGGGGGAGAGTAACAGTCATTTAAGTCTGATGTGCTACAAATCAAGAGACCCCTCACTTCTTATTAGGTTCCCCATTCTACTTTCTCTCGACAATGAGTTCTGTAGTTGGGAAATTTTTGGATCGTAGGCAGCTTGAGGTCATCATACAGTTTCTATCTTCTGAGCATGCTCCAGCTACATGACTTGCAGTTTTTGCTTGTCACCCCTGCAAACAACTTTCAATACAACATTGTTATTGATACAATAGGATACAAGAGGGCCAATAGGAATTGTCCTATGATGGTTACAAAACCAGGGCTTCTTGGAGAAAAGCCTGATTTCACTGTTGTGGCAGAAAAAAAACCAAGATGAGCATGGAACATCCTGTTCTGTCACAAATTAAGTGCTCAAGGAGTTATGGAGACATACCAAAAAGACATAGCAGCCAGACTGAAGGGGATCCAATTGACCAATCTTGGAGAATCTGAGCCTCAAAGTAAATAAGAATAGTAAAGAGGGGACAGCCCAGTGGTGTAGTGGTTCAGTTCGCATGCTCTACTTCAGCAGCCTGGGGTCTGCAAGTTCAGATCCTGGACACAGGCCTACACACTGCTCATCAAGGCATCCTGTGGCAGTGTCCTACCTACAGAAAACAGAGGAAGGGGGCAGGCCCCGTGGCCGAGGGGTTAAGTTCATGCGCTCTGCTTTGGCAGCCCAGGGTTTCGCTGGTTCAGATCCTGGGCGAGGACATAGCACCACTCGTTAGGCCACACTGAGGCGGCATCCCACATGCCACAACTAAACAGATCCACAACTAAAATATACAACTGTGTACTGCGGGGATTTGGGGAGAAAAAGCAGGAAAAGAAAAAACAGAAGAAGATTGGCACAGATGTTAGTTTAGCAACAATCTTCCTCAAGCAAAAAAATTGGAAGATTGGCAGGAGATGTTAGCTCAGGGCTAATCTTCCTCATCAAAAAAAAGAAAAAAGGAATAGTAAAGATTAGCACTCATTAATTGAGACAAGAATGCATGAGTCCATACTAACATAAATAAATGAATGAATGGATGAATAGTTTGGTAAGGGAGAGATATTTACATATTCTCAAGTTACTTACCCACAAAATATTTATTAATTATTGAAAGAAAAAAGGCAATTTCACTGAGGAAAAACCTGATAGGCACCACCTTACTGAGGTGATCAAAGTTAACATCACCAGAAATAGGACATAGAGAAATCACATTCCATCTGATAGGATGCAATGAGAGGAACACAGCATTACACATGCAATATCCCTCTTAAATATGAAAAAAACGGAATCAGGTTCTGAGAAGATATCTGACAAACCCAAATTAAAGGACATCCCAGAAAATAACTAGGCATATAATTTTCAAAAAGTAGATGTCATAAAAGTCAAGAAAAGATAGCAGAACTGACGTAGAATGATGGAAGCTAAGGAGACATGATAACAAAACACTAAGTGTGATTCTGGACTGGATCCTTTTGTTGTTGGGACGTTATTGGGATTACTGGAGAAATGCAAATTGGCTCTGAGCATTATATGATAGTAATGTTACTTTCTTGATTATGATCATTTGATTTTGGATTGTGCTATGTAAGAGAATGATCTAGTGCGTAGAAAGACCAAAGTATTTGGTGGTTATGAGGCACCATGTTTACAGCTTACCTTCAAACAGTTCAGGAAAAAACTTTCTTTGTACTGTACTTGAAATATTTCTATAAGTTTGTGATTATTAAAAAAACAACTACTACATTATTTCTGAGAATATAAATAATGATATGGTAGAGATTATGCTTAGATGCCAAAAATACTTTTGTCCAGGATCTGGTCCTGAGTCCTATAGATGAAAAATATTTATTTGTAACTGTGTTTAGAAGTGATGCATATATTGGAGAGACCAACTTACATTAATCAAATTCACAAGACGAGGCAGTATAAGTCACGATGAAACATTGTTTGACTACAATTGTTTAAGAGTACAACATCCGAGGAGATCAACCCTTCAAAATCATTAGTGAAATGTTCTCTTCCTGCAAAGGAAATCTTTAATGGAAGTTCTAAGTAAATCAGAAGAGTATGTTAGGTAAACATGGAGTGAGAGGTAAAGAATGGCTAATGGCTGACGCCATCAAGTTATTATAAGTACATACATATTTTTCCATTATGTATGGTAGTCGTGGGCTTTAAAGTCAAAAAGACCTAGATTCAAATTCTGGCTCCAGACTTTATTTATGTGATCATGAGGAAATTAATTAGCCTCTTTATGCCTCAGTTTCCTCACTCAAAAAGTCAGGATGGTAACTTTGCAGGACTAATTTGAGGATTAAATAAACTAATGCATGTAAAACATTTAGCACACAGTTTATACTAAATAAATGTTAACTTGCGGTAAGTGGGCTGTGTAACTGCCTCTGAGAGGCAGAGGCCCCTTCTCTTCTAGACAGGCTTGGACATATACTGGTAAATTCTTCCTCATTGCCTTATATTTCCAGCCTGCCTGATAAGTCTCTACTTTGGGTTAACTCACTATTTCTGCAGCTTGGGTGAACATGCAATCAATACGCTAGAACTTTCGAAAAAATAGTAAACCATTCTTTTATAAGATGCTTAACCAAATGCCTGGAATAGATTAGGAGCTTAATGTATATTTGATGAGTGAATAATTCCATGAATAAGTGATAGCCTTGAATAGAATCTGGATGTCTTCAAAAGTCCTTAGTCCTCGCTTATAGATTATCAATTATGATAGATTATTTATATAGTTGTCTAACTTTAGTCATTATACAGAGATTTTTTTCCTTAATTTTATTCTCAAATTATATCCTTAAAGTTTTAGAGTTGCTTTGAAGGTGTGAGATACATTTTGGAAATATAGTGTAAAACTTAGCCAAAAAATTTTATTCTGGGCAACTTATTCTCTGGTGATTCCAATGCTTGAGTTGCTACTCTACTGAAATGCAGACTCAATGTATAAAATAACATCATAAATGCCTAATAATTTAACGTCATTTCCAGTAATGCCCAAATTATTCCCTAGGTTGTTCATTACATGTATACTATATTACAAATTCCATTTGGGGTAGAGTATCGTGTTTAATCGAAGTTTACAGACTCTATTGTAACTAACATTTATCCAAAACAACAAAGAAGGAAGAAAGCATTAGGTTTAAGAAACAGCTCATACAAAGTTTTAAGTATCTAGGAAGAGTTAAACTATTCTATTTTTAAACGCTTTAAAGTATAACTGGTATCTATAAGCAAAAATAGTTTTAAACTACAGTATTTTTTTCCGGTTAAAAGAATATTTCTTTTTTCCTTTTGAGAAATTGATGTGTCGGATCCCCAAGCTTCTCTTTCTTTGCCTCAATCCTATTTCACTTTCCGAACTAAGAAGAAAGAGGGCAGGAGAGGTAATGTCAGAGGGTCCAGTGATAACAATAGTTTTCCTGAGTGATTGGACACAAATAATTTGTACATCCTTGCTCTCGGGGCCACACATGAACAAGGCAGTCTCTCAGACCTTGCCCTGAAATCACCTCATCAGCAAGATGAGCGGCTTGACCAGCACTAAAATTCTCTACCTGGCAGGCTTAGTTCAGTCTCATGTCAAACCACTTTTCATTTCCTCAGAAATCCTAATGAGGCACCTGGACTTGAAAGTAATCCATCTTCTGCTTTCTGAAGGACTAAAATTCTCAGGGTCTCCTAGCAAACAGGTTTTAAGAGCCAGGGAAAAAATCCCACTTTTCCCTCACATAAATAAGAATATCTGGGAATAGACGCTGTGTGTCTGACAAGAGAAATGATATCACAGAAGTATTGTTCTTTTGACCCATTTTCAGCCACTTTGCATCATGCAAATAGCAGTTGTTTATCATCTCATGGACACTCTTAGATGAAGCTATATGACGTTAATTAATATCACTACGGGTAACCCTTAAGCTCTGAGCCTTGCAATTGGTATTGGCTAGGGGCAGAAAAGCGACATCTGCCAGGAAGCATTTATTTATTCAAGAGATTTTCTAGAACCCATCACCATAATCCCTTCCCACAAAAGTGAAAACTTCCAGTTACATAAATCATTCGCAGGTTGTGACGCTTAAATTGAACAATTGCTCTGACTCCCAAAATAGCAATTGCCTTATTGGAAGGGGCTTAAATTAAAAAAGCAACACATGACTCCCACTCCCCCTATTCTCCTGACAGAATGCACTGGAAGCATTGAATCCCTTATTGTTTCAAACCACACATCAAACATGGTCCAGCTGTGCTACAATGTCGCCCACCCACCAATTGTCGTTGGCCCAAAAGGAATAGGTTTTTTAAATTAATTATATAAATAAATAAAGGAAATGCCATAAACTGAATGATTCATGTTTCTCCAATTTTTACATATTTTCTCCCCTTTTGCAATCTACTTTAATAATTTCCAGCTATGAATATTGCATGTCCTTCTCCAGTTAATTATTTATGTTCATGAAACACAGCACTTACTGTGCCTTCTAGGATTCCAAGTTGAACACACTTTCTAGCCAGTCACAGAGAGGAATTACAACTCAGAGAGGGTTTTGGTTTGTGCAAAATATTTTAGGATTTTCTTTTTAATTCAACATTCACCAATGCATTTTTTCCTACAAAATAATTCAGTCTGTCACTTCAATTCTTGTTCTTTGAATGCCACTTATATATTTAAAATATCTCTTGCAACCCCTCACAATAGAGACCACCTGTCAAATTTCAGAAGTCCAGCCTACACTATAGCTGTTTAGCAACTTATAACGAATGACTCAGGACTACGAAAACTCAAAGTTTAAGAATCTTTTTGTTTTTAGCGCAAAACTCTTTCAATCAGAATCTCTGGTTATCAGAAATACTTCAGTTCTACTAGAAACGGTCTTCCCAAAATACTGGACCAACTTTAGAGAATCCTGGTTCTTTACTTATTCAGAGGGAAAGTTTGGAGGGAACATACTCAGAAGACTATTGCCTCATGACTTCTCTTCTTAACATATCTATTAGCAAACAGCCAGATTGATTTCTAGGGAGTTTCAGGTCTAGTTTTCTGATAGAACACAATAAAGAATGAAATGGCTAAAGATGATCTCCACTAGAAAAAAGGGGAAAATAAGCTGGAAGCATGGATATTACACTCATTGTAAAGTGAATTTCTAGACACTGTAAGAATTATGGACAGTAGATGGCTTGAATGCCCTTTTTAAGAAAAAGAATATAAGGGGAGAAGACACTTGTGTGAATGCTCTTTATACGCTCATAAGATCATGAAGAGCAATATGTTTAAAGAGCTTCATAAAAATATAAGCAAAAATAAATATTGAGGAAGCAAGCGAAAAAGGGAAATTTAACTGCTCTTGACCTGCTGAAACAATTAAGATAGTCTTAATTTTTTAAACTTTGCTTTTATTATGTAATTTTTTTCTAAAAAGTTAACATTCATAAAAAAAGAAAAAGAATATAAAGTTAGATACAAAGTGAATAATATTTAGAGTGAGATAAAAATCACAACAAAATATAATTTTTAAAAGCTGACAAATAAACATTACAAAAAACCAAAAATAACAACATTTTATTAATTCATGATCTGGTACACCTCTATAATATTTTTTTTAGAGATTCCACATTTCTTTTTCTTTTTTTTTTAAACTGGCCCTGAGCTAACATCTCTTGTCAATTTTCCTTTTTTTTCCTCCCCAAAAACCCAGTACATAGTTGTATATCCTAGTTGTAAGTCCTTCTAGTTCTTCAATGTGGGATGCTGCCACAGCACAGCTTGATGAGCGGTATGTAGGTCTGTGCCCAGGATCCAAACCAGTGAAGCCCCGGCCACCGAAGCGGAGCGCACAAACTTAATCCCTATGCCACCAGGCCGGCCCTTCACCTCTATCATATTTTTATTTCTTACATTTTTCAGGCTACATGCTCTTTGATCATGTCTTCATGAAACAATGATTTTTTTAAAAGATAAATTACTTTTCCTCTAGTGTGAGTAATGGACATTTACTTTTTATGATTGATAATTTAGAAATGCTTCTTTCAGCTTTAAACTTGTTTTTGGTAATGTCAAAATAAATTTTTCATGATTGTTATCAAATTTGGGACAATTCCTAATAATGTCTTATGTATATATGAGTTGTACAGTTTGGAAGAATTTTCCACAGGCAAACGTCAGTTGCTTCTTCTCCATTATCCAAATACTTGTGCTGCAGGGTATCAGCATATTGGAGCGTACGAATATTACTACAAGTTATTCCTACACTAGCACAACCAACATGGCTGAATTACAAGTGAAGCTGAACCAAATAAATATACCCCACTCAAGCCAATCAAAATGTATCCTCAACTCCACTTTTATTTAGCAAGACTCTCTAAATGCCCATGGTCACTCCAATGACACTCCCTGAGAGTAAGAAGCTCTGAAGCTGGATGTCATTAGCTTTGTTGTAAATGATAAATCTCTGATTATTGCCCTGGTAGGGAAGGAAAAACAGATATTAATATCAACAAAATGCAAACACTTTATGAGCATGGACTTCTGGAGAACAAATATGGGAAATGCTACGATATTCAGTATTTGAAATCCAGCCAATGCTGCATTAATAAAGGAAGATAAGGAAGATTTTTAACATATTGTCTTACACAAGAATTAAGAAACTGATGCCATGTTTCCTATTTCAACATTTTGAGGTGACCTTTATAATTTCTTCAATGTATCTAGGGGATTGGCTGAATTATCTCAATGTTATGTACGATTAGGTTAATAAATCTGAGAAACAGAACAAGTTTGCAAGCAATTTCTAAGAATTTCTTATGAAGCAAGCAATTCTAACAATCCTAATTGATTCTAATTCTAGAATTCCAGTTTAATTCTAATTCAATTAACAAATAGCAATTTCTAAGCTTACAACAATAAAACAGTGATTCATCTTTGTCCCATCCGTTTGTCATATGAAGGGTATTTCTGAAAAAGTCTTTTTTTCTAAAGGATCCCTCCCAGTTTTTTAAACTTGATTCCTTTGTACTCTAGATGGAGCACTTAGGCTTCTACTTTCACTTTTTGTTTCATCAAGACTGAATTACAGTCATGGAGGATTCAGGAAAAGTTTCCTTTAGAAGGCTTTACTGGTGGTCTTCAAAAATAATTGAGGGATTTCAACTCTTCCATACAAAATGGCTCCTTCTATCCAAATAGCCGTGTCTGTGTTTTAATGATTACTTTGTCAAAGCAGATTTGGTCTCCTGATTTCTGGTTCATAAATAAGGAATGAGTGTGTTGCCTAGTTCCTCATTATTTTAAGAGGTCTATGAACATTTCTTAAAAGGGTTAAAAAAATTACAAAGTAAAAACAGTCAACAATCAAGAGTGAAGTTGGCCAAGCTTCTCATATTAGCCTATGTAGTCGTTGTGTACTTGTGCCCATGGCAACATCAATGTTGGTCCTAAATTTAACGTTGTGGCTGAATGTTCCAGGAGCAATGATATTCAGGGGTTTTACGATGTTTTTGTTCTTTCTTTCTTTCTCTTAAATCAGATTTGTTACAGATTCAATCATCCATTAAGTGTCCTGTAAATTCCCAGTGATAAGATAATATGATTTCTTGTTTCCAGGGACATTGAATGAAAAAAATCAGAGCACAGGTATCTTAACATTTTGCATTAGAAAGCAAACTAACATTATAAAAACACACAGCTTTTGAAATTCAAAACTATAAAGACTCCATATAATTAATGACCCATTTTACTAGATAAAAATAAAAGACATAAAAAAAGATTCCTATGGTCACACTATAAAGTAACTTAAGATTTGTAGGACTTAAAATAATTATTAAAGCTTAGACTAAATTTTACAGCTTTGTTTGTGTTTTGTGCAGAAAGAATGATTTATTTCTGAAATATGAAAGTGGACTGGAAACTCCCCCTAGTGCATTTCTTTGTGACGGAGAGGACAAGCCAGCTTCACATGCAGTAAATTACAGCGGTAAGGACTGGGATTTCTTCAACTCAGCTATATAAAACACACCAACCTTCTTTTCCAAACAGGACTGAGAGGCAGCAAAATAGCCATAATCAGTGTGTTCTGCTCCCTAAAGTAAAATAGCCGTGAGATTGAAAAAGAAGTTTCTTTCTTCCAGCTTTGAAAGAAGCCACGTTTGCCTTAAGTGTTTCCTATAAGGCTATGTATGCGTTTATCCAAGGTAATTTTTGACTGAGGTCAACTGAAAAAACAATGCCTTTTAAATAAATTGATCATTACTAGAAAAACTGAATGCCTTCCCTGGCCTTCAAGGCATTGAAACTCATCCTTTGTGCCCCCTTCGGATGATCCCAAGCATAGTCCTCTCATAGTACTTAATGCTTGGTATTGCAATTGCCTGTTTGCTTGTCTGTTTCTCCCACCAGAGCATGGGGGATCCTTAAAGGTGGGTAATGTGCCTTGTTTATCTTTATTTCACCAGTGCAGGGCCTGTGGAAGGCACTGATCAAATATTTATTGGATGGATGGGTGGATGGATGGATGGATGGTTGAATGGATGCATAGATAAAGCACAGATGAATGAATAAAAGTAAAATCAGAAATATTCTAGGTTTTGGAACCAAGTAATCCTCATGTCTTTTTATAGACATAGCTGCACATATATTTAAATAAGGATAATTAACACCCAAAGTGCTTACAAAACTACACCTAAAACAAACGAGTAATTTCTAAAGTTTCTACTGCCAAAAAAGATCGCTTTGAGGAAAGCTGATATAAAATAATAGTTCTAAATTCTATTACTAATAACAATAATAATCCACACTTCTTGAGGGTCTCCCATCCACTGGTAGAGTATTAATTGTTTCTCACGTATTTATTTCTCACAACACTAATGGGGAAACCAAGGCAACAGAGAGGTTCTGTTGTCGTCCTAAAGTCACAGAGTAAGTGAAAGAGCTAGGGCTTGAATTCAGACACTCCGAATATAGGGTTTGTGTGCTTAATCACTACGCTATAATCTTCTCTTTAGGTAGAGAGACAAAAAGGGAAATATGACCTTGATCCACAAATTTAATGTGAGCCTAAATTACTGACAATGGAAAGAGAATTATTTCTGGAAAAGAAAAAAGCGCCAAGTTCAAGCATTTCCATTAATTGAAAAATGAATTTGTTGAAATACCATGCAATCACTTGATGCTGCTTTGCAGCAACACAGAGAACAGATTTGTCCAAGAGTTTTTATAGATTATAATCACTGTGCAAAGATAGTGAACATATTACACCAGAGCTGGCAAACAGGTCCCAGCTTTTGTGCCAAAGTGATAACTTCCTAGAGATGAACGCTGGGGCTAATCAGGAGAACACCCCAGTCAACCAGTACCACCTGCCATGAATGCCCAGGAGCCCTGCCACGGAACACATTGCCCCGTGTGCTGTCCTTCTTCTAGAAGCATTGTTGGGATGCATTTCTAGCACAGTAGTTCTTTAATCAGGTTGAATGTCAGACTGATCTGTGGCGCTTTTGTGAGATACACATACCAGGGAAAGACAATTCTTGACTTCCATAAGCTTACAGCACTGGGAGGAAAACTCAAAGCAGATTGTAATGCACAATAAAAACACAAAATATCTTCCCATGTCTTCAAAAAGTAGGTAACTACTTCAAGACTGAAGACTTGAAAATATTTCTAGTTGAATTCATATATGCCTATGCAATTAAATATTTACCTACTTCAGGTAGCAATGCAATATGCAATTTGATAGAAATATTAGGAGTATACATATGTTGTCTGTAACATTTTAATTTTAAAGGGTATTTTTTAAATGTGTAAATTATCAGCCAATAAAAAATAAAAGCAAGATAGGAAAAAAGCAAATGAGGAAATATGGTCCCATGTGGTTGTTGTGACAAACCAGTAACATCCTCACAATCTTTCTGGAATCTAGTTTGTTAGCTTCAGTTGAAGGGATAAAAACAATGCAGTTGAAGGAGTAAACTCTTTAATTTGTATTTCCATTTCAAGTGGCAAAAACTCGATATCTTCCCAAGTAAAACATTATAAATGAAAGCTCTTTCAATAACTGGAGAAGCACTAAAAGAATTTTAGTTACACGAAACATCTTTTGAGAATAAGGAAAGGGAAGAATATCAAAGAATCCTGAAAGTTACTTTTCTTTTTTATCACCACACCAAAATAATAGAGTTCTGAAATATTAGCATGTGAAGGGTAATCTCTGAGACCTTTTGCCACCTCCTAAAATGAAGAAAGGTTGCATACATTTTTGTCTTCCTGCTATGAATAATAAGAAGCCATGGGATTCCTTGTAGCAGGCCTGGAATAATTATGAAATAGCTGATTAAGTTCAAAGTTAGTATGGAAATCTGTTCTTTTAAAAGTCTCTCGTAATCTATCTCTAGAGAGAGATAATTCTATCAAATTTGAATTAATCCATAGATAATGGCAAGACTATCGCCCACTATTATGTGTCTATATATGAGATATGAATATTGCATGGACTCTCAGATTTCACATAAAAATAACTCAGGGCCAGATTACAGAGGATTAATTGTAAACAGTACGAGTTATGACAATCACCCCCAGAAAGGGATTAATCAACTTCAAACACATAACTTGACCTAACAATAATAGCCTAACCACAGATAATTCTTTCAAGAGTGGATTTTCTAAATGCAGGTCACACAATGATCCCTTCACAGATCCAATAAAACATTTAAAAAATTACCCTATCTGGTATCATTATAAAGTATAATCAGGTCCCAGGATTATCATCACTATTGAAGCCTATAGTAGAATTAATTGTTCCTCATTTCAAGTCAAAAATAGGCTCTTTATCAGGAAACCTAAATTAAAGCATCCCCAAAAGTTCCCATTTTGAATAGTTAAGCAAATTATTAGTAGTTGGGATGTAAGTACTTATTCGTTTTATCTTTTGTTCGTGCCTGGTTTCTATTGTTTCAGATTTGAATCCATACATGTACCATACACTCAGCCAAAGCTGCACAATATAAATAGAATTTTCTACATATTGGGATACATTGTTCAAAAGGTCTATGGAAAATGCTAACAAAATAGGTCTGTACTTTGTGTAAGAATATCTGTATTAAGGGTTTAATTTTTTTCAAATTGTGATAAAATACATATAAAATAAAATTTACCATCTTAACTATTTTTAAGTGTAGGGTTCAATAGTGTTTGGTACCTTCACATTGTTGTGCAGCCAATCTCCAGACTCTTCAGCTTGCAAAACTGAAACTCTATATCCATTAAACAACAGCTCCTCCTTCTCCCCTCCTCCCAGCCCCTGGCAACAGCCATTCTATTTTCTGTCTATGAGGTTGACTTCTCTAGGTACCTCATATAAGTGGAATATTACAGGATTTGTCTTTTTGTGATTGACTTATTTCACTTAGCATAACGTCCTCAAGCTTCATCCACTTTGTAGCATGTGTCAGAATTTCTTTTCTTTTTGAGGCTGAATAATATTCCATGATGTGAATTTATCACATTTTGTTTTTCCATTTAATCATTGATGGACTCTTGGGTTGCTTCCTCCTTTTGGTTATTGTGAATAATGTTATTATGTACATAAGTATACAAGTAATTCTTTGAGATTCTGCTTTCAATTCTTTTGAGTATATACCCAGAACTGGGGTTGCTGGATCATATAGAAATTCTAATTTTAATTTTTTGAGGAACCACTATACTGTTTTCTGTAGTGGTTGCACCATTGTACACTCCCGCCAAGAGTGCACAAGGTTCCAATTTCTCTCTGTACATTCTCACCCACACTTATTTTTTTGAGTTTTATTTTAACGTAAATTAAATCTAGTGTTTCTAAAGCAGTCTTAACCTAATGTTTCTAAATTAGGAAATGCCCAATTATGATTTTTTCAAATATTGTATCTAATATCCTTGCTGGGGATGAAATCTGAGATTTTTCCTTTCTATAGGAGAAGATTGTTAAAGATGAAGGTGAGGAAAATAAACTTCTCTAACAATTGTGGGTAACAGGCAAGCCCTACCACCCTCCCACAAAATACCTGATGTGATGCTTTGTATAAAGTATATGCTCAGGAAATTTTTTTAATAAATGAGATTAAATGTTTTAATTTCCCATAGAGTTTTAAAATTCAAGGTGAATTTCAAGATTCTTTGGGGTTAAGGACAACATTTTTAGGTTATTACTCTACCCTCATCTGTATGACAAACATTACCTCACTTGGTAACTACCTAGTTTGGTTATTGTGGGGATTAAATGAATAATTCACGTAAAGCACTCAGAACTGCCCACTATAAATTTAACAAATGTTCGCTATGATCATTTTTTTTTAAAGATTGGCACCTGAGCTAACAACTGTTGCCAATCTTCTTTTCTTTTTTGCTTTTTTTGCTTTTTCCCCCCAGTACACAGTTGTATATTTTTAGTTGTGGGTCCTTCTGGTTGTGCTATGTGGGATGCCACCTCAACATGGCCTGATGAGCGGTTCCATGTCTGCACCCAGGATCCGAACTGGCAAAACACTGGGCCATGGAAGCGGAGCGCGCAAACCTAACCACTCAGCCATGGGGCCAGGCCCTGCTATGATCATTTTAATAATTATTTGAATATTGTAAAAAGAAATAGATAAGAAAGTATTATCAAATGCCTAACAATGCCCTTAGTAGTATATCAGGCCCTGTGTTGAACATTGTCAAAATAATGATAATTCCTGCCCTTCCAATATAAAAATATAGTTTAATTTGAAAGGAAAGAAAGATAAGTACAAAAAATGTAAAGTATAATGCAAGGTAGGACTGAAATACCTCCTTTTGAAATCCCCTTCATCTGACATCATGACTTTGTATGATTCTTGTTCTCTTAATACTTCTTCCTCTTTCTTTTTGCCCACCCGTGTCTGATTTTGACCTCAGTCTTCTAGTCCTCTTTTTGACCTGTTCTCTCCCTTGGTGATTTTATCTGCTCTCATCTCGCCATCATGGGGATGATCACAGTCTGAATGTCTTTCTCTCAAAACTGTTGATTCAACTACCTGATGAACAATGAGATACCAGCGCCATTTTGAAAGCAAATCTAAAACTGAAGTGCCTGTTGTCATTGTTGTTGTTGCTATTGCTGATCCTTGATATAACGCTGTCAAAATCCTATAGTTCTTCTCCCTTATCTACAGAACAAAACATAGAAACCTTAGTCTGTGATTAAAAAACATTCACAATATAGCTTAAAAATTAGTTTTTCCACTTTATCCTCCCTACATACACTCTAAACTAATAAAACTAAGCTACACATAATTGTCCTTAAAGAACTTAAACAATTTTTTTCTTTATGCCTTGTGAATTTAGTTATCCCATCTCCGAATTGCCCTTTTCTTCATTACCTCCTATTGAAATCCTTTTCAGACACCAAGATCCAGCTCAAATTCTGATTCCTGCACCCCAACCAGCAGGAATGTCTCTCTGCTCTGGGCCTCATAGTTCTCTGTACATAGTCTACATCTATTCTGAGGCACCTTGTTTCTAGGTATATGTGAATATGCAGTAGATTGCCAGGCTCCGACAACGACTTCATTGTCTTTGAGTCTCCAAAAGGAATGAACAAATGAATGAATGAACAAATAAATAAATGGCTGAGTAAATGAGTGAACAAAGGAGGAAAAGTAAATGTAGGTTCTTAAAGGAAAATTAACTTTGTAATTGCAAAGAATGTAGGAGAGTCCAGAGTCAGGGAGTCACCCTGAAGACTGTTGTATCATTATAAATATAAAATTCAAGCTGGGACTGCCTCAACAGACTGGATAAGTGCGTGATTTAAACTACAAAACTGATAGTAATTTTTTATTGTAAAATGTATGTCTCCCATGGTACTTTTATTATACTCAACTATCCTTGCACATTTCATTTCAAAAACTAACCATACAGAGGGTATCTTAGTCTGCTTGGGCTGCCGTAACAAAATACTGTAGACTGGGTGGCTTAAACAACAGAATTTTTTTTTTGTCTCATAGTTCTGGAGGCTGGAAAGCCAAGATCAAGGTCCCACAGAGATCAGCTCCTGGTGAGACTGGTCCTGGTTTGTAGGTGGCCACGTTCTCCCTGTGTGCTCACATGGTGGAGAGCAAGCTCTCTGGTCTCTTTACAAGGGCATGACTCTCGTCAGGAAGCTTCACCCTCATAATCTCATCAAATCCTAATCACCTCTCAAAGGCTCGCCCCCCAAATACCATCATATTGGATGTTGGGGTTTCAATATGTGAATTTGAGGGGACATAATTCAGTCCATTGTAGTGGGAGAGGTGAGGAGATGTTTTACCTTTCAAACAGTTCTGTTCAACATTATATTAACCTTAGAGGCATTTGGCAAATTACCAGAAAAATCCTTGAGAATTCCAAAACAGGTCACACTATTCTCCTATTCAGACTTCTATGACTTTACCCACACAGCAATAGGGAGAGGAAAAGAATATATATATATTCTTATATATAATATATAGATACAGATATAGATCTAGATATCCTGACTTCCTTACTGTTGTCATCTGAGGTCCATAATATTCTCCCCAATATATGAAATTCCCACTCTATCAGTCAATACTTCAGTTAATACATTTTGAAACTTCCTGTTAAAATTTAAATCCTTAGCCAAAGTCAGAAGCAGTGTTATAATGAAACTAAAGACACTTGAGTTAAATGGGCCCTCACGTGCATGGGTTGCTGGGGAGGACTCTAGCAATGTGTCCATACTGTCTTATGTTTTTGTGAAATTTACCAAAAGGAGATTGTTTTTCTTTTACTTAAGGATACCCTCTAAAAGTGGATTAAGCTTCAAGCATCACAATACTTAGATGAACCTCTGCGTAGGAGGCGTAAAATAGCTAAAGAAGATGGGATCGGATTAACTAGACATCGAAAGATCTCTGAGATGGCAAACTAGTTTGTGGGGCTAGCAGGACGGGATACCCAGGACCGAGTGTTACCACAGACGCCCTGCAATGCTCCCACCTGTCTCATCTGATCCCAAGCACTGGGGATAATTCACGCTAACATTTTATTTAGTCTCCAGATGTCTTTTGTTACTGAAACTTACCTACAACTGGTTTCCTAATCAGTGCCCTGCTTAGAAACCCCAAAACTTGGTTTCCTTATTCACAAAATGAGAATGGAGTTAAAACCTATTTCCAGTGCTATTATAAACATAAAATGATATAACGTACATAGAAATTCTTTGTAAGCTATTCACTCTATACCTATTCCAGGCCCTCCATAATCTGGTCCTATATGAATTTTCCAGTCCTATATTCCTTGTGTATGATATGTTCTGGCCAAACTAGACTACTCCTCCAACTCTGAACTCAATTTGTAATTTTCTTTCTCCTTCTTCTCCCCAAAGCACCCCAGTACGTAGTTGTATATTCTAGTTGTAGGTCCTTCTGGTTGTGCTGTGTGAGACGCGGTATCCGCATGGCTTGATGAGCGGTGCTAGGTCCACACACAGGATCCGAATGGTCGAAATCCTGGACCACCAAAGCAGAGCACATGAACTTAACTCGGCCACTGGGCCAGCCCCTCAATTTGTAATTTTTGTTAGATCAACAACCACAGCAGAAACCAAAAAGTAAGCTCTCTGAGAGTTACCTCAAACAAACAAACAAGACCTCAGGGTTCGATTGTTTTATCTATTAACTCTTTTAAACACTTAAGCAACAAAAATTTCTCATGCTTTACGAACAGTTAACATCATTTAAAAAACCCATTAAAAAACCTCAACTTATGTAATGAAGCTAGCAAAACCAGAGACAAAAATATGTCAACATCTTCAAGTAAAAACAAATAAATGAAAATTTTTTTAATTGGTTAATTTCACTTTTTACATTACTGCAACAATAACAAAAATTCTAGTAAGTATAACTCAATGTTTCACTTAAGTCATGTTTTTCAAAATCTGGTGTGTGTTTCACGTGTTAGAATCATCGTGGTAGAGGGTGTGCTTCTAAAAACTTAAATTCTCAGCCTCATCCCGAACCTCCTGAGCCAGAATCTGCAGCATTGTTGCCATAGAGTCTGCATTTCAGCATTTGTTCCAAGTGATTTTTATGCAAACCAAAGTCAAAACCACCACAGTGACATTATCTGTCACAACCATATAACATTTGAATCAAGTAGGAATGCCAGAAATGATTAACATCAAGACATCTTGTAAGGTGAAGATTTACTTCAATAAACCCGAAAAGAAACCAAAAAAAAATCCTACACGATAGATGCTAAAAAGGCAGTCAACAAAATTCAACACCTATTCTTGTTAAAAAAAAAAAAAAACATAAAACCAAGACTAGAAGGATGCATCCTCAAAATGATAGAGAATAACCACTTTCAAGCAATATTTTCAAACAGAGGAAACGAACGTAAGAAATATTAGCAGGCTTTTTAACAGAAAAACATTAGCAGCCTTCTCATTAATAGTCTAAATGGGATATCAGAAATCTCCTGCATCACTTCGCATGGTTCTGAAGTTCTGGTGCAGACATTAAGACATGGGATATTTTAAAAAATCATTGTTGCAAAGAGGGAAACACAATTATAATTATTTTTAAAAACTATTATTCTAGCCAAAGAAAATCCAAGAGAATATACTGAAAAATACATAATTAAAATGAGAACATACTGTAGCTTTGGATCAGCAAAAAAAAGTCTATATACCAAAAATAACCACTTAGAATATTCATTTATTTGTTCAACAAACATTAACAGAATACCAAGGAAATCACTGAACAATTGAAGAATCATTGAAGAATATAGTGAATATAAAAACAAAACAAAATTTATAGAGATAATAAAGGAAACAACAAGCTTTAGAAGAAAATGAGATAGATAAATCCCAGGGAAGCCTAAAGAAGAAGAAAGAGAAATGATGGCTCAGAGCATGCGCTATGGAGCAGAGAGATGTCAGCTCACATCTTGGCTGGGTGACATTGAACTCATGCTTAACCTCCCTCAGCCAGCGAGCGCCATGGATCAGCAAATTCCCACCTACGCAGCAAATGCCGTTAGACGGTTTCAACCTGTCCTCTATCTTAGAACATTTGGGTTGTTTATGATGTTTTTGACAAATAAAGCTTTTAAATTTTTAATTAGCCAGATCGCTAAATCTTTTTTATGTGTTTGCCTCTTGGCATTACTTTCCATCTCTCTCCTTGGAATCTTCTTTTTCTAGCTCCCTTCCTAGGTTATTTTCTTTTGTCTGGGATGAGAAATCTTTAGTTGTCCATTCATTTTTTCTCAAGAGAGCCTTTTCACCACCTTCCCTTCTAGTAGAGATAGAAGTTTGCATTTTGTCAAATTAAAAGACATACTTTTTTTATTGTGATACCTTATGGAGGGGAGGTTTAGGTTGAATCAGGAACTAAAAGAGAAATAATTCCTGTTCTTAAAAGTATTTATCAACCTCAATATTTCTCTCTGTCTCTCTCTCTTATACACACACACACACTTATCCATAGATTTACTTTCCAGGGCTTATTTTCTCATCTATTCATGTTTTGTCTCTACTAGTAGAGACTATGAATTTTGTAAGATAGCTCAAGTCATTTTCAGAACAAGACACAATAAAAATAAATAATAATATCAGAATATTCTGCCTGGAGAGAGACAAGAAGTAGCTCGAGCTGTGTTCTCAAGAGAATAACCTTGGAAAGTTTCGTTACTACATCACTGTTTATCAAGAGATACAGAAGAGCTTACTGGGGAGGTACTTCATCCAAATCCCGTTGACGATGAGAGTGCTGAGCTGCCTATACTGGTACTTTGCGTGACCTCTCCCCACCCCACCCCCACCCTGCTGTTCTGTTTCCATCTTCTGGAGATTGAAACTGATCTGCATCAAGTCACTTGGGTTGAAGTCCTTTTGAGACTAACTTTTATGGTCTTTTTAACATTCATGTTCTTTCTCTTTCTTATGCAAAGATATCCTTTAATTATCTAATTCTGCTTCCTTGTGGTTGACTTTTTGGTAGAAGAATATTAATTCCTCAATCTGTTGCTATAATAATTGGCATCATCCTTAGACACTATTTTCGTGTGTCTTTGTTTTCAGAGGAATTCACTTAGGGGAAAACCTGGACCACCACCGACCCCATTAGGGCAGTCATACAGACGTATGAGGAAGTTGGAAATAAACGTTGGAAGCGCATATTGTTAGTTTCAGTGTGCATCCTGTTATCTGAAGAGTCGTGTTGCTGTAGTCCCTGAGGCTTGCATACCAGGAGGCAGATGTGACAGCATTTGGTAGTGGGGGATACTCAGAGCTGTGGGCCTGCTCAGACCTGCTCAGGCTCCTCAAACTAGCCATGACAACCAGTGTGTCTCCATGGAACTGAGGGAGGCAAGGAGAGCTCTGCCAAGAACACCCTTCTGTTCCGGCCCAGTGTATCATCCCTGAGCTAATAAACTCTTAATCCAAGCTAAATATGGCACTGAGCTCTAAGTAAACTGCAAATGTATGGTGCCTGGGCATCTGCACGCAATCCAGTGAACCAGAGTACTGTCTGTGACACGGACCAACTCCTTTGTCCGTCTCCATAGCACGTACTACAAATTCTCACCCCTTGCTCAAGGTTGCTACTTCCATTTATCACAGCCAGTGACTTCTAGAGAGACCAATGAGGCTTTTAGACAAGTTTAAAGGGTGGGAAGCAGACCACTCTGGTTTCAAGTTCCAGCTCTGCCACTTACCATATATGTGGCCTTATGCAAGTCACTTAACCTCTCTGGGCTGGTTTCCTCCTTCACCGGGTGTGGTGAGACTTAGAGCTGATAGCACAAGTACAGAGCTTAGCAGAGAGCCTGGCACATGAGCATTTAACATCTGTAGTACCAGCAGCACCAGGAGATGCCTCTGGTAAAGGTTCTTCTCTCACTGTGTGCCCAGGAGCTCATCCTCGCATGTCTCCTCCAAGACCTGCACTAGTCAGTGAGCCCCTGCGGCTCATGTCCTTCTCACGTCCCTCTCTTCGTGACCCCTCCTCTTCAGGCTTATAAACTGGCACTAGACTTTTCGTCATAAAACAAATATGAAAAACAAAACAAACAACAAAAACCTTCCTTGACTCTCTGTCTGGTTACTGTCGCCTTTCCCCTTCCCTTCATAGCCAAGCCATGTAAAACACTCCGGCAAGGATGCTTCAGTCTCCATTTTCTTAACTTTTCTTTCCTTTCAACCAAGTCTGGCTTCTACTGCCACTGTGCCACTGAAACTATCCTTTCCAAGGTCACTATTAACTGAAAAGTTACCAAATTCCTATTTTTCAATCCATGTTCGACCTGACTTTCCTGTAGCACTTGCCACAGTTGTCTGAAATGACCTCTTTCTCCACTATCTTTTCAGTCTGGTTTTCCCCTCTCTCTTGGATGCCATTATTTTGGCAAGTATTAGGTAAATCCTTCTCTACACAGCCTTAAATGTTGTGCTGGTTTATCCCTTAGCTGTCATCTTTATTCACTTTTCACACACTCCCTGGGCAATCTTTCTTAAACACACACTATCAAATTGTGCCCACCTACCTCCTAGAACTGGAAATGTCCTCAGATTTTGTCCAGGTGGCTTTTCCCAACAGCAAAGTAATGTTTGCCACTGTCCAATACATACCGGCCCTTGGCTGTCTTTGTTATCCCTCTTGAATGTGCTTTTCCTCTTCAAGTCTCTCTTGCTGCACGATACAGCATCACTTACGAAGAGCCCCTCCCTAATTAATTCCCACCCATCCATCCCTCAGCTCTCAGCTCCAATGTTGTTTCCTCAGTTAAGCCTTCCCTGAACTCCATCCTAGCACAAGGGCCTTACACTCTTGTTAAGAAAAATTCCCCAAACAAAGATGTGTTCCTTCACTTCAATAGCAATTTACATTGAATAGAGTGACTATTTAACCCGTAAAAACTCTCCAAACAGGGGTATAAACTTGAGGGCAAAAATCATTTCTGTTTTCACTAAACATTACAGTCCAATCCCTTGACATGGTGTCCCAAATAAAGTATCTGCTCCGACTTATAAAGGATGAATGATTCAACCCAGGAATCAAAGAATCATCCTGGACTCATATATCTACTCACTCTTGATGTCTTATTAGCTACCAAGTCTTACTGATTTTATTCTCTAAATATTGCTCAAAATCTCTTTTGTCTTTCCTAGTCCCTTTTCAAGTGCTTTTACTTAAACTTCCAAACTACTTTTCATCAATTTGGCAATAGCCTCTTTCTAATGTAAGTGTTGTATTTAATTACACAGATTCTGCATCCCACCGGCCCACGTTTATAACCCGGTTCTGCCATTTTCAAGCTCTGTGGCCCAGGGCAAGTCACTTCCCTTCTCAGTGCCTCCATTTCTCTATGAAACAGATTCCATAATAAAGTTGACCTCATATGATCATTGATGTGTCACATGCCAAGTGCTTCAAAGAGTGCCTTGCCCAGAGTGAACAATAAATCCAGCTTTGATTTTATTACTACTTTTTCTCCAGGTTTACCATTTCCCAAACAACCTCAACAAGCTACTAGAAACTCTAAAATGCAATTCCTGGTATACTGCAATACATGAACATCCTTTAAAGGCTCCCCATTGCCTAAGGCTGAGTTCGTGTGTAGAAGGTTATACAGAATCTAATATTTAGATGCTTCTGCTCAAAATAGTACCTTTATCTGGAATTATTCTCTCATTTCCATCCATCTGGTAAAGTCCTACTCAAGTTTTAAAATTAGCTCAGGCATCTCCTCCTCCATGAAGACTGCTCTATCCTAGGCAAAATTTGCTATCCTTCCTCCCAGCTCAAACAGCACCCTGGTCCTCCTTCCATGCAGCACTTGGCACAATTGTTTTGTAGTCATTGCTGACTTGCACTCACTTTTTTACCAGCTGTGAATTTCTTGAGGTCAGGAACTATGGATATTCAGATTGTGTATCTAGATTTTAAATATGCCTGTCACATGAATATTTGCTAATTGAATAAAGAACCATTCACTGCCAGCAGTAAGTATATTGTTTTGTTAAGAGAATCATCCATCTTATATACATGCCATTTCCTACACTTACAATCAAAATAATAGATGACCTCTTCAGGTTGGTGAAACGAGTACCTACTCTTTATACAGGGAACTGGGAACTTTCTAAAGTTTGATGTTTTTTCCTCCTCTTTACATTGCCATTTTTCTTTTATTAAAAAAAAATGCACCATCTCCCTCTCTCACTATATATCTCTATTTTGAATTTTCATTTACTCTAAACCCTCCTTCCTGGTTTCTTACTATGTACTTCCTGCCCCTCCAGTCCATCCCTGAGAAGATAACGCAGCTGTCAGCCTTCCATTCTTCCACAGGGGCCTGCCCCAATCTGTTCCCCTCCTTGGTCAAGAGACTAGTCATGGGTAACACAGAATGTCTCTTTAGGTTATCTCCAGATGAGCGGTTGGTGTTGGAGTCTGAGAAGAGGAGACACAACTGAAAATGAAGATCTCATAGCAAATATCTTCATAAAAATTTATCCCACTCCACAAGTACATTTGTTCCTCACATATCGTACTCAATTCTCAAGAAATTTCCTTCAATTAAAATCATGTAGTGGAGTGGGATATTGCTTAAGTCTTTTGGGTCATGATGAACATTTTATAACTTTTTTAAGTGTCTTAACTATTTCAGCATCCTCTCTGTCAGACCGTCATCAACAAATCAGATGAATAGCACAAAACTATGGTGAGGTAAGTTTAACTCTGTACTTTAAAACTCCAGTAAGTTCTTTTTTTTTTTTTTTTTTGAGGAAGATTAGCTCTGAACTAATATCTGCTGCCAATCCTCCTCTTTTTGCTGAGGAAGACCGGCCCTGAGATAACATCCGTGTCCATCTTCCTCTACTTTATATGTGGGACGCCTGCCACAGCATGGCTTGACATGTGGTGCCATGTCCACACCCAGGACCCGAACTGGAGAACCCCAGGCCGCCAAAGTGGAATGTGCACACTTAACTGCTGCACCACTCGGCCGGCCCCCAGTAAGTTCTTTGTAAGCAATGTTTTAAAGGTTAGTCTACTAAGGAATATAGTTTCTAACTTTGACAGCTTTTGACAGTGCAGTGTTGCTAAAAAAAATTTGTAAGAAAAACACTATTTTTGCAACAATGACAACATAAAGATACCCAGAGTTGAGGGGATATTGAATGTATGATTTTATAAAAGTAGGTGGAAGGCTAGGTGGTCAGTCACATAGAACACTTGTTCTGATTCAAAAAGATCGTCGCAAGTCTCTCCGCAGCCACTCCTGGAGGAATAACTTTCATGCTTAGTGAGAGAGATATTAGTGAAAATTAGAGATATTGAATTATGATTTATATTTTCTTTTTTTTATTTGGACCTGCTTATTTCACTGATCTTTACCCATTTAAATAGAAGCCTGCTGTAAAAAAATAATTCAATGCAAAGCAAGAATATTCTGATTTAACCGGTGGGATAAAACACAAGCTTTCCATTTTGTTATGTTGACAATAGCTGATATAACAAAAACACCATCTCCCTTATCTGGACGAGACCTTACGTGGGTGAAAACAAAGTAATAACAAAAAATAGGAAGCCCCTTGAGTGCGAACTTAGAAACCTAACCTAAAGTGATAACACTCAGTATTATTTATGTCCCTGACTTTCATCCATTTTCCCTGCTCTTTCTCTTTCTTGCTTGCTTTTCAAGAATGCTTTGCAGATTGAAGCAGTGCATTAACGATTTTATTTGTCAGCCTCTATTGTTGCCAATCCTTTTGATCCATTTTCTTCTCTTCTGACTTCTCAATGCATTATTTTCATCTTTTTATATTTTTATATTTTATTGATGCGCTGCTTTAGAACTTCCACTAAATGTTGCTTTTATTTTTATTTTATTCACTTGATTTCTTTCTCCTGGAATTAGAGTTTTTACATCTAGGATATTTATACAGAGTGCACGGCTCTCACTTGCACACAATCCACAAACAGGGATCCCTTTAAGGAAATCTGGTGAAATAATAAATGTGTGGTCTCGTGGTCTATGGAATGAGGCAGACATGGATTTGAATCCTCTCTCCATCTTTTATTTTCAAGAGACAACAGGTACTTAACTATTCTGAGCCTCAATTTCCTTCCCTTTAAAATATAGATAATAACACCCACATTGAGATATTATTTTGAGGATTAAAATTTGAGAATGTCAACTAACTTGCACCCAACAAATGGCAGCTACTATCATTATTATCGTTATGTCTACTATTTCATTGCAGTTGTGATTACGAGATTCTATGTGGATCTAAATGTGAAAGGTGAAAGCTTAAGGCTTCTAGAGGAAAACAAAGAAGAATATTTTCATGACGTAGGTTAAGAAAAGACACAAAAAGCACTAACTTAAAGAAAAGACCAATGTATTAGACTTTATTAAAATTAAAAACTTCTATGCGTAAAAAAATAAGAAACTGAAAAAGTAGGGCTCATACTATAGCATATTAGAAAGTTTTAACACTATTTAAGAAAAAGACATACAAACTAATAGAAAAATTGTCAAAAACTTTCACAAAAGAGGGTATCCAAATGGTCAATAAGCATATGACAAGGTGGCCAACCTCATTAGCCACTAGGGAAATGAAAATTAAAACCACAGTGAGATACCACTACACAACCACCAGAATGACTCAAATTAAAAGACTAACAGAAATAAGTTTTAAGGATAATGAATAACTAGAATTCTCAAACGCCACTGATGGGAGTATAAATTAGTCCAATCACTTTGGGAAAGTTGCAGTTTCTACCAAAATTGAACATACATGTCTCCAATGATCCAGTCATCTCTCTACTACATGGGAACTAAAAGACTTGTACGAGAATGTTCAAGGTTGTGTTATTTACACAACTGGGTAAAATAAAGTGCAGTATATTGATACAATGGAATACTATTCAGAAATGAAAATTAATGAATCTGCTACACACCACAACATGAGCTTGGGTATGGGAATCACAAGTATAATATTGAGAAAAATATGCCAGAGGCAAAAGAATACAAACTGTATGATTCCTTTTATAAAAAGTTCAAAATTAGGCAAAATTAAGCTACCATATTTAAAGTGAGAATGGTGTTTATCTTTGGGTGGGGAGGCACAGGTGACTTGAAAGGACATGAGGTGGGTTTTTGGGGTACTGAGAATGTTCTTTTGCTTGTCTGGGTCATCGTTATCCAGGTGTGTTCACTTTGTGGTAATTCTAATGAACCCCCAGGATGTGTGCACTTTTCTATAAGTTTGCTCTATTTCAGTATACAAGTTTATGACAGAAAAAAATCATTGCCTTATCTAAGAAAAACTTTGTTGAAGTTTGGTTTGTTGGATTTTTTTGTCGAGTGGGTTGATTCATCCAGATTTCTTTTCAAAGGTAAGTTATGTTTTGAGAGGAATGAGAGCAAATGCAATTTTGGAACTGAAAACTGAAATAATCTCAATCACCATTTACAAAAACATAAACACTTCATTTGTTGGTTTTTTTCAAATCCCTCCAGTCTCTGAAGAGAAGACCAGACATGTAGATGACCAACCCCCAGGCCTGAGAAAGACATGAATTTTAATCAACTAATCACCTTTATAAGCAGCATCTCAGTTCTTTAAAAACATCAATAACAGTTTGATACATATTGTGGACATTGAATCAGCAGTAATGGGTCTTTTAACGATGCCTTTCATTGACTTGCATTTTAGTGTTACAAAGTTTAGTTAATTAAGGGATGTATAAGGAACACATAAGAAAAGCCATGGGGGCCGGCCCAGTGGCACAGCAGTTAAGTGCACACATTCCACTTTGGCGGCCCATGGTTTGCCGGTTCAGATCCCGGGTGCAGACATGGCACTGATTGGCATGCCATGTTGTGGTAGGCTCCCACGTATAACGTGGTGGAAGATGGGCATGAATGTTAGCTCAGGACCAGTCTTCCTCAGCAAAAAGAGGAGGATTGGCAGCAGTTAGCTCAGGGCTGATCTTCCTCAAAAAATAAAAAAATTAAAAAAATTTAAAAAAAAAGGAAACCCATTTTAAAACCTCTACTGAGTGTGCTGAGGTCTGTTGTTGAGGATATTGCTCATTAATTTTCTCAGGGTCGTCGTAAGACACTTCTGTGATAGAAATTAAGCTGAAAGATTAGTGCCAGAAAACAACTTGCTCTCCCTAAAAAACTAATTTGTTTTCTTCAATGTAAATCAGGTGAATGGCTAAATTTCCTTTCCTTTGACCATCAGGATAAGTGGAGCCAAAGGGACTTATTTCCTTTACATTCTGCTTTCTGGATTGTTCACTACTTTCTATTCTGATTTGCATTTTTCTATTCCTGATTTTATTTTTATTTTATGGTTTATATTTTGTGTAAGTCATCTCCTAAGTGGAAACAAGAAGACAAAAAACATATTTCCAGACAAGTAAATAAATAAACATGTTTGTGATTCACATTTAGTGCAAAAGACAAAAAATGTCTTTCATCTTTAATAGAAAATTTTCTGCAATGAATACCCATATACAAGACAATAATACAGTAAATATCAAATAAACAAAACAGGCTACAAAAGCTATCCATTCAGAAAATGAAGTCCTCACAAGTGCACTGAAATTGGTGGAGAGGAGAAATTTGACCTGGGACCTCAAAGGTTTCTATGAAGCAGATAAACAAGAAACATTTACAAGGACACTGAATTGACTGATTACTTTTGCAGAAGATACTTGCGCTTTAAACCTTTTCTCTCATTATTGAGTGATAGATAGGAATTATGTTTCTCCATGTTAACAAAATGTATGTTTAAAAAATTAACATTTAGGAAACAGCTTAGCATATCGTAAAATTTAAATAAATGCTAGCTACTACTAAAACTATGACAATTATAGCTACTATTATAAACAGTACTCCAACGGGAGAAGTATTTTTCATTAAGATAACTATCCCGATCCAACTCAAACCACTGTGCGTGGCCAGTTACCTGTTCCACCACTGAGTGAGCACAGGCTGAAAGCGTGTTTTGTCTTTGTCTTTCACCACTGCAGCAGATCCGAGTAGATAATTGGAATATTGGTCAAGACAATGGAGCTAAAGGAGAAACAACGATAAACAAGCTTGAATGGAATCTGTGCCACTTATAATCTACTGATCTTGCATAAGTAAATTATCTAAAATGAGACCATTACTTTCTATCTATAGGTTTGTAGGATAATTACGTATGATCATATAAATAAAAGATTCTTCACATGTATTCAAGATGCTAGTGAAAGGATGGGAATCTCATGGGCCAATGTATCATAGTTAGATGCCAAACAGCGCTTTACAAATGCCACGACAAGGGAATAAAACTGCCGCACACACGGAGAGCCTGATAAAACGGCCCCAGGTGAGGCAGAGCCTTTTCTGCAGAGTTTAATGATCCAAAACTTGACGGCAACGTTCACGCTGCTTGAACTTTGGAAATTTCTTACTTGATTCTCAGTCTGTTTTGATCCACTAATGGCTCTTGTCACCCACCCTCAGTTTCACCTCTCAGATTATGGACTTTACCTGTCAATTGCTTATGGGAAGCAGGTATAAGCCCTTTGGGTTTTATTCATTCAACAAATATTTAATGGGTACCTAGTGTACATCCGACATTGTTCTAGATTCTGGATATACAGGCAAGAAGAAAACAAAATCCTTTTCATATAGAGTGTTCACTCCAAGAGGTGAGATTTAATAATGAAAATATTTTATTCAGACAACATCAAGGCTGATTGCAATAATGAAATAATTGAAGAGATGTGAATAAATAGCATAACTATATCTAAACGCAATCAGATTTAAAGCAAATGGATTTTTTATAGAGGGGTGTGGAGGAATCATTGAAGCCTATTTCAGTGGATGCGACAATAAAATGGCATCGTAATAAAGCATGGTATATTGTATATTGCAAAGACAATGGCATCAATACCATGCACTTCTTATAGTGACATTGATCTTTGAATCTGGATGGACTTGTGTAACTGTTTTAATCAACAGAATGTGACAGAAGGGTTGCTGTGAGACTTCCAATAATTACAAGGGACAAAAGATGGGTCACAATGCAACCCCCATCCTCAGTGGAGAGTCATTCCATGGCCCATTCTCCCCACATACAAACGTGTGACCTGAAGACTCATTATTCAGTCACTCAGTTCAGCATCTGTTGTTAACCTTGACTTGGATCACTTGACATGATTTGGTTTAGTTGAGCCACAAAGGCAGCCTCGCTGAGTATCTGAAGCCTTAATTGCCACACATGGCCTAACCTAAGGCCACCCAGCCATCAGGAGAAGCGTATGATCAGTTAGATTGAAATAAGATTGTGTCCGTGCGTCTTCATGTTTGGGAGCTGCCATTGACGGCACCAGGCACAACAGAAGAGTCAAGGCCCGCCTTGTTCACCTGAGTGTTTTTGTTTTTATAACACGTGAACAGAGATAACAAACTCAGCTTCAGGTCAGACTGTCAGGTGCAGCTGCCGCATCTAGAGGACAAAGAGGACTCATCATCCTCTGCCAGCCGTACCTTCTGGGGTCTAAGTTGCTCCCTCCCTGAGTGCTGGGGGGTTTCGCCCACCCTCTTCCACCAGGAAATTAGGGCATCCAGTCCCAGTACCTATAACTTTACCTTTTCTTCAAATATCCACCATTCACACCTAGAATTTTTTTCCTCATCATTACTCAAGATGCAGCCACAATGAGATGATCCTTTTCTGAGAACAAATTTATTCACACTCTTACTGATGTGTGTGGACCAGGAGGAGGCAAGGGTGGTAGAGCCAGAAGTCCTGCTAATACTCAGCACTACCCTAAATCTATAGATGGGGGGCATGGAATGTCCATCAAATACTTTGACCATTGGTTCGTTGCTGGATGGACTTTATGACAAAAAGAACATCATTGTCACACGGTAGAAGGTCCAGAAACCAAAAAACATGACATGTTAGTTTCGAGGGCCAAATGGCATGGACTGGACCACAACGCTGTAACCTAAAAAGCTGTCAGAGGCACTGTGCCACCACTGATAGCCCCAAGGGGGTGAGGAAGAACAAAAGTCCAATGTGTGCAAACTGCCAGGTACAGGAAGGGTAAACACCTTGTGCAAAGTGTCCTCCTTCACCACGAGGCAAACAAATCATCTATTGGCAGGAACCACAAACTGGGCATGCAGTGGCAACTTCAGTATCAGACATAGAACCCTAGTGCCCAATGGTGATGTGTGGCCATGTACAAAGTGACGACAGATCCACATGGCAAGGCAGTAATTTGGGCAGTGCAGGTGTGATCAGGAGCTTGGCTTCAGTCAGAGAATGAACACTTATCACGGGCCTCTATGTGAGCAACCCAGACTGCTAAGTCAGCAGCCATGATTTGTTTTCAGTTTGTGGTCCCAAAGAATGGCACCTTTAATCTGTTTATCTGTGATCTTTCAACTGACAAAACAAATGGCAAGGCCATTGGCAACAGCACAAGAGTTAGTAAAAATATCAGGGGGAGTAGTGGCCAGAACTTTGAGAACAAGCTTGAGTTCTGCCCATTGAGTGGAATCACCACTCCTGTTTCCAGTTCTGCGTAGCCCAGACTGAGGCTAACACTGCTACAGCCCCGGGGGATGCCAGAGGACACCATCAAGTGTCAGCTTAGCTGAACCATCAGTGAACAAGACCCAGGGGTTTAGGGCAACCTGTGTGAATTAAGGGCCCTTCTGAACCAGCACATTTACTTCAGGCAGCAGAGTGGGAGATCAAAGGGGTAGCTGCCACTCATCCTGGGAAACCAAGATGATGCTAGGGCCAGTTAGCTGATCCCCTGAACACATGATTTTCATTTGACTGGAGGGAGTGTTTAGCAAGGCTATGCTCTCTACAGTATTTAAAGAATCCTACAAGGGGCTGGGCTTTCTTTTCATAAGAGTAGGGCCAAAGAGATAAAAGTTTTCAATTGAGTGTTGGAGGAACTGTGCATTACAAATCCACTCACACAGTCCTAAGAACTCTCCTTGGGAAGGAAAGCAATCTCTGAATTTTGTCAGGGTTTGAGGTACTGGCTGAGGTATGATAGCATCACTGTCAGTCCCAATGAGCTGCAGCTTGTGACTTGACAATCAACAGGACATCATCCATGTAGTGAATACTCGGGACATCAGAGGAGCAAGGCACTCACACTGAATCCCGACCCACATCCACTGGGTTGAAATGGCAGGGCAGTTTGTCCTACTTGCATTTTTTCTACGCTCTAAACAACAGCCTCTCATCTGATGCTTTATGAGTATTTACAGCACAAGCATGTCCCACTTTTGTTATGTATTTTCATAATAAACGTAGGTGGGGGCCAGCCCGGTGGCATAGTGGTTAAGGTCATGTGCTCCACTTCAGCAGTCTGGGGTTCGCAGTTTCAGATCCCAGGTGTGGACCTACACACCATTCATCAAGCCAGGCTGTGGCAGCATCTCATACGTAAAGTAGAGGAAGATGGGCACAGATGTTAGCTCAGGGCCAATCTTCCTCACCAAATAAATAAATAAAGTATGTGACTTTGTCCACAGGGCTCCACCTATGAGATCATTTTAACTTCTTTTTCTTCACAATGCATTTTGTTCAAACCTTATCATTTAAATTCAGATGCTTTTTCCACCAGAGAAACACACATAAAGGAATTTAACACCTCCATTCCAGAGGCCACAGTCACAACTACCAGAAGTGGTGTTATCTCCTGGCTGGGAACTTGGGGAGTGCAGGAAGGTGGTGGAGACTAGCCTGCAGGAATGGCTGGAGCCACCAGTGAACTGTTGTTTTCTCCTTTGGTTTCTTACCTCCAGGCCAGTGCCACCTCCTCCCCATGCACCTCCAAAATCTGGAGCCTGCCCAGGTCCAGGGCTCTTTCTTTCCGCCCCTGTCACTATGGCTTCCACTGTAATCTGGGCACCATTCAACCACCCAGCACCCAATGCCCCCAGTCACGCAGGATCAGCTAAGGGTGACCTGAACTCTGGTATCCAGCACCGCCATAAAAGTTTGAGTGACTGCCTTCCCTGATGTTCCTCAGCACCTTTGGTTTCCTCCTTAAAGAAGCTAAAGATGTAGCCAAGGGGGGAAAAGGCACCAGGGGCTGTAGGAGGAAAGACCAGCTTCGTAGGCTTTGTACCAGTGGGCAAGGCTTTGCATTTACCTTTAAGTTTGAGCAGCTGACCTCTCAGGTTCAACAAACAAACTTCAAATGTTTTAAATGCACCAAAGCTCTATCTTCTCATTGCTAATACCACCTGTTCCAGCTTTAGGACCCCCTACCTCAGCAGTCACCTTGTGTTTTGGCTGTGGTCCTGGGGCTTGCTGCCCCAATGTCATTATAACATCCCTTCCTCCTCCCATTTGGAGGAAAATGAACCTAGACACCATTCAGGTGACTAGTTTCAATCTTACCGCTCACCATTCAGCCTCCCAACAGTCATTAATATGTAGAACAGTGGGAAACTCTGACCTCTACCCTACCACTGAGGTAAGAGCATTCACTACCAGTTCCTGTGGAGTTTTCTCATACGCCCTAACCCAGCCCATATGGGCCCTCATCCATTCTACTACAGAAATCCATGATACTATCAGCAACCCATCCTCATTGCCAAAACTCAAACCTGAGCAGAGTCTAAGATTTTACCCTACTTTCAAGTAATAAGTTAGGTTGTAAGTGTTTCAAGACTTACGGTGCTAGAAGACACAAGACTCCTGGCATAGAGACAAAGATCTGTATTACAAAAGCAGTAGCCAAAGCTCCATGTTGGTTTCCTTCCGTTCCCCAGAGGCAAATAAAAGGGCCCATCATGGTTCTCTGCACTTGCAATGGGTTGCGGTACAGGAGAGAAACAACGAGCTTGGGAAATTTACCATTATAATAAGTGGAAGCAAATCATGTTACTTCATCTCTCAAATATATCCTGAGGAATGGCCTGGCTAAAGAGCAGTCAGAGCCTTGCATTCTTAGCACACTCAGCAAGAATATACAGGGATGTTCAGGGTCCGTTGCAAATTGTTTCTTCCACCAGAATGAGGGTCAAAATTGGTTTGCATTCGCATGGAATAAACAAATGCACACATTCATGGTCTTGCCTCAGAGATCTTTATCTCTACTGCTATTTGTCACAATATAATTGAAAAGGCATGGATTATCTGGCACTTTCCAAGCAATATCACATTGGTCCACTATGTTGATGACATCATGTATAACAATTCCAGTGAGAAAGACGTGCAAGTGCTCTGGATTCATTGGAAAAGTATGTCTTTTCGAGGTTGGGAACAAATCCTAGATTAAGGAGCTTCTTGCATGAATAGAGTTGTTGGGGATCTAGTAGTCTGGAATACTCTAGGACAAACCTTCCAAAGTAAAATACAAGTTATTGCATTTGTCACTTTTTACCTCTAGGAAGGAAGTACAATGTTTGGAGCCCTCTTTGAGTTTTAGAGGAAAGATATTCCAAATTTGTGAATACTGTTTGAATCCATTTATCAGGTGACATTGAGGACTGTTAGATATGAGGGAAGCTAGACTAAGAAAGGGCTTGGCGACAGGATCCAGTTGTAGTTGTAGTCAACCCTGCCACATGGACCATATAACTCAGTAGATATCAGGCTATTTGAGGTATGTATGGTAGAGAAAGATGCCATACAGGGCTTCAGAAAAATTCCAATAGCAGAATTACAGCACACACCCTATGGCATCACATCAGAGAAACTACATCATTTAAAAAGGAGTTCCTGGGGGAAGATCTTTCAGAATAATTCAGTAAGGATTTCTGAAAATATGCTCACCCATAAAAGCAACAAGAACACTAGCAAAAAGTCTTCAAAATCAGCTTTTGCAGAGCTAGGGAAATTAATCAGAGTCCTGCAAAATTCAAAGACTGTTTACTCAAGAAATAAATGACTGAATCTTGTTAGCAACAGTGAGGTCTATGGTATTTTAACTTGTCTAATCCTCATTCCCACCTCCCCTCCTCCATGGTAACCATGAAAATCAACAACTTCACACTCACAATAACTATAAAAAATGGCAGGCTAGGGGCTGGCCCCGTGGCCGAGTGGTTAAGTTCGCGCGCTCCGCTGCAGGCGGCCCAGTGTTTCGTTGGTTTGAATCCTGGGCGCGGACATGGCACTGCTCATCAAACCACGCTGAGGCACCATCCCACATGCCACAACTAGGTGGACCCACAATGAAGAATATACAACTATGTAACGGCGGGGGGCTTTGGGGAGAAAAAGGAAAAAAATAAAATCTTTAAAAAAAAAATGGCAGGCTAGCAGCCATTAGAGGGGGCAAAACAGATTTGGAGTTCCCAAAAAAATATTCCCAGAACATTGTCACTCTTTGATCTATCTTGAAGCTTCCTAAAAAAGCTCAATTCTCAGAGCTTGCCTTTATTTGATTTGACTCAGAGTTCATGAACAGCCCCATCCCCAAGGCATTTGTCAAAAACAGTCAATGGCAATCATTTAATATCACATCTTCCTGAGGCAATAATACCAGTTGGGGCTAACAAGAGGCTAACTAAATAATTGAAGAGGAAAAGCTAAGAATTTGATGTCCATAGAAGGCTTTGAAAAGCTCCAGCACATTCTTGGGGATCTAAAAAGCCATCTATAGGTTCAAGGTTCTGCATATGCCCATAAAGGCATAAGAAGGCCCTATTCGCTCATCTTTGGTGGACTTTGAGGTTCTTCACAAGCAGGTAGTGAAAGCTAAGGAAGAATTTTAAACTGCCTGCTGGAGCATTGAAGCCATACCACAAAAACATACACAAAACCTTTCAGCAATGGCTGGGAGACTTACTGATTCAAGACATTTAATGACATCTCTATCCAATCATTAGCAGGCCACTAAGCCAACTGGGAAGAGAGTCCAGTGGCCACACATAATAAGGAATGCACACTTTACTGATTCATACAAAGAAAGCCACTAAGCAAACAAACAGCAGCAACAAACCCTGGGGTGGTATGTAATCTGATTTCCAAAGCTGACACATTATATCATTTAAAATGTACAGTTTTCAACAAGAAAGTACAAGTCATGCAAAGAAACAAGAAATCTGGTCCATATTCCAGCAAAAAAAAAAAAAAAAGCAATCAGTAGAAACTGCCCCTGGGGAAACACAGATATTGTTCCTACTAGACAAAGACTTTAAAACAGCTCTTATAAATAGTCTTAAAGAACTAAGTGAATCCATGACTAAAAATTAACAGAAGGTACAAAAACACTATTGGACAAAATAGAGAATACCAGTAAAGACTAATTATAAAAAAATAGAAATTCTGGAGTTAAAAAGTAAAATAAGTGATAAGACAAATCGACAGAAAGGGCTAAGAAGCAGATTTAAATTGGCAGAAGAAAGAATCAGTGAACTTGAAGATAGGTCAATTGAGATTATCTGGTCTGAGGAACAGAAAGTAAAAGAATAAAGAAAAAAGAACAAAGCCTCTGGGATGTGTGGAATATCAGCAAGTATATAAACATATGAATAAATTGAAGACTGTGAGGTGTGAATGTTTGTGTCCTTTCAAAATTCACATATTGAAATCCTAACACCCAATGTGATGATATCAGAAAATGGGTCTTTGGGAAATGCTTAGGTCATGAGGTGGAACCCGCATGAATGGAATTAGTGTTATTATAAAAGAGACAACACAGAGATCCCTCATGCCTTCCACTGTGTGAGGACACAGTGGAGAAGTACCAGCTATGAATCAGGAAGAGGGCTTTCACCAAACCATACTGGTGCCTTGATCTTGGACTTCCCAGATTCTAGAAACGTGAGAAATAAACTTCTGTTATTTATAAGCCACCCAGTCTACAGCATTCTTTTATAGCAGCCTAAATAGACAAAGACAAAGATTGAAAAAGAGAATAGATAAAGAAAGGAGTATAAAGAATATTTGAAGAAATAATGGCTAAAACTTTCCCAAATTTGATTTAAGATATTAATCTAAACATGAAGAAGTTCAACAAAATCCAAGTAAAATAAGCTCAAAGAGATCCACATCTGGAAATATTATTGTCAAACTGGCAAAATATAAAGAGAGATCTAGAAAGCAGCAAAAGAAAAGTGACTTAACAAAGAAAAGAGAGCTACAATAAGAATAACTGATGACTTTTTATGAGAAACAATGGATGCCAGAAGGCAATGGGATGTCATATTCAAAATGCTGAAAGAAAAAGATGACAGACCAATAATTTTATATCAAGCAAAATTTTTCTTCCAAAATGTAAAAAAATTGAAGACATGCCCAAATAAACACTGGGAAAATTAGTTAATAGAAGATAAATTCTACAATAAATGCTAAAGAGTGTCCTTCAGACTGAAATGAAAGTGCAGTAGACAGTAACTCAAATCCACTTGAAGAAATAAATAATAACAGAAAAGATAATTACATAGATAAATATAAAAGACAGCATGAATGCTTTTGTTTGTAACTCCTTTTTCCTCCTATAAAATACTTCACAAAGCTTCATAAAGCAATAATTATAAAACTGTTGATGGGCTGAAACTGTTAAAAGATGTAATTTTTACTAAAATAATAGAACAAAGGAGGGCAAGGGAAAAGAGCAGTATTGGAGAAAATCTTTTGTATCCTATTGAAATTAAGCTGATGTTAATTCCAAATACATTATTTTAAGATGTTAATGTTAATTGTATTCTTCAGGGCCACAATTAAACAAATAACTCAAAAAAATAGCAAAAGAAAAAAACAAGAGAATGATATTGGTACATTATAAAATGCCTGTTTAATAGAAAAGAGAAAAGTAAAGGAGGAATAGAGTAACAAAATAACATAAGATGTGTAGAAAATAAATACATTACATGAAACACAAGCATACAAACACTCCAACCGAAGGCAAAGATTAACATCTTAGTTAATTTAAAATTAGACATTTAAAAATGATCCAGTTGTATACTGTCTACAAGAGACACACCTTAGATTCAAAGATACAAATAGATTGAAAACAAATTATGAAAAAGATGTACTATGTACACAGAAACCAAAAAAAAAAATGGAATGGCTATATTAATATAAGACAAAATGGAATTTAAGATAAAAATTGTTAGTAGAGACAAAGAAAAACATTTTATAATTATAAAAGTCTCAATTGATCAAGTAGAAATAACAGTTAAAAACATATATACACCAAAGAGTTCCAAAACATATAAAGCAAAAATTAAAAGAATTGAAGGAAGAAAATAAACAAATCAACATTAATAGTTGGAAACTTCAATGCCCCTCTCTCAATAATGGATAGAACAACTAGGCATAAGATCAACAAAAAAGTACAGGACTTAAACAACACCTTAAACCAATTATACTTAACAGACACCTATAGAACTCTCCACCCAACAATGAGAGAGTACACACTCTTTACAAATACACATGAAACATTCTTCAGGATAAATCATATGTTAGGCTATAAAACAAGGTTTAATAAACTTAAAAGAATGAATTCATACAAAGTATGTTCTCTGATCACAACAAAATAAAATTAGAAATAAATAATAGAAGAAACTTTAGAAAATTTACAAATATGTGGAAAGAAATAACCAATGAGTCAAAGTGAAAATCACAAAGAAACTTATAAAATACTTTGAGATAAGTGAAAATGAATGCTAAGTGTTTCAAGATACAGACCAAGATTCACAGGGTGCAGCTAAAGCAGTATTTACAGGGAAATTTATACTATAAAGGCCTATAAATAAAAAAGAACTAATATTTCAAAAAATAACCTAATCTTCCACATAATTATCTAGAAAGAAAAGAGTAAACATAACCCAAATCAAGCAGAGAAAGTAGAAAATATAGAGTACAGTGGAAATAAGTGAAAAAGAAATAAATAGAGAAAATTAGCAAAACAAAAAGTTGTTTCTTTGAAAAAACCACCAAAATTGACAAATATTTAGCTAGACTGTCCATTATAAATAACTAAAGCTCAAATTATTAAAATCAGTAATGAAAGAGAAAAAACATCAATATTCACCTTATAGAAATAGAAAGGATTATAAAAGAACACCATAAAAACTTGTAAGCCAACAATTTAGATACCCAAACAAAAGAGGAAAAACCCTAGAAAGACACAAACTACTAAAATTGACTAAAGAAGAAATGTGAAATCTGAATAGACTTCCTACAAAGAAAATCCTAGGCCCAGATGACTTCACTGGTGAATTCTAAAACACATTTAAAAGAGTAATTAACAGTCCATCTGAAATTCTTCCCAAAAAATAGGAAAGGGAGGAACTTTTCCCACTCATTCTGAGGCCAGTTTTATGCTGACGCCTCAAAACATCACAAGAAAAGAATACTATAGACCAATATCGCTTTGAATATAGTTGCAAAAATCCTAAATGAAATACTAGCAAAGTAAATCCAATGACATATAAATAGGATTATATACAATGACCAGGTGGGAACTATACCAAGAATCCAAGGTTATTTAAGCACTTGAAAATAAATTAATGCAATTTACCGTATCAAAATAAAGGAAAGACAAAAACACATGATCATCTCAATAGATGCAGAAAACGCATTTGACAAAATCAAACACACTTTCATGATTAAAACTCTCAATAAACCAGAAATAGAAGGAAACTTCCTAAATGTGGTAAGGGGTTTCTACGAAAATCTCACAACATTCTACTTAATGGTGATTGAATGTTTTCCCCCCTAAGATTAGGAACAAAACAAGGGTGTCTATTTTTACCACTTCTATTCAACATTGTATGAGAGGTTTACCCAAGGCAATTGGGAAAGAAAAAGACGTAAAAGGCACCCAGGTTGGAAAAGAAGTAGTAAAAATAATCCTATTTTCAGAAGACATGATCTTCATGTAGTAAGGAATTCACATACACACACACAAATAAAACTATTATAACTAATAAGTGAGTTAGGCAGTGTTGCAAGACATAAGACCAATTTACGAAACTCTATTTTTTTATAAAATAGTGATGGACAATTCAAAAATGAAATTAATGAAACCCTCTATTTGCAATAACATCAGAAAGATAAAATAATTAGGAATAAATTTAACAAAAGAAGTACAAAACTTGCTCACTGATAATTACAAAACCCCCTTGAAAAATGTAAGGAAGACAATAAATGGAAAGACATGTCATAGATTGGAAGACAATATTCTTAAGATGGCAGTACTCTGTATTAGCCTACAGAGTCAGTCTAACCTCATTAAGATTCCAGATGCCTTTTTGCAGAAATTGGTACTAAAATTCATATAAATGTGAAAGGAACCCAGAATAGCCAAAACAATCTTGAAAAAGAAAAACGAAAAACAAAGTTAGAAGACGCACTTCCTGATATCAAACTCTCTACAAAGCTACTGTAATAAAAAAACAGTGTTGTACTGGCCTAAGGATAGACACATAGATCAATAGAATAGAATTGGCAGTCCAAAAACCCTTCATATTTGTGGTCAATTGATTTCTACAACACTACCAAGACAATTCAATGGGAAGGGAAAGTCTTTTTTTTTTTTTTCAAAGATTTAATTTTTTTTTCCTTTTTCTCCCCAAAGCCCCCTGGTACATAGTTGTGTATTCTTTGTTGTGGGTTCTTCTAGTTGTGGCATGTGGGACGCTGCCTCAGCGTGGTTTGATGAGCAGTGCCATGTCCGCGCCCAGGATTCGAACCAACGAAACACTGGGCCGCCTGCAGCGGAGCGCGCGTACTTAACCACTCGGCCACGGGGCCAGCCCCGAAGGGAAAGTCTTTTTAACAACTCAAAAAGAAGAAGTCATATAATCCATTTAAAAAAGTGGACAAATTATTTGAACAAATATTTTTTCAAAGAAGATAAACAAACGGTCAATAATCATATGAAAAGATGCTCAATATCATTAGTCATTAAGGAAGAACAAATCAAACCATAACAAAACAAAAATAAAAGCAAAACTGAGAGTGACGTCAGCATCATGGCAGAATGAGCTCTTCCCTTGGACCTCCCCCTCTAAAATACAACCAAAAGGACATTCATACACCAACAGAGGACATACACACAACACAAAAGACGTCTGAGAGACCCAGGCAGCCATATGTCTGAAGGTGGTGGTGGGGCTGGATCCTCCCAAGGAAGTAGAAGTTGACTGGCAGGAGCTCTGTAGAGAGAGAGGGGCCACAGCTTGGGAAGCATGCAGGTGAGGAGAGGCTCCCCATCCCCGCCCAGCACTACAGGCCTATGATCTCCCAGAGCACAACAAAGAGAGAGAGGTCCTGCAGCTGGGGGAGGTGCACAGGTGAAGAGAGGCACCCTGTCCCATGTGTCACTCCAACCCATGATCACCTGGAGCAAAGCACAGAGAGAGGGTGGCCACAGCTTGAGGAGACACACAGGTGAGGAGAGGTGCCTCGTCCCACCAGCACCCCAGCCCCACGACTGCCTGGAACATGACACAGAGAGAGAAGCACAGGCTGGTGGAGCCCCATGAGCACCCAGAGCACCACAGAGAGCGAGGGAGACATGCAGGTGTAAGAAAGTGCCCCTTCGCCTGCTAGACACTCCGGTCCTGTGATCTCCCAGAGCTCCACACAGAGAGGGAAGCCAAAGCTGGGGAAAGGGCAGGTGAAGGAGAGTACCCCTTCTCCTGCCTGGTGCTCTAGATCTGCCATCAATCAGAGCATCACAGAGAGAGAAAAGCAGTCAGTGGCCAGAGCTGTGGAGCCCCTGATCATGCTGGGCCCAGAATACACAGCACCTGATCCCCACCCAGTGGAAGCATGTGGCAGCTGCGGCCAGATACTAACACCATGCTGAGGTAAAAATCCACACCATTAAGCAGTATGAGAAAGTATATTAAATCTCCAGACTAGAAGGAAAATGACAAGTACACAGAAACCAACACCAAAGACACAGAAATCCATAACCTAAATGACAAAGAATTCAAAATAGTTATCATAAAGGCACTCAACAAGTTACAAGAAAACACAGAAAGACAAGTTAATGAAATCAGGAGGTTCTTCACAAAAGAGATTGAAACTATAAAGAAGAACCAATCAGAATTATTGGATATGAAAAACACAATGGATAAGATAAAAAATATCTGGACTCCCTAAACAACAGAACTGACAACATGAAGAACAGAATTAGCAATTCAGTTGAAAATACTATAAAAATGCTTCAGAGGGAGGAGAGGAGAGAACTAAGACTAAAAGTAAATGATGAAGCTCTCAGAGAAATGTCTGACTCAATTAGGAAATGAGACATAAGCATTACAGGTATTCCAGAGAGGGAAGAGAAGGAGAATGGAGCCGAAAGCTTGTTCAAAGAAATAATAGCAGAGAACTTCCCAAACCTGTGGAAGGAGGTGGAAATCCACGTGAAAGAGGTTACCAGATCTCCCAACTATGTCAATGTAAAAAGACCTACTGCAAGGCATATAGTAGTAAAGCTGGCAAAAGTCAATGACAAAGAAAAAATATTAAGGGCAGCAAGGCAGAAGAGAATAACTTACAAAGGAACCCCTATCAGGCTTTCAGCAGATTTCTCAGCAGAACCTTACAGGCTAAGAGAGAGTGGAATGATATATTCAAAATCCTGAAAGACAAAAATTTTCAGCCAAGAATCCTCTATCCAGTGAAAATATCCTTCAGATATGACAGAGAAATAAGAACATTCCCAGATACAAAAGCTAAGACAGGTCATCACCACAAGATCTCCCCCTACAAGAAATCCTCAAGAAAGCCCTCATACCTGAAAAGAAAAAAAAATAGCAAAGGAGTTACAAAGCCCTGAGCAAGGGGCTGAATCTGTAGGCAATAATCAGAAAATGGCAGCTCTCTATCAGATCAGCTTGGTAAACACTTAACTTTTACATCAAGGATAAAGAAAAGGAAAACACCAAAATAAAAATAATCTCATCATTTTAACCACAAATTCACAATACAAGATAGAATAAGATATAACAAAAATAGCTTAGAAGGGGAAGAGGAAAGGGAGAGAATCAGTATAGTCTAAGGAAATAAGAGGCAATCAGAAAATGGGCTATTAAGATTTCTTATATGAACCTAATGGTAACCACTAAACAAATAATTAGAACAGAGACATATATGATTTTAAAAAAGGAGAAAATGAAGAAAATCAACATAGAATATTACCTAATCAAATCAGTAGTCCAAAATACATGGGACAAGAAACAAAGGAAATGCAGAAAAACTGGAAAATCTGTGATAAGATGGCAGTATTAAGTCCTCATGTATCAATCATCACTCTAAATGTAAATGTATCAAATTCTCCAACCAAAAGATATAGAGTGGCAGGATGGACTAAAGAACAAGATCCAACAATATTCTGCCTCCAGGAAACACATTTCAGCTCTAAAGACAAACATAGGCTCAGAGTTAAGGGATGGAAGATGATCCTCCAACCTAATGGCAAACAAAAAGAAAGCAGGTGTTGCTATATTTATATCAGACAAAGTAGACTTTAAGATAAAACAGGTAAAGAGAGACAAAGAGGTGCAGTATATAAAGATAAAAGGGACACTTCACCAAGAAGACATGACACTTATAAACATACATGCACCCAACACAGGAGCACCAAAGTATGTGAAACAACTATTAACAAACCTAAAAGGAGATATTATCATCAACACAATAATAGTAAGGGACCTCAATATCCCATTTACATCAATAGATAGATCATCCAGACCAAAAGTCAACAAGGAGATCAGGGAATTAAATGAAAAACTAGACGTGATGAACTGAATAGATATATAGAGAGCACTCCATCCAAAAACAGCAGAATATACATTCTTCTCAAGCCCACATAGAACATTCTCAAGGACAGACCACACACTGGGGAACAAGGCAAACTTCAATAAATTTAAGAAGATCAAAATCATACTTACTATGTTTTCCAACCATAATGCTGTGAAACTAGAAATCAACTACAAGAAAAAAGCTGGGAAAGGAACAAAAATGCGGCGACTAAGCAACATTCTACTGAACAACAAATGGGTCATTGAAGAAATAAAGGGAAAAATCAAAAAATATTTGGAGACAAATGAGAACAAAAACACACCATACCAACTCATATGGGATGCAGCAAAAGCAGTCCTAAGAGGGCAATTTATAGCAATACAGGCCCACATTAGCAAACAAGCAAAAGCTCAAATAAGCAATCTCAAACTATATATAACAGAATTAGAAAAAGAAGAACAAAAAAAGCCTAAACTCAGCAGAATGAGAAAAATAATAAACATTAGAGCAGAAATAAATGAAATTGAAACAAAAAAGACTGTAGAAAGGATCAATGAAACAAGGAGCTGGTTCTTTGAGAAGATAAACTAAATTGACAAATCATTAGCCAAACTCACTAAGAAAAAAAGAAAGAAGGTTCAAATAAGTAAAATTAGAAATGAATGATGAGAAATTACAAAGGATACCACAGAAATACAAAAGACTATAAAAGAATACTGTGAAAACATGTATGCCAACAAACTGGACAATCTAAAAGAAATGGATAAATTCTTAGATTCTTACAACCTCCCAAAAGTGAATTAAGAAGCAATCAAGAATCTGAATAGACCAATCACAAGTAAAGAGATTGAAACAGTAATCAAAAACCTCCCCCCAAATAAAAGTTCAGGACCAGACGGCTCCTCTGGAGAATTCTACCAAACATTCAAAGAAGACTTGTTACCTATTCTTCTCAAATTATTCCCAAAACTTGAGGAAGATGCAAAAACTCCTAACACATTCTATGAGGCCAACATCACCTTGATACCAAAGCCAGACAAGAACTACAGAAAGAAGGAAAATTAAAGGCCAATATCGCCGATGAACAGAGATGGAAAAATCCTCAACAAAATATTGGCACACAGAATACAGCAACACATTACAAAGATCACATACCATGATCAAGTGGGATTCATACCAGGGACACAGGGATGGTTCAATATCCACAAGTCAATCAATGTGATACATCACATTAACAAAATGAGGAAGAAACACCACATGATAATCTCCATAGACAGAGAAAAAGCATTTGACATGATCCAACATCCATTCATGATAAAAATTCTCAATAAAAATGGGTGTAGAAGGAAAGTACCTTTTTAAAAAAAAAAAAAAAAGATTGGCACCTGAGCTAACAACTGTTGCCAATCTTCCTTTTTTTTTTTTATTCTTCTCCCCAAAGCCCCCTCAGTACATACCTGCATATTCTAGTTGTGAGTGCCTCTGGTTGTGCTATGTGGGATGCCACCTCAGCATGGCTCCATGAGTGGTGCCATGTCTGCACCCAGGATCCGAACCAGCAAAACCCTGGGCTGCTGAAGTGGAGCACATGAACTCAGCCATGGGACAGGCCCCAGGAAGGTACCTTAACATGATAAAGACCATATCTGACAAACCCACAGCCCACATCAAACTCAATGGGGAAAAACTGAAAGCCATCCCTCTGAGAACAGGAGCAACACAAGGGTGCCCACTCTCACCACTCTTATTCAACGTAGTACTAGAGATTTTGGCCTGAGCAATTAGGCAAGAAAAAGAAATAAAAGGAATCCAAATAGGCATTGAAGAAGTGTAACTCTCTCTGTTTGCAGACAACGTGATTTTATATATAGAAAACCCTAAAGAATCCATCAGAAAACTATTAGAAATAATCAACAACTACAGCAAAGTTGCAGGGTAAGAGTCAACTTACAAAAATCAGTGGCATTTCTATACTCTAATAACAAACTAACAGAACAAGAACTCAAGACAACAATCCCATTTACAATAGGAACAAAAAGAATAAAATATCTAGGAATAAATTTAACCAAGGAGGTGAAAGACCTATACAAGGAAAACTATAAGACATTACTGAAAGAAATTGATAATGACATAAAGAAATGGAAAGATATTCCAGGCACATGGATTGGAAGAATAAACATAGTTAAAATTTCCATTCTACCTGTAGAAATCTAGAGATTCAATGCAATCCAAATCAGAATCCCAATGACATTCTTCACAGCAATAAAACAAAGAACCTTAAAATTCATATGGGGCAACAAAAGACCCCAAATAGCTAAAGCAACCCTGAGAAACAAAAACAAAGCTGGTGGTATCACAACGCCTAACTTCAGCATATATTAGAAAGCTATAGTAATCAAAACAGCACGCTACTGGTACAAGAACAGGCACACAGATCAATGGAACAGAATTGAAAGCCCAGAAATAAAACCACACATTTATGGACAGCTAATCTTCAACAAAGGAAGCAAGAATATACAATGGAGAAAGGAAAGCTGCTTCAACAAATGGTGCTGGACAGCCACATGCAAAAGAATGAAAGTAGACCATTATCTTCTCCATACACAAAAATAGGCTCAAAATGGACCAAAGACTTGAAGGTAAGACCTGAAACCATAAAACCTCTGGAAGAAAATATAGGCAGTACACTCTTTGACATCAGACTTAAAAGGATCTTTTCGAATACCATGTCTACTCAGACAAGGGAAACAAAAGAAAAAATAAACAAGTGGGACTTCATCAGACTAAAGAGCTTCTGCAAGGCAAAGGAAACCAAGATCAAAATGAGAAAACAACCCACCAAATGGGAGAAAATATTTGCAAATCATATATGTGATAAGGGGTTAATCTCCATAACATATAAAGAACTCACACAACTTAACTACGAAAAAACAAACAACCCAATCAAAAAGTGAACAAAGGAGGGGCTGGCCCCGTGGCCGAGTGGTTAAGTTCGCGCGCTCCGCTGCAGGCGGCCCAGTGTTTCGTTGGTTCGAATCCTGGGCGCGGACATGGCACTGCTCATCAAACCACGCTGAGGCAGCGTCCCACATGCCACGACTAGAAGGACACACAACGAAGAATATACAACTATGTACCGGGGGGCTTTCGGGAGAAAAAGGAAAAAATAAAATCTTAAAAAAAATAATAAAAAAATAAAGTGAACAAAGGATATGAGCAGACATTTTTCCAAAGAAGATATACAGATGGCCAATAGGCACATGAAAAGATGCTCAACATCATTAATCATTGCTAACCATCAGGGAAATGCAAGATATCATCGTACGCCCATTAGAACGGCTGTAATCACCAAGACAAAAAACAGCAAATGTTGGAGAGGTCGTGGTTAAAAGGGAAGCTTCATTCACTTCCGGTGAGAATACAAACTGGTGCAGCCACTGTGGAAAACAGTATGAAGATTTCTCAAAAAATTAAAAATAGAAAGACCATATGACCCAGCTATCCCACTCCTGGGTATTTATCCAAATATCTTGAATTCAACTTGAATTCAATAACTTGAATTCAAAGAAACTTATTCCTATGTTCATTGCAGCATTATTCACAATAGCCAAGATGTGGAAGCAACCCAAGTGCCCATTGACTGATGGTTAGATAAGGAAGATGTGGTATATACATATTCCATAAACATATATTCCATATGCAATGGAATACTACTGAGCTATAAAAAAAGACAAAATCATTCCATTTGCAACCACATGGATGGACCTCGAGGGCATTATGTAAAGTGAAATAAGCCAGACAGAGAATGAAAAACACTGCATGATTTCACTCATATGTGGAAGATAAACAAACTTACGGACAAAGAGAAGAATTTAGTGGTTACTGGGGGAAAGGGGTGGAGGGTGGACACAAGGGATGAAGGGGCACACTTATATGGTGTCTGACGAATATTAATGTACAACTGAAATTTCACAATGTTACAAACTATGACCACAGTAAAAATTTTTAAAAAATGAAAGCAACTCCTACCGGGATGGTTAAAATTAAAAAGACGGAAAATGAGTGATGGTAATGCAGAGAAATTAGAAACACCAAAATTATTGGTAAGATTATAAAATGATGTAGCCACTTTGGAACATAACTTGGCAGTTCCTCAAAGTGTTAGACAGAGTTACTATTATGACCCAACAATTCCACTCTTAGGTATGTGGAACTGAAGCCATATGTCTACACAAAAACTTGTACAAAAGTGGTCATAGCAGCATTATTCATAATAGCCAAAAAGTGGAAACAATCCAAATGTCGCTCAACTGATGATGAGATAAATGAAATTGTATATCGAGCCAATGAAATATTATTTATAAATAAAAAGGAATGAAGTACCAATACATGCTACTACATGGATAAACCTTGAAAACTTTATGCTTAGTGAAAGAAGGCAGATTCATAGGACACATATTATGTGATTCTATTTGTGTGATATTTCTAGAATAGGCAAATCCGTGGAGATAGAAAGTAAATTAATGGTTGCCTAGGACTGGGGGAGTTAGAGGGACTAGGAGGTGACTTCCAATGGGTCTGGGGTTTTATTCGATGATGATGAAAATGTTCTAAAATCAGATCGTTGTAATAATAGCCCAACTCTGTGAGTAAACTAAAAAGTACTGAACGTACACTCCAGAAGGGTGAATTAGAGTATGTGTGTTATATACTAATAAAGTTGTTATAAAAACAACAACAACCAGATCCTGGAATGCTACTAGTCCATGGTAGAAACTGAGCTTCTGACTATCGGAGAGCAGGTGACCATGTGGCCAGAAGTTACCATCATGACCCTTCAAGCTAAAGGTTATGTGAGGCCCACAACAATTCATAGGATTATATATGTGCCCTACAGCATGTGCTTCCTCTCACTCAGACTAATCTACCTACTGCTACAGCTGAATATCTGACCTGCCAGCAGCAGAGACTAAGGCTGGGCCCCAGAACCATGCCATCCCTCTAGAAGGCCACTCAGCCTCTTGGTAGCAAGTTGAGGATTATGTTTTGCACTCAAGCGACTCACCGGAACATCTCTTGGTACTCCCATATCCGATTTCAACTACATGCTAAACAGGACTTAGACCCCTCAGGGATGAGGGGTCCATGTCAGCCCATCAGACAAGCCACCTGGACCAGCACATGTGCTTGCTTAGGGGAGGAGAAGCTAGAATGAGTGGAGAAGCGATGAAATAATGCAGATCAGTGACAGCAGGGCTTCTCAATCTCAGCACTATTGACCTTTGCACTGGATAATTCTTTGCTGTGGGGGTTTTCCTGTGCATTATGGGACATAATGCCAGTAGCAACCTCCAGATACGGCAACCAAAAATGTCTCCAGATGTTGCCAAATGTCCTGTGGAGGGCAAAATCTTCCCTGATTGACAGCCATTGAGTTACAGCCTCAGAAACAATGGCAGTAGCATGGGTTCTGGTTTGTCCAGCTAACTATTCCCTTTTTTAAGTTTTCCCAGAAATTGTGACCAACCAGAATCCTGGAGAAACTGTGCCTGGATGGATGAACTTGACGCGAGAACCAAGTGGGTCTGAGCAATGCCACGTGGGTACTTGGGGTGTCCCATCCAGATCCCCTTTACCAACAGGGGTACCTCTATCCCATTGCTGCTAGTGCTATGATAACAACTCAAAGATGTACTCTTCTCTGGAGACTTTCCCTCTCCCATATGGGAGCTCTCTTGCTGGAGGGGCTCCCTCCACACCCCTCCAGGTGGGACTGACTAATGCAAACTGAGCTACAGAGCTTCCCAGGGAAATCAGGCTGAGCTGAGACCACACTCAGCTAGCTTGTTCCCTCCATCCTCTTATGATTTTCTCACTCTGCTCCTGAGAGCTCTCAATCAATAAATCTCTTGACCAAGAATCTCCCACTCAGGCTCTGTTTCCCAGGACAAAAACAATCATTTATGTAATGCTTACTATGGGCTAGCATTTAACTTAGATTTTTTCATTCTTGATATCATTTAATCCTCAGGGTAAGAGCTAAAGACTATTAACCATATTTTACAAATGAGGAAAGAGGTCCAAGAAGTGTGAGTTGTCCAAAGTTACAGCCTAAAAATGGCAGAGCCACCATTTGAATCTAGTTTCATGACTTCTAAGACCATGTTCTTAACCGATGCACTAATCTTTCCTTGAAGTTAAAATATACCGAAGATATTTATAGTTTTTCTCTTAGAATGGTTGCTCCTTTCCTTGCTGGAGGGGTTCCGAGGTGTGTAAAAAGACTATGGGCTTCCATTTTATGACTGTTCACGCAAGGTTAGTGTTGGAGATATTCATTAAATGTTGAGAGCCCTATTTCCCAGTATCAGATGATATGTCCTCAAGCAAGAAGGTGTTTCTGAATTCCTATAAGAGAACTCCTATACTCTTTGGTTCTCTAGGGAGGAAAGGGAGTTGACATTCAGTATTAGCTTCTATTTTGAGGAGCACAGGGGGAGGATAGTAGGGGAAATTGCTTTCAAAGGCTTCTTGCCTTGGAAAATAAAAATAAACAAGCGGCAGTAAATTGTGTCAACATCTGACTTCACAATCCATTTTACTTAATTATTTTAATAAGAACTTGAAAGCAAGATACATTATACATAAATCCCCTGGCAGTTGAGTGAGATCCAAGCAAATTATAAACTTTAAAAAATAAGTCCCGTGGGAACTAGCTCTAGGCTATGTAGGTGTTTTGGTGATGATGAATATATTCATTTTATCTAAAGAGAATTGTAATACACCTTTGCTTTAGTGACAATCTGTTTTATCTATGCACTTCATACAAAGAGAGGCCAGTAAACATTATTGTGCTACCTTGAGTAGCTTTTGTTTTAATTGAAATGCCACCAAGAGATATAACTTCTTTAGAGAGGAGGGTATTTTGTTGTTGGTGGTGGTGTTCTGTTTTGTTTTGTTTTGACCATTTATGATTTGGTGAATATTTTTTAGCATTATGTATAACAGAATTGGTGAGGTATTATGGAACAGAAAATAACAACCAAGGCCAATACAGAACTCCCCATTTCTAAAGCAAATTTATTTTGCAGAAGGTATTTTTTAGCAGTAGTGACTGTCCAGATTTTCCTACATTTTCCTGCTAAACAACAGACATTTTTTTCTATGGGCCACAGCATGGGCATATGAAACCCAACATTGATGTAGTAGGTATAACCACAGTGGTGGAAGGAAGAGCTCCAATTTGAAAACAGCCAACTTACACACAGCTGCAGATTTCCGAATTTTCTTTCTCCTCCTCCCAGTTCTAACATACACTCCTTAGAGTCCCTGCTGCTAGATGCCGCAGCTCCCGCTATTAATGTCTTCCTTTCTCTGCTGGCTACAAGACCTTCCAAATCCCTGTCAATGAAAAATAAAAACCCCATCAACAGATAATGAGACATGAAAATATCAGTGTGACCACTTTTCCACTCAGAAATCCTGATAATTTGAATGGAAAGGCAAAGAACCAAGTCAGAGCTGTAAACAATTTGGAACTTTCAGATTAATGCATTGCAAAGTATAATTGTATGTGGAAGACAGAGGAAAAATAAAATATATAAAACTAGTTTAACTTGGGAAAGTCGGTCTAGGAGAATACATCCTAAGTAGAGCTGCCTGCCACGATTTATTTCTCATCATTTGTGACTTTTTTTTTTACCAGCACCTCCTTTATCCCGATGCCTGAAACTGGAACTGCATTAATTAATTGGCACCAACAAGTATCTCCAAAAAACAATTTTTTTGGAATATTTTTGATGTCTTGAGTCACGGCTCTATAATTTACTGGCTATGCTCTTTGAGAAAGTTCTTTAAAGAATCTGAACTCCAGTGTCCTCGGTAATAAATTTTTGTAAAGATATGAGATTATAGAGCTAACAAGCCTAACACAGTTCCAGACAAACTGTGAGTTCCAGTAAGTTTTCTCTGTATACCTGAGCATAGTTTTGCTTTCAATCATTCACACTTTATTGTGAATTAGCATAATCAGAATGCTTTCTTTTCTGCTGTCTACCCTCACTGAAGAAATGAGCTTTAGGAGAAGTACTTCAGGGGAAGCTTAATGTGCCACAGAACAGCAAGAAGGTACAGGATATCTGGGGGAGAGTCGAGTGGGGCCCTTGGAGGTAGGGAGCTAAGCAGAATGCAGTTATAGGATGTAAAAGGAAAGTGTCATCTATTTTTGACTTTTTTTGAAGCTAGGTAGGGAGAGGAAATACATCCTTTTTATTCCTTCCCAGCTAAAAGACCCCCTGCACTCAGAATCTAAGATTTGGGCACTTGATTAATATCACTCCTCAGTTACGCTTGGATTTTGCAAGTTTCTCTGAGCAATCTGGTAAGAAGTCATCATTTGAAATGTTCTTTTGATAGGAAAAAAAATCTTCTTTAAAAATATTTGTTTTCCTAATGAAGTCTAGATACATAACCTGTTCATATTAGAAACTGACTATAATTAAGAAAGCACCTAATTAAGATCTGTAACTCCAGTGATCACACCATTAAATGATATTTCCTGCATTTCATGTTTTTTAGATTAATTGCACTGTGGAAGTGCACACAACTTCTGTTTATCACTTTTGAGATTGGTTTTGACTTAGATTCTTTAGGACTCATTTCTAAACCATGTATATATTTGGTTACACTGAATGGCTTCCATCTTATTTTTGAAATTATTAACTCTACCTTCAGAATCTGAGTGAAAGAGTATCTCACATTGTATTTCAAATGTGACAACCAACATAGCTTCAAGAGTATCACAGAAAATTGAAACAATTCTACCACCCCTCACCATTCTAAGGCCAAAACTAAATAAAAAATAGTAAGTGGGTTCCATGTCCATATAGCTACCTTAATGCTGGGGAAACATTTACTCCTTACATCATTTCTTAAGATGCTGAGAATAGAGTTCAATATTTCTGTCCCATTGCCCATTTTCTCCATCACAATCCCAAGGGAAACAGGCAAATTCTCATATGATAGGGTGTTATATAAAATAATCAATAGTTGACAACTCATTTCAATCTATAAATGTCTTCTTCAAAACTCCTATCCTTTATAAAGCTTTCCATTTTTCCCCTTCAATGTTGCTGTCAAAAGTGCAATTTTATAACAAATCTTTGACAGTATTCATGCCGTGTTGCAAATTCATTCAGTAATGGTGCAAATTTCATGGAGGAAGTGCCAGAAAAACAAGCAAAGTGCCGTCATTTAGTGTCATTACTGTTATAAGATCCATGGAGCGTAAGGGGGAAAAAATCATTACACCAAGGCCAGCAGAGCCCTGAGACTCACAGAGAGTCTGCAGAGTGAGAGTGCAATGGCAGGTCACAGTCACGGTCAACTGAAACATTCCCTTCCCTTGGGAACAACTGCACATGACATAAATTGAGCCCTCTATTTATTTTTCGGCTATTAAATGAACTTGAAGAAACCTGGATATTTTAATTGTTTCCTTACAGCACTAAGAACTATGTGAGGACGATGGAAAATAAGAACATTTTGGGATAGTACAGCAATTCTGATATTTTTAAGGTTTTAAAAATGTTACTCTGTGGAATATGCTAAATAGAAAATTATGTTGATGTTATGGATTTATTTTTTATAGTCCACAAGATCCTATTTTGAACAAGGTGCCTGGTGGCTTGGCATGCTGCCAGTATTTGACAAAGTGGCAAACCAAGTGGCACTAATAGGTGGAAATAGCTCTCAAAAAATAAATAAATAAATAAATAAAGCCCTTAAGTACAAAAGAGGAACATAGCAGAAAAATAAAAGGGTCCTCAGAAAAAAAAATACTGAAACATATAGGTATAAATCTTGCCTAAGTTCAAGGTAAACAGAATACCAAAAAATCAGTTCAAAACTTTACAGCATCATCGATAGCAAACAGTCTGATGTGGAACAGATTATTAATACTCAGATTCTATTCTGTTATGCCTTAGATCTGCTTTGGTTACCAACAAGACAGCTCTATTTTTTCATGCATTCACTTAGTCACCATAGATTCATGTGTCAAACTTTGTTCTAGGCACCAAATACGCAGTAGTAAACAAGGAAAAATACAACAGTGAACGAAACAGACATAGGGAGGTGCAAGACTGGCTGTTAACGCCACACTGGGGAAAACAAATATAGGATGTTCTGGTAGACCGTAGAAGGACTAAAAACCCTAGGTTTAGGATGTCGGAAAACTTTCCTCCAAGGAAAATCGGTGAAGAATAGTCCAAGCATATAGAAATACATGTGTAAAGGTCCAAGAGACAGAGAGAAAGAGAGAGACATGACAAGAATATATTACGGCCAGAGGCTTGAGTTTGATGGGAAACAGTGGCAGAAAAAAAGACAAGAGAGATAAGCAGTGGCATTGTAATTTGGAATTCTTTAATTGTAAGTCTCAGAAACAAAATTCAAAAAATTTAAGGAAAAAAAGAGGAATTTATTAGAATTATGTTGGGATATCTCATGCATAAATTGAACAATCATACTATGGAAAGGGAAGGAGTATATCTGGGTCTCAAACAACTAGAAAGTGAGTTGAATACATTCAAACCATCTTTAGCTCTTATCTCTGCTTTTTCTGCCTACTGGCTTCATTATTCTCATTAGCTCTTAAGTTTTATGTCTAGGGTTCAACCTTTAGAGATTGAAACTGATTCCCTTCTTTGGTTTCAGCTTCAAAAATCTGGGGAAAGCACATTAACACATTCATTCTTTCCTTCTTTTCATTCACTTTTCTATGTGTCTACTATGTGCCAGGCACCATTCGATGTGCTGGGTTCATGTGATGAACAAGACAGATAAGTCCATGCCCTCATGGAGCTCACATTCTAGTGGGAGAAAAGAGGCAATAAGCAAGCAAACTAATACACTAACAATGCAATTTTAAGTAGTGCTAAAGGTCAGTGAAGAATTAAAACAGAAAGGTGATGAGGTGATTGTGTGAATAAGGCAAGAGCAAACTGGTCAACATGACCAAGGAGGTGATGTCTGAATGCAGCTGAGTTGCACAAGAGTCAGCTCCTGGTAACATCAAGAGGCAGAGAGTTTTAAGCAGAGAAAACAGTAAATGCTAAGGTCCCAAAGAGGAGACATTTGGCAAGCGCAGGGAACAAAAAGAAGGCGAGTGAAGCTAGGGTAGTAAATGGAGAGAAGAGTGGTGGGTGATTGGCCACAGACAAAATCAGCAGCCAGAAAATGTACAAGCTTACAAGGACTCGTGAAATCAATGTTATTCCAAGTGAACTAGAAAAACATTGTAGGTGACAGGATGGAGACAAAGGGTAAAAACAGGGATAGCAATTGTAAAGCTGTTGCACTAATTCAGACAAAAGATATCTGTGGCTTGGACTATAGTAATAATAGAGGAAATGGAGAGAACAGGATAGATTTGGAAAATATTTTGGAGATAGGGCCAAAAGAGCTTGTTGAAGGATTAGATGGAAAAAGGTAAGAGAGAGAGAAAACTCCTAGGTTCAGGTTGGGTGGTGATACCATTTACCAAGATGGAAATTTCCAGAAGATGAACAGGGTAGTTTTTAGGGGATGGGCTGGTTGGGTTGGGTTGGAGGAGCAGCAGGAGTTATATTTTGACCATGTTAGGTTATGTTGCAAGGCTTATTACACATTCGACAAAGTTATTTAAAATTTAGATAAATACACCCCTGGAACCTAACAACTGTGAGTAGAGGTTCACACTTTTGAACACTTGCTAAATCTAAAGTGATAGTAACTATATCATCTGGGGTAAGGAGGGGCAACAGTTTCCAAAAGAATGGTAAGGAGCTGGCAAATACATGTGCCAAATACAAATGTATACACACACACAAGTGCAGATATATGCATGTATATACACAGACACATATATCTCTGTGTATACACTCCAAGGATACACACATTTATGTTACGGCTATCTATCTATCTGTATCTATGTATACATATATGAATTCAATTTGGACTATGGCAAGAGCATGGCTTACATTAGAAGCAAAAGGGGAGGAAGCAAAGAATAGTCATCCAGCAACTTAGCAACCCTACATGCCCCCTCAGGCAGCCATTAGAATCAGCCATTCACCCTTCACTCAAGTTGTCAGCAGCGATGGGTGTTAGGAGAAATAAATATATATTGAATACCAACTATGTGCTAAATCGTATGCATATCCTTTCCTACATGATTACAGGTAAATGAGTTGAGAATTTCTGTACTTCACAGTTTTTAAAACATCTCCTCTCATCCAAAACAAAACAAAAAACCTAGCCAAAAAAGATGGCTACCATCTCAAATCCTGAAGACTTGTCAGGAATGTCCTACACAGGCAACCCTTTCTGCCTCATCCAACAAGGACATTTATAATTCTGACAAGATGTCTCTGTCTTTCAGAACATCCCTGCAGGAGGTTGTCAACTATAAAAAACGGTGCCCTAAATAGAAGAGGGAAAAGTAGTTAATGTACTTGTTTTCATGGACTGAAGTTCATGGAGAAACTCTGGACTCCTCCCCAAACACTGCTGACAACTGGTGTGACATGCAATTCATGCTGGCTCCGTTTATTTTCAAGAACATTTCTCTTCCTGAGAAATCTCTTTAATGAGTGCTTTCAGGATTGATTATTCTCCCCCTTGGCAATCCTTTCTGCATTGGTGTGATTCAATTAAATGACATATGTTAAGTATCTATATTCATGCTTGATACATAATAGATGGTCAATTGACCATAACAAATTGTTAAACTTGTGGGGTAGTGTCGCTTAGATTTAAAATTTTAGATTTTAGAAGAGCTGATTCTTCAATTACATATTCTATGCTCTATGCTATGTCTTAAGTGTTGGAGATTTATAATTTCTGCCTATTTTGAGTCTAAAGACGTTTATCATCATTCTGTCGGAATCTTTCCTGAAACAACCCATGATGATAACCTACGTACATTAGTTTGTAGGCATTGATTCCCAGAGCCTAGTTCAATGTCATACCAGAGACTGTGCTAAAATTATCTTTTTACCTGGAAGGAGCCAGCAAAGGATTACTTCTTTCCCTATATAATTTTTTAAACTGCTTTTGTTTTTTCCTTACAATAAAAATATGATTTTGATCATATTTTAGAATAGAATCTTGTCATTTCCATTGAAACGAGATTTTTATCAATATAAAAATAATAGACTATCACCATAAGAAACATAAAAGCCATACAACATTAAAATCCAGAAGTACAATTTACATCACATCTCTTCTTATTGAGGCTTTAGCCCCACTTCTCCCGGCCCCTATACTTAGAAGTGAACGCAGTGGAACACCACAGGACATATTGCATCCTGTCATTTGACAGATGGGTCCCTGAGAAACTTGTACTGTTAACTGTATTTACATTACAATGCCATAACTCCTGTTTTGACAGCCAGGTTTTGTAGCAGTTCACTTCAGTTGTCACGTTAGACATTCATTTTTAACCTGACAGTCTGTGCCAATATTTAGTTTTGTCAATTTTTGGCTTGCCAAAGTGGAAACTATATCAAAACTCCGTGATACAGTTGACAGCGGTTAACTTCACTAAGAGAATGATTCCGATTTGTGATACATTTTGCTTATATAAAAATGCATAACTAAAACATCCTTTTTAAAAAATAGTAAGACAGGGGCCAGCTCAGTGACATAGTGTTAGGTTTGCACACTCCGCTTCGGCGGCCCAGTGTTTGCAGATTAGGATCCTGGGCGTGGACCTACATGCCACTCATCAAGCCATGCTGTGGTGGCATCCAACATACAAAATAGAGAAAGATTGGCACAGATGTTAGCTCAGGGACAATCTTCCTCACCTAAGAAAAACAAACAAACAAAAAAGACAATAATGACTAAAATGAGATTTGATTCCAGAAGATTCAGATGTGTAGAAAATATTAACAAAGCACGTGATATACATGTTCCAAAATAACAATTCCTTGCAAATATCAAATGCCTAGATGACTTAAGTGTAATTTTAAGAATTTTCCTTCTTGGATTTTTGCATATTTATAATAATAAATTCTTTTAATTTGTGGGAATTCCCTGTGTCTAGACTTGTGGCAATTCTACATCAAGAGTTTTCATTCCACTACTTAAAAACAAATAACTGAAGATTTCTATAGCCATAGTTAGAGAATTGTTGTATCAAGGAAGAGGTAATAATATATTCAACTTTTTACTTTAATACACCTTACTATTTAGTGACCCATCCTTGAATTTGTCAGCATATAAAATACAAGAGAAGTTTCATTCTCCAGCGTTTGAATTAGCTACTTCTGCTGAGAATTTGCTTTTCTTACGGAAGTGAAATTAAATGAGCTCTGGAATCATAAACATTCTCATGGATAGCAGTGACAACAACAAAGATGCTTTTATGATGAGGCTCCTGGGTAAGATGGTATTTGGGGATTAAGACTGAAAGTTCATTGACGGCAAGGGCCAGGTCTCCCTCTCTTGCACAAGGCATTTGAATGAACATTTATCAAATACACGAGTGCTATGTAGGTGCATAGAACTGTTTTTATTTACTCTAGGTAGCTTTCATTCTCAGTAGCAGCATGGACAACAGTAATTTCCAAAATTTTCTTTGACCAACCATTGCTTATCTTCACTAGGGACACAAGTGGAAGGTTAACTTGAGGAATATTCATTAAATTTGGTCATTCAGAATTTACGCACTAAAAACAGACTACTGACATGCCAAAACCAGGAGAGGGATCACAAAGCAACACAGCGAAGCAATTTAGAATTGACCGAACTGTAAGAGAAGCTAATTATCAACAGAAACAACTAATTCAAATGCTGCAGAATGAAGCTTTTCCTGTAGGCTGACACATTCAGGAGATGGGTCACCAAATAGTAAAAGGTGTACTAAGGTAAAAAGTTAATATATTATTACTGAGTCCTTAAAACAACAATTTTATAACTATGGCTATGCAGTTATATAGCTTGTATGTAAAGAAGGAAGAGAATGCACTTGATGTATTTCAGAAGGTAAGATTGGTAAAATAATGAAAATTAACAATAAAAAAGATGAAGAACAGTCTGGAAGAATGATATCATTGTAGAATTCTATTCAATTATATAGAATTCTATTCTGTTATGTAGAATATATATATTCTACTGTATATACTCTATTATAATCCCATTTTATACAATTGGGTTTCAAATATGTCATAAGTTTTTCTCTTGTGTCATAGAACTAATCCACCTTTTTTTCTTCTTCTCTGGGATATAAATACTCCAACACCCAACCTCTAGGTACTGAGTAATGTAATGTTGTCTCTGGATGTGCCAGCTTTGAAATTACACAGATTGGGTCCAAATCCTGATTCTGCACTTATTCTGTGTGACTTTGGACAATTTCCTTAAGACTCTCTACTCAAGTTCCCTCATCTGTAAAATGGAAATAATAATACTCCATAACTCAGAGCATTGTTGGGGAGACTAAACGAGTAACACATCAAAGGGTTTAGAATCACTTGAACAGACATTAAATGCTTAATGATTGTCATTATCTTACAGAAGTAATTGGGTGTTATTTTCATAGAATAAAGGAAGATTTAAAATTTTAATTTACATATAATGCCCAGAAACAAGCATGTTACAATACTTTTGGTAATATTTGGTCAGCATATTATGATAGTTTTACATTGTAACTCCCTAATTTGATATTGTAGAACATGATATTTGATTACTTCTGTCCATGGTTTTTAGAACTCTAAGATTAAAAGGGTCCTGCAGAAATTCATCCTTTGTTTAATAGAGGTATTAGTAGAAAAGAAAAAGTCCCTCTGTTAGGACACAATTAATAATCCTTTAAGAGATAAATGGTTCATACTGATCACGAAATAATTTTGGTGTCAGATTTAGAGATCAAATCCAACCCCTTAATTTTATAAATGAGGAGACAGAATTAGAGAGATTAAATGGCTTACCCAGAGTCACTCAGCTGGTTACTGAGAGGCAGCGTTCGTAGTTTATTAAGAACATTTTACCACTAACTGGGTGACCTCCAGCAAGTTATGCAACCTCCCTGACCCTGCTTGTCCTTTTTGGTGTAACAAGTAAAACCTACCTATATGGCTGTTGGAAAGGTTAGAATAATATTCTGCATGGGTAACATATGGGCAAGCTTTAATGTGGCCTCATGCCCTCCTGAGACTTACAGAGGAAAAAGGGAGCATTCCTTGCTAGAAAGAGAAATGAGTGCAGATTATTATCACCATTGCAGAACAGGAATCCTGCAAGTGGTCAGCAGAGAAGCAGGGTGGATGGTATGTGGAGTTGTTCTAGCAGTTTGTATCCCCAAGAAACTAGACCTTTTCACATTCTTTCAACAGACATTGCTTGAGTGCTTACTACTGGGTGCAGGGTACTGTTCTAGGTGCTGATAATACAACAGTTAGCAAAACAAAAATCCTTCTGTATGGAGCTTGCATTCTAGTGAAGGGTGATAGACCATAAGCAAAGAAATAAGAAAATCAGATAACGTGTTAAATTATGATAAGTGATCTGGGGAAAAGAAGGCAGAGAAAGGAGTTACTGTGTCTGGGGAGGAGGATGAGATGGATTTTAAACTGGACAGTCAAGAGACAGAAGATTCCTGGAGGAAACCACTTTAGAAGCCTTTGTTTAACCAGGGAGGGAAGACATCTCTCTCAGAAAGATGTAAAAACCCCTGGCCGCTAATGTACTTAGAACTTTATCTACAAGGATGCTTATCGCAGCTTTATGTTATAATAGCAAGAAAATAGAAATAACACGAAGTCCCATGAAGAGTTCGTTAAATAAAATGTGGGCGGAAAAATATTACACAACCTTTTAAAATTGTGCCGTGGAAGAAAATCTAAAGATAAAGATATGTGCTCCATAGTTTCAAAAACATGGATGCCGTATGCTCCTGATTTCTTCAGTATATTTTCCTTGAATTAGAAAAGAAAGCAGTGGTATTCCATAAAATGTTGACAATATTACTATCGTGGAGCTGTGATAGAGATTTTTAATTTTTTTAAAACCTTTTCTTATCTTCCTACATTTTGTGCTAGGAAGAGGTATTGCCTTTAAAAAAAAATTAAAATAAGTAAACTGAAAAGATCTAGAAACTAGAACTCTTACAATTGCCTTCATAAGATATGGAAAGTATGCTTATCAAATTTGAGATGACAATCTGAAAAGAGTTAACATGGTGTATAAAGGACCAAAATTAGAAATTATTTTGACAGACCAGAGCAAGGACCAACGACAGCAAGATGAAATTTATTAAAAATAAATTTGGGGCCAGCCCGGTGGCACAGCAGTTAAGTTTGCATGTTCCACTTGGAGCCCGGGGGGTTTGCCGGTTTGGATTCCCAGTGCAGACATGGCACTGCTTGGCTAAGCCATGCTGTGGCAGGCATCCCACATATAAAGTGGAGGAAGATGGGCACGGATGTTAGCTCAGGGCCAGTCTTCCTCAGCAAAAAGAGGAGGATTTGCTGCAGATGTTAGCTCAGGGCTAATCTTCCTCAAAAAGTAAATAAATAAATAAATTTGAAATCTCCATTTGGACTTTTTAAAAAATCAATTAAAAAGTTACAGAGCTAGGGGATCCATTTGACAGCAGTGCACACAAAGAAAGACCTGAGGGTGTTAATGACCACAAGCTCAACATGAGCTCGTGGTGTGACACAGCTGCTTGGAAGCTAATGAAGTTTTACATTAATTAATATGCTTCTGTTGGCAGCATAGGAGACATAATTGTCCCCCGGTAGTCTACTCTGGTCAGATAAAATTGGGCCCCCAGATGAGGTGAAACTCTCTCACTGCATCTTGCTTTTCTCCTTCACAGCTCTAGTCACACTTGCAACTCATTCATGTATTCAATTGCTTGCTTAACATCTGTCCTCTCTGCTGTCCTGTAAGCTCCCTGAGGGCAGGGACTGTAACTTTATTGTTTACTGCTTTATCTCAACGTCTAACGTAGACACTCACAAAAAAATTGTAGATTGCTGTTTTGAGTATTGTCAGTTCCAGTAACCTCACACTTATTCTATTTAACAACACTTACATCATGTCTATACGTGCCAGGCATGAGTCTAAGTCCTTTAGCGATAGATATTAATTAATTAATCTTCATCACAACCATGTGAGGCAGGTAGTTGAGAACACTGAGCTACAGAGAGATTAAAAAATATATCCATGCTGGTAAGTGACAGAGCTGAGATCTGAACTCAGGCACTCAACGCTTTGCTGACTTTCAAAACAAAACTCTAAAAAAACTATGCCCAATCTGTATGAGGTTGACTAGGAAAAGGAGTCTAAGAAATATGTCATATTGACATGTTTGAAAGAAATGGACCAATTTAGGCTAAAAACAAACAAATAAAAAACAGATTTTTTGACTTCAAATATAGAAGCTCTTCCACAAAACAGGAAGTAATGACTAAAATTAATCTAAACCTGCATCTGATTTATTAGAGCAGTCCCCGGTTATGCCTTTTGTAGCAACACAATTATCAACACACCCTCTTTCATTCTCAGAAATGTCCCAATTTGGACAATTAGAATATAAGGACCAAGTTTATGGCTTAAAAGATTTCACATCCTTAGTATGTTTAATTCTTACAAAAGTTCTGTGTAATTGGTATTAACATTATTACACTATTCCCCATTCTTCAGCCTGAAAAAAATACAGACTTGTTCTAAAATACTCCACCAGTTAGTGGCAGAGCTGTGATTTGAACCCAGATTGTCTGATTCCAACTCTATATGCTCTTCTCAGTCTCCTCTGCTGGGTAATTCAACTTATTCTGTATTGCTACAGAATGCAGAGCTAGGACAAGTGGGTAGAAATCCCTAAAAAAAGATTCATTTCCAAATGAAGCACCACATGTCATGTACTTATACATTTTTTAAAAACCTGACAATGAATGAGCTGCCTGGTCGATCAGAAATCTCACCACGAGAAACTGCCCAAGCCCAGGACTGAATGGGCATGGGCCAAGGGTTTTACGAAGGGGACCGCCTGTACCAATAGGGTCTTGAGCCACTACCTGTGAGCTTCTCAGAATGTGGGACACAGATTTCTGGTGAGAAATGAACTATTAGCGGGTCATGAAATGATTTCGGCACTACATGGACACAGCATTCAAAATCACTGACATGCCTAATGAGATCTTTCCATTCTCTCTTCAATTATAGTTTCAATCCTTCCTTTACTGCCTAGGGGAAAGCCTCATATTGGTGCTGATATACCTTTAATACTACACACAGATGTTAACCCATCTTTCAACCAAGAGAACAGAAGGTTTTAAGACTTCAGAGGCAATAATATCCATTTAACTAAATCTGATACCATTCTTCTACCTTCATTGAATTTATTCTGATTTTGTTTCCTTTTATATTATGATATAAATTTTTCTCTTAAAAATAAATCTATAAACGAGTCAAGTTAAATAAAAACATTAACTAATTTATATTAAAAGGTGTGGCAGGCAGAAAAACAACCCCCCAAAGATGCCTACATCCTAATCCCCAGAATCTATGTATAGATCACTTTACTTGGCAAAAGGGATCTTGCAGATGGGATTAAGGTTAAGGACCTTGAAATGGCGAGATTACCCTGAACTATCTGAGGGCCCAATCTAATCACAGGAGTGCTACGTCAGAAAAATTTTCTCAGCTGTTGTCAAAAAGAGACATGAGGACCAAAATGGGGTCACAGAGATGCAATGTTGCTGTTCTGAAGATAGAGCAAGGCAGGCCATGAGCCAAGGATAGGTGACCTCTAGAAGATGGAAAATGCAAGGAAATGGACTGTCCCCTGGGGCCTCCAGAAAGTAGTGCAGCCCTGCCAAATCTTAATTTTAGCCCATGAGACTCACGTCCAGCTTTTGACCTACAGAATTAAAAGTCAACAAATTTGTATTGTTTAAGCCACCAAGTTTATGGTAATTGTTTACAGCAGGAATGCGGAACTATTAAAGAAGGGTCTGGGGATAGGCAAAAATTGTGAGAATGGTATTTAAATCATTGAAGTTTAGAAGACAATTATTCTAGATAACTTCTAATGTCCCTTCCAATTCTGAGATGCTCTGATAACATTCTATCACCAGTCAGACTTCCGTTCCTCCTGACAGCTAACTTGGTGTTTCCTGTGCTTTCATAGACATTCCAGAAAGTAACTTTAAACCAGTGAGAATTACTCATGCAAAACATAATCTTGTTTGGGAAAAGCGGTTTGTTTTCAGTGATGCAATATTGGAGATGTGTAGACAACAGTCTTACTTACAAGCACATCATTTTTATGTGTATTTCTTTAACGTCGAGAGTTATCTACTGGTCCCAGGTTAGCGAGTTTTATTATCCACACATCACAATATTTTTCTCAAAAAATATTGGACATTCTCAATTTATAGATTAATCTAAGGAACTTTCTACTCCACTTGATATGAAAAGCAATCAAATAAAATGTCCCAATAAAACAGAAGCTGAATTTGATGGCATATGGTGAGTCGTCACTATATTGTAGGAGAAAACAATTTAGTTTAACCAAGTCTATTTGCTCCAAGTCGTTTCATTCTGCCATTTTGAAAATTCACAGCCTACAAACTCATGTTTGATTACATTAATACCTGACACATCTGGTTTATGCAACAATTAACCACTCGCCATTCATCACATTCTCCTTTGACTTGATTACACATGTTGAGATATAGGGAAATGTTTTCCTCAGAGAAATAAGGGGTTAATCAAAACCAGAGGGAAATGTGTGCACTCCACATTGTGGGACTGATTATACATTACATGTGTAATCTGCAGACCAATAAAGTAGGGCATGCATATAGCCAGTGAATACACAGAGTCATTAGAAAAGAGCTTGCCATCTCATAATGTTAGTCAAATGCAATTTGACCAATTTGCTTCCAGCAACTACAGGGGCAAATTGATGTCAGCTAATCTTCTATCTAAAGAGAGGCCTGTTCTAGAACTGGATGGTTTTTAAGAAAATTTTTCATCTTTCTTAGGTTGAATTCATTTATCTTGAAGAAATGTATTTTAATGCTAATGCCACCGAAATAATACCCAAGAGTTTATTTAAAAATGGCAAGCTATAATTTATTGTGGCCATGGTGGAATGGAATGGAAATAAGATCTCCAAAAACGTCTGTTATCAAATGGTCAGAAAGGTGTTGACCAGGACACTGCTCTGAGTCATCATCTTCAGGGTACTAAAGTGCCATACCTCACTCACATGCCACAAATTGAAATAAGCAAGGAAAAATGATCCTTTCCCCTGAAGAAAAATCTTAACTTAGTCGATTTCCAACTTAGTTTTAAGAAGAAAATGTCATACTCCTTTAGTCAAGAGTGATTTGACTATGCATTAGCCCTGATCCATATGATTAAGAAATATATATTCAGGTTCTTTAATGACTGAACTATTCACGTGATACAAAGGTAATTTTGAATTACTATGCTTTCACCACTGAGGAGAATGTAAAATATCTTTTTTCTTTTTTTAAAAAATATGTGTTATTCCTGATATAATTACGAATTTCTTTGAAGTCATTTGGTATTTGCTGTAGAGCAGAGCTAATATTACCGGAATCCTGAGTTCCAGCAAATCATCAATTAGTTCATAATTAATATGGATTCATTGCAGGAGTCTTACAGATTACTTCTGAACTCTTTTTAATAAGTTGAGCTTTGTAAAATATGTTTTTATAGGCATTGCCTTTTCCTCCCATATCCCCAATTTCAGGTAGAACTGAAAGAAGCTTGATAAAATCACATAACACCATCCCATATTCACCCAGGTTAAGTTATATTACAACACTAAACTTTTCATTCCCTGGAAGCAGGAACTTACTGTCTGGAGTGATAAGATAGGGACCACACTTGTTGTTTTACTGAAATATCCCCAGTGGATAGTGTTCAAGAAACTATATACATACAGTTGTATAGTCATACTTTAATAACAACAGAGAATAATGTTTATTTTATATTTAAAGAAAAAAAATTCAGTTCACTCTAAAGTGAGCATATCAACATCCTCTCAAGCTCTCTAACAAGTAGCTGCTTTTGGTTTGAAGATTGAAACTCAGTTTCCCCAGACTGCCACTTCCTAGCGAGCTCTGTAAAACATCCTTAGCTCCAGGAACCAGGTTATATTAGTCGGCATGGGGAAAACATGATCAAATTATACTTTTTTCTTTAAACGTGAAATTAGGAAATATCTTAAACGTTGAGTTACTGACTAGAGTCGAGGGGCCCTTTGTGCTAATTTCTAATTACTATACAGACCATACATCTGCCTCAATAACCAAGTTTTTTGATTAGACAACACACGAATACTCACACACACACATTATACTATTTGATGTTTCTATTTATGTCATTAGAAGTACTGAAAGCCTTTTCCAGAGGAAAAAAAAAATCTCAAAGTTCTCAGCAATATCTTTGATATTACTATATAACTCCTATAAACCTTAGAGATATGTATTTATTTTGTGTTCTTTTTTTAGTAGAAATCAATAATTCTGTTCTCAGTGAGATAAGATAATAGAGACATGCTCTGTTTGTAAACTATCAGAACCGTTCTAAAAAGGAAATAAATAAGCTCACAGCTGCTTCCAAGACAGTATATTATTAGATCTTAATATTTAACTTAGTTTGCTCCCCAAAATCGATTTGCTGTTGCTGCTGTTACGACTGCTTCCAGGTGGTTGTCTGCTTTAAAGAAATAAACAATTAAATTAGTTCAGGAATGTTCTATGCCTAAATTATATTTGCTACTTTTATTTTTATTTTGAAATGCCCCGAAGTGCATCATTTCATTTGGCCTCTGAAAACAATAGCATGGCTTCTCCTTGCCATGTGTCTCATTTCTCAAAATATCAGTCAACAGGGAAAGCAACAAGAAGATTGAACATTTTCCACAGTGATGGCTTCTGAACAGATGTTCTCCCCTCACAGATGACCAAACTGAAGGCTGGCCATGTTTTTATTGAAAACAATGCATTTCTTGCCTTCCACATATAGTCCTCCCCAGTTTTAGTATTGAGTAACCTTCCTTTTGCCAGAGATAGTGTCTTATGAAGCAAAAGGGACAGGTTTTATCATTGGAGTAATTTAACCTTACGCTTCTTACACTGATTTTGACAGATGTTTATTCAGATTTAAGGTGAAAATTTCCAAATTCAGTATTTCTTCCAATGTTTCAAATTTCTAAGGCACATTCTATAATCTTTTACACTGGATTCTTTTTAAACCCCAGACCTTTAAAGTCAGTTCAACTTAGAATCCTCGTGCAATTTACATTTGGATCAGCTTGTTGCTCCTGTGTGTAAAGCTGGGTGTCCTTTGGTAATAAAATTTCTGAGCCTCTATGTGCCCCGTGTTCTTATTCCCTAGAAGAAAGAAACATCACTACAATGAAGCTAAAAGTACAGTACCTATGTAATTGAGTGTAGGTGGCTTCTTAAATTCCTTGCTTTGGTTTATTTTCTGGGTTTCGTTCAAAAACCACATTATGCTATGTACCACATACACCACCTTTACCAGCACTGGCTTGGTTCATAGTCTAAACAGGCAATAATCTAAAAGGTGTGACTTCAGGGACCCCAAGATGACTGCCCTTCTGTTACCAAAATATCTTTCTCTCTACCCTCTCCCTACCCAATTTCTTACTGACTGCCTGGAATGTCTTTCAGCAAAGGATGAATTTTTCTCAATGCACAGTAAAGACTAAGTTGGAAATTCAAACACAAAGCATTGCAAATACTATAAAGATTAGATGGTCTCTTGTGTGTAGATTTTGATGGAGACAAGATGTGAGGGCAGAGAATAAATATTACTTCAGGTAAGAGAAACTGGCATTAGATGGATGAAAAGGGAGGCTGAGGATGAAACTCACAACCTGCTTCTTATCTTTGCTTATGGTCGATTCTTGGGATTTTAATTCCCTTAAAAAGGTTAATACTTGCCATAGAGCTTTCTATACATACCAATTATAGAAGACCCTTTATTCTCCTCTTTGGTAGCAAATTTTTGAGAGCATGTAAAAATATTTTAACATTGGAGTTTCTATGTTCTGGTATAATTTAGATTCCTCCTGCTTTCTCTATCATGGTCTTATTAGTGTCATCTCTAGTAGTGGGACATACATCTTTAAATAATTAAGGTGTCAAAGGAAAACTGTTACTTTACATTGGGTTCTAATAGAATGGTACCCCAAAGAATTGTCATTTGTAAATCTTGAGATAGTAATGACTGTTAGTATCGTTAATGAGTTATACAGTATAGACTAATTAACATTTATTGATCAGCAATGTCCAAGTTAAAATAAATGTATCCATATAATTTTCTGAGCATGTGCCTTATTCATTTTGAGTCTAACAGTCAGAAAAGATATTGACAACAGGTAAACCTTTTTGAATTAATATTTCATTTTTCTATTTAACTTAATCAATTATGAAAAGTTAAGTACAGTTAATTTTTTATTCATGGATTTAATATTTTTTATGATTATATTTATATTCTTGAACATCTAACTTAGAATTCACTTCTAAAGATGATTGTAGATCAGGAGGTGGCAAACTTGGCCTGTGGGCCAAATTCAACTGCTGCTTGTTTTTGTAAATAGAGTTTTACTGGAACGCAGCCACATCCATTCATTTATGTATTGTCTACGGTTGTGCTACTGCGGAAGAGTTGAGTAATTGTGACAGAGACCATATGGTCCTCAAAGCTGAAAATATTTACTATCTGGCTCTTTACAGAAAAAGTTTGCCAACTCCTGCTGTAGACCATGAAAACTTCAGCAGTTGGAAAAATCTTTAGTAACTCAGTAAATTATTTTCCTGTTATCAAGGAAACAATAAAAGCTATACCTCTAGAGAAAGATGACTCAAATTCAAATGTTTGCCTAATTCAACACGACGCTATAAAAATAAAATAGCCCGTGGTAAACATCTAAGATTTTGGACACCACCACAATTAATTTGCTAGACTGGGGTTTTCTGAAAGCCACTTTTTAATATCTCAGGCAGATTTTTTTGGTGATTACGATTTTTCTCTTTTTTAAAACGTGATTATGAAACTATCAGACAGGAGAACATAGTAACTTCACATTTAGACAATCCTGTCTGATCCAAACACATAGCAATGATATATAAAATACCAAGAAAAGTCAAATATACATAATCAGGATTAAAAAGAAGATAACATTGTTAAGGACTAGAAACACAAAAGCAAGATCCATTCACAATAAAAATGATTATCAAACTAATATAAAGGGAAAGGTTTTTAATAAAATAATGGTTAAACTTTAGGAGTATTCCAGTAAGAGTCAAGAAAATAAAGATTTCTCTTATAGTCATTTCTGTTAAACATTGTAATAGATTTCTGAGACAATGAAATAGGTGACAAAAAAGAAATAAGTATAAATATTGGAAAGAAAGGTACAGTTTGTTTCTCAAAAGATAATTATTTACAAAGAAAATCCATAGGAATTAGAAAAAATAAACACTAATAAAATGTATAAGTTAACTCACCAAAATATAAAGGTCATATCCAAATTCAACATATAGAAGTTGATGATATTCCTATGCTCCATTAGAATACTGGAATATGTAATCAATTACAGCAACAAAAACCGTAAAGAACTTAGAAACAAATCTAACAAAAGTGATACAAGAACTTTTTTGAGAAAATTGCAAAATGTTATCGAAGGACATAAAAGAAGATCTGGAAAGATACTGCATATTTAGGGAGTGGAAGATTCAAATTTTACACGTGTGATTTCGTGCATATTAACCTCTAGGTTTAAAGCAATTTTGCTCAAAATTTCCACATAGTCTTTTGTAAACTGGACAAGCTATCATAAAATTAAGAGGGAAAAGTATAGGACAAAGAATATAAATTTAAAAATTTCAAATGTCTAAAGAGAAGAGATTGTGTGCTGTGGGAAGTGGGAGGAGATATGCAAGATATATTATAAAGCTGGAGTAGACTATGTGGTATTGGCAGAGGAACAGATAAATAAACCAATGGAACAGCATAGACAGCCAAGAAACAGACCCAGACATGTAAAGAAGCTTGAAATATGACATAGATGGCATTACAAAGCAGTGTGGGAAAGGATGAACTACTCAATATACATCGTTGGCACATACGTTTATTCACATGGAAAATAAAATTAGATTTCAACCTCACATCATATGGAAAATATGTATATTTTTTCAAGTTCATTAAGGCCATAAATACGAAAAGCAAACTTTAAAACTTCAAAATTTAAAAAATAAATAAAGGAGACTATTTTAGGACCTCAGGGTAAGAAAGACTTTCTTAAACAATTTAGACAAAATATCACAATCATAAAGGAAAAGTGATAAATTTGACTAAATTAGAGAAAAACAAGACTATTCAAGAAGTTACCATAAATGAAGTGAAAACCCAACAAAATGAATGAAACACACAGACTTGAAGACCTTTAAAGACACATAACCAACTAAGGATCTGTGTCTATAACATACTAACCAAACAAAATAAAACTCCTACACACCAATAAAAAAAGAAAAGACCAAGAATCTAGTAGAAAAGTGGGCATAGAATATGAACAGAAAATTCACAGAAACAGAAATCTAAGTGCCCAATAAACTCATGAAAAGAGGTTTAACCTAATTAGAAACTAGAAATAGACAAATCAAAACAAGAAATTATGTCATACCAATCAGATTGGGAAAAATTAAAAAGTCGGATAATACCAAGTATCAGTGAGTCTTAACACATGGGAGTTCTTACACACGCCGCTGGTTGACACTTAAGTTAGAACAACTGTTTTGGAGAGCAATTTGGCGATACCCAATAAAAATGGTTCATTTCCTTTGATTTGGCCATACAACTTCTAGATATATAGTCCAGAGAAACTCAGGAACAAGTGTACAAGGAGATTTGTGCTATATTGTTCACTGAATCCTTGTAACAGCAAAAAAATTGGAAACAATCAGGGCTGGTCCCGTGGCTGAGTGGTTAAGTTCGCGCCCTCGGCTGCAGGCGGCCCAGTGTTTCGTTGGTTCAAATCCTGGGCGCGGACTGGCACGGCTCGTCAAACCACGCTGAGGCGGTGTCCCATGTGCCACAGCCAGAAGGACCCACAATGAAGAATATACATACAACTATGTACCAGGGGGCTTTGAGGAGCAAAAGGAAAAAAAATAAAATCTTTAAAAAAACAAAAAATTGGAAACAATCTAAATGCCCCATCAACTAGACAATAAATAGTGGTCTACTCACACAATGAGTAGTTATTAAATTAATTAATAAAAACATGTCTAAATATTAATAATGAGGAGGAAAACTTATATAACATATATACAGTACAATAGCATTAATATAAAGGTTGAAAAATACAAAAAAATAGATATTACTTATGACACTTTTTTTATGTGTGTAGTAGTAATGACATAAAAACATGACTAGAAATGAAAAACATAAATCCAGGCTAACCGTTACTCTGGGGAAATAGGGCGTGGGGTAGAGGTACTCAGGTATCTTCAACTGTATCTCAAATTTTTTATCATTTTTAATCTTAAGGAAATTATTATAATAAACACATATTGAGTATTTATTGTATGCCAGGCACTTCCCTAAACTCTTTACATGTATCAATATATTTAAATGTGATAAAAACTCTATAAGATATTATTATGCTAACTTTACATTTGAGAAACGGAAGCTCAGAGAGGTTAAGTAACTTACCCAAAGCTCTACAGCAAGGAACTTATCTAGGTAGTAGAAGAGGGATTGCATCCAGGGAGCATCACTTTGAAGTCTGGACCCTTAACCACCATACACAGAGCCCTGCTCTATGGGAAATATGGGAAAATGCTGATATTTGACAGAGCTGGAGTCCTTGGGGTTTTCAAAAATTCTGTTGCACTGTAATAATTTTATTACACTGTAAACATTTTAGTTTGAAGAAACATATAGACACTTTAAAAGAGTAATATTTATAAGAATAACGCTTTCCAATCATTCAAAACAATGCCAAACATTGACATCTAATAATAACATTAATGATAATGACCATAAATGATTTTTCAACCTTCTATTACTTTGTAAGTGTCGAAGGAGGTCATGGAGAAGACGTGACCACCAGTTGACCCAACAGCTGGACCCGGGCAATGCAGGGCACCCCACCCCCTCCCCGTCCCTGGAATGTGTGTTGTGCCCACTGTTCCCACAATGGGAGCCACTTTCAAGGACACAGCCTCAAGAGAGCAGTGTGTTGTTGAGACCATCTGGATGGTATATGTGACTGAACCCATTAAGCCCTGTCTATAAACTTGAAAGATTCTGGCTGGACGATGTGGAAGTCTACCAATTTTGCTGCCGCCCAAGACAAGCCTTGTGTGTAAGTTCTCTTGCTTATTAACCCTGCCACCTACGCATCTGGAGTGGTCTGCCTCTTTCTTGGGTCTCTCCCTGCCCTCCATGTTCAGGGGATCAGTTTCAGATTTCACCCAGGTTACAAACCAAACACCCGAGGTTGTGAACCAACAAGAAGCATTCATTTTCTTGTCTTCAAAATATTCCTAAGCAGAATTTCTTAAAAATAGGACTCAATAGTACCATTATGTGGAAAGCAAATTTGGCTATTGTTCCTTTGTGAAGGGAAGTCGTTATGCTATTTATGCATTTACATTATCTTAATCACTACCGTGGCATTCGGAATTCTTGCAGGAATGTACAAGAGCGGCTGCGAGGGGACGTTTGTGCTTAGGGAATTATAAATATATTCAATAACGGAGAAAGCACTAGAAGGAAATTACCCAGATATCTTTAGTTTGTAACAATGTTTGCTTTCCCTGTACCAGAAGCAATTTCACGGTATTGAGGGGAATCTCTGAAAAACCACTAAAATGTAAAAGTCCATCCTGTTTACATGAGATCTTTCTGGAGATAAACAGACAATCCTGACTTTATTGATAGGAGTCTGAGTCTTAACGTGTGGAAATGAGCTGGCCCAGAAAGACATGTTAGACGACCAGCAGATCCCTAAAGACAAATGGAAAGAGTCAGACAACTGCTGGAACTGACAAATTGTGAATATATCAAGTTGGCTTCCCTGCCTTCCATTGTTCTTTGCCCGGGAAGCCACGTGTATCTTCTGTTCTTAAAGAACCACTTTCTGGATTAGCCATCGACAGACCCGTGTCTAAGGAACATGGTTTTATTCTTGATCCCAAAAATGAATTGCATAGTCCTAAATTCTAGCCTCAAAACCCAAAGAATACAGCAGCAGATAGTGGTAAGAGAAGGCATGTGCCGAGACGGGGGAGGGAGTCCCCAGTCTATTCATGCCCCTCCCTCCCCGAGATGGGATGCGCCAGTGTGATTTTGACCATGAATTCTGTCGTATGTGATTGGATAAAGACTTAACGGGGGAAACTAGTAATGATAGCAAAGCAAGTGATGCTGCAGCTCCATCTGTAAATCGAGAGGCGAGGATTTGAAGGTTAAATGTGCTGCGAGGCTTTTGCTTCCTACACAGCAGAAGAAAAGCACTTCCCTAATTTTTCAGTTCCTGAGCCTTGTTTGTTTGTTTGTTTTGAGAGTAGAATAAATGTGATATGCTTTTGGTACATGTCATTGACCTAATGCCAAATTGAAAATCATTATTGTGCCCACATACATGTAGATGCTATTTCATGTTGTCATTATCATTTTTTGGTATTAAAAAGTATTTGTAGGGCCAGCTGGTGCATAGTGGTTAAGTTCAAGTGCTCTGCTTCAGCAGCCTGGGGTTGGTGGGTTGGGATCCCCAGCACGGACCTACACACTGCTCATCCAGCATGCTGTGCTGGTGTCCCACATACAAAATAGAGGAAGACTGGAACAGCTGTTAGCTCAGTGACAATCTTCCTCCAGGAAAAAGAGGAAGATTGGCAACAGACGTTAGCTCAAGGCCAATTTTCCTCACCAAAAAAAAAAAAAAAAAAATTTCCTCGTGTGAATTGTAAAAGTAATTTTAGAATACATTGTTATTTTTATTGATATGTTAAATACAATCTATATGAAAATATGCAAACTGCTATGTAAATGCTAATGAAAGATAAAACTCCTAGCCACCTCATCTCATCAGACTGTCACTCTAAAGTCATCCCAGGGGATATTTGATATCTAAAATGGGTCATGTTTTAATATCCTTTCTTCTATACCACAAATTTGTTTTCAACAAAATCATGAAATAACACAAATTCATTTCTCATATGAACGAAAATTTGTACTCACTGAACTTAAAATAATACACTTTACAGTCTGCATTCTTCTTTCACTGTTTTAAATTTTAAACATGAATAGTCACACGACTAGAGAATTGAAATGACTCTAGTTCTGTTTCTTTATAATCCTGTCTGTGCTATCATGTTTATTTCAAATATGTTTAAATGCAAGAAGATAGAAGTAGCACAAGCTTCGAGACAGGGTGTGAACTGAACGCATGTAGCTGAGTCCCCGTGTGCGGAGGATGCGGGCTACTGTGCAACAAATTAACTCCCACGCCAATGCAAGCTTCATTAAAAGGTAAGTAATAAAAATATCAAGAGTACTTACAGTAATTATTCAGTAGTCTCATAAAAGATTTTTCAGAGAGGAATTTTTAACACTAACATTATTTACAATTGCTGCCATGTGGTGACTAAAAAGAAAAAGCAGGCCAACTTTTGATCAGTTTTATTACTGTTTTTAAATTCCCTACAGCCAATTCACCTTATGATTGCCAGCAGGTGGGTGAACTGCTCTCACTGCTCTGGCCTTGGTAAGCCACTGGCCCATCCTATTTAGAAATTCTGGAGTCCGGGCCACTCTCCTAAAAGCCGGAGCACTGAATAGCAACTGCTGTCCGAGGAAATGTGTCATGACCGGCCGTGGCTTCACCCTGGCTTCCATGCCAACTCTCTTTTTCCACTCCCATCTTTCTGACAGAAAGGCATGAAAATGGAACTGCCTGCTTACGGGGAGGTAACCTCCCAAACTGATCCTTTTTGAGTGAAGGGATAGAAACCTCAGTCATCGCAGCAAGCCAGGTGATGAGAGGAACCTGTGATGAGGGTTGAAGGATTATGTGCGAGAATTGCTGCTCTAGAAAATAAATGGCTGGAACTGAGGTCTGATTAAAGAATATGCTTTTCTTCTCTCCAGTAATGACTAGACAAAGTTGTTGTTCGAAAGTCTGACAATTTAAAGCAGATAGAAATAGTGCCACACGGAAAAGGGACGGAAATGTATTGAGCACTTACTGTGTATCAACACTCTACTCGCTTTGTCTCCTTTAAGCTTGATAGACATCATTTCTATTCTATATTATAAATGCTTTGAAGATTAGAAGAGGGCGTTTACACACAGAGCTAGGGTGAACAGTAAAGGAAAATTAGCTTTTGTTAAGGATTTATTTTGTGCTAGCCACTGAGTGTCTTGCTTTAAATACATTACAAAAAGCCTTGCAAAATACATATTATTATTCTCAGAGTACAGATAATGAAACTTAGTGCAGAGTTTATGATACTCAAACTTAGCTCACCCCACATTAACATAAAGCAAGCTAGTAAGACTCAAACCCAAGAATGTCTAAATCCCCCCATAAAACCTGCCTAATTTACTACAACACGCTTTCCTGTGGATGTAAGCAGTGGTTCAAGGCACTAAAAATAAATCAGGCCAGACCTAATGAAAGTCAAGTTCAAAGTCTGAAATAAATTTGATAAATCCTGTGTCCTGATTATAAGAATTGGTGTCTATGGGAAAATTTGATGTATGCTGGCTGCAGACAAATGCTCTTGCTATTGTAGCCCAGTAAATGGAGTGGAACAAGGCAGGCATGTTTAGAGGAGAAAGAATGATGTTGACAAACTGACAAGAACCCGTGCTGTTATTACATCCATGCTTTAGTTTGGTGCCCCCTGAAGCAAGTACAGGCTGGAGGATTCCAGCGTGAACAGTTCATTTGGGAGGTGATCCAGGACATGCTGGTAGGGGAGTGGGCAAGTAGGGTAGGGAGGGGAGGCAACACTTGAAGAGGCCATTCAGATTTTCTTTCCGGCTGGTAGTTTGTGGTTGATGTGGTATACGGAAAAGATTGGTGAATCCCAAGGTCATGTGCTTATTGTCTCACCTCCTTACTCATAAAGTGGGTCCATTTGTTCGATATTTTGGGTGATTCCATGATAATGTACCAGCATTCTGTCAGCTCTCAGTATCACATTTATGCCTCTGATTGCTGATCACATATATGTATCAGACCATATATGTATGAGTTGGTGCCCTCCAGGCTGGCAAAGGCCCAATGTCATCAACTCACCACCAAACGCAGTGTGTGCTATCTGCAAAATCTGAAGAGGCTGATCAAATACTGTGATTCTTTCTTAGTAGTAGAGGTGCAAGGTGTAATACTTGTGCTTGGACCCCGGACAACTGGACCTCTAAGAACTTCACCATATAGCTTGCCTCTTATCTCTGAAGGACTTACCTTCTAACCTCAGGCGTCAATGTTTCTTGCCTAAGCGTTCATAGAATTTGCCCCTTCTTGCTCCTCAGGTTGAATTAACACAGTATCATCTCATCAATATGGTGGACCAGCTCAACGTTTAAAGGAATGTCCAGATGATCAAGGTCCCTTGGACTGTACTATGAAAGACAGTAGGAGAGTAAACAAAAACCCAGGACAAGACCTTTAATGTGTACTGGTCTCAGTTCTAAGTGAATGCCAGCTTCTGGTTCTACTTGCTTGTGGTGATTGAAAGAACTCAATTACCAGATCAGTAGTAGCATGATTTGTTCTATAAAGATAGCACATCTGGCACTGCAGCTGAGATTAGGCTTAATTCTTGGTTAAGTTTACAATAGTCTTTTGTCACTCACCATTATGCATCTATTTTTATCAAGAGTGAGACTGATGATTTAATTATTTTTAATGGCTGAATAATATTCCATTGTGTGTGTTTGTGTGTGTGTGTATCACATTTTTTTTAACCATTCATCTACTGATAGATACCCGATGGACACTTAGGTTGCTTTCATATTTTGGTGATTGTAAATAATGCTGCAATGAACATAGGGGTGCATATATCTTTTCAAATTAATGTTCTTGTTTTCTTCAGATAAATACCAAGAAGTGGTACTGGTGGATAGTATGGTAGTTCTATTTTTAATTTTTTCTCACATTCATTTACATAGTAAAATGATCACCCTGATAAGACTAGTTACCATCTGTCAACCTACAAAGTAATTACAACATTGTTGACTATATTCCCTGTGCTGTACGTTACATCCCCATGACATTTATTTTATGACTGAAAGACTGTACCTCTTATCCCCTTCACCTATTTTGCCCTTTCTCCCACCCCACTCCTTTCTGGCAACCACCAATTTGTTGTCTGTATCTATAAGTCTGTTTCTGTTTTGTTTTGTTTGCTTACTTGTTTTGTTTCTTTAGATTCCAAATATAAGTGAAATCATATGGTATTCTTCTTTTTTGTCTGGATTATGTCACTTAGCATAATACCCTCTAGATCCATGTTGTCACAATGGGAGGATTTTATTCTTTTAATACAATATTGTATGTCAACTATACTTCAATAAAAAAAATTAATAAAAATTAAAATTAAAAAATCCAAAAATCCACTAGGGGCTGGCCCTGTGGCCTAGCAGTTAAGTTTGCTTGCTCTGCTTCGGCGGCCCAGGGTTTCACCAGTTCGGAGTTCGGATCCTGGGTGTGGACATGGCAGCACTCATCAAGCCATGCTGAGGCAGCATCCCACATGCCACAACCAGAAGGACCTACAACTAGAATATACAAGTACGTACTGAGGGGCTTTGGGGAGAAGAAGAAGAAGAACAAAAAACTCCAAACCATTTTAAATGCTGAAAAAAAAAGAGTGAGACTGCTGAGTTAAATAGGGATGTAATGAGGATCCTTTAAGTCCTCGAGGATGGCCCTAAGTGCTGCCATTTCTCCAGGGAACAGCTTTGCTTCCAATGTCCCCTCTTGACCAGGAGGGAAGTGGCAGTTTCAGGGGCTTCCACTGGGCCTTTCCTATCATGGTTCTTACGCCACAAACCAGAGAATCAATCTGAGGTTTCTTCCAACTGCTAAGTCTATCAAATCACACTACACACTCAGGATCTAGGGAAATAACCCAGGTGGGTCTGTGGACTCAGTAGACCCACAGTGAGACAGACTTGGGCCAGGAATCCGTTGATCATCTGGTTTCTGTACGACTAATCCCCAACCCCTCAGAGGGGGCATGATGGTGTTTTGGGTCCCTGATGTCAGTTTCATTCAAATGCTGTATCCAGGAGGCCTAAAAGGATTTGCGTACTTCCTTGTTCTCAGTGTTCAGATACTCTAGAAATGGTAGCAGGTCCCTTTGAGGAAGAGTTGGGGGAATTGTGCCTGATGCCTCTTGCGATGTTACAGAGTTTTTCCTAAAGGAACCTATCCTCCCATGCAATTAATGGTTTCTTAGCCTGAGAACTGGCTAGGTCTGGAAACTGGGCAAAGGGTCAAAATTTTCAACTGAGGAGCTGAAGTCATCAACTCTTGATCCTTTTTGGTTAGAGTGGTGAAACAGCATTTTCATTGTCTGCCCATTTACCTTGCCTCTAAGAACACCATGGTCCATTAGCCATTGCTACAGATCCCTGCTGTTCAGAGCCCTGGTTGCCATTCCAGCCCTGCTGCCCTTTTCAGAATTCCATTCTCCTTGCCTCTGATGATGAAGTGCAACTACCTGATTTTGCTATTCAGAAATCCTTCTCTGGTGACACGAGGGAAACCCATTTCCATAGTGGTATTCCCTATCATCAACAGTGGCCAATGGAATGAGTTGTCAGATTTAGCAAGAAAAAAAAAGCAAAATGATGTCAGTTAAATTTGAATTTCAGATAAACAGTGAATAATTTCTTAGTGAAAGTCTGTCCCAAACATTGCATCCTGCACGTTATCTGGCAGCCCTTCTTACACAGGACTTGTGAAATCTTCACAGCATTAGAGAAAGGAGTGTCCTCTGGGCCCTCCCAATGCGTATAGGCAATTGGTGGGATCTCTGGTCTTTCCTAATATTTATTCTATCACAACCAGCTCTCTGAGCCTTTGGCCTCTTCCTCAATACTTTGCCAAGGAAGTTCTGGCATCACCATCTTATTTATTGTTTGCCACTGTTTTTCCCAAGCGGTAAGGAGACATCTCAGCAGTACAGGTCTCCTCGGCAGGATATTAAATCCTCAGCCTGGGAGAGCACCCCTGTGGCAATAAACTCTCTTTTATCCAGTCTTACCTTCCATCCCTCGCCACAGCCCAGATCATCGAGATCTCTTCCCAGGCATGTTTCCTGGCTCATCCTGGTACATTTTGGCCAGATCCTGCAGCTCTTTCATTAAATAACCCCTTTCCTCCCATAGTAGGCCATGCTGAGATGCGGCCCTGGCTATTAGTCCAAAAGCAGAAAGGAGAGGTGGGAGTAGATCTTGAGGAAGATTAGTATCATCTTGAAAGTCATCTGCCTAAGGTGGGTCTTTGCGTGGTCTTCAGACAAGGGGGAGTGTGACACTTCTCCCAGCTCAGACGTTTCAGGGAAATCTGGGGTTCTGAGTCCTCCAGTGCATCCTCTCAATGTCCCCATCCCGGGTCTCAAGGTCCCAATCATTCTTCATCAGAGCTCTGATTTTACTACAGAAGGCCCTGAAATGAGCCTTCTAGATAACACAACTACTCGTCCCATCAGATCCTGGCTTGATTTTTCAGCACAAGCTACCCTCCAATTGCAAGAAATAAAGATCCCTCTAAATACTGCCATAAAGACTTTCTGGATTTTACCATTCTTTGAGATGATAGTTGGGTGACCTGAAGCTTCCTTCAGTACTTCACTTAAACTTAGCAACAATCAACTAATGCCACAACGTCTAGTTATCACTGTCCCTTCATCTCGCAGAATATTACAGATACTTCATAAGCCAGTTCGTCCTCTTGAACCTGCATCTCATTCTATAGCTGAATTCTTAGGAATGGTGATGCTATGGCACACCACAAGTTATCACCTCACTACTCAACTTCTAGCACCAACTGTCAATTTGGATTCTTCCAGAAGCAAACCCCTCCAATGATGATTAGATTACAAGTAGTTTATTTAGGACGTGATCTCAGGAAACTGGGAAAAGAATGAAGAAGGGAGAGAAAAAAAGGAAGGCAGCCAATAAAGGATGTATTAGCAAACAAGTTACCACCTTGAGCGTGTAAATTCCAGTGTAGAATTCAGGCCCCAGTGTTATATCTACTGAGGATTAGGGAGCTGGGATGTCGATTCAGCAGTCCTCTTCACTGGTTGGTTGAGGGCTGCTCCAGACACAGGAGAAGCATTAATTCTCCAGCACTTCTGGCCTGCCCCAGGAGGGGTCGGAGCAGTGATGCAGACAGATGCTGGCAGTTGGAAGCTCATGGCTCACACTGAAGCCGTGAAGCCTCAGGAGAGAGGGGTGGGCAGCAACAGTATCTTCCACACAATGTACCAGAATTTTCCAAGACCTGACTTATTCAACAGATCCTGGTCTCTTTGGAGACTGATGTGTATATGTATTTTTACTTTTTTTATTTAAAAAATTTATTTACTTTCTTAATACTAAATCTGTTCATCTGGTTCAAATAAACAAAATTTTAAATGGGGACATAGAAATATGTCTCCTCCTATTTCTCTCTTCAGAGACTTGTTTCCTACCTCACCCCTCACAGGGAACCACTGTTATTTGTTTCATAGTTTCAAATATATTCTTCCAGAGATTATATTAGGTATAAATACATATTCTCCCTCCTTCCTCTCTTTGTACACAAATGGCAAAAAAACCCCATATATATTATTTTCTATCATGTTTTTTCTACCCAGCAATGTGGTGGTGATCTTTCCATGTCAGTCCATCAGTATATCGGCTGCGTAGTAATCCAACGTATAAAGGGAACATAATACAATTAAGGAGTTTACTAAACATGAGCATTTAAATAGTTTTCCATCTTTTGTTACAAAGATTCTGTGAATAACTTTAAAGGCAAGTCTTTTCACATATGTGAAAGGATATCTACATGTGTGAGTATATCTATAAAGCAGAAGTAGAATTGGTGTATCAAAGGCCAGATGCTTTCTAAATTTTGATAGTGATTGCCCAATTGTGCTTCTAAAGGCTTTAAGGAATAAAGCTCTCTAAAAATTTGAATGAATTTTCTATTATTCCTCCTTTCTGTAGGGAAATCTGCACTTCTTTAAATTGGTAGGACAAGTGAGTAAACACTTCGGGAAAATATCCTTAGTCTGTAAAATACTCAATGATGTTTTGAAATTGCCAGTGGTATTTTTATGCTAAAGAAATGCCCAAAGCAAAGATTAAAATAATTTAGTTGCTACTGTGTATAAATAATTGATAAGATCCTTGGAGAAAAGAATTCTATTTTTAGAGGATGAATATGGAAAAATTTGACAGCTTTTTCTTAAAAACAAAGGAAGCCCATTTCGGCATGTCTGTTCTGACAAATCATGTAATAGTTTTGTGGAATAAATCATCTGTGTGACTCCTCACATTTTGAACACCAGTAATAAATACTGCAATTGATAACAATTCTAAATAGGCTCATTTCTTAGTCAGTATTTGAGGTTGAATTTAACAACAAAAAGTCAGTTGCTATTTTGTTGTTGCTGAAGAATTATTTTCTATAAATTATGGACGCAGAGGTTTTTCTTCATGAAACTGTTGACATCATTGCCAGAATTTATCAAAAAGCATGTGGCAAAAGGAGACTTTAAGTGCACTTTCTTTGATTTAGACAAGTCACCCTCACTATCCACTTCTGTTGGAAAAAGGAAATTAATTCCTTACACTCTCCTCAGGCTGAAAAGATAGTCTACACACCCAAATCCTTCTCTTTCCGCCTACAAGATTGATTAATCTATAGCATAAAAAAAATGTAAATCTTTGGGGATCTTGTCACTTTTATGATCTGTAGAAGATGAATTCAAACAAGATTTCAATATTGCTTGGCCCTCTGGCCCCAAAATAATATAGCCATGTCACCAGGGGAAAGTCTGCGGGAACATGCTGTGCTGTAATAGTTTACAGATTCATAAAAAGTATTGATCAAGCTTTGCTTCCTGTAGCTCTAAATAGAGTATTAAAGGATTTTATCTTCTAGACTATAGCAGCCCAATAACGCTAAGCATGGCAATGAACAAACACATGGAAATCAAATACAACCAACAAACACAAAAGCACCTGGCTTTGTATTTAACTCAACTTATCATCAAGTTAATGGTGCAGTCATGTAAAGCTTCTCCTTTTATTTAAATAACGAGCCCTTTTCTGATGGACAGCTTTATGCTTGGCCACACTGGCTGTTTGTAGAAGCAGAGCTGGTAGGCAAGCCACGGCAGAATAATTTGTATAGCTTCAACAAAATTCCAGAAAGCATCCACCCACTTTTTTTCTGGTTATAACTTCCCTTCCATTTTCATAAGTTTTGCTGGTGCACTGGGTATTGAAAGATTGATGACATCGACATGACAACGGTGCTGACATTTCAACCTAGTTCTAATTCTCAAATTCAAAGATCAGATAATTCTAGACTCTTACTTTCTGAAACGGGCTTTCAACAAATCACAGTAACATTTAACTTTCATTCATTTTTCTGAAATTGTAACTACGAATTTTTTTTCCACAGGTAATGTGGTGTGGCTTTGCCATTGCAGTGCCAAATGTTCTCCACATTGCTTAAGATTTTATTTCTCACTGGTCTACTGTCCTTTTAAATTTAGGTGTTTTTGTAGATATTTTCATTGGTTAGAAAGAGATCCAAGAATGGCAAAAATCTTTTACCATTCTTTGACAAGAAAACTTCAGTTATATGAAGGAGCTATTTCAGATCAAATAATATCTGCACTATTGTCAATAGGGATAAATTCTGTAAGTAAATTTACGTGTGTGCTATTGTAAAAGTCCAGAAGTCTCTGATTCTTTTGATATGGAATAAAATATAAAGATGTCAGTCGACTTGCATACATAACCCCAAATCTATTTATCAAGTTATGTTTCCTAACATGTAGATAGTCTCAAAGAAGAGGGATGCCTCTATATTTTCTTCCTTTGGGAGGGAGTGGTGAGTAGGGAGGGGCTGAGGTACTGGGAATTCTCTGGAAAAGGCACATCTCCTTCATTGTTTCATCAGAGAAAGACCTAAAACTTAACTGCTAAAAATGTTATTTGCATTTTGCATTTTTGCAACACTTACTATTCACTAGTGGTTAATAGGTATTTAAACATTTCTCTAATTAAATCGGGAAAACAACTAATCTTCACTATTAACGATTTTCTTAAAGAGGCTTTCAACAGAGCATCAAGGCAATTAGTGACAACTTATTTACCTCCATACATGAGAGAAATGTTGTTTTTCTCAATAGTCATTTTATGGTAGATTCAGGTATGATTTTTATTTTTAGTGTTGATGAAACCAGACTTCTTCTTGGGTCCACACGAGAGAATAATTTCCAACTACACTGAGCTCAGAGATTATCTTTTATCTTGAAGAAATAAATTCTCCATCAAATAATGCACATATTTTTAATGGAAAATCAATATCACTTCGAGAAATAAATCTTTCATTCTCAAAGATATACTCTGAACTTAAAGTGAACGATGAATTAACAACATCTATAACTTTACTAACATAAAAAATTACCACAGGTGCCAGCCCGGTGGCATAAAGGTTAGGTTCACAGGCTCTGCTTCAGCAGGCCAGGGTTGGGAGGTTCAGATCCTGGGCGCCAGCCTAGCACTGCTCGTCAAGCCATGCTGTTGTGGCATCCCACATAAAACAGAGGAAGACTGGCACGAATGTTAGCTCAGCAACAATCTTCCTCAAGCAAAAAGAGGTAGCTTGGCAACAGATGTTAGCTCAGGGCCAATCTTCCTCACAAAATAAACAAACAAAGTTGCAGTGAAGATGCTTAAACAGCGTAATAAGGTGGTATACAGATCCAGTAGAAAAATTTTGCTGTTTTCAACCATTTCTGTGAAATAGCTACACAAATGAATATTCTTGAAAAGACAGCTCACGAATTTTAGATTGTACACACACTATATAAGCAGATATATAACCCGGACTAAGTTCCCTTTTCTGTAAAATGAGGAAGTTAAGATAGAGGTTTTCCAAGATTCCCCTAAGTCTATAACTAGTCTCATCACAGAACATTGGCTGCTTATGCTTCATGGTCCAGAGCTCATCATTTGGATGTCCCACAGGAGAAGGTGTAGCTGTGTTCCTACTCCCCGTTTGGCCTTCTCAGGCAAATTTAATCAGGCCTAGCTCAGACTGCTCAGATCCACAGGGGGATCCATGGTTCCACTGGAAATCTGCCTTCAGGAGGTTCTGCATTTCCCCATTTTTCAGGACAACATCTGTCCAAAACACAAACATGTAGAAATGCAGGGTCTTAGGCATACATTCTCAAACCAGGCCTCTAGCTTTCTCTAGCTCTACTTTGACTGGTAGTGAACACTCCTGGAGCGGAAGCTAGGGGGTGACACACATAGCTCCTTGGCTGTCTGTAGCTTCTTTAGAAGTGTAATCACCAGCAATGCTCGAACAAAATGCCCATCAACCGACTTCCAGGTCTCCTAGAACATGTCCAAAACTAAAAGAAATGCAATGTACTGCCTCCAGGAAGTGCTATGAAGCGACGGCGGAAACTAGGCTAAAGGATTACTAGTTCCAACAGTTTCTTTCAATCTGCTGATCATTTTTTATTTACTCTATCTGCTTGATTAAAATTTCTCTGCCTTAATGATTAGGAGTTGTTTAATTCTGTGTTTAGTTACTAAATTTGTTACTCAAGTTTCTGAGAAGTATAGACCCCTTAGCCTGGGTTAGAAGCTACATCCTTTTCAACAGATTTGGATGTCTCTGCAACTTATTAATGGGTGGAGAGTTACTTTTGTTTCTTCTATCGCATAACTTCATGACTAGTACATGCTAAGCCACTTGTGGGAAATACACATCATCCTGTGTGATTGCCCTCAGTAGCAAAAGTAAAGGCAAAAAGGGAAATATTTGATACGGTATTCATGTGTCTTTTTGTTGATTACCATAATTTAATAGTAAATTTAGTAAAGATTAACTTACTACTTTTTTTCAGTATATTTTCTTTTTATAACTGACTAAGTCCACAGTGTTACAGATAATCAGTACCCTGACCCATAGCTCCTCCTTTCTGTACATCCGAATGAACCATTCTTTTATTGCTTAGATTGGAAAATAGAGAAAACACAAAGACTTTTACTTTTAATTTGTTTCTTTTGCATCAGAAGATCAGTATTTGGTAGATACAGCAAATAAATAATAACGAAAAAATATGTATGTATGAAAATTAAACCTTAAACATCTAAATAAAGTTATAAAAATTAGAATATAAAAGCAAAACACTAATTTTAACAGGACTTTGCACTTATTTATTTTATTTGATGATAATAGAAAATAATAATGTAAGATAAATAACTTTATTTAGAATGCAGAATATACCACAGTGAGAACAGCGTCTTTTTCAGCATATAAAATATCTTATTCCCTTCCAGAAGTAGAAAAGAATTCTAACTGAGAAGTGTGGCACTGGGTAAATTAGAAAATAAATATTTCAACTTATATATTCAGAGGAGAAAGATGTGTAAGAGGCTGAAGAATGATCAATACCGTTCAATGGATTATCAAAATCCTGAGGCATTTGTTCTGACACTTTATATACGTGCCAGCCTTTGTCAGTCGGCAAACTTTCGTCAATAAATAGATTGCAAAGAGAGAGAACGAGCGAGAATCAAAGCTTGGCTTACTTTATTTATTTTATTTTCTGGCCTTACTCGAATTTTCTTTATTGTTTCATAAGCGAATGTCCTTCCTTATCCTTTGCCCAACCTCACCTGTTTCATCTATTTATGATACGTGACACTCCTATGACTTGTCTTAAAATCCTGCATCCTGCTTTGAAGTTAAAGACAGAGAGATGGAGAGAGGTTTTCCAAGACCCTACATGGGGATTACACAAACTAGTACTAAGATTTTGATATAGGGTTAAATCACTTGAAGCAGTATGTAAAATATTGAGGTAGGTATTTTCATTTTGTTTTGTTTATAATGTTTTTCTTTCTCTCTTCAAAATAAAAAGGTTAATTGCATTGAGGAAGCCTATAAGAGAAACAGGAGAAATAAGTTTTTCCTCAGAAATGGTCATGACTCCCATTTAATATTAATAGCATAAAACAATTTAGCTTCTTAAGGAAACAAACCATGCACTCCTATACTTTTAGGATAAGTGTGAGATTTCTTACCATTCAGAGAAACATATTTCACTTCTTTTACGATGTAAAGGTGTTTTATGGGGTATTCCTGGGCTCTAAGAATACCTGAAGAATTCAGTAGAATATCAAGACAATGGGAAACTGATTAACTACTTTTGATATTTCTTGAATGCCTACCCTGTGCCATGTTAATTTCTATAATAGCTCTCTCTGAGATAGTCAGCAAAGTTCTAACTTGCAGGGTATAAAGCTAAAGCTTTATCTAATTTCACTCCTTCCATTAACCCATGCTGCTTTCCCAAATACGGAAAACTTCAGCTAAGCAGAGGGACAGCGCAAATATAACATGTGCGAGACGCACACAGGGAAAATGCCTCCTTCAGATGCCATTTTGCCAGGAGGAACTTAGATGTCGGTCCTCTCTGAGGACCTGTGTCTTTAGTGTAAACGACAGTTGGGCTCCCATCAAATAACATTACTTTTTGCAAGAGAAACTTGCTGGAAATTTTATAAATACATTAAAAGAAACTGCTGTTAGAAATTCAGCTCACATTATGGACGACATAATTTACTCTCCAGCTAAACTAAGTATAATTTCAGAGCCAGAACTTGGAAGGCAATGGTAGGATGCCACCAGAACATGGAAATGGGTTATAAATTTGTCGTTGAGGAGACGTGAGAAACAACTTATTTAGTATCCACAAGTGTATCTACTATTCATGACTGGGATTAATTGGTGAGAGAAGTTACTAGAGCTTTATCAATGACATTAATCTCCAGAAAAAAATGAGTCAGTAAAAGAAGGTCGCATACTCAGAATTCAGGGGGAAATTATAGTGGTGATGGATGAGGGGAGGAGAAGAAAGTCTAAAAATTGGTATCCAAGTCTTTAATAATGGCCCAGGAAACAGGGCATCCTGATAAATCCAAGTGCATGATTCAAGCTCTCTGTCAGGTGGATGTCTTTGTTACAGATGGATACATCAATTCTCACAACATGGTATTACGCTAGCCACAGGGAGAGTTAGTATGTAAATAAACCACTTGGCTTCTTTCCATAGTTTCTATCAACCCTCTGAAAATAGTATGAATTACCTTGTATTCTTTCCTAGCTTTCTGTCTTACTCTGTCTGGGCAGCTATATTTCTTGTTGAAAATAAATACAGTTACATCTGAGTTTTTACAAGTGCTCTGTCTTATCAACTCTGAATGCACTAAAGAAAACACAATTTCTGTGTGCAAGCTCAGGACTAGTACAACTATGATGGTCCATTTCAAATAATACTATTCTGAAAGGTGCAGTCTGGTTTCACATATTTGGTATATAAAGTATGTATTGTGTGGGGGGGTGTGTGTATGCATATAGAAGAACAATGTTGGTCTGACAATACAGTTTTCAACTATAGACCAACGTCCTTCCTCATGTATAGCCTGCCTGTGTGTCTTTGAAGCTGAGCCATCAGTCTACACCACATACCATCAGTCTATACCTCTATCCCTTCTCATCGCTGCTTCCTACTGATCTTCAGGACACTTGGTGTTTGGCTCATAGCCTTACTTTCAACCATACATCCTGCCGCAACCTGCCAAAATGCTCTTGGTTAAGAACGATGTAAAACTGATGATTCAGGCTCAGTTTAAGCTTCAGAGGAACTTGGCTAAAAAATCTAACCAACCAGTACAAAAACTGTAGGTCAGAGCTATAGGTGAGGTGACCTGGCTACCTGATGTAGAGTGAGAAAACTGCCAGGTCACAGAAGCCATAGCCTTATGTTTGCTGGCTTTGGAGCCATGAGGCAGGAGGAAAGAACAAGCCAGCACTTGCTCTGCGTCAGTGAAAGATGTGTGGCCTGTAGTGTTCCAGTTCCCAGTATGGCAGCAGAGCGATAGCGGGATGGCTTGCCACTACATCCCATCCAAAGGCCACTTCCTTTCTTAACTGAAAAATAAAAAAACTGCAGTCTGAGATTCCCCTGTTGTCCATGTTTTATTTTCCTCAGTCTCAGCCAGAGAGTTTCCATTCAGATGCCTGAGTAGACTGGCCTCCTCTTTCTGCACCTGCAGCCTGAGTTAGCACCTCCCGGGTTGAATTAACATAACACCAAGATCCTGTGTGTCTCAGTTTTCCAATTTTACAAAGGTTAATAAAATACACAAAGACGTTGATGTGCCAACTAAATACCCTAAATATTGAGAATTAAATACAAATTCCCTTATCCCAAGCTGGAATGGGATATATTGCCCATTGGAATACGGGAAAACTGCGTATATTACCCCACACTGCTGTTATCAGTCACGCCACCTGAAAAACGAGATCACGTAAGTGGTAAAACAAACTAATGAACAACAACAACGACAAATTTCTGTGATTCACCGTATTAAAATGCCAGTAAATTTGTGCCCATTGTTCAAAATCTCTTAACATGTGAGGTACTAATAATTTAGAATCTCCACTCACTTTTAGATTAGGATTGCATTTCTGTAGGTGTTATCCTCATCCACTTGATGTTTTCCACTTTCACTGAACAATAGGGATCTAATTCTATTTAAATGTCGGTCATTGGCCAACGTCCCTGAGGGTCTATGTCAGTTCAAACTGATTTGTTTATTGCTCGTTATGAAAGTGACATAATTGTTGAACATTCTCAATCTCTGAAGTGCTAAAGTTTAGACAGTAAACTTCCACATCTTAATCATTTGTATTCCTATAGGCTCAAACTATTTTCGCTAGTATTTTTTACTTCAAAATCTGCAACTTCAACCTGTGCAGCATTTCTCCAAAGCATATTCCACAAAAATGCCTGTAGTATTGCCAGAAACTGTCAGCAGCATTTTAGGACTTCACAAACCACCTGAGCTCCCTGAGTTTTGGCAGAGAGAGGAACACTCTCCAGGTTTAGTGCTCTCTTCCCAATTTTGCTTATTACTTTGAAGTTCTCTATTCTTTGTTCACTCTTTTGATAATGTCACAACTCTCAAAAATACAATCCGTTTGGAGCAATTTGGGATGAAAAGGGTAATCAACGACCTTCGCCATTCAGCTATTTCATACCCGGCCATTTGCTGTGTGACTTTTCAGTCCCTTTGCCATTTACAATAGGCAGAATTCTAAGACAACTCACAAGATTCCCAGTCCCTGGTATACGCACACCGTCTCCTAGTTATTTAGTGAAACACTAACTGAGGTACTGCAGAGAAAGGGATTTTGCATATGTAATTAGCTCCAAAATCAGTTGACTGTCAGATAGAGAGATTATCTAGGTGGGCCTGATCTAATCACACGAACCAGTTAAACATAAATCCAGAGTTAGAGAGAGACAGTGAGAGAGAAAGGGGTCAGAGACACTGGACGTGTGATAAAGAATTGACAGGGAAGAGATTCTTTGGTGATGGCTTTGGAGATGAAAGGGACCATATGTAAGGAATGTGTGTGGCCTCTAGGAACTGAGTGTGGCCCCCAACTTACAGCCTGCAAGGAAATGGGGACATCACTCCTAGAATCACAGGGAATTGAATTCTGCCTATGGAAGTGGGCCCTGGGCTCCAGTTGAGAATATGGGCTGGCCAACACCTTCATATCAGCCTGCAGGATGCTGAACAGAGAACCCAATGATGGATGATCAGACTTCTGACCCAAAGAGCTGCCAGCTAATAAACGACTGCTGGACTAAGCTGCGAACTGCGTGGTGATTTGTTACATAGCAATAGAATCAACTATTCTTCAACTATTTCTTGTCTACCAGTTTACCAGGCAGATTTCAGAGAGCTTGCCTCCCACCTTACTTTTTAAAGTTCTTACCAGGGATTTGAGCTCAGAATTGAATTCTACATACGGAAAAGGGTGGTGGGGTGAGAATGTAAGGAGCATATCTAAGCCTACGGTATTTCCATGTGAGGCCTTATAGCCCTTATAATGATTCCTAAAGACTTAGTTTTCAAAAGCAAGAGAAATCATGACCCTGTCTACTCTGCAGATATAAAATATAACCAATTTTTCCTTTATCAAATGTATAAAAGCTTTCTCTAAATGCTTTGATAAAAACAGTTACTTCACCATATAACTAGTCCATTGGGTCTATACTTACATATATACATATATATACCATTTGAGAATTTTTTAAGCAGTATATTTCATTTTCTAAAATATATAATATGTAGACTATAATTCTATATTACATATATATTTGGGGTTATAATTAACAATAGAGGAAGTAGTCAGATATGTTAACTCAGTACATAACATTTATTGTTGAAACTACTCAATTCAATAGGGAATATTTTAGATACCAATCAAGAATTAAGACAATAATGAGCTAGTATTCCCAAGATATAACTATTTAAGGCATAAACATTCATGGATAAAAGAAAAATGGAAAAAATAATGTTAAGAAAAATAAATGACTTTCTCTACTAGTGTATGGAAAAAATAAGTGTTACTCACCAGTGTATTATGACAGCAAAAAATAGGAAGAATAATGCCATCAGGGACACAACATGTTATTCACTGATTAAACCTCTTTAGGGACCTATGAACACACACAGATGACCCAGAATAAGCTTGAGAGAGAGAAAATGTGGATGAAAACATGATAACCACCTACAAACATTTGAACGTTGAACCTGAAATAGAGCTATATATCATTTCACTCCAGCTACAACTAAAAGTGATAACAGGACTTTACAAAGGGTCATTTTAACCCAATCTTGTATAAAAGTCCTCAGTGAATCATCTATTCTCTTTGGGATTTGAAGACGATTAATAACTTAACGAGCTAGATTTCTTTAGTCAAAATAAATTTATGACCCTAGTCAAATTGAAGCGGTTTTTAGAAGTCTCTACTGCTGTTCCATCTTAAACATCTTTAAAAATTTTATTTCCCTAAATTCTTTCTATTAAAAAATATTTTTGATGATCTTTTGCGTTTCTAATAACTCTTTTTGGACATTTCTGGAACTAGTGCAATTTTTTTCAAGTCACCATAGGGATAATCAGTACAAAAATGTAGTAACATAGTAAATTACATTCCTATGTCCTAAAAAGGATAATATATTTCTTTGTGCAAAGCATAATATTTCACTGACCGAAAGGTAATATCATATCTTACTCATAGTTCAATGCTACACTGCCTAAAACTTAGATAAAGGAAAACATATATATTTAGATGCTAAGGATTGTAAAGATAGCATTTGCAAGAATTTTTAATTTGTAAAAAAGAGCAGCTCTGTGGAGACCTTTTAAATTAATTACTGGAACACCATACTCACCACAAGGGGCTGTTGTAAATTATTTTTTAAAATATTAAGTTATATGATTTTGTTCATTTGCCCTGCAACACAAAGCTGGTTTCAAAGCACATAATAGAAATCTAATATCGCTAAAGGCATATTATTTTTTAAAGGCAGTTGATCAATTCACGCAGCAAATATTTATTTTGGGCAAACTATATTGACAGGCCCAGTTTAAACCACTATAAAGACTACAATGCCAGTCTTCCATGAAATCTCTAACAATGGCTGTTCAGCAATAATAAAAATGCTTGGCTGGAATTCCTGAAAGGTTATGACAAGTTTAAAGTTCAACTTTATGTTGATAAGCAGAGCTATGTATATTCTGAAGTTCAGTTTGATATACTACCACCTGCATAGCCACTGGCAAGATTCCTGTAGATTACATCTCTCCATTCCCTCTGCTTTTCCACCATTCCTAGTGCTAAGGCGATCATTCAGGCCACTATCATCCCTTGCCTAAATTAATGCAACAGCCTCCTCACTTGCTTCTCTGCCTCCAGCCTTATGCATTTTCCACACTGCAGCCAGCGCGAGCTTCCTGAAGTGTTATTCTCTTGCTTATTACCTTGTTCTCCCCATATTTTTGTAATAAAGTTCAGATTCCTTAAAACAACATACAAGACCCCTGCAAACATTTGCAACTTCACATTACTCACTCTAGTGTATTATATGCTCTTGCCACACTGAGCTATTTTCTGTTCTGCGAACACGTCACGCTCTCTCTCACCCCACAGCTCCTCAGATATGTTTTCTTATGGCAAAAAAGTCCCCCTTTCCCCATTCCCCCACTTTGTTCTCCATCCCATTCTTCAAATTTTAATTTAGTTGCCACTTCTGGAACTTTCCTTGATTCTCCCTGACCACTATCCCAAGGTTAAGGGGCCCTCCCATCTCCTCCTCCTAGCATTTCTTACTAAAACATGACTGTCTCTCATTGTTTTTCTCCAACGAATGTTCAGTTCCATGAGACCTCATAGTGTCACATCCTTCACACTAAACACAGTGCCTTGAGCATGGTAGACACCCAATAAGTAGGTTTAATGAGTGAGAAATGAATGATTAAATAAATTAATCAGGGAAGGGCTCTCCTTTCTTATCTGTTAAATAACATGATTGAACTGGAAATAGATTTATTCTTTAGTAGATAAAGCCTGGATTTATGATTTCTGTCTAGCTACAGAGGAGTCCAGGTGGCATGGTATTCCAAAACTGGGTACATTTAGGAAAGTTTAATAAGCAGACGATTTACAAAGATGTAGGCAGCTTTCAAAAAAATCATCCAAGAATAGTGTAGACCTCCAAGGCTAATGAAGGGATTGAAGGGGTGTGGAGTTAGCACCTTTAGGCCGGGAGGGGAAAAGAGACAGTGGTCCTAGGGCCCAGAGCAAGTAGCAGGTGTTTGAGAGTGGGGTAGCTCCCAGGAGCCACGACCTTTGGAAGAACATTTTAGCGCCTCCTAGACAACCTAGAAGAAAGCAAGCCTAGGGAATGGGGCTCTTCTGTCTCTCTGACGTCCTGTGCCAATATCCCGTTGGCAAAGCCCAGCTGGAAGCCGAAGGACAAGGAACTCTGTAAATACAGTCCAAACAGGTCTGCGCTCTGACACAGCGCAGGATGAGGAGGGTGACATTTGACATGGAGGGGCAAAGAGGAAATATTCACCACAGTGATCTAATGTTTCAAGAGTTGGCAAATAATGATTTTTATACAATGCACCAAGATAATGAACTGCTGTGTGAGCACAATTCTGAGTAAATGGAGAGAAACATGTCGTACAACCAGCTGGGAACAAGTATTGTAATCAGTGAGTTTCACTAAAACTAAAATAATCTGACCTTCTCATGTAAAGGTTAAAATTACTTTGCCTCATATGCTCCTTTTCTACCATGTTTCTAATCTTCTCCTTCCCAATCTAAACACCATATCATAACAAAATTCTATCACCCTTGAAGTTACCTTCCTTGAAACCATTGCCAGGTCCTTATATTATAGAAAAAAGGTCTCTAAGTACTGCAGACTTTATCTACTCTAGTACAAGAAACTAAGGATGCCGAATATGGGATTCTGCAAGTCTAGATTGCATGAAAATTGTGAAGTTCAAGGTTGAGTGGGGCTCACTGAGGTTCAATCTGAATAAATAAAATTTTAAATATCTTTCCTTTTAATTTTCAGATTTCTTACCTGCTGTTATGGGTTGAATTGTGTCATCCCAAAATTCATATGTTGAAGCCCTAACCCCCAGGACCTCAGAATGTGACTGTATTTGGAGGTAGGGTCTTTAAAGAGGTAACTAAGTTAAAACGAGGTCATGAGGGTGGGCTCTAATCCAGTATGACTGATGTCCTTCTAAGAAAAGATTAGGACATAGATAGGTACAGAGGGAAGACCATGAAGACACAAGGGAAGACAGCCGTCTACAAGCCGAGGAGGAGGCCTCGGAAGAAACCAACCCTGCCGACACCTTGATCTCGGATGTCCAGCCTCCAGACCTGTGAGGAAATAAATATCTGTTGTTTAAGCCACCCAGTCTGCATCACTTTGTTACAGCAGCTCTAACTAACACACCCCCATCATACCTCTTGCAATTTCAAGCTGACAAATTTCCTCCATAACTCTAGGATGTATTTTTCTCCCATGAATTATGTTGTTTCTAAGGGATTTGGACAGCCCACAATTTCATAATATGATTAAAACAACAGCGAAATAGTGAAAAAGGTTCCCAAATACCAGGAGCACAGCCAGTATTCAGGCAATGAGCTAGGGCCTGCTGTTTCCTGTCATCAGAGTCTGTGAGACCCACTTCATGGGCGTGCAGCTGCCGCTGGGTACTTTTCTTCAACAAAGAGTAAAAGCAAGCAAGACCCTGAGATTGCTGTTGTTTCAAGGTGTAAAAGTTCAAAGAAGGCCACAATTTTAGTAGGAACGCCAAGGATAAAAATGGAAAGAGACCTTGAGGAATCTTCCCTCTACAGATCACTTTAGCCAAATGAAAGATCCATTCATAATCATATGCAAAACGACACCAGAATTAATTATAGGACTGATTCTAAATTTCATCATATACCTATAGGGTGATTTACGATTTTTGTTAAAGACGTAAGTTAGAAACAAAAATAATTGACTTGCTATATTGTCTGTGTGTGTATGTGTGTGTAATTCAGACATACAAGGTCTTCATGTTATAATGAATAAACTATTTCCACACACCTAGAGGTAGACCCCCATAGAGAATATTCCTCAAGGAGAAATAATTCTATTTTAAAAGATGTTACAATCCATGAAACAATAATACAACCTCCATATTGATTCAAACTATTGTTTATTTATATTCACTATCAATAAATCTAAGTCTGACTATGCTTAAAACCCTTTGGTGGCTTCCCACTACACACGAAATGAAGTGTAAATGCCTTATCATGTCCCACAAGCCCTCCATGAACTAGGCCCTATCACTTTTTTTAGCCTCAGATCATGTCTCACCTTGGCACAGCCCATTTGGCTTCCCTTCTGTTCCCTAAATACACCAAACTCTTTCTTATCTTAGGGTTTTTGCACATGTTGATCCTTCTACCCAGAATACTGTTCCCTAGGCACTTGTCTTAGTTTACTCTTTCTCAGCTTTAAGGACACAGCTCAAACATCACCTCCTTTCCTGAACTTCTACCTCAGTATCCCCTCTCTCATATGAATCCATATAACCCTGGGTATATCCTCCATAGAAATTTTCAATCTTTACTTATCATGTTTATTTTACGTCCTTGTTTAGTGTCCTTTTCCCACTAGAGCACAAATAGCAGGAAAGCAGAGATCTTGTTTTTCTTATTTACATGCCCATCCCCAGAGGCAACTGTGAACATGAGAGATGTTCAATAAATATTTGATAAATAAGTGAACAAAATATATGGTTTCCATACACACACACACATACATATATATATTATATAATCCTTGATGCTGTCAATCTTAGCCCATTGTCTTTAAAATATTTTTCATTTTTTTCAATCTTGAAGACAGCTTAATGCTAGATTATTTGGTCTTTTCCATGGATCTTATTTTAAGTTTAATTTGATTGCATCAATAAATAAACCATGCTTACCTACAGTACGGTGGGCAGTACACTTGGCACTTGATATAACCATGTAGTTTTCCTCCCGATTCTCTTTCCATTTTCCATATTTCTCTGAGATTATGGAGCTCAGAAGTGCAGAACAACTGGTAAGAATCTCCCTAGAATTTGCTTACCCTCAACACTTTTATCTGTAAATTGGAAATAGTGATACCAAACCTCTACACCTCTAATTCTGTTGGTGTTGTAGTTCTGTTTCCATTAACTTATCTTCCTAGCAACTCTTTATATTTATACAGTGGATAAATGTCATAAATGGTTATGCCACATCCTACTGAGAACTCTATTTTACTTTCCTGCAGACAAGAAATACATGGCAGGAAAGAGACGGTTTGAGGAAAATTTTTTTCCTCATGCAGATACAATTTAAATCCTAAAACAAATGTTTAAAAGAGGCCAGTTTAATCTGATAAAGTGACAGGCTACCTAAGGTAGGCAATGGTATCTATAAATATTTACTAGTTCTTTCCATCAACAGACATGCTTTCTAAATATTCAAGAAAAGCAGGAAGGAATAATAAACACTGGGCTTTTCCTTTCCTTCCTAATTGGATGCTTTTTCATTGCTTGTAAAGATCAGATTTTGGCTGTCCTTTGCTCATCCTGCAAGCTATAGTCATTTTTTCCACCACCTATGATAATTCGTTACGGTTAAAAGTAATACCAGGTTACTGCATTTAATCCAAAGGGTAATTTAAAAGTTATTGCATTTAATCCAAAGGGCGATTTAAAAGTTTATTCATAGCTAGAGAGGGCCTGTTGAACATTTCATTTTTACACTTTAATTCCTGGTATTTACCACATTTACAATAAAGTCATCAAATTGGGACATATTTGTTCCTCCATGCCTCATGTAAAGCGTTTGCTCTCCTCCTGCTTCCTCATCACATTGAAACACATTTCACTTTTACCTCCTGTGAAAGTCTCCAGTCAGCTTGACAACAGACACGGGTGAGCTCCTACCCTGGGGAAGATATTTGCACATCTAACCCAGAGGTATAGACAGTGTTCAAAAGCTAATATACGGATATTTACTCCTCTGCTTTTAGTGGTGGTTGAAAAAAAATAACATGAGAGTTCTATAGTTTCAGGACATTTGCATAACGTATAAGAGATTTAGTACTTCATGAAGTGCAGTCAAATGTGTCTTAAAAATGCAGACTGAACATCTATGTGCAGATTTGTTAAATAGTCCTTCCACTTAAATTGAAAAATAAAACGTAAAAGGTGTATCAGCTATGATGTTGTGAAACCTTCTAATGTGGTCACTCAGCACTGAAAAATTACATTGAATCAATAACTACACTACTGATTTCCTCTGTGCACGGAGAATTTTTCAAAAGAACATTGGTATTTTGAAATTAAGAATTAAACTGCTCAGCGCAGTAGCTACAAGTTAGAATGTGAACCAAGAGAAAAGAGAGAAGACGACGAAGCACGTAAGAGATAACAGAGATATCATATCATTGAGGTATTTTTAATATCCTAACAATTAACTCATAAATGCTAAAACTATGATTCCCCATGAACTTAAATATGACAACATTTTGAGGGAGTTGCATGAAGACACATTTTTCCTTGGAAAGTTTATTCTTGGATGTCACCATGTGTTAGAAAAATGTATTGACTTTAGCCAAGAGATTATATCCAGAACTCATCTACTTTTACCTTCGTATCTAAAGTTCAATTACAAGCCAGAAATAGTGCCTTTTGTCCCCTAAAATAAGGCAGTCTTTCAAGTTTTAAATCCCACTGTCACCAATTCTCACAAATACAAAAGCAAGACAGTAAATATCTAATAGATATTAACTTTTTTCTTTCCCTCTTTTCTAAGTACTATGAGAGAATTTGTTTAAATTCTTTTTTGCAACGCAAGGGAAAAAAAGACTTTTAAGTAGAACAAATAGCCAAAATAGTGTTTAGAATAACTGTGTGTTGACAGAGATTCAGATGTGAAGAACTAAATAAACAACACGAGTTTAATGATCCCTGAATTAGTTCTGTTTTCAGCTATTTTGAATATCAACTTTAGAAAATATTTGTAATACATTTCTGATATTATATTCTAAATTTTATGAGGCTACTAAGTACAGGATTTTGTGAATTTTACACTAATTTTTTGATCTTACACATTCGTTTCAAAAATCATTATTTACCTTCATTTAAAAAAATTCCCCTGTTACCAATACACACTTTCAATGAACAGTGGACAAAAAGTCCTCAAAAAGGCTAGGACGGTCACCATGGTCTGTGTCCCCCAGGGCTGAATTGATATTAAATTTGGTGAGGTGAACCGTATATCACAAATACTCCCAGTGCTCGACAAGGAAATATTTCATCGTATGGGAGGGGTGGATTTAGAATTACTCTCTGCCCTCAGATGTCATATTTTATTGGGATACATCATTGACATATTCTCTTGATTTCATCAAATCTCTTACAACCTTGCTCGCTTTCTCTCTCCTTTTCAAACACAGACACAAACACAGACACACACACGTATATCATTGAAGAGAAATCATATAAAGCTATCTTGATCTTTCTTTTTCTTTTGCTTCCAGAAAATCTTTCTTTTTTTCCTGTAGGCTTAGCCTTTCTAAATTTAATGATATGTAATTGAAATTCATTAGTTATCACCTTATTAAAAGGGCCCACATCTTCTTAATTTTTGTATCCAAGGCACTAACACAGAGTGCCCACACTGACTGACAGCCATGCTTGGTAAATTAATTAGTAAAATATTTGTTAAGGAAGGCTCCATCACTCACTCTTCCCTAGACACCACTGAAACTTACAGTATGGAAGGCCCGTCATCAATTCAGACCATTGCAAATTACTTTTTATTTTGAGTTAGGATCTCTGAGTCATCTATCAATATCTCAACTGCCCATACCAAAAGCTGAAGTCACTTTGGAAAATAAAAATGTATGTGCCCAAATATTGCTATAGAGGAAAGTATTGCACTTTAGTGGTAACCTGTTCACATAGAATTTTCCCTATTTCAATCATCTATCAAAAAACATCAAAGATGTAAAATATAATTTCTTTATACAGAGGCACATTTGTATTTCCACATTGTATATATTTCCAATTTAGGTTTTTCTATAGATTAAACACTATATTATAAAATTTTAATAAGATTTCATCGTTCAGACTGAAAAGTGACTATTTGGAAAGGTTTCATTTTTTATTACTTTTTAAAGGAAATTCATACTTGCTTAGTTTAAGAAATTACATACATAACTTCCCCAGTGACTTTGATTTTCCTAAAATAACTGCAAGCAGTTCTTATTCAATCAACCAATCAATGCATATTTATTGACTTGCTCTATTTACCAAGACTATTAGGTGCTGACTATTCTAATTTATTTGACCTTGAATCATTGCTTTATTTGGGCCGCAGATACATAATAAAAATGGCGACATATCTTGTTTCATTTTTATTTATTTATAATTATCTTTTAGTTTTTCATCTGACTAACATTGTTTTGTCATATATTAAAGTTTTCCCTTCTTCAGGGCTCAGAGTTCTTCCTCACTTAATATTAATCCTATGCTTTCTCCAGTAATTTATTTTTCCCTTTGCATTCCCTTTGTTCGCAATAGTATTCTGAATACTTAATTTGTCCTTTAGTTATATATGTCTGGTCCTTGCTGTTATTCTTAATTTTTAAGAAAATAATCTCGTCCCTAAAAAAGTGTTAAAGACCGAGCTCAGAGAGTCAAATCTTTTTAATTTCCCCATCACACAATAAGTTGGCTCTACATTAAAGTGCAAAATTTGCTATACCGAGCTGGGTGTAGCAGGATCACTATGCTTCTAGAATCTTCCTAGACTGTAAAGTTTACTGCTTTGTCCTTTGCTCTACTTATTCCTGCTAATAAAGCCTTAAGACCTTTTCCTCTTAAATTTCAGAGAGGAAGTTCTACTTTGTATGATACCACATTCTGCATCCTGTAGGTCAACTTCAGCAAATCAGTCCCGCATTCCTCTAGTGTGCTCTCAGTTTTTGTTTTGAATTTCTTCTACTGAGGAAAAGCCTACACCAGCCTTTCCTTTTCTGATTAGAATTTGCTTTGAACGTCACTATTCAGGTAAATTGATTTGTGAAGTTGACTAATCATCTGAATAGCTTGATCAAAATAATTGACTGTGATCAGACGTCACAGAAGTTTTGAAGTTGGAAGGGTCATTAGGGCCCACCCAGTTCAATGCCTGCATGTGCTACAGATGATAAAACTGAGCCCAGGGAGAGAAGACTTACCCAGCTTCATGGCACCAAATCGAGTTCTTCAGTACTCTTTCCAGTTCATCTCATTAGCTTAAGCCAGGTCAGTGGGATAGCTTGTGTTCTCTTGTTTGTGAATCAACATAAATCATGTTCTTTCATTATTTTCCTTGTTTTACTCCTGCTCTACAGAATAAAAGCAAGAGAAGTTCCCACCGAATAAGAACAGAATAAGAGCAAGAGTAGTTTCCTATAGCTACCGGGCTATCCTCTATTGACTCGTAAAAATACTTCTTTCCAGGTAAATATATCTCTGTTTTCCCTCAAGGAAACAGTTGGAGCCACAAATAAGATGGCTTAGAGGTATCTGCAACCCCTATATGACCTTGTACATTGTGCTTAATGCACTTTTGCTGAATTATTATTTTGGCCATTCATTAAGCCAAGTTTTCACTGAGAACTGCGTGGTTGAAGAAAAGCACAAATGCGAAAACAGCAAGAGCTATCCCATAATAGTGCTGTACCCACACCTTAAAGTAGCTCTTTTGTACATAGACATACCAGGAAAATTTCCTTCCACACTGTTTTCCTACCCCTCCACCCCTATCTTCCTTACACACATTATTCATAAAAGGTGAGCAGCTCGTTGGGCTCCTTCTTTATACTATTAGTTACATTTTCAAAGTCAAGTTTGGCTGCATTTCTTATGCTTAGTCCAATATTATCTGTATTGTGATGATCAAGTCCCCCTTCCACAAAGGCATTCTTGCCATCAAATGTAACTTGAGATTTGATGCAGAAACTTCTTTTATGACTATGATTATTACTAACCTACACATTAAAGGATCAATGATCCATAAGCTTCACACTTGCCCCCAAACAGTCAATAAACATTTTAAGAAAATCAAAGAACTAAACAAAATTAATAGACCAGAGAGCTTAGAAACATGCTGTGAACCAATGTTTTAAAAATAACTCACTATGTAAAAATAAGCTTAGTTTACCTATGAAATTTAAAAAGGTGGTATTTTCACTTAAGCACATAAGTTCCAATCAAACGCTATGAGAAGATGCATCTTATACTGATGCCTGGTATGCACTTTTAGGCGATTCTTTGACGCTTTATTCATCAACCTTGGATATTCACAAAATTCAATTTCCTTAGTTATTAAAAATATTTTTAATGGCTTTGGACAGAGGTTCACAGTTCTAAGAGTTTAATTTGCTATGATAGATGAATGACATAGACTCTGAAGAATGGAAAATCCCACAATGGACTAGCAATGCCTAGCAGTACATCAATCAAGCAAATTCAATCAGAAGTTGACCTGACCACACCTAGTTTCCCCCATTAGCTACAGAAACTTTAAGAATTTAGAAGTAATCGAGTGATAATGATATTCTTGCTCCATCCCTTTATTTCACAAATGAGAAGGCACAGGCCACAAAAGTTGTATAACTTTCAGCAGCCAAGAAGTGGAGTCCAGATCTCCTGAGCCCGGCGGCTGGCATTTCTTCACTGCTCTGGTTACTGGATGGTCACAAGGCCAAGAGTTCATAGGACATGGAATGACATCCATGGGACCAAACCAAAAGTTACTAAGTTAAATTGTTTAATTCATTCAACAAGCACTCACCAATTGCCCACCAGTTAAATACAGCTCAGGGACACCACCTTGCTTCTTTAGAAGTCCAACTGCAGGAAAGGAGCTTCATTCCAGGGGTGAATAAGGACCTTCACTGCAGGAGGACAGGCATATCTGACTTAAGTGTTAATGATGAACCAGCAGACATATAAATTAAAAATAAAACTCTTACAACAGAAAAAATAAATCAGGCTCTGTTTCAAAGAACCCGGAATGGGACAAGCAAGTCCTTTAATAGCATTTCTTCAATGAATCAAAGATCACTACCACCCTACGTGTTATTCCTAAACCAACTAGTAAGACAAGACCTGAAAATGTAGAAACCTGATAACATCTCAGTTTGAAATATATATACAATATCTCATAACGTAGCAATGAGATAGGCTTAACCATTTACCACTTGAAAAAAAAAAAAGATTTTGGGCCTGCTGGTGGCATAGTGATGAAGTTTCCCAACCTGCTTTGGCACCTGGAGTTCACTCGTTCAGATCCTGGGCACAGACCTGCACACCACTCATCCAGCCATGCTGTGGCAGCGTGCCACATACAAAACAGAGGAAGCTGGGCACAGCTGTTAGCTCAGGGCCAATCTCCCTCAAGCAAAAAGAGTAAGATTGGCAACGGATGTTAGGTCAGGGCCAATCTGCCTCACACACACACAAAAATAGTGTTTCTTTGTTAATTCGTAGAAACCGCCTGAATCAATGCCCAATCAAGGGTCAGGTTAATTTTATTTGCCCCAGTTTGGTCAGATTTGGCACAACGTTTGGAATTAATTTTAAAATCTTTTAAATTTAAAGATTTAATCTTTTTAAATCTCAGTGAACTGTCTCCTTTAATGATTAAAACAAAAAAGTATCCTAATCTTGGTTTTTGCAAAGCCCTTTACAAACTGCCAACTTCAGCTTGTTCGATTTTGAAATGCGTGGCCGGAGAGATCTACGAGGTCTCCAATCCTGGAAATGGCCACTTGGCTCTTTCGTAAGAAGACTGTGCCTTCCACGATCCTGCTACTGGACTCACCAGGGCAGATTCCCGTACTGCGCCTTACGGACCCATTATCATTAATATAGATATTTTTTTAAAAATCTGTAAAGCAAGAGAAATTCTAAGACTTCGGAGTCAGTATTTGAGATAACCTACCAACCTATTGATTTGTCCTTCAGGTGCTTCTGGAACACCTGGGAAAGCAATCCGAGACAGGGCAGAGGTGAAGAGGGGAGGGTGAGTTAGGGAAGGAAGGGTGATAATTGCTTCCAGGACCACGAGTGGGTGGCACTGGAGCCCTGGGACGGGCCGGGGCTGGGAGGGAGGGCGAGTCAGCAGCAGAGGAAGGCCAGAGAGTAGGAGGAAGAGGCAACGACAAAGGCGGAGAATAAGAGGCAGAGCGGGCGGGCGATCAACGCGGGAGGCGGAGCTGCCCAGGCGGGCGGGCGGGAGCCGGGGCGGCGCCGCAGCCCCGCGGGCCGAAGGAGAGGACGAGCGGCCGACTCCGCGCCGCCCCGCGCCCGGCTCCGCGCTCCCCCGCGCCCGGCGGCCGCGCTCCCTCCTTCCCCCCGCGGCCGCGGCGGGGCGGAGTCCCCGAGAGTTTGCCCCGGAGCGCGGGGAAGTTTCCTGCCGCCGCGCCGCTCCTGGAAACGCAGTCGGTGCCCGCGCCCTTTCGCCAGGTAACCGCGCTTGGGTGGGGGCGTGGGGGTCCGAGATTGCAAGGGCGGAGAGTGTGGGGCGCCGTTCGCAGAGGGGTCTGGCTGGGCGGGGAAGTGCATCCTCACCTTTCCAGGTACTTCGCCTCTGTTGAATGTTGAATGCGGGAGGCATCTTCCTTTTCTACCCCCGCTCCTCCCCGCCCCCCATACTGGACCCTACTTCCATTCACTTTATTGGACGTGCTGGGGTTGGGGTAGGGGGTGGTGTCCAGGAGATGAGGGGTTGCGAAGACTTTGAGAGGGGTGGCGAACGGGGACAGGGTACCTGAACTTGTTAGCTACCTGTGCTGGATTCCTGGGCCCTGGCGGGACACCTTGGACTCCAGGGTTCCGGTGCCAGCCCCCACTGGGGGCGTGCAGAGGTTGGAAAGAGGACATCAGAAGGAACAGTGTGGAGTTTCTGATGCCGGTCTATCCGGTCCTCCAGCATGTTTGGCAGAAAGATGAGCATCTCTGCTGTGGTGCCCCTTTTGCATCTGTCCCAAACTCCACGACCTTCCTAAGGCTCTCTTGCTAGGGCGGCGGGCAGTGTGGGAGGGAAGTTAGGAGCCTCGGAGCCCAGGTTCCACGTGGCCCCAGCAGAGGGATTGGGAAGGGGGATCTGGGGCGGGGGCCTTGAGGCGCTTTGTGGAGAGCTGGAAGTGCGTGGTTGTTTTGTTGCTGCTGCTGTTACTTTCACACGGTTCCCGCTCCCTCTGTCTTCTGCCCCGTTTGAACATCCTGCCTAGCAGCATGTTTTTGTTAGAAGGCTAAGAGGTGTTATGTTTGGTGCCTGTCAGGAGTTATTTCCAACTAAGTTCACAGGTGCCAAGCCAGAACTGCCGCTTCTCCTCTCTGCTCTCCCTGCAGGTTCACCCCATCTCCTCCCACAGGCAGACTGTTCCGGAATAGTTCCCGGGGTTTTGAAAGGGATGGCAAGTAAATGATAGAGAGTGTGTGTTTGTGTGACTTTTTTCCCTTTATGTTAACAGAACCAAATCAAAACACTGGGGATGTTTAATAGGACTTTCCTTGCGCAGTTTTTATAGTAATTGGGTATTATTTACCAGTGTTTCTTTTTCTTCATTGTAGCCTCAAACATTGCGTTAATCTCTCTATACACAATTTTATCTATACTGTCACTGTTCCACTGGGTTTAAAGAACATGGGCTTCTTTTAGACTCACATATACACAGGAAAATACAGTGTGACCATATTTAATATTTATCTGTCTTCCTGATTCGTTGGCCTGGCACCTGCCAATTCCAGTACATAATCATAACACCATATGCCTGTCTACAAAATTGAGGGTAAGGAGAACGTTATTGTTTTTCGCGGGCAACAGTACCCTGGACTCCCAGATTTTATTATTGCTTTTTGGTTTATTATTGGTTTTTAAGGGCTTCGGTCAAAGTGAATTAAATATACAGAACAAAATTGCAATTCTGCCCAGTGCATTTAAAAAGAACACAATACCTGGACACTTGGAGTTGACTCGTTATTGAGGAAAAATTAAAATCCTCTCATCACACAGAAGACATTTTGATTGAATATCATTAATAAGAAATAGCTGATGTTGAATGCCTTGAGAAAACGAGGAGAATTTTCCTTTTGCCTCATTCAGTTTTTATCTCCTTTATGACAGTAGCATCCCCCAGAAAATGAGCACCTTGTCCGTAGATGTTGGTGTGTACTGACTAAACACCGTATTTTTTAATACGGAGGCTTGGTGACAGTCCAAAAACATAAATGTTTTAAATCATTACCGACCATCTGTTCTCTCCCACTCACTTAAAGTGCAGTGTTTTATTTTCACAGGTATCAAAATATACATTCTCATTTCATACATTTCCATTAACATCCCGAAAGCTGTTGTGGTATCTGATGTTGACCCAAGTTCAGCAACTGTTGTGTTTGGCTTATTTCACTATAAGCTCCTCTCCTATTTTCAATGAAAGAAGAAATCAAAAAAGTTTTAAAGCCTTTGGCCAAGGCTGCTGTATACTCCAGTGAAATCTGATTGCTTTTTTTTTTCCCCCCACCTTTTTGTTAGCAGAGAGAAGCTGAGATTTAGTGCAGCTGCAGGCTGTTCCTGATGACATTCTTTCCCTTCCTTCCGGGTCACAGGGGCAGCATTTGGTGCTTGGAAGCAGTGCATTAAACAGCCCCATGACTCCAGAAAATTAGTATGGTTTCCAGAAGAATGTAACATCTTCCCAGGAAGAATTTACAGAATGGGAGACTAACTTAATATTCCAAACCCCAAATTAAGTAGACCTAAGACATACGCATTGTCTCCCACACAATTATTGGATATGAATAATATAGGATATTATATAGGATATGAATGAAATGTCTGTGTAGATATATGTTTTATATTTGTGTTTGGGAATCTAGATGAGTTTTTATATAATCAGTAGATAAATTCACATCCCTAATTTTGTTCGAGTCATCATTAGAGCAAGATTTGAGGTTTTGAGTCCCCCCCATCCAAGAATGCTTTCCCATTTAGGGATGTTTGCTGTGCCTAGAACTGCAATGTTAGGATGTTGTTATGACTCAAAATTCAGTTGCAAATAAATATGTTGTTCCTTCGGTGTGGCTAGAACATTGGGAAATTCTTTTTACTCAAAGCTAGGTGTGATGTCCCAAAGTCCTTTCATCTTTTTAAGGAAAAAGATATTGACAGTCTTGCTGACACTTTGCAGATAATTGATATGTACTTGAAGAATATTAAGAACCAGAGAAAGGTGGAGCTTCTTCCTGCTGAGCTGCTACATGCTGTCTGCTGCCCTGGCCTTGAAAACAGAAGATTCTTACAACCAGGGTAGCACAGAAGGGAATGAACCCAAACTATAGATAATTTTGAAAGTAAAGTTGCCTTTAAAAATATGGTCTAATATAAACCTTTGGAAATACATAAGTATGTTACCTCTTATTTTTCTGCATACTAAAAATGAATTATTGAAGGAAAACACTTTCACCATGTATAGCAAGCACTCTGAATTATTCATGTTAATGAGAGGAATAGAGGCAGAGATAATCCAAAATCATGGTTATTTTAAAAGTCATTTGTGTTTGTTTTTGGAATGTATTACATGTTTGGTTTAAAAAAGATTTTCGTTGTTGTTGTGGGCAAGTTGCCTTTCTAATTATTTTGTTTTGTTTAGGTTAATTTTTAAATGAGCTTACATACCTCAAACAACAAAACCGATTTATAAGGAGATGGTACACACGGGCAGCCTGCCCAGAAACGAGCTGGGTGACAGAAATAAGCAAACCTAGTGTGACAGCTTTGCAGTAGGTTATATCTAAGTCACAGGAAGAACATCAAGGCTTGATTGTATACCTGCTTGATGAATATGTGTTAAAAATTAGACATGTTCCTGGAAAAAATAAAAGTCCTTCATCAAAATTTGAGAAATTCATGGGGCCGGCCCAGTGGCGCAGCTGTTAAGTTTGCACCTTCCGCTTCGGTCACCCAGGGTTTGCCAGTTCAGATCCCGGATGCAGACCTATGCACCACTTGTCAAGCCATGCTGTGGTAGGCATCCCATGTATAAAGTAGAGGAAGATGGGCACAGATGTTAGCTCAGGGCCAGGCTTCCTCAGCAAAAACAGGAGGATTGGCAGCAGATGTTAGCTCAGGGCTAATCTTGCTCAAAAAAAAAAAATTTGAGAAATTCAGTCCAACTTTACATGTAAGCGTGATTAATATCTTTTTAAAAAATGATAGTGGGGTGCTCCTGAAAACCAAATAGGAATATTCTCATTTATGAATTTTACTAGACTGAATTTTTAAGCATGAAGTTTTCCTAAAGAATACACACATGTATGTGTTAAGGTGATATGTATGTACTTTCCAAAAGAGGAAACAGCAAGAAGCCATGAGAAGAGGGAGTTGGGTCCATTTGATCTCTGCACCTCTGCCCCAGATCAACGCACATTTCTTCCAAGAGAAGCTATTGAGTATCTGCTGTTGCCGTGGACCTGGGTAGATAAAGTAGTTGAAGTTCAGCAAGATTGCCAATTTAACAGATTTCTATTGTGTTTTTCAACAGCTCTCGGGCAAAATAGGTTGTGGATGAAATAGTTACTTGAACAAGAAGTTGATTCACACCATAGCGCTTGCTGTTAAGCATCTCGTTTATAGTCAATCTTCAGTTGTCTATGCATTTTGTTTAATTGTTAGTTCTGCGGACTGTTAGAAAGAATTGAGAAAACCTCTGTGAAGAAGGTTAGAGCTGCCCAAAAACATGATTGGAAAAGCAGATAAGATCATTTTTATTTCAAGAATTCAAAGCAAAAAGTATAATTGTAGCTTTTACAGCATTGAGCAGAATGGTAGTAGAAAGATAGATGTCCCTTTCAGAATGGTGACAATGTTCTCATAATGAAGGTGCTTACTCCTTAAAGTGTACAGGTACTTCTTTTTTTAGGAAACATTTTTGTTTTTGATAGGGCATGACATTTTTTTAAAGACTTGAGTCTTTAGAGTGAGTATTTTAGAAGAAATATTGTGGTTGGAAATATAATTGAGACCCACAGGATATATTTTATATCCATTTATTAAAGGAATTAGTTTCTTTTGATCAGTGCCTAAGTCTTAGGATCAAAATTATGCATTTCGTTATAGAGTTGGACAAGATCTTAAAAGTAATTTATTCCAATGTCCTCATTTTACAGTTAAAGCAATGGAGGCCCTCAGTGATCCCTATGAGCTGCTAAAGGTCACAGTGGTAGTTAGTGGCAGAGCAGAAACTAGAAATTTGATCTCCAGATTCTTCATCCAGCTCCCTTGTAGAGAGTTGGGTAAGGGGTGTTAACTCTTTCTGGCCATCACGGTATCAACTGTACGTGATAGTCACAAAATGAAAAATGGTACAGGGGTAAATGCAGAGGCTGGTGATTTTTCTGTCTTCTGTCATTCACTGGAATTCTCATTGTGGACCAAACTGTGGTCCTCAACCCTCTTAGACTCTGTCCTCTTTTTTAATAACAAATATTTTATGTTACCCACTTAGTATCTTGAAATGTAATTCATCAATAATATAGCTACCGAATATACCTGTAAGGAAAAGGAGTGATACAATGAAAGTAGTTTGTAATAAAATGTGCCATTTCACTGTACTAATGTTGGGGGACGATGTCATTGGAACACATGTTAAAGAAGTCAGAAGCTTGCATGTCTATATAATGAATAAATTTGGATTTAAGACAAATAAAGATATCAGAAGATATTCCATACAAAAAGCACAGGAAAATGAAAGAATGAAGATAGACTGAAAGTAGTATTATAACTACATACGAGACTTATTTGTATTTGATAGCAGAAAGATGGAAATAGTGGTAATCATTGAAGGGAAAGTATGCCAAGTCAAATTATAGACTGTTGGAGTGGAGAAAATGTGGAACTATGATATTTTGCAAAGCTGAAAGTGAATATTGTTAACATACTTCCATCAAAATTCCAAAACTACTTTATGGAACATTTTCATGTTGTTACTAGTGTGAACTCTCCTGCAAGGGACTCTGCAGGTTACCCACCGTATCATCAGTAATAACAGACAAAATATTTCTAAAATGAAAATTATTGATTTAGTGTCAATATTGCCCTTTAAATTTTATTTTTTATTAATATTGTAGTCTGTGACTTGTAGAATTAGGAGACAGACTACATGAAATGATTAAATTATTCACTACAGCAATGTTATTCTAAATCTTTGAGCTTTAGCTGGAAATTCTTATAGTTGTGATTATGTACCAGATCCTACAGATTGATATTCCTTGTAGGTTTAGTTCAGTGGGGTATTGCATGTTGTATGGTTTATTTGAGAAAATTCTACTTGAAGTAGGGCTCCTTTTCTACTAAGAGTCAACAGCTCTCCCTTCCCCCAATAATTGTGACAAACCTAAGCATACCAACCCTTCCCAAAATATTCTCTAGGGGTAGCCTGGCCCTGATGAGAGTCATAGGGCTAGATAAACAAGATTTTTGTGATGGCATTGATTATTCTTGGTGCTCTGACCTCTCTATGCTTAACTTTTTTTGTTTTCTTTTTGGTGAGGAAGATTATCCATGAGCTAACATCTGTTGCCAATCTTTCTCTTTTTGCTTGAGGAAGATTGTTGCTGAGCTAACATCTGTGCCAGTCTTCCTCCATTTTGCGTGTGGGATGCCGCCACAGCGTGGCATGGTGAAAGGTGCATAGGTCCTCGCCAGGGATCTGAACCTGTGAACCCCGGGCAGCCCAAGCAGAGCGTGTGAACTTAACCTCTACGCCACCAGGACGGCCCCTATCTCTACTCTTTTAAGGTGAAACCATCCCACTTGTCAACTGGTCTGCTGCCTTCACTGGTCAGGATTACCATCTTCACTGACCATCAAGCTGCAGCTCATGTTCTCATCTTTTTCTGTCACTGTCACCTTTATAAAGATATACTTCTTCAGGTCCTTCTTCCTCTCAGGAATCTATCTTTTGTGAGTAACCATGAGTGTTGACAAACTAATGTGCAAGCTGGCTAATATTTTAGTTCTCCCAGGTTTTAGCCTTATTTAAATGCATGTCTCCTGAAAACATTGAAGGCTTTCATATAGAGAGAGAGACATTATATGTCTCTGGAAAAAAAAAAACAACAGGAAAGGAGATATTATTAGAGATCGTATTTTTAATGCCCTTGAAACATGCTTATGCAAAGAATCACTCTGGTCCAATATTGGAAGTTGCACCATAAAACACAGTGCTGTGAAGTGTGCTCACAGAAGAGGCCAAGATATGTTACCAACCCAAATAAACAGTTGTATTAGGATTTTTTGTATTGCTTGAAATAACATGTCCTGGGCCGGCATAGAGGAGTTGGGATAGGGAGGGAGTTATAGACCGCTGTGTTGTGTGCCTTGGATTATTTAGTCTATGCACCGTTGATGCACTAAAAGTGCACCAACATCTCTTCTCTTTGCAAAATATATAGTATTTGCAGAGATTAGAGAGTTTTGAAGATTCCCCGTAAACACAATATACAGCAGAGTGTAGGATCCCAGAAGCAAGGAGGGAATTGAGAGTGAAACTCAAGTTTTCTTACTTCTAATGTTCTGTCTACTAGACCATAACGTAAGACCTGCCCTTGATAATTAAGAGTTAATATGAAATGTCATTTCAGTATTAACTACAGCAAGCATCTTGAATTTACCAAACCATAAGTAAGAATTTTTTTTATTAGATTACTTCCCACTCCAGGCCCATCTTAGATGTCTTTTATAACATTATGTATCTCATTCTTCTTAAAGAAAGCTTTTGATTTAAACTCTTAACAATTGAGATTGAAGTCATAATGCATCTCTGTGTGTGTGGTGTGTCATAATGCATCTCTGTGTGTGGGGGGTGTGTGTGTGACTACACACACACACACCCCCCCACACACACACACACATAGCCACACACACACAGAGACAGTTGCTTTTGCACAATCACAAGATTCTCTACATAGAAGGACATGTTTCACCCAAGTGAGAGAGGCAGCTTTTCTTACAAAAGGGGTGCAGCAATTGTACAGGACACAATTCAATCTAGGATTGTTTGGCTGCATATTGTTCATTCTTACTGGAAGCTTCTTGGTCAATTGAATGACCCAACACTCAACCTCAGACTGACCCCTAACTTTATTTGGTCTACTTTTCTTACAGTTTCTAATAAGAGTATAGTTGTGCAATGGGAATTGAGAGAAGATGAAATTGAGGTTGTTGGATGGTGAAGGTGATAAGGAAAATAAGGAGCTTCTTTCATTTGAGCATCACAAAGATCTATATAGGCGATGAAATTTTATTGGAATATCTGCCTTTTCTTGTTATGCTTTTTATTCTTGTATGGAATAGAGGCAAAGATTGTGTAAGTAAAGCCCTCCTTCCTCTTTGTAACTGGTAACTCCACTATACAAGAGAAAACCTTCTTTGTCAGAATAAACAGATATGACACATTCCGGTCACTGGGTTCCTAGTGCCTCCTTTTACTGTGGTACTTCAGTACTGCCCTAAAGTGAAATCTAAAACATTAAAGAACATATTTAAGAAAAGGGAAAATACACCTAGTTAATGTCGTGAAGAGATTTCAGAAGCCTCCGTTAGGTATGTGTGAAAATGGGAAAACCAAATAAGACAACTTTGTCAATTCAAATCAAGAATGTGATACCTACTCTACCATTAGTTTCAGAGGCAAGAAGCTCAAAGCTGACTTAGCTTTTTAGTCATTTATATTGTTTTCTTCTTCATCACAGAGGGAATTAGAACTGTGACCTATAGTTACAGGTTACTTTAAGCAAATATAGTCTGTGAAGATTTAGATAAAATGATGATATGGATTATATACTTTAAAAAAGAAATTTCAAATTTGAAATGTAGGCAAAATTTTTTAGAACTGTACTTCTAAATAAACTTGATTTTTCCACAGCATTCTTTGAACAGTAGAATAGAATGAAGATAATTTATTCCCCACCCCCAAAATCAATTTTTTCGATGTATTAAGAAAAATGCTTAGGTGTTATGGACATTACTGGACTAAAAGCAGTAACTATCAGTACTCCTTTGCCTTCTAATATTCACACTCTATTTCCACTTAGGAGTTTTTAACATCAGAGAATGAGATTCTATTACTGTGACAAAGTTGGCATTCAGCTGGAGGCACTGGGATAGTCTTACTGGTTATTTGAGGCTGGAGCTCAATTGTACTGATTGTTAAATATTTTAAGTATTAATCCTGTGCTTATAGTTTCTTGACTTTAATACACATATAGTAGATATATCTCACTTGCTGAGAAGTCATATTTTCAGATTTTGCAGATCAGGGAATTATAACAGCGTTTAAAATAGAAATAGAGTTGCAAATTACTAAACTCCCAAGTAGCAGAGATTATTCATCTAGTCCCTTAGAACTTTAGTTCACCTTGAGTTTTCCCAACATACATACACAGAATACTCTCTGATAAGAATTCCTTGAAATTATTGCCATACGTTTTATGCAGGGCATGCTACAAAACGTACTAATGGCTCAGAACGTCCCTCTAAGTTCCCTACTTGTAGATGCAGCTGTGTACTGACATTTCATCTTGTCTGTCTTAAGGAAACATCAAATGAAACATGTCAAAATCAAACTTCTGATCTCTGCCCATCTCACCCCAACCCCCAGGATTCTCCAGGTCCTCACCTGGATTTTATCCTTTCCATTACCTCCCCTTCCACCTCATATCAGGGCCTTCACCCACTCATTGATTGTTTCCTCCAAAGTATGTTACAAATCTGCCTTTGGCCATCACTCAAGTCTAGCTTTCACCATCGGTTGTGTAGAGAACGACAAGGGCTTTATAACTGGTCTCTTGGCATCCGATATTGCTGTCCCTCCAAATCCATCTGCCACTAAGGTGCAAGAGGAGTCTTTTCAAAATGAAAATATGGTAACTATCACCCCTTCAACTACACACATCACTTAAATAGATTACCATTGCTTTGTTTATAATAAAGTACCTGATTTTTTGAAACCCAGCAAAGTCATGCTCCTCCAGTCTCATCTTTTTTGATACTCCCACTCCCTCCCTCTGATTCAGCTGGCTGGCTTTCTTCCAATTGCTCTGACTCATCCTACTGTCTCCCATCCCCACACCTGTATATGCACATACCCAAACACTGCCTAGTTAACTCTTAGTGAACACTTCAAATATCAACCCAAATGTCACTTCCACCAATGAGTCATGTCTCCCTCCTGGACTGAGCCAAATCCCCTTGTAACATACATATACACACATTTATGTTTGTCTGCAAATAGTTGCAAAGAGCTGTAAATTCACACTTATTTATGTAGTTATTTAATTAACCACTAATATAGGGACCTATCTAGTTTGATGGTCTTTATATTCCTAGAAAATACTGCAGTGCCGGCCCAGAGTGAGAGTGTAATAAGTATTTGTTGAAGAAATGTTGACTGAACATCACTATCTTTAACCCCACGTGCGCACATGCATACACATATACTGCGCACAAACACACGCTCACATCCACCCTCACATTCTAGTGAAAATCAATTAATAAATTAAAACTTACAAGCTATCAGGCCCCACTTTTTCCCTTCTTTGTGACCTCTGCAAATATCACACTCTTCTTTCTTCGCCTTCTCTTCCCTATCAGTGATTCATTCAGAGCTGACTTGAATGTGCTACATTTGCGAACAAAGTGAGGCTGGTCTATTGAATTTCTTACCAAATAAACAAACAAAATGCCCAGCATCCCTTTACATTATTTCCTCTGACATGTGAAATCCCTTGATAATTTCAGGAATTTTAAAAGGCTTTCCTTTCTGGGGGTTTTATGCTGTGCTGTTTGTGCATATTTTGGCATTAGACAGTGATCTAAGATTGTACTGTGTTGCAGAAAAGAACAGGAAAATTCTTTGGAGGTTACCTATCCATATGGTGCCCATATGGAGATAAGAGAAATGAAGGAGAACAAAAATCAAAATAAGAATAAATATATGAAATTGAAAGAGTAACATAGAAGTCTATGTTGTAAATTAAAAGTTTATACTTTTAAGAATTGCACAAAGGCTTCCAACTATGGCAAAAATGGTTAAGGAAGAGACCTACCATGCTCACTGGCACTTACTATTTCTAGGTACTATTCTAATATTTGTGCCTAACTTCAAATTCCTGTATTAAAATTGAGTTGAATTAGTCTCCTTTTTATTTAAAGCCTTCTTGCTTCAACTAGTTCAGGGGAGTATCTGCTAAGCCTGGAACACTTTGTGCCAGAAAACAAGGAATTGCTCAAAAATTGATGGGGACACATCAGAAGGACATAAGAGCTAGATTTCAGGGACTCTCACTGGTCCAATTTGGGATCATTTGAACATAAAAAAATAGTAATGTATGTAATGGATTAGGGCACCCTGAATAAGAAAAGACTCTGTCAGCCCATAGTATGTGTAGTATGCAGATGGGGTGGAGAGAAGGAGAGGCTCTGTTTCACTCAAGAACATAAGCTAATAATTTTTTTTAAATGATGGAATTGTAAAGTCACCTTTTTGCAACTGCTGTTACTAGAATAATCAAAGGATAATCCACCATTGGGTGAATGGTTGGTGGGGACAGGATATTCAGACTATCTCTACATGTCCACCCAAAGATTGCTTATTAATTACAAAGAGGAGAAAACACCTTTACAGGGAGAAATCTGGCAGACACCAGGTTAACCAAATGACATCACGACTGACTGACATCAGTCACACTTGACATCACAAATAGTGGGACAAGCTGACATCATGTACCTCTTGATATGACACATACATGGAGTAGGACACACAACACCTCTGAATTAATTTTGTCAGAAGAGTTTCGCCTGAATCAAATCACAAGGAAACAATCAGACAAACTCTAATTGGAAGATATTCTTCAGTATAACTGACCTGGGCACTTAAAAAATGTCAGTGTCATTAAAAAAAAGTCTGGAAAATTGTTCAGGATCAAAGGAGACTAGGAGACATAGCAACTAATTGCAAGGCATCCTTCTTATTAGATTTTGGATGAAAAAAAGCTAAATAGGATAATATTGGGACAATTGGAGGAATCTGAATTTGGGCTGTAGATCATGTAATAGTATTATATCCATATTAAATTTCCTGATGTGATAATCATAGTGGGGTTATGTAGGAGAATGTCTTTTTGGGGGAGAAGATATATTTGGAAGAATTTAGAGATGAAATCTCATGATTTCTGCAACATCCTTTCAAATAGTTCAGCAAATTTTTTTTTTTAATCTGGGAAAGAGAGAAATAAGAAAATGTGGCAAAATCTTAACAGTTGTTTAATCTAGATAAAGATTGTATAGTATTCATATTAATGTTAATTTTCTGTAGGTTAGACATTTTTCAAAGTAAAAATTGGGTGAAATATGCTATGATTTTAAGCCAACTATCGAATGGATGAGATCATTGTCATGTTGTATTAAAGTGAGCTAGCATGTTCAAAAGTTGTTTAATTAGTCAATTAGTGAAGTGTCCTCTCTGAAGTATCTAAATATTTTCATTTGGCATTCCATAATATTCCATAATTTATATTTAAACACTTAAGAAAATGCTATCCTTAAAAGAATATGTTTTAGGCAATATAGGAGACAGTACCTAATGAAACGGAGAACTAAGGAGTTAAAAATTCTTGCCTAGAACAAAAACTTTGAGATAAGCTGTGCTAACTGCAGCCGGGCTTATTCAGCATAATCGACTGTTGTTCAACACTAACCAGGTCTGTCTGTCCCTCCTTAGTGTATGAGTGAGCTGTCTTTCTCAGGAAGTCAAGGCCCAGACGTCAAGATTCAGCCTCACAAGGCCAAACGCAGGCTGAAGATAAAACTAACCAGAAAAGTCCAGGCAGTCAAGGAAAAAGAAATTCTGTCTTCAAGGCTGAGCTCAGGCTGGTGGGAAGGCTCCAATCAGCAAGGCCACATGCTCTCCCTCCTCTACCTCAAACCTCAGATAAAAACCCCTACCTTTTTCTCTTCAAGGAGGTAGATCTGAGTTCTAACTCCCTTCTCCTCGCCTGGCTGCCTTTTGATAGTAAGCCTCTTGCCTTGCCGCAAGCCTGATGTTTCACTTATTGGCCCTACTGTGTGGTGGGTAAACGAACCTGTTTTTGTGTTCAGTAGCACTAATATAATACTATCGGTAAACATTAGACAAATTAATATTTTTTCCATTTTTCAGTTTTATATGAGAACTTTTCAACATAAGAAATTTTAAAGGGAAATTAGGCAATATGGTTTTTCTTCTTCATATCTTTCCTTAATCATTTGGTGCTTGCCTGTAAAACGAAGTGTAAGATTACTGGTAATTTTCACTAAAATATCCACAACATAGTAGACTGCAGTGTGCAGTGTAATATAGACCTGGCCAGGGCCCCAGTAAGATTTGGATCCAGTTTGATGGTCAACTGTACATCGTCTGGAAGGTGGGCAAGCACTGTGTGTACTTATGTATTAGAAACAGGTACTGAAAGCCCAATACTGTAGATTTGCAAATACCAAAAAGACAACGCTCTCTGTTTAGTCGATTGAGGGATGATTCTATATGAAGCGCAAAGGAAAAGAGGTTAAATAAAAAATACTCACAAAATTTGTAATAAATTGACTCTTCAGAAAAATTTTAACATCAAAATAAGCATTTAAAATATTCTTCTTACCATGAAAGTATGTGATATAATATTTGTACTCAGATCCCTGTGACAATACTTTGCATAAATACTTTTCTGATGACTTTTAGGGGTGCTTCGGATACGTGCCTTTCACAACACCAGAACAAGTAGAGTAGTGCTGCTTGATGTATGATAAAAGAAGAACTTCTAGATCTTATTTCTTAAGATACAAAAAACCGAAGATAAGAATATTAATAGAGTTCTTTCTCATTATATTTCATATGATAGCTCATAAATTATAACAAGCAGAAGAGGTTTGAGTTTCTGAAAAAATCTGAAAGAGCCAGTCTCTTGATACTGACAGCTTATGCTGTCTTGAGGCTAAATTTCACTGTGATATGAACATCTCACAAAAAAAAAATTATAATTCATCTTCAGCTTATATTAAGACAAATATTACTAATCAGTTTGAACTCGGTATTGCTTTAATATGGGAAAAATAGTAAGTTATTATGGGGAGAGAGTTGGTTCTTAAAGAGTCTAGACTGTGTTCAAATAAAGGTGATAATCAGGGCCGGCCCTATGGTGTAGTGATTAAGTTCATGAACTCTGCTTCTGTGGCCTGGGGTTTGCAGGTTCGGATTCTGTGTGCAAACCTAGCACCACTTGTCAAGCCATGCTGTGGGGGCATCCCACATAAAATAGAGGAAGATTGTCACAGATGTTAGCTCAGTGACAATATTCCTCAAGCAAAAAGAAGATTGTTAGCTGAGGCCCAATCTTCCTCCCCCACACACACAAAGGTAATAATCGGTTTAGCTCTTATACCATTATCCCTCTACACCCCTCCTCCAAGCTACTCATGTGTATATCAGTAATAAGACCATCGATACCTGTCCTAGTGAGAAAATTTTAAGACTTGAGAGAACTGGGTGAAATGGAATTTTGTGATCTTATTAAACTAATATATTTTTATTTCATATATTTTGAAAAAGTTCTAAGACCGTGAACAGCATAAGTTAAAAGTTGTTTGAATTTATTGCAATAGGAAAAGTGGGCTTCCATATATTTGGCTTTAAAAGAGAACAGCTATGCAAACAATTTGTGTAGGTAATTATTAGCTAGAAGCTATTTGTACTCTAAGTTTACTGAATATACACATATGATAATAAAACTTTGCACAAATAGAAACTTTTGATAATAAGTCCATGTAAAAGATTATGCCTTGGGGAATAATTCTAGTAGTTGTAAATATATTGAATTCCCTGCACTAGACCAAGTATGTAACTATTTTTCATTTATGATGTTTAATACATCATCATTTTACCTAAAGTCTCAGAAAGGATAAGTAAAACAAGCAGTGGAAAATGGTGTTGTTCTATTTGTACATATATTCAAAACATTGCAATCACAAAAGAAATAGCAAAGTAGAATCGTGAAATCTGTTGCCAGAAATGAGCTGAACTATACTCAAAATCATAGTTATCAGAAATAAATATCTGATGATTACCTGAGCCAGCCCTGGTGGTCTAGTGCTTAAGCTTCAGTGGTCTCTCAACCACAGCCCTGGGTTGGTTTCCTAGTCGGGGAACCACACCACCCGCCTGGTGGTTGTCATACTGTGGTGACTACATGTTGCTATGATGCTGAAAGTTATGCCACCAGTATTTCAAATACCAGCAGGGTCACCCAGAGAGAATCAGGGGAGCCTCCAGACTAAGACAGACTAGGAAGAAGGAAGAAGGACCTGGCCATCCACTTCCAAAAAAATTGGCCATGAAAACCCTATAAATTGCAGCAGAGCGTTGTCTGATACAGCACCAGAAGATGAGGATGGCTTGAAAAGACCAGGCAGGGTTCCGCTCTACTGCACATGGGATCACTGGGAGTCACAATTGACACAAGGGCACTAACAACAACAATCATTATCTAAGAAGTCTTCCTGTCATTGGAATCACTAATTAACTGCTTTTTTGCTCGTTTGTGGCATCCATTCACCTGCTTAGAAAAAGCACTTTGGGGGCCCAGCCCTGCAGCATTGTGGTTAAGTTCGCCCATTCTGCTTTGGTGGCCCGGGGTTCGCTGGTTCATAACCCAGGCACGGACCTAGACACCGCTTATCAAGCCGTGCTGTGGAAGCATCCCACATAGAAGAACTAGAAGGCCTTGCAACTAGGATATACAACTGTGTACTGGGGCTTTGAGGAAAAGAAGAGAAAAAAAAGAAAAAGTACTTTAGTAGTAAAATAAAATGTAGAAGAGCTGCCTTCTCTTTATGAACCCTGTACATTTATAACACTTCATGGAGCTGTACATCCACACCCCCAAGTCAGCTTTACTGTGTGTTAACAAAATAAAAATAAAATGAAGGATCCTTCCAGTTCCTTTTGCTCATTTTAGACTTTTGTTACATTTTTATTATGTTATATTTCGTATTTACATGAAATCAGTGCTCGAAACCAGTCCTTTCATTACTGTTTTCCTTCCTGAGTTATTTTGATTTATTTTGTGGATAGTGAGATTTCATCTTCACAGAGTTTATTCTAGGAGGGCTCATGTGGACTACACTTCCTGAATTTTTGCTTGCCTGGTCCTTATCCCCCTCCCCTGCCTTTCTCTTTGCTGGTATCTCTGTCTCAAAGTCATAAGATGTTTCCTGTTTCACTCTTGATGTCATATATTCTGTCAGTTTAGATAGATTTATAATGACACGTATCCACCTTTATAGTATCATACAGAGTGATTTCACTGCACTAGTGAAGTGCTTACCTCCTTCCCCTCTAACTCCTAGCAACCATTGATCTTTCTTCTTGTCTCCATATTTTTGCCTTTTCAACAGTTGAAATCATATAGTATGTAGCCTTTTCAGATTGACTTCTTTCACAAGCATATGAGTTCACCCCATGTCTTTTCATGGCTTGATAGTTGATAATGTACACTGAATAATGTTCCAGTGTTTGGATGTACCACACTTTATTTATCCATTCACCTACTGAAGGACATCTTGGTTGCTTCCAAGTTATGGCAATTATAAATAAACTTGCTTTAAATATCTGTGGGCAGGTTTTTATGTAGACATAAGTTTTCAACTTTTTTTGGTAACTACAAAGCAGCATGATTCCTGTATAGTATGGTAAGGGTATGTTCAGTTTTGTAAGAAACTGCCAAACTGCCTTCTGACGTGATAGAACCATTTTGCTTTCCTACCAGCAATGACTGAGAGTTCCTGTTGCTCCACATTCATGCCAGCATTTGATGTTGTCTTTGTCCTGTGTTTTGGCCATTCTGATAGGTGTGTAGTGATAGTTTGTTGTTGTTTTAATTTGCATTTTCCTGATGACATATGATGTGGAACATCTGTTCATATGCTTATTTGCCCTCTGTATATTTTCTGTGTTGAGGTGTCTTTTAAGGTCTTTGGTCCACTTTTTGAGTTATTTGCTCTCTTACTATTGAGTTTTAAGAGTTCTTTGTATGTTTCAGATATATCTTCTGCAAATATTTTGTCCCAGTCCTTGACTTGTCTTTTCATTCTCATGATAGTGTCTTTTGCAGATGAAAAACTTAATTTTAATGAAGTCTGGCTTATGAATTCTTTCTTTCCTGAATCATGCCTTTTGTGTTGAATCTAAAAATGTTAGCATCAAACTCAAGGTCACCTAGATTTTCTTAAGTTATCTTCTAGGAGTTTAATAGTTTCACGTTTTACATTTAAGTCTGTGATGCATTTTGAGTTAATTTTTGTGAGAGGTGTAAGTTCTGTATCTAGATTCATTTTTTTGCATGTGAATGTCTAGTTATTCCAGTACCATTTGTTGAAAAGACTATCTTTGCTTCATTGTATGTCCTTTGTTCCTTTGTCAAAGATCAGTTGATTATATTCATGGGAGTCTATTTCTGGACTCTCTATTCTGTTCCATTCACTTATTTTTCTTTTTTTTTTCACCAATACCACACTGTCTTGATTACTGTAGCTTTATATTAACTCTTGAAATTGGGTGATATCACAGTCCTCCAACTTTGTTCTTCTCCTTCAATATCATGTTGACTATTCTGGGTCTTTTGCCTGTCCACATAAACTTTAAAATTATTTTGTTGATATCCACAAAATAACTTGCTGGAATTTTGATTGGGGTTGCGTTGAATCTATGGATCAAGTTGGGAAGAATTGACATCTCAGCAATGTTGAGTCTTCCTAGCCATGAGCATTTATTTAGTTCTTTGATTTCTTTCATCAGAATTTTATAGTTTTTTCATGTAGATCTTGCACATATTTTGTTAGATTTGTGCCTAAGTATTTAATTTGGGGGAAGTACTAATATAGATGGCATTGTGTTTTTAATTTCAAATTCTACTTGTTCATTACTGGTATAGATTAAAGCAGTTGACTTTGGTATATTTACCTTGTATCCTACAACCTTGCAGTAATCACTTATTACTCCCAGGAGTTTTTTTGGTTGATTTTTTTCGGATTTTCTATGTAGATGATCACATCATCTTGCAAACAAAGATAGTTTTATTTCTTCCTTCCTAATTTGTATACCTTTTATTTCCTTTTCTTGTCTTACTACATTAACCAGGACTTCCAGTACGATGTTGAAAAGCAGCAGTAGGAGGAGACATCCTTGCATTGTTCCTGATTTTCGTGGGAAAGCTTCTAGTTGCTCATCATTAAGTATGATGTTAGCTGTAGGTTTTCTGTAGATATTTTTTATCAAATTGAGGAAGTTCTCTTTTCCTAGTTTACTGAGAGTTTTTTATCTTGAATGGGTGTTAGAGTTTGTCAAATGCTTTTTCTGCATCTATTGATAGGCTCTTACGATTTTTCGTTTTTAGCCTGTTGATGTGATGGATTACATTAATTGATTTTTGAATGTTGAACCAGCCTTGCACACATGGGACAAATCCCACTTGATCATTGTCTATAATTCTTTCTATATATTGTTGGATTTGATTTGCCAATATTTTGTTGAGAATTTTCATGTCTATGTTCATGAGAGATATTGGTCTGTAATTTTCTTTTCTGGTAATAACTGTTTGGTTTTGGCATTAGGGTAATTGTAGACTGAGTTAGAGATTATTCTCTCTGCTTCTATCTTCTGAAAGAAAATGTCGAGAATTTGTATAATTTCTTTCTTCAATGTTTGAGAGAGTTCACCACAAACCTCTCTGAGCCTGGCACTTTCTATTTTGGAAAGTTATTAATTATTGATTCAAAATTTCTTTAATGGATATAGGCCTATTCAGATTGTCTGATTCTTCTTATGTCCGTTTTGCAAGATTGTGTCTCTCAAAGAACTGGTCCATTTCATCTAGGTTACCAAATTTGTAGGCATAGACTTGTTAGTAACATTTCTTTATTATCCTTTTAGTTTCCTTGGAATAAATATGGATGTCTTCTTTTTAGTTTATGATGTTAGCAATATGTGTCCTCTCTTGTTTTTCTTAGTTAGTCTGGCTAGAGACATTGATTTTATTGATCTTTTTCAAACCAGCAGCTTATGGTTCTGTTAATTTTCTCTATTGATTTCCTGTTTTCAATTTTATTGATTTCTGCTCTAATTTTTTTTTATTTCTTTCCTTCTGCATGTTTGGAATTAGTTTGCTATTTCTTTCCAGTTTCCTAAGCTAGGAGCTTAGATGATTGATTTTAGGTAGTATGTGCATTTGATGCTATAAAGTCTCCTCTAAGCACTGATTCTGCAGCATCCCACAAGTTTTGATAAGTTATATTTTCATTTTCATTAAGTGCAAAATATTTTTAAATTTCTCTTGAAATTTCTTCTTTGATCCATGTGTTATTTAGAGGTGTGTTGTTTAATCTCCAAGTATTTTGGGATTTTCCAGCTATCTTTCTGTTATTGATTTCTGGTTTAATTCCATTGTGATCTGAGAGCAGACATTCTATGATTTCTATCCTTTTAAATTTTTTAATGCCTATTTTATGACTCAGAATGTTGTCTATCTTGGTGAATTTTCCATGTGAGTTTGAGAAGAATGTGTATTTTTGCTGTTGTTGGATGAAGTAGTATATGTTCATTATATTCAGTCAATTGATGGTGTCGTTGAGTTTAATTTTGTCCATGCTGATTTTCTGCCTGCTGGGTCTATCTGTTTCTGATAGAGCGGTATTGAAGTCTCCAACTATAGCAGTGGATTCATCTATTTTTCTTTGCAATTCTATCAATTTTTGCCTTCCTTAGTTTGGTATGCTCTCTTGTTAGGTGCATGTACATTAAGCATCGTTATGTCTTCTTGGAGAGCTGACCTCTTTATCATTATGTAATACTCCTCCTTATCTCTGATAACTTTCCTTGCTGTGAAGTCAGGAACAACTTAACTGAGTCCTCTGCTCAGGGTACCCCAAGGCTGCAATCATGCTGTTGGCTGGGCTGCTGAAGCCCAGGGTCTTCTTCCAGGTCCATTGAGCTCATGGGCAGAATTCAGTTCTTTACAGCTAAAGAACTGAGAGCCTCAGCTCCTAGAAACTGCTCTTCTCCAAAGGAAGTTCACAGGTAGCTTTTGACTTCTTCCAGGACAGTAGGAGAGCATCTTGAACTTCAGGGAAGTCCTGGACCCTCTTTTAAAGGGATCACCTGAGTAGGTCAGGCCCACTCAGGATAGTCTTTATTTTATCTTTTTCATTGTGTAGAACATGATGATTTGATATATGTATACATTGTGAGATGGTTACCATAATCAGGTTAATTAACACATCCATCACCTCACATAGTTACCTTTTGTGTATGTGGTAAGCATGCCGAAGACCTACTCTCTTAGCAGATTTCAAGTATACAATACAGTATTATTAACTATAGTCACCATGCTATATGTTAGATCCCCAGAACTTATTTATCTTATAACTGAGGGCTTGTCCCCTGTGCCCATCAACTCCCAATTCCCCCAGCCCCCTAGCCCCTGGTAACCACCATTCTACTCTCTGCTTCTATGAGTTCAGCTTTTGTTTTTTTGGATTCCATATATAAGTGAGATCGTACAGCATTTGGCTTTCTATGTCTGGCTTATTTCACCTAACATGATGTCTTCTAAGTTCATCTATGTTGTTGCAAATGACAGGATTTCCTTCTTTCTCATAGCTGAGATAGTGCCTCTTTTAATTAACTCAAAGGCAACCAATTAAGGACATTAATTAATTCTGTAAAATTTCTTTACCTTTTTCATATGATGTTCATTAGAAGCAAATTTCAGGTCTTGTCCACACTCAAGGGGAGGAGATTATGCAGGGCTGGGCCTATTGGGGTTCATCTTAGAAGTCTGTCTACCCCAGAGATCTTGACTTGCATATTTAACTCCCTGCCTGATGCCTCTACTTGGTTTTGTCATAAATATCGAAAATTCAACATGATCAAAACTGAGCTCTTGACTTTCTCCTTCAATTCCCCCATCTCAAGTGTCATCTCAAAACTTAATTTTAAGTTTTTTCACTTCTCTCCATCTCTACTGCCATTACCCTGATCCAATTCATCATCATCATCTGTATTTGTAGACTGCAACAGCCTCCCTCTCAGTCCGTTCCTCGTACAGTATCGAATGATCTTAAAGCGTAGATCTAATCCTCTCTCTCCTCTGATTATAACCAGTCAATAGTTATCTGTTGCCCTTTAGAATTGTCCTAATGGACCCGATAGGACCTTGCCTGTCTTTCCTAGCTCATCTTAGACCACTTTCCTTTTATTCTTTAAGCTCCAACCATACTATCTCCTTCCAATTCCTACAGATTCCTTTCTCTTTCAGAGTATTTTCACATGTGATGCACTCTATGGAGAACTCTCTCCGTTTACCAGCACAACTTTGCACGTGACTAGATCCGTCCCCGCCTTCAGATCTCAGCTTGAGCATTACGTCTTCAAAGAGGTCTCCCCGACCAACATGTCTAAAAAAGGTTTGCTGGTCCTTATAACCAATATTCTCTACCTTGCCCCTTGCTTTTAGCACTTGTCATTCTTTGTAATCCTAAATTTCATTTATTTTAACTTGTTTTCTTGCTTTTCCCTGGCTCACTTTTGTGTCCCAGTACCCAAACAGAGCCTGTCAAGTAACAGATCATCAAAATACATTTGAAGAATGACTAAAGCACTGCTATTCTCGTCAATATGGCTGGAGTAATTCAAAGAAAGCTTTATGGGAGAAGTTGGCCTTGAGCTGTCCATTTGTAGGCTAGAGAATCAGAAAGGAAAAACATTCCTTGACAGATGGTAAAGAGCAAAAACAAATTGATGGATGTGGAGGTGAGCATGGAGTCTCAGGAAATCAGTAGACCGGAGAGGAGGCCTCATGTTGGGGAGCACAGGAAATTAGGTTACAGAGGTGTAGTGAGCACCTTATGAAGAGCCTAAAAGGCAGACAGCAGAGCTTCCCACTTTAAATTTAAAAAACTTGATGGCTTTTTAAGAAAAGGAAAAACATTTAATAAGCAATATTTAAGAAAGATTATTGAGGCAGCATTATTTGTGTTGAATTGAAGAGATTATCTGAGATAAGTCATTAATTCAGGAGTCTTTTTGTTCATTTATTCAACAAATATTTATATTCCATTCACTATGTCTAAGGCATTGTGTTTGGCATGAGGGTACCGTGAGCATTGCTTCAGAGATGAGTCCTAAAGAACAAACAAGGACCAGCTTGAGGTTGGTGAAGGGTTTGAAAAAGAGAGAATGTTGGTATGCCCAGGGACAAAAGAGAACACGAGTAGTTCTTAAGAATTTAAATAGTCCAGCCTACCTTGAGAGTAGAGTTTGAGGTAGAGGTATGAGTGATAAAATGAAAGAAGTGACCGAGGCCAGCCCCATGGCCTGGTGGTTAAGGTTGGCATGCTCGGCTTCTGCGGCCCTGGTTGTGTTCCTGGGTGCAGACCCTTCAGCACTCATCGGCAACCATGCTGTGGCGGCAGCCCACATACAAAATAGAGGAAGACTGGTACAGCTGTTAGCTCAGAGCACATCTTCCTTAAGCAAAAAGAGGAAAGTTGGCAATACATGTTAACTCAGGATCACTCTTCCTTAGCAAAAAAAACCAACAACAACTAAATAATTAATCAAGAGTTAGATCAGGAAGGGCCTTGTTTGTCATTATAAGAAATTTGGGCCAGCTAAGCAGTGTAAGGAATGGTAGAATATAAAAATGGAAATGTCCAATTGGCATTTGGAAATAATGAGGCCAGAACAGGTGATTTATTGGAATTGGAACATGGGTTAAATTTTTATGTTTGCAGAAATTAAATCATTTCTTGGGGGATGGAGCAGGGAAGAGAAAGTAGACCTCCAAGAAAGAAAAAAGAGAAATAAGTGAGGTTGTCAAAGGCTGAACAAGCAAAGATCCCATAGGAGCCAGGGATGTGAGACCTTTCAGAATGGTTCAAAGGTCAATAGCATGAAGAGGTCAGACGTGAAGAGGATATACTTTGCTGTGCCAAAAAGGAAATAATTTGTAACCATAAAAAAGGAAAGTTTCTATGTTGCCTGGATGACCAATTGGCAGCTAATCAGAATATTTCACTGTGGATATCCACTTTTGTGAGTACCTTAGATGCGGGTAAATGATGTAATGCTGTCAGTTGTTGGAACATAGACTGTTTTCTTAAGACAAATAGCCCCTTATATCGTCCTTAGGTTATCAGTTTATTTAGTCAGCTCTGACTTTTGGTAACTAATACAAAAGTAAATTACCTCCTTTTGAGCAAAGTTTAATAAATTTCATAATTTGGCATCACTCTGTGTAAGTTATTTGGGGACTACACTTAAGTTTAGTGGAAAGAATGTAATTTGGAGATAAGGCTGAGTTTGGATTCTGGCTCTGCCTGTTATGAGTTATGTGATCTCTTTTATTTTGGCATTTACTTCCCTGTCTCTAACAATCTACATTTTGGAACTTCATATTTAGTTTCAGGCTTTATCTATTCTTTTTTTTTTTTTTTGAGGAAGATTAGCCCTGAGCTAACTACTGCCAATCCTCCTCTTTTTGCTGAGGAAGACTGGCCCTGAGCTAACATCCATGCCCATCTTCCTCTACTTTATATGTGGGACACCCACCACAGCATGGCTTTCTTGCTAAGCAGTGCCATGTCCACACCTGGGATCCGAACCGGTGAACCCGGGGCTGCCGAGAAGCAGAACATGCAAACTTAACGGCTGCACCACTGGGCTGGCACCAGGCTTTATCTATTGATTATCCCCCATGATAGAAGAGAATTTGGTTATGTTTCCTTCCTCATCTTACCACACATCTACATCTTTGTCTTCCCTCCCAAGCATCCTTATCCTCTCAATATAGTGACAGTATTTTCTTTCCATAGGTATTCAATGTTTTTATCATCGTGACTGTGTAAATGTTATCCACAGCTTAGCCATGCAATTTAATCTAATTTTTTCCTTTCCTGCATCTTCTCTTTTCCCTAAAGTTAGTAGTGTCTTGCTCTTTCATTTGCTTAATGTTCTAAGACTTTATCACTGATTCAGGCAATCTCTTAATCATTGTCTAAATATCCTGTCTAGATGGTCAGAGAAATCAGCTAGTCTACCAGATTTATCTTTCTAAAAAGTTTTTCCCAAGCGTCTGTCCTGCTCCAATTTGAACTGCTTGCCCTCTAAACGTCTACACAGTTTTCCTCCTTTCACTACTGGCCAGAAATATCTCTTACGTCATCTCTCTCCTTTTCGGGACCTGCTGTTTTCTGTATCTCATTTCTTCCTCTTATCTTACTCTCTTGCTTTGTCAGGTCCTCCTGTAGGTTTTTGGGAGGTAAATTTTTTGAGAACTTGTCTGAAAAATGTTTATTTTACTCACATCTTTGATTGAGACTTTGGTAGAATTTGGTAGCATTTAATAGAATTTTAAGTGAAAGTGATTTTCCTTGAGGATTTTGACGGCATTCTTGCTCCATCACCTTATTCTACGTTCCAGTGTTGCTCTTGACAAGTCTGACGTCATTCTGATTCTTGATCCTCTGGATGTGATCCTTTTTGTTTCTCTGTGACAACACGTGGACTCTTTTGCCATTGATAGTGTTCTGAAATGTTAATATGATGTCCTCTGATGTGTTTATTTCTTATCCATGGTGCTGAATGCTCAATTATCCCTTTAAATCTGGAAACTCACGTCCTTCAGTTCCCTGAAGTTTTCCTGAATTGTATCACTGATGGTCTCCTTCCTTTTGTTTTCTCAGTTGTCTCTCTCTGGGACTCCTATTATTCAGATGTTGAACCTCTAAAACTTATTTCCTGTTTTGCTTTGTTTTGTTTTCTCTCCAATTTTCCATCTCTTTGTCTTTTTGCTCTACCTTCTGAGCAGTCACCTTGTCTTATAACCTGTGCGTTGAGTTTCCTATTTTGGTTTTTTCATTTGCAAGAGCTTTTTTTCTCTCCCTCTCTACTTTCTTTCTTTCTTTTTTTAAAATTATATATAGGGTCCTGTCCTGCTTTGATGGAACCAATATTTTCTCTTATTTCTCTAAGGATAGAATGAACAGTTCTTTTGAATTTTTTTTTGTTTAGGTAATGTTGGTTTTGTTTTTTCTCGTGTTCTTTGCCTTGGTTCTCTTTTGGTTATCTGTTGCTTCTCTCATGCCTTTCCTCTTGTTGGGAACCTAGTGTACCTTTCCTGGATTGTATAGCACACAGCGTCTTGCTTCTTTTTTTTTTTTTTAAGAGTGGCACCTGAGCTAACAACTGTTGCCAATCTTCTTTTTTTTCTTTTCTTTTTCTGCTTTCTCTCCCTAAATCCCGCAAGTACATAGTTGTATATTTTAGTTGTGGGTCCTTCTAGTTGTGGCATGTGGGATGCTGCCTCAATTTGGCCTAATGAGCGGTGCCATGTCTGCGCCCAGGATCTGAACAGGTGAAACTCTAGGCCACTGAAGCGGAGCGTGAGAACTTAACCACTCGGCCATGGGGCCAGCCCCAGCATCTTGCTTCTTGTTCGTATCTATGGAAACACTTTGATTTCAGCATGTGTGATCTTTTAAATTAGTTATCACTCCTCTGCTTGTGTTTCATTTTCTAGAACTTTATTATCATCTTTCTCTTGTAATCATCTCCTCTTCCTTTGTTTATATCTTTGTAAATATTTATATTATATATATACATATTTTAGTTTCTTTGCTTTTATTTTAGAGAGATTTGAGGAGGGAGTACCTGAGTTCAGTCTGCCCTCACTTAGCTAGAAATCCTCTTCATTGAATTTTTAACTAAATTAATTAAACTAAACAAGTACAATAATAGTATTAAAAGCATCAGTAATTATTCCTAATTTTATAATACTCTTGAGGTTTTACTATACTGTTTTTATATGTTTTGTTGTATTTCCTGCTTTTTTATGGAATGTTAATTTTCAGAATTATATATTATTCCCTCTTTTGCTTTGTTGACATCATTTCAGGCTTCCTAGTATATCTATACTTATTTCAGTAACTACCTTAGGCAGTTACTTTGGTATTTTAATATGAGCACTATTTTTATAGTGTGTTCTTTGAAAATCCCTTCAGAGCTTACTATATGATTTTTGTCAGTAGATACTTTTGCAGATTTAATTTATTTTTCTTTTTTAAACCAAGATTTGTGGATTAGCACCTTTGCTGTTTAGTTCATGTTATTTCTCTATTAAATGGTTGCAGGCTAAGCACAGATGGGCTAGAATGTGAAACGAGGAAAGAGAGGGAACATGTAAGAGAATTTAATAAATATTTGCATGAGATTGCTTGAAGCTAGTGCTTGGATCACAAGTTTTACTATCTATAGGAAACAAATCATATTCATTTTAGAATATACATGTATTTCTAGTGTTTTATAGAGTTTTACGTTGGCCATAGAATTTGACTATTTTATGGAAAGCAGTATTATCCTTTCTATAAGATACATTATACAATAATAACAAGACATCAGATGTATAGAAAATATATAATGAAGAAAATGATCAGTCTTCCAAATAGGTATTGACTGTCTAGCTAATCATTAACAAAAATAACTACTCAACATATCTGGCATAAGGATGCTCTCTAAAATAATACCTTTACAAGGATTTTATTGTGATGAGCAGAAGGGGGAATTTAGAAATAATGTAATATATAGGTGATGACATATAAGAGATATTTCATCTAGATAACCTGTAACAATAGTATTTATGTTTTATTGTCTCACCGTAAAAATACTTATTTGATAGCTAGACAATTTGTTGAATTTAGAGCAATGCCAAACTTTTTGTCTAAATTATTCATCACAGGAATTTGTTGCAATAGGGGTAATCTTAACTATTCGACATTAATTAAGTACAGATAGTGCTATTTTCCTGTAAAAAGTAACATTCCAAAAGCAGTTTGAACCATTCTGTTTTGTATTGTAGCTAACATTCTAATTTGAAGTACTGTGTACTCATAAGAAGTGAGTGGAAAAATTAAAATAACTTCTAACTTGCTGCTGCCTGTTGCTTCTCTAATGCTGCCAGGTTTTGTTTGCTTGTTTTTTGAGGTCTTTTGGAAGTAGATATATTGCTATGAAGCTTTAAATTTCTCTCTCTCTCTCATGAATTATCCTATTTTAGGATTATATCACTTTTTTCAGCCATAATGTCCCACTAAACTCACTAGATTTTGTAATTTCTTTATATATTGGACTCTCTCCCTGAAAAGCAACTCCCTTTTTTTGGTTGACATGAAAACTTATGGAGCCAGGTCTGATGGCCTAGTGGTTAAAGTTCGGTGCACTCCACTTCTGCGGCCCAGGTTCAGTTCCTGGGCACAGAACCACACCACTACTTTGTCAGTAGCCATGCTGTGCCGGCAGCTCACATAGAAGAACTAGAGGGACTTACAACTAGAATATACAACTGTTTACTAGGGCTTTGGGGAGGTAAAAAAAAGAGAGAGAGGGAAAGATTGGCAACAGATGTTAGCTCAGGGCAAATCTTTCCCAGCAAAAAAAAAAAGGGAAAACTTATGTCCTACTATCACTGAAACAGAAAACAAAAATTTAAATTAGCATTTATTGCTTGTTTACATAGTATCCAAAGTACCTCATTATTATTTAAGATTCAAGGGTATACAAATAACATTTGTATATATAACCACTAGCTTTCTCTTCTGTGCTCTATGGTAAAGCACAGACTCTTTTTCTCTTCTGTTACAGTCTGTGAGACAGTTCAGACTAATGGTTGGAATAGTCAATTTCTCATCTTTCAATTTCCCTCCTCAAAATCCTTTGGTCCATTTTGCTCTTCTCTTGATAAGTTCCATATTGACCAAGTCATCTTTTCTGGTTTCATCTTATTCAACTTTTGGGAAGAGTGTATTTCCTAACCCTCATTCCTACTATTCGTTAAATCCTTACCTTACATTTATTTATTAGACAAATATTTACTGTCTACTGTATAATAATATCCTATCTTGGTTTCTTAACTGCATGTTCTTTATGACATGTTTCACAATACTTTGCTTTGCATGTTTTTTTAGAAGGTCTATTCCCTGTTGTTTGGACAGAAGGAAACCCCTAAGGCGCTAACCTGTAACCTGTTTTATTCTCCCATTTTATCTGTGGATGCACTCAAGTTTAGCCATTAGTTTTATGGTACTGATTCTTATAATGCTACCCATCCATTCAATCCTGCTTGGATTATTGTATCTACTTCTGAGCCCTGCATTTAAAGAAAAGTATTAACAAATGTGAATGTGTCTGGAGGAGGATGATTAAATTGATTGAATGCTCCTAAATCATGTCCCATAAGGAATGGCTGAAGGAATTGTGTGTATTTATTGTTTATCCTGGAGTAAAAAAGATTAAGGGTAGACAGGATAATTGTTTTCGATAATTGGAAAGTCTGTCATGTAAAGGAGAAACAGATTTGTTATGAGTTGTTCTAGAAGACTCTACAAGAACCAGCTTGTGTAAGTTATGAAGAGATAGGTTCAGATATTGTCTGATGAAGATCAAGGATTAAACCTCACTCATTTTGGTTTTGCCTGGCCCAGGGCTTTAGTCCTAGTCAGGCCTAATGGATGTTTATTGATTAGATTGAATTGGCTTGAACTAAAAGAATAAACCTCTCTAACAGTAAAAGTAGACTGCCTTTTGAAGTAAAAATACCCAGTCTTTCAGCAGATACTTATTGATTAACTACAGTTAAGCTGTCCCTGTGCTCAGCATCTGGATTATAAAGATATTAACATCTTAATATTGTAGTATACTTCTATGGGCCAAGCATTCTTCTAAGTAATTTTCATGTATTAACTTATTTCACAGCAACCTCACACAGTAGGTATTTTCATTATCCTCAATTTAGATGTGAAGAAACTGAGGTACACAGAGATTACATAATAAGCTATGTCACAAACTAGTAAGTCGTTAAGCTGTGATTCGAACCCAGGCACTCAGGCTCCAGAATCTTCATATTTAACTGTAATACACTACATAGTAGCGTAATGTGTATGTAGTGTAGTACATAGTTCGTATGTAGTACAAAGTAACTACATACTTAACTTACACTACAATAAACTGCCTCCCGTAATGAAAGACAAGAGGATGTACATGAATGAATGAACAGAAGGATTTTGGGATTGGAATATGGTCTAGTCCAATTCCTGCTCTGAGGATTTTCTGGCCAATGGCTATCTTTCTCTTCCTGAATGCCTATTGTCTTCCTTACCATCATTCCAGTCTTTACATTGCCTCTAAGTAATCTTCCCAAAATGCACTTGATCATTCCACTCCTTTCGAACCCATCCTTGGTTCCCCAGTGTCCAGAGGACAAATCTGATCACCATAGGTTGATGCCAAGGCCCTCTGTGGTCCTTCTCCACCTCTCACCTCATCTCTCACTGAACTCTGCATCAGACCATTTGGTTACATGAGCCAGGCCTGCAGATTTCTTGTCTGGGAAGATAACAGGGTTATTGTGAGCATTAAATTAAATAATCAGTATAAAATGCTTAGAATAGTACTAAAATATAATAACTGCTCAATAAACGTTAGTACTATTATTTCCGTTAATTTCTGATTATCCTGACAAAATTCCTATACCCCAAATATAGCCTATTCCTTAGTTCTCTTACTATATTTACAATTACTTTGTAATAGATTGAAAAATACAAGAAATCTATTGGCTCTTCTAATTTACAAATTCAGAGGCAGAGTGGGTGCATTTGGTCTAGTCAGAGCTTTTTTCCTGTTTCTCTGCAGGTTTCTCAGCTTTGCCTGCCTCTGTGCTGCCTCATTTTTTAGGCTGGCTTCCATCAGGGCAGCCAGAGGCCTCCAGCAACAGCATGAACTGTGTGCTTTCTTGTTCACACTCACTGGGAGAGAAAATATTACTTCCCGTGACCATCCAAGGGAGGCATCATTCTGATTCAGTCACCCCTGAAACAATCACTGTGGTCACCTGGTGTGGTGGGTTGAATGATGACCCCCAAAAGATAGTCCACCTTCTAACTCTCAGAACCTGTGACCTTCTCTGGAAAATGGTTTGTGCTGATGTCATTAAGTTAAGGATCTTGAGATGAGCTCATCCTGGATTATTGGCGTGGGCCCTAAATTCAAGGACAAATATCCTTCTATGCCATGTGGAGGAAGTTGGAAGCAGAGATTGGAGCCACCAGAAGCCAGAAGAGGCAAGGAGGGATGCTCCCCTAGAGATCCAAGGTGAATGTGGTGCTGACTACACCTTGATTTGGGACTTCTGGCCTCTAGAACTGTGAGAGAATGAATTTCTATTATTTTAAGCCACCATTTTTGTAGTGATTTCTTACAGTAGCCACAGGAAACTAATACACCTGGCCTTTCCTGAACCAACTATTTTGACCAGGACTGTGGATTCATTACCCAGTTAAGATTACACTATTTCAGGCCCATCACTGGAGCTGGAGGCGGGGGACAATCTGCTCTAAACTGTGTGGCTTCCACACAGAGGAGGAGAATGGATATTAGGGGGGGCAACATAGGACCCACTTGAGAATCCTTTAATTCCACTTCCTACTTGTAATCTACCCATTTCTATTGGTTACACCACAATTGATCCCAGCTTTTATTGAAGCCCACTTTTATTTAGCACTTCTTAGGCTTCATTATTCATTACGACAATAACTAAAACTCAGTCATTTCATTGGACTTGCTAACGTCTTTACCCAGTCCATAGTAATCAATTATCTGGCAGGATCCCTTGCTGATAACACCTTCAAGCCATCTTAGACATGACCACTCAAATTACCGTTTTCTTGTACCACCATTGCCAAAGCCTAGGACGAAAAAACTTTTCAAGGACTCCCTCTATCTTCATAGGTCCCTTTAATAAAATAGAATTTGACCCCATATGCACCTGTGTATTACTTATTGTGATCCTGGTGATTCCTGACTGGCATGTAACTACATGCTAAAATTCTTGTGACTGTGCTTAAACAAATGTAAAATACAACAATAGTTTTGTATCATCTATATTTAACACTTTGAAATCTATAGAATGGGAACAAGTAAAAATGAGGAATGAGATGAACATATCATTTAACAATAGTCTCTATGGGTGGTGTTTTTTTTTCCCATCTCTAGTACAAACAAATGTTTGCAAGGGCCTTTGGTTTTAGTCTTATGCAATCTTTAAATATAGACTATTGGGGCTGGCCCTGTGGCCAAGTCGATTAAGTTCATGCACTCTGCTCCGGAGGCCCGGGCTTTCACTGGTTCTGATCCTGGGCGCAGACATGGCACCGCTCATCAGGCTATCTTGAGGCAGCGTCCCACATAGTAGAGCCAGAAGGACCTACAACTAGAATATACAACTATGCACTGGGGGGCTTTGGGGAGAAGAAGAAACAAACAAACAAAAAAAGATTAGCAACAGATGTTAGCTCAGGTGCCAATCTTTAGGAAAAAAAATCACTAAAATGAATTTACAAAAAAAATAAAGATAGACTCTTGTTGCTTAAAAGAAAAAAGCCTCTGCACTGCACACTAGAATGTAAAATATCAGTTTAAAACTTTTTCTTTTAAAACAAAGAATATAAGAGGAAAGCCTTGTCTTGTTAAAAACGTTAATTATAATTAAATTTTAATTACAACTAAAAGTAGAAGGTACCTGTTAAATAAATTATACAGGAATCAAAGTAAAAAATGTATAAGGAAGCACCTATAAATTAGTGTCTAGTAAGGGAATATGTTTTTATGTTCTGTATGACAAAACACATTGAACAATTGAGCTATTATAGGAATAGACCATGAAATACTATACCTGAGAAACCATGGGAAAAATATTTGAAAGATCAGTATTATTTTACCCATTCATAGCAATTTCCTTTAAAATGTTACTTTGTTATTTATACTGTGTTAGTTTTCTTTGCTGCTACAACAAATCGTAGCAAATTTAGTGGCTTAAACAGCCCAAAGGTATCATCTTACAGTTTGTGGGTCAGAAGTCTGGCACAGGCTAAAATCAAGGTGTCAAGAGGTGCACATTCCTTTTTGTAGGTTCCAGGTAGGATTCATTTCCTTGTCTCTTCTAGTTTCTGGAGGCTACCAGCATTCCTTGGCTCGTGGCTCCCTTCTTCCATCTCCGTCGTCTCCAAAGCTAAGAAGGTCTGGTGGAGTCCTCACATCACATCACTCTGACCTGCTTTGCTGCTTCCCTCTTCCACTTTTAAGGACCCTTATGATGACATTGGGCCTACCCAGGTAATCTAGAATAATCTTGTTATGTTAGGGTCAGTTGATTAGCAAAGCCTTCATTCCATCTGCAACCTTAATTCCCCATTGCCATGTCAGGTAATGTATTCACGGGCTTCAATGACTAGGAGGTGAACCTCTTTGAGGGTGCCATTGTCAACTTCCTGGTCTTTTTTTTAAAAGATTTTATTTTTCCTTTTTCTCCCCAAAGCCCCCCCGGTATGTAGTTGTATATATTCTTAGTTGAAGGTCCTTCCAGTTGTGGCATGTGGGACGCCACCTCAGCATGGCTTGATGAGTGGTGCCATGTCCACGCCCAGGATTCGAACCAGCAAAACCCTGGGCTGCCAAAGTCGAGCGCTCGAACTTAAACACTGGACCACACGGCTGGCCCCCACCTTCCTGGTCTTGATAAATTATTCTATGGTTAAAATGTTACCATTGGAGGAAACTGGGTAAAGGGCACACAGGCAGTCTACTATTTTTCCAGTTTATATGTGAGTCTAAAATTATTTCAAAATAAAAACTTTTAAAAAATTTTGAGAATTGAGTGAAAGTATATAGAAATTGCTTACAGAATTTCAACAATTTCACAATAATAAAATGGTTTAAAATATTTACTTCTACAGTAGTAAATACATTAAGTAATAAATAGTAAAATAGAAATCACATTTCCTCATTCAGTTAGAAGTAATTGAGTCAAAACTTACTGTCTTATAGTTGTGAACACATATTACAATGACTGAATAAGATGAGTACCAAGGTTTTTTCTCTTTAGATGAAACACTGTCCGAAAGTGACTTAAGTGTCATGAGACTGAATGCCACAATTTAATTTCACTATGGTTGATAGAGACAATATATTTCTTAAATGTTTATGTGCCCACAACACCTATCAAATAAAAATCTAGGAAGCCGGCCCTGTGGCTGAGTGGTTAAGTTCACATGCTCTGCTTCAGCAGCCTGGGGTTCGCTGGTTCAGATCCTGGGCGTGGACCTACACACTGCTCATCAAGCCATGCTGTGGCAGCATCCCACATAGAATAACTAGAATGACCTACAGCTAGGGTATACAACTATGCACTGGGGTTTGGGAGAGAGGAAAAAAAAAGAAAAAGAAGAGGAAGATTGGCAATAGATATTAGCTCAGGGCCAATCTTCCTCACCGAAAAGCATACTTAAAAAAAAAATTTCCTCATACCAGGTTACTTAAATGCTTTATAATTTCCCACTGTTTTCATAGTTTTCCAAAAAATCATTACATATTATTTTTCTTAATATTTCCTAAAGCTGTCAGATACATAGGGCAGATTTCATTATCCCATTTTTATAGATAAAGAAAATAAGTCTCCAAAGTTTACATGGGGATTTCTGGTCAAGAGAGGGAAGTATGTTTATGTTTTGGTATCCTCGTTTATTTCCAAAACAAGCCAATGGAAGATGACAGAGCAGTTAGAAATTATGTAAGATGTTCTCGAAAGGTTTCAAAATTTAGAATTTAGGGAAAAAATGTAAAAAAATGCTGAAAATTATTTGTGAAGTCAACTTCAATTTATTTATCAGAAAAGGAGAAAGATATGGGTACTCAAGCAAAAAATATAGTGTAAGAATGAAGCATTGTGATTAAAAATAAATCCATGACAAGATATATCCTATTGAAACTGTGGGCAGTTCTTAAATTATTACGTTGACAACTGATTTCTTGTTAATATCAGTGGTTGATAGAAGACAATGGATATTAATCTTCAGAGTGCTGAGAGAAAATAATTTTTATACTCAATTCATACTCAACTGTCATTCTAGAATGAGGACAAGAATAAGATAATTTTGCACATACAAAATCTAAGATAATTTGACACTCTGTTATTCACTAGAAGAAATAGTTAAGGCTGTAGTTCAATAAGAAAGAAAGTAAACTCAGAGAGAGGGTGTACTATTAAAATATTGAGACTGAACACAAAATATATAAAATTGATAAAATACCAGTAAATTTAATCATTTAATAATTAATAAGAAGAATTTATTTTAAATGATTGAAATTAAATAGAAAATCTCAAACATCATCATGGTGAGGAAACACTGTTTGATGAGTGTTGAAAGCATCCTAAAATTTTTGTGAAAACTGTAAACTTTATTAGAAAAACCTATAGTTAAGAAAGTATTTTTTAAAAATTTAGGGACCAGCCCATGGCCGAGTGATTAATTTCAGAATTTGGGATATAACAAAATCAGCATTAAAAATCAGAAGTAAAGAAATAAGCTACTCAATAAATAGAGTTGGACAAATGTTATCTGTATGGAGTGGATGCCTTACAATGCATACAAAAATAAATTCCAGGTGGAGTCAAGTACCACATATGAAGAGCAGAACTTTAAAACTTTTGAAAGGAAATATAGAAGAATAATTTTATTATTTGAGGGTAAGAAATATTATATTGGAAAATTCATAAAGAACACAAACTGAGCTTGATATTGCCCATCTCTGCTGTCCCCTACCTTGCTCTGTGGTTTGGGAGCCTCACTGGAATGTGCTGCATAGAAAGGCTTCCTGGTCCTCAGGCTATCAGTTGGGTTTGCCAAATGAGTCACTGACAGGAGGTCTAAGGACAGGGGGGAATTGAAGAGGGGATAGTTATTCTCTGGTTCCCTCAACACCTGGTTACAGCATGTTGTTTGTGTCCCTGTGCAATAGGCTATAGCTCCTGTCAGTTATCCTTCCTTCCAGCTCCTTCTGCAGGTTCCAGGAATGGAGCTCTGCTTCCTGTCTTCACTTCTCAGAGTGATTGCTATTACTTGCCCTTGGCGACTGCTCTGTCCTTTGTTGGTTTCCCCAAACTCTGATCACATCTTTTTTTTTTTTTTTTTTGAGGAAGATTAGCCCTGAGCTAACTACTGCCAATCCTCCTCTTTTTGCTGAGGAAGACTGGCCCTGAGCTAACATCCATGCCCATCTTCCTTCACTCTATATGTGGGACGCCTACCACAGCATGGCTTTTGCCAAGCAGTGCCATGTCCACACCCAGGATCCGAACCGAGAACCCCAGGCCACTGAGAAGCGGAACATGCGAACTTAACTGCTGCACCACCGGGCCGGCCCCTGATCATATCTTTGTAAATTGTCCCTTTACTAAACTCTCCACAATTTCATGAGTTTGAATACATCACATTTTCTTTCAAGACTCTGATAAATCAATAAGGAAAAGCATGACAAAAATTGATTTAAAGCTTCTGCATAATAAGACAACCACACCACCAGCAAAGGAAGGAAGCAAGGGAGGGAGGGAAGAAGGAAAGGAAAAGTCACAAGACAGGAAGATTTTTGTAATGCTTATAACTGCCAAGGAATTACCATCCAAAATGGGAAAAGAACTACAAATCAATAAGAAAAATGGGGAAGAAATGTAAACAGGAAATTCACCAAAGAGGAAACTAGATTAGCAACAAAACAAAACTCCAGAGAATTATGTTTTCAATCCATACACAACTTCTGAGCCTCGTCACATCTTCTCCTGCCACCTGGGCAGCTGTGGGTTGAGAAATGGCAGGGAGATAGATGCCTGAGGCAGTCAGGGCGAGTACTCTGTCTTCGAGCCTGTCTGGGAATGACAGCAATGGGGCAATCGCTGGAGGGCTTACAGAGGAAGAAATCGCTGGGTAAAGGGGTTCAGGATAAGACCCATGCTGGGGCGGTATTGATGGAGTTGAGTTTCACAGGAGCCTGGAGGAGATGGAGGAAAGAGTGAGGACTCTTGTTCTTCAGAGAGAGAGGCAAAAAAGTATGGATGGAGACAGATGATAGCCAACTTTGTGAGGGGCTGGTAGTAAATTGAGAAAGTTTGTCATCCCTGATGGTCTCTTATTTGCTCAGAGGGTGGGAAAGACGCAGAGAATGGTACTGCAGCTGTCGGAGAGGCAGAAGGCAAGGACTGCTGAGGTCCTGCTAAGATTGAGGCTGACAGGTGGTCCCCTGGCTCTGAGGTGGTTCTTCACCAAACTGCATAATTTAGTCCAAACTGACCTTTCTAAAATTCCATAACTCCCTCCCTAAAATCCTATACTTCTGCCAAACTGGGAAACTCATAATTTCCTCATAAATAAATTGCCTCTATGTAGAAATTTATCACTATACTCAAGTCCCAAAATGCTGCTGTTGGTAACCAAGGTTATTTCAAAGGATTTTTTCCAGGTTTATTGAGATGTAATTGACATACAGCACTGTATAAATTTAAGGTCTATGGCATAATTATTTGACTTACATATATTGTGAAATGATTACCACAATAAGTTTAGTTAACATCCATCAGCTCATATAGACACAAAAAAAAGAAGAAAAAATTTTTTTCCTTGTGATGAGAACTCTTAGGATTTACTCTCTGAACAACTTTCATATACACCGTACAGCAGTGTTAAGTATAGTCTTCATGTTGTACATTACATCCCTAATACTTATTTATCTTATAACTGACAGTTTGTACCTTTTGACCACCTTCCTCCAATTTCCCCTCGCCACCTCAGCCGTCTGCCCCCGCCACTGCCTCTGATACCCCCAAATCTGATCTCTTTTTCTATGAGCTTGTTTTTTTTTTTTCTTTTTAGATTCTACATATGAGTGAGATCATACAGTATTTGTCTTTGTCTGTCTGATTTATTTCATTTAGCATAATGCCCTCAAGGTCCATCCATGTTGTCCTCAATGGCAGGATGTCCTCCTTTTTTATGACTGAATGATATTCCATTGTATGTATATAATCTTCTTTATCTATTCATTTATCAGTGGACACTTAGATTGTTTCCATGTCTTGGCTACTGTGAATAATGCTTCTGTGAACATGGGGTACAAATACCTCTTCAACATAGTGCTTGTTTCCTTTGGATATATTCTCAGAAATGGAATTGCTAGATCATATGGTAGTTCTGTTTTTAATTTTTTGAGGAACCTCCATACTGTTTTCCGTAGTGGCTGCATCCGTTTACAGTGCCACCGACAGTGCACGAGGGTTCCTTTTTCTCCACATCCTCACCAGCATTTGTTATCTCAAGTCTTTTTGGTGCTAGCCATTCTAACAGGTGTAGGTGATATCTCATTGTGGTTATGATTTGCATTTCCTTAATGATTAGTGATGTTGAACATCTTAAAAGAATAATTTTTAAATTGTTGGAAAACAGAGAGAGAAATGAAACAATTATGTTTACAATTCTTTTCATAATTGTTAGGGGTAAATCTATAGGATGTGCAAATAACAATAGATATATATTTTTTAAGAATGTCATGTAGACCTCTCTTTCAGTATTTTAATAGTCCATATTCCTCCATTTGGAGGTTAGGACTAAGGATTTACAAGTACAACTGGAGAATTAATTATCTGTATTTTGCTACTGGTGCTCTAGATTCAGTTCAATGCCACACATTGTTGAGTACCTGTTAGGTTCAAGGTACTGTGTTTATGAGCAGGAAGAGGAAGGAGCTGTACAAAATACAGGAAGCCTTTGACCATGGAAGCGTTTTATAATGCTTGTACGTAAAATAGCATTATTCCAAGTAATTTCAATCTCCAGTAGTCTGCACTTTGTCCGCAGGCGTGGAGGTAGATGTATGATCTCCAAATAGGTGTGTTTTCCCATCATGACTGACCTTCAGGTTTGCTTAAAGCAACACTGCTGCTCCCCCGGCCTCACCTTTGTTTAATGAGAGCCATTTCCTACTGCCAGCATTGGGTTAATGGACTGAGATGGGAGAAAATCAAACGTCTCTCCGTTTTACACCAGATTGCCTTTCTGCCTTGTGGCTTTAATCACTCAATCCTACTCACATCTGCCATAATAACAATTATGGGTTTTCTACTGACTTCTTACCCAGGAGGATATGCCAGAGCAACATCTCCCGAAGAAAGGAAGGGCAAATTCTTAATCTTTTTCCAGCATCACAGGTAATAATTTTCCTCTGCAAACCCCCAAGGAGGACTTCTTTTGGCTCTCACACCCACCATTCCCACAGGTTTGTGGCTTTGTTCTGATTTATGTGTTTTCTTCTATCCTCTTTCTTCTGAGATAAGTTTTAATTATGTAGACAGATTGTAGAAGTCTCTTTCTTCTGGTAAACAACTATTTCTTTGTTAGTAGTAGATTTCGTTCGACTGCTTTCCTCCTATCTGGATCTTCTTGTGTGTCCAGGAATTATGTGTGCTCATTGTTTAACTGCGGCGTCAAGAGAGGAGACGGCTGGCTTCTCTTTGTAGCTTTCCTTGAGGAAGTTAATCTTGGAATACCTCAAATTGCAAACCTCTCGCGAACTGTTCTTTGTTGCGTGTGTTTGGAAAGCCCATATTTTAGTTTTGAATCCACAGAGGAGCAAAGTGTCACCCATTAATAAGCGGTATAGTAATCCTCTCAGTTCTTCTACTTGTTCAAAAACTTCCTTGACTACCAGTCAAGAAAATGCTCGAAATCCTCAAAAGCACTGGGGAAAATGTTAACCGCTGCCCCTTTCTCAGGGGACTCAGAGAAGTGGATTCGAGAAGGCTCCTCAGGTCATGCTGACAACCACTGTTCTTACTCTGGCCCCTTCTGGTAATAATTAAAAGGTAAAAAAAGCATATCTATAATATGCCTTTTTGGTGTTGTTCTGCATCAACACTGTTAACTATTTGGTAGTTTTCTTTTTTCTACTCAGGAGATCACTCTAGTACATTCACTTCTAATTCTGAATTTGTAGGTGACCTTTGAGGCCCAACATTTGTATGAAAATTGGTTTTGCCAAGAATAGCTAAATATTATCCTTTAACCAGCCTAGCGATTTCCCACAGCAGTTTTTAACTGTTACCTGGCACTTCACCAAATGCCTCTTAAAAAGGCTAAATCAATATTCTCCCAGAAGTTTTTGAGGCATATATGGAGGGGGCAAAAAAGAGAGAATTTTTAGACACAGCAGTGTGTGTGATGTCCTCACCTGGTGGAACCATGTATTCATTTCATCCAAAAAGGGGGAGTGGTCTGCGGCCAAGGAGCAGAGCCAAGGTCTTAGGCTAGCTTTAGATAAAAAGCCATGACCTTGGCCTCATTAGCCGGGCTGCTAACTCTGTGAGCTCATATTTGCGTGGCAGTTCATGAGGAGCAGGGCTTCTTAACTTGGGTCTCAGTGAGTGTACATTAATATACTGATATTTTATGCAAGATTTTGTGTGTGTTTATATTTTCCTAAGGATATGTTTATATTTTCATTAGATTCTCAAAAGTGGGTATGGCTTTAAAAACAAAAGGTTAAGATTACAACAAATGAGTTTGTCCTAAAACAGTCATTTCAGTATTTCTGTAAATAAAGTAACCTTTGATTACTGAGGTAGATTTCTGTAATCTGAGGGAGATTCTGTACTCCTATGTTATTGTGAGAGCGCCCTTGAACTCTGACCTTTTAATACGTATCCCTTTATGCCTCTGAGGGATTTTAAACGTACCCTTTAAGGTGGAGAAATCTACTGCTTTTACATGAGAGGGAAATGATACATTGAACTCTCTATTTTTGAACTTTATATATTTTTAAGCCATAAAGTGATTTTTTTCCTTTATTCCATGAACATGTTTTTCAAAACTCCTTCTTCAGCAATCCGTCTGTTAGTCGTCTCTCTCCTCACAATCATTTTAAGGTAACCCGAACCCTAATTTACTCTTTACAGTGTAGGAGGGTTTAAGTCTGGCCATACCGTCACCTAATTAAATGTTAGGGTGTTACTTAGTAACTGTAGGGTAATCCGTTCCTTAGATAAGATAAAGGTAGACAACAGAAAATTGCCCCTCTAGAGACATCTTCTGTAGTTTCTTCTCGTCTTCAGAGTGTTACAGTTCATGGAAGACTTCCATATTGTTGACAGCCTGCATATTTATCCCATATTTGGGAGGAAATGCCATTTGCAAGGTAAAATGTGGATTTTTTAAAAATTCTAGGTAAGCTTCATGGAAGGAGCCCTTAAGAGAACAAGAAAGGATTGAAGCTTTCTGGAAAAACAAATCATGTGGTCTTCAGAAACGAGGAGAAATGCAGCCATCTGAAATGGTCATGAACCCCAAACAAGTCTTCCTCTCGGTGCTGATATTTGGAGTAGCAGGGCTGCTCCTCTTCATGTATTTACAAGTCTGGATTGAAGAACAACATGCAGGTAACATCTTGACTTTTTTCCTATTTTAATTGTAATGGTCATTTTCTATTAAATAAGCTGTGGTGTTTATAGAGATCTACAAAGTCAGAATATTTCCAACAACAACAAAAGTTAGATACGAACTGAAATCCCCAGCTCCTAAAAGAAAGGATGATTGTTCAGTGCTAGTGAACATTTGCTTGGTGGCTTGGGGCAACACTTGGAATTTTTGTTATCTCAGAGGGAAGCAGCAGTGGCCCATTAGCCCAGCAAGGACTGCTTGTAGGGAATTTGTCTACTCTAATGTGTAGCATTTATCCTACCTCTGGTGTGTCCACTAAGTATTAGGTACAAGCCTAAAAGGAGCTAAATGTACAGCAAACTCTCTCTTTTAATTCCTTCTTAATTTTTGTGTTGGTACTCAAAATTGGTGTAGAAATTCTTTAATTCCTTTACTCTAAAGCAGGCTTGGCAACCCTTTTCTATAAAGGAAAAGTTAGACAATATTTTAGGTTTTATAGGCTATACCGTCTCTGTCACAACTACTTAACTTTGCCAATGTATCACAAAAGCAGCCCTAGATTATATGTAAACAAATGGACCAGGCTTTGTTCCAATAAAACTTTATTTGCAAAAACAAGTGGTGGGCCGGATTTGGTCCACAAGCGGTAGTTTCCTGATCCCTGCTGTGCTTATCTTGCACTTTCGTCATCTTTGCGATTGCAGCACTTTGGAGGCACTCAATTCCTGTTAAAATGGTTTATGTTTATAATGAAGGAAACAAAGGAAATGTTTTAGAGCATCATAGAAATATATACATATAGGTGTTGTGAAATTCAGTTGTTTTCCATTAGTGGAAATAGACTATGGCTTATGACCATTTGGGAAAATAAAATAAAAACAGAAGAACAATTTCTTGATTATTTCCAATTGTGGCCTATTTTTAGATTATTCTAGCTATAAAGCCCATGGGAATCTACTCTGAAAGATACTTCAATGTTGAGTGATCAAATTCATTTTAAATACCACAAATATCATTTTAAAGTTATTTCCATTCTTAAATCCTTTTCCTTGCTTTATCCTCATAGACACTTTGGATTTATTTAATTTATATAGTAATCCTTGGGAAAAGAGTTTGCATACAATTATTTTCTAGAGAATATGTAACATACTGTAAAAACTTACTCTTAATTCCCATTACAGTTTACATAAACTAAATATTTTTGAAGTTTTCTATATTCCTGCAATAATTTATCCCAGTAACATGATATTTGATGAAACCATCTGTGATAAAATATATAGGCTGATTCCTCCTGCAGTACAACTCCTAGCACAGATCTTGCCATGTAGTAAGCCTTCAGTAGACGTTTGTTGAATGAGTAAATAAAGGAATGAATGAATAGATTGAAAACTCACTGCAGATACAGACTGGAATGCAGCCAAGAGGAGGAAACAAAGAGATCTCGTTATTGGGAGGTTTGCTAATATCATAGTGTCATAACAAATTTCACAAGAAAAGGATCACAATAAGGCTCCAATACATAAAAGAAAATATATTTGTATATACAGACTAATGGAGAAATGTTATGATTTAGTCATGTCAGTAAGAAACTACATGGTCTCTGGAGAGAGTCAAGTCATATAATAATACCTTACATATATATATAAGGCAGTTTGCAAAATGTGTCCACAAGCAGCGATAGCTACCATTTATTGAAAGCTTAATAAATGCCAAGTGTTTACATGTATTTATTTTCTCTAATCCTAGCGATGTCTTACTAGGTGTGATGTTCTAAGTTTACGGATGAGGAAACTGGGGCTCAGGCAGACAAGGAACTTATCGAAGGCCTCACCTGTGCCAAGCTGCAGAGGGAAATCTAGGATTTGACCCCAAAGTTCATGCCTCTACTCTACACATTGCTTCTGTGAGGGGAAAAGGTGAATAGTGTTACCCCCTGGAATACAGTCTCAGAGTGACTTGTCCAAAAACACAAAGCTAAGAGTTGTCAAAGTGTGACCCATCCCAAGGTTTTCCTACTCCTCATGAGCTCTCAAAGTGCCTCCTAACCAAAAAACTGGATAAGATATAAATATATAAAAAATGCCAGAGTGTCAGTACAGACATTTTAAAATCACTGACTTGGTAAATCTAAGCTATTCACGGGTTCATAGATATGTAACCTCTTCTGCAAGTTGGATTCTTAATTGAATTCATAATTTTTCCAAGTTGGGAAATTATTTTCCTCAGTTAAGATAGGCTAGTAAAACATTTACCATTTATTCTCTTAATTTTTATCTGTAATTTGCCAGAAGTACTTTATCTGATTTTGATATATCTTAAATGAATTGTATAATATTTCATAATCTACTCATGACAGTGAGTAGAAACAGTGAGTATTCCTTTAGATAGCGAGTATTCCTTAGGCAAGTATTTTACTGAAGAAAAGTTTAGTTCTTCTTCAATAAGACTTCCATCTGGAGTCTAGCCTTCTCCCAGGCTGGTGCCCTGGGTTGTAATTCTGTAGCTTTCTAGGTAGACAGGTACATATAGATTTTATATGTGTTTCAAATGACATCAGGGGCATCAGGCATTTTTAAAGGGTGGTCTCTTTATAAATCAGAAAGCGTTGAATGTGTGCTTTGATGTGAAGTTAAAAATTGGAAAATCTTGGATACTTTGGAATGATCACTCGAAGAACTTTGGAAGATGAGTTGGTTTTGGCTCCTGAAACCCTCTGTAAGTCGAGCAGATTTTAAAACTCTGAATGGTTTTGATTGCATACACATTGCAGTTGTGTATGAGAACTCTTAGGTTCTTTTCATACATTTTATTTGAGGCCTTTAAAATCTAGTAAGATATGGACTATGTTCTGTGCCTTGCTAGTTTTCTTGGGTTTCTTCTATTAAAATAAAATGCTTTAGAATTACCAAAAAAAAACCCTTAAATATGCCCTGATAGGCTAGTAAAGATTATGAATAGGCAAGATTTTTTTGTAAGTGAAGAGGAAAAATGTGTGACAGAGAAACTGAAATCTATCCAGTTGTACAGAGTTCCATAATAACATTCATTTTTCAATATCATCATCAATTAAAATAGGCATTTCTTTGTGCTAATTTTCAGTATGTGGCTATATTATTATGACTTTTATTTTGTAAATTTTTTTCCCAGTTGCTAAGAGTACAAATTTTCTATTCAGAGGAGTCTTGAAAATATCAGATCTGTTTGTTAGCTCTGTGATCCTGGGCAAATTCCTTAGCCTCTCTAAACCTCAGTTTCCTCATCTGTAAAATGGGGATAATGTTTTCCACATAGGGTTGCAGTGAGGATTAAAGAGGACAAGTCCTGTAAAGCATTGAGCATGGTGCCTGGCAAGCAGTAGTGCCCAACGAATGTGAGCTCTTTTTGTCCTGGACGTGACGCAGAGCATCTGCAGACTTGCTTTTTCTGAGTTACCACAATTGAGACTCAGCCACAATTCAGGAAAGTAATCCTAAGCTTGTGCCTTGACTAAGAGAAAAAAAAAATAAAGGCTCAGTTCCAGCTCTGGTTAAAATGTTGGGAGACTGTAACTAGCTCAGAGCCATCACGTTTCACAGTGTAGAAGTTGGAAGGAGAATGATAGGATTGAGTGCAGAGAGTGTAGTCGGCGTCCAGGAGGATCTCATGTCCATACAGGCTGCCTCCAACGTCAGGGTATAGGTTCATTCAGTTCTGTTTTTTGAAAACTTAATAATCAGAGGTGCCAAACACTGTGGTGAAGAGAGAGATCTAATAGAGAACCAGATATGATCCCTGTTCTCAAGGAGACTGTAGTCTCATGGATTGTAAGGGAGAAAACGGTCTTGAGTCCAGGCCAAGGCGTTGGTACAAAAGGCCAATCCATTATGACAGAACGGAGACAGGCCCTCCATTATGAGGCAAAATAATGAGTCAGGACCAGGAGAAAGAGCCCAATCAGTTGTCAGGGATGCAATTGCTGACCAGATAGAAGCGGTGAAGGAGTGGCTTAGGGGGAGGGGCAGGGTTGGCAGGCACAGAGCACCAGATCAGAGCACAACAGACATGTCTGTGGGAAAGATGCCATAATGAAGAGGACCAATTCGGGATAAATCACAAGAATGGGTCGTTTTTTTCTCAGCTACTGTTGAGATTTGCAATTTGGTGCTCTTCCAGGTGGAATCTGACTGCTAAGTAGAATAAATGCCAAAAGGTCTGGTACTTAAGTGTTTTGTTTGTCCAATAAGACAGGGTTAAGACCCTATCATAACAGAATCAGAATCTCAGCTTCAGAAAAGGATTTGAAGGTCATCTTATACACCACTTATTTTTATTGAAAATATACATTATTGAAAATATAAATCCAATTACATCACTCCTCTGTTTAAAACTTTTCAGTGATATCTCATGCCCTTTAAGAAAACCTTCCTCGGGCCCACCAAGCTATGTGGGATGGAGCCGCTGCCTGCCTCCGTGGCCTCATCCTCTGTTCCCTCACGGTGCTCCCGGCTTCTGTCTCTTCTTCCACCAAACCAAGCCCTTTGCCAAGTCAGCGCTCTCACAGCTTCAGAAGCTGGGATGCTCTCCCAGCTCTCACCTGTAAGGGCTTAGCTCAGATGTCACCTACTTAGATCACCCCCACAGTCAGCCTCCCCCCACCTTATTTATTTCCGTCAGAGAAATGATCATAATCAGCAATTGCCTTGTTTAGTTATCTGTTGATTTAATTATCTGTTTATTGTCGGCATCCATTACTGTTTTACAAGTTCCATGGGTCCATCTCACTTACCTCGGTGTCCCCATTCCACAGCGTGGAACATGTATTTGGTGGTGCTCGGTAGTATTGTTGTACGGGTGGGTGCATAATGCTTCACTTGGTTTTCCGACATCCAGCCGAATGACTACATAGACGGTGTTTGAATATTTCTGGGGACAAAGAATCCACTGCTCCCCAAGGCGTCCACTCAACCTCACAGCTACCTCCTTGGAAGGCTCCATATATTAAGCCAGAACTCACCTCCTTGACTTCTTCCACTTGTCCTCGTTGTATCCTGGCACCACATGGGGCTCACCTTCTTCCATAGCATGGCCGACCATTTTCATGGTGAATGAAAGGTCAGATTTTTTAACCATTTCACGAAAAGACCATCTAGGTCACTCTCCTCTGAACCATAACATTTACTCTATATTTCTTTTAAAATAGGATGTATTCTAGTCTTCTATGAAACCTGTGTTAAAAATACACATATCTAATAAAATCTCCTATCAAGTAATGGAGAGTTACATACACATATTTTTAAATATACGAAGTAGTGAAAATCAAACAGATCCCACTGAATAGCCTATGTTATTTTTTTCTTGAGATTTTCCAGAATTAAGTTTAGACTCAACTATTCCAAAGTAACGTTGTTCCCTGGATTTATCCTTCATTATGAAAATCTATATAAACAACTTCCGAGCATTTTTTTTTTTTAAAGATTTTATTTTTTCCTTTTTCTCCCCAAAGCCCCCCAGTACATAGTTGTATCTTCTTCGTTGTGGGTCCTTCTAGTTGCGGCATGTGGGACGCCGCCTCAGCGTGGTCTGATGAGCAGTGCCATGTCCGCGCCCAGGATTCGAACCAACGAAACACTGGGCCGCCTGCAGCGGAGCGCGCGAACTTAACCACTCGGCCATGGGGCCAGCCCCAACTTCCGAGCATTTTTATTCACGACTAATAATTTTTTAAATAAATCAATTTATTTAAACTAAAAAAATCCCAAACAATAAAACAGTTCACTCATTTCTCCCACCCCTAATCCCGTACCTCTGGCAACCACCAATCTGTTCTCTGTATCTATGAGCTTGTTTGTTTGTGGTATTATTTTTGTTTTTTTTTGGTAAGGAAGATTGTCCCTGAGCTAACATCTGTGACAGTCTTCTTCTCTTTTGTATGTGGGATGCTGCCACAGCGTGGCTTGATGAGTAGTGTGTAGGTCCATACCTGGGATGCAAACCTGCAAAGCCCAGGCCACCAAAGTAGAGCATGTGAACTTAACTACTGTGCCACCGGGCCAGCCCCTGTGTGTGTGTGTGTGTTTTTTTAATGTATTTTTGTTTTAGATTCTACATGTAAGAGAGATCACGCAGTATTTGTCTTTCTCTGTCTGACTTATTTCACTTCCCATAATGCCGTCAGGATCCATCCATGTTGTTGAAAATGGCAAGGTTTTGTTCTTTATCACTGAATATCGTTCCATTATGTATGTATACCACAGGTTCTTTATCCATTCATCCATCAATGGACACTTAGGTTGTTTCCATGTCTTGACTGTTGTAAATAATGCTGCAGTGAACATGGGGGTGCGTATATCTTTTGAGTTAGAGTTTTTGTTTTCTTCTAATATATTCCCAGAAGTGGAATTTCTGGGTCATATGGTAGTTCTATTTTTATTTTTTGAGGAACCTCTGTACTGTTTTCCATAGTGGCTCCACCAATTTACGTTCCAACCAACAGTGCACCAGGTTCCTTTTTCTCTACATCCTTGCCAACACTTGTTGTTTCTAGTCTTTTTTTTTTTTTAATATTGGCACCTGGGCTAACATCTGTTGTGAATCTTCTTTTTCCTCTTCTCTCCAAAGCCCCCCCAGTGCATAGTTGTACATTTCTAGTTGTAGGTCCTTCTGGTTGTGCTATATGGGATGCCACCTGAGCATGGCTCAATGAGCCGTGCCCTGTGCATGCCCAGGATCCAAACCAGTGAAACCTGGGGCCACTGAAGCAGAGCACGCAAACTTAACCACTTGAACCTGGAGCCAGCTCCTCTAGTCTTTTTGATAATAGCCATTCTAACAGGTGTGAGGTGATATCTCCTTGTGGTTTTGATTTGCATTTCCCTGATGATTAATGATGTAGAGCATCTTTTCATGTACCTCTTGTTCATCTGTGTCTTCTTTTGAAAAATATCTATTCAAATCTTCTACCCATTTTTTTTTTCATGAGGAAGATTGGCCCTGACTTAACATTTGTTGCCAATCTTCCTCTTTTTGCTTGAGGAACATTGTTGCTGAGCTAACGTCTGTGGTAGTCTTCCTCTGTTTTACGTGGGATGCCACCACAGTGTGGCTTGATGAGCAGTACTAGGTCCACGCCCAGGATCCGAACCTGCAAAGTCTGGGCTAATGAAGTGGAACGTGGGAACAGAACCACTATGCCACCAGGCCGGCCCCTTCTACCCATTTTTTAATTGAATTGTTTGAGGTTTTTTGCTATTGTGTTGTATGAATTGTTTGTGTATTCTGGATATTAGCCCCTTATCAGATACATGATTTGCAAATATTTTCTCCCATTCAGTAGGTTGCCTTTTCATTTTGTTGTTGGTTTCCTTTGCTCCAGAATCTTTTTAATTTGATATAGTCCGAGTTGTTTATTTTTGCTTTTGTTGCATTTGCTTTTGTTATCAGGTTAAAAACATCATCACTAAGACCTATGTCAAGGAGTTGCTGCCTATGTTTAGTTCTGGGAGGTTTATGGTTTCAGGTCTTTTGTTCAAGTCTTTAATCCATTTTAAGTTAATTTTTGTTTATTATGTAATATAGTAGTCCAGTTTCATTCTTTTGCATGTGGCTGTCTAATTTTCCTAACGTCATTTAACGAAGAGACTGTCCTTTCCTCATTGTATATTCTTGACTCCTTTGTTGTAAATTAATTGACCGTATATGTGTGGATTTATTTTGAGGCTCTCTATTCTGTTCCATTGAGCTATGTGTCTGTTTTTATTCCAATACCATACTGTTTTAATTACTGTAGCTTTGTTATATAGTTTGAAGTCAGGGAGCATGATGCCTCCAACTTTGTTATTCTCTCTCAAGATTGATTTGGCAGAACCAATAATTTTTTAGCTATTAATTGTTAATATTTTTACATTTTTCTTAAACAGAAACTTGACTTTTGTTTCATACCTCTAACTAGACTTTTTTTTTTTTTTATTTCTACTTGTTTCTTTCTGATTTACACTAAATAACTAATGATATCTGAATTTAGTTCAGGATTCAGCATTAGCATCTAGGGTCGACTATTTAGCTATGAATTATCATAGCTAGCATATGAAAGAATCATGTAGCTATAGTCCCACCTTTTCAAAATTTATTGTCACCAATCTAGGCTCTATAGGACTCTGATCCTGAACATAGTTGGCCTATGTTCTTTTTGGTCAGTGATGTGAACTTTCTGTAGGTCAGAGTTCTATTCAGATCCCACATGTTATTATCAATGGCAAGATAGCCAAAACAGATGGCTACTTTTAATTTTTTCTTTTGCTAAAGCACAATAAACATCAGTAAGCTCGGGTTATATTTTAACCCTCCTGTGTTTGTGTGAAAGTGAAAAATAGTAGGTACAAGCTTCTGATTTCCAGCAAAGTAAAGCCACTTTATTGCTTTTTCTCAGATGATTCAGGACTTCACAAGCAAACTGGCCTCCATGCTTTGGTATTTCTTAGGAGATCTCATCTTGCTTTTTTCAAACTAAGCACACTTTGTAGCATATAAAGTTTTGCTCCTAGACTGGGTTTGCCTAATTCTTTTCTCTTGAGCCTCTCTGATGAGAAAGTGTATTCTTTCCCTCCAGAATCAGGCTATTCATCCTGATTGTGATGTTGCTGTATTGAAATTCTGTTTTCTCCGAGGGGATCATTGTACACCTGAACTGTCACATGGAAGGACTGTATGCTTACTGCCAATCATATACTCAGGAAAACAAAATTGCTTTGCTTTAAAAAGTCACTCATTTGAGTTACTTCCTCTGATTTTGATGAGGGTGGCAACTGTATTTTAATCAAATGAACACGTGCTCCCTCTGCCCACATCTGGATGCTGCCATATCCCATCTTCCTTTTATGTAATTTTCCCACCTTAGGGCCTTTGAGTTAGCTGTTCTCTTTTCTGGGAACATGTTTTCCTCGGCTGTTTCCATTGCTGGCTTTTCCTTATCCCTCAGGCTACAGCTTAAATATCGCTTTCCTTCAACATCCCATGTATGGTAGATATCATATCCTCTGATGTTTTCTCTCCCAGCACCTGTTTTATTATTTCTTAAAGTTTACTTCATGGCACTTATCCTGATCTGTAATCGTTCTTTTAATTTACCTCTGGTCTACCCCTCTCAAAAAAATATGATAACTTTCCAAGGGCAGGGACCTTGTATGTTGGTTAGGAATGATGGATGTCAGAGTTGCTTAAAATCTTCTGAAACTGAATAATGTTCACTGGCCAAGCTTTGCTACAGAGTCAATCCAATCAACATGGATTTTAAAAAATATAGCAGTAAATTGAATGCATTTGTCCTCCAAATATGTTTTGAGCACATGTAAACAATAATCCTATTGCTTTAGCCCACCACTCGCCCTTCTTCAGGGTGCCCTCCTCTGCCTCCATTTCTTTTAGGGGCTTCTCCTCCTCTCCCACACCATCTACAGAGTTGTAGCAAAAACTACTATATTATAATGGAGCCCTTCATTTGGTCCATTGTCAGATGCCCAGCCAACACTAGGCCCATCATTCATAGTATGCCACATTCACTGGATTACTAGTGCAGGGAATGGGTGGCTGATTCAAGCTTGGCCAGTGATTTCCTTTCTTGGGATTTTGGTTTTCGACACTGGGAGATTGGGCCCGAGTGCCTGGACTATGTGCTGCAAAACTCGGAAGCTATGTGGCTGTTTCCTACCATGTGGGCCGGAGCAGCTGAAGATCCTAGGCTGGAGAGAGAGAGAGTAAAAGCAGCCTGGAGGAGAGGAGCAGAGATGTAGAGGGAGCCTCAGCAAGTGTTTGGGTGCCTATGTCCGCTACTCCCAAGCGTCGATTCCGTTCCTGTGTGGTGTATTTAAGGTGACTTGTAGGGGCAGAAGAATTTTCCTTTCTTCCTTTCTGAGTTCTTTGACTGGTCTAATAATTAAATTGACATAAGACAGATTAATAGGAGAAAAACAAATTTAATTTCATATGTATTGAAGCCCCATAAAAATAAGAGACTCAAAGAAGTGACCAAAGCAGGAAGCTTTTATACCTTTTAGACAAAGAAACTATAAATTTTTGAAAAATTGACGAGACAAAGGAGTTTGGGCTTGTGGTAGTAAATTGGTGAAGAAGTCATAAGGTTTGTTTATACATTCTTCTCGACACTAAATTCCCTCTCTGTGGTGATAAGGACGCCTTCTACCCTCCCAGGACAGGGAGGATGACTTTCACATGGAGATTTATCTCCTGCTTTCATGGGGACAAAGGAGGGTCAAAGTGGCTTTCTTGGACCAGCTGTTTCTGAGTATCTTTAATTCAAAATCATCAAGATGCCAAACTGGCATATTTTAGGGTGACATATTCTGAACCCCTACAAGCTCAGGTTGGGTTTCTACAGGGGCAGCCCAAATAGTCCTCACAAATGCAGTCTGGCTCTCATATCTTAATCTTCTTTCCCAGTCTCAGATGACGTTAAGCAAACATCTTTCTCAAGGCAGGGTTACTGCAGCTGTGAAAGGCCTCTATCATAAAGGACCCCATTAGCTTTATTCATCTCTTAGAGTAGGGTCAAGGAGCAGATGGCACAGAGCAATGCTCCTTCACTGTTTCTGATTCATTTTATACCGTGGACCACAAGATTCTTCCTTATTTTCTGCTATGCCCTAGCACCTAGCAAGGTGCCTGGCACGTGGTAAATCTTTGCTGAATGAGTCAACCCACATTGAAAGCTAAGCTCAGCGGAGCTAAAGAAGGCAAATGAGGCTGGCACTTAACTCTGGATTTTTCAGAAGTTACAGTGTTTGGTTTGGAGGGGGTTTTCTCCAAGGATGTCCTGAAATGTCTTCTTGAGGTTAGGAATGAGTTACCTGGAGAGGCTTATTTTCCCTCTTGCTATGTTTTGTTTTTAACAAAGGCTGGATCATCGTTTAGCAGACATGTTAGGAAAAGTTGAAAATTAAATAAGGAATTGACCTTTTAAGGTCCTTTATAATGTTAAATTCCCTGTGACTGTCATTTTGTGTCTGAAAGACATATTAACAAATAAACAAAGACAGTCTCAGAAGCTCTCCATTTGGGAGGTAGGATTTTGTAGTGAAAAGCAATGAGCTCAAGCTACTAACTTCTAGCCTGTTTTGTGTCCTTGAACAAGTTGATTAATCTCTCCAGATTCTGGTTTCTTTTCTTCAAATTTCATACCTTCTTCCTTGCTCTCCTCAGATAACCACCATCCTAAGTTTGACATTTATCACCACATTCCTATGCATGTCTTTATAATTTTTTAACACTTGTATTTATTCTTTTTTCATGTTTTTAGCTTTATATAAAAGGTGTCTATCTGTATATACCCTTTGGCAGCTTGCTTTCTCATTCAATATCAGGTTTTTGAGATTTATTTATATCGATATATGTGGCTCTAATTCATTCACCTGACTGCTATGTAACATTTCATTATGTAAATATGCTGCAATTTATTTGTCCGTTCTCCAATTGATGTGCATTAAAGTTGCTTCTAATTTTTTGCTATCACACACAATCCTGCTAAGAACAATCTTAAGTTATCGCTGTTCGCATGTTCGAGAGTTTTTATAAGGGATCAAATTGCATGTTCTCAAAAATAACATCAGCCTCAAGATTCTATGATTCCTTATTACATCTTCTCCTCTGTTCATGCAAATCAAAACAGGACTTCCTAAAACACTGTCAATGTTTAATGATAATCCTGGTAAAATGGATACAGAAATATTTATTTGGATATGCAGATTTCCATTCAGAATTATGGATGGAAAGATACAAATATAGAGCACAGAACTTACTCTCACAGTGCTTCTTGCTTTATTGGTACACCAATGGAGTAGTTAACAGTTCATAGTTAACAGTTCATTGAGAATCTACTAAAATGATTACCAGGTCATTACTTTGAGTATGAGTGTAAAGACCTCACTCACTAAAAATTTCATAGTGACAGGCAAGTTGACTCCTGCTGGTGAGTGTTGATTTGGTCCGTAACTAATACCACCTCTCTAGTCCAAATTCTCTAATATTCCTAACAAAAATAAGCTCTTTCAAATGCCAGAGCATCATCCAGCCCTAGCATCCTCCTTTTACAGAGGAGCAACTGAAAGGCTTAAATTTGTGTAGCTAGTTAGTAACAAAATTGGCACTAAAATGTGATTCCTGCTAACTGCCTGTTTTCCATACAATGCTCTGCCCCCTCCCTTCCTCCTGGCTGCCCTTCCGCTCCTTTCCTCTTGAGATACAAGAGGATTCAGGACGTTTTTGAATTATTGCTTTTTTTCCTGAAGTGACTTGAACGTGGCCGTTCCAAAACCCAGTTGAAAAGTCTAGCAACCAGATGCAACAACAGGAGCAAAGACATGGTTTCTGTTCTCCAGTTGAAAAATTGGCACAGAGTAGAACTTACTGTTGTAACAGCCCAAACGTCAGAGTTCAACAGGACAGAACCAATGTCTTCAGGAACAACTTGCTCGGCAATTTTCTTTTCAAAGATACCTTTCAGGAGTAAACCAAGCAACTAAGAGGTTTGGTGGGAAGTTTCGTGGTATTCAGTTCATCACCAACTACAGAGGAATAAAGTTTGTAAAGAAAACATGGATTGTTTTTAAATAAAATAAGGACCTCAGTTTTCACTGTATTTTCTCAGCTATGTTTCCCCGAGTCACAGAGTACCAAAATTTTATGGAGTTTTGTACATGGGATTGAAATAATTTTGTGCTAATCCAGCAGACAGAATGAATCGCTGGTCTCCCCTTTGCTGTTCTCAGCCTTTTAGCTCCATCTCTTATGGCGTGAGGCCTGGGTGGTAAACATTTGTTTTCATGCCTGCCTCCCCAACTGGCAGCCCACTGAGGGGTTAGGACCACGGCACCTGGAACATAGGAAACCTCAATTAAGAATTCAATGGAAAGAAGCAGGAGAGAGATTCCAGAGACAGAGAGTGGCCAACCGTTTATCCAGGACTCACAATGTGTCAATCTTTGGTGTGGTCTAGGTCTGTTTGTGAGCTTTGTAGCTCTAGGTATTTCATTTTGCCTCTTCTGAAAAATTATACAACTTTTGGGTGACTGATCATATTAACCAGTCACGTGGGGATATATGTGTACCCAGAAATCATTTAATTAATGATTATCATATTAATGGAGCTGTATCTTCCCAATAGTTAGAATAGCTATATGCTCTGGCCCGTCTCCCCCACTTTCCTAGGCTCAGGATGTTGGGGAAAAAATATACTCTCCTTGGGGTCACTTAATCAATTTGGAATATTCTTGCAGGGATGTTTTGCTCAGGTCATGAAGAAGCCTCATAAACTATTTCACAAAATATTACATTTCATGGTGTCGTCCCTCAAGATCAGTCTGGCTGTCTCTTTCTATATCTGGCAACTGTAGACTGTGATAGAAAATTACATGAGACAGATTGGTACCAGGATAAACTGACTGGCTCTTAATGTTGCCTGGCAATGCTGGGTTCCCTATCGAGCTTTTTCTCTCCTATTTTCCAGAGGCAATTTCTGATAGGTAACTTTCTCCTCAGTGCTCCGAGCACATCTGCTCCCCTACGTCTCTCTGTGGATCACCTCCTCTACTGCACGGGAAAAAGATAGCATCAAAGAAAACTCTCAGAGCTTTCTCCACACAAAATGCAGACTTATCAACTTCTGTCCCATCTCTGGCTCTTCCCTCAGCTACGACTTCTTCCTCTTCTTTCATCTTTTTCTTCTCTCCTCCTTATCCTCTCACTCATATTCTGACTTCCAGGGGGTCTACTTACTCAGTGATCTAGCTCATCTTCTATTTCTTTGCTTCTCCTGTATCTTCATCTCTTTATCACTTCCTTGTATCTGTATTTATACATGATTCAATCTCACTGACCTAAAAATAAAACAACTCAAATATGCAATTCTTTCAACCATATTTTCCCTCTTTCCCCACTCTATCCCTTTCCTCCCCTTTAACTTCCTGAAAGAATTTTGTGTAATCACCATCTCTACTTTACTACTCTCCACTCACCCTCCTCTGCTTACTAAAGTCTGCCCCCATCAACCACTGGTCCTATTCCCGCCCGTAACCTGCCTGCCATTAAATCCAGTGAGTCCTTCCCAGTCCTTATGTTAGCTATCTGCAGCACTAGATACTTTGTTGTTAGTGCTGTCTAGTGGATTCCACTCCTAGCGACCCTGTATACAGCAAAGGGAACCCTGCCCAGTCTTTTTGGGCCATCCTCTCACCTTCCGGCGCTGTATCAGACAATGCTCCATTGCTATTCGTAGAGTTTTCATGGCCAGTTTTTTTGGAAGTGGGTGGCCAGGTCCTTCTTCCTAGTCTTCCTTCTTCCTGTCTTAGTCTGGAACCCTGCTCATGTTTGAAATATCGATGGCATAGCTTTCAGCATGACAGCAACACGGAGCCGCCGCAGTATGCATTAGATACTAGTGACCCTAAAATGCCACCTCCTCTTGATGTCCATGAGGACAGACTCTTCCAGTGTTCCTCCTCTTCTGTGGCTGCAGTCTCAGTTTCCTCTTCAGACTACTTTGTTTCCTTTTCCCATCCCTCAGATGTTGATGTTTCCAGAGTTCTACCCTTGGCCCTCCTTTCTTCTCACTCTACGTGCTTTCCCAGTGTGATCCCATTGATAGAAACCTGATCCCTCACAGTTCCCTCTGGTGCCCTCTGCTTCCTGGTCATCTGTGTTTAAATACCCCACAGATCCCTTAAACTCAGTAAGTACAAAGCTCAACTCATCAATTTTCTCCAAAGTCTGTCCCGAGGCAGTTGCCCTACCTAGAGACCTTATTGCCATTTGCGATGTCTCCATTTTCCTCTTCACTCCTCTGCATGAAGCTCTTCTTGGCCCCCCAGTGGCTCTCAGGACAAACCTAAACTCGATAATTTGGCTGTCAAGGCCCTTCATGATATGACCTCTCCTTAACTCTCCAGGCTCATTTCTGGCCACATTGCTCATGTTGCACTTACTCTCCAGCCATACTAAATTTCTTCCGGTTCCTTGACCTGGCCATTGGGTCTCTCATCCCAAGGCCTCTGCAGGTGGCTCTAGAAGCATTTCCTGAGTCTCGAATGTTTAAGTTGTCCCTCCTATGTGCTCCCTGTACCTCCCTATTAAAGCACTCATGATGGTGCAGTTGGAGTGTATGTTAATATCATACTCAGTGCCCTCAACCCACACAGATGTGTGAGGGTGGCACTAGGGGACCATTTCACCATGTGTCCCCTGTGCCTAGCCCGTGCTTCCGTTGGCCATGATAGCTAGGATTTAGTAACTCAATTTGAAAATACTGAGTTAGAAATCTTGGAAAAGAAATATATGTATATGCCTTCTCTTTTAGGTGCATATATGTCAGCCTCCCAACTTGCATAACCATGAAAATGATGTTTCCTATCATTGTCTGTGAGAATCCACCATCTGATTTCATGGAAAGAAAAATGCAGGGCCAGTCCCAGTGGCCTAGTGGTTAAGTTTGGTGCTCTCCACTTCGGTGGCCTCGGTTCCCTTCCCAGGCACAGACCTATACCACTCGTCTATCAATGGCCATACTATGGTGGCAGCTCACAGACAAAATGGAGGAAGATGTTAGCTTCCTCAGCAAAAAGAGGAAAATTGGCAGCAGATGTTAGCTCAGGGCAAATCTTCCTCAGCCAAAAGAAAAGAGAAGAAGAAAGAAAGAAAAGAAAAAAAACTGCATGACTGTACTCCATCATGGTGACATACTTTTGCAAAACTTCATCATACAGTATTTTAGTGATAATGTAGTTAAATTTTAGTGTAATATAATTTTATGGTTTTTCTCTGTAATAAAAAATTTCACTTTATAGGTTAGTTTATTAAACTTCTATTCTTTTGCTCAGAGTCCTCCCTTCTCTTATTTTCTCAATTTTACCTTATAAAATTTCTCTGTTTTCCAGAATGTTTTAACTTCATTTGGGTAGTCTATCTCTGTGGCCTATAGGGTAAAACTTATTGTCCACCATATTAGTGATTTTTATAAGCCAGTAAAGAAGAATGTGGGGGCAGAGTTGACATCTGTGACATTGACAGCTATCATCTCAGGAAGTTCCGCATTCATTTGGACTCATCTCAGAGAAGGAACAACATACATCCTGTGCAGATGCCATTTTCTTCTTTTCAAATGACATTTAACTGTTATGAAGGTGGCTGCTGGCACCATATTTAGCCTCTTGATGGAGAGAGAATTTTCCTTATTAATTTTGCAGAAATTGAGAAGGCCAGAAATTGACATCACAAATGGTTCAGTTGTATTCAGAGAGGAAGCAATACAAAGGCAACATGTCCAGCTTCCCATGTTGTGGTCATGCACCGAGCACAGTACTTGTGGAAATGTCTAATTGTACTCTGAATGAAAGCATCACAGTGATAAATGTCGAATTCCAGAATGTTTATCATGTACCGTATGGGTAAAGTCACAATTAATAGTTGTTTGCAGCTGAAAAACGATAGACATAAATATTTGTATATTTTGTGGTCCTGGGAACAGCTTTCAAGTTACTTTTATAACCATCTTAATATGAATTATTAGTTCATATAAATTAGGCTCACACAATTTTGCATTTCTTGTAATGTGAAATATACTTAAAAATGCAAATGATTTTTATTGTAAGATATTCTCAGTGGTTTCTACATGACTCATCACATAATAATTAACTAAGGAAGACGTATATTGTAACACTAAGGAAAATTCTCAGTTTTAAAACTTTCTTGAGATGCATGAGGCCAAAGAATGTCTAACAGCAGGAAAAAACAAGAATAGCAGTCAGCTTTCATACGCTCAATAAACCGGTGTAGGTTTTACTAAGCCTTCTTTTGAGTTTGCTCAGGAGAGAGACAAATCCATAAAGCAGTCAGGCTGCTTATGAGCACACTGCCAGAAATACACTGTAAACAATGAAATTGCCTCCGAATTTTGGACTCAGAATTTTATGATTGACATTAAGGGTCAGTGCCTGCCTTTTAGATCCATCCCCAGAAGCAATTCAATAATCTACAGAAATCAGGAATCCGTTCACCGAATCACCGGCAGAAAATTAGGCAGAGACTCCCAGTTTGCTTTGGATCAAAGGTATGTCCGATTACCTAAAACTAAGGAAAAAGACATACTGCAACCTGAAATCCCCGATCCAAAAAGAAAGATGCTATGTTTTCGGAAGAGCTGTAAAGAGTTATGAGCCATCTCAAATAGATGGGAAAATGGTGATGGACTTAAACTCCTGGTAATGGAAAACTCATGGTAATGGAAAAAATTAATAGGTTTTAATTCTGTCATTCTTCTGAAATGTTTTACGTCAACTAGGTTGAGCTTGTAATGGCAGGTGTGCATTTGAAAACATCTGAACAAATTCAAATTTTACTACGGCAATATCCTTTGAAATTTAAATAGCATAAGTCTTTTTTAATTCACAGCAACAGGTAGGCAGCTTTTTTTCTTCTGTGTCTCTAATCTTGCATTTAAATTTCATGCTTTCTGTTTACAATTGGCAAGAGGCAGGTTATCCTTGATTTCTGCCAAGATGCCAAGCTAACTTGACTGATGTTGGATTCCAGAAGGCAAAGAGCCTTCTTCCCAGAGGCAATTTCTGATTAAGAAGAAAATGAGATCTCAGGTGTATTTTTAGCATCTGGAATTCTTAAATATTCATTTATTCAGTTTTGACTTCGGGGACCCTTTGGGTTGTTACATTTTTTGTGTGTGCAGTGAGTAGCACTACCACGTGAATCATTATATTAACTTCAAACAATTGTGTTGCCATTCCTTCCAGAAAGCTCCCTTGTAAGGCTCATATAACTTCATAAGGGTGTGCATCTATCCACATTTGTATTCTCCGAATATTCATGAGAGTCATTGCCAGCCAAGGACTGCAGAGAGGAGAGAGGATTCCTGAGAGAGCAGGGTTTATGGAAACGTGACAAGACAGTATTTCATCTGCCTGACCCAGTCTGAAACACACAGATCCAAGGTTTCCTGTGGTGGCAGTGGTGGTGATTTGCAAAGAGAAGCCTTTTTGCCAGACTCTGGCTATCTCGTCAGATCCTAGCAGACCACATTATTGATGTCAGTGCATTAAAATGGGCTCTTCTCTTGCCACAGTATTTATGTCTGCCTTGGAGCATACTGCTCCCCAGCAATTCTGAAAGCTGAGGGGGTGTCTTGGGGAAATGAGCAAATCTCCCTTGCTTTTGACATTCGTACCCCTTACCTCTTAGTCCTCCCCGGTCTTCTCCCTTCTTTTTGTTGTCTTTCTGTAGAATTTAACTAAACCTAGGACGTGATATTCTATCTTTATAGTAATGTGGACTATCTTTTTCTACAAGTGTAATTTTCTATTTAAAAAACTCACATAATTCCAAAAGACTCGCTAGAGGGCTGCTGAGTGCTGTGGCCTTTTACCAGGATGGCTGCCCTGCGGAGTAGGAAGTCGTCAGACTTTTCAGGGATTACTGGACACTGGCTCTAAATTGACACTAATTTCTGGAGACCTGAAACGTCACCGTCGGAGTAGGGGCTTATTGGGGTCAGATGATCAATGGAGTTTTTAGCTCAGGTCCCTCTCACAGTGGGTCATCCCTGAACCCATCCTGTGGTTATTTCCCCAGTTCCAGGATGCATAATTGGACTAGACATACTCAGCAACTGACAGAAGCGCCGCCCTGGGGATTCCAAGAAATATGTCTAAAGAAAGAACTTGACCTGATCTGAATGTTATTTCCTAATAGATGCATATTTCAGAGAGGTAAATCATCATCGATTAGCTCCAAGGACACTCCCACCGAGTAGCTGGGAGGCCATGGCTGAGGCTGTCCGTCCATCTGGATGTGTTTCCTGGCCTAAAACAGAAGGAAGATTTGAGAGAGATTGTTCACGTTTCCTCTTGGCTCTAAATGCTGATATTTTCATTCACTTGCAACTGGTTTCTTTCAGCAGTCTTTTCCTTGAGTAGTCAGACTGGAGATGTATTGAGTTCTTATCTATTTCCTTTATGTTATAATCAAATAAAGACGGCCTTGGCACTCCCGCACATTTTTAGTGATAGATTCTGCAATTAACGCTCATGCTTTCCTACACTCTTGCTTCCACGTGTATCAGATTTGCCTTCTCCCCCTTCCCTCTTGCAGCTCCACCTCTTCATTTTGGAGTTCTTGCTAGCTTGACATGAAAAATGTGCATTAGTAAGTCTAATGGATAATTACATCAAGGAGGGAGGGCAATGATCTAAATTTCAAATTCAGAATAATTACCTAAGTCTTAACTGTAACTAGCATAACATAATTACTTTTTCTTCACATTTTTTTTATTGTTCTACATATACAAGGCTGATTTTTCATTAACTTTTAATGCTGTTTATAACTCTGATCTAGTTTATATTCAATGTGGCTTTGAATAGAGTTCAACTCACCATAAAACACAATATTGCAAAGCTTTAATATAGTGTTATAAAGGCTCTTACTGAGGCTGTGGGAAGAGCATTTTTATTAAGATTGTTTCATTTAATGGAAGGGACAGGCCTACTCATATCTGGGGTCATATCTCGGCAGTAGCAAAATTTCTGAGCAGTTCAGGATAGTAAATCAACTTTTAAAGTTTTTATGATGTTTATCTGATTCATTCATTTTAAGTACTTTGAAACATTTGCTCTCGGTTAGACTACATACTAAGCCAGAGCAGTGGCACTCCTGGCGTCGCCTCTCACCCATACCTCTGCTCTTACTTCTCTGGGCTGTTAGGGAGTTACCCCCAGCCTCTCCTCAAATTGGAATAAGCCACATTGACTACAGATATGGCAGGAAAATATCCGAAGGTATTGTGCATAACTCTGGGTTTTAAGTGACAGAAATCCATCTCCATGTAGGTTAAACCAGTAGATAAATAAGTAGATACATTCCACAAGAGAGTTCCTTAGCATCACCCAGGCCCTGGGAAGTCACAGTGGTTTCATACTTAGATCCAGCGTTCCAGTGACATCATCATCAGGACTGTCTCCAGCTCTGGCTTCCTCTCTTGGCTTTGCTTTCCTCTGTACAGTGTCATCCTCAGCAGGCTCCTGCATTTGATGGCAAAGATACCCTTGGGGAATTCCAGGCTTTTATCATCTTTATTGATAGCAGTTATAAAGAAGAGACTCTTTCTCCCCTGGTGCCCATATCAATTACTAAAAATGGACTCTGATTCAGCCTGCTGGGGTCTTCTGCTAACCTCTGTACCAGTTGCTGTACCCATGGAAATAAATACCCTGACTGGCCAAGCTGAGTTACAGACCTTCCTCTCTCTCACAGAAAGTGTGGTCCGACAGTTGACAGCCTCATGCCAATCCAGGGAATGGGAGCCGTGGGGGCAATACTGCAAAAGAAGGCATGAAGGCAAGTTTTAAAACTGTAGCTGATATCCATGCTCCCATGTTCAACCCTGCAGGGGTGGAATTCCCGAGCTCTTAAAGGAGCTGATGAAGTGACCTCAGAAATCACAATGAGAGATGAGTTAGTGGGAGTCCTCCTCTCTTTGGGACAACCCTGAGTTTCTAAAGTCCCTAGAACTGGTATTTCCTTCTGTGGTTGTGTTTCCTATTTAAATATGTCACATGAAGTCAGGATTCTCTACCTCTCATTATGCTGACAACAACCCCATAAGAACCACCATAGGTACCACTATGGTTCTCATTTTACAGTTGAGGAAACTGAGTCATAGAGAGGCTAAGTACCTTGCCCATGGGCACACAGCTAGTAGTGGAACAGGATTTCCCATTCTTTTTTCAGGTCATCATCACCTGAGAACTTTTTTCTTTTTTAACGTGGATTACCTGAGTCTCACCCTGGGACATCCCAATTCAGTAGTTCTAGAATTGGGGAACCTTACAGTTTGTAAGATGGCCACAGTTATTCTGATGCGTAACCAGGCTGCAGAGCCACTGATCCTGAGAGCAAGAAGGAAGCAGAACGGCAGAGGACCAGAAGGTTTTAGTTATGGGATAAGCAATAAGAAAGAACAAGGGAAAAAAAATTTATTTGATATCATTTGTGGCAACCTCCTGGTCATGAAATTGATCCTGTTAGATCAGGAAAAGAACATTCTGGGAAGAGGCTGAGTGGTACCATACGCTGATCTCTCCTTCAATCACTGATTTCTTTACCTGTAACCAAAATGTACTCAATATAGGCAACTGTTCCCTCTATCAGCTATAGTGAAAAACATGTCTTCTCTTTGGCTAACAAACGTTCTTACTAGTGTGAAATGTAAAACCTGAAGTCTCAGGGTGATTCTAAATGCTATTTCTTCTGCTTGAAATAGTCTTGCCCATCTCCTCAGCTAACTCCTCCTCATGCTTCAGTTCTCAGGTTCAGTATTACCACCTCCATGTGGCCTTCCCTGATCTACTGATCTCTGTTATGTTCCCCCCTAGATATGCTCTCTGTCAACACCTTGTACCTTTCCTTCAAAGCACTTCTGATGATTTGCAATTGTTGATTTACTTGTGTGACTGACAATCTAATACTGACCTTCCACACTAAACTGTAAATTAGTGACTATATTTGATTATTTAGTGCTATATTCTTAGCATGCTATCCTGTACCTGACATATCCTAAATATTTGATAATTCTCTGTTGAATGAATAAAAAGGTAGATTTCTTTAAGAAACATTGGTACCCGGCATAAGTCCTCAAGGAGACATTCCCCTAAATGGAATTTCTCGAAAGAGGAAGTTGTGCAGAGAGGCTAGGAGCAACTTAGAAAAAGCTTAGGGAGTAAGTAGCAAAAAAACTGATAGGGAGGCAATTATCACCTGCAATTATGTATAGATATAAGCAGACAGAGCCTTACGTTGTGAAAATAGCCAAGGAACCACTGGAAAGGGACAAGTAAGCAGGCCATTCGCTAGAGAAACAAGAGCTTATTACAGCGAAGTGGATATAATGTTCTTGGGGGGATTTTGTTGTTGTTTCTTTTTTCACAAAATATTACAACTAAAAAAGACTTTTAATAATACCTCTCCAGCAGTCCCCAAATGGAGGTCCCCATATCCCAGGTGCTCAGATTACTTGCTAGTGCCTCTTAAGCTCTGTTCAAATTTTCTGAAAGTCTAATGTGTGTTACATCTTTTTCTATAATGCAACTGAATGACTTAACAGAAAACGAAAGTCTTTTGCATTGGCTACCAGTCATGTCAACTCCAGGAGGTTATGGCTGCACGTTATTAATTAAAATGAGAAGGTGAAAGTAGTTGGTTTGGTGGGGCAGTCATTTACTGAGTCCCAGGGGAGATTCAATGGGATCTGGTGATTTTATACAGCGGCAATTCTCGTCGGCCGCCTACCCAGAGTCTATGGTCTTTTCAAGAACTCATGAAAATGTTTGAGTGCTAAAAGATGTAGTTTGTGGTTCCAAAAGAAAAAGAAAAAAAGAAAGGAAATTGCTAAATCAAAATTAATACATGTTCACTTAAATGCCTACAAAACGTAACTCAGTCAACTTCATTAATTGTTGAACAGAAATCATTAACATTTTCATTATATTTGAAAACTATGTAGTTGTTGAGCCAGGAGATTTTGATGCAGGTGTCAGGGGTTGGGCGGTCAAGAGGAAATGTGTCCATTCTGATAAGACCGAGGGGACCCTCAGGAAGAGCTGAGGGCCTTTTCAGTGGCTAAGTGGAAGAAGCCACCAGTGCAGTCTGGTGGTAATCTGAAATAGAATTTAGAGAAGAATTCCATTTGCAGTAGATTTTAAAAAAATAAAATATATAATTAAGGATACTTCTCACAAAAGTGTAAAACTTATACTCTGAACTACAAACCATTGTTTAAAGAACAGTGGCTTCAGTAACTCACACCTCTCCTACAAGAGATGTTGGAGAGGTCATATTAGTAGACTTATAAATCCATCCGACCCCAGATGATTAGTGGAAATCAAACTTGAACTTTAATCAGAATCACTGAAGGGTTTTTTTAAAGCATCCCCAGACTTATGAATTCCATAGGTCTTGGAAGAGGCCTGATAATTGACATTTCTAACAAATCCCCAGGTGATGCTGATGCTGCTAGCCCATCATTACACTTTCAGAACCACTGGTCTAACCATTGCCCTGGTTGTTCAAGGGTGAAGGAATGGGCATATGATCTGAATTTAGCCCCTGAAACACAAAGAGATGCCTACTGGAAGACATGACATACCTCATTTGGGAATGAACAATGCCCTCTCCCCATTTTCCATCCTTTTCCCTTGGGATATTCTGTTTCTGGATGTGCAGCCTAGAAACAGCAGTGGCCATCTGATGACCATCTGTGACCATGAGGGAAGCTGCCTCATCATGAGTAAGGCTGAGATGGCCAGAGCATGGAACTGGAAGAAATTTGGGTCTCTAATGTCATGTGGCCTGGAAGATACCTGGCCCAGGGCCTGAGCTTCCAGTTATATGAGAAAATAAATATCTTCATTGTTTTAGCCAGTTTGAGTTGGAAATTTCTATTCGTTACAGCCCAAAGTATCCTAAGTAATACCGAAATGTCAGAGAACCTGAAACCTATAAAGGGAACAAAAAGATTTTAGGTAGGAGAAAAAAAACCCATCAGATGTAAACAAAAGGAAATAGTAAACGTACAGTGTCCAGCAAGAGGAAATACAACCCTCGATCTAAGTGCAAGAAAGCAACAAAGTAAAGGCCAGTAGCAAATTAGTGAAACAAAACTTTTTTTAGGAGGCAGAAATGAAACAATCCAAACCAAGAACTGGACTATAAAACTCTTGTAAGGAACCCTGCATTGAACATTTATACTTTTGCAGTAGGATTTATTTTAATGTGTTTAAACCCTGAGGGAAAAGCTCTGTCTGCCTCCATCTGCCTTCCCAGACCACCCTGGTAATAAATTACTCAACTCCGCTTATGTCTAAACAGAGAAAATTAGACTTCCCCATCTCTCTGCTCAGCCAGGAGCTTCCCCTCCTGCTGATGGATAAGACATGGAGACCTAACTTCCCTCGAAGATGCCAAAGGCTCAGAGGCCGACTGTCCTGAACCATCTCTGATTACGAAGAGAAATATCAAATTGTCAAACTCACCTAGGTAACCAGGGCACAGCCTTGAGGTTAAAGACAAAAATTGTCAGAGTCAATTTTAGGATTCACTAGGAGCCGCTGTCAGACAAATGAAGTGGCGATGATGAAGTGATTCAGATAGAAAGTGATGGAAGTCAAGCAGCTGGCGCCAGCACCAATTAGAATCTGGCACTGGAGGAGGCAGTGTGCACATACGACTGTGTGCTCCCTCGGAATACACAAGCTGTCATGGCTACATTGGGACCGAACAATTAGATAAACTACAGATCTCAGTTGGGTTAGTAAGAGGCTTTCTGTAGTCTTCAACTGTGGCCGCATGCCCGTTTCTATCTAGGTGCAAGACAGCAGATATATCACTCAGTATTTTCCTGTCTAAATCCAGGGCAAAAATGAACAACTCCCCACAATTTAAAATAACGCAACTCCTTTAGACTATGAACAAAAGTTACTTTCCTGGGTGAAATAGAAATAGCAAATCCCAGGAACCAATAGGCTGTGTCCCATGGGTTTGTAAGAGAAAAAAGGTAGTGGTGTCTTGATTAAGGATTTATTCAAGGAGATGCAGTTCCCAGGTGGCCGGAGGCCATCTCAGATGTGGGCACAAATTCTTGATATTACAATATTATCTACTTTCACATGCTCTGTTTATTTGCTACATAAATCTTGCTGTGTAGTGGGAATTGCTAGAAACACTCTTGGCATCTGATTTTGAATGCAACTCAAGACTTCTGACCTCTTCATCCTACAGGTACCCCTTACTGCCTTGAGAATTATATGATATTTTGCATTTCCATTAATGCATGACATCATAGTCCTATATAGTGAGGACCATAGACAGAGAAGTACGCTGATATATAGTAACAACAAGGAAAATTTTAAAAGATATTTTAGTTCAAAATTTCTGGGAAAAATAAAGTTTCTGCCCCCTTGGCCTTGATAAAGAGCAGAACTGAAAAAAATAAAGAATGATTTCTACATCCCAATATGAAATGCATTAATAAGTATCATGTCTGTATATTGTATTTTATTTATCATTAACAATGATTATTTCTGTTTGATGTGATAAGAGGTGATAATAGAGCATGATTTTTTCTACACCTCCCATGACTCTTTCTTCTCCTTTTATCTCTTCCCAAATTATTCAGATATTTCTTGGTAAAAAGTGAAATAGAATTATCTTGAAAAAGAAAAGTATTCTTTGGAATAGAAAAATTCGTATTTCTCTTTAGATGCATGTTTTTCTTTCCATTTTTCCTTTCCCTTGTATATCTTCCAGTATCTATAAATGTGTAAATGTGCAATCCAAACCCTCCGTCTCTTAAAGAGATTGTCTGTATTTATCATATAAAATTCTATCAAAGTAAAACATCGTTTGAATGTATTTCACACATATTTTAAATACCCACACTAGAAAAAGCTCATTTGCTTATTTCAATGAAATAATATACTTGTTTGCATCATTTTATATTCAATAGTTGTAGAGAATGATGACTTAACTGGTGATAAAAAAAAAAAAAGCAAAACTAGAGAATGTTGAGTCTCACCCCTCAACATTGGAAGTAGGTCCAGCCACAGCTATGAGGGGAAATCTACACAGGTAGGTAGACCCTGATTCCAAGAGAGTCATACAAGTCTGTCCAGGAATAATTGGTGGGTTTCCCAGAACACAAGTAGAGAAGGTTAACAGGATTCTGGGAGCAAGCAATAGGTTGGTGTCTAGGTGGGTAGATGGTTGACGTCAGGAAATTTCATAGAGAACTGCTAAGAGTAATGGAAGACTTCAGTCTCCAAGAAACTGGAGAAATGGACAGGGGACCAAGAGAGAAACAAGCCCTGAGTAATACCATGGACATGAGATTTGAGAGTACTACAGCATAAAGCAGAAATGCAAGTGGTAGGAAATCTGCCCAGTATGCTTTGTTCTTGCCCACAATTGCCCTTCATCCAGACTTCCATCCCCCAAACACAGTACACTTGGAGGGAAAAACATGCCATTGGAGTAAAGCTTTGGAGATATTTATCAATTCAAGGTGAGTTTATGCTGAAATGATAGCAGAAGAGCTATGGTTATCTCTGTGGAATGTCCTCTATGATGACAAGGGAGCCATCTTCCTCTTCACCAGTGCTGTGAGAACAGGGGGCTAAAGACCACGCACACTCCAGAGCAGTGACAGACACTTGGTTAGGAAGCACACTATAAATTGGAACATTTTCAGCCTTTTTATCCCGGCACCAGTTCCTTACTGAAACCTGCATGTCAGCTATAGACCTACAGCCTCTGTTATAGCTCCCTTCCTGTGTAATTCCAGAGAGCATTTAACTGACAAAATTGGCTCATAAACAGTGAGACCTTAGAAAGTTCTCAGCGTGAGTCTTCTCTGTTGCTTATATGTAAAAACTGGGGGACGAGATGGCACCTAAGCAGCAGGGCTGTACAATGAGCTGAAACTGGAAAACCATAGCCAGGAGGACTCTGAGCAGATCTGTTATTTCTTAATCTAATTTTGGTAGTGCTGCAGAGATAAGCTTCCTAAGGTAAGTCCCCATCACACTACTGTTTAAAACCTGGTAACTCTCCATTGCCTGCAGAATAGCTCAAACTCCATAGGCAAGTACTTTATACAATTCAAAGTGTCGCCACTACTTACCTTTCAAGACCACTCAACTATGCTTCTACGTCTTCATACACTTCATTCCTTCAGATATCTTCTGCCTTTCCTTCCCAAAGGCCTTCCCACCCGTGGACATCCTCTTCATCCTTTATTGCCAGCTCTAAGCTATACCAGTCACCAGTTGTCCAGATTTGTCTTCAAATACACACCCACCCACACGTGAACATACGTAACCTACTGAGATATTGAAGTGTACCCAAAGTCCTATGATTATTTTTTTCCTTTTGAATTATAAGAAAGATTTAGGTAAATAAAAAAGTTATTTTATGGAACTAGCATATTGAATAGGTAGATAAACTTGTCAGCTGCTTTTTATAGTTGATAAATTGTTGATTGCAGAATTTATCAAAAATTAAAAAAATTTTTCATGTTATATTATTTCAGGTTCTTTTTTTTTGGAAGATCTAATTGATTCTATTCAACAATTCATGAATTGGGCAGCATCCCATCCAGCAAGTAGAAAGGAGCTCCAGTTATTTCAGTTTTTTGACATAGATCTTGCATAGTGAAAGGATGTGTTATGTTATGTAAATGTCATGCTTTAATTTAAGCTTTATTCCTACATTTTTTACCATTAGCCAGAAACCAAACTGTAAATATGAAATCAATTTCCATTCAGCATAGTTGGAAATAAATTATCATGTATTCAATATTTAGGAGGAGAAAAGTTTTATTATACAAATTATAAGTGTGTTTTCTTAAGGTCATATGTAAGAAGCAATGACAACAAAATGGGAACAAATAGGTTAGGCTGGTGGGTGAACTTGCTCAACTCCAACAATAGCATTAACAAAATGAGAGGGCTGGTTTTCAAATGGAGCTAATCATTAAGAGGGAGAAGTAAGAAGAACTTTCCTTAATTAATTATTTTGTTCAAAGTTTAAGCTTGGCTGATTTTACACTTAGGGTGGGAGTGTCTCTGTTTCCTCAGAGGCAAACAAACCGACTGAAAAAATACACAATTCAGTCAATCAATACTTTGGATGGTGATGCTAGCCAATTACTGAGAATAATGTGTGACTGAGTTTCCTGGCTTTTTATGCATTGATTAATCTTTCGGAAATTTATTTGACTTTCTAGCTATGTAAGTGGGATTTTTCCTCTAGACATTCAATTTATTTATTTTTTTTAGTTTCACGAGTAAAATAGCCTGCTTATACTGAAGTAAAATATTAAGTTTAGAAAGTGAGTTGGAATGCTCAAATTTGGAGGTATCTTTTTGATAAAGTGTATCATTAATGTTTTGCAATTTTTCTACATCTGTAAAGTTTTATCCTTAGTACCTTAAAATCTCCTAGGAGCTGTAAATTGTCCACTCTGATTAGCACTTGAAATTTGGAAATACAGATGATTGTATGTGTGAGTGTAGAGGGCTAAAGAACACTTCTGGTCCAAATAATCAGATTTTCAAAAGTTTCCATAACTGCATGTGTAATGCCACTTGACATTGCATAACGTAATGTTCAAAAGAGTAGCCAAAGAAATTAAAACAGAACTTCAGTATTGAATTGGGTCTCTTGAAGAACATGAAAGTGGGGCTGTTTCATTACACATAGTGATGCTTCTCAAAAGTTTCTTTCCTCGCTCTCTTATCCTCCCTTCTCTTCCTTTGTACCTTGTGGCTGCTTCAGAATTCCTCATACACCAAACCTCCAAAACGTTCTCCCAGTAAACAACAGGCGTGACCTTTTTGCCTGTTGCCTCCTTTCTCTCGGTTCTTTATTATGAGGCTCTACATCTCTTCTCCAGATTCTAAATCACAAAGAGTCCTCAGGCTGGGCTGACAAAGACAGAGCTCTTCTTAGAGAGAAAGCGAAGGGAAGAAACTGGTCAAGGATTTTCTTTCTTTACTTTAAAGGAGTAGAGTGAATGATTTCAGGAGAGGAAGAGGAAAAGACCTTGAAAAACTCAAAATTAATAAATTGTGTCTTTGTTATATAAACTTGGGGGATTTGAGAGAAGTGGAAGCCCATGTTTATGTTCATAGTTATAAATTATTTTTTTCCTTAAAACATTCATTTATTTTACTAAGGCCCCCAGTGGTGTCTCTTTTTCTGACGTTATTAGCAAAACAAAAGGAGCTAAGAAGAAAGAGGAAGGAAGGGAAGAAAACTAGAGAGGGAACCTTGAAAACCAAAATTAGTTAAACCTCATTCCCACAAATTACTGGAAGGTCACAATTCCTCTGCTTAAAGTGACTAGCAATTGCTTCTTTTATTCATTTAACAACCATTTCTTGAGTACCTACTATGAGTCAGGCACTGAGTAGTCTTCCTGCTGCCTGAGATTTAAATGCTGGACGAATTTCATTTTTCTTAAAGGAAACAAAGTGAAAGCATGGAAAAGACGGATGCCATATTTTAGATATTCTATGGGATATAGTTATTTGTCCCAATATGGTTATTCTTCCCCTTGCTTCACCTTAATTTATGAAATTTGATTTAAATGATTATGGAAAGTACATGTCTCAACAGCACCATCAATCATTTTTCAAAGTTTAAATAAACAGTCAAAGCAGTGGGTTAGCAAAGATGCCACTTGTTTTGTGGAGACACGCCACCTGAGTCAGTAACTAGGGTAGTTTTGAGACTATCTTAATGACATATTCCAGTAACGCTTCCCAATAGGGTCTCTTACCTGAACAAAATTTGATTTTATGAATAGCTTAAGGAGAGGGTCTTCGTTAAGGTTTATTTCACACAGAAAACAAAAGTAACAACTTCTGATATAAATTTCTACCTGTGAAAAGCAGGCGAAGAGTCCTTACCAAAGAGATTAGCAGAACACACGAAGTTTTGCATGTGTCCATCAGTCAGACACACAACCTCCCACTTAGATACCATGACGAATCGCACCAGTGCCCTGGCTGAGTATTCCAATATATTCAGTCCAGCTTCTGTGACTTTAGAGACGGCCTTGGAGGGATGTGGAATTTAATTACATTGCATGTAAGGGAGCACTTTTGTTGGGTACTCAGTGCTATGTCTGGCTCCTAGTAGGTGCACAGTTCATAGTGGTGGTGGTGGTGGTGGGAGTAGTGGTAAGGTAGTAGTTATTTGCTTTTAAAAATAATAGTAGTTATTCAGAGTCTGATAGAAAAATGTAAATGGCTTGTTCTCTTGTGTAGTGAGCATTTCACTTGATATGCACTCAAGGTTTATCAAAATGAATTGAATTCTCATCCTTGTATATCAGGTTGTATTGATTCATAATATGCCAGTAAATCCTAGAAATCATGTAATATTCAGAGAGTTCAGGGTAATGAGCCTCTGGCTTCTTTGTACTCACTACAGTAGTACTTATAAACAGCCATGTGAGAGCAAGGAAAGCATTTATTTCAGTTGTTATAATTAATTCTTTTCTTGAAGTCTGTTAATGACCAGCAGTTGATGATTTAAAGAAATCTGTAAACAAAAGACCACTCGGCTTCACTCGCCACGGGCATCTGTATACTCCCATGTAGAGTCCAAGATTCTTCAAAAATTCTTTTTGGTTGTAAATGAACATATGACAGGATAAACTTGGTTTTGATAAACTCCACTTAAAGGACCCCTCGTGTGGTCTTCTGCATTTGCGGAAACCAACTCAGACCCATGCAGGTTATTTGCGACATGGACACCATTGTTTTTCTGACAGTGGATTTCCAGTTACCTTGGTCGGGTTATAGGAGTTTATGAAGAAGGAGCTTGACTGAGCCATTAACTTTGTGCTGCAGCACCTGGAAGTGAGGAGTGAGGCTGAACCAGAGGTTCCACCCGTCCCCAGAGACTGACCAGTGAGCAAAGGGCGTCGTGGCTAAGAGGCAACCGAGAGCAGAGTGACCGAGCACCATGCAATGCCGAGACCACGTCAGGCACTGCTGTTTCCACTATCTTATTATATGAACTTGAGGAAATCACTTACACTTTCTATACCTAAGTTAACTCATCTTTACTATAAAGGAGGAAGGTTGGAGAAAGTATCTTCTAAGGTACTTTCAAGCCAAAGAATTCTGAGGTTCTGTTCCTCATTCATGTGGCCATTTGTCAATTGTTTTCTCTCTCTCTGTTACACACTCAGTTGAAGACTTGGGCAACAACAAGAATACGTTTGGCTACTACCACGTTAGCCTGACTAATGATTCTCCTTTTCACAGAGAGACAAATACAGACCCATTATACAGGCTGATAACTGCTATGCTTTACCTCATCACATTCAAGTCAATCACAAACAGACTACTTTAAAATCCAGTACATTAAAAAACAAAACGTGGAGTCCCAGCTATGTATCCAGCACAGTGTTAAGCACTGGGGGCATAGCTTTGGCTAAAATAAACACAGTTCCTGCCTTCAGTGCAGCTTTGAGTCTTGAGGGGTGGCAGACATTAGACAGATAATCACACATATAAATATTACAGTTGAGACCACTCCTGTGAGGGAAAAGTTGAGGGTGCTTTGCGGGTGTATCCTGGTGGAACCTAATCTCACCCAAAGGGACAGGAGTCCTTTTGTGTGACTAAACTTACCCAAAGCTTAACATCAGATGTTAAGGTGATACTATAATTGTCCGAGAAGTTAAATAATATCAACTGAACAAGAGTCTCTATTTTGTCAACAAAGAGCACTACGTACTTACGGAAAAAAATCCACTGTTCACGATGGTGGCGGGGGGGGGGGGGGAATGACAATATAATCTTACACCCTTTTTATTTTTATTGACATTATTTCCAACAATTTGTGCCACTGGACAAAAGTAGACTGAATCCCCAAATAGGGAAAATCACAGCCATTGTTTCTCAAGCTTTAGTCCTCACAACACCTTCGTAAATTTTGCCATAGCTGTGTATCACCTGTACTGTAAATTACTAATCTTTTTCCTTAAATTGATTTAAAAGATGCTTTACTTGGATTGACTCATCCAAAGATATCCATAAATTAGTGCAAAAGTTTTAATATGCTAGATCGTTTAACTTTTACAGTGAATGTATATCTATTCAAATAAAACTTGATCATCTGTATATCTCCTAACATTATCTTGAGTACCAAAATTTGGGAAACATTGACCACACCCTGTAGCCCTGTACATAAATACAGACACAAACTTTAGCAATGGAATAAGTCTTCAATGAATGTGGATGATGTGAAAGCCCACTTAGAGTCAACATCTACGCCTTTCAGCAGTTTTCTTAAATTTCCGTCATGAAGCCACCTGTGATTTCCAGTGGATTCTAATTTAATCAATAAAAAATCATGAAGTGCCAACTGTGTAATATGATTTCTAAATACAGTGACCTCTGATCACTAAAGTTTTGGAAATTTGGAGGGATTTTGATTTGACATGAAGACTAAGAACATTTTGTACCTCCAGTCTAAGAATATCCATACTTAATATAACTTTGCAACAACATGTTGGAATATATAGTTTCTCATAAATGTAATTCAAAGCCTTTGCCATGGCAGTGAGAACCCTTGGGAATCCTGATAGCAGAAATGTCATTTATGGTGGTTATCACCCATGTGATGGAAGCACAGGTATTTAAGAAGAGGGTGCAAGCCAGAAAAAGAATTTAATTTTCACCTCTGTGGAATGTTAGCTTCACTCTGCAATATTCAGAAATAATTATTCATGTAAAATAAGATAATTTCTTGAATTTTCAATACAGATTCCTCCTTTCTCTGAACAAGTTAATTATGCTTTAGCTCTTTCTCCCAAATACTATAACTAAAAGTAATTTTTTTGAGTCATAAACTTTGTAGGATGGGTTACGTCTTACATAGTGATGCACTTTGGATTTAACAATAATTTAGAGATTACTGTTTTCTAATTACTTGAAAGCAAAGAAAATCAATTATATTTGGCTTTTCAGGGATTTAGGTTTCTGCATTAATAAATCACCAGAGATTAAGGCATGTAGAACAAGGGTTTATCTGTGTCTGGGAACCAAGTTTTCCTGAAAAGTGTGCAAACTATTCTTAAAAGAGGAGAATTAAAGTGAGCAGTGTGCTTCACAGATAGGAAAATATACCTGCCTTGGCTGATAAAGGTTGGCTGCAGCAGTCTTCTCTGTACCAACCAATGGGAGATGCCAAAATCAATTAGGATGAATGCTGGACTATGGCAAGGGGGTGGGTGTATTGGTTGCTGTCAAAGCCCTATAAACTGGGTCTGAATGACATGTCATGGTTTCTTCCTGTTTATTTTATATAAAGTTATTTAAAATCTAAAATTGTCAGAAAGATATTTCAGGCCGCCATATTGATTTCCTTATCATGTTCTGATTTCACGCTTATTGCCCATAGCATATACATACCAGGAATTCCACTTGTAACTGAACTGTGCAGCTTAATTTTAGTTAAAAGATTGTTCTATTGGCATTTGTGACAGATCTGAGAATTATGGGGAAATTTACAACATGGATTGCTTTTCTTTCAGAGTAGCTCTTATTTCCTAACTGTAAAATATTTAGTATGCATTCAAAAAGCTCTCGTCCCACTAATTATCCAGTACTTATTCAACGCCAGGAAACAAAGATTTGCACATTTCATATGTGCCTTAAAGTTGTGAGTTAGTAAACTTTATGTTATAGGGAATCCACCCAAACAGTTATTTTATAATGTAAATTAACCTCTATATGTTAGTGTAGTGGATAGAATGCAGATCTTGGAAATAGAAAACCTGGGTTTTAGTTGTACTTTAAAAATTGTATGAATCACTTCACCTTACTAGGGTGCTATTATCTCGTATGTAAAAAGAGGGCAACATGGTATATGGAGACAATCAAGGGCTTTAAATCAGAAAACAGAGGCATGAGTCCTGTATTAGACACCTGCTAGCTATGTGACCTTTGGTGAGCCACCTAACCTCTCTGGACCTCATTTTCCTCATCTCTAAATTTGGAGTTGTAGCTTAGACTTCATTGAGTTGCCATGAAGGTTAACTGAAATTTCAAAGTTCTAAACATTGTGTCTGGCCCATAGTAGGAACATAAGACTTGATGGATCCCATTCCTTTATCTCTAACTTACTGAAATCCATCTCTGGCATATTTAAAATGAAATGCCATATATAATTTCCATTGCTAACGTTCATATAAGTACACATAGATATCAACATAAAAATAGCTATACATAAAAGGAGATTGCTAAACCTACTTACCAATTTTGTAACAGGAACTAAGAACTCAATCATAGGCATTTTGCTTAATGTTATCACCTGGCAGACAAGGCTTCTAAATTTTTCTAATGTCAGTATTTATTATGAATCTTGGAATATAAGAAAGGATTTTATTTAGTATATATATATATATATATATATATGTATATGACACAACAAAAAAAATGAGAGTGAAGATTTTCTTTGAATAATATTTTCTATTTTATTTAACATGAGTTCAGTAATTTGTTTCCTGCACCACACCCCAACAGTGAATGTGAAAAGATATTCCAGTTTTGTCAAGTGGCCTCAGTTTTTGATGACTATGACCCTTTCAGTTTACTCTCTCTTTTAGAGCAAATGAGACATTTCCTCTATGTATATATAGTGCCCTATACGTATTTGTGAGAAACATACAAATAAAAGTGGGAAAAATTAGTTTCCATGACATCCTTTATGTGAAAATGTGAAAATAATGTGAAAATAAACTCCATTTCCTATGTTTAACCTAAAATCTCGATGTCCAATAAAAGCTTCTTTACTCTTGATTCTGACTTAACATGAAGATGAAGAGTAAGATCATTAGCCTTTTTATGTTCGAAAGCATCAATCATGTCACAGCCTCTTTGGCCAAAAAAAAAGAAAAAACAAAAGAGAAAAAAAAGAGAGAGAAAAAGAGGAAGAGGGTCTTTATTAACAATTATGTGGAATATGGCTGTAAGTTTTGCAAATAGTATGAAGTTGGAAACTATGGGAAATTAACCAGACTATTAATTAATATGTTTTAATGTCAAATAAAATAATGACACTTTATTGGAAACAGTGACTAAAGAGCAGCCTCTTCTCATCTCAGTATACATAGGTTCTCAAGGGCCAACTGGCACAGCTGCCAGCGCGTTGTCCTCGGCATTCTGCAGTATTCTAAACTGGGTGCCAGGTCTGTGAAATCCTGTCTAGCAGCTCCTCTTTGTAGCATGTTACTAGACCTGTGCATCTCAAAGATGGCACTGAATTTACTAGCAACTTTCATAGATAACCCCCTTCTATTCCTAAGGGAAGTTTCCCAGCATATAGGCTTAAAAAAAAAAGTGATAATAGCTGGAAATGCAGTACAGATGGTTGTAACTTAATATAATGGCAACATGGGAAATCAGATGGGCAAGGAGGTACATGTAACTTGAAGGTAAAGAAGACATTTCTCAGTACTCTGTCTCCTTTAACTTTGCCCAGTCAATCTTCCTTTACAACCTTTTAATTGCTAGTATGGTTCTCCTATGGCCATATGTAAATTCCTTCCTGGTTTCATTTACCATGGAATCCAAAACTGTATACAAAGTAGTCTGCAAAATCCTGGATGTCATATATTCTGAGATGATGGGAGAATTATCACTATTATAAAGTGAGAGCCTGTAATGTTACATTATACTTAAAGGACAGGAGTAAGTTTCCAGATTTCCCAAGTCTTTGAATATGAGCGTTTGTCCTTTTGAAGAGTCACCAAGTGGGAGGGCTAAAGAATCCCTAACATGATTGTCCTGTAATACCTGAAATTGTCAGGAGATTGCTCATTAACAAAAAGATCACTTTGGGCGCTCTGGGCCCAACAAGAGTATTCATAGGCCGCCATTTCTGCCTGCAGAGTGTCCTTTCACAAATGCTATTCACCAGGGGACTGGCTTGTACATTACCTTTCTTGGGAAGGTAGACTGCTAGTAAAGTTATCTGGTTGGTGATTATTAGCTAGAAGACTATTAGATACTCATGGCTTAATCCCAAAAGTCATTGTGAGATAATGTTCCTAACAATTTGCTAGTGTCTTGGGAGCTGGGGGAGGGGAAGGGCAGGCACGTATGAAGATACAGTCACTATGAGTTATGGTTCTCCACATTTCAAATTCTTATAATTTGCAAAGCAGGACCTACTAAGAATATTGAAGTGAAATATGCCTCATACACTTTCTTTATGAAAAGAAGGCGCTCAGTAAATATTAAGGATGAATGATTGAATAACCTGCTGCAACCTGCTGTTGGAAAAACCAACCAACAAGGCAAAGATACTGAACAAAAGGGCAAAGAAGCTCAGTTAGAAAGGGAGTTTTGCCAGTGTTTCTGCTAACGTTGGGTCCAGATGAGCACTGAAAGTAACAGGTACTGACAGCAGAGATGACAAGACAGAAACAAGCTTCCTGACACCTTTTTGAAGTGTTTTTTTCTCCTTTTCCTACTAGCTCCATGCTGACGTTTCTGATGTCAATAAATATAAATTTTTATAACAGCCTCTGGGGAAGAGAATAGAGGCCAATGCAAGAAAGCTAACTTTCAAATATCCAGTAACTGTTCTGCAGTTTTATTATTGTGTGATTAGATCCATACAGTAGAAAGTGTAAGTGGCTACCATTCTCTTTATAGACTTACTTTCAAGACAGTGTAACACACACTTCAATTCCTGCCTCATATGTATACATAGAAGCCATCCAGCTATCCATGAATCACTTCTCAAGGGTCTTCTTTGTGTTCCATTTGAACTTATTTAGAAAGTTGAAGAGGCCAGCTCATTCAAGAGACCCCACATTCTAGTTAAGCAAGAGTATCCAGGCTTCATATTCTGATACTTTCTCTTACTTTTTAGAGACCCTTGCAGAAACTCATTAGAATCTTATCTTATTCATCTAAGTACTCATTAAGACTTTGAATCTCTGAAATTATATAAAGTATACACCCTTCATCCAATTTTAGGCTTCTTCAGAGCTTTCCATCAGGAAACAAGTCACAAATTGTTTTATGGGTTTTTTTTTTTTTAAGTAATTGACACCTTTGTTAAAAATCCCGTGCTTCAGAATGTGGTTTTGTTTAACATCAAGCACACCAGCTTTAGAGTCTGATAGGCTGGGTTCAGCTTCCAGTTCTGCTACTTAAGAGCTCTGTGACCTTGGGCAAATTATTTGATCATTTTAATCCTCGGTTTCCTTATCTGTTAGAAAACTCTTTTGATTACTGTTAGAATTCAATGAGATGTTGTTTATGAGTGTCAACATAAAGAAAGCACTCAGTAAAGGATGCTATTATTTTTAGATTTTCTTGAGTAGTTTTAGGAAATTCCAATTCAATTTGCCAAACACCGTTTCCCCCAAGCTAATTGGCAAGGGCCAATTCACCAAATTTTCAGTCCAAAGAAAAATTTACTTTAAACTGTTAGACAGGTATTTTAAACTAGGTCTAGGACAGGTGGGTGCAGCCAGAGGTGGGAGTTGAGGCAAGAATAAGGTCAGACAGGAGAGCTCAGGTGGGATGGAGACAGGTGGGAAAGCCAGAGGCAGAACCTCCAGAAGTTCTAGGCATCTGAAGTTTGAAACACGCCAAATTGGATCTTAGCTAAACCCAGCTGATAAGCCAGTGGGAGAGGAGGCAGAAACCATGTGGTGAAATTAACGCTTGGAAAAAAATTTGGCAAATCGGTCATTTGACAAACTAATTTTTGGTGAATGTGTTTTGTATAAATTAGCCATTTAGCAAATTGATCTGCTTTTCTATGAGGCCTATTTTTATAACAAGTGGAGAAGAATTAACATTTTGAATTTATCTTACAAAAACACATGTTCAGAGGCAATCAAATTGTAAGTTAATGTATGTACATCAACTTTGTAATACAAAATAAATTTTTCACCTCACCCAAAGTTTTCACGTGCTTGGATCTTCCTCAGAATGTGCTTTGAACAATTCGCAACAAAATAAATTATAATGGATTCAAATTTTAATCATGCAAAACAAGCTTGTCACAATTCTAGATATGAGGATAAATGGTAAATAGAAAGAACACTGCATCACTTCTTTCCCAGTAACTATTTTACCAGCTTAATAACAGCTAAATGGGAGTTGATGAGTAAATAGAGCTATCATTCTTCAGGTTAATCTTAATGCCTTTCCTTGTAGCTCTCTCCATACTGGTTCCACATTTCTTTATGGAACCTTAATCACTTGGGTTGCAAATAAGCAATACTATATGATTTAATAATTTGTCTCACATGAGATCCAACACACCTTCCAACAAAGCATGATATTGTCTCACTCTAAAAAATATCCATTCCCTAAAAGATGTGAAAATCTCCTGATTCCTATAGGAATTTAAACCTAACAAATTGCACACAGCACACCAAATAAGCATTTAGAGAAAATTTTCTAGAGCTTGAGTACCCTTTCAACTGGACATATCAAAGCCTAAATGTGTTCCTCTTCCGCTGTCATCTCATTCCCTCAGGCAGAAAGATGCCTGAAGTCGTCTCTTCTCTGTGAATTGATAAAACTTCAAGCAAATGACAGTGGGAACCAGCTGTGAAAAGCTTTTGAAATTTTGTCAGAAAGTTTTACTTGGAAAGTGACTTGCTTTGAAAAATTAATCCCAGATTCTGAATAGTGTAATTCACTCATTAATTTGATTTTTCAGTTTTACTGTCATTCATAGTATTGAGGCAGGGTAAGTGCCACAGTGAGGATGGGAAAATCAGCTAAAAAGGTTAATGGACCCGTTGGATGGTCATTGCCGCAGAACATGCTTGGAAAGATGGAGGCATGGCTGTAAAGGAGCTTGCACTTATTTGGGTGTGGTAGAAACACAATCTAAACATTATATGTTTATCCACATAATATTTTCCTTTACGTAAATCAGCGCTAAATCTGAGAATTATCTGAAAGTAGGAAAACTTATTGAAGTTAATAAATTGTCATTTCTTTTACGTTTAAATATAAAATGTGAACACTTCAATGAATTTTTCAAATATTATTATGACTATATTCAAAAGCAAATTGTCATTATCTAAATAATTTCAAATATGTGAATGTCCTTTGTCCTGAGTCTTTTGAAATCCCGTTCTGTGAGCTGTCTTTGTATTTAACATACTTTTTGAGATCCACTTTTGCGGTAAACTTGGTAGATCTTTTATTAGAGCTACATTTCTAGTAATTTAAGTACTGATTATCCCCAGGGGGGAGTATTCAGTCAGAGTGACTGGTAAACATGTTACAGGTGACTTTAGGATTAAATCTCGTCTTGGGACAGAAAGCTCCCATTTATATTTTTAATTAAGTGCAGGCTTCTGTCCTTTATTTGAACCTGAGAAGTATCATGTAGCAGGAAGTTTCAGTTGAGCAGCACACCGCTGTTTTCATGCAGTTCCACTTTGCAAACCAGGCAGAGAATCAACACAAGATGTGCTTTTAGTCTGTGGCCTCTGCATAGTGTCTTTAAGCTCCTTTGTAACATTTATTTTCATTCCAGGACCTTAGGCAAACTTAGGAGAAAATGGAAATATTATTAAGAAAAGAAATACCACATCATCAGAATCTCATTAATTTATGATTCTGCTGATGAGTATACTAAGTGTGAAGAGCTGAAGAACAGAGTTCAGCACCCAGGAGACATAAAAATGGAAAGATGAAGCCCCTGCCCTCCAAAAGTGTATCAGCTAGGAGACTGGGGAAGACCAATGCTATCCTCAAATAACCATAATGCCAAGTAGATACACTAGGTTGTGCCATCTAGCGGCTCAGAGGAGGAGCAATCGCTCACTCTCCTGTGAACGGAGAAACAGTCATCTGGAGAAAAATTGCTCCATGCTTCATCTGATGTTGGCTTGATTCTTTAAAAAGCACTGTTTGAGCTGAGTCCCTCTGAATATGTTTGCCAACATTCTGTTCCTGGCTCTTTTCTTTTTATTTCTTTTTGACCATCTTTCCCTTCAAGTCACCCCTATGGTTCATACTATCACTCCTAAAGAGACGAATTCCAAATACTACGCTGATTTTTCTCCTAAATTCTACCTCTTTGTTTCCTGGTCATCTCAGTCATTCTAGCTCAAACTCTTCAGATTCATGGAGCCCAAAGTGAAGTCACAATCGCCCACGTCAAATCTAAACTGTCACTATTTTTGTTATTATTTCTGTTATAGCCATGACCATCTTTCTGGTCACCCAGGCTTCAAAGTGGAGCTTCATCCTTGACTTCTCTCTAGACCTTTCTTCCAGCTCCTCCCTGATCTCTCCCCTTGCCATTAGTTAGTTGAAAAGGCCCTCTTGACCCCAGCTCCAGTATGTGGCTTACCTTCCCACTCTACATGACATCCTCACTGCCTGAAATTAGATAGTTGGACATCATGCGTTCTATGCACAGTGTCCACCCACGTTAATTCACTCATCAAATATTTGCTGGGTATCTATTATATGTAAATCACCATGAGGTTTCAAGGATACAAAAATGAAAAAGAAACTGGAAGAGTTTCTTTTTTTAAATTTTTTTTTAAAGATTGGCATCTGTTGCCAATCTTGTTTTTTTTCTTCTTCTCCCCAAAGCCCCTAGGAACATAGTTGAATATTCTAGTTGCAGGTCCTTTTAGTTCTGCAATGTGGGACACAGTCTCAGCATGTCTTGATGAGCGGTGCTAGGTCTGTGCCCAGGATGCAAACTGGCAAAACCCTGGGCTGCTGAAGCAGAGTGCATGAACTTAACCACTTGGCTATGGCGCTGGCCCCTGGAAAAGTTTCTTAGAAGACAAGAACTCTGTCTAATGAGAGATGCACATAATTAAACTATTTTTAAAAAACAGTGTGACAAGAGTACCATCTCTGCTTGGGGCATGAGGGGACATGTCCCAAAAGAAGTGACCCTTGAATTTTAAAGAATGAGTAGAAGTTAACCAAGCACAAAAGGAAGAAATGGCATTTCCAGATGAAGGATGAATAGGGACAAGGGCGTATGTTAGCTTGGGGATCTATGCAGATTGAGATTTATCAGTCAGTTAGTGACCCATCTCTTCCTTCTCTGAACTCCTTTAGGACTTGGAAGCTACTCTGCCTTGTTTTATGGTTATTGTAGTACTTGCCAGCTCCTGCCTAGATTACCGGTATTAAGGTAGAGACCATACCTCAGTTGTTTTTGAACTCACTATAGCACTTGTACCCAATAATGGCCCTAAAGATGCCCATATCGTAATCCCTAGAAATGATGAATATATTCCCCCACGTGGCAAATGGGGAGATTATTCTGAATTATCTGGATGGGCCCAATGTAATCACAAGGATCCTCATAGGAGGGAGACAGGAAGGTCAGAGTCAGAGGAGATGTGGGGACAGAAGCAGAAGTCAGAGCAGTGTGATTTCTGACTTTTGAAAATGAGGGGATCTTTGTGTACCAGGGAATGTGGACAACCTCTCGAAGCTGCAAAAGGCCAGGAATGGATTCTCCCTCAGAACCTTCAGAAGCAATGCAACTCTGCCAGCACATTTTAGACCTCAGACCTGTAAGATAATGAAATTGGGTTGTTTTAAGCCACTGAGTTTGTGATAGTTTGTTACAAAAGCAATAGAAAACTGATATAATGTTTAATATTCATGAATATTGTATAGTTCATGACATGACAATATTTTCCTCTACATTAGCATGACAGTAGCAGAGTCATCTTTTTAAATTTTTGTATAGAGAATCCTAAATGTAACAACCGTTAGATTGTGCTCATTTGATAAAATAAGTGGAAAATTTTCATCATACAAGTTTTAGTCATCAAAGAAGATTAAAAAAGAAATCTGATGAGAAATTCCAGGTATTGTGATAAGGCCACTTTCATCAACTAATGATATCCCTTCCTTTGGAATACAGTCCCAGAAGATTTCTTTGGGTACAATTATCAGAAAATGTGAGGGCCTGGCCCAGTGACATAGTAGTTATGTTCACACGCTCTGCTTTGGCGGCCTGGGGTTCATGGGTTCAGATCCCAGTGCGAACGTACACACCGTTCATCAAGCCATGCTGTGGCAGCATCCCACATACAAAATAGAGGAAGACTGGCACAGATGTTAACTCAGTGACAATCTTCCTCAAGCAAAAAGAAGATTGGCAATGGATGTTAGCTCAGGGAAAATCTTCCTCAGCAAAAAAAAGAAGTGAATTTTTACTGAAGTTCCCACAAAATATTATTCTACATTTGTCTTTAGCTCCATAGAGTACAAAGATAATACTTGGTGTGCATTGCAAATCTTTCAGTGTTTTCAAAGAAGATCCATAATCCATTTTGATAGGTGTTGGTAGACAATGATGAAGCATGGTATAGAATGGAAACATTCAGCAGCCAGGGGTCTCAGAGGGGCCTCAGAGCACACTCACACGTGTCACTGGCAGGTGGTAGAAACAAGCACTTAGGGGCCCTCAAGCCTATACAGGACATTGGCCTAGGAACGGAGCCACCCAGAATTTAGTCCTAAGCTTAAATGACTTATGCTGATGCAAGATTGCAAGCACAGTCAATCCTCATTATTTGAGGATTCTGGGTTTGCAAATTTGCCTATTTGTTAAAATGTATTTGTAACCCTAAAATCAATACTTGTGGCATTTCAACAGTCATATGTGGACATGCACAGAGTGGCAAAAATTTGTGTCACCCAAGGCATGTGTTCCCGCTGAGGTCAAAGAGGCCACACTCTGCCTTCTTGTTTCAGCTCTCCTACAGAGGTGACTGGAGGAGGGAGACGGTAGCGGGCAGCACAGTGTAGTGCAGGAAGCTCTGGTTCTGGGGCCAGTTGGATGAGGTTAGAGTCCCAACTCTGAGACCTGTTATGGGGCAGTCTCAAGCAAGTCACTTAACACTTCTGAACCTTGCTTTCTCTTTTGTAAAATAAAGAAAAGTGGAATCAGGGCTGGCCCAGTGGTGTAGTGGTTAAGTTCACACACTCTGCTTCAGTGGCCCAGGGTTCACGGGTTCAGATCCTGGGCACAGACGTATGCACTGCTTGTCAAGCCATGCTGAGACGGCGTCCCACATACAAAATAGAAGAAGATTGGCATAGATGTTAGCTCAGCAACAATCTTCCTCGAGCAAAATGAGGAAAATTTGCAACAGATGTTAGCTCAGGGCAAATCTTCATCATCAAAAAAGAGAAAAGTAGAATCTACCAGAATCAATTGTTTTTAGGATTTTAGGTTACAATATATGTGGGATATATGCACGCACGCACATTCACACACACACACGTTTCCCCTAGGAACAATGGTTCCGTGTTCATTAATTCAGTGTTTGTGGTGACTATAGAACATAACTACCACAATAATGAGAATCAACCATACATTTCAGTGTCGAATATTTTTGAGAGCAGCTGGAGCTGGGCATGATGCTACTTAGAAGACGACCGTAATTAACCTCAGTTGGAGGTGTGTGGGCTGAACTCATGCCTTAGTGACACAGGGCAGCTGTATACCACACCCTAGTACGATGATTCTCTCTTGTAGAAACAATAATGGACAAAATAATGAATTTCATCTACTGTATTGTATTCTTTTCTGTCATTATGTAAGCAAAGTACATTATTTGCTTATTTATTTGTAGCAAGTTAGAAGTTTTACTGTTACAGTATTACATTTCAGAGATGCAGATAAAAATTATACAGAATTCATAGAGATTTAATCACTTTATCACTCCTCACTTTCCTCAAAGAAGTTTATTTCTTTATGCAAACCAAGGCTTCACCCCACAACGTTTATCTATTATGAAACTGAATTTTTGTTTTCAAGGCTCTTTCAACAAGGATTTGTTAAGCACTGAGCTGAGTGCTGTGGAAGATTCAGATATAGAAGGTACTTTTTCTTCTCACCAAAGCATTTTTACTGTTCCTAGGGAAACTAAGTGAACATACAGAAAAGAAAAGGAAAAGTATATCATCAAATATATGCAAGTACATTGGAGTCTATATATTTAGTAGCTAACTTAAAGCGTTCCAAGAGAATTTAGGGAAACTGCAAAGCAGAATTTCAGCATTTGGAATTTTCCTTGATTTTCATTCATGTTCTAATTAAAATTATAAGTACTTTTCTCTCTTCTATCAATGTGATTGATTCCAAACATTGGTAAAGAAAAAGAAAACAAACACCCCAGACGCCACCAATGTCTATAACAAAAATTGTTCCAAAGTTTCTGCACAGAGTCAATAAACTCTAGCTTGGTGGGTTAAATGAGCCATGTGAAGCTATACATTCAGAATTTTCTGCACCTTCTAAGAACACAGTGTAAAACGTAGAGGGACTGCCTCTTGTAGTAGAGTGAGAAGTGCCTGATCAGTGTTTGCAGTTATGCTTTGTATGAAAGCTACTAGAGTCCGTTTGACAAATCACCTCTCTCAAGGGCTAACTGTGTGGTTAAGTGATTGGTTATTCTCCTGGTTCACCTCCTTTCCCCTCATCTGGCATATCATCCTTGTCTCCTTTTCCCATTGTGTAAAGAAAATATGGAACAACCTCTGTACTAAGTTTTTTGTCAAACACGTTATTGGCCTGATTGTGGATGAAAGAGAAAGATGCGTAAGAGTCACTGCAGACAGGATGTCTGTTCTGGGCTTGTTCCGGTAAACACAAACAAAAACCTAACTGACTTTAAATAAGGTTTGGGGACTGCGTATATTCATTCTGAACCCCTTGGCATTGGTTCTGGGTTGCCACACCAACCCACAGCTATCCCAGGGTTCATTTATTGGTCAGGCACCAAAGTGCTCCAAGCATCCTAGAGAGTTCCCCTTTTGAGAATAATTTTTAAATGGAACCTTAGAGGGGTAGAAAAAGCTGAGCCTACTAAAGTGAGTCAATGTTACACACACACACACACACACACACCCATTCGTTAAAAACAAGTTGTCCCTTTAAATTAAATGAAATAGGACAGTTACTGCTACTGCTCTGGAATTGTCCCATATCAGAAGGCCTAAAATTTCTAATTATGTCATTTAACTAAACTCTCAGGAATTGAATCCTTTTCAATTAGAGCCTATTTTCTTGAAATTGCACATTTAGATAAGGGAGCTGAGTCCTTTTACCAAAGTACTTCATGCTTGTGGAGAAACGCCAGGTTCAATAATTTATCACCTGGATACCGCGTGCTTTGAAGTTGAGGACATGGTAACGGTGGTAATGACACGGTAAATTATGTTGCCATGGCATGACGGCCTCCAATGGCTGCTCGGGTTTCAGCTCTGTGGACTTCACATCTTTATCAGGACGTGGCTCAGAGGGGCGTAACGCGTTAAAATTGTTTGATCTCGTGGAATTTAACAGTTTGTTCCTTGGATTCAGGCATCCATGATGATCTTTTAGATACCATAGGAAATCCTAAATATGGCAGATCTTTAAATATTAAGGTGTTTTGTAATCAATCTTAGTCATTCTCACACTGTATATTTGAGAAGAGTGAGTGTTTTCCATCTCTAATGGGAGATGTTAGAAGTTTCACGCTTGTGGGAGTACGTGTGTGGAAGAGATATTTCATTGGAGGTAATTGATGCTTAGTAAATGAGATTTTTAAGATTTATTATAAACCAAAAAAGCACTCCCGGTGTAGTCTAATTTTACACATTATCATGGTCCAAGAATCTACGTTCACATAAATTTTACCTACAAAAGGATAAATGAAGTAAATTTTGGAAACATGTCAGACTGTTTGGAGTCACATAGAATGTATTTTCTCAACATTGAATCAGAGGCTAAGTGAGGATGAGTGATACTTTTAGATAAGACCAGTTGGCAGCTCAGAGTTTGTTTTATTCTTCCTTCTTTGGTATCCTTCTGGAAATAAGGACTTCTTTGTGTGTGTGTGTGTGTGTGTGTGTGTGTGTGTGTGTGTGTGTATTTGTGTACTTTGCTTTTGTAAAGCAGTAGAAATTTAATATGTTTGCTATCTGGTTGGACAAGTTTATAAACTGAGTGTGACAAACATGAGTCATCCAGTGGAGCTCCTTGCAGCTAATGAAATGTAGCAGCAAAAAACCCCACTTCTCGTGAGAGCTGCTATGTGCTAGTCAGAGAGGCAGCTGCTGCATCAGTGCGGGGGCACTTCATTTTTCTTCATCAGTCATCTACAGTCTCTACTTCCTAGCTTTTAAAAATTAAAAAAAAAAAAAAATAGAAAAACATGGTGGGGGAACATTTTCTTTTTTTTTTTTTTAGGAAGATTAACCTTGAGCTAACTGCTGCCAGTCCTCCTCTTTTTGCTGAGGAAGACTGGCCCTGAGCTAACATCCGTGTCCATCTTCCTCTACTTTACATGTGGGATGCCTACCACAGCATGGCCTGCCAAGCAGCGCCTGTCCACACCCTGGATCCGAACCGGCGAACCCCGAGCTGCTGAAGAGGAATGTGTGCACTTAACCACTGCGCCACTGGGCCGGCCCCAGAACATTTTCTTTAAAGCATGGTTTTATTACTTCCATTCGATGACTATGTTTTAGCTGTCAAATCTTATATATTGCTGTGCTCTCAGTATATAAATATATAAGATTTGTATGTATATATTAGATATGATATAGTATTATATATGAAATGTATTTATATAATTACGTAAATTATTTATTATAGTTTTTAAATTACATATAAATTATATATTAATATTATTTATCTTACATTAGGATTTAATATATATTAAGTCATATATTGTGGTGCTGTCCTCCTCTATCAGTAATATATTAAAAAAACAGGGTGTCATGACTGTTGCTTATGCAAAGCTAGCAAAAGAAAATATTGCTTGTGCTTTGTACAAGTAGAATACCAACATCAGGACACAAACCACTCAGCCCTATTACCAGAGGCAGGCTGATGGCACTATGTCAATGTGAATACTTGGGGTGCAGGTTGGGGGTTAGTCTGGGGGGTGGGAATCTTTTGTGGTCAACATCTCCTAGAGAAAGTCACAATTTGTCTGATGGAGAAAGGATAACAGTAGTAGATTCCATTTTATTCAGCTCTACAAAGAACACACAAAACCTTTTACCCCCCAGGCTATTTTGAAAGTGCTAATTTGTTATAAGTCACTCGCATTCATTTGAAAACATTTTTATAGTTTTTTCTTTGTTTAAAAACGCATACCAGTCATTAAAGACTCCATCAGTTACTAAGTAGATAGTATGCATGTGGATTCAGATATTTGGGATAAATGATAAAGAAGAAAATGAAATGAATTTGAGAAAAGATCCATTTGAGAAAAGATCCTTCATGCTAAACTGGCCAAAATGAATCACAGTTTTCAAAATAACATATCTCTTGGGAGAACGTTGCTTCCAGGCTTCATATCTTAAGGATGTTAGTCTCATAAACTTTCACACATTCGGAGTGAATGGTAAACAGCTAGGTATCATATTCAGAAGTGCTAAGATAAAATATGCACATCTGTATTCTCTTCTTAACTTTGTCACCAAATGTGCTACCTTAGGTGAGGCAGGTGGTTCTGTCACAGTTCTAGCTCAGTTTCGACTAATCAAAGATAAATTATACCTGCACCTCCTCATAGAGTTGTGGGCACAACAGAGATTAGATAAAACAAGGAAAGATGAGATGATAAATATAAACCCAGAGAAACAGAAAGTATGATGGACTGCTCTGTATACAGGAAAAAACAGATTTAGTCATAACAAGTTAGTAAAATACTGTTTAAAGATATACTAAATGTCAGAAGCCACAAATAGTTTCCTGGGGAGGAGGACCACAGAGGGAGCAAAAGTGAGTGAGCTGCGGTGGTGCCTGAATCCCTCAGGCCACAGATTGGCCTTGCCTTCTTCCAACAACAAGTTCTCAGCATCAGCCTTAGATCACCCCTCTGAATCACCCCCAGGAACTTTCCTGTCTGGGCTATGTCTTCTCTCTAGTCCTACTGCTAGTTTACTGCTAGTGCATACGCTCTAATGATGTCACCTCGGTGTGCCAGATAGTTGTTTATAGTCTGGGCTACTCAGTCTTAGCTACTGTCAGCTAAGTGCCATCCATGTGCTAGCCTAACTTGTTAACCCAGCAGTAACATCGTTCTCAGGCTGTCCTAGTCTCCAGAGTTGATCATGGAAAATCTCTCAATGAGGTCTGCACTCCAACTGGCTAGCCATGTCCCTCGAATACTCATGCTCTCCCTGTGCCAAGTCTCTGGGGCCTTGCGTGTCCCCTGCTGGTTGGAATTCTCAGAACACTGTGAGATAGATCATTATGAATTCCAGCTTCCTCATCTAAAAGCACAAAGGTCCTATTGCCAATGAGAGGAGGCCCAGGTGCTATTTCTGCAATAGTCACCTGGTGATTTAGGTCAATGCTTCTCAAATTTCAATGTGCAAACAAATTACTTAATCTTGCTGAAATGCAGATTCTGATTCAGAAGATCCTGGAGTATAGGCTGAGATTCTTCACATCTGATGAGTTGCTAGGTAGTGACAATGCACTTGTCCCTCACAGTTTGAGTTGCTAGAATCTAAACAGAGTTGAGTTGAATGTCTCAAATACAGAGGGAGCCCCCGCGGCTGGAGCATTAAGGACACTTCTTATGGAAAACTGCCAGCCACTAATTCCATCGGTTGCTTTAAGACTATAAACTGAAGTAGCGTCTTCTGCTAAGGCTTGGACTGGAGCGACAAAGCCCACTGTATCTGTTAGGAAAGAGCCTGTCTCTCTCTGCCAGGGCGGGCTGTCCCAACTCCCTGTATCTCATCACTGTGGCTTTGGATCCAAGTGAAGCTGAACATCTGGCCCAGCAGGACTAGCTCACCTATGAGGCTGTGTCAAGGCTCTGTCTTGGTTACAGGTCACACATGTGGACACCCAGGCCTGCAACTTCAACCTTTGCACCCATTATGTTGCCTTACTAACTTAAGCCATTTCATCAGCTATGGTAAATATGTATTGCCAAGAAGCTGCTAAGAAGCCCTGTGGCATTTAGATGGTGTGCCTTCAATGCTCGTCATAAGCCCACTGGAATGAGCAAATCATGAAATTGACAATCCTGGTCATACAGCATTGCGAAGTGTGGGAACTGCCAACAATTACGCCAGAAGGAAGGCTTTAAGGATGTGCTACATCCTAGCTTCAAACAACAAAGCTTTGCTGTGGACTGCTAGAAGGCAGCAGAAACAGGGAGAAGAGGCTGGCGTATCGCAATCCACAATGGAAGAGCTGTTTCTCTGAACAAAGACTTCACAAGCTTGCTATTAGTTTAAGAGTTAGAGTTGCAAAGAGTCAGCCTCTCAAAAGCTCAGCTGTAGCCCAATCAAAGAACAATCTTCACAATGGACAATATGGAAATAGCTATTGAATCAACATTCATCCTGACAGCCACACTTATACGTACTGGTAAGCAGGAATAGCATCTTCTTCAAATAGAAGAGACTGAAAATATGGAGAAGCCCACAGCCCACTTGATTATAAAATATCTCGAATGTAGATGTATGTCTTGCGGGAAGAAGGGCAAGTTGAGAGACTCTTTACAATAATTGTGAAGATGTCTATAAGTTGATAGAATCTTAGAATCATGAAAATACGGACCCCTTCCTGAGGACTTCTGTTATTATATTAATGCCTGTCCATTATTTTTATGTCTTCAAGCAATGATAGCACTTTTATCTGAATAAGACACAGTTCATTTTGTCCTGGCGATTAATTTCCCAACACTGTATTCGTATGAGGAATGCAGATATTTCAATGGAAATATTAATTTCTGCAAAAACACCAATAAATTAAAGTTTTTGAATTGAAAAAGATAGAGTATCTAACATTCACTATCTATTTAGAGGAATACAGCAATGTGTTTATTGAGTCCCTGGTATGACGTTGTCTTAGAATACATCTCACATTGCAGGTGTGATTGCTCACTCACTCTAGAGTGTGTCCCTGTGGTCAAGGACAACAGACACATCTACATAAGCAATTATCAAATAAGTTCAAACATTTTAAATATTAAAAGAGAACTATAAAAAGTGGACTGGACTTGTACTCTGAAGAGTGAATAGAAATACTGACATATATCAATGATGGAAGGCTAGGTAGAGAGGAGGCATAATTTCAGAAGAAAAGAATAAGATCCAAATAGAAAAGAGAAACTACTCTGGCTACACAGGGGCTTGAAGAGCTAAGGAGCCTAATAGTGGATGGTGAGACACCCCAAGATTAGTCAGAGCAGGAGGCCACTACCACCACGAGGACTGGAAGGACAATAATGTTACTGGAGCCCAGAAGCCAGGGCCACTCGGCAGAGGCTGACCAGCAGAAGCTGGGACCATGGAGGGAGAGGCTGACACTTGACAACTGGACCCATGGAGTTGTCACAGGACCCTGCGGGGCAGTGGGGGATGGAAAGTGGCATAAAGTCTGGCTACTCTCCTCCTTTTGTCTTCCAGACTTTCATCGATACCTACCATTGGCCAAACCTACCCAAGAGTACAAGAAAACCTGGGAAATTTAGTTTCTGGTGACATGAAGCGACACAAGATAAGGGTGGGGCATGAATTGGAGAGCAGGCAGGCAGTGGAGCAGCATAACTGGCAAAAGCAATGATCGCAGAAAGCAAGGGATGTTTGGGAATTGACAAGTAGTGCTGTTCACCTCTAACATAGGGTGAGTTAGGAGAGTTCATACCTCTTTTCTTCACACTTAACTAGAGGACCAGCAGAGTACCTGGCATATGGTGAGTCTTAAGAAATAAATCTTGATTAGACAAATGCATGAATGAAGGAATGAATGAAGTCAGGTAAACTAAATATGGAATCAGATATTGGAACCACATCTTGGAAGGTATTGAATGACAGGCTGAGAAGTTTGACATTTATGTGGTAGGCAATAGAGAGCCATCCAAGACCTTTATGTCTGGAAACATGATCACAATTATGCTTCCTATTGGACAGATATAGAGATAGCCTTATTATATTTAGCCCCGTCAGGACAGGCTACATAATTTCTGGGGCTCAGTGTGAAATACAAATGTAAGACCTCTTGTTCAAACATGATTAAGACTTTTTAATAAAGACTTAAGATTACAAGACAACAACAGCAGGGTGTTCAGTGTGACGCCCTTGAAACTGAGCTGAGCCCAGTGTATTATATTAGATGCTTCTGAAAAATAAATTTACCAGGACTAATGTTAATCGTCAAACTTTCTGCAGACAGTAGCCACAAGAAAGTTCTAAATATAATTTAAGACAACTGTCATTATTTGATTGATTCTTGAATGGACATTATCCTGCTCTTTCCTGGAATTAACTCTTTGTGGGCTAAACATAGGCAGATGGGGGCTTGAGACAAAAAGCTTCTTCCTGTGAAATAATTGCTTTTAAAATCATGTAACATGTTAAAGGCTCCGTTGCTGAAATGTTAGGCTGTGTTCTCATGCTGTATTTCATTCATTGGTCTTGAAATACTTTATTTTCAACCTCTTCCTGGGCTCACATAGGAACTAGGACACTGATGTTTGGTTTACTAATATTCAATTTAGTACAATATTCATTTTGTCGTCATTTGTGTCTGGTGGTGCTCACTTCAATGTGGGTAGTCCCCCAAGTTATTTGTCATGTATCTAATTAATCTTCATTTTCCTGTTCTTCTTATACTTATTTTGCTTTGTAGCGATATAAGACAGGTCTATCAAAAAAATCACAATAACTGAATATAGCAGGAATCTGGAAACTGGCGTCTCCCAGCATACAGCCCCTATGATGTCAACAGCTGTTCTGGAGTGTGTTCACTTGCTTACAGCAGACTGGTGCTATCTGTATAGTGGTTGGCATCTCCAATCTATCAAGACTTTATTCTCAGTGAAGAAAGAGTGTTGATTTTGTATTTAATATGAGTGTGGGAATAAGATTAACCTTTTGGAAAACTTTTCTATCATTCTGGCTTTTAAAATGTCACTTGTTTTCTCATTTTTCCATGTGAAGGACTTATAAAAGAAATTCTTAGAAATGCTTGCATTTTCTCATAGACATTTTAAACCGGAGAAATGGAGACAAGAGACCATGTCCCATGTAGGAGCATTGCTTTTTAGAACTATAAAGACATGTTAGGAAACTGTAAGGTATATTAGAGGGCATAAACAGCCCTCGCTTAAGTTAGGATGGGAAAACTGGCGGTCAAAGAGTAAGCAATAAAGGTACCAGTTCCATAAATTAATTTTCTCTTATTCACTCATTTACTCATTCACCAACTATTTATATAGTCCCTCCAGCACTGTACGTGTAGGCTATCCCTAGACTCATGAGCTTACAATCTACAGGAGGAGAAAAATAAGTAAAGAAAAGTAAGCAAGGATTTCCAGTCAGTTTGGCAACCTGAACTGATATAAAAGAATTTCCTCCCCAACTGCAAACACATCAAATGTCAGACAAAATACAACAAAATCTTTCAAGCTTAGCATGAAACAACAATGGAAAACCTTCATATGCTAGAAACAAAGAGGAATTAAAAGTAAGAAATGTGAACAAGAGCAGAAGCTGATACCGTTCTTGTATCTACATTTGAAGAGAAATCCAGGCAACAGGGCCCCATGCAAACAAATGTGCAGAAGCTGATACCGTTCTTGTATCTACATTTGAAGAGAAATCCAGGCAACAGGGCCCCATGCAAACAAATGTATGGAATCATGACCATATTTGTGACAGGGACCTGGAAGAACCCAGCAACTGTCCCAGATGCAGCATTAGCAAGTAAGGTATGGGCCTCGAGAAGAAAATGAGTCACCCAGAAGAAACTGGAATCTCTGGCTTACATACTCTGTGGGTGTTGGATACAAATTCAGCTATCCTAGTGGGGCAGTCTGATAAATTAAAATAACACATGGTCCAAAGGTGGTGAAACACCTAGATACCATCAGAGGCAAACTCATAACTACCCTGTAGAAATATTTCCATGGCCGGGGAAAATGGAACGTCTACAAAGAACTCTCCCCATTAAAGGAGAGCTTGTGTGCAAAGATTAAAAAACATAAGGCCAGAATGCAAAAAGAACATTTACATATATGTAAAAACACAGTGAAATTCTAGAACTTAAAAACAAGTAGCTCTTAAAATAAAATTTAATAAATGGATTAGACAGAAGACTAGTCACAGTTTTCAAAATTACTCATTTAGAAGGCAGATATGAGGAAATGACAGAGAATGAAATAGAAACTAAGAAATAAAAAAATGCCAGTTAAGTTAAAAGAGAAGGGCAAGGAAGTCCAACGTGTAGATAATAGAAGTTAAATAAAGAGCAAACAAAGAAGAAATAAATATTCAAAGCAATAACTATTGTAAATTTGCCAGAATTGAAGATTCTGAGTTGATGAAACCCATCAAATCCCAAATGTGATAAATAATTTCACATCTAGAAATAGCATAGTGAATCTGCAGAATGCCAAAGATAAAGAGATAAACACTCCCAAGAGAGAAAAGAATGTTATTTAAACTGATGGTAAACATCTTCAGCAGCAATAGGTGTTAGAAAACAATAAATTAGCTCTTCAAAGTGTTATGAAAAAATAACTGTCAACCTAGAACTCTGTACCTAGCTAAACTATCATTTTAGAGTTAGGAAAAAATATATATATTTTTTCAGGTATATAAAGACTGAGAGAGTTTAATCTACAAAGAACCTCAATGAAATGCCAAGACCAAGGATAACTCCTGCCTTTCCAGCTTAGGCAACTGGGTGAATACTATTTCTGTTACTGAGCCAGGGAACACATAGGAGTATATTGAATTTTAGAGGTTTTGGAACATGTAAGTGGAGATGTTTGGTAGACAATGGGAGCTGACGGTTTTGCTGGGGATAGAGAGCTAAGAGTCATTGACATTTGAAAGATACTTAAGGATATGGGAATGGATGTGGTAGTCCAGGGAGAGAATTAAAAGTAAGAATAAAAGAGGACCCAGGTAAGAACCCTAAAAGACCCAACATTTAGGGGATGGGCAAAAGAAGAACATGAGGAAAGACTGAGAAGGATTTATCACAGAAACAAGAAAAACCAAAAGAAAATGCTATCACATGAACAAAGGAAACAGCAGTAGACACCAGTGCTGCATGTTGGAGATGTCAGAGATGGTAGAAATGTCAGAGATGGGGGCTGGCCCAGTGACACAGCAGTTTAGTTCACACGTTCTGCTTCAGTGACCTGGGATTCACTGGTTTGGATCCTGGGTGCGGACATGGCAAGCCATGCTGTGGTGGGTGTCCCACACATAAAGTAGAGGGAGACGGGCAGAGATGTTAGCTCAGCGCAAGTCTTTCTCAGCAAAAAGAGGAGGATTGGCAGCAGTTACCTCAGGGCTAATCTTCCTCCAAAAAAAAAAAGAAATGTCAGAGATGAAATAAAGACTGAAAAGCTTTCCACTGGTTTTACCCAAAAGGAGATTTTAGATGATTTAGGCAAGAAAAGAGTCATTGGAATAGTGGAAACAGAAGACAATTATAGTCACTTGAGGATTGAATGGGAAGTGAGCAAGTGAAGACAGTGAACGTGGGCAGCTCTCACAATTCTTGGCTGCGAATGAGGCGAGAGGGAGAACAGGAGCTGGAATGAAATGTAGGGCAGAGGGAGTTTCATTTGTTATTATAAAGGAGAGACTTCATCATATTTAAATACTATGGAAAGGATCTATTGGAGAACAAATAAGAGAAAATGGATGTAATTTGTGGAGCTTGGAAGGTATGGGATCAAGAACAGCCTTGGAGAGAGAAGGTATACTTTTTCCATTGTGACAAAGAGAATGGAATATGAATTGCATGAAGCAGATGCATTGGCAGAACTTTGAATGGGAAGCCCATGCAATGGTGTCTATTTTAATCTCTGAGATACAAAATAGGATGATGTCCTTTTTTTGCAGATAAAGGAGAAGGTTGAAATGCCTATAAAACAGCCCTAGTGGTCTAGTGGTTAAGATTCAGTGCTCTCACCTCCAGAGCCCAGGTTTGTTTCCCAGTCAGGGAACCACACCATCTGTCTGTCAGTTGTCATACTGTGGCAGCTGCATGTTCCTGTGATGCTGAAAGCTATGCCACCAATCTTTCGAATGCCAGCAGGGTCACCCATGGTGGACAGGTATCAGCAGAGCTTCCAGACCAAGACAGACTAGGAAGAAGGACCTGGCCACCCACGTGCAAACAAATTGGCCATGAACACCCTATGAATAGCAGCCGAGCATTGTCTGATAGAGCGCCAGAAGGTGAGAGGACGGCACAAAAAGAACCGATAGGGTTCCCTCTGTTGTACGCAGGGTTGCCAGGAGTCAGAATTGACTGGATGGACGCTAACAACAACTATTTGAACTGCCTATAATGATTGATAAGAAAGAGAACTAAGGAAACCCAGGAGAATTTTGAGGCACCCTGACAGCCTGTTTAGAGTTGGATACCATGAATTTTGGGTTGTGTGTTGTGAATGTATCTTATCTGTGAAATGTGTGCATTCAAGTATTTTATTGCATCTTCACTCAACAGTCAACTGAAAAAGTAGAGAGTTAACTTTGATCCCAGAATGTGATTTGACCAGACAGTTAAGCAGAAAGACAAGAGAACAAGAAGGTTGAGGCCATGATAAGACAGAGTTCAAAGCGTGGACTCTTGGGGAAATGGCACTAATTTGCATATACAGTGTTCATTTATGGATCTAAGAGAGACAGAATATTTTTGAACTAAGGTTGTTAACAATTTTTCACTTTTGATAAAGAAAATAATGTTTCCTGTAGTGTGACTGGCATAACTGGATTCAATGGTCAAGAACAATTTTTAGGATTAAGTGATTGGAACCTTTTTCATAAAGAATTGATCCCTGCCTCTCTTTATTCTCCTTATTTTCTCCAAATTAATTTCTACAAAATATTTGTCCTGTCTATAGGATCTTATCATCACTTCATCATTACCCCTGTAGGGGCATCACTGAGATTGGGAGAGAGAGAGGAACAGGCAGTGAAAGTTGCAGACGCAAACATTTATGAGAGTCTTCAGTGCCCAAGAGAGAGGAAAAATGATCATTTAAAGAGTCCCCAAAGTAATATAATATGCCGTAGTTATAACTTGCTTGTTTTCTCACAGATTATAAAAAAAAAAATCTGCTTTGAGTTTCAGTACCCAGACCATGCCCTGCTGTTGCTGCAGGAAAGTGATTGAGGGGCTGAGGGGCTTAATAAACTAAAAACTGGATAAGTATTCCCAGAATAATCAAACAGCCTGTCAATCTAAATGTATCAGATTTAACATTCTAAAACTCACAGTAACTATTCCTTTTTAAGTTCTACTTTTATAAAGGGGTGCTTAAGGCCTATAAAAAGTGGAGATAGGGACTAGGACTAGAAATGCTCAAAACAATCCACTTCTTCGTAAAAAGGGATAAATGAAAAAGGAATACCTTGGGTAGTATCCTGGCATTGAAATTGACAGAATTGAGTTAGTAGTTGGATTTCTTTGACCCTGTTTCAAGAAAGCTTTTTGTTTTTTCACTTTTCTTTCTTTTTAAGTTTCTAAAGAGGAAGAAAATGTCAGGCAGTAGTGTGTTGTCACTGCCACAAAATATTATTAAAGCATAACTACCAAACCAGAAATCAGCACCCTGTAAATTTAATGCACTGTCAGTTTTGATCTAGGTATTTTGCTCTCCAAAGAGATGCTTAATCTTCTAAATAAAATTGAACTGAATGGATTTCAAACAAAGTCTGTTGTGGTAAAGTGTCAGTACAGTTTACCAGCCAAATAACCAACTACAGACATTCCCATAGGTGAGTATTTGAATTTGAAACTTTGGTGTAACTATGAAAATATTGATCAGGTGGTGCAAGGAAAAATGGTACCATTTTACTTTCAAGAAGGCAGTTAGAAAATTGGGTTATTACTACTTGAATTTAATGTTTTGAATGTAGAAACTTCTGTCTTAATGAAAAAATAAAATCAGAAGGATCAAGACCAAATGAGATCATAGACATGAAATGGAAGCCACTACAGAAATGTAAGGATTTATTAGAAATAATCTTTAGCAAGACTTGAAGATATTTACTGAACATAGTGATTTCCTGGAAGTCACTATATTTACAAAGTTTAATGAGACTTTAGTTATTAATCTTTTTAGAAGTGGCTTTAGTTATATTTTTAATAACCAAATAAATACACTTAAAATGAAACATAATGAAAAAAGACAACTAAATTTACATGACTATTGTATGTAAAATATCAGCAACTAATTAAGACACTTCATTAAATAGTGAATGTAGGAGGTATGTGAATAATTTAGGCATTTTGGGGATAGTGTGATCCTGACAGATTTAAAGAATTATATTGATTTTTATTGTGAATTTAGATTCAGCATTTACTGAGAATGTAATATTCAACATTTCTTTTCATTTTTATAACAACTCTAATAGTTTGGTGTTATTGCTTCCATCTTGAACATGAGGAGATGGAAATACAGAGAGGAAAGCAATTGGCCCAGATCACATGACTTAAATGGAAGAATGAGGATCCAAATGCAGGCCCTCCCTCTCCTTTGCCATGTTAATTCCTAGCAATACTCAAAACATGCAAATAACAGTCTTACAACATAGTCTTCTCCTTTTGATTTTGTTGCCTAGACCCCAAAGTCCTCTCCCTTTCTTCTGTCACTCATTGTTTTAATATCCAAATAAACAGACTATTCCCCCATCCTACATAAAGTCCACTGTTCTCTGCTCCCTGCCCCAGAGGGCTTGTCATTTCTTCTGCTCATCATCTATTCCATCTTCTGCTTACACCACGTTCTTGATCCTACTCCATGTTCTGTACCCTAGAACAAAACACTCTCCAGCCTATATCAGTCCAAATATGGTTCATAACCTTTTGCCATCCTCACAAAACACTTGTGCCTAACCAACTATTATTGATTTGGGGGTTAATAGAATGGGGTTCAGTGCACACAGAATTGGAAACCACTTAATATTGAAAGTATTTGTGATCCCAAACATGTGTTAGCCATTTCCTAAAAAGAGAATTTTTTCTGGGTTGTATCCTTCCTTAGGTTCCATGTGATCATCATATTCGTATATTCACTCAGCCTCTCACTTTTTGGAACATTCAGGGTCGTTTAACCTCTCAAAAAGATTAATGAACAACTCCACAATTCCTCTTAATTCATTATATAGAAAAACCCACCTTTCCTTTTCTCTATACTCTCTCAACTAAACTATCTCAGGAGTCTCACTTTTCTAACCAAAATGGATTTTTAAGGCACCAGGGAATTTTCCTAAAGAACCAGTTTCCCTAGAGATGGCATTCTGCCACTCCCCAGAAGGCAAAAAGTAGCTGCCATTTGTTTTGGTTTTAATAGCAAGCTTTCTTTGTTGTTACGTTAGTATTTTTAATACGTACGTATTTTCACACAGTGACTAGGAAAAATACCAGAATGACAAATATAAGGCCTAAAATTGTTGGTTTTTCAGAATTGGGAAAAAATACTCCAAAGACCCTTGCATTCCTTTAAAAGCAGACCAAGCTGTGAGGTGCTCTTCACCCTGCCAACTTCCTTAATATATATGTATTTTAATTGCATTACGTGGAATTTTCCAGCCTTAAAGATGAAATATTAAAATGTTTATTGAAGAGTTTTCTGTCACTTACACACAGGAAGAAAAGCTCCAGGTGGTGACTCTTCTTTCTGTTCCCTCAAGTTTGTACACTGGAACCCTTATTTGTATGCACCAAAACGAAACATCTTGCCAGAGGATACGTATCCCCATGTGCCCTGCTAAGGAGGTGGTCTGTGATGCTTGAAATGTTTGAGATGACAAATAGCCCAGCAGGTCTGGCCTCTTCCCCTCCTGCCCTGAGCTGCTGGCAATCTACTTCAAATTGTGTGTGCATTGTAGGGTGAAGCGTGTATCAGCGAGTGCCAACCTCACCCCAAGCAGTGTCCTATTGAATATGGGATTAAGTGAGAGTCTCTGGGGACTAGCCAGAGAATGAAAGTGCCCATCATCACCAGAGGCATGATCAACTTAACAGAAGAAACCTCCACATTCCATGCTTCTTTCAAATGTTTATAGTGTCATACGCAATTCTGTCAAATATTTCTGAAATGGCAAAAAATAAAAATATGCACCAACCACATTTCTTGAGATGAATAGTTTACCCATCCTTGGGGGCATCATTTGAATACCAAGAACAAAATCTAGATTTTGAACTATCTTGAGTTGAAGCTAGCCTTGCCATTTTGTTTAAAGCTCAAGTAGTACTTTCCACTACAAAATGTCACTGGTCTGAATCTCAGGGAACAGAGTGCTGTGTTTGTGTTAATCCTGCATCCGAATGTGCGGGTGAAACACACACAGCAACCTGGCCCCATCCTGCTGACTCCATGAAAATGATGGCAGAGTTCACAACCTGCCTTTTCTTTCACTGTAAAGCTTACCTATTACAAGTGTGAGCTGGATTTTGTAAATTTTTCTTCACGCTCTGAAATGACTCTTTTCTATATATCTCTATATCGCTTTTCCAGAATTTCCAACTAGCTTCTCAAGAACTCAGATCAGCCTGCCTGTTAATGCTCAGACTTGATTTTTTTTTCCAAAATATTTAGCAGGGTCACAACAGAGTTCGAAAAAAAAAAAATATCAAGGTATATCTCATAGATATTCAGGGTTCTGGGAGAAATCTCTTAAGCGTCCCTAGAAATATAAGTAGATTGTGCACACGTGGAATTGACATCTCCTCCTTTGAGGGCTACACCAGGAAAGATGGAGAGCAATACTATGCAGGTCTACAACCCTCCAGGCCTCCCATGTCTACTGCCTTCATCCATGTTGAAATATAATTGGTTCAACTGGAGGATAAAACCAAAATTTTAAAAAACCGTAATATTCAAATCAACTCATAACTTTTTAAAAAATTTGTAGCAAATAGCGAATTGGGGAATTTAAAATCAAAGTGACAGATTGGGGCTATGTAAACAGCCAGTTCAGATAATTTTATGAAAAAAAACTTACATATTTTGCACAACAAAGGAAAAAGGATAGATATGACCCATTTCCAAAAGACTTCAGAGAACATTTTATACAAATGACAGTGGATCATTTATATCCTATAAGACCAGGCGAGGAGGAAAGGCTAACCCTGTCCCACTTTATTTACTTTATACCAGGATAGTACTTTTTAAGAATTTTTTCAATTTTTTAACACACAAATAAATAACAATGATTCATTTATAAAGAAATTTAATGGAATTTAATTTATTTGTATTTTATCCCCTTAGAGAAAGCATTGCTAAGTATTTTTGAGATAGGAAACTGGAGACTGTACAGATAAAAAGGATAATTTAAATCAATCTGTATCTTAATTTCATATGGGAATCAAGCTGATGTCACAGATAATCTGAGGGAGTCTATGTGGTAAACAGTGCGATCTTTGGAAGTCCTGGATTCCAATCCAGGATCTAACTCGTACCCATCATCTTGGGCAATTCACCTCTCTGAGCCTCCATTGTCTCCTCATTTATAAACTGTGGATAAAGTACTTCCTGCTTCCTTCCCTCGGACTGCTGTGAGAATTCAGTGAGGATGTATGCATTTCCATTGTTTCTGTGCATTCTTACAAGAACAACCCTTGGTGTTTATGTCTTGACAGACCTGCCCCTATAATTGCTGGGCCTGGAGCAAGAGAACCAGCATAGACCCCCTTTTCTTTCTACCTCCATAACAATCCCTCCACAGGCCCTCCAGCATTGTGAGGGGCCTCATGTACAAGGAATGGAACCAGTCTGCACACACATCCAAGCCTCAGGCATTCTCTGAACATCCCTCAGGCCTCAGGGTCCACACACCAGTGGTACAGTCTGGTCCCCTCTCTAGAGATCTGATCTGGCCAGAAGACTCATACAGAGCCTACAGGGCCTTGGGGATGTTTAGCCAAGGAATTCTGTCATCAGGTACTCAAAGCATGATCTAGGTAAGGCTTGGACTCAGTGGGCAAACACCTTGGCCATCCTCACCTTATGTGGAGGTAATATAAGGTTCCTCACCTTATCTGGAAAAGGATAAGAGTGGACCCTCTAAAGTGCAACCTCTGGCTGGGGAATAGTCTCACCCCCTAATTCCTGGGGCTTTCTTAAGGCCAATGCTCTTTCCTTCCAGTTTTATTCCTAGTTTATTTAGCATAGAATATCTAGCTAAATGAATATTTAGCATTCTTAGTTCATTTAACATAGTGTAGTATTATTTTGTGGTTGGCCTATGTAGAATAGAGTATAGGATGTGTTCAGCTGCAAGTAACTAAAAATTTGGACTTAAACAAAAAAGACTTAAGTAACATGAGAAATCCTAAGATAGGGTGGCTCCGTGGTGCATTAGTTCAGAGCCTCAGGGACATCGTTCTGGGTTGTGTTCCCTTCCGTCATCCTTGTGGTCTGTTGGTTTTGTCCTCATGTCCCAGGCACCATACCCAGATGTGACAGCATCCACTGAAAGAAGAGATGTTTTCTCTCTTCTTTCCGTCTCTTTTTATCGGCAAGGAAAGCCTTTTAATGATGTTCTTCAACAGTATTCATCTCACTTGTCATTGGCCAGAAATGTCAAACAAGCACCTAAAGCAAGAGAATGGAACCAGGATGATTAGTTAACGTCAGTCATGTTTCATCCATGTCATGTGAGAGGAGGGCTGGGTACCAGCACAGAAAATAAGAGGAGAAATGACTGCAGGGTAAACGCTCAACAATGTCTTCCATAGTAAATAAAACTAAAAAGTTACTTCCCTCCCTGGGGAATGCCAAATTCTCTTGTGCAAATCTAAGCTTCCCGTGGCTGAAGACTGTTGGAAGACTCAGTTTTCCCACTCCCTCCCTGTGCTCACCTACACCCACCCCCAAGGGTCCTCCAGAAGGGGCTACCGCTGTGCTGTGTCAGCACCTGGCTTGCTTTTTCTGAAATCATCGTCTCACATTGAATGTCAATAAAAGATTTTGCCAGAAAATAGCTTATTGCCTTAGGTGTTCAGATGATATTTACTTCTTCAGTCCTGGAGTGTCTCCCACTTTCTCTAGTATTAGGGAAAGGCCCATTTCCAGCCCCTCCTGGAGGCTGATTCGGTTGAGAGGTCTACAGATTCCTCTGGCCCCTTCCCTTGACTGTGAATTTCCTGTTTACTCTTTTTTTTAAATGTTTTATTTTATTGGGGTCATATTGGCTTATAACATTGTGTAAATTTCAGGTGTATATCATTATATTTCAGTTTCTTATAGACTGCATCATGTTTACCACCAATAGTCCAGTTTTTATCCATCACCATACATGTGTGCCCCTTTACCCCGTTTGCCCTCTTCTCCTCTGGTAGCCACCAATCTGTTCTCCTTACCTATGTGTTTGTATGTTTATCTTCCACATATGAGTGAAATCATATGACATTTATTTACTCTTTACAGTAGCATCGCAGACATAGAATGCCCAGCTTTCTGCCTGTCACGCAAAAGGCTCTCAACGACCTTTGTTCTCTTTCTGCTTTCCCTTAAGTATCCACCTGTTGGTGAGCCTCTTCTACACGTAAAATGTACTAGATAATTAACTTTTCTAGTAAATTCGGATAGTCAACCAGGTTTACAGAGGCCAGTTTTACATGATTGCAAAGTACACGGCAACACCTGAAAGCAGTAAATCAACATCCACAGCTCTAAGCACTTGCCTTATTGTCGCCCTTCTGTCCTCAAAGTTGAGTTTCCCCAAATGTCTAAGGCCCAAACCTTTGATGCAGGCCCACGTGAAGGAAAAGATGAGAATGATGAGGATTTTTTTAAGATAAAAAAGGAAAAACTTGAGGCTAGTGGGAATGAAAACCGTGCTGACATCTCAAAGAATAAAATTAAACTCACCTCTGGCCTCCACCAGCTTTGTCCACAAGCCAGTGAGGTGATGATTAAGAGCATCAAAGAGAGAGAGCAATGAAATGTGGTCGTTTCCTCCAGATGAAAAGCTGTGCAGGATGGTGTGTCTGTTAGCCAAATAAATTGCTGTTTAAAGGGAATAAACCCTGACTTCACAAGTCCAAACTCTGACTGGACTCATATCATTACCTTTCATAGTGAAATGTTTCCCCTTGTTACCCTCATACAGAAATGAACCCTAAATAATACTAAAGCTCTTCATTCAATGTAGGTTCTACTAATTTATCCTTTAAAAGTAAATCTACCTAGGGAAAATAAGGTAATTTTAAATTATTTAGCAGAAATCGCTGTTGAATCTTTTCAGTGTTTCAGTTCAGGGAGTTTCTATATAATTCTAATGATAAATGGTAAAGTTTTAAAGCCTGAATGAATATTTAAATGTTGTTCCACATGGATATCCTATTTGATGGTTTACAAGTTGTAAAATGCTAGATAACTGGCAAATCTCCAGTTTACTTTTGGTCAGTAACCTGGACATAGGGTAAGATTGTAATACTTTTATAAAACCAAAATACGTATTCATCTATGTAGATTATACTTTAACCACACACCTACTAATAACAAGTTTTATTCTCTTCCATGAAAAGAAATAAGTTTAGATGCTAAAATACAAGGTAATAGAACATATTTATAGGTATAGTAAGCAAACCATCTTAGGAAAGAAGGAATCTAGGTGAGCCCAGCCTTAGGGGAAAAAATATCAATTGGTATAGATTGATATATATATCTCAATAAATATTCTCATTATGAAAACAGAAAAGGAGTGGCTTTTACTATCTTTTGCTGCATGACAAAGTATGCCAAAACTTATTGGTAAAATAAACGTTTATTTTGCTTGCACTTTTGTGGTTTAGGAATTTGGAAAGGGTTCAGCTGGGCACTTTGTCTCTGATCCAGATGGTGTCCGCTGAGGTGATTGGAGCTGGAGGATCCACTTCCAGGATGGTTTCTTCATTCACACACGTCTGGCACCTGGTTGGGGTGGCTGGAACATCTTGTTTCTGGTCATGTACAGTTTGGGCAGTTCTGTTTCCATGTGGTCTCTGTGTGTGGCTAGCTTGAGCTTCCTCACAGCATGGTGGTCTCAGGGTAGTCTGACTTTTCACATTGTGGCTGGCTTCTCCCAGAGCAAGTATCAAAAGACTCAGGAAGTGGAAGCTGCCTGATTCTTAAGCCTAGAAACTGGCATTTCTACCACACCCTATTAGTTAAGCCATTTACTAAGGTCTGGACAGATTCAATGGGAAGGAAATTCAATTCCACCTCTCAACATATGCTCATGTTTATTCTAGCACAGGAGTGAATAGTATTATGAAAAGATTTCTTTACAAAATAATTTATTCCTGTTTCTTTTATAGAATGAACATTCCAAAGACATTTAGAATATTATATCATTTAAAAACAATTATTCACACCTAACTTACTAGAAACATGTTATTGCACAAAAGAAACAAAACACACATCCCTGCTTTGGTCCGTGGCTAAAGCATATGTTAGTAAAATTGGCGTTCCCATTTTGCAGAGATATTTAAGACCTGGCAATCACTGGTTTTTGGGGTTTTTTTTTTTTTAATCCAATCTGACTTCAACATCTAAAGGTCTTCCAAAAAACTTCTCTGCTAACAAATGACTGTCTCAGAGTAAAGTTCTGAATATCAAAAGGTTTACCCTAAGATTTAATTCACCCAGGCCAGTGTTGGGAATCTGAAAGGAACTGTTCCTTGTCACATTAATTATGTGCTTGTCAGGTGGATCTAAGTGGGAAGAAATTCTGTGCTTGAGAATTTCCAAGACAACATAAAACTGTTGTTTCCCATACTGATTTTGCTATCTCTTTTAGAGGGGTCAGCCCAGGAAAAATCTGGGGGCATTCAGTTCTTCTCAGGCTTTCTACACGCTGTGACGGATGGCAGACCCCAGGGCTGGGGAGGGCAGATGGAGTGTCAGCTCTGCCAAGGCAGATGGTCACCCTCGGAGGTCCAGATCTATCTGTGTCGATGTTTCCGAAGGGCCAGTTTCTGTAGCTGAGGACACACTGTCTGGAGTTCACAGCACGCAGTGTGCTCATAATGATTCTCTTTGCCTGAACATCCTAGCAACATGTCAACTAAGCAAATAGAAATGGCCAGAAGAGCAGGTAGAATTTATCTAAACTGGCAGGAGGGCAGTGAGGATCCACAGCCATGCAGAGGCTCATCACCCGTGCCTGCGGAGGCCAGTGCCCATGTCAACATCAGCATAATCCACACGTAAATAGTAAAATATTGACCAAACAAGAACTATGCAGTTTATAATGTCTCGTGTAGACCACTTTAGACTAGTTGGTCTTAAAATTGGCCCAGTTAACCTTCTCTGTTCCTGCTCTGCAGTACTTAAAATCTTCTCATATCCCTGTTCACACAATTTCTTTTGGTATTATTAAAAGAGAGTATTTACCTATCTACCTAAAGAGACCATTGGATCTTAGAAAAGTTAGGTTACTTGTTCAGAGTCCTATCATTTGTTGCAAAGAGTAAGTTCTAGCAGTGAGGTCTTCTGATTTCTAGCAAAGCTCTCCTTTTCTGTTTAGATCGTATCAGACTTTTGATCTTCCATAGTGCTGCTCACTATAAAGTGTGGATAAGGATTTGAACCACAAACCTGGGATTCTAAAATCCTGTCATCTTGGCTCATAAGTGGGGAGAGGTTTTCATGTCAATTTGTGTTTCATCACCCCAATTTGCATTTGGAAAGAGTTATGACATGAGGAGGAGAGGAAAGAAATTTGCTGAAATGGAAAGCCGCTTCTCCCTTAGAAATTCTAAAGGAAGGCAAAAGAGAGAAGTAATGGTAAAGATGTCAAGAAATTCTCAAAGGCTGAACTTCATATTATTTGTATAGATGAAGCCACTGACCTTGAGAATATTAAGAATTATCATATGTTAATAGGGACTACCTGACATGGAATGGTCGTAAAGAGAAGCACCCAGCAATACACTATTTGCTGTGTCAAGGTACTGTGGTGAAAGCATTGTAAACATGATTGCATCATGTACTCAAAACATTTAGGATTATTGAACATACCACTTTATTTAACCCTCACAATGACCCCGTGAAGTAGGAACTAGTATTACCCCAATTTCCAGATAAATACAACGTGATTTAGAGGTTAAATGATGTGCCCAATATCCTACACTGATTAAGTGGCAGAGTCGCCAGGTTGAGTTCTTCACCACTCTACAAAACTGTCCTCACTCTCCATAGGCAATAAGCCCAGAAAAGGTAAAAATCTCTGGTTCATATTTCAATCTTGCCAACCGCTAACTAGAACCTGTTACAAAAAAATTCTGAGCCTGCTTTCTCCACTGGAAAATAGAAGTAATTATCATCTACTCCATAGAATTATTGTGAAGATTAAATTAAATGATATGTTAGTATCATTAGAGTACCCAATTCATAGTAGATACTAAATAAATACTAAATTACTAAAAAAATTTCAAAGGCTGAAGGTCTTTTTGGCATTCTACTGCTGAAACATTGTGATTAGGTATTTAGCAGTTGATTCATTCAAACAAATAGTTTGATAAATAATAAATAGCTAGGAAAAAAAGTCTGCTGAAATATTTTTAACAAAATAATTTATAAAAAAATAATTTCAGGCAACCCTCCAAACCCAGGGACTGATTATATATGGCTTCTTGATATCCCAGGCCTTCCTCCTTCTCGTCCTTCCACCCCAACCATATTTTTTCTCTCTCACTTTTTATTTGTCACTTAGGAGTTCAGTGATTTGGCAAAGTTATTTAACCAATTTGTACCAAGTTTCCTTACCTGAAAATGGATATAATGTTTGTTAAAGGCTCATAATACTGTAAGGATAAAATTAATTAATTCATATATTATGCTGATGACAATGATAAGTACATAGATATTGCTTAATAACATTTTTAAGATATTGATGCCAATTTTTTTTTAAGATATTGATGCAGGCATTTTTTCTCTTATTGCTCAAACGCACGTTCTAAAGACTACTTTTCTCGTAAGTGTTGCATTATAATAGCTACACATGGCAATAGCAGTGACCTGTGTTTTAGGTTGGCTCTGCAAATCAGCCAGCACTGTAACCTGGTTACCCTGTCTATATGCCTGCAATTGAGGCATTTGAAGTGAGTAAATCTAAAGCCCTTTCCTCTCTAAGTCCCTATAAAGTAAACAGGATTAAAACCCTATCTCCTTCCACTTTTCCTAGTTAACTCAGAAGTATAGGAATACTACAGATTCTCATTATCCAAAAATACTGCCGATGTTTTTCCATTAAAATCTAGGTGAAACAAAAACAATATTAAAAAATTCATGGGAGTTAGCATCATATTATCTGGTAGTTATGTTACTCTCTCTCCCACCCCTACCTGCCACCTTTTGTTTTTTAATAAGTAACATATGCACAGTAATTTTCTTTGTCAGGATTCTATGCCTTCTTCAGAGTGCATTTTGCCAAAGAAACATCGGACATAAATGAACATTTGCAGGTATCCTAGCAACAGGATGTGATTAATAATACCTCTCAGAGCAGGGCAGATAAAATGCCTGTGAGTGCACACAAACTCAGAATTGGCTACTGAGAAATTGGTGGTGCAGTGAGGGAAGCTTGATGAGATTCCATGACAGACTGTATTATACAGATGGAGGCAGGAAGAAGAGAGAGTATATTTTAGAGACTAGACTATTATCTGAGTATAAAAATACAGTGTATATGTGTATATATTCATCTATCACATATACATATATGCTATGCATGTATATGTATGTGTATATGTATGCATGTACATACACATGTGTATACACTGTATATGTGTATATACACTGTCTCTATATACATATAAACGTGTATATGTATGCACAAAATTTCATTTTCACCAGAAGTGACATAAGATATTGTAATACAAATGCCCCTACTCATTATTAGTGAGACATCCTTGGATAGCTTTTTATCTGCTTGTGGTTTTAAAAGATCAGAAACAGTCATTGTGATTAAGGGACTATTTCCATATAGAAGTACTGAAATGTGCTAGAAATTGATATATATTTAATATTTCTTCATGGAACAATACCAACAACCTCAAAGCTAAAGCTTTTAAAAATATTTACTCAGTTTATAGAAATAAATAGTCATGAGATGTGGAATTTTAATGTTCAATTAAATACATTTTCTCAGAAGAAAAGTTTTACCCTGCAAATTCTATTTGTATGAGATTACAATCCCTTTTTATTCCTCACAGGCGGAGTACTGCATCCAGGTTTAAAGAGAAAGTGCAAACCACACTTGAATGTTTTGTTTTTAAATAAGAATCTGTGATAAAGCACAACTAGGGCAGAATGCATGTTCATTATGCGGAAAGCCTCGCTGTTATTTTATGACCCACTTTTCTAACATCATAATTTTCTAGGTTGTCAGTTGTAATGTAAATACTTGGAAAAAGCTCTGTTCTTGGTTGTGCTTGCACTCAATGTTAGCAATATAAAATTTACTTCATGTTCTCCAGCATTTTGAGGTGGGTTGGGATATTACATAACTCTCTGTGTGTCAACTCCATCCCAAGCATTTGTGTTCAAGGCACTGTAAGGCCTGAGGTGACAGAGAGGCGTAGGATACACCCCTTGCCCTAAAGGAGGCCACAGTCCAGTTGGGGGCACAAACCTGTAATTAATTTTGAACCAAAGGTATAAATAAAGGGCTAAAGGAGCATAAAAGAGGGTGATTAATTCCGCAGGGAGTGGGGAGTTGGGGGAGGTGTCACAAAGCAAGAGCTCAGCTCCAAAGGATGAATAGAGTTTTCATAGTCAGGAATGACATGGCAGGCCATCTCAGGAAGTAGAAACAGCATGAACAGGGGGTTGGGGTGTGAGGTGTAATTCCTGGCACAATTGGTAAGTGTTCTGTATGGTGCTCGAACGATGGTAGCAGAAGGTAGGTCATGGCCACATCTTCTAGGGTCATAAATTCCATATTAGGGAATGTGGATTTTGATCTTTAAGACTGCAGGGACAGAAAAAATGTCCCTAAAACCAACAAAATCAGTTAGGAGCCTGGAGAAAATAACCCCAGGAAGAAGGATCAACTTCATGAACTAGGGCAATGGCAGTGAGAAAGGAGAGGACAGATCTGAAAGGCTCTGTGGAGAGAGAGCGTAATGATCTGAGGGTCAGATTAGATATGGAGGTTGAGTGAAGGGAGGAGCTGAGGATCCTTAGGTTTTGTGTTTGAGTGTCTAAGCAGATTGGGGACAACTCTAAAGATAAGGAGTTTTGTAGGGGATTATAAGGATTTAAGTTAAGGACATGTGTTGTAGTGCAGTGGAAAACACAGATAGAAATTTCTAGTGGGCCTAAAACCTAGGAAGATTTTGGAGCTAGGGACATAGATCTGAGAATCGTCTCTTCCTATGAAGGTAAACCCTGCGAGAATGAGAGATTGGATCACCCCTACAGAGCAAGACAGACTGAAAAGGAAACGTAGACGGTCTTCTCCAGTTAAGGAGTGCATCCTCTGTGTCCCTTCATCAATATAACATCATCTTATTGATCTAGTTTTCATTTTTCTAATTTGGAGTTGAGTGTATGTGTAACTAAGAATGGAACTCTATAACAGAACTAATAGGATAATAAAACTAATAAATAACGTTTGTAAAGCACTCTACAGTTTACAAAGCCCTTTCACGTAACACGGGCAGAGAACTTTTTGAGGTCTCGGTAAAAAAGCATTATCAGCAACGCCTTCCAGTCTCCCTTCTGAAACATCAACCCCCAATAGTTTATATGAGTTTCCTCCATTTCTTGCTGGCTCTGCATGTGGAATTAAATTTTAATTAATTAAAATTAATTTAATTAATCCTCACAATATTTAATCCTCACAACATTCCAGATAAGCAGATTCTCATCCTCATTTTACAAATGAGAAAGTCAGGGAGACTGATTTACCACATCTAGCATCACTGTAGGTGTATTGTATTAAGTAATAAATTAACTCAAACTTTTATGATAAAATTATCTAATAGGTATTAATTGTCTGTTACTGTATAACAATTTACCCAACACTTCGCAGCTGTAAACAACAATAAACATTTATCATCTGACACAGTTTCTGTGGGGAACTCTGGAGTGGCTAACTGGATGGTTCTGGGTGAAGGTCTCCCATGAAGTGGCAGTGAAGGTGTTGGCCAGAGCTGCAGCCATCTGAAGGTTTGACCACGGCTGAGGGATGGGCTGCTCACGTGCCTGGCAAGTTGATGCTGACTGCTGGCAAGAGGCCTTAGTTCCTCATTGGCTGTTGCCCAGAGGCCTGAGTCCTTTGCCATGTGTTCCACTCCATAGTACTGCCTGAGTGTCCTCATATTATCTGGCTTCACTCAGGAGTCATCTGAGAGAAAGCAAGATGGAAGCCACAGTGCTTTTTAAGGCCCAACGTCAAGGACTGCATAAGGACATAAATACCAGGAGGAGAGAAGACGGGGATCACTGGGGTCCCCTTGGAGATGGACTACCATATCATATGATTTATGTCCACTACATTTATTGTCAACTTTCAGGATTTATGACTCTTATACAAGTTAAAGACTCTCCAAAGAGATACTTTTTTAACATTTTCTAATTCAGGACTTGAATAACATTTTTAAAAATTCATGAAAATATTTGAGGCCTCTAGTATACAGAAATTTGTAATCAAATAGTAAACAGTAGCTTGCCCAATAAAAAAACTTAAATGAGGAGGTACCCTGTCACACTTGGTAATGAATGAAGCCTTTAAATGGACTATTCATGCTATTTGTCTGTTTGAATCATTGGAATAAATTGTATCAAACAAGTCCTCTGGAAATCACCCAGATGAATAGAATGCATTATTAATCACGTTGCCAGTTAAATGAATTCTACACTTCTGGCAGCTGCATGAACGGATGATTGTACATTGTCGCCTTATATTTTAGGATTTTAAAGACATGAAGGGATGGTAGACAAACTTGGATGAACTTTACATGCAGCTTCCATGTGCTGCATAAACTCTCAGTAAGCAGCTCCATCTGTGAATTGTTGATAGCTGACAAGAAAGCGATGGCTGGGAGAGTACCCCTTGCCTACCCGTCACAAAACCAAGGCTTTCACCTCGACGGTGGTGCGGACGGTGGTGCTTACACACACCACTGCCCTGGGGCCGAGATTCCTATCTAAGGCTGTAAGCATGCTGAAGGGCCCCACAGCCTGGCAGAAACCTTGACTGTGCTCCTGCTCAAGCTGTGGCCCCATCGTGCTCATTTGCATGCTGCCAAATTTCGTGAACAGAAGCCATTTCCTCAGTCTCACCTTCCTCATCACCCACTTACTGCTCAGGCCCTCACAGTCTCTCTTGTGTTCCCGGCCCCACTCTGCTAAAACTGCTCTCTCACAATCTAGTACCAACCGCTGGAACTCGGCAGCATCAGGTGCTGTTGGTCCCCCATACTTCCTGAAACTTTATTCATGGTACATGACTCTCTGCTCTGTTGATCTCCATGGATCTCTGCTTCTTATTAACTGTCCTCTCATGGTCCTACATCACAAGACAAAAGTAGCATTTTTGTTTTCTTGGTCACTCAGCCCAGCCCTCTGGGCCGTCTGCCCTTATGTAACCATTCACTCCCTTGTTCCAGCCATCTTCTCTACATGGACATTTTCTGTGTCTATAATTTCAATTCTGATCTCTCTCCCAAGCTCCGTGTCCCCATAGCACTCAAAACTCAGTAAGTCTTGGGGCTGGCTGGTGGCATAGTGGTTAAGTTCCTGTGCTCCAGCTGAGTGGCCGGGGGTTCGCAGGTTCGGGTCCCAGCACAGATGTAGCACTGCTCATCAAGTCACGCTGTGGTAGGCGTCCCACATAAAATAGAGGAAGATTGGCACAGATGTTAGCTCAGCGACAGTCTTCCTCACACACAGAAAAAAACTCAATAAGTCTAAAACTGAACTTGTCACTCCCATGCTCCCATCACATTTTACTACTTCCCTGAATTGCATCACCACACCCAGGTGACCATCCATCTTGACCTTCTGGTCTCCCTTGCATTTCACATTTTGTAAATCCCTGGGCCCTATAAGTTCTGCCTTCCCGCTGTCTCTTGCATTCATCGCCTGCCTTGTCTCCAATTCCACTGCCATTCTCAGTCCATTACCTCTTGCCTAACCTCCAGGATAGCCCTCTTCCTATGCAACGCTACTGGTGTTCAAGTTCTTAAAGCAAGCTCTAAACGTGACTTTTCTTGCTCAAGTAGGCTTGTCCTACATAGCCCACACTATTTCTTTTGCCAAAAATCAATCTTTTCCCTATTTCAAATTCCCCAAATCACATGTATCTCTCAAGATCCGAGTCAAATACCATTTTCTCCATAACTTCATGGGCACCTCTTTATTTCTTAAAATAATCTCTTTATCCTCTCATAGCTTTAAACATTTTGTATGTTTTGGAGCACATCTCATTTCATGTTGTATTGGCTGTCCTTTATCTTCCCAAGTAGGTCGTAAGAGGCCATGGTCTTATTTTATTCAGGTTTTCCCCATACAGTTTGTTCTATGAGGATTTGCACCTTGTGTATTTATTGTTGAGTAAATTACTCATACTAAGAAAATTTTTAAAACCCATCAGAGTATTTAATGGTACCCCTTTATTTTGGACTTTTGTAAATTGATTTGAAAGCGTTTTTCCTGCCTTTCAGCAGTGCCCAGTCATCTCTAGACGTGTGTTTGACATGGCAGACGTAGTGATTGTATTTGGAAATTGCCATAAACTGCACTTTCATCTGAGTTACATCTCATGGCCCCCCACTGCAACTGATCTCCCACTTCTCATTTCAGGGAGAGTGGAGAAGAAAAGAGAGCAAAAAGTCACTTCAGGTAAGATTTTGACTAATTGTCTCCAGCTTTATTTTCTGTTTTTACTTCCACCTTTAAAAAAAAAATCTGTTTGCAATTTAAAAACTCACATTAAAAAAAGTAATAGTTTATGGTCCTAGAATTGATTGATATTAAATTAATTAAAGTATACGAATACGTTTAGCTTTTGCACGCTCATATCAATCATGTCTTTTTCCATCTACCATTTTATTTAAAAGAAAATGAGATGGAATGTTATTTAATTTTTTTATGATTACCTAATAAAAGGTAAGTCTTGCAACCACCAATTTTAAAACATGGAGTTATAATAGTTGATAACCATTTTATTTTCCCAAATATCTATGAATCTCAATTATTTTTCTTAAAACCATTTATGTAGTTGATGTTTTTCAGGACAGTGTTGATTACTTAACTGAGAAGAATCTTTACATTTTGGAGGAATTTTAAGAATTATTGCATTTCTAAACTCTAATATGTATCCAGAAGTGAATGCTGCTTTGGCACAGTGCCATTGCACATAGTAGGGGTCAATATTTGCTGCCTATACAAAAATAAGTTTTACATTTCCGTATTTTCATTGCTTGGATTTGGCTTAAAGTCGTGAGGTCAGATAGATTTTCATTTACCAAGTCGATCTTTGCATAAGAGCAATCTTCCAGCTCCCAATGCCCTCAGTTTGCCGATAATCATAAAAAGCTCTGATTTGGACTCCACCTTTCCAAGTCTCCACCAACCCATTATTCTATGCAATATAAGAGCTGCCAGCATAAAGACACATTGCTCCTAACCATTATCTCCTTTCAACTTCATTTCTTGTCTGGTAACAAGGTATCATGTGCATTTCCAAACAGTGTGGTCAATAGAAGACAAAAGTCTGCATTAATCAAAAAATGGATACACAGCCTAAGCTCCTGTCTCTTTTCTCCTTTCCACCCTTAGCATTCGTCTCACACAACTCGGCAACTTATTACCTGATGACTTCCCTCTTAAATGTCATTGTTTGCATTCTCTTTGTGGATCATATAAAGCCTGATCATGAATATAAAAAAATATATATAAAGGCAAGAAAGTGTCTGGTCTCCTCATAGATGCGATTACCTCCATTATTGCTCCTTGGGGGAAAATTATTTATACTGTTTCCAAATTGCTTTTGCTATGATCCTGTAGATACTGGCTTAAAGAAACTTTATAGTCTGGAAGAAAGCTATATTGGCCAAAGCGTTAAACCAGATGCCTCTTTAAGGTCCTCCATACTCATGGATTCTAACATCTGTGTGACCAAGGTGACACAAAGGGCTAGAGGCAGAGGTAGGACAAGAACTCAGGTTTCTTCATGTCTTATTCTTTTCAATTTCCCACCATCCTAACCTTTCTTTTCAAATCAAAGTCCTAGTCACTTTGATACTGTGTTGAGTTTCTTGCTTAATAAAATATTTTTCAGTAATTGGAAAATCTTTTTAAGGCAACAGCATCTTTGGCAGGGAACACTAGTCACCATGTTATGAGGCAACTCCCTTTATTAATGGAGCTAATTTGCCCAACTGGTTCACAGTTTGTCACTGTGTCCAATTTATATGAGAAAGTGAAAGAAACTGGCTAAGAGAAAGTGAAGTCAATGATAGCTAATGGATGGAACTCAGAGTATTGGAGAAAATTGTTAGGCTCCTCATCATTTCAAAGAACACAAATCCTGCCCACGGGAAATCTATATTTGTAAAGATAGTCTGAGTTCTCAAAATTGGGACATAACCTTTGCCAATGTAGTCATAAATATCACCACGTTCCGTTTATGAAGCTGGTCTGAACGTCTGCATCTTTGGAGACCAAGAACATCATGGGCTTCCTTGCTTCTGACTTCCTGCCTGTTTGTCTCTGTATCATTTGTTGTTCATTCTGCTCAGATTCTGCATCCTGCCTGCTGAATTAGACAATACATCTCACACACTCCTATTTATAGCAGCTCCATCTCTCAGCTATGGGAGATCAGTATTATGTCCTCGACCCTTTTAATCTACTCCTTCTTGTTGCACTGATCATGACTGAAACCAAAAAATTTAGAAAAAAATATTGTAGACAAAAATACTCCCATTGAAACAGGGACTTCGAGGACCCTCACTTTTTGGTTGGTTAAGGCTGGTTAATTCTTTGTTTAAGGAATGTTGCACTCAGATGAAAGTTACAGAGGTAAGTTTTTGCTCAGGATAAGAAATAACTTCCTAACAAGGAAACCTCTCCAGGACTGGGAAGAATGAGATTATGTGGGTAAAACTGTTAGGAGAATTTGGACCATCACCTTTAAGGGATGTTGATTAGAGATTCATGAAGTGTGGTGGGATCAGGCTCTTTCCAATTTTGTGTCTGTGATTCTACTTACCATTATTACTTTATTGAAATGGCTCTACCTTGTGTGTATGGTTCCACACAAAGAAATCCTAAATGCTTCACACTTCATTATATAACTGAATGAATCATGTTCCAAAGCTTATGCTAAGTTAGTTTGGACTGAGTTGCTTAGTACAGCATATAGCTAATGGGGTTCAGACATTGGAATAAAGTTGTCCTATAGTCTATTTAGCTTCTTTTAGGGAGAAAGTTGTTTGAACCCTCATTGCAACCCTGTCTGTGGTGTCAAATATGATGCTCTTTTCGGTAAGCCAGGAATAAGTCACAAGTAAAGTCACTGGTAAAGAAGAACAATGAGAATATGTATAACCCAATATCATTTTTGAAAAGTTGTGGTAAACTTAGCCTTTTTTTTTAAAGCAGTTCAATGCAAATATCTCTTGACACCGAGCTTAGAAACCCATGTCAAATTCATACAACATGGCCAACAAAATCAAAGCTAAATTTGGCTATTTGAGGTGGTAAAAAATATTAGAAATGTATGATAGCATAATGATAAATGGACACAATTTCAGGGGGCAAGTTCCTGATATCAGTAATTATCTTTTTTGCCCTTGATTTTTTTAAAGAACCAATTTCTTCACAGAAAAATAGGAAAAAATGGCCAGCTATACTCCAGAGATTTTACATAAAACTCATATTGAGTTTGAAGTATTTTTATCTTATCAGAAGAAAGATCCCTTTTTAGGTCAAGGAATTCTTGATTTTAAAAAGCAACACAGCCAACAAATGAAGAATTCTTGCAGAGAAAGGTGCTTCATATATTATTGTTTAGAAAAGCTATATTAGAAGGCTTACTAAGGTAGACTATAGAGACACCATCTGTTAAATATATATTGTTCCAGTTTTTCCAAGGAGAATACTTTCAAATCCAGTTAAGTATTAAATAAAGAATGGTCCTGATGGACCAGAGAATGGAGTTATCGGTGGAGATGATAATGAGTATTTTAAAATAAAGTTGAGTACTTTGCATTTATGACATTAGACCATTCCTGAAGTTAGAGATGTTTTGTTCATTTGCATAATTTGCAAAAATTTACTGGTAAAGAAGAACAATGTTATTTTTTTCTCAACTCAAAAGGTGAAATTTATTATTGGAAATTCAGCAAATGGTAGAACATATGCCTTGCAAGCTCAGTCCCTTGCTGCTTACTCTTTGACTGGGCTTTTCACTTCTTTGAAATGTTCTAAAACAGCAACAGCACCTGCATTTCAAAACTTTAACACACATTGAACGCAGTCACTCAGGATTTAAAAAGTAGTTAAATAGATACTGAATAAATTCTTCCAACTGTGCGCGAATAACATGTTCAATTTCTTTTATGGTAGTCATTTATTAAATGCAAATTTTCAAGAAGATGGCTATTTAGCATGATTTTTCTCTATGCTAGTACCATTTTTGTAGTGTTTTTTGCCATAGTTCCTATGCAGTAGCAACAAACCCCTCAAAAATAAGCATGAGAAGACCTAATCTGTCATTGTTTTAATTATTAGTGACCAACATAAAACATATGAAGTTAGCAGGCAGAGTACGTTGTGACAAATACATTTAAGTAAATTATCATTCTTGAAAAGCCCACTGTTTTTTGCACGTTAATATTTTGTAATATTCTACATGTTTTACTCTCACTTTGTGAATCATTCTCCCAGTTAGAATCAAGTTCGAAAATGCATGTCGTCCTAACTTGTTCATAGCTTACAAAACCTCTTGTCCCCTAATACTGTGTTGCATATTTGAAAGTTGCCGAGAGTAGATCATAAAAGTTTTCATTACAAGAAAAAAAAATTATAGCTATGTATGGTGACAGATGTTAACTAGATTTATTGTGATGATCATTTCACCGTGTATACAAATATCAAATCATTATGGTGTGCACCTGAAACTAGTATAATGTTATATGTCAATTATATCTTAATAAAAAAAAAAAAAAGAAGCTCTTGTTTTGACCTCATCTCCTTTGGTACCACAAAGGGGCAGGAAAGGAACCCGAGGTGACATTTATAAGCTGATATATTCGAATTGCTAAACCCTTTTTTTTTTTTTTTTTTTTTGAGAAAGATTAGCCCTGAGCTAACTGCTGCCTATCTTCCTCTTTTCGCTGAGGAAGACTGGCGCTGAGCTAACATCCATGCCCATCTTCCTCTACTTTATACGTGGGACGCCTACCACAGCATGGCGTGCCAAGCAGTGCCATGTCCACACCCAGGATCTGAACCAGTGAACCCCGGGCCACCGAAGCGGAACGTGCAAACTTAACTGCTGTGCCACCGGGCCGGCCCCTTGCTAAACATTTTTGCGGTCCAGGCTTTGTGCTTGATATTGGAGATGCAACGTGAATGAGTTTGGTAGTAGTGTCCTCAATTCATTCACTTTCAGCTGGAGGAGAGAAGCAAGTATAGATGATTATAATACAGTGTGAAGCGTGTATGCACTAGGTGTCATGAGGATTTCAAAGACGGCTTCATGGAAGAGGGGAGACTTGAGTTGATCCTTGAAGAAAGAATTGGGGCTTACTAGGTAGAAAAAGGGAAAGAGCTGGCTGTGCAGAGACAAAGACAAGAGAAAGTGTGGCCTACTGAAGGAAAGATTAGGGCTTTGATCAGAGTGGAGCACAGTCATGAACAGACAAGGAGCAAGAGATGTGGTCAGAAAAGTAGGCCTGAGCCAGAATCGACAAGGGCCCTTATGCCATTCCATGGAGTTTGGACTTTATGCAGTAGGTGTTGGAAGCTAATAAAGTACAAGGAATTACACAATCTATTTGCATTTTATAAAAATCCTTCCAGAGGAAGTATGGATTGGAAGAGGAATTGACTGGAGACAGAGTAGTCAGGTGGTATATCACTTTAATTATCTAAAAATGAAAGGATGAAGGTCTGAGGGGTCTTTCCTAAGAAAGTGGCATTGAGGTGGAAGCTAATGAAATGGAATGCAGATGTATTTACAAGAGAGAATTGGCTTGTCTGGATATGGGAGGTCAAGAGGATACTCCCAGGTCTCCAGCTTAAGAAATGAGATGAAAAGTGCATCCTGCATAGGGAACATGGGAGGAGGGACAGGTCTGGTGGGGAAAATGATAAATTGAGTCATATCTACATTTATTATAATGTGGCCTATGGGATATGGAGGCGGAAATGTCAAGAATGCTGAATAAGCAGTACACATTACAAGCCCGAGACTCCAGAGAGAGGTCTGGGATGCAGGCTTTCCTTTTCAGTCACTGGTACCTGGATGAGAGTTCAAACCCTGGTTATAAATGAGCTTGCCCAAAGGGAATGGGAGGTGTGAGAAGAGAAGAGGCGAGGATGAGTCCTTGGGAGATCCCTAATATTAATGAAGAACACAATAAGAGAAAGCAGAGACTGAGAGCCTAAGAAAGATCAATCACAGTTGTCCTGTGAGGAGCAGCAGCATTCTTCGTTTCTGAATCAAAGAGGAAGAAAGTCAGAAGGAGGGACTGGTCAAGCATGTCACATGCCACAGAGCAATCAAATGAAATAAGCACTGAAAAATATCCATTGAAGTGGGGGGAGAAATCTGCTGGTCACCACAGAGAAATTATTTTTTAGGAGTTCTGGAAGTGAAAACTAGATAGCGATGAGTTGAGTGAGGGAGTATAGCACAAATGCAGCCTTGTTCTTTCAAAGGGTTTGTCTGTGAAGAGAAGGATAGAGAGAGAGACAGAGATACAGAGAAGGACATAATCATGAAGTCAGGGAATTGATGTGGACTGAGGACCTGCTATTTCTGGCTCTGTGCTCAATACCTTCTAATTTATCCTCAAAATGACTGTGTAATGTTGTATGGCCAACATTTTAAAACTTAGAAAATGGAGATGCAGAGAAGTCAAGTAACTTATCTTAGGCTCCATATATTAACTGATTTAGCCGGAAATGGAATCTAGGCAGTAGTGTGCTGGAGCCAGCTGGTAGTATCCTAGGAGATATCTGGAGAGAACTGCCTGTGCACATCTCTTCCCAACTCTGCCTTCAGCGAGGTCGTGCAGGTAGATGAGAATTGGCCACAGTGGGAGTGTTTACACATGGAAATTGGCAGACATTACAAAGCAGGGTTGGTTGATCGATTGGTTCCTGGAGAGCCAGTTGTTAAACACTGACAGGTGCACCCCTGGATCTAGGTCTGAGTGGTAGCAAAGCCTAAGCTTTTCCCACCACCCTGCATATGTGACTTGGCCAAGGTCACAAGATTAGCTAACAGATAGCAGTGTGAGACTTGAACTCAGACCTGTGGTCCACATCCGGCCCAATACAAGCCAAAGGGCTTTGATGAAAAAACAAGTAAAATCTCACATTCTATGACCAAATTGCCCAGGTTGGTATAAACAGCCTTACATTTATCCGTCCTCTAGTTCTAAGCTACCAATTTTCTGCTTCGGCCTCTCAGGCAATCCGTCTCTGGCATGTTTGCTTTTTTAAATAGCTTTCCCGAAGAACTGGCTCTCCGAACTCTGTTAATGCATTCTATTAAAAAAAAAAAGATAACCAATTTTCTCCTGGGTTTATGGTTTCAAAACAATATTTATTATTGAGTGAAATAAAGTATCACAGATGCATTTTTCCATCCACAAAATGGAAGACTTACACACAGGCTGTTCATGAAAACAAGTCCCGAAGAGTTTATTTTTAAACAAAGTTCGTTTTCCAGCTAGTCGAATTTATGATAGAGAATAAATAACAACACAGCTGTGCCACATTATTTCAAAAATACCTTGAATTTCATTGTGTAACACTGCTTTTAAAACAGTGTGTTTATGCAAACTAAACAAATCTGAAACGATCAGTAGCTGACGTAAGAGAAATTACCATGTCACACCACATAGTCAAAGTGCAGATATGAAATCATTTCCCTGAAATTCCCTCCACGTGTTTAATTTGGATTGCTATTGTAGCACACACAACAGGATTTATTTGCAGACAGTTGAGACTTGAAGCATGGTTTCTTTAGGTGGCAGGGGAGAAATATTATCTTTAGCTGCATCACAGTAGATTTCATCTGAAAGCAGTGTGCCTCATTGTATAACCGAAAAAAAGAACCTTTTATCTAGGTTGATTCTTACACAATATATGTGTTCCTTTCACCCAGGAAAGAAAATGAAGAAGAGCTTCATAATTTTGTTAGCCAAAAATTACTGTAGGCTTTCATCTTAAATATTCTATAAAAAAGCCACAAGGAATTCCCAATTAAAATGGAAAGTAACTCAAATAAAAATGGACGTTCAGGAGCTAGAGGATAGATCTTATTAAGGCAGCCTGGGCCAAAGCAGTTCTCAACAAAATGAGGCTCATGGTAGTTTGAATTTTTTGTGGAAGCTGCATCAAAGGGCATTCTATGTGTGTATAGCAGTCAATATAAGGGTAAGCACACTTTTATCTGACATGACTTGGAAATGGAGCATTCTAGGTAAATGCATATTTTGATTAGTTAAAAATAGAACTTATACTAACAAAAGATTTAAAACACCCACAGAAATAGAATATGGGAGATCCTTAGGCTCTCTTGTGAAAGGAGTCTTAAGTCATACCTGATTTTCCCACAGAGAAAACAATGAACTTGTATTTCTAACCAAGAAACAGATGCCCAGCTTTTTTTAAAATTTTCATATAAATGACCACAAACATTTTAATCAAGTGTAAATGATATACTTGTACACTGTGTAACTGAAAACTTCTTAAGTGAATGTAAGTCAGTTGAGCTGAGCAATACAGTAATTGATCATGTAAATTGTCCTATTATTTCACTGAAAATTCCCAGATAAAAGGATTTTTCAGGACAAGAGAGAAGTCATGAGACTGTAAGGAAACAAGAAACAGCTGAAGACTGCTCACCCCAGAAGTGAGATTATGACTTGAGTGGCAGGTGGAGGAACCCTGAAAGGGGTGGAGCCTCGGCTGGAGAAGTAGAGAGAGCCGGGGAGGTCAGAACCAGGGGACTCTTTCAGAAGCAGCTGAGTATTCTGATCAGCTAATTCACACTGAGGGGCTAATAAATGGCCTTGAATTACTATATTATTGATTCCAGATAGCATATTTAAATTTTGTTCAACGTGATCATTAGTGTCTTGCCTTCCATTTGAAACATTTATAGAAGATGATCCTGACCACAGCCCATGCCTTTGTTTGAACATCTTGGCCTTGTTGGAGTCCTTGCAGAATGTCTCTTGAATGCTGGCTATCCTTGCTTGCCTGAATTTGCTTATACATCTTCACTATGACCTAGTTATTAGTAAGGACTGTAAATCTCTGATACATTTCTCACTGCACAGAAACAATTTCTCAGTCAAATGTGGTCCTTTCCGCCTCAAAAAGACACCTGAAATGCAATTGTACCCAAGCCTTCTCTGAAAACATATAGCTGTCTGTTTCACTGATACATCAAGACAAACGAAACACCACATTCAAAACCTGACTTTATTTAATACATCTTTCTCTTGTTTTCTTTGGCCATTTTTCCATCTGATCTGCTGACTTCCCTGCCGTTTCAAAATGTTCATCCCAGGATCCACAGATAAGCAAATATGAACTACGTTAAATTTAATATTTTTCATTGACCCTCATAATACCTAGAAATGTACTAAATCTTACTAGACCAATATAGTTATTTTCCCCACAAGGTTTTTAAAATTTTTTAATCTTTTAAAAATTGTAGTAAAATATGTATAACAAATTTTGCCATCTTCACAATTTTTAAGTGCACAGTTCAGTGGCATTGAGTACATTCACATTGTTGTACTACCATGCCCACCAGTCATCCAAAGAGCTCTTCTCATCTTCCAAAACTGAAACTCTATATCTGTTAAACAACTCTCCATTTTTTCCTTCCCCACCCTCCGGCAATGACCGTTCTACTTTCTGTCTCTATGAATTTGACTATGCTAGGTACCTCATATAAATGGAATCCTACAATATTTGTCCTTTTGTGACTGGCTTATTTCACTCAGCGTAATGTCTTCAAGGTTCATCCATGTTGTAGCATGTTTCAAAATTTTCTTCCTTTTTAAGGCTGAATAATATTCAATTATATGTTTATCCATTCATCCATCAATAGGCACTTGGGTTGTTTCTACCTCTTGGCTATTGTGAATAATGCTGTTATGAACATGGGTATGTAAGTATCTATTTGAGACCCTGCTTTCAATTCTTTTGAGTATATACCCAGAAGTGAAATGGCTGGGTCATGTGGTGTCCTATAAGGTTTTTAACTTAAGCAGGAAGAATGATTAAATTTGTAACATTCTCCAGATTTCAGAATTATTTGTTTATTTTTTCCTCTCTCTTGCTTTCTTGTAGATCAGCAATATCCAATAGAAATAGAATGTAAACTATATATGTAAATTGAAATTTTTGAGTAGCCACATTTTAAAAAGTAAAAAGAAATAGATGAGATTAATTTAATAATGTTATTTAACCCAGTGTATTAAAAATATATCATTTCAACATGTAATCAATATAAAGATAAAATAAAAAATTGTAAACGAGATGCTAGAAACAATGCATATGCCAGACATGTATATTACAATAAAGGTTGATAGAGTACATGATACAAAAGTCAAAGAAAAATATAGTCCTACCAAAACAATAAAGTTATGTTGAATGGAAAAATTATCTTACACTGCTTTAGTTTTTAAATTAAAAATTAAATTAATTAAAATTAAAAGTTCAGTCCCAGAATGTACTAGTTGCATGTCACATGCTCATTAGCCACATGTGGCCGGGGACCACCACAGTGACAATGCAGACCCTAGCATTTCCATCATCATTGGGAGTTCTAGTGGACAGCACTGCTCTGGGCTGTGAGCTCTCTGAGGGCAGGGAACTTGCATCTTTTGTTTATCATCACAGCCTTAGCGCCTAGTGCATAGGAAGTGTTCAATATTTATTTGTTGAATGATCAACTAAGTTTATTTAGCAGTCGTTTATTGAATGCTTGCCATTTTCCAGGCACTGTCACTGTCATGGCACTGGGACCTTACCCAGTGAGCCGATACCAGCAACATGCCTCGTCCTGGAAGGCCTTTTCAGAGACTGAGGTCCTTGCAGGTTCTGTTTGCTTGGTTTCTGAGCTAGGTTTTGAATGAAATGGAAAAATGCAGTGGAAACAAAGACAGAAATTGCTTGTATGGTTCCGTTTTGTCTCTGGTGCCTCCCATAGGGCCTGGAAGAAGCAGACCCGCAGTAAATGCTGGTTCAACCCACAAAGGAGCAAGGGGCTTGGTTAAATCATCAGACACAGCAAATGGCCCTGTGGGTTTCCTAAGGAAACAAGTCCCTAAGAATGGTGAGAGGGAATTGCAAAGGTAGTCAGGAGAAGATGGGAGAAACGGGCACATAGGTGAGAAGGGTGTGAACACCCTATACAGTGCACTTGAGGAAGTACAGAGGATCATCTCTAACCAATGCCAGAGTCGTGAGCACTTCCGTGTCCATAAATTAAAGTGAAAACTTTATTCATTCTGCTATAAATTTCTGTATCTTAATTCAATTTGGAAGCAAAGTCACTCATTTATTCATTCATTTGTTGAAGAACTATTAAAAGAATATTTATTATTTACAGCTAGGAATCAAGGGCAAAGCACTAAAGTTATATTTGAGATGGAGAGAAATCTCAAACATATTTTAAAAAGAACTTCTTTGATTTGATTATTTAGGAGAAGTGGGGATGGGATGATATTTTCTGAATTTTGTCTTCAGATTCATGATTGATGAATCTTGATTGCCCTGGAATGAGTCTGTGTGTCTGAAGAGAGAATGAATATTACCTTTTTCAGTGTCACTGCAACATTAAAAACAAAAATCACTGTGTTTCTTTGATAATTCTGTCTTTATTGCACTTGGTTTTCAGTAGTCTGCTATTATTTTTTTAATTATGTATGTAAATACAAGGAAAGAATATTATTTTGCATAAAGAATTCCTCTCCTACCTGCCTATGTGCTATTGGAAATGAGAGTCTACATTTAGAAGTAATTTAGGGGATTGGACTGAAAAGAGATTGCAGGATATCATTAACATTTGTCTCACACCTTTAACACAACTCTTTGTTGCATGTCTTCTAATTGCAATCAATGACATTTATCAGTAACTCATTTGCCATTAATATAGGGGCCTCTAAGTTTTAGAAAATAATAGGATGTGAGTGATGATTTCTGTGTGTCAAGGAATGTTCAATCTTTTTTATTTTTTTTTTTTTGCACAATGAACCTAACCAGTATTTGCATGCCTTCCCAGTGTGTGCTGTCAGCCAGGCCTTCTCAGCGGTGGTGAACAGTAGTGGTCATTGTGTGCCGGGGGGACAGCTGTGCACTGACTTCCTGGGAATTATAAGGGCATTTGTGAAAAGTCAAGCTATAGCATTCAAAATGCCTTAATCAACATGTTTGTACAATCATTGCTATAAAGTAAAAAAAAAAAATCCTCATATTCAGAATATGTAAGTCATACTTGATTCATATGTAACTATGGTTGTTTTTTTAATATTAATTAAATGACAACAATAAACATCATTACAGTGGTTTAGGTAAAATAATTTTTGGCCTGAAATACTCAACACATGTCTATATAATTTATTACAATGTTTTTGATTGTTGAATATATTAGAAAGTTAGCATCTTCTCTCTTTATTTAACTTGCTGCACATGTGCTGAGTATTTTTTAAAAGGTAAAAAGTAAATTTATTCCAAGAATTTAATTTACCTCTCTGGTGTTTATTGAGGAAACAAGAAAAAATCATTTTCCTCCTCCACATGAGGAAGAAAATCAAAAGAGAGAGAATTAATTGAATATTATTTAACTCCATAGCACAAGTCTTTAAATAACAACTTCCTCGCACATCTGGATTAGATCCTGGTTTCACATTAAAGTACCAGGGATGTCCTATTCTTAGTATTCTAATTATAGCCACACTGTTTGAATTGCTCTGAACTTTTCAGGAAGCATTTAAAGCTGGTAGTAGTTAAAGTCTTTGAGAGATTGTAAAAATTAAACAAACAAAAACTAAATGGCCTGAAAGATGGATTTCATTATCTCCTGTTTTAAATACTGTCTAGTGATTGGTGGCAGAAACAGATAAAGCAAACAGGCTCTGTTTATTAACTCCCCTCCCCCCTGCCCAGCCCCTGGTCAGTTCTAGAGATCTACTGTACAACATTGCGCCTAGCGTTAACAGTACTGTATTATACACTTAAAAAGTTGTTAAGAAGGTAGATCTCATGTTAAGTGTGCTGACCACAATAAAATAAAATTTAACCTGAATAAAAGAAAATAGTCAGGTTCTATCTGCAGGTATAATTACACTAAGTAAGGTGAACAGAATGTCAAAACTGATCATGCAATGGTGCAGTCCTTTTCTCAGGCAGTTAGAGGTTTAGAATATAATGGTCCCACCTCCTTGCAGGCCATTTGGTCCTGTCCCAGACATCCATAATACATTTGGTCAAAGTCCTTGATACTTGGAAATATTTGGTCCTATCCAAGACATCCATGGAGACATTTGGTCCATGCCAAAAAGTCTTTGATATTTGGTGCTGTCCAAAATCACTTGGCATGAACCAAACATACTCATGGATGTTTTGGACAGGACCAAGTGTCAAGGACCTTGTGGCGTGAACCAAATGTCTTTTGGACTAAATGTCTTAGGGACATTTTGAACAGGACCAAATGTCTGCTAATCATCCCACCCTGTAGTTGGGGAATATTTTTTTTTTTAAGATTTTATTCTTTTCCTTTTTCTTCCCAAAGCCCCCCAGTACATAGTTGTATATTCTTCGTTGTGGGTCCTTCTAGTTGTGGCATGTGGGACGCTGCCTCAGCGTGGTTTGATGAGCAGTGCCACGTCCGTGCCCAGGATTCAAACCAACGAAACACTGAGCCGCCTGCAGCGGAACGTGCGAACTTAACCACTTGGCCATGGGGCCAGCCCCTAGTTGTGGAATTTTGAGACCACTTGGGTCTATCTGAAGTAGGGAGAAATGTGATCTTAAGTAATTAAACTTCCATTTTTCTGTATGTTTGAAATTTAATAATAAAATAAAGAAAAGGCATGGCAGGTTGCCTTTGTTTTTCCTTCTGTAGAAACCCTATAATGTAACTCTAGGACACATTATCTTTCCAGAAATTATTGTTGGATTCAGTAATCAGATCGCATCTTCCAGACAGTTCAGGCAAGCAGAAGAGAGAGAAGAATTTGTTTTTTGACTGTCCATCCACCTTCTTTCTTCCTTGAAATTGAAGAGAAAGGAGAGGTAAAGATCTGATCCCCCTCAGCTTTGGGAACTTACCTACAAAGGAGGATTCCTGCTTCTTCTGTGTCTCTTCTGACTAGCTGATGCTACTGATTCTCCTCTTTTCACCAGTTTGAATCATCCAGTGTCTGTACTCAGTCTGCATTCAAAATTATGTCATATACATTGTTACACAGTCATGAGGTATATGTGCTTTCAAATTCTGCACATGAATATTGATATATAATATGTAGCATTTTTATTTTCATTGGTTTTTCTAATTTTGAATAACCTGCTTTATCAGGTTCACATTTTTCTATTTTCAGTTGGTCATTATTCCAGAAGAAGAGATAAAATGAAATACTGGGGAGTTATACAGTGGGGTACCACTTTAGCTAGAGTAATCGAGAAAGACCTCTCTGAGGAGCTGGTGTTTTGAACTGAATCATGAATGATGCAAAGGAACCAGCCACAAGCAGTTCTGAGAGGAGGGAATGGCAAGTGCAAAGGCCCTGAGGCCGGACAAGCTTGATGGGTTGAAGGAACCAGAAGGAAACTCAGCATGACTGGAGCATGATGAGCAAGAATGAATGTGTAGGCAGCATCCAGCTTATGGAGGGCTGTGTAGACTGTGATAAAGAGCTTAGATTTTATGAAAATTGCAATGTAAAATCATTGGGGAGTTTTAAGCAAGGTAATGAGATGATTTTTTTAAGCCCTCTGGCTTGGGAGGGATTCTAGAAAAAAAATGGAGATAGGGAGACCATTTAGAAAGCTGTTAACATAAACCAGGAGAAAAATGAAGTGGCCTCAACCAGGGTAGTTTCAGTAGAAATACTGAGACGCTATCAGATTTCGGATTATTTTTGAGGTAGAAATGATGGCAAATTCTGATAGATTGGATGTGGGTGGATAGGAAAAGAGCGAAATAAAAGATGACTCTAGGTTTTTGGCTTGAGCGAGTTGGTGAATAGTACCATTATCTGAGATGGAACAGAACATGAGAGGACCAATTTGGGGGCTGAGGATAAAAGGAGATTTCTATTTTGGATATGTTAAATTTGAGATGACTCTTACCTACCCAGGCAAAGAGGCTTCCTGGATATCTGTTGCAATTATCCAGCTGAGAAATAATAGTAGCCTGAACCAGCAATGTGGCAGTGGGGCTGTAGGAAGAGGGTGGATTTGGGAAAAGTTTGAAGAAGGAGTAAACAGGACTTGGTTAGTGATGACAAGGGAGCCATGAGGGAGTGAGAGAGGATTCCAAGGCCCCTGATTTAGGATGACTGAGTGGTGCCAGTCCCTAGAGGGAGCACTGGGGAAGGAACGATTGAAAAAGAAGAGGACTTCATATTTAAAAAGGCTCAGCTTTAGTGCTTATGGGAGACCTAAGGCCATGTCACTGAGCATCTTTTTATTTGAGTCTGGGACTCAGGTGAGAGAGACAGTTTAGAGAGATTTGGGAGTCACCAGTGTAAACATAGTCGTCGTCGATCTAACAAAGTGGAGGAAATTACTCAAAAAGAGCCTGGAGTGCAAAACCATGAAGAGACTGTATTCTGAATGAGAAGAAATAGCTTGATGTGGCTTATGCTAGTTAGCAAAGCAATCCCGAAAATGCAAAGAAAGGAACGAATAATGTAAATACCCTTCCAAATCAGGAGCGTTATTCTGTCTGCGGAGCTCCTCTTCAGCCAGAACTCACAACGAGGCAATATTGGACATGAAGGCAAGTCCCACATCCAAAGAGCAAAACCTACAGCCATAGAACAAGATGATAAAGAAGTCAGAAATTGCACACTATTGATGGGAATGCAAAACGGCATAACCACTATGGAAATCAATATGGAGATTCCTCAAAAACTTGAAAATAGAACTACCATATATTCCACAATCCCACTTTTGAGTATTTATACAAGAAAATTGAAATCCGGATCTCAAAGAGATATTTGCATTCCCATGTTCATTGCAGCACTATTCACACTAACCAAGATGTGGAAACAACCTAAATGTCCATTGACAGATGAATGGACAAAAAGGTGTGGTGTATACGTACAATGGAGTACTGTTCAGCCTTAAAAAAGGAAATTCTGCAAGATGCAACAACATGAATGAACCTTGAGGGCATTATGCTAAGTGAAATAAGATAGACACAAAAAGACACATACTGCATGATTCCACTTATATGAAGTATCTAAAATAGTCAAAGTCATAATCAAAGAGTGGAATGGTGGTTACCATGAGCTGGGTAATATGGGGGTAATACGGGGAGTTACGAATCAATGGGCATAAAGTGTCAGTCAAGCAGTATGACTACAGTCCAACATTGTACCTATAGTCAGCAATAATGTATTGTCCACTTAAAAAATTGTTAAGAGGGTAGATCATTGTATTTCCAGATGATATTTGGGCTGAGCGATTGTCTTTGAGGCATTTGAGGTCAGCAGAGGACAAGCCAGAAGTGATAGCTGCAGACTACTGTGACACGGGCCAATGACCCGGGTGCTGGCTATTAAAATAAACCTAGTTCTTCTGACTCCGAAATCAGTGAACGCCCACTCACCGGCAGCTGCCTCTTTAGAATAATAGAAGGTCTGTGTCTGGCAGGAACTCTGGAGATTATTTGGTGCTAATTTTCATTTTACAAATGGATTGAATGGAGCCCTCAAAGGATAACATGTTAAAAGTCAGACACTTGCTTTCAGGTGATGTCTGTGAGAGTATTGCAAGCGTTCCTGTTGCATCCTGATACTATTTATGGGACTCTCTTGAAAGGAAATGAAACCAATTTTACCTATGCCCCATGTATGCTGCATAGCTGAATCTCCTCCTGGGGGGAGTCCAGTGTGAGGGTTAAGTGTGCGGGTCTAGTCTTAAACTCCAGGGCTGGAATCCCAGCTGTGTCCCTTAGGAGTCATACGACCTTAACCTCTCTCAACGTAGTCCCCTTACATGTAAAATGGAGATAGTAATAGGATTCTGTCATAGAATTGTATAAGGATTGAGTGCGAGAATTCCTGTCAAGCCCTGGGCCTAATGCCTAGCTCACTGTGTGTTCTTTTCAGCAATTTTTTTTATTGTTCATTTGGGAGGCAGCAAATCTCAGGAGTGAACAGCATGCCGGGCTAAGCCCCTGACATATATTAACATATTTTTTCCTTAACCTCATCAGGTAAGTACTATCACCATTCCTACTTTACAGGTGAGCAGTTTTAGCAATTTTTTTATTGCTTTTGATAGTACTTTATATTACTTGCCTGTGTCTTTTAGCATCTAGGATGGAAACATTAACAACACACCCAGAGGTCTGTTTTTCTAGCATGCAATGTGCATAAAACAAATATTTGTCGAGGGAGTGACAAAGGAAGGAAGAAAAGAAAGAAGAAAGTGAGGGAGTGAGATTATAACATTGAAAGATCTTTCTTCGTTGTCTGGCCCACTTTCTGAAATCTGGAAACGTATAAGGTATTTTTATTATTCGTATTACCCCTTTTCTGATCTGTGAGATGTGCAGCCAGCACCTTGAGCATCACATAGGAAGGGTCAAGAGGAAGGGGTGTGTTTCTGTGTGTTTTCAGCATGGCAGACAGTATCAGAGGTTTGCCATTGTTTCTACTGCTAACCTCGCTCCCTGTACCTCTTAGTTTGCTCATACGGGGTGTGTCTGCAAGTCAGAGGTACAGAAGACAGAGACACAGCGCTTTCCCTTAAGGAGCTTGCATGTGGTAGAGACAGCTGATGCAGAAGGATTTACCTAACAACAGAAGCCGCTCTAGATCCTGTGCTGTGAGGGTCAGGAGCATGGACTCCACGGCCAGGCCACCTGGGTGTGAATCCAGCATCTAGCAGCTTTGTGACCTAGGCAAGTGAGTAACCTCTCTGAGCCACACGCTCACCCGTAAAGTAGGAATGGTGATAGTACTTACCTGATGAGGTTAAGGAAAAAAATACATGAATATATGTCAGGGCTTAGCCCGGCATGCTGTTCACTCCTGGGCTTTGCTGCCTCCCAAATGAGCAGTAACTACCATAGTTCAGAAGATGACCGCTCTGAACACAGAATGAAGTCATCAAGGTTAGGTCTTGAAGAAGGAATGGGACTTTGTCAAACAGAAGGAAGACAGCCGGCTATTTCAGGCTTGGGAATAGAGTGGATGTGGCCTATTCAGGGGACTTTTAGGATTTGTAAAGGAAAGTTCCGAGTGACATGGGTAAGCAGGAATCATATTTTAGTGAGCACTGAATGCAGAGTTAGAGGGGATCGTGTAACAGTGAGAAGCAGATAGAGGTTTTGGGGAGGAGATTAACATGGACAAAGACATTTTTTAAACAATTAATTTGGTAAATTAACATTAGGGTGGACTGTAATCAGGGATACCAGTTTGAGACAATTGCAATACCATAGGCTTTGATGTGCTAGGGAACTTGGCAGGAATGATGAGGGGTTAAAAAAGAAGAATGTGTAAGAGACCTAGGGAAAAAGGATCAAAAGGTGACCTCTGGAAACAGGTGTGGGGAGGAGATGGAGGAACTGGCTGGCAGGAAGAAATCTATATAATAGACAGACATGTGCAAGTTCACAGGGGCAGGCGGTTTGGGGAAAAGGATTACGAGTTTCATTCACATCTAGTTGCATTTGATCCAACAACAGGGCACTGATGTGGAAGTTAGAATTCGGAGAAGCAGAATTGAAGTTCAGCTAAGGGTGTGTATATATTTGGGACTAAATCAAGTATAGGTGACAGGGAAAGAAATGAGAGAGGGTGAAATTTCTGAGGAGGTGAAGTGGCAAGAGGAAGGCAGGATAACATGCCAGCCAGTAAGCCCCCAGCAACAGCTGTGAGGATCAAATGAGGTGAGGTATAGGACAGCACATACGGGGGCAGGGCTGATTAAATAGAGCATAAATAGGAAAAACATAGTGCGTGCATGATAATGAAAAGCTGCCTGCTTTTTTCTTCCCTCGCCCTCCCTCCCATTTCCTAGAATCTCAAGCTGAAATGAACATTAAGACCTTTTGTAGATGAGTGAATTAGGGCTCAGTGTTTGCCCCGGAGATAGCTGTAGAACCAGACCTGCCCTGTTGCGAGGTTGTTCTCATATTACAGGCTGCCGCTTGGGCTAGTCCGGTCTCAGCGCCTCACTGGATACGATTTGGTTAGTAGTCGGTTTATACAAAGCACGCTCTCAACGAGCTGGATGCCCCTGCGCTGGGAGCCTGGCGCGAGTGCGGGTGCGCTCAGCAGCCCGCGGAGCACAGAGGACCCGTCAGCTGGAGCGCAGCTCGGTGAAAAGGAGCACCCAGTACAGACCCTGACTTTGGGTCTCGCCCTGTTTCTTTTTTTCTCTTGTAGTTCCTTTTAGTTAATTAACTAATTATGCAATCTTTAGAAAATGAAATAAGCTGTTTACTCATAGGCTCCTTAACTGTGTGCTCATGTTAATTAAATAATCAATCCATTGTTTCTAATATTGCTTCCAAAAAGGTATTGAAATGAAGTACTGTTTTATACAAAGGAGGCTTTAAATCTCAACCACGTTTATAGGCAAATAATTGCAACAGTTATTTTTTACACCAGATCAGTTAAAATCGAAATAGCTATTTTCAAAAGTGTATAAAAATTATGTCGCATGTACGAACATTTTGCACAATTTAACATAATTTTATTGAAGGGATAGCCATTTGAGATCTTAACCTTTTTATGAATTCCTTATGAAGTCATAGAAATCTTAATACCTTTCTAATTTTCTTCTTGAAGGAAATAATTTGGAAAATGCCACGGACAGTAACATAGAAAGCATTTAACATAAACTGAAATCATTAATACTTAATGGAAAAACATAATAATGCATTCCAAGGCATTTTAAAACAGCAAGTATAAAATCGTCTCTTCTGGGAGGCCAGAAAGTTCTTCCAAACTGGTGCTTAGATAGTCTTACTCAAAGAAGAGCTTGACGGAAATAGAACCTGTAAAACCCAAGGATTAGAAGGAGGTGGGTGGGGAGATTCAAATACCTTCATTTTAATTGCTATTTGTCATCACAGATTTCCACTGAGCTTGTACCCACGAGACCATTGGGTCAGAGGTTCTTCTGCGTTGTTTACTTTTTGCTGCAGAGGAGGGATGCCCTTTCAGGGTTTTTGTTCTGAAAAGAGTGGGCACTATCAATTGGCCAAATCTGTTTGCTGAAACCCCTTTTGTTTTGAATCAGTGAGGCCCAAGGTCAAGAAATACTTGGATTAACGTGAGGAAACCACAGTTACAGGGTTCTTGTTTTGCAAATTTCTAAGACTCCTGCATCGTTTTCTGGCTGATTCTCTTGTTACTGTGCCCCTCGCTGGCTGTTCTTGAGCTGCCTCAAGCCCCTTTCTGGGCGGCAGCCGCCCTCTCCCCTCCACAGTCACCTCTGTCCTGAGACTCCTGGGCTAGAGGTAAAGAATGCTAAAATGTGAGGCTTGGAGGCCGAATTCTACAGCCAAATCTTAGTTCCACCTCTAGTTTTGAAATCCTGGACAAGATATGTAAACTCACTCTCTTCCTCCTTTTCCCTTCATTTAAAAAAAAAAAAATTATTTTTTATTTTAATTTTATCAAAGTAATGCCTACACAGTTAAAGTATCAAATACAAGAGAAGTTCTTTTGCCTGGCTTCTCTTAAATGATTTTTCGGATTAAGCAACTCTCTCCCTTCCCTCGATTTAAGCTACTGACTGATGCTTACAGCTGCCTCATCACCAGGGCCTCACCTGCTGTCTCCCCAGCCCACCTGTAAACTGAGCCCACTTGTGGGCATGTATGTGGCCCAAGAGTCAGTTGTGCTTGTTCCCAAACCTGCTGTGCCAATTGTACTTGTTCATATAATTATTCAATTCAATTATAAATTATGTTAACTAATGACATATGGGTGCATAAAAGAATTACTGTTTCTGTGAAACGTTTCAGAAAGACTCAAAGTTGAGTTACTGAAAATAAAATGCTACAGAATTAGATGTGAAAGCATATTTCACATCTTATGTCAAATATTAGGTAAATATTAGGTAAAATATTAGGAAAAACTCAAACAAATATTAAAGGATTCTGCTTTGTGGCTTTAAGTTCTAAATCCACTTAAATGGAACCGAAACTAGGAAATATAGATGCTGATTATGGGTGTGGTTTATGTAAAAAAGTGAAGAAGCAGAAACATGTAGGTAGTTCTATTCCATAAGCAGAAACCCAGGTCGTATCCCATAGGATTCTTCTGGTATTAAATTAGGTAAGGCTCACATACAGTGCTCCACAGCATGTCTGATGTTTAATAAGGATTCAGTACATATTTGTTGTAACTGTGGTTATTATTGATTTAATAATTGTACATCCACGTAATTTTAGAAGAAAAAAGAAAGGTTAAACCAAATCAATATTTCAAAAGAAAATATTGGGATAAACTTTTAAATCCAACAACCAAGTATTAGACAGCAAAGGACTTAAACTTCACTGTGATAATGTTTTTTGCATCAAAATATCTGTATGTAAAATTAAGAGGGTATTGATAATAACATTTATGAAAGGTTTAACTGGGGGAAAAACCCATTAGTTCGTGAAATGTAACCCTATTTCAATTTTAACAGCAAATTGCCACATGGGCTTAAGAGACTGTCCAACCTTTTCCTGTCTTTGAGTTCTCTGTTAGGTAAGGATGATGACAGACAACCTACCATGTGGCCAGAAGAGTTACGTCGAGAAAAGTACATTGGTCCTATTTCTGTTCTCTCACTTGAGCATGAGCTTTGCTTGACTCGCTGAGCTATTCATGCTGCATGGAGCTCTCAGACTCTCAGGAAAAGGATCAGTGAAACACTATTTAAAAAAAAAAGATTTCCCATCAAAGCTCTAGACCTGTTCACTTAGTATGGTGCTTATGCCAAGTTTCATCAGATGAAACGTGCTGTACCACCAAAAACAAAAATGGCTCAGAATAAAGTAATGTGATGAAGGGGGAAGATCACATTTCATTTGATTGTCTATGTCACTAAATTAAGACTTTAATATCGTAATCAATCTTGTAAGCACAATATAAGAACATGTACCCTAGAAGTGGGGTTTAAACTCATTAATTTTAGAGACTCTGGCCAAACCCAATTAATTTCAGTTATGTGAAGCAAGCCAAATGCTGACATTTAAAGTCATTTTCACGGCTTGACCATAGAGGAATACTCATAATTATTTAATATATGATCATGTAGCAAGGAAGTCAGTCTATATTGATTATATGGACTGAGCCCAACATCCTAGGTAGTTGTTACATTTAAAAACATATAGGAATAACAACAATTTAGAAGATATAGTCAAAACCTTTTTTTTTTTCTTTGAGGAAGATTAGCCCTGAGCTAACTACTGCCAGTCCTCCTCTTTTTGCTGAGGAAGCCTGGCCCTGAGCTAACATCAGTGCCCATCTTCCTCTACTTTATATGTGGGACACCTACCACAGTATGGCGTGCCAAGCTATGCCATGTCCGCACCCGGGATCCGAACCAGCGAACCCCGGGCCGCAGAAGCAGAACATGCGAACATAACTGCTGCGACACTGGGCCAGCCCCTAGTCAAAACCTTTAAAGAGCTATACATACTGTTACTATTATTGGGAAGTGAGAGAGGATGCCTTTTTTAGGAGACAAATCATAAATTCAAAAGTAAATGGTATTTACCTTCTTTTTATCAGATCCTTAAAATTAATATTAATAAATATTAGCCCTTGAAAATAAATATTAGAATTTAATTGAATTCAATACATATTTATCCATGACACTAGACTGGGTTCAGGGAAGTTATAAAGAGGGGTAAAACTGGATCATCCTTGTGTTCAACAAGTTTACTGTATAGTGTGGGAGACAGGGATCCGTCTAACTAATACACTTCAGTCTGTGATGTGTGGAGACCCAGACTAGACCAGGGAAGAGTATCCAATCGCTGAGTGTACTCTCATTCTTAATGCCCTAGCGTCAGGTTTCCTGAAACCCTTAAGAAATTGGCAAGTGGTGGCTTCCTGGGGCTGTGGAGAGGTGAATGGGGAATTGCTGTTCAGTGCATGAAGAGTTTCAGTCACACGTGGTGAACAAGTTCTAGAGATCTGCTGTACTACATTCTCCTTATAGTAAACAATACTGTACTGTACATTTGAAAATTTGTTAAAAGGGTAGATCTCATGGGCTAAAAAGGTTTTGCTTTGTTTTTTGGAGGAAGATTAGCCCTGAGCTAACATCTGCTGCCAATCCTCTTCCTTTTTTTTGCTGAGGAAGACTGGCCCTGAGCTGACATCCATGCTCATCTTCCTCTGCAGTATATGTGGGATGCCTGCCACAGCATGGCTTGACAAGGCATGTGTAGGTCCGCACCCAGGATCCAAACCAGCGAACCCCAGGCTGCCGAAGTGGAACGTGCGAACTTAACCGCTATACCACTGGGCTCGTCCCAAATCTCATGTTTTTTTACCGCCATACATAAAAAAGGAACTTGGCAGATGGCCTTGCACAGCCTTTATATTTGACTCATTGTGGATGGGGGAAACAGCCTATCATATCACGTGTTTTAAGGAAATGACTCGATCATTATAAGCCAGAGAGCTTAAAAGCAATACCTGATGAGAAGAATTCCTCAAGCAATCAATGAACAACTGACCAGAATATCATAAGAGATAAAGAAGCAGCCTCAGTTGATTTTTCAAATAGCTATTTTTTCCACATCAATTTAATTTCCTTCCATGGTTACGTGACAGATTACATAAAAAATGAGAGTGTGCAGGATAAAATCAGTTTTGTATGGAGGGAGATTTTGGGTTCCAGCCTAAACCACATTGTTATCACCAAGCCATGAAAGTATGACCTTAATCATGCTCCTGTTACGTGGGTGAACAAGTAAATATCGAGTTGCAATTACATCAAAGTGAGTTGAAGCAGTGGATTACATATCAAGTTCCAACCCGTGGGGATCAGTTGTACTGTAGGACCTATAATTTATTGATGCACTATACAAATGGCTTATAAATGCCTTCATCCAAAATGCAGAAATTGCTAAATCAAGTGGAGCTGTGGATACCTTATACCAGGAAACTCCTGTCAATACAATTCAAAATGCCCTGGGATGTATCTTTTTAAATCATTCTAAAGACAGAATAGCATTTAATTGACATAAGTATAAACTGTTATGTTTTGGCACAAATGAAACTTGGTGAAAGATTGATCAAAAAGGCAGGAGCCAATTTGTCTCAATTGGGGTTAGAAAAGCAATATTATAAATGAATCACATTGATGGCAGGTTATTTCAATGGAGCAGGATAGCAGGACAGAGAATTCATCCTACCACTGCTTAAACCTCCGTTCTTAAATATTTGTTCTAGTTTTTATCAACATAGTGTGAAAGCGATATTTAAAAAAAACAAGACAGTGGGGACTGGCCCCGTGGCCAAGTGGTTTGCACGCTCTGCTTCGGTTGCCCAGGGTTTCACTGGTTGGGATCCTGGGCGCGGACATGGCACCGCTCATCAGGCCACGCTGAGGCAGCGTCCCACACAGCACAACCAGAGGCATTCACAACTAGAGTATACAACTATGTACTGGGGGGCTTTCGGGAGAAGAAGATAAAAAAAGAAGATTGGCAGCAGATGTTAGCTTGGGTGCCAGTCTTTAACAAAAAAAAAAAGACAGCATGTAGACAGCAAAACATTACAATACATGTACATAATATAGGATATAATATATAGTTTGGTGTGCAATATATTATAAATACATTAAAATTATACAAAATATGTAGTGTACTGTACAGTATATAATATGTATTATATGTTTGTCATCTTTTAAGGGAAAATTGGAATTGTATAATCTAGAAAGCGAAAGTCTAAATGGTCATAAAATTACCATCTTGCAGTTCCCTCGAATTGATCTCAGAATGAGCTGAGGCTCTCCTCTCCCCATAGATGACTAAACCAGAAGAAATATACTATGTTACATTTAGCAACTGCATTTGAGAGAAAAAAATCCTTCTTGATTATCAAGGTGAAAAATCATTGGCTCAAGAAAAAACCCAAAATTGCTTTCTTAGAGCTTTTCACTGCAGATTAAACTATCATTAGTTCTGGATAATTTCAATATCCATGGGATCACTTCCCTCAAAGAGCTTTTTTCTGTTATTGTAGATTTCAGTTCATTTACTCTTCTAAGCTGCACAAACCAAGGTGTCCAACAGTGGGCCACTGGCCACTCCATGCCAGGAGGTGCGCATAGCGTATCTATCCCAAGAACTAATTTTACCCCAAGAGATCTATCTCAATGCTCAAAGATTTTAAGCAGAAACTATAATTGTATATCAACACCATGATATGTTATGGAGTAGATTACAAAGAATCCAGGGAAATTTTCTTTCTCTTGATGGATATTTTGCAGCTCCACCCACCCCACCAGTCCCCAGCTGCATTTCTCTGATGCAGAGGATACAGGCACAAAGTTCAGTCTTTTCTGTGGCCAAGTCTGAAGGTAATACCAGGTTTCCTAGTAAATGACACTAACCCTTTCCCCTCTTCAGTAGCCCAGAAACACAGGGGTGACTTATTCTCTTTTACCACCATCTCCCTGCCCGTGATTTTCTTTACTAGAAATAAAATATCAGACGCTTTGAGGCATCTTTATGTAGAAAGTTTCTTAAATGTCTTCACATGTGATGGTAATATATCAATTTCCTTTCTCTTCTCTTCTCTTTCAGGATGGGGGCCAGTAAATTACCTGCAGCCTATACCGGGAATCAGTGAGTAAATTCTCCATACTGTTTGAGTCTCAGGTAGTTGGAGATAAGCAGAGTGACACTAGAATTTCTGAAAACCCCATAGTGTCACTTTTAAACACCTGTTATGATAGTAACCATGCCCAGAAAGCACAGGCGAGGTGGCCTTCTTGGGGTGGATCAAGTCTTGGAGGGTGGAGGAGAGGAGCAAGCAAACCACGGTCCTTGCCCTCAAGAAATTTACAAAAGAAACCAAAGGCTTTAAAGGTAGATTTCAGTTATATGTAGTTTAATGAATAATTCATTTCATCTTATTTGAAAAAGTTGACATTTTTCCTACTTTCATTTTAAGACTATTTAGCATTTCCCTGGGACATTGCATTATAGTCTTTATTTTCCAAAAATGTCTTCTTCTAAGAGTATAGTAAAACCTTATTAATTCAGGTATTGCTCATACACAATTTTTGACGATTTGACCCAGACTAAGATGAAATTTACCTTTGAATTGTTGTGCAAGAAATGGATTTGATAAGAGGAATGGAGGAAACACCTGTAACTTATTTAAAGAGAATAATTGTTTTCATGGCTTTAGTATATACAGTGATCTTCAGGCAGAAGATTCAGCTATAGACTAAGGATCCATGTCATTAAGTAGATATGTCCTTAGAAAGACTTTATGATCAGATCAAAGTATTGAAAGTAATAAAGCTGCATTTATGTCAATAAATTCTGGCTTTCATAATTCGGTCTAGCTTGTCCCTTTTCCTCTTCACCTCCCCAAACTCAGTATTCCAATCTAGTGTAATGTAACACTATTGTGTTGTATGTGAACGTAAGCATTTATTAATAAAAGAGGATTAATTCCTATTATCTGATTTTTTAAATTTACAAATATAAATTTTATTTTTTTGGATGCTTGTCTGTGACATTGATCCCTTGGATGACAGTAGCATATTTACTTTTATAGGAAAAATGATGTATCGTTCCCCTTCCTTTTTCATGACTTCATAGAGCAGGTAACTTTTTTTAATTTAAAACTCAATGCTTTCACAAAGCAGGCAAGACAAACTCCTGGGATAATAGTGAATATTTAAGTTGAGAAAAAAATAAGCCCCAAATCAGATCATGCTCTCTTTGGGACATGTTTAAATTGGAGGAATAACTGAATCACCATTCATTTATTCATTCAACAAACACATAGTCAAGGGCAACGCTTATTACTTCAAGGTTTGTAGAGATAAGTAAAATTCTCTTCTTGTCTTCATTGTGCTGACAGCCTATGAGTTGAAACAGAGATGAAGATAATAATTTTCTCATGTGATAAGTAATGTGTTATCCTTATAAGCAAAGTGCTTTGGGAACACAGAGAATATATCAGTAAATCTGACTCGAAGGGTTGGGGAAATATTCATAGCAGGTATAACATTTGAGCTCATTCTTAAAGAATGAATAGAATTTCTACAAGTAGAGAAAAGGACAACATTTCAAATCAGTATGAGCAAAAGTAGGGAGGTATGGAAGTACCAGGATTGCTCAAGAGAAGCAGAGCAGACATGATTAGTCATAGAGAGCTGAAGGGGTGGGACAGCGGGATATGGTGTATATAAAGGTGTGTTACTAAAAAGATGTGCCCTTCCTTCTGATTGGAAACAGCAGTTGGAGCTCAGAGAAAGATTTGAGAGTCATCTGCAGACAGTTGAAATGTCAAAAATGGGAGCAGATAAGACTGTTCATGGACAATTGAGAAAACTTTTAGAAACACGGAATAGAGTCAACTTCTCCCTGAGACAGGAGGAAAGGAAGGGTAAAGAAAGATAAATTTGAAGGTAGTTATAAAGGAATTTGAGGGAGTTTATGTTTGAGAACTTCAATATTCTTTGCACTAGACGGTTGGAGAAGCATGGGTTGTAGCATAGGAGGACACATGTTTGAATCCCAGCTCAGCTGCCCAGCGATGATGTGACGTGGGCAGGTCACATAACTGATCTATGTTTCACTGTTATCTTCTGTAAAACAGAGGCAATAATACTATGTAATTTATAGGCTGGAGAACCACATAAGGTATGTGGAAGCACATTCTACACTAAAGCACTCTATTGACAAGTGACCTGACGTAGTGGCCAAAACACATACAGAGTGACCTTACTGAGCTCTTGTCTATAAAACAGGGATAACAATATATAACAGATATGGGGTATTGAGATTATTAAAGATAAGGTAAGTACAACATATTCACATAAAGGGGCTCTTCAGATGGGAGCTGCTGGGTGATTCTCATCTGTGAATAGGAGCTTGTCTCCAGGGAAAAAGAAAAAAATTGCAATGGAGAATGAAAAAAAGAAAGGGACATGTAAAAATGTTTTTAAGCAGAATTAAGAGCCCATTCTGAAAACATGACTTTGCATGTAGAGTCATACCTCTGAGCTCCAAAGCTGTCAAAATGGATAACTTGATGGTCTGGAGCTGGGGAAGGTCAAAGCAGGTACTATGCCATTGAGGGAACAATTGAAAATGGTGGTCAATGCAGATCCCAGATGCTTGAAGGCCTGGCACCCCAAGACCTGTACTCCAGCCTCAACACTGAGTTGGCGGAATCCTTCCTGTGATCCTAAGGGTCTTGTCATTATCAAGTAAGTGAGCTGAGTTGCCAAATGTCCCCAAGTTTGTAGACTGTCCCATCAGCTAAGCTCCAGCCAAACGCTACTGCTCAGAGATCCGCCAGACCCCTGCCCGTCCCTCCTACCCTCTCACAATCACCCTGGCTCACAATCCTTACCCCAGCCTATACCCAGCCTCCCCTTCCACTTGAGTTTTGAGTTTCTTCCTTAGCACACGAGGCAGTAAAAAAGTTTTCCACCTCCTCCAGAATAGAACACTAGAATACGAACCAAGTAAAAAGGAGCCAGACTGCATGCTACTTGTCCCTCATGCTTTCAGCATGAGTTCTAGATCTCAGTACTGAATTCACTGGTTGCAATAGGCAGGCCCATGCTTCCTCTCCCATACCTGGAAGTGGGTTATCTCACCGGCCATTAGGATAACAGCCAGTGTCCTCTTAAAATGCTTAGTGAGCTTTGGGGACCCCAGGAGAGAGCTGCCAAGATCTATTTTGATAGTTACTAAACTTAGAGGGAGATTTGAATTGCTACCGCTCGTCCTCAATTTGCCAAATGGCAGTAATAAGGAAAATATAGGCTATATCTAGCACATTACTGACTCCTATTTTAATTAATGTGAGACATTTCTCATTTGGGAACATGGGTGATTCATTCAGTAATTATTCATTAAGAATATACTAAATTCAAGGTGCTAGCTACTATCCAAGATCTTTGAAGATAATGAATATAAGTATCTTCTGTGAATAACATTTGAAACATTAAGAAAACCCTGTGAAATTCATACAAAATTCTTGGTTTCTGTGAACATACCACTGCAGAGATTAATTGTCGTTAGTGCAGTCGAGTCGATTCCAACTCCTAGCGTCCCTGTGTACAGCAGAGCAGAGCCCTGCCCGGTCTTTTTGCACCATCCTCTCACCTTCTGGCACTGTATCGGACAATGCTTCACTCTATTCATAGGGTTTTTGTGGCCAATTTTTTTGAAAGTGGGTGGCCAGGTGCTTCTTCCTAGTCTGTCTTAGTTTGGAAGCTCTGCTGAAACCTGTCCTTAAGAGACTCATTAGGGGTTGGGAAACCCCAGAGCCGTTTCTTCTCTCTCCTCAGGCTTGGCTCCCAAAGCCTACTTTGCTGTGAATACCAACAGTGATCCCACAGAATTCACCTCTAAGCACCCAGCTTCCCATATATTCCTTTCAGTCGCCTGTGGTAACCTGCGGATATGTAGGTTGTCCCAGAACATATAACATTCTCATTCCCCACACATGGTCCTTCCCTGTGTGGCGGGAGCCACGTCATACTGAAGTACAGCCCATCTCTGCCTCCCCCAGGGCAGTAAGCCCCGTGTGATGCTTCTCCTGATTTGGTTTCAGACTGGATGTTCTCCCTCCATGTCACAAAAGCACATCAGCCTTTCTTGAATGCACTTTAACCACCAGGCGCCATGTCAACCAGACCAGAGCACCCTCTGCAACTACCATTTCATTTCTACCTGGTTTGTCCACAGTCTTCATTCTAAATCTGCTAAAGGGAGCAACTCACCTCTCATTAAAAATAAACACAGAAGGGTGATGTCAGCAGCATGGCAGAGTGAGTTATTCCCTTTGTCTCTCCACTCTAAGTTACAACCAAATGGACATCCACTGACCAACAGAGGGTTCCCTACACAGCACAACAGGACACCTGAGAGATCCACGCAGCTTTACATCTGAAGGTGGGTGGACTGGAGCCCCAAGAAGCAGTGGAACTAGGGGAGTGGACTCTTCCCCAACCCCAGGGGCAACGATCTAGGGTATAGATCCTCATGCAGCAGCCTGCACAACTGAGTGGAGACAAGGGCAGCCTGGCCCATATGTAACTGCCCATGGAGTGGTGGCAGCAGAAGCCCAGCCCATGTGAATGCCCATGGAATGATGGTGGCACTGATGGCCCCACTTGCACAAATGCCCACAGAGCAGCAGCAGTGAGCAGCCCCACCCACATGATGGCCAGCGGAGAGACAGTGGCCCAACCCACAAAACTGTGAGCAGACAGGTCAGGCAGCAGCAGAAAAAACAGCTCCTGCCCCTGCCCAATGGTGGCAGGTGGAACCTGCAATCAGAAATATCAGGAACCACAGCAGAACCAGTGACCCAGCCTCCAGTGGTGGCACCCCCAACACCAGCTCCACTAGCAGCAGTGGTTGCATATAAGTCCCTGGTTCCCCAGGCCTTCACCAGCAACAGTGACACCCATGAACCCAGTATCCCTGGCAGTGGTGCAACCAGCTATCCCAGACAACCTGGGAATAGCAGCACAGGTGGTGCACAGGACAGCAGTATCCGAGCCTGCAGAGAGCCGCTGGAAACACAAGACCCAAGCTACCCTGGAAGCTGCAGAAGTGCTCACAGAGTGGTGATCCTGGTGGTGTCACCTGAGGCTGCAGCAACGTCTTAAGCAGCAAGGCACCAGCAACCCCAGAGGCACAAGTGGCACAAGGAGGGCACTGACAGCCCCTCTGGCAAAGGCGGAGGAGGGTGGAAACTACAGGCTCTCAAATACGATTAGAAGCAGCTCAGAACCAAAGTAACCAAAGCCATACCCAAGTAAGAAAATGTGGTTACTACCACAAATGAGCTGGCAGAGGATCCAATTCATCGAATGCCATGGAGAACTACAGCAACACTCCAGAACAGAAGAAAGTGACAACTCTCCAGAAACCAAACCTGAAGTCACCGAAGATTAAAAACTAACCAACAGAGAATTCAAAATAGCTGTCATAAAGGAACTCACTGAGTTACAAGAAAACTCAGAAAGACAGTCCAATGAACTCAGGAATAAAATTAATGAACAGGAGGAATATTTCAACAAAGAGATTGAAACTCTAAAAAAAAATCAAACATTCTGGAGATGAAGAACACAATTAATGAGATTAAAAAAATAATGTAGAAAACATTAAAAAATAGAGCAGACCTTATGAAGGAGAGAATTAGTGATCTTGAAGATAGAAACCTAGAAATTATTCAGGTGGAAGAAAGAGACCTAAGATTTTTAAAAAATGAATAAATTCTTCGAGAAATATCTGACTCAATTAGGAAAAGTAACGTAAGAATTATAGGTATTCCAGAGGGAGAAGAGGGGCAGAAAGAAGCAGAGAGCTTATTCAAAGAAATAATAGATGAGAACTTACCAAACCTGGGGAAAGAACTGGACATGGAAGTACGTGCAACTAATAAAACTTCTAATTACATCAATGCAAAAATACCTTCTCCAAGGCACATAATATTACAGCTGTCAAAAGTGACAAAGAAAGTGTATTAAGGGCAGCAAGAGAGAAGAAAATAACCTACAAAGGAACTCCCAGCAGGATTTCAGCGGATTTCTCAACAGAAACCTTACAGGCTGGGAGAGACTGAAATGATACATTCAAAATACTGAAAGAAAAAAACTATCAGCCAAGAATATTCTATCTAGCAAAATTATCCTTCAGATATGATGAGGAAATAAAAGCTTTCCCAGACAAACAAAAGCTGAGGGAATTTATCACCACTAGACCTGCCTTACAAGAAATGTTGAAGGGAGCCTTCCTACCAGAAACAAAAAGGCAGACATTTACAAAGCTTTGCACAAGGAGATAAATAGACAAACAAAATCAGAAAATTGCAGATCTATATCAGAATAGGTTAGCAAATGCTGAATTATAACATAAAAGATAAAGGGAAAGAAAGCATCAAAAATAACTATAAACACTTTAAGTGTTTGGTCACAAACTCACAACACAAAAAAAGAATAATTCATGACAACAAAAACATAGAAGGGGAAGACGAGAGGGATAGAACCTGCAGAGGCTAATGGAGATACGAGGCTATCACAAAAAGGACCATCTCATCCATGAGATCCTTTGTACAAACCTCATGTAACCACAAAAACAAAGACAAACATCATCTATCTTTTTCATTTCCTTACCTCTAACTACACCTTCTTCTGTTTCCTCCTTAATCAGCATGTCTCCCATTTCTGGATTCTTTGTGTATTTTCCTCTTTCCACCTCATCTCTCTACCCTTTATATATTTTACAGATTTTAGTAACCATTGGGAGACAGTCTTTTGGTTTATTTCCCACTTAGTTGGAAGAACAGAGACTCATGTCCATTCAATGGCAAACTCAAAATTAGGAGTGTGTGTGCAGTGGCATTTCATTTACATGTTTTCCTCATTGTTCTTTAAAAATCCTTTGCTGCATAGTGAAATGACGTTCAATGTGTGACAATCCCATAAATCCTTGCTAGCAAGAAGACAGTCCAGATTGTAACATCACAGACTTGGGGATCTTGATAAAATGGTCAAGGCAGAATCTAAAACTTGAATCTTCTTCCTCTGGATCCTATACTTCCTTGGGTCTCCATTTATGGAGACTAAAAAGAAATGCTTTCCTTCTGTTTCCTGAGTGGAAGTAATTCAAAATCATTTCTTAGGGTCATTGAACTGAGAAATGTTCCTTGGATTTTCCTGAAGAAAATCATCAGGCAGGGTTTATGTCCCAGCAAATGGGTACACACTTTCAAGGATAATACCTTTTTACATATTGATAGCATACTTTCTCCCGGAGGAGAGGAGCCACATTTGTGGAAAAGCTTCAGTGTGTGTGTGATTTACAGGAAGAGTTGCTCCTGGCCACCTCTGCAGGTGCTCATGTAGATTCAGTCCACACTCACAGTGCTCCAGCCCTAGAGCTGTGCATTTTATAGACGTGTTCTCTGCGGCACAGTTCCTGGAAGGGACTGTCGTTTATGTGTACCCAGTGTCCTTATGCTCATTCAGCTCCAAGGGAGGCAGGCACATGTGGTATTCATGACCACTGCAGATTGCAGAGAGATGGCTTACCTACAAGTGGGGACTCCAACCCCACACTGGGCATGGCCCGGGGCATTTTCTAGGGCACACGATGCTAGTTCCTCTGTGCTCAGCTTCTCTGGGGAATGAGGAGAATTGAAAAGAAGGTGCTACAGTGTTAGAATCAAGTCGGGGTTGTTATTAAGGTTAGAGTGTAAAGGGGGCAGTTGCCCAGATTGTTTGTGTCCCTACCTGGCAGCCCTGCACTTAGACATGCCTGGGACATGCTCCCCACTGTCGGCCAGAACATTCTTTTCTTTAAATCTAGGATTACCAAAGCTAGTAAGAAGGGATTGTGAGAGACTATTCTACAGCCTTCCTGAGCTTATGTGAGAATTAGTCCTTACAAATCTTATAAGAATTGATGAACATGGTGATATTAAAAAAAAAAAAAAATACAGCACAAACCTTCAGATTCATGGCCTAACAGTCTCAGCTGAAAAGCCCTCATATTGCAGGATAAAAAAAGCACTCTCTGCCAGTCTTCCCCACTCTGAGACAGATTCTAGTATCGAAACAGCTGCAAATTCTGCACAAACTGATGCTGTTATTCCCACATCCATAAAAACAATCCGTGGAGTTGTTGGCATTTTTTCTTTTGTCGGGAAATGGAATGCACATTTTTCTTGTATGGGAATAATTAGCAAAGAAAAAGTGGCATCCCACAGTTAATTTAGCTGTTCTTTTAAATATTTTCCTGGTACCTGAATTACATGAACATATTATTTTAATAAGCTGATCTGCAAGTGTTTTTCCCCTTCTCACTGAGGTGCAGAGTAATCTAGAGGGTCAAGGTTTCCAATCTTTTTCTCTTGCATTAAAATGATCTGTCATTTCCATTGTGCTTACACCCAAAAGTCAATTTTTGGTCTTGCTAAAGAGCCCTATAAAATAATTCAGTGGCTACGAAGATGGAATTTTTCTCAAAGTGTAACTACTCCCCTTGCTGGTGTATTGTGGCAATAACATTCATCCCTGAAAACTTAATCGTGATACAGGATTTTTTGTTTTGGGGTTTGTTTGGGGCTTTTGGTAATTCTTCATGTTTTTGAACTTCACAATAAATTGACGCTTAATCTAATGAAACTGGATATGTTAATATTGTCATAAGACATTGTAAACCAGGTACGTTAAATTCAGTAGAACAAGAATGTTTTTAATGTTTCTCGTGCCTAGAAAGTAGGGAAATATTCTGAATAATGTTAGGGTTAAAGTTTTTTTAAAATAATAAAATTTCTTAATTTTTTAAATTGAGGTATGATTTATATGCAATAAAATGCACAAATCTTAAGTGGTCAATCCAATGAGTTTTGAAAATTGTATACACCCTGAATAATAGCCACTCAAAATAAGACATCAAATCTCATATCCTAAATATTTCCCTCATGACCCTTTATAGTCAACTCCAGTCCAGGACCCCACCACCTCCCTCCCACCCCTTCATCTCCCCGCTACTGCCCAGGTAACCACTTTCTTAATCCTATGACTATAGCTTAGTTTGGTCTATTCCTGGACTTCATCTAAATGGACTCATACAGCATATACTTTGTAAATGTTCTGTTCACATACCGTGATATTTTTGAGGTTATTGCATATATCCGTAGTTAACTCCTTTTTTATTGTTGAATAATATTCCATTTTATGACTAAACTACAAATTATTTATCCATTATCCTATTTTTGACATTTGCATTGTTTCTAGTTTGGGACTATTATGAATAATACAGCTCTGAAAATTCTTGTGCTAGTCTGTTTGTGAATATCTGTTTTCATTCCCATTGGATAAAGACCAAGGAGTAGAATTCCTGGATCATAAGGTAAATGTTTAACATTGTGAGAAACTGCCCAGCTGTTTACCAGCAATGGTGAAGGTTCCAGCTGCTCCTCATCCTCACCGACAGTGGGTATGAAATGGTATCTCCTGTGGCTTCAATTTGCATATCCCTGATGGCTAATGATGTTGATCATCTTTTTATGTGCTGTTGTCCATTTGTCTGTCTTCTTTGGTGAGATGTCTGTTTGAGTTTTTTCTCATTGTTACTGGTTGGTTTGTCTGTGGTTGATGGGAGGAGTTCTTCGTATATTCTGGCTACAAGTCGTTTGTTAGATACATGTATTGTAAGTATTTTCCCAGTTTGTGATTTGCCTATTCATTTTATTTACAGTGCTGTTTGATGAGCTGAAATTTTTAAATATGAGAAAGAGCAATAAATTACTTTTCTCTTTTATGGTTAATGCTTTTTAGTGTCCTGTCTAAGAAATCTTTGTTTATCCCAAGGTTGTGAAGATATTCTGCTATTACTCAAAAAGTGGTGATAGCAACTTTTTTAATTGAGAACAATCATAAGGACAGTTTTTAGGCAGATTTAGAGGCATATTTATAATGACTGAAACACAGGGCACTCTGCATTTTTATAAATTTATGATTACGTGTTAATTTTCAAGTGTCTCCTTGATTTATCCTCCTTTTTTCTGAGAAATAAAAAGTAAATCTGGGTGTTTTGAGAACTGTCAGGATTGAAGTACTAGAAAAGAAAGCTCAACGTGAGCTTTGAATGTCCTATGTATGATAATGACTTTAGATAATGATCTTTAGAGTACAAGTGATTTTATAGCATTATTCACTGTCCTTGAGCAATGACTTCAATGCCAGGGAGCCAGACCATGCTATTCTGTTCTTTATCCTCATCTTTGCAGCAAGAGGATAATAGCAAATTATCAGACTTTCTTTATAATATCATTCATTGCATACATTGATTTAATATACAAAATTTGTAATATCTTAAATATATATGCAAGCTATATATATATATATATATAATATTCTCATCACCTTAACTAAGGTGATACTCTAACATCACCTAGAGCTAAGGAAAGCTTTGAGAATATTTATTCCTTTGATTAATATTTATTGGGCAGTCCAGCCCTGATGGCCTAGTGGTTAAAGTTTGGCATGCTCTGCTTCAGCAGCCAGGGTTCAGTTCCTAGTCGTGGAACCATACCACTTGTCTGTCTGTAGCCATGCTGTGGCAGTGGGTCACATAGAAGGACTTACAACTAGAATATACAACTATGTACTGGGGCGTTGGGAAGGGGGAAAAAAAAGGAAGATTGACAACAATGTTAGCTCAGGGAAAATCTTCCCCAGCAAAAAAAAAAATAAAAAGAAGAGGAAGAAGACTTTAGGGAAAAAAAATTTATTGATCCATACTATGTGCCAGGCAGTAGATATGCTGTGATGCACAAACAGACCAGGTACCCGACCTCTAGGGGCTTACTATCTAAATGAGGAGAGCTGGTCAAGTAAACAAAGGGATTGTTTAGATTTTGTTAGATGTTCTGCAGAATATTATAGGGCACTGTGAAAGACAGTAACAAGAATTACCTCTTTTAGAGAGGCCTGTCTGAGCAGGTGACATCTAATCAGAGAGTTGGGTTGAGAGGGACCCAGCCATGGAGCAAGTGGGGGAAGAGGAATCGGTACAAGAGGAGCAACAGAGATGAAAGCCTTAGGCAGGTAAGAGCCAGTGTGAGCTCGGCCAGGGTGGTAGGGTGCAGGGGCCAGAGGGAGAGACATGGTAAGGTGAGGAAGGAGAGAGGTAGCAGTAGGCTCATGGAAAGACCTGACTGGCCATGGTCAGGAGTTAAGTTGATGAAGACTAACCTCTCTTTCAAGACCTTACAAGCAAAGCCCACACTCCTCACAAAATAAGTATGAGGTGTTTATAGCTAGAATAAGGCATATTAATTAATACTTTCGTTTTAGAGTCTTGAAGGGTAGCTTATATTTATAAGTGGTGACTGATAGCATGTGGCCTGAGATGACTGGGGTCACTCAGTGGGGTTCATTGAACAGTATTCTTAAGCCAAGATGTCCACAGAAGTGTGAGCCAGAGAGGGGGATACTGACCAGGAGGATAGGGATTTAGAACCCACCTAAGGGATGTGAGATACCTGTGCATGGACATACTGAAGAAGTGGGGAGAAGGCCAGGACTCCGAAGACTAAGTTGAGGCAAAGTCTTGAAATAATGTCCCAGACTTAGGATGAGACCATGTGGGGGACACCAAATCTCACATGGACCAACTCATTATAGATCATTCTCAGGCAGGTAGTGTAGACTGAACAGAGAGAAACTGGAAGGAGGGAATTCCACTAAAAAGAGTTTAAAAGAATTCATGTAAGTTATACAGAGTGGTAAAGGAAAGGAAGGCATGAGACCAAGAATTGTTGTGCAGAGACGTCTACCAATTGGTCAGGTTTGCTGATTAATTTTCAAGACCAGCCTAGTCTCTTGGGGTATAGGAGCCCCTACATGACCCTCTCTGGGACTTGAACTTATTTCAGGTCATTAGGAAGTGTGGACAATATATGTTAGCATGTATCCCTCCCCATAAAGTCTTCAAGAGAGGCAGGGATGTGGCTAGAAGCTACCAGCATGGCTCTGGGCAGGCAGATGAATGAGCTGGGTGCAGGGTCAAAGTCAGCATCCTCTCCCTGCCTCCATGCCCCTACCACAGGCTGGGCAGCATTAGTCCTTCCTCTTCTCAAATGAGCATTCCCCTCACCCTCTCCCGAGGTTGCACAGTGCCTGCACAGACTTACGCACAACTCCCTCTCTGGTGGTCATTTAAACTTGGGAAAATAAAAGTATGTTTCCCTCATACTGAAGAGACAAGAACCTTTTGAAAGAAAGATGTCGGGATGACTGAATATAGAGCATAAAACACCACGATTGTGAGCTTGCAAAAGAGCCAGAATACAACAGTTACAAAAACATCTAAGCAGTAAAGTCAAGCAATTTTTTTTTTTTTTGGAGCTTTAGGGTCAAGTTGGTTATCTGCATATGTCTAGAAATAAAACCTAGTTTTGGGAGAGGCTCAGATGGAAGTAAATATTCGGGAACAATTAACTTCATAGATGGGAGACAGAAGACTAGCTGTAGAGATAAATGCATAAGGGCTGAGGGACGGAGTCCTTGGTGACACGCACAGTGAGGATTGATAAAGAAATAAATTTTTTAAATGGAAAAGGCAGAGACACTAAAAGAATGGTAAAAACTAGAAAAGCAAGAAAGAAGGGCATCCCAGAGATAAGATCAAGGGCATGTCTAGAATGTGCTGTTAATAGTGTTTACTACCATTGAGAAAGCTAAGATTTAAAACAGAAAAAGTTCCCCCCGGTCTTTATAATGTGCATGCAGAAAATATTTTTCAGTCAATCAGTTTGATTTTTTTTTCAAGAAATGGACTCTATTTCTTACATAAAACCTCTAGTCCTTGATTCACTGCTTTTGCAGTCTAGATGCAAATCCATGGGTATGCTCAGTTATTTTGTAATAGAGTAGTTTGAGGGGCTCTTTTACAACACTAAATATATTTTTGTTGAGTTAGTTGCAAAAACATTAGTTTTAACAGATCTCTGATTGTTTAAAAGGCTTTCCGTTCATTGTACTAGATATGTTTTCATACCTCCTGAGGCTAAATTTGGCTGGTTGATATCACTGTGGAATTGGAACATGGGAACATAGAACTAATTTCCTCATTTGACTTTTAAATTAGTTTTTTTGTGTGTGTTAACTAAAATTGAAATGTTTCAATTATGAATAATGCCAAGATGAACGGGTACACTCCATTGACTTTAATGAAGTGCACATGTTCTTCAGGCTTGTGAATGATGGCGTGGTAGTGCAGTCCTTGAATCTTATTATTTAATATTTGCTGCACTCACATATTTTATTTATGATACTACTTACCACATTCATAGCTTTTTAATTTTATGAACACAATTGAACTTAACTTTTTTGTTTCATCAACTTTTCCAAGGGTTTGATATTACCAAGGGTGCCCCCAACCTATTTTTACATAAAAGCAAGAGTTGACAACCAATTTGTTAAATTCAAATAACTAACGTTGACTACATGACTATTATTTAAAAGGCAGTATGACAGGAGATTAATTTTCAAGGAATAAAAAAATCATCTAGGTAATTGAAACTTTCAAATAAAATTTTTAGTCTTCAGTGATCATAATAAAGCATGTATAATAAACACCAAACAACACTTGCTTCTAATATATGCAATAGAGTGGAGCAACTAGGAAAATTCTGAATAATGACGTTGATTGCACAATACTTTGAGTAAGGCTCTTTGCTTATTTTTTTAAACCAGGAAGTCCTTTCTTAAGTTAACTCTTCAATGGTTGTTAGAAGAGTGAGATATGCTCAGATGCTTCTAAGTGTATTTAAATTTCATGTCTTATGTCTAGGGCTTAAAGCTCAAGCTATGGTTTTCTTGTTTGATTATTTTTGCTAATTTTTTCGTGCCAAACAAGTAGTCAAATTATAAAAGTATATTTAAATTAACAACTGTTCATTCAGTATTAGAAGACCAAACAACTTAATAATTTGTGAATGTACTAATGTGTGTTAAAGAGTTTTGAAATGAACAGTGGATTCAGCATATGTAACGTGCTCTGAAAATTAGCTATTGCACAGACTTGGCAAGTGTTGTACTCTGTACCAATTCATGGAATGAGAAATTATGAACATCACTTTACTTGTTGCTATTGGATACGTTGCATGTGTCATGAAAGCCCTTACTGCTTGAACCATACAGTCCTTTATTTCATAAATGACAGAGTTTAAGTGGCCCTACCCCAGCTCATACACTAAGTGAAAGAATTAGATCTAGAAGCCAGGACTCCAGTTTCTGGCTTGATGGAGGTGTATTACAGAGGTAACGTACATACTACAGGGGTTGCCTAGCATCTTGCACACTGAAAAGTTCGATGGGCATGTAATCTAATTTAATATCCAGTTTCAAAGTCTGCAATTCTTTGATGGATAGCCATTAGCTACAGTTTTTAGCTCCAGGTCCAAAATGGTTGAAGGTAAAATTTATTTATCATTGCATCTTTTTGTTTTACTTTGGATTCTGAACTTGGAAAATATACGTCCTGGACTAGAGTTCTAAGTCCATTATTATATCCTGTCTGTGTGATTTGAGGAATCCCACTTTACCTCTCTGAGCTCCAGGCTTCTGTTTTTGTTTTGTTTGTTTGTTGTTTCCATGTCAAAGAGCTCTGTAAAGTGTACATAAAGTATAATTAACAAGTATGAATTTATTTATGTATTTGTTGGTTTGAGGGGTTGGGTGCCTACCAGTGGCCTCAGAGTCGGGGAAGATGCATGCGTCCCCTTCCCCCAGCAACCTGTAGAAAGGCTTGGGCCAAGGCACAGCCACATACACGTGGGTCTGTGCATCAAGGGAGGGGGAGCACACCTCCTTTGACAACTTTGCCCTTCTAAAGGGCAAAGGCAAGAGTGGCCTTGCCAGCAGAAGGCAAGCAATCTAAACTTAGGAGCCAGTGTGCAGTGAATTATCTGGAAATGCCAGCTGCTAACACCTGCCAGCCTTGTGGGAATTTGGGTCCACAAGCTGCCTCTCCTGAGGAGGGGGCATGGGGACCAGAAGCCATGAATCCAGCTCATTACCTGACAACCCAGAGAGACCTTCTGGGTCACTCACTGACAAGCCTCTTTGTCGCCCTAAGACTGACAGTTTTGAAATGTTTAAATAAGAGAAATAGAAACAATAGACAGTGATTTCAACCATGCAAGTTAAATTGTACCCCTAGTTTACGTCTTTGTCTTTCTGTTTAAAGGCCCTCCCTTGTCTGTTTCCACCCCACTACTGGGCTCTAGCTCTCACCCCCTCCCCTGGGTGGCTACGCTCATCCTCTGGTTGAATTTCCTAGTTCTAGCACCTCCACTCCACTATTCTTGGCTTGAGCCTCCTAGGTGAGTGTTACCCAGATCTGCCCTTGTCATGTTCTCTCTCTGCCTGATAGTGGCTCTCAAAGTTATCATAATCAGGCTTTCCAGTTCTGTCTGCATTCCAGCCCCTCCCTTCCACTCACACCAGACTTCTCATGTCTCCACATTCTTGACACTATGAACCTTTTAAGCATATCTGTGCTATACCAATAAAGCACTGTCTGCCCTGTGTGGTCTCTGACATAAGACAAAAGTCCTATCACTTTGGTGGTAGGTTTCCACGCAGTTTTCCTGATTATTTCAGTCCACGCTGATCTTTCATTTATCTGCACTCATGCTACCTTAGTTATTAAATGCTGATCAATTTGGAATTTAATTGTCCCACAATTGTTCAGCCTCCTGCCTTCCTGGACAAGACAAGAGACTGTTCCGTGAACTTCTGCTCTGTCATACCCTGCCCTTCCCACATCACATGCTTCATAACCACCTGCTTCTGGCTTCAAAGTACATAAGAGTGAAAGATGGGCAACGTTGGGTCTATTTTATTTTTTCCCGCCATCAACCTTCCCCCTGTGGCTTTGTGCTTGATTCTGGCTCCCTTTCCTTCCCTTGGGCATTACAAGCCTTTGGACTCTGGAATCTGATAGAACCTGGCTCATGCCCTGGCCCATTGTAGGACCTTAGTCAAGTTGTCTGACCCCTCCGAGCCTCAGTTCCTCTATAAAATGCCCATGTATTAAGAGTTGTGGGGGGATTTTGGGGAGGAAGGCTGTTTCGTTTTATTTTATGGATGTGTTGACCATTCTATAATGCATGTAGAGAAGTGTTTAAAGATACATGTATAAAAGATGTTTCTAAAAGTGCTGCTTGTGCACCAGGTTAAGAACAGTGTTATTTCAGGGAATGGATGCATTGTGGATGAGAAACCCGAGATTCAGAAGAATTATGTTTCTTGTCCTCAGCCCCACAGGTAGTAGGTGTGGAGTTGTGATACAAACCTAAGACTGTGGGACCCCAAACCTCACACTCTTCTCTTTCCACCTGCCCTGTCTCTATGTCTGTGGAACATAGGATCACTCCAGGTGATGATAAGAGAATGTCTGTCTTGAAGGACTCTTACAATTACGTCAACTCATGTAACATTCATCCTTGGTCAATAACTTACATTAGTCAAGTGCACAAGGAGAGAGGGACTTCTTTCTCCATATCTCACTAGTACACTAATGGTCTGAAAGAGGACAGTTGAAGTGAGAAAAGCATTATAGACCATGAGAGGTGACATCACTTAAATCCCTGGGCTAAAAGCCAAGGATACTAGGTCCTGCTTACAGCTGTCAAGTATTATTTTGTTATCATAGATAAATTTACTCCATATGAAAAGGAAAAATTACCTATCTCCAGACATTTATAAATGAAATTGATTACCGAGTATTGTATAATTATATTTAAGTAAGGAACATAGCAGCCATGGAAATATCTACAATGTCTAAGACATATAAGCCTGCGCAGAAAGCTGAGGTTAAAGGGTGATATAAATGAAAACAATAAAAGTATTACTTTGTTACTTTTGCTGGTTTGGTTTGGAGACTGTGCTTTCAGGTTTCACCTCTGAGGCTTATGATTCGAAGTGTGTGTTTCTGATGCAACCCAAAGTAAGTTACCATGGATTTCATTCTACCAAAGGCAAAAAGAAAAGAAGAGGAAAACCTAAAGGAGACGAGAGAATGCTTTTGCAGAATTCAATAATATGAAAGAACTTCAGAAGTTGCGTTTCAGAAGATATGTTTTTAAAAGTATTTGATGCTACCCTTTTCGGCAGAGCCATAGCATAATAAAAGCTTATTTAATTTAATTTTCTACTCCATTACTCGCCAAAGTACAGGGCCGAGCGAAGGAATGCCCTCACAGATTGCATGCCACATGTCAGAAATTTATTACTATACTCGCTGGCAGTATTTCACCCATTTTTCTGTAATGTTTTAATTCTAAACTGAAGAAAGGGAAATTATACTAAAACCTAGATCTTAGTCTGATAATGACTTGGCAACCTCCATGGATCCAAATATCTGTGCTCATTTTGTTACTAAAAGATCCTGAACAACAAATTCAAATTACCCAGCATTCGTTAAGCAGTAGTGCACACAGAACACCATGCTAGTATCTGTGGGCAAAGAAAAATATGAACGTGCCAACTCCTTGCCCCCTCCTAGGAGTTAGCTCTGTACTCTGTTCACTGAAGACTGAGGCCACCAAGTCATGGAATGGGCTCCTCAGGCCACACGTGAAACTGTTGTCAGTTTCTCGTCCATAAAATGGAGTGCAGTCCAGGCTGGTGGGGAGATTAATTGGTTTCTCAGATCCTTTTCTACATTAAAGTTTTGAGATTCTCTGACTGAGTCAGAGTTACACATATACACAAATTGCAACAAAATGTTAAGTACAACGCAGCAGGGCCTCCTTTCTTCAAGTCCTTGATGTTTATAGCAAAAACCTGCCTAAAATATAGAGGTATGTTTCTGTATGTGTGAGAGAGAGGAGCACAGGAAGAGAGGGAGAGAGCTCTTGCAAGTGACTTCCTTGGTTTCCAATTTGGATTTTCAGTATTTTTGACAAAGGAAAGGAAAAAGCAAAACAAGAAAACCAAGAGCCTACCACAACCCTATGTCTCAGGTTTGAAGGGCCACTGTAGATCAACTCTTCATGGTGGCACAAAAGATACAATTAGAAATACTGATATTATGAATACTTCCTGTGAGCACAGCAGCGTGCTGGATGCTAAAGGAATAAGAAAGCATGGAAGGAAGGGAGGGAAAAAATAGATACAGCAGAACTCGTTGCGGGTGGTTGAATGAAGGCATGCCTCCTGGCCAGCAAAGAACTTGTTTCACAATTTTATTTACAATTAATTTTCATTGTTTGCATCAAATGTTTTCCATTTAAAAAACTTCTGCTCAAAACACACTATTTCTAACAGAAAAGTTTATTAAGTAACGGAAAATTACAAATTATGCAAAGAACTACATTTACTGTGGTTTTAATATAGCATATTTAAGAGGGGGGTGTAATGCTCTCAGGATTTCTATCTGATATACTCCAATTTCTGACTAATTGTTGTTGCAGCTACATAAAAGGACCAGTTGACCATTCCAAAATTATTCTCCAGTTAGGTCATTCTCTGAAATAACCATTTCCTACTTCCTCTGGTTTGAAATTTCATCCTCCAAACCTCATCTTCCACACGGCTCCTCCTCAGTGGAGGACCTTGCTTTGTGTTTCAGAGAAGTTAACAGAAGCCACCTGCTGAGAACTCTCTCACATACCTACACCAAATCTGCAAGCCCATTTGCTTTTGTTCCCATTCCTTCCTCCCCCTCTTACAGCTGAGGAAGTGGACCCACCTGCCATCAATGCTGAGTTCCACCTGTGCTCTGTGTCCCTTCTATTCTGTCCTCTCATGGACCTCCCTGAATGGTTTACTCACTTTTTATTCTGGATCTTAAACCTCTTCCTCTCTATGGTTGCTTTCTGTAAGTATTCACAAATGCTCTATTTCCTTCTTAAAAAAAAAAAATCCTCCCTGAATCCTGTATCTTCTTCCAACTACAGCCTTTTCCCCATCTCAAAAGAGTTATCCACATCCTTCCTCACCCCCCACCCATTTACTTCCTGTCCACACCAATGTGGCTTCTGCCCCAACCACTCTACTGGCTTGCTCTTGCTAATCATCTCTGTCTGAGTTGTTAAATTGAAAGGATACTTCACAGTCCATCTGCCTTGACCTGTCTTCATCTTATTACTCTTTCTTTGAAAAACGGGTTTTCCTCCTCCCTCTCTGAGTGTTCCTTCTCCATCCTTTTGAAGAGCTATTTTCTTCCATCTAAATTTTACATATTCGATTCCTTTTAATTTGGCCATAAGTCCACTTTGCTTTTTAATCTCCACTCTTCCCTAGTGATTCCTATAAACCCGTTCCTATAAACCAGCCTCTCTTCTCTCCTTGCTATCTTCACAACATCAGAGGCGTATAACTAAGTGCCTGTTGGTGTACCACTATTGTATCCCCCTCAAACCTGCCCCTCCTCCAACATACCTCATCTCAGTAAATGTCACCTAATTGTTCCTGCTGGAAACATGAGACTTGACACTTTCCCTTTTCTTTAGCTCACATATTCAATTATCAAGTCCTATCCATTTTACTTCCAAAATATCTATCAAGCTGTCTCTATCCCTGTGCTTCTCCACCCGCCACCATCTCTCACTGGCTATGGAAACAGCCTCCTAACGGCTCTCCCCATGTCCACTCTGACTCTGCTCTATTTCATTGTCCATATCACAGGCAGAATGAATTTTACCAAATGCAGATCTGAGTGTATCACTCCATATCTTGAAATGTTTCAGAGGCTTCCCACTGTCCTTAGAGTAAAACGCGAGCTCCTTCACATGATCTTACGTGATCTGCTCTTTCCCTGTTGACCTCTCTCCCTACTTCCTATCGTTCTGTCTGACCCATTCACCCTGCTGTTGTACTGAGCTTCTCTCAGCACATTGATCACAGAGTCTCCTTCGCAGCCATGTGTTGTTCTTTATGTCAGAAATTCTCTCCCCGCCTCATTCCACCCATCCCTCCCCACCTCCACTCTTTGCCTTGGGGTTCAGATTAAATATCACTTCCTCCAGGAAGTTCTCTAATCTTCCCAGCTCCTCTTGACTACATTTGTTCTCCCTGCTGTTTGCTAACACCCTCTACTCCATTATGTCAGTTACCACAAATGTACTTATATAATTATTGGGTAATTTTGTTTGACATACCTTCCCAGCCAGACTGTAGCCATCCTTGAACCTCCGTCAGCCAGCCAATTTCCTAATACATAGTAGGTCTCAAAAATTTTTGTTGATTAAATGAATGAATAAATGATGAAGCTTCTCCTTTTTCTTTCTCTCTTTTAAGATCTTCATTCCAGCCACTCCAAGTTTACCTTAGGTAGGTTTCCCGTCTTGTAGGGAAACATCTGAATGAAAGGTAGAAACAGCTTTGATTCTGTTTTGGTCTTGGTCTTAACCCATTCCTTCTGAGGCTGTTCTCTGCTTTTTTTAAGAGAATAATAAATAATACAGGTGGAATTTAAAACCACTAATACATTGCATTATTCTCACAATAAATATCAAAGGGCTTTACTTCCGTTTGTTTAGATCCTCAGTGGCTTACATGAGTTAGTCCCAGGTCTCATAACTGACGCGTCATCAGGCTGCCTCTCTAGAGTGGGTGCCCTTCGTGGGTCTCTTGGTCCATGTTTTCCTTTTGACAGATATGGTACAGATTGAGAAGTTTATGTTCAATATTATAAATGTGAATTTTAACCTCATTCATCTTCTACTTTTTAAAGTTCTATTTTAAACACGCTTTTAGTTGTAGGTAGCTGAAAGCACATCTCAGTAACCTAGATGCCTCTACCCACAGGTGAATTTTGATATTTCTACTTCTGATTCTCCGGGCTTTATGGGATTAGTAAGTCCCAAAATAAATAGATGTATAGATGTGTTATCTTGATTTAGATTTTGCAATAACAATGGTTTTTTTCATAAGTCCGCACCCTTTTGTATTACCCCTTCTGTATTTAATAGAATATATGTATAAGGCAGCATGGTCAGAAGTACAGCCAATCATCATAGAACAAAACAAAACAAACTGGCCTACCTGGAAACACACCTAAACTGTGGCCTCTGGAATACTGTGTTTTGATCAAATGAACCAAACAATAATATATAGACACAATTAGTAGCATATAGCCAAAGAATCATTCATTCATTCATTCATTCATCTGGCCATAATTTATAGAATTCCAACTATACAGCAGTCATTGTATATTTAATAAATAAAAAATTTATATAAATAGTTTTTTAAATTAGCACCACATTTTGGGCAAATCAAGTATGATATAAATGTATGATACAATCAAAGGAATAGTCAACTCTTGAGGCATGTCCAAAAATAGTAATTTGAATCTTCCAAGGTTCTATGATCTCTCAAAAGCAGGGTGAGACTTAGATGAAGGAGGCCTTGCCTTCTTTGTTGAGAAGGACCCACAGTCACTGATGCCCAAAGTACTCTTTAACAGGAGGCAGCTATTCGTGACATAATTGAAGGGAATAATTAAGCACAGAGGTAACATATTGCCAACAATTCACGTTTGGGTGCAAGAGACTAAAATTCGTTTCTCCAGTAAAGAGACTTTGATACCAACATGGGGAATGTGCATGTCGGACTTGGAATTTTAAGAGTTGAGGTCAGCCTTGTGGAATAAATGGCAATGCACACACACACACACACACAGTGGGGACTTGAGTATTGAAATCAGACTGTGCCCTCTTGCCAACTTTCACACTACACTTGATATTGTCATAAGTTCACTGACTCAGAGGGCTTGCTCATTGACCAGTGTCCTATTTACCTGCACTGAAGCTACTCGGACAACTTGGTGTTGCTGGCCTGACTTGTTAACCAGATCAGTGAGATTAGACCATTCTATGCACCTTTTTACTTGACAGGTTGAACAGAAGTAACTTCTAAAATTGCAGCAATCCCAGGAAGACTGAGAAGTAATCACATAAATCAGTTGAATGTGGAAAAGGGGTTGTGGGGGTGACAGATTTTGGTACAGAATAACAGATCTGCAACTGAAATGGGATATAGTTTTCAGAAGCTGTTATTACAGCTATATAGTGACACACTAGGATGCTAGGAGGATAAAGAACTACAGATCTCTGAATATCTCAACCATACTTGATAGGAAGTGAATGAAAATTAAATGATAAAGTAGGCCAAACAGAAGTACAATAAAAAATTATATGGCAGGGAATACTATTTTAAACTCAGTTCATCATCTATGCATTGCTAGAGGATTTCAGAACAATGAAAGTACTTACTTGCCCCAAATTCATTGAAATTGGTTGACTTCTATGAATATAACATGCCCTCCCCATGCCTGGGGTATAAATTTTTGAGATCTCTGAAAATAGATTCGTCAATGAGCATTTGATCCTTGCCAAATAAATAAATAGGAAAATTTAATAAAGCCTAGAGCAGCTAACCTCTTTCCCTTCGGGGCACTGGCTAAAGTCTATTATTCTGATTACATCAGAGAGAATATTCCAATTGCATACTGATCCTTTTAACTTCATGCTAATCAGTTTTCCTTTTAACTAGGTCTGTAAATAGGTGCTGGAAATAGGACTAGGGCGGTATTGGGAGTGGAAGTGAGGAAAACCAGAAATATTTGAAGCTAAAAATTCTGAATACAAGAATTAGAAGCAATTCCTTCTATGTGGCTGTAGAAATATAAATAAAAGTAAGTATGATTGACTTGGGTTCTAATTTAAGATCAGTTACTCACCCACTGGTCCCTAACCTTGTTCCCATCCCAGAAGTGGCTAAGGAATTTAATACACTTTTGTCAATAATAGTGGCTTGGGAGCTGCAAAGGCAGAACTATTCTATTCTTAAGCATCTCATGGCCATGAAGGAGTGTGGGAAAATCTAGGAAAATTACTCCGTCCAGGAGATTTGATACCTCCCCTGGAAGGCTGTCCCTTCCCCCATTGAGACCAATTGATGTAACCCGTCTGTTCCTTAGTTTCCTCATTGATAAAATGAGGATGATATGTTCAAGAATCTGTAAATGTATAAAGGGATATACAAGGAAAACTTTTAATATCTCCCATTTGCCTTTTTTATTCAGACAATTTGTTAGATACGGTACAACAGGACTGGATTTGTTGGATGTTCTAGTTAAGCTCTTGAGCACTTAGATTCTAAACAGAATCTAAAAATAGCATTGATCAGAAGTAAACAAGGTCCCCAGTCTATCTAAAGGTCATTGTGACTGCTTCAGAGTATTGAGATTTTTTTTCTACCCAGTTTTTTTAAGAGAGAAGAAAGACACAGAGTTGGCCTATATCAATTATTGGGCTGCACATCATAATAACTATCACGTGTTAAGCCCTAAATATATGCAGATATGATGCTAAGAGCTTAACATGTAATATCTTATTTAATCCCCCACAACAGTCTTTTTTTATTATTCCCGTTTTACAGATATAAAAATGATGCTTGAAGAAATTACATAGCATGCCCCATATCCCACAAAAAGTTGCTAAATCAATATTTCAGCCTAAATTTTGATGATTGCAATATTTTTCCTCTTAGCTGCCTGCTAAGTTTATAGGGGTATTAGAAGTAATCAGGAGAAATCACAACTGGAAAAGAGTTGTAGAGCGGCATGTCATTCTTCATGGCTGTGCTGCTGTTTTATTGTTTCACAAAATGAATGAAAAGAAATTGTCAGGAATCCAACTCTTAATAAAACTTCACAGAAGAGGAGGAGCATGTGAGTGACTACACTCCCAAATAGTTTATTTTGTAATTGTATAACTGAGAGAAATCTGTTCTTGTAATGGGAGACTATTGGTTTTTCCAGTTATAAATTAATTTACAAAGAATAGCAGTAACTCACTGTGATGGTGTCCAAGACCTACTCAGGAAACTTTCCCCTCTGCCTAATCAAAAGAAGTTGGTAATAATTGGTAATAAGGTGGACACTTTGTCCCTGAGACGGCCACATTTGTACCAGGAAAAGGAAACGTTTGGAACAAAATTACTGTGAAAGAGATTTTGAAATTGGACCTTGTCACTAGGGGGCACTTAGGGATATAAAATCAGCGTTGCCAAAAGTACTTTCTGAAATAGAACAATCACTGACATATGTCTTTTCAGGGGAGGAAAAAATATCTGATTATGGACATAAGAATTCAGGACATCTTCTGATGGACTATTTTTAGATGCCAAGTTGGTTAGAGAAAGAGCATTTAAAGGGAGCACCGTTTTGAAGTCGGAAGTCCTATCTTCTCTCTCCTTCTGTCTTTCACCACTGGAAGTAGACTGTGATGTTAAGGAAAAAAATAATAATAAAAAAGAAAGAACAGTGGGAACAAAAACCTTCGGCTTGCTCGGTCCCTTTCATTGCTTCCTCCTGGTCTCTTTCTCACTGTCCTTGGACCTTCCTTTCATCTTTCCATGAGAACATTCGTGCTCCCCTCTCTGTTGCTCACAGTTATTTGGTCTTCATTTTTACAGGCCTCTTTCATTTCATTTTTCCTCCCATTATGCCTAGCTTTGTTCTTCCGCTTTATTGTTGTTCATTGGTTTCATTAGCTGTGAGATTGAGTTCTCCTTTGGTTTTTATTCCTATCTTGTAGGGTTGTATTTTTTTTCTTCTTTTCAGACACTTGCATCCCTATTTCCTTAAGAAATCAATAAAGTATGTTTCCAGGATCTGTTTTACTTAAACCTGATGGTAATAGACAACATGTTATCTGAAGCCAGAAGAGAATAGTTTCTCACTCTGATCAAGTAAATGGGGAGAAAAATAGGAGCTAAAAAACACATTCTTACATTATAGTCTCCTGCAGGACACAAACAAGCAGAAAAACCTGTTTCATGGCGTGTATACAAGAGTAAAACCACAGATTGAAAAGTGAAAGGTGTGGCCAAAAAAAGCTTGTTTTTGTCCACATGACACCAAACAACCAGTTTAATTTGATTTTTTTTTTCCAAATCCACCGTTTCTTTTGGTTATCATGTGAAGAGGCTGTAAACTACATAAAATCATCAAGCGCTGTATTTAGGGATATCAGATATCTCAACAACATCTTAGAGCAAAGATGGGAGACCTTCAGTTGCCCTATTCCTTAATGCAAAGGGAAAAAAAATCTTCCTATATTATGCACCCTGTCTGCGGAAATTACCCTGCAGTTATAATTAAGAAAATAATTGCAAGCACAATTCATGAGGTCCATGCCCATCATTTCATCCTGTAAATTGAAATACTTCACCCACCGACCTAGTTTGTGAGCTTTGGGCTAACCTCCCATGAGTGGTAGATCTGGGTCTTGAATAATGAAATGATGATCTGGGACTGCGAATCCTGAATTTGCTTCCTTGTTCCCCTGACTCACCATGTGGTCATGGGAAAGTCTACATAACATCAGTTTTTCTGGTAGGAAAATGATTAGTATAATTGTTATGTAGAGTACTTAGCGCTTTGATTTCAATAAGCCACTCTTAGCGCCCAATTTTGCCCTCAACCTTTAAAGAAACTTTTTATTCACACAAACAACTAATGTTACTTCAGATGCCAGTTTTCACAAAATTATTATTTCAAAATTATTTTTAGGCTACGCTAATTTTTCTACTTATTTAAAGCTGAATCAAATCATAAGATGTCCTTCCAGTTAGTCCATCCACATAGTTGAATTATAATAAATGAATTAATTTTAGTTTTAGTTTTTTGCCTGAGTAGAAGATTTTTATTTGTCTACATTTTTGCCATGTGACTTCTCCTTCCACCTGGCACTACTCCAATGACCTAACCTCACATTTGATAAATTTATTTACACAGTCATTAATATTGTGTAATTCCTTAATGCCTCTGCTAGGTAGATAAAACGTTTGCTTTTCTTACACACTGTAGTACATTGCATTTCTATATCGCATCCACTTCCTGGCTTCTAGGAATACAAAGATGGTGCATGAGTGCAAAAAGCTCAGTTTTTGTAGCAGGAGCCTATAAGCAGACTATCCTAATGCAAGACACTGTAACGTGCGATAATATATGCGACAACAGCAGGATAACACTTTATTGAACAGAGCAGTGATTTTATCAGGGGCCAGATGCCCTCCTAGGAAGAATTTTTGGAAATTTGTGAGGACAGTTTTTCGTTATCACAAAAATTGACGGTCACTGGCCTTTAGTGGCTGGGAGCCAACACTGTTGGACATCCTTCAACGCACAGGTCAGTTCTGCCCACCAAAGAACCGACCTCAGTGGCACATGGCTTTCTAAAATCCTAGTGGACATTCTTGCAAATCATGTTTATAATTCGGTGGTCCTAGACCTTCACTCTATTTGAGATATAAACGCAAAGAAATTGTTGCTATTAGGGAAGCTAGATACACTAAATTTTCCAGAAAGTAATTTCCCTGTAAACCAAGGAAAAACCCTCTGTTATTTTGTTCACGAATTGACCAAGAATTATTTCTTTGAAAAATTATGTCCCCAGATGCTGCTTTGGGCATTTGGAACACGAGTACACAGTCTGTATCGATCTGGGATGGTTGCTGGCACAGTCAGCGTTCTAGGAGTAAGTTCAGGCTTCTTCTACTTTGTTAATGCCTTTTGTGGTCTTACCTAGGAACTTCCATATTGAAGTTCGTATTGTTGTATTATAAATATTTACCCTTTAGTCCTCCTTTATTATAATTAGAACATTTAATTGACTTTTTAAAATCACGTGTGCATGTAAGTTTTAACATCTATGCATTTTGTTTCAAGATGGCTGAATCGGTTAGCTATTGCTGCATAATAAACCACTCCCAAAACTTCATAGCTTCAAACAGCGACCGTTTATTTAACTCACAGTTCTGTCGGTTGGTAATTGAGGCTTCCTCATGATTCTGCAGACATGTGCAGGGGTCAGTTAGTCGGCTCTGCTAAGGTGGACCAGACCTCGCATCTCTAGGACCTCAGCTGGGACAACCAGGCTGCCTCGGTTCTACTCCTTGTCTCTCACCCTCCAGCAGGATAGCCTAGACTTGGTCACGTGGCAGAGGCAGGGGACTCAATCATGCAAACCTAGACTCAAAACTGTCACGCCAGACTTCTCTGGTATTCCATTTACCAAAACAAGTCACAGAGACTCCCAGATTCAAAGGATGGGAAAAGAAATTCCATCTTTTGGGAGGAGCTGCAAAGTCATATTACAAGGGGGTATGAGTACAGGAAAGGGAATTACAAACAGCTGGCCACAAACATTTGTTATAAGACAGGTCTAATTGATGGGTCTAAGAGCCACTACTATAGTCAAAGCAGACGCGAGGAAACAGTACAATCGTATTTGCACTTAGATCATCATCCAGCAGTCTAGAGAAGGTGGATTGCAAGGATACGGGCATGGAATAAAGGAAGTAGCACGGCTGTTGCAGGCTTCCAAGTGAGGGACCGGTTTTTTAAAAATTAAGATTGATGCAGGCCCCCAGGCAGGGTTCTGCAGTTTGTGCACTTCAGGGTGAACAGGAACTGAAAGCTCAGCTACGTTGTTTCATAAGCTGTGGGCCCTGGCCCAGGGCTGAATTAGCTAAAAGGAAAGGGCACCTTTTCCTAATTCATCCACTCAAATCATGTGCCTTTTCTTTACTTCACCAGCCTCAAGGGGGAACATTTTTAAAAATGTGTCTTTCCACGGGAGCAGCATTTTGTAATTGGCACAAAGGGTCTATGTATGCTTGGCCTTGAGTCCAGAGACTGGATTACTGTCTCACAATTCCACCCCTTTGCTCACGCTTTTCCTCCTGCTTAGAATGACCTTTCCCCTGTGTGCCTGGCAAACATCTTCTTGTCTTTCAAGAGTGATACTAGGATTACCTGTTCCAGGATTACCTGCTCCATGAGTGTTTCTGATTCCATGCCATTCCCCACCTTGGTAGAAGAGAATGCCACCCACCCCTTGTGTTGATGTTTTACCCAGTACAAACTTCCATCATAAGTAGGTCGTGTCTGAAACGGCATCCTGAATAATCCAGTTCTGTCCTGTCCAAGCTGCTCCTGCCCCTGCCACCCTCCTACCATGCATGTTGAGGTCGCCGAGGAAGGTGTGCACAGCAGACAGAATCAAGCAAAGGTACACTTTTTATTTTTATATTGTTTTTATGCCAAACCCCATAAAGGCTCTGCAAGCCAAAGTCAGAGGCAGGCCAAATGGCCTCCAACCCAGTCAAGCCATGGAACTTCCTTTCCCCTCCCGACTCGTTCCATATCCAAATCTCAGCTTGTCTTAACATTCTAAAAGTGAAAGCGCCCATAGGAAAGCAAGAAAAAATTGTTTGCAAAACAAATTTCCTTATATCTTTCCTGCTAATGCTACACCCAAATAACATTCTTGGGCTGGATGCAGTGTCTCTGCATCCCTCTCCACCAGTGTGAAGCCAGGGTACCGAGGGTGGAGCCTCTCCCAAGGGAATGGAATTCTCTCACTTCCTCCTCTTATTCTATCAAGATTAATGTCCAGTCATGCATCAGTCAGACTATTTATTATCCCCTTCTGAGAAGATCCATGGATTCTTAGAAAACCTCAGCCATTCTTTTCTTAGACTATTTCTCCCACCCATGCCACTGCTCTTATGAATCTAAGAGATAAACACACACACGCACTCACAAACAACAACCAAAAACAATCAAAAGACTTGATTATCTAAAAATTAAAATCTTTTCTAAACCATGCAATGCCTTAGTCATATAAAAAGGCAAATGATAAACTAGGGAAAATAGAATTTACAACACACTTGAGAGAAAGGAGGTTAATAATCTTAGTATAAAGAGCTTTTACACATCAATAAGAGTTAAAAATGAACGCCCTAATACAACTGTGCAAAGGATGTGGGAATAGGCAATGAAAAGAAATGTTGTACACAATTAATCAAAGCAATCCTGGTGTTTGAAATGGGCAATATTAAGTGTTGATACCAAATTTTATATAAAACAGCAAAAATTGCTCAATAACGTGTATGTATAAATGTATAGAATATAGCAATATATAGAATATAATGGAGTACATGTATAAAATCTAACTTCATAGTGATTTGTGATATTATTGTTATTTTGGCAGTGACACATTGTTAAGTTTGATATGTGTATGTTTTCTGTGTCACTCTACTGTATTTAACTGTGGACTTGCTTCCACTGGACCACTGGTGAGTTTTCAAATTTATTCACGGTACCCGCCCCGGTGTCTGGCACAGAGCAGGCATTCAGTGAATTTGTCTCAAGCGATTAGATTCTTGTGAAATATAGTTAGTGCTCTGTTCAATCTTGTCCCATTGAACTAGAGAGGAAAAGTATTTTACTGAATCAAATGCACTTAGTATCCAACTAAATTAATTATGTATTTTGAATTTTTGTTTTAATTTGTCAATAGACTTCCCTAAATATTTACATAACAAAAACTTTGCTACTATTAACTCTGTTATATTTTATAAATTATAATACTTGTAAAATTGTAATACTTGTAAAAACTGAAAGGTAGATCATTTTTATCCCTTTGGTTATGATGTAGAAAGTGAGAGAGAAAAATACAACTTTCTCAAGATATAGAAAATGATATACTATAATGAATCCTTTTACTTTTTCTAACTTCCATGTTTTCTTTATATACACTCTTAAAATTTGTAACACTCTTAAAATTTGTATTCTGTTTAAATTTAAAATTAAATATTGAGTTTGATCTTATAAAACATTTAATTACTTTTGGAAATGCATTTTATGAGACCAGTAAAGTCATTTTCAATGATATGGACTAAAAATCTAATATCGTGCTTGGAACACAATTTTTGAGAACACACTGCATCAGTGGTGGTATTTGCTTTCGAAAATGAATTATTGTGTTATGGGCTAAATCCTGCCAGAACTGATTTTGAAATCCAAAGTGGAATATTTTGGATACTATAGTTTAATATGAACTGAACACGCAAATAGTATTTTTATTTCTAAAAGAAGTAATGACATGGTTTCAATAAATTGTTATATCTATTACCTGCTCTGCGACTCTGAACCATATATCGAGGGCGACATCTGAAGTGTAAGCAAATCCTGTTCTATATAAATGTAGTATAAGCATTTTCAAAGCTTGTTGCACAATCTCATTATCATGATCAGTTATTGCTTTTCTTCCCCAGAGAAGGGTTGTCCATCCTAATTTACTAGGGAAGAACTGATTTTTATTATGTTCTCCCAAGTGAAAAGTAGCTCCAATTCTTTCAAATGGAATGATAGCCAGAATGACTTATGGGGGAGCTGGGGGCAGGGGAACGGCTAGATCCTACAGCTATAGAGAAAAACCCATTGATGCCAAAAATGGTGCAGCTGACTGTCCCCTTAGGGGATGGGCATGGCCTAAAAGGTCCTTCCCATACATTCCCACATGATATTCAATGATTTCCAGCATTTATAGGAAATTCTTTCCGATTTGATATGTATGAAAAAGAAGACTAAGACATAGTAGTCTCTCTGGATTTCTTTAAACTCTCATTTTCTTATTTTCATCTTTTCTGTTTTTTATTTTCCTTGTCCATTCATTATTTGTCCAATATTTTTTTAATATCTGTTTTGTGTGTGACCCAGTGCCAGGTCCTGAGGTTGCAGAGACAGGAGATTTACTCTCTCAGAAGGGAAGACAGATGTGCAAACCAGTAAGTGAGACCCAAGGGTACGAGTGCCGCAATAAAGCTGTGCGCAGGGTGCCACGAGGGCACAGTGGGGAGGAGGCGAGGTACACTCTGGAGTCTTCCCGCAGCCCAGCCTGGTGCTGCTCTGTGAAAGGAGAGAGGCTGTTCTTCAGATCTGACGTGGGGTTGTGCCCTAAGCCACAACCGGCCAGGACTGCTGCTGCTGCTGCTGATACTGCTACTCCTGATGACAACAGAATTAAAAAGTTAAAGAACCAGCCATGTCGAATGGGAACTTAAAATAAAAACACATTTACATAATTTCATAATCCAAGGTTGTATTCCATAGTGTAGGACTGTGTGCTTTGTGGGAAAAATTAATGGCAGAAAATATGTATACTGGATCTTTCTAGGCCCTGACCAGAGGCCTGAGGCACACATTTGTAGTAGGCTGGAAAAATGATGGTTGGGCCTTGTTTCCCAGGCCTAGAAGACAGTGCAGGAACATAGTAAAGTGATAATATGCTAATATAAAGGGAAAGTAATTAGCAGTTGGAGATGGCATTGTATGGCTAGAGTACTAGAATGGCTAGTAGGCTACAGGACAGCAGCCATCTCAACCTCTTCCTTGTCAAAAGTTCCCAACTCGATTTGCAGGGACTCTTTTCCATGGAATCATAGCCACTCTAGTGATGCAGATCAATGGGATGATGCCTTTACATGCAGCTTAGCTGGAAACCTTCCATTGTGTAGAGAGATTCTCTCTTATACACTGGTCCCTCCTCTGATTCCATGCCATAGGATCAGTTTAAATGAGATTATGTCATAATGAGCAACCATCCCCTCCCAGATGGTTTAGAAAAATGGATTTCATAATAACTCTTGTGCCTCGTAATAAATAATATTGAAACATTTTGGTTTTATAGCTAAAGACTACTACTAGTTATAGCACTTTCCCTACTTGGGATTTTGTTTGTAGTGGTATTGTAGAGAACTGCTTATTTCAGGGAAATTTCTTCCACCCTTCTGCATGATTGATGACATTTATTGGGCAATGGCCTGAGGTCAGGGGGAGTCCTAAGCATGCTACAACTCATCAATAAAGTCTGCTGCTGTCCCCTTTTAAAGACAAAAAATGAAGCCCACAGATTATACAAGTTGCCCACTTAGCTAACAAGCAGTTGAGCAAAACTGGAACTCAGGTGGTCAGAGGTCAAGACCCACGCAATGACACATGATGCCAAGATATATATAATTCTTATAAAAAGTACTATATATTCTTCTGACAGTTATGGGACATTTGCTTAACGATACAAACAATTATTGTTGACAACAGAAAAATATGGCCCAAATTAACTAATTTTCTACTGTTTTTCTCTGATAAATAGCATTAGGTCAAATTAAGAGATTAGGCATAGTTTATATACTCATATGTACACATAGATATAATATCTGACATCATATTTTACACACGTATGCACACAGGCATGCACTCACACACTACACACTCACATACTACATACTCACATACACACTGTAAAAGAACAAGAGACCATTGGACAGAAATCCAAGGCCATCCTTGAACTTGAGTTGATATTCTTGAGTCTGACTAGGAAATTATTAAGCTGCCAGGCTCTAGTATCATTTTGGGCAGCAATCCTTCCTCCTCCCTTTCAGCCTCTCTGGCCAATGGAGTTTGGTTTTGTCCTATGTAGAGTGATTGCTACCATAACTCTTAACGAATCATTGTAAAAGCATTGGTGAAGAACAGACCTTTTTTCTCCCTCACTTCCTGTGTCTAGAGCCCTCCAATATAAAGCTATGATGCTGGCTAAGAGTCATGATTACAGAGTATAAGTAATAAGAGTGTATGTACAAAGTATGAAAGTGTGGGACTGTGCATGATGAACTCTTTCCCAGAGCTGTCCCCCAGGCCTGCCCACAGACTTCTGCATGGACAGAGTACCACAGGATGCAGTGCTGCACAAAGCATGATGGGACGCAGAGGGTGAGTCAGATCCAGTCTTTGCTGGCAAAATGTGTAAGCAGTGGATAGATAATCTGGCTCTATCCCCAGATGGGCATTGCATATTGACTATATAATTTCTTATTACTAAAACTATTAAAAACAAGGTCTTTGATAATTCTTGGATTTTTTAGTTCTCTCTTAAAAGGGAATCTGAAATTTCAACTGAAATAAAGGAAAACCCAACCTAAATTAGATACTTATAGAACTAAAATTAAAAGCAATTAAGATATGCTGTAAACCATTTTCATTTAATAATGGGAAGATAGAGCAAAGAAACTCTCTTTTCTGGTTCCCTGTTGTGTTAAAAACTGTGACATGGACTCATCCTAAATTTTTAATCTCAGTTTAAAGTTGTTAATAAAAATTATCTGAAATAGATTTTTTTAAACACTTACTAAATTTTCACATATCTCTGAGCTCCAGCTTCAGAAGCGAATTTTTGTCTGATATTTGTAGGCTGAATTTGTATTAGTTATCTATTGCTGTGTAACAAATTACCCCAACACTTAGCCGCTGAAAACAACATTTATTATTTCACAGTTTCTGTGGGTCAGGAGTCCAGTCACAGCTTAACTAGAGAGTTTTAGCTTGGAGTTTCCCATAAGGCTACAGTCATCTTAAGTCTTACTACTTCCTAGCTCACTCATGTGAGCAGGCCTCATAAGATCTGCTTCCAAGCTCTGTCACATGGATCTTTCCTCAGGACTGCCTCGTGACATGGCAACAGGCTTCCCCCAGAAGTGAGCAATCCAAGAGAGAGAGCCCAAGATGCAAGCCACAATCTTTTTATAACCTAAAGTTGAAACTGATATCCCAACACTTCTGCCAATACTGTTTCTTAGAAGGGAATCAATAAATCGTGCTCATACTCAAGGGGAAGGGATCACACAAGTGCATGAATACCAGGAGGCGGGGATCATTGAGAACCATTTTAGAGGCTGCCTAATGTGGTTGTGTATCAGAAACTAAACTGAAAGGAATTGGGGAAAAGAACTGGAGAAAAGATACTGAAAATCTCTCTTAACTTTCTCTCTCTCTCTCTCTTTCTTTCACAAACACACACACACAGAGTAAGCATTTGGCTGATCATAGCTGTTAGAAATTAGAATACTTTAGTACTCAGAAGAATTGCAATAAAAAGGCAAAACACTTTCTAGCCTTTTGTTGTTGTTTTGCTTTTAGTAAGCAAACTTTAAACAGATTGTTTATATTATTTTTAAAATGCATGTATTAATATGTAAATATTTTTCTAAAGGCTAGAGTTATGGACTGAATTGTTTCCCCCCCAAAAATTCATATGTTGAAGTCCTAATATCCAGTACTTCAGAAAGGGCCTGTACTTAGAGACAAGGTCTTTAGACAGGCATTTAAGTTAAAATGAGGTCGTTAAGGGAGGCTTTAATCCAATCTGACTGGTGTCCTTTTAAGAAGAGGAAATGTGGACGCAAAGAGAGACACTAGATATGCACGGACATAGAAGAAAGACCACGTAAAGACAAAGGGAGAAGCTGGCCGTCCACAAGCTAGAAAGAGATGCCTCAGAGTGAAATCAACCCTGCCAACACCTTGATCTCAGACTTGTAGCCCCTAGAACTGTGAGAAATGAATTCCTGTTGTTTAAGCCATCCAGTCTGCAATATTTTGCTGTGGCAGCCCTAGAAAACTAGTTCAATTCGTTGTTTTATAACCAAAATCTCTCTGTGTACTCTCCATGTCCCAGTTTCTCATTGGCCTTATATAGAACAAAGTAAAGGTTCTATTTTACTTTGTTTTAGTTACCTCTAGATATAGTTCTAACCGTTATATTTTTAAGATTGTTTGTATTTTTCCAAAGAAACAGATAAATTGAATTTAATCGTTATCTTTCTTTAGTTTTTTTCCTGTTATTCATTTATCATATTTCTTCCTCATTTGTCTTTGCCTCATCTTTACTAAGATAATATTAAACTACCTTTGCAGTGTCTTGATAGCAATACTTGTGGCTTGATAGGAATCTCAGCACTATGGTGATAGCATAAAAAATTCAGAGATGAAGAACATTTCTTGGATCCTTTTGTCATTTTTTATGGGACACCCATTGATAAAATTATACAAACACAATTCATTATCTGCCTTCATTTCTGGACCTAAAAGTTTTGACTTTTCCCGAGAGAATAACACTTAAAGTTTAAATTCTCTTGAATTTCTGTGATTTTTCTATTTCGTGGGATGGACAAATGCTCGGCTTTGGTGTTGAGTGCCAAAGAGTTTTCCAAAGTCATTGTGCACATTACACTCTTCCATTAGTGCTTGAGAGGTCCTATTATTCCATATCCTCACCTACGCTTGCCATTGCTTGTTCATTTTCGCCGTACTGGTGAGTGTGTGTGGCATAGAATTTTCATCTCCCTGATGACCAATTGACATTGAGTAACTTTTCATGGTTTTGGTCATTTGAGAATCCTCCTTTATGAAGTGTCTTTTCAAATTCTACCCCATTTTTCTGAGTGGTTGACTTTATCTTATTGATTTGTAGGAGTTTTTTATATAGTCTTTTGTCGGATACACACATTGCAGGTATCTTATCCTTCTTGGTGGATTTTATTTTTATTATATTAATGTTGTCATTGAGTAGTCAGAGTTTCTTAATTTTAATGTAGCCAAGTTTACCAATTTTTTCTTTTTTGGTTAGTTCTTTTGTACCCTATTTAAGAAAGTATTGCTTATTCCAAGTTCATGAAGATATTACCCAATGTTTTGTTCTAAAAGCTTTATTGTTTACCATTCTCAGTTAATTCTACAACCCATCTGGAAGTAATCTTTGTTTGTGGTGTGAAGCAGGGGTCAAGATAGGAGTAACCAATTGCCATAGCATAATTAATTGAAAAGACCATCCTTTCTGAGCCAGCGCTTTTTGATCATTGGTTATGCTACAGGCACTGTGCAAGTTGATACTTCATTTTATCCTCACAAAATCCCTATAAGATAGGTGTTTCCTCACTTCATAAATGAGAACTTATAATTAGATGAGTTAAATTAATTTCCCAAGTATTCATGGCTAGTAAATTTTGTGAATCTGGGTTTTCAGCTTAGGGCTTTTGCAAAGCCTTCCTTAAAGTAATCGTAAGTCAGTGTCATCCAAAGGTATAATTACATTTTGTTAGTAAAAATCAAGATAGTGAAGGGGTTAGAAACCACTGGGAATGTGAAGGTGAAGAAGAGTTGACCCTAGAAAACAACAGGACCTTGAATAGTGTGTTGCATATAGTAGGACTCAGTAATAATTTACCAAATTGCAAGAGGCATCCACTTTGGAATAACTATAAAGCTTTGTTATTTATACTCCTAGGGCATATATGATTTTTATATACATGATAGTGGTTTCCAAAGCATGGTTCAATAACACCAGCATCATCTGGGAACTAGTTAGAAATACAAATTATTGGGCCTCACCCAAGACCTACTAAATGAGAAATTCTGAAGATGGAACTGGAAAATTGTGTTTTAACAGGTTCTTCAGGTCCACTAAATTTGATAAACACTAGCCCAGGGCCTACACTCTCACCATCCCTACTACAGAGGCTTCCTCTAACCTACCATGCTTGCTCATACCTCCAGGTGGGTGCTTATTGACAGTGCCTCTGCCTGGTTTCCCATCATGATTCCTAGCCTGGCTAATACCTTCTTGGAGATCAGCTCTTCTTCCTTACATATGTGCACACACACACAGATTTAGATCCAGTCCCTCATCACTCTTCTTGTCGTACTACTTTATAATTGTCTGCTTATCTGCATCTGCCACTAGACCATGAGGAGCTTAAGGCAAGGGCCTTTGAATTCCCAGAGTATGGCATAAAGTAGGTGTTCAATATAATTTTTTGAGTAAGTGAATTCTGTTCAATTTTATTCTTGAACGACTGTCATATTGAAAAGGAATTACATAATTTTTGAGTAAATCAATAAATATTTGTAGAACTCTCTTGTGAAAAAGGAATCATAGAAGAACGCACAGTGAATGGCAACTTCACGAAGGCAAGGAACACTGAGATACCTGTCATAATAGGTGTTCAAGAAAAAACTGGAGTCTCCAAGGCCTCTTCAACCTCTTTCCCACCCTTCTAAATTGTGAGCTCCTTGAGGCCAGTGACAACATCCCATTCACTGTGTATCCCCAGTACCCAACAGGGGCTGGTATGGTGCCTAGCACACAATGAATTCACTATAAGTAAATGAATGAACAAGTTACTAATGGCATATGTGGAGTTCTGTTGTTGCTACTCTTTTGTTTGCTTGAATGTTTTTTGCTGGAGAGACAACTACAGTTCCAGATCACCCAGTTGGCCAAGTATGCAAATTCTTAGGAGCACTAGTAAAGCAGAGGGGAAAAAAAGTGAGAGAAGTTTTGCTTTGATAAACTTATCCAGAATTTTGTAATCAGAAATGTTTTAAGAAAAAATTTTAACTACAGTCTGCATATGTGTTCTGTGTTTTGTGGTTTCTTCCTTTTTCTTAATTACAAATGGGTGAAGGAACTAAGGAGTAGGGTACCATAATCTTTTCAGTGTTGGGAGGCTCTGAATTTAGCCCCTGGGCAGAGGCCAGACCATGAAGAGCCTTGTGGGTCTTGTTTACCCCGTGTAGGAGTTTGTACTTTATCTTAAAGGCAGCTGTAAGCCATTGACTGATGTTAAGGAGGGAAAATAACATAATAGATTTGCTTTTCTAAAGGTCAGTCTGACTGCTGCGTGGAGGATTGATTGGGGAGTGGGAAGGGGAGGATGGAGACTGGAGTGCGGAAGACGGGTTAAAAGAAATGTTGAAACTGATCAAGACAGAATTGATGAGAACTTGAACCGGGGCTATGAGAGGACGGAGGAAAAGAGTGACTGAATTCAACAGATATTTATAAGTTGACTCAACCCACTGAATTTGCTGACAACGATAGGGGGCTTGTCAGAAATTATTAGAGTTAGCCTCAAATTTAATAGTAATAATTAAATTGTCAGGCCTCCGCTTCTTTGGATCTGAAAGGTTATGTAATAGAAGCCTTTGTTAACTACAAAGCACTGAATACACTCCAAGTGGGATAATTACCCACAGAAATCATACCTCCAAGTCCATGTGCCAGAGGCAAGCGCTGAGAGTTTGAAAATGAGTTCATGTTTATTGGTGATCAACAGCAGGATTGCACATGTATTCCTGAACAATGAACTTACTGTTCTTTCTCAAGTGCTCATTACAATGGAAATTAGTAACACTTGAATGATTGATACTGCTCTCCTCTAAACATGCCACTTAGCAAATACTTACTGCAGCTAAGTATGTTAGGAATTCACATGGTGATTGATGCCAGACATGAGTGGCTACTTTTTGTGAATGGGATGAAGGTGAGGACCTCGCCATGAAGAATAGCCTTCATATCCGCCTGGGTTATGAGCAAGATTTTGTTTATAAGTCAGCATTTGGCTGTGAAGGACTTGGTCTGGTTGTACATATTTGTGTTTTGGGCCCTGTATAAAGGAACATTTAGCTTCTTCTTACTGATACTTTATTTTATGGGTTTTTTCAAAACCAAAAGCCTTTATTGAACTTGTAAAATTCAGTCCACAACCAATCCTAATTTCCCAATCCACTTCTAATTTGGGAAACTAGAAGAAAATGATATGTAATATTCCAACTCTGCTATGAGAGTATGTGCAAAAATGAGAAAAAATAGGAGTCTTCTGTAGCCCTAATCCATTTCCATCAACCTCACAGAATTCTCCTTACATATTTAAGGATCCTTTTTATATAAATGACTATAGTTCAACATTTTGAAGAAAGACCAAAGAAGTGAAAAGTAGTCCCTATAATCTTTAAAATCACCTCATTTTTTCCTTTGTGCACTGGAATTTAGACATAGAATATTCTGGCTTCTGTTTTTGGCCATTGGGTTGCTATGAAAGAATTCCATAACCTCTTTCATATCACATATCACTTTGCTCATTTTCTGGTTTTGGTAAAATATTCATTATTAACTGTTATAAATTATAAAATCTTTTTTTCCCAGGAAAAGTGTGGACTTTCTTTTTTAACAGATTTGCATCTGATAGGGCTGCTTGCCTTAGGCAACAGTACTAGTAATTGAATCTGCATGAAGCAGTATAAACCCTAGGAATATTTGGAGGAAGGGAATCTGCTGTATAAAACAGAGTAATGGCAGGTTTATGTAGAAGGGAAAATTCATTGCTCCGAAACCTTCTGACTCCAGCATGTGACTCGTTGAATAACTGAATATTATAGCATGTATTGAATGTTAATTCTGTCAAGATTTCCAGAGTAAAAAATTCCACTAATTCTATATCTCTCTGGCCTCCACGTTATGTTTGGTACATAATAATCATTTCCATTATTATTTTTATTCGTGGATCAATTTTATTATGTAGTTGGATTAAATATTAGCTATTTGTGGTCAGCAAGAATGTTTTGAGAATCTCTTAGACTTCTGGGCAGTGGGGATTATAAAAATTAGTAAGACTTGTCTCTTGCCTTAAAAGAGCTCATAGTCTTGTCTGGAAGAAAGGAGGAGTAAATATGTCACTGTAATAAAGCCTCGTAAGTCTATGGTGGAGGGTTATATAGAAGTACAGAGGAGGAACACCTAAGCTTGACAGGTCAGAGGTGGTCGGGGAACACAGAAGGCTTCCTGGAGGAAGATACACTAAATGGTCTTAGTGGCATCTTGACAAATGTGGGGATATAGCCTGGAAATGGTGAAAATAGATGCAACTTCTTTCAAAGTCATTGGGCAATATACGTCGTCATAAAAAAATGTTTAGACCTAAAATTTCCCGTCTTTGAATCTTTGGTTTAAAAAAAACTGAAATACAGAAAAAATGTATATTTAAAAATATTAATTACATAGTTATTTGTAGTAACAATTTTGAAACCTACAATAGAGGGATTTTTAAGGAATTGTGATTTATCTACTCAAACGACTGTAGAGCAGACACTCATGATTTTTTGCTAAGAATTTATCACAACATTCGGTGGTTTATTCTACAAATAATAGTTGAGCAGTCCATGCCAGCCACTGATCTAGGGTCTTTGTACTCATAGTCAATAGACATGGTTCCTATTGAAGGAGCTCATGGTAAAATGGGGAATATTGATGATTCAATTAACTTAGGAGAAAAAGAGAGATGGACTCCAGTGGTGACCTAAGCATGTTATTAGAATGCAGCTCATGTAAATCAAATTAGCAGGACATGTTAAGCTACCAAAAGGAGATGGTACAGGACTTGAGTTTTGAATGATAAGAAGAGAGAAAGGGAATGGAAACATAGAAAATTGCTTATTTTATAATGTTATCTGGGAAATAAAAGCAGACTATAACATTAGATATGCAGTTTGACCATAACTGTTTGACCATAACTATATAAAACCAGCCAACCAAAAAAATACATGCATGGGAAAAAAAGAGAGCAAAGAAATAAAGCATTGATAGTGGTTGTCTGAGGATGGTGGTGCTATGAGTGATATTTTCCTCACTTCTGTTTTTTGATCTTTCCCAAATATTCTATTATGATCATACTGCTTTTTGTTTTGTTCTGTTTTTATTTTTATATTTTTATTTTATTTTATTTTTTTGCTGAGAAAGATTTGCCCTGAGCTAACATCTGTTGCCAGTCTTCCACTTGTTTTTTTCTTTGGCTTGAGGAAGATTCGGCCTGAATTAACATCTGTGCCAATCTTCCTCTGTTTTGTATGTGGGCTGCCACCACAGCATGGCCCCCGATAAGTGGTGTAGGTCTTCACTCAGGAACTGAACCTGAGGCACCGAAGCAGAGCATGCTGAACTTAACCACTAGGCCACAGGGCTCGCCCTGAACATATTGCTTTTATAATGAAAGAAATGGATGCAAGAGGTTGTCAGCAAGAGAATAAAAGGCACAAAGTGTTTACATTTTATAGGGGAACTATTCATGGTCAAATTCTCACAACAAAACAGGATGGGCACATTTCCAGAATGTAATAGCACAGGATAACATTCTCAAGGATAAAAGACCCTTCTGTTCCCCTGACATACTGGCCCTAATTCTAAAAAAAAAAAAAAAAAAAAAACAGATAGAGGCTGTGTCACCTAAGTCACCTAGAAAATTCTTACTGCCTGCTAAAGTCATGACTCTCTCTTGGATTCCTCCCTTTGTAGAAAACCCACTCTACTTAGCACTGAGCTAGGCACTGAATCTGTCACTTCCAATGCATTAGTGCCTTAAATTTACATAACACTTTGGAATTTATGAGGCACTTTCACGAAGTTTTCATTTTTATTGTCTCCACAGCCTTGGGAGGTAGGTAGGACCGATAATATTTTTCTCATTTTACAGTTGAAGAAAGTAAGTCTTAGATGAAGTTTCTTGCCTCCAGTTACAAGACTGGTAAGTGTCGGAAGCAACACTGGAACCCAGATTTCTTTCTGAACAGAGTGTTTGTTCTTCCACGTCACAAATTCCAAGTGATCGGTACTTCTCTCTTCAACTAACAACACCAGACCAACAGTTGTGAGGGCAGACGAGGTGGTTATTTTTAATTTATGTGGGCTCCAGTGTCTAGGGGAGTTCTAGCACTCAAACAGATGTTCCATACATTTTTCTTGGGGCAAACAACAAAAGAATTGTTAATACTCTGATTTAGTACTTAATAAACATGCAGGTCCTAAATAAATCATCTATATAGATGTCATCATTGTCTTTAAGGTATCTATCTAAAGTGCAAAAAAGCAAAATAATTATATTAACACAAAAATCAGAAAAAGGGGGAAGAAAGAGATTAGTGAGAAAGAATGAAAAGGAAATCTTTGAGACAAAGGGATTCCTAATTAAATAAAGTAGAATAATTTATTATGAATTTCTGTTTACTACAAGAAAAGTAAATCGATTCCACATTAAATATCATTTTTAATTGAAAAAAGAAAGCAAGCATAGGAGAAGAGAATGTCTTTGAGAATCATCAAAGCACGTATTTCTTACACAGGCACACACCTGCTCTCCTTCTGCCTGCATCTGAAAGGGGCTCATTTAGCATTCACTGACGGCAGGAGAGTGTTTCTGCACTCCTGCTGAGCTCGTGAAGTTTTTTTAAAACTTATTAAGGTGGCACATGTAATCATGCCCTAGTGGCTTCAGCTATATATGCCCTTTGAAAAATTTCTAATGACCTCTTGGACACCCTGCATATAAATGTCACCACTTGGAATAAGAGTCGGACTTTTTGCTCATCAGAATGTTCTCTGTTTGGCTTCAGTGTAATATTATCCCCGATCTAATGAAAGCAAATGGATCTCAGTAACTCCCTCCTAAATAATACTGCATATTCTTTTTCTGTTATATGTATGGTGTTGGTACAAAGCTTAGCACTACACACAGGAACAATTCTACTGATGGGTAAGGAAAGAAAATTAAATTGTTATCTGTGTAGCCCTAGACCTTTTAGATTATTTTCAAAAGTCATCACAGCAACAATGATTTCCCCCATATTACTTTTGACTAGCATTGCAGACTTGGCTTTCTACATATATGGGAGGCATCTTTAAATCCATTTTACTTTTTTTTTTTTTGCAGATGACCTTTGGAAATGATTTCCAATAACTGCAGCCGACTTTAAGCTCAAGGCTTGGTAGTGAAAGGTCACTCTACATTTAGACTAAATGCGGATAGATTTGTACTCCCTGCAGCAGGCTATTGCTTTAGGACCCACTATTGTATTTGACCCAATCTTCTTTCTAACCCAAGCATTTAGACAGCTTCCATCTGGGTTTTGTTTAAACTGCTTTTTTTAACTTCAGTACAAATTAAATGGCTTTCTATATTAGCAAGTAACATATTTTCTTATGAGATGCACATTTTCCTTAGAAATTTAAGAAAATATAATGGGATATGCATGTTGGACTTCTCGTAAGATGATTCCGTGACTTTACACAGGATGCTTCTGGTCCGTGCTAGCACTTCACACATTGAAAGGGTCTGGAGAGCATGCTCCGAGGCATATGAGAGTCCCAGGTCCCTCGTCTTCCTCTCATTCTTCCCTTCAAATAGGACTGTTCCTTATAAAAGTGAGGGGAAGGAATAAAGCCTCTAATCCAGGCAGCTGTGAAGAAACCCTTCATGGGGCCGCATGACAGAGAATGCAAGGAGATGGATTTTTTTCCCTCTTCTAAACTGAGAAGCAATGCCCACTTCTGCCCCCAGCTTCCTTCCCAGCCCCGGTCCTGCTGGTTTCCCATTTGAGCTTTATGTGGATTCTGTACCTGTGCCTGCCACGCCATGCGGCCTCCATAAATGAGTCACAGGGGTGCTTTTCTTGTCCTACGAGAGTCCATTCATGGTGGAGAAGGACTTCAAAAACATCAATCTCAATTCAGCTTCAGAAATCTCAGTCTCCTCTCCATGTCTGAGCAGGCTCTAGGAATGCTGGCTGTCAGTGTCTAGGGAGGGAACACGCCCCTAACCTCTGCCCTCCTGGATCCTTACCTCAGCCCTGCCCAGCTGGAAAGCAAGGTTGCTTCCTCTTGCTTGTGGGGATCTGGAAAGGACTCTGGACTGGGTGTCAGGAGACCTGGGTTCTGCCATTTACCAGTTAGGTATGTGACTTGGGGCTAAATCTCTTGTCCTTCATGCTGGATCTTTGATCTGAACAGAATGAGTTAATAGAATTAATTTCAATTAATTAATTAATTAATTCAATGAAGCAATGTCCAGCCTTGACCACACCTCCTTTTTCTAAATGAGTATCTTTGATCAGATTCCCCAGGGAGAGAGTCAGGTTACTGCAGCTCTATCTGATTCTGATTACAAAGAAGGTGCCTGGATGTTCAGTCTGCCCTAAGAATGCACTGATATAAAATGATTTCTTATATTCGTATGGCATGTAAAAAATTCTAAGTTGCTTTCACTTATCCCACTTACAGTAGCTCATTTAACCCTGCTGATTAGCATAGATTTGGGGTACAGTGTCAGAACCCCTTCAAGTCTGCTGTGCTGCTAACAGGTACCCTTCAGAGGATTGCTCCAGGCACAGGGTGCTCTTCTAAGCTAGTGGAGGGTACCCCCTGCTGACTGGCTAATGATAGAGATGTGTAGGAATACGAAAGTCCAACTCCTTTGCCTCGAGGTGGAATAAATTCTGAGATGTGATTTACCCTCCATAGCACCCCTCCCTCAAGAATCAGGCTGAGTCTGGCATCTGGAATCATCCATATTTGGCTCCTTCCTCCTCCTCATCCTGCTCCCCTATCCCTTACTGGCTTCTCCTGGAAGCCTGTCCTTACTGCATAACTTGCCCCTGAAACCTTGGCTCAGGAGAACCTGATCTAATAAAACAGTAGCTTTAAGTGACACATTAAGGTTGACAGGGCACAGTAGGTATATTATCAAAAGACCCCTGTTGGCAGCTCTGCCTCTTAGCTCTGCAGCCTGGAGCAAGTTACCCAGAGCTTAGAGCCTCTCTTCTCATTTATAAATGCTCTGCCTACTGATGAGTTGTTGGGAGGGTCAGATGAGATCGTGGATTTTGGAAGCATTTGAAAGCTGCCAAACACCATACAAACATAAGGAAACTGATTTTTTTCACCTAACACAAAACTTTATCCTAATACTAAAATCACTAATAAGTTTTCAGTGGAAACCAACTAACAGCAGTTTTAAGATTCAGAAAACGTACTTCATATCTTAGTCTCCTCCCACCTCTTCCTTCCTCATACTCCTCATGCTTCTCTCATCTAAATGTTTCCTGTTCTTTTACTTAGCCCAGCAGTGTCCCACATAGTCACTAAAGAAAGCGGAAAGTGCAGCATTTGCTTCTGTGTCTCAGTGACTTACTGTCCTCACCTAGCTAAAGAAATTTGCCATGCCTACTAATGCCTACCAGCATCCACTACCCATTCCTGAACCAGGATTTTCATGTTATTAGTCCCTTATTTCTGTCATTTCAAAATGTATTGGGTTTTAAAACTTTTAAAAGGAAATAGACATCTCCTTGAGTTGTCATATATCATAGATCAAATCTTATGCTTCAGGTTTTATAATGTTGTCATGAATTGATGGAACATGCCAAAATAGCGTTAATAGAATGTGTGACCCAGATGGTGGCTTGACTAGAAACATCTCAATGTATCTGAAAGATCATGACATGTGTCCAAAGTTTTTTCCATGAAGGCCCTACCAGATTCATGATAAGATTTTATTTTTAACAAGGATCTAATTAGAGAGCTCAGCATGAGAGAGTTAGAAGACATGAGTAGTCCATACAGTTTGGTACAAAAAGTATTTGTCAAACTTAGGCACCAGGGATAAAAGAAAGAATAGTACATAGTCCCTGGTGGAGGAAACAGATACAAAAACAGATCATTAAAAGAGACTATGATAAGTGCCCAGCACACTCAGAAGGATGGTATCCAGTCTGGGGTTCACAAAACACCTCACCGTCTAAAGCATCCCCTCTCAAGTCTTTATGAGATACTTGATAATCTCTTTAATTTCCCCTGGGACCTTTTATCCACTGACTTGCATCTTTGCTTCACTGATTCCAACTTATCCTTCAGTACTCTTCATTCATTTGTTCTTGCACACATTTGTCAGGCAGTGAATTCTGCCAGGGCTGATCTAGACACTGGAAATTCCACTTAGAACAAGACAGACCCAGTCCCAGCTATCTGATCGTGAAGCTTACATTGTAGTGGTCAGAAATAGCCAATTAACAAGGAATTAAATGAGCAATAAAATTTCAGATTGTTTTAAGAGCCGGGAAGGAAATACACAGAGGAATCATACCAAAAATAACCAAGAGAAGCCTCTTTAAGCTACCTGGTCAACGAAGCCCTCTCTAACGTGAGGCATTTGAGCTGAGACACAAAAAAGAGAGAGTGTTCTCATGAAGGGAATGTCCAGCAAGGCTGGGAAGAACTTGGGGAAATCAAGTGCCTAAAAGGAGGCCAGTGTACCTGGAGTTCATGTACAAAGAGCAGGGTGTCAAAGGACAAAGCTAGAGGAAGGCAGAGGCCATCGTGGGGGCCGTGGGAAGAAACTAGATTTCATTCTCAGTGTCATGCAGCGTTTGAAAACTAAAACCACATTTTGAAACACCCTTCTGAAAGGAAATCTGAAATCAGAGCCCATGGCAAGGAAAAATGCCATCAGGCTGTGTGAGCCGGAGCCGTCGTCAGCTCACCCAGATTACTGCAGCAGCCGCTCACCCTTCAAGAGTTCATTCTTAACTCAGGTCCTTCCCAAAGTTAAGTGAAATCATGTTGTTTTCCTGCTCAAAACCCTCCCTTGGCTCCCTGCGTCATTCAGAGTAAAAGCCAGAATCCTTACGGTGGCCTCCAAGGCCCCACACGGTCTGGCCTCAGCTCCTAGGTCCTGGCTCGTCCCCATCTGCCCCAGCCACGTTAGCTTCCTTGCTGTTCCTCAGACACATGGAGATGCTCTCACTTTAAAGCTCCCTGCTGCTTCTTCTGCCTAGAACCCCCTTTCCTCGATAACTGACTCTTTCACCTCCTCCAAGTCCTCGTTCAATGATGCTGCCTTGATGGACACCCCAGTTTACACTGCACCCCTACTGTCATTTCCACCACAGCCCTGATACTCCCAGCCCCTTGTCTTACTCTTTTTCTTTTTCCATAACACTTATGGTCTTCTAACAGATTCTTTAGTTTACTTATCTATTCTATCTATGAGTTATTGTCTACCTCCCCCTCTAGGATAAGCTCCAGAAGGCAGAAATCTTTGTTGGTGGGCAGCCATGGGAGCCATCCACTGACATTCAACTCTATCTCTTTCCAAGTCTAGTGTAGGGGTCTGGTTCCCTTATGCTCAAGTGTAGATGAGGCTGTGTGACGTTTTTGGCCAATAGAAGGTGAACAGACAGCACATGTACCACGTCTGGGCAGAGTTTTCATGGCCAGCACACTCTCTGCCACATTCTCCTCTCCCTCTGACATAGCATCCACACCTTTCAAGATGGAGGCCATTGGGATCAGTCCCTGGGTGAGTAATTTGAGCAAAATCTCCCTGGCAGCCGTCAAAGACTATATAGCATGACCAAGAAATAAACCTTTCATTTTAAGCACTGTGACTTGGCAGTCTTTTGCTATCACAGCATCCCCTGGCCTAACCTAAGTCTCATTTTTTCAGTGATATGTCACAGGGATGTAGAGCAAAGCCTAGAGCATGGCAAAAGCTCAATAAGTGTTTGTTGAGTGAATCTCTCTGTCTTTATTCTTAAGTTTTTATATGGCATGTTTTAAACTTAAACATACTAAAGTTTTCACTACCATCTGGATACAGGTTTTCTTTCATAAAGTATCCTATAACCAACCCAGTCAGCAATTGACATTAAGTACCTACTGAATGAGCTATGTCTTTCTTCGGGTCTCAGAGGAGTAAGCCACTGTATCTGCCTTGATGTAGTTTTCACTCTAGTTGCCGAAACAGAACACATATACAAAATCAGGTGTACCACTGTGCAGTGGTGGGTGTCGCATCCTAAAGTTATCCTAATTAAAATTATCCTGAGAATTTTGAGATGGGAGCAACCACTGAGGGCGAGGCTTGTTAGAGAGGGGTTGGAAGGCTACCAGAGCTGGGCGTTAAGGATTTAGACAAGCAGAAATAGAGCTAGGGTGAGAGCACTCCTGCCTGGAGAGACAGCATCAATCACACCCAAGCAGGAAGGGATTTTGAAATGGTAGAAGGTAGTGTATATCACTCTGGTTAGAGGCCAGATTGTAAAGCTAGACTTCCTCAATTGAAATCCTGGCTCTCTATGTGCTGGCTCTGTGACCTTAGACAAGTCAGTTAACTTCTCTGCACTTCTGCCTCCTCATTTGTAAAATGACGGTCATTATAGTACCTCCCTCAGAGGGTTGTGAGGATTAAATGAATCAATGCATACAGTGTTTAGAATCATACCTGGCAGAGAGTAAGGGTTGCTTTGGAAAGAAGACTTGAGAATTGTGCAGACCTCAGATTTTGCAGGATCCTGACTTTGAGAAGAAGTCTATTGTTTCATTCTGTAGGCAAAAATGTTTTCCACCAGCAGCTCAAAGGTTTTTATCAGAAAGCTGTAGAAGGTTAATATCACAGGGTGAGTAGGGGCTGAAAAGTGGAGGCAGAGAAACTGGTCTAGGGGCAAATGTGATAATCTCATTTGGGAAGATGAAGGCACGTGCCACAGCGATGGCCACGGCAAGAAAGAGATGGATGGTGAAGATGTCCTAGAGAAGCTGCTCTAGACCTGCTAACGGGCAGGCACAGAAAGAAAAGAAAGAAGGAAGTGACTCAAAGGTCTCAGGGTCTAGATGTCTTAGAGATAGAATGGTAACACCAACCAAAATGGTGAACACCAGAGGGGAACAGACTTTAATGGAAAGATGGAAAATTCTATTTTAGACACTGAACTATCAAGATCAAGCTATTTAGAAGGAAATTAGATATGATAAACTGAAGCTTAACTAACTTAGGGCTATGCTCAAATGTCACTCAGAAAACCTGCCCCAACTAGCTTATCTAAAATATCTCCCTCCTCCCCTCACTCTCTATCTCATCCCCGTTTATTTTCTTCCTTCCACTTCATGGTGCAATATTGCATTATCTATTTGTGGATTTTCTTGTTGACTGTTTCCCTCCCCCCTTTCTATAATGTAAGCTCAGTAAGAACAGGACCTTTTTGTTCTTATCTATTGCCCTATCCTCAGAGCCTAGGATAGTGCCTGGCTCTGTAGTCTTTCAGAAACTATTTTGTGAAATAAAAACATATTTATCGGGGCCAGCCCCAGGGCCTAGTGGTTAAGTTCAGCACGCTCTGCTTCAGCAGCCTGGGATTGGTTCCCAGGCACAGACCTCCACCACTCATCAGTGGCCATGCTGTGGCAGTGACCCACCTACAAAACAGAGGAAGATTGGCACAGATGTTAGCTCAGGGCGAAAAAACCCAAAAAGCAAAAAAAGATATTTATCTGTGAGCACAATTGTCAAATATATGCTAACAACCAGAGGTCACCTTCAGCCTGTGTAGAGGCTTCCACCCTTATATTATTTGAAAATTAACAGGGAAAAAAAAAAAGAGGAATGAAAAAGGAGGACTAGATAGTCAAGCATTAAAACATAAAGCTGCATAAATTCAAATAGATGGAGCAGAGTTGAGAGGCAGCCTGAATGTAGGTGGATATTTTGTGTGAGTGAAGGTGGCATTTCATCAGTGGAGGAAAGATGTATTTTTTTAATCGATGAGTTTGGGCAAAACTGGCTAGCCATCTAGAAGAAAACTATATCTTGGCTCTTTCCTCAAGCATTGCCCCAAAATAAATTTAAAAATTTTAAGTATAAGATAAGAAATCAGCCAAAAATAATAAATCATAAAAGTACTAGAAGAAAATAGCTGATTTTTTTAAACAACCATAGATTAGGAAAAATGTCTCTAAGAATGACATGAAATGCATGCACCACAGTAGAACATTTAATAAACTTATTTCACAAATAGTAAAAATACCTACACAAAAAATATTTTCCATGATTCAAGTCGAAAAACAGTGAAGAGGTAAAAATGCTTCAGAATTTGGCACACAAACGTCTAATTTCTTTTTTTTTAAAGATTAGTTTTTCTCAACACCTAACTTTTGTTTTTCTGCTTTTTTCTCCCCAAATCCCCCCAGTACGTAGTTGTATATATTAGTTGTGGGTCCTTCTAGTTGTGGCTCTAATTTCTTTAAAGTGTAGTAAACTATTATAAATAAAAAGTAGATTGTGGAAAATGGACAATAGCAGAAAAAATAATCACAAATTATCAGTAAATGTGAAAGAATCAACCTCACTCATAATTTTTAAAATTCCAGTTAAAACCATGAGATAGCAATGGAAATGATTTCAAAGCTTGATAATGCTAAAGGCTAGAGAATGTAGTAAAAACATACTCTCACACATTGTTGGTAGAATTAGTGGACATTGATTCTGTCCAAAACATCCGTAAGACATTTGGTCCATGCCAAACTGTCCTGAATAGTTGGTCCTGTCCAAAATGTCCATAAGAGATTTGGTCCATAAGACATTTGGTCCATACCAAAAGGTCTTTAACATTTGGTCCTGTCCAAAAACCAGTCCGTGAACAAATTTGGTCTATGCCAAATGGTTTTGGACAGGAGCAAATATAGAGGACCTTTTGGCATGGACCCAATGTCTCCATAGATGTTTTGGGCATGACCAAATATGACCTGATATCAAGGACCTTTTGGCATGGACCCAGTGTCTGGTGAATGTTTTGGACTGGACCAAATGTCTTATGGACGTTTTGAACAGGACTAAATGCCCTGCAAGGGTTGGAGGGAATGTAAATTTGTATAACCTTTTTTTCGGTCATTTGGCAAGGACAACCAAAATTTTAAATTTACCCACCCTTTGGCCAAGGAATTCTAGCTTTGAGAATTTAACCTACAGAATATACTTTTATGAGTACCAAAGGAAAAAGAAAGTTCATTGACAAATTGCTTGTAATTAAGACATTTCTAAACACATACAATAGCTAACTGCTAAAACGAGACAGGACTTCTATTCAGTAGAATACGATGCAGTGATGGGGTATATCTATATGAACTGACAGGGAGATGTTTGCAATATACTGTAAAATGAAAGACAAAACAAGAGTAGCTAAACAAAACATATTGCTTGGTCCCATTTGTGTTAAAAGCAAAAAGACAAATGTAAAAGTCTTTGTGTATGCAACAAAAACTATAGAGAATGCTATATAGAAACTTCAGAATACTATACAAGAATATGTTAACTGTGGCTGCCCATGGGGAGTCAGACGGGGGTGAGGTGACACTTAGTTTTCATGTTATACTTCCACAATATTGGAAATATTTTCACAATGAATATGACTACTTTTAGAATTTCATAAAAGAAAGAAAAAGCCCCCGATATTTAGGTCATGCTATCCTTTTGACCTATCCCCCCAAAAAGTGTATAGTAGTGTTTGCTTGATTATTCCTAAGAATAGAATTATGTGAATCCTCAGGCTAGCACAAAGCATCTGCCGACTGAAAGATTAGGAGGTTATGTAGATTTCCAGGATCCTTTGTGCTTCTGCAGGAACTTCTGTAAATCTTTATTAGAGAGGAACAATTAAAGTCTTGTTTTAGTGCCCATCAAAGGACGAATAGATAATGAAGATGTGGTATATATATAGGCAATGAAATGCTACTCAGCCATAAAAAAGATGAAATTTTGCCAGTTTTGACATGGATGGACCTTGAGGGTATTATGCTAAACAAACTAAGTCAGAGGGAGAAAGTCGAATATCATATGATCTCACTCATAAATGCAAGATAAAAACAACAACAACAAACAAACAGACACAGAGATTAGTTGGTGGTTATGAGAGAGGTTGGGGGAGGGAGAAGGGAGAAAGAGGTGACCATGCACATGTATATGGCAATGGACGGTAATTAGTCTTTGGGTGGTGAGCAGGATGTAATCTTCACAGAAATCAAAATATACTGATATACACCTGAAATTTGTGTAATGTTATAAACCAGTTACCTCAATAAAAAAAAATAAAACAATAAATAAATAAAAATGAAGTCTTGTTTTCATATCACTCGTAATCACCAAACGTTAGCCAAGGAGAACGGAAAATGCTAAAATGATTTGTGTGCCTCAGATAGCCAAGTATCCTTCACTTGTTCAGCTGATACCAACTCAGGATCCTTTCCAACATTGCCAAGGGAACTAGCAAGTGATGAGACAACTGAGACGATGATGCCATAACAGGAAGATCTGTGCTTAATTCATTGCAAGACTGAAGAGTTATAAACAACTATGTATGTGTATGTGTGTATGCCCATGTATGTGTGTGCAAGTGAATGTATGTGTGTCAGGGAGAGCAATTCTCAGCATTTCAGCAAGGATTTGGTTTAAGTCAAGAAGTACTATATCCAATATTTATATTCTTGCCTTGTTTCAAAAGAATTTAAGGCAGGGAAATGAAATTTTTTAAATCTCCAAAGTACTAGATTACTATTCTTACAACTTAAAATGAATGTATATTTCTGTTTTAGAGTGAAAGACAACAAGAACTAATTTTTCAAGGCTTTGACTTACTTTTGCCATGCCTGATCTTTTCCAAGAATTTAGAAGAGATTTCTTTAGAAAAAAATGAAAGTGTCTTGGGGCTGGCCCCATGGCCGAGTGGTTAGGTTTGCGTGCTCCACTGCAGGCGGCCCGGTGTTTCGTTGGTTCGAATCCTGGGTGCCGATGTGGCACTGCTCATCAAACCACACTGAGGCAGCGTCCCACATGCCACAACTAGAAGGACCCACAACAAAGAATATACATCTATGTACCGGGGGGCTTTGGGGAGAAAAAGGAAAAAAAATAAAATCTTTAAAAAAAAATGAAAGTATCTTATCAATTATAGGTTTTCTGTGATGTTTTTTACAATAGCTATCATAGAAATCCGTTTTTATAAAGTATTTCACCTTTGAAACTTACCAACAAGAATCTTGTTAAAAATTATTAACAATATTGAATTTTCCTAACTTACACTTCCCACCCCAAATGATCAGTAGAGTCTATCAATTGGGAATGCCAGAGACTTTAGAAAGAAACAGAACAATTAGTTGAGAAGAATAAAAACAGTATTATAAATAAACTATATATTTTTGCTAAACCACATAACATTAGGCATACAAACTGAGTTAGATCATACACAGGTTTGTTCTGTTCTAATTGCCAGTCTCCTCCCACTGGGTGGTAGAGTCAGGATTCCAGAGGGATTTTTTTCCTCACATCCACTTCTTCAATATCCTTTCTTGTCCCACTATGAGTAGGACAAGAGTCTCTCACTAGCCCTACCAGTTGGCCACTAGACTTTCTGATCCCCGTGAATTTATTCAACATCTGATGGCACTGATATAAGAGCTTGTTCCTGGTAACTCTCCAGGTACTTTTCACTGTTGTTGCAGGAGCAAAGAGAAGAGTCAACATGTATTAAGCTCTTCTAGGCACTTGACACACATCATTCATTTCATCTTCACAGCAACGCCATGAAATCACTTCTGTTTTTATCCACATCTCTCTAATTTGCAATCCGTGGCTTAGAGATGTCAAATAACTGCCCGAGGTTGCACAGCTAAGGAGTGGCAGTGCTCAGACTAGAACTCCGGTCTGTGGGTGCCAAAGTCCATGCTACAGGCCAGGGTCAAAGTAAAGGGCAAGCCAGATGGCCTGCTGCCGGGGGTGCCAATCTATAAAAAGCACAGAACATTACTGGAGTCAATGAGTAATGTGTTGTCAGTTCACTCAGGTTTCCACACACAAATCTTCACATAGTTATAAACTGGTTGCACTCCCACCAAAACAGACTGCTCTTGCAAGTGGAAATAACACTCCCTGGGCACCGGTATGTCTTACCTCAGATGAGTATTTTTTTTTTTTTTTTAAAGATTTTATTTTTTCCTTTTTCTCCCCAAAGCCCCCCGGTACATAGTTGTGTATTCTTCGTTGTGGGTTCCTCTAGTTGTGGCATGTGGGACGCTGCCTCAGCGTGGTCTGACGAGCAGTGCCATGTCCGCGCCCAGGATTCGAACCGACGAAACACTGGGCCGCCTGCAGCGGAGCGCGCGAACTTAACCACTCGGCCACGGGGCCAGCCCCCCTCAGATGAGTATTTTTGTGAAACACATGGCAAGTTGCACACTGCAGCTTCAGGCCCTGACCCACCAACCAGGTGACACTCACCTGAGGTTCACAGTCCAGTCACAGCCAGCTAAAATTCTAAACCCAAATAATGCCTGGCCCAGTGCTGTTAATTGGGAGTGATTCCTCGTATCGTTGTTTTGTTTTGTTTTTTATTGAGGTCACATGGGTTTATAACACTGTGTAAATTTCAGGTGTACATTACTATATTTCAGCTTCTATATAGATTGCATCTTGTTCACCACCAATAGTCTACCTTCCATCCGTCACTGTACATGTGCCCCTTTACCCCTTTTGCCCTTCCCCCACCCCCCTCGTATTAGGTTTTACATTGTTTTAATAAGCTTCCCAAGAAGTTGTTGACTTTGCACAACTGCAAGTAATAAGGGGAAGCAACAGATCACTATCCTAAACATGAAAAAGGAGGTATGTCTGTTATTTTCTAGACTAAAGCTCCCTGGCCTTACCTCGGACCTCTAGGGAGAAAGACCTCCCATATTACACCTTTCCCTGTGCATTGGTTTGTGGTGTGCCCTCTTTCTCATCGTGGTTGCCTTGTGCTCCTTCCTTGAGCTATCCTGTTAAATACAGCATCAAGCCTGCACATTTCCTTTGGCCTTGTTCTGAAAGGGCACCGCTCAAAACTTCTCCTTCTCCAAGTCAGAGCTTTCCATCCTTTCCCACATAACTGCACACAGAGAAAAGGGTGTTACTGGTGAGGAGTACACATTTGTGCTATAAGCACACAAGACTGCTGGAAGTGGGAAGGCGAAGGGCCCAGAGACCTGGGCCACCCAGGACCTGGGAGCCGGGGCTCAGTATCTCGGCACAACTATTTGCTCTTCCCAGTGCCCTGCCTGAGAAGCTCTGCCATAAGGAACACTAGATTTTCCATTACTGTAATCTGGGCCTACCTTTGATTTTCTCACTTATTGCAAATGCATCCGGAAAAATAAAACAGCACATATAAGTACTGTGCACTAAATGGGAAAAAGAAATTTGAAGTCTAAAATGATCATATCTGTTTCTGGAGGAAAAAAAATGCCTTCTCACCTCTCCCTGCACTTGCATGAATACATAATTGTCCTTTGCTGAGACGCCAACCACACAACCCTCCCAGCCCTCTGCCTAAGACAGGTGCAAACAGACCGGAACGGACCGAAGCAGAGGCAGCCTGTCCTTATCTGGGCTCCAGCCTGGTAGCCAGATGGGTGGTTGAGAACCACCATACACTTTAGGTAACCAATATCCTGTTAAGGTGGTTAACTGAAACATGTAAGGCAAGAGCTGCCTCTGAGTAAATCCATAAATTATTGCACTCATTTCTTAGTGGCCAAGGTCAGTGTGAGCAGCGGAATAAAGTACATGATCTGAATTTCGATTTGGTCTTCAATTTTTAAAAAGCCCTAGATCTTGAGTAAATGTCATCAAACTTGTGTTAGCGACATCAAGATCTCAGTTCTGCTTCTAGTTTCTTATGTTAATGAAATTTATGGTTTCTCTCAAATTTATCTAAAATTTTCTTCTTATAAAACTAGGGCTTTGCTGCCCTGGTTACAAATGCTTGAGTTGTGCAATCATTTCCCCTTCCCTTCTTAGTGCTGTGGGAAGTAAAGTAGATCCAGCACGTCGTAATAGTGGCTAGATTTCTTGAGCACTTACCGTGTACCAGCCACTGTGCTAATTAAGATACATGCATGATGGCATTCATTCCTCATGAAAACCTCATGAGGTCATTCTTATTCTGATAATCCCCATTTTAGAGGAAGAAATCAAGGTTTAGAGATGCTAAGTACGTTGTCTGAGGTCACACAACCGGAAAATAGAGTTGGTAAGAATAGAATAGAATAGAAGCCTCATGTGTCGGACAACCAGGTCTGCGCTCCTGGTTACACATTCTGCTGCTACAGGATATCCTTTAAGTTGTAATAGGCGTTTACATTTGAAGAGACACATAGTTGTTTCACTTATTTTTTGAAGGCTCTTTAAAAATACAAGCTTGAATGTGTGCCGCCAGCCCCCTACGGCTCTGTGAAGTTTTTCCATTTGAACAGCTGGGGGAGCTTGTAGGCAGCGAATCTTTTCATTCTCTGTGTTCTTAAAAATAGACCCAACAGCTCAGGAAGAAGCACCAGCCTTAGCTTTTCTGACTGGTCCCAGTGATGACTTACCAGGCTGCAGAGTTCTGGAAGCTTGGAGATACTGCCAGGCTTAACCGAAAGCGTGCATCGGAAAGAGGACAAGATGCAGAAGTAGTTCCACAGGCTGTGGCATCCCAGGAAGTGGAAGAGGAATGGGTCTTTTAAGTAATGTTTGGGCAAAGCGAGATGTCGTCAAATCCTTGAAGAGAGGCAGCATGAGGCAGCAGAAAGCGTGCGGAGTTTCGAGGTAGACCGGCTTGGGTTCGAATCTGGCCCCGTGGGGGAAGGGCTTTTAGTTTGTTTTCTCCACTCTTTATCCTCAGTACAGTGCCTGGTGGTTAGTATGCCCTCAGTATTTGCTGAATGAATGAATGAATGGGCAAATTAAATAACTTATTAAAGCCTCGATTTCCTCATCTAAGTGACGAGTGTTTCTCAGAAAACATCAGCCCTAGAGTTCAAAACAAACAAACAAACAAAAAATGTTATCATTATAAAACCAACTCTGTTTCTCTGGCTCCATCCCATCTCGCTAATTATTTCTGTAAGTCTTCAGGGTCTGTCCTACTCGACTCAGAAACACAGTACCATCTACCACGTACCACCTGCCACCTACCAGTTTTCTCTCCGTTACATCAGACACCTGTACAGCTATTGGCTGCAGTGGCCTTGATCTCAAGGCCGAGGTGACATGTAGCCACCACAAGGGATGCAGCCGTCCTTCAGCCCTGTCAGTGCCCAGCTGGGCTGCAGCTGTCCCGAGGCCACAGCCACCACGTATCAGTAAATGTCCCTAAGGAAACGGAGGCCACTCTCAAGTTGAGATAAGGAGAGACTATTGTGAAAGGGACCATTTCCAAAATGGGGAGGAGGGAAGGAGCGGACCACATGAGGCAAAGTAGTAACCCTGCGTTAGTGACAGGAGAGCTCTTACCACCGGGGGCTGGATAGACAGGAAGGGGAACAGGCAATGGGAGAATTCTGTAGGAGTATGTCCCTGTTTAAATGCTACCTCCTTTGAGAAGTTTTTCTTGACACCCCCAAGTGCAGGCTGACATTGGCCCTCCTTCTCCAGTGTGCTGACCGTCCTTTGCCTTATTCCTAACACCTATGGCATTGGAATTGTTCTGTTTTCTCCCTGCTAGACTATGAGGAGGGAGTGGGCACATCCTCTCACCTCTGTGTTCCCCTCATCCAGCCCAAGACCCACACAAAGTAGACTTTCAAACAATATATCTTGAATGGTTGAGCAAATGGATGAACAAATGAATGCCTGTCCTAAGGTGCAGAGGAGAAAAGGCATATTCAGAGCCTTGCCATACCTTCTTCTCCAAAACAGAACTGTCATTCTCTTTAGATCGAGATTGATGCAGTGCGTTCATAGGAAGAAGTTTCTTAAAAAACAGATGTGTCTAAATCAGAAGTGAATATCGTCCCTCTCCCGCAGGCCCCACATATAACAAAGTGTTAAAATGTTTCTCCTCTGACTTCTTTGTTTACATATAAATATATGTACTTTTAAAAGCAGATTAGTTATACATGCTGTTCTGAGAATACAATGAAAATATTGTTCTATATCATTACACAGATTTGATTGTATTATTTTTAGTAGCTACACAGTTAGACCTTTCCAAGCGTAACAGTGAAGGCAGAAACAGGAAAGAGTGATGGCAGGCTCGAAGTCAGGAGGTTGGGCTCTCTGCTTCCCAGCTCTGTGGTCTTAGGCACATTAACTTCTCTAAGCCCCGGTCTTTACCATCTGCGCTACTGGATACCAATAGCCTTGTCTCAAGAGAGCGTGGGGAAGACTAAGTGGACAATGCTTGTGATGCGGCCAGCATGGTACTGATATACTGGAAGTGCTCACTAAATCCTGGCCATTGCAGTCATTATCTCATCCTTTGATTACCTAGACACTGTAAACAAGTAAAGGCAAATGACAAATTAGGAAAAATACTCACAAAATGTATAATAGGCAAAAATTAATGTTACTAAGGGAAAGAGACATGTTCTATTAAAAAAGGGAGCCAGGGAGATGAACAGAAGAAGAAATATCAACGTGCTTTAAGAATATGAAAATGGTCAACCTCTCTAATAAAAAAAATGAGGCAAAGTCAAAACAATAGGATTGCATAACAGAATGTTTCCTAAAAAATTGTCACCATTTTTTTTAAGTCAAGTTGACAGAAGGGTTGGGAAATGGGCTTATAAGAATATTTTTAATATTAGTATTAGACACAGTAAAACTTTTTAACTCATCAATTTTACTTCTAGGAATCTTGCTCAGGAAGGGTCATGGATGTACTCAAAGGTATATATGTGATAGGGGCCCTTCCCCCCCAAAAAAACACAGTAAATAAACATCTTAAAAAAGGAAATTAGAGGCCAGCCGCATGGCCAAGTGGTTAAGTTCGATTGCTCTGCTTCAGTGGCCCAGGATTCACAGGTTTGGATCCTGGACGTGGACCTAACACCACTCATCAAGCCATGCTGTGACACCATCCCACATAGAGGAACTAGAATGACGTACAGCTAGGATATACAACTATGTGCTGGGGCTTTGGGGAGAAAAAAAAAGAGGAAGATTGGCAACAGATGTTAGCTCAGGGCCAATCTTCCTCACAAAAAAAAAGAAGAAGAAGATGATTTGATATATTAAGAAAAATACTATGTAACCATTCAAAATGATACAGATTGAGAATACTTAATGGCATGCAAAGATTATGCATAATATATTAAGTGAACAAAAAAGATTTTAAAGTTTATGTGTTAGATGGTAACCATTTTTGAAAACATAAAAATAAATATCTGGATGCACATACCACAGTGTTAGAATCTACAGGTGCTAGAATCACAGGTATTCATTGTTTCCTTCTTATCTGTATTTCCTAAATTCTTCACAACAAACATTGATTTAGTAATAATAAATAAGATAAACTTTTTTTTAGCACAGCTATGTTAAAGGCTATGTTTCATTTTCAATTTATTTTAAATTCTAACTCTTTATTACGCAAGTAACGCAACTCACTGTAGAAAATTAGAATGTACAAAGAAACGAAAAGAACAACCCACCCACGAATCCATCACCCAGGGAGTCCTAATGTTTAATAAAAATAGGTTCATGATATAAATGCTGTTTTGTAACTTACTTTTATCATTAAATGTATCCATGGTTCGTTACATATATCCACATCATCATTTTCGATTGTCTAGGTTAAGAGGCCCACTGAAAGATTTCACCACAACTCCTTTAGCCAGTCCGCTCCTGAGAGCCTCTTAAATTGTTTTCAGACTTGCTCCTACCCAGCCTGGAACACATATGCTGAGCCAGCTTTGTGTACTACCCTGAAGATTTCCTTCGAATAAATCCCAGAACGGGAATTCCTGCTTCATTCTTGAGTCTTTCCAATTCCTCTTGGTTGGTTAAAAATAGAGCAAGGCAATTAAAATTTGAGTAAGGCAATTTTTTTTCAATGGCAGTAAACCAAAATTCGGTCCCCTCACTGACAGAATTTCCTTCAAACTTCTTCTGATGGAAATTGAAGTAAAGCGTCTGCTCGTCTAGCTCTAAAGATCTATGGTTCTGGGGCAACTTTGTTGCAACCATGAGCTTAATTTCTGCTCTGCCTCAGCCACTGGCTCCCAAGGCCGCAACTGGATCTTGACCTGTAATTGCTCTACTTCAAAATCTGAAACTCAAAGATCCCAGTCTCTGACCACATCTTGCTGTTATTCTCTGGGCATTTTTGTTTTATCTTCCCCTCCCCCCCGCCCCCGCCCCAAGGAAGATTAGCCCTGAGCTAACATCTGCTGCCAATCCTCCTCTTTTTGCTGAGGAAGACTGGCTCTGAGCTAACATCTGTTGCCAATCTTCCTCTACTTTACATGTGAGACGCCTACCACAGCATGGCTTGCCAAGTGGTGCCATGTCTGCACCTGGGATCCAAACTGGTGAACCCCGGGCTGCCAAAGCAGAATGTGTGCACTTAAGCGCTGTGCCACCGGGCCGGCCCCTATTCTCTGGGCACTTTTTACCCACCTAACTGTTCTTTGACCTCATAGATATTTCTGGGCCTTTCATCCTGCCATTCTCTACGTTATTCTCTGCCTTCAGCCACCTTCCTTCTTAATCTCTCCTGAGCCTCATGGCCCATCATCGGATTTCCCCTTCTTCAGGACCCTGCAGCCCTGGCACCTTCTATTTTCACATCGCCTGCCTAGAAAAGTGGAGAACATTACACAACGATGCTGACGGATGCCGCTTTGAAGTCATGACAAAGGCCTTTACATCACCCAGTATCCTAACATCCTCTTCCCTTTAATGATTATTCCAACCCTTCACTGCCTTAAATTTTCATCTTTTCATATTTAGCAGACTGCCTTGCTTCAGATTTTTGGGGGGAAATTGCAGCCACAGGAATGGTCTCTCAGCTTCCCACTTTCCCTACACACTCACTGTACACCCTCTCTCCTCATTTCCTCCAGGATCGGAAGATGGTGTGTCCCTCCTTAGTCCAAAGCCACGCCTGCGCCTTGGATATGTTGCCCACCTTCCTTCCCACCCAGGACCTGAAAGCTTCCATCACTTTCTCTCAAATATTGTCAACCTCTTCTTCTCAGCAGGCTTCTTGCCCTCAGCCCAGGATTATTTTTAAGTTCTCTGATTCCATTAATATTTCTACATTAACTCAATCTCTTGCCTCCATCTTCACTCAACTTTTGCGTATGTGGAGCCTGGTCTTCCTGTTCCCACGTCCAAAGTCACTGACTCTGGCTCCAGCTCCCACCATTCTTTTGAAACTGTTCTTACTACACTCACCATGGGTCAAGAAGGGACTCTTTTTTTAGATCTTATCTCTGGCATACTTAGCACTTTCAAGTATTCTCTTCTTTTTTTCCCCCCAACTTGATATGATGAAAATTTTCAAACATACAGAAAGTTGAAAGAATAGTACAATGAGCATCTATATGACCATCACCAGGATTCACCAGTTGTTAACATTTTGTCTCATTTACTGCCCCCACCTCGTGTATGTGCATGTATGCGTTTAAAAGTAAGTTGCAGACATCATAACACCTCACTCCTAAATACTTCATCACGTGTCTCCTCAGAATAAGGGCATTCTCCTACATAAACACAATGCCATCTTCACACCTAAGAAAGTTGGCAATAATCCTGTAATGTCTTCTGATACCAAGTCCTTATTCAAATGTCTCCAATAGTCTCAAGAATGTCTGTTACGACTATTTCCTCCCTGAACCAGGATCTGAACAATATTCAGACACTGAAGTTGGTTTTTATGTTTCTTTCTTCTTTTGTAATCTCGTACCCTAACCTTTTTTTTTTTTCCATGACATTGAATGGTTTAGGAGTCCAGGTCGTTTGTCTTTAGGATGTGCTGCATTCTGAGTGTTTTCTTATAGCATAGTTTACATTGCTTCTTTCCTAAGTAAACTGGCGGTTAGGTCCAGAAGCTAGGTTGAATTTTCGGCACTGATACCCCATGGGTAAGATGTCCACTTCATGTTACATGTTGTCACTTGTTCCTCTGCTAGTGGTGCCAAGTCTGATCACTTTGTTAAAAGTGTGAACAACAGCTCTCTATTTTAAAAGTATGTTTTTCCTTTGCGATTATTAGGAGATCTATGGAGTAATATTTTGCATGATGGTAATATCTATTTTAGAATCCATTGACAATCACTGCCTGAATCAATTATTACATTGGAGATTTTAAACATTTTTTCTTAATTCTATCATTTCTTCTACATTTATTAGATGGTGTTTTTTTTTTTTTATTAATGTTATGATAGATTACAACCTTGTGAGATTTCAGTTGTACATTTTTGTTAGTCATGTTGTGGGTACACCACTTCCCCCTCCGTACCCTCCCCCCACCCCCCCTTTTCCCTGGTAACCACCGATCAGATCTCCTTCTCAATATACTAATTTCCACCTATGAGTGGAGTCATATAGAGTTCGTCTTTCTCTGACTGACTTATTTCGCTTAACATAATGCCCTCGAGGTCCATCCACATTGTTGTGAATGGGCCAATTTCGTCTTTTTTTATGGCTGAGTAGTATTCCATTGTGTATATATACCACATCTTCTTTATCCAATCATCAGTTTCTGGGCATGTAGGCTGGTTCCACGTCTTGGCTATTGTAAATAATGCTGCGATGAACATAGGGGTGCAACGGACTCTTGAGATATCTGATTTCAGGTTCTTAGGATAGATACCCAGTAATGGGATGGCTGGGTCATAGGGTATTTCTATTTTTAACTTTTTGAGAAATCTCCATACTGTTTTCCATAGTGGCTGTACCAGTTTGCATTCCCACCAACAGTGTATGAGGGTTCCTCTTTCTCCACAACCTCTCCAACATTTGTCGTTCTTGGTTTTGGATGCTTTTGCCAATCTAACGGGTGTAAGGTGACATCTTAGTGTAGTTTTGATTTGCATTTCCCTGATGATTAGCGATGATGAACATCTTTTCATGTGTCTATTGGCCATATTCATATCTTCTTTTGAGAAATGTCTGTTCATGTCCTCTGCCCATTTTTTGATCGGGTTGTTTGTTTTTTTGTTGTTAAGCAGTGTGAGTTCTTTGTATATTATGGAGATTAACCCTTTGTCGGATAAGTGGCTTGTAAATATTTTTTCCCAATTAGTGAGCTGTTTTTTTGTTTCAATCCTGTTTTCCCTTGCCTTGAAGAAGCTCTTTAGTCTGATGAAGTCCCATTTGTTTATTCTTTCTATTGTTTCCCTCAACTGAGGAGTTACAGTGTCCGAAAAGATTCTTTTGAAACTGATGTCAAAGAGTGTACTGCCTATATTCTCTTCCAAAAGACTTATTGTCTCAGGCTTAATCTTTAGGTCTTTGATCCATTTTGAGTTTATTTTGGTGTGTGGTGAAAAAGAATGGTCAATTTTCAATCTTTTGCATGTGGCTGTCCAGTTTTCCCAGCACCATTTGTTGAAGAGACTTTCTTTTCTCCATTGTAGGCCCTCTGCTCCTTTGTCGAAGATTAGCTGTCCATAGATGTGTGGTTTTATCTCTGGGCTTTCAATTCTGTTCCATTGATCTGTGGACCAGTTTTTGTACCAGTACCATGCTGTTTTGATCACTGTAGCTTTGTAGTATGTTTTGAAATCGGGGATTGTGATTCCGCCAGCTTTGTTTTTCTTGCTCAGGATTGCTTTAGCAATTCGCGGTCTTTTGTTGCCCCATATGAATTTTAGGATTGTTTGTTCAATTTCTGTGAAGAATGTTCTTGGGATTCTGATTGGCATAGCATTGAATCTGTATATTGCTTTAGGTAGTATGGACATTTTAACTATGTTTATTCTTCCAATCCATGTGCAAGGAATGTTTTTCCATCTCTTTATGTCATCGCCTATTTCTTTCAAGAAAGTCTTGTAGTTTTCATTGTATAGATCCTTCACTTCCTTGGTTAAGTTTATCCCAAGGTATTTTATTCTTTTCGTTGCGATTGTGAATGGGATAGAGTTCTTGAGTTCTTTTTCTGTTAGTTTATTGTTAGTGTATAGAAATGCTACTGATTTATGCACGTTAATTTTGTACCCTGCTACTTTGCTGTAGTTGTTGATTATTTCGAATAGTTTTTCTGTGGATTCTTTGGGGTTTTCTATGTATAAGATCATGTCGTCTGCAAACAACGAGAGTTTTACTTCTTCGTTACCTATTTGGATTCCTTTTATTTCTTTTTCCTGCCGAATTGCTCTGGCCAGCACCTCCAGAACTATGTTGAATAGGAGTGGTGAAAGTGGGCACCCTTGTCTTGTTCCTGTCCTCAGAGGGATGGCTTTCAGCTTTTGTCCATTGAGTATGATGTTGGCTGTGGGTCTATCATATATGGCCTTTATTATGTTGAGGTACTTTCCTTCTATACCCATTTTACTGAGGGTTTTTATCATAAATGGGTGTTGGATCTTGTCGAATGCTTTCTCTGCATCTATTGAGATGATCATGTGGTTTTTGGTTTTCATTTTGTTGATGTAGTGTATCACGTTGATTGACTTGCGGATGTTGAACCATCCCTGTGTCCCTGGTATAAATCCCACTTGATCATGGTGTATAATCTTTTTGATGTATTGCTGTAATCGGTTTGCCAAAATTTTGTTGAGGATTTTTGCATCTATGTTCATCAGTGATATCGGCCTGTAGTTCTCCTTCTTTGTGTTGTCCTTGTCAGGTTTGGGGATCAGAGTGATGTTGGCTTCATAGAATGTGTTAGGGAGTTCTCCATCTTTCTCAATTTTCTGGAACAGTTTGAGGAGAATAGGTATTAAGTCTTCTTTGAATGTTTGGTAGAATTCTCCAGAGAAGCCGTCTGGTCCTGGACTCTTGTTTTTGGGGAGGTTTTTGATTACCGTTTCTATTTCCTTACTTGTGATTGGTCTATTCAGATTCTCCATTTCTTCCTGATTCAGTTTGGGGAGATTGTAGGAGTCTAGGAATTTGTCCATTTCTTCCAGGTTGTTCAATTTGTTGGCATATAGTTTTTCATAGTATTCTCTTATGATCTCTTGTATTTCATTGGTATCTGTTGTGATTTCTCCTCTGTCATTCCTGATTTTATTAATTTGCGATTTCTCTCTTCTTTTCTTGGTGAGTCTGGCTAGGGGTTTGTCAATTTTGTTAATTCTTTCGAAGAACCAACTCTTTGTTTCATTGATCCTTTATATTGTCTTTTTTGTTTCAATATCGTTTATTTCTGCTCTTATTTTTATTATTTCCCTCCTTCTACTGACTCTGGGCCTTGTTTGTTCTTCTTTTTCTAGTTCTGTTAGGTGTCGTTTGAGGTTGCTTACGTGAGCTTTTTCTTGTTTAGTGAGGTGAGCCTGTATTGCGATGAATTTCCCTCTTAGGACTGCTTTTGCTGCATCCCAAATGATTTGGTATGTCGTGTTCTCATTTTCATTTGTCTCCAGATAATATTTGATTTCTTCTTTAATTTCTTCAATGATCCATTGTTTGTTGAGAACCGTGTTGTTTAGTCTCCACATTTTTGCACCTTTCTCTGCTTTTTTCTTGTAGTTGATTTCTAGTTTAATAGCGTTATGATCAGAAAAGATGCTTGATATTATTTCAACTCTCTTGTATTTATTGATGTTTGCTTTGGTTCCCAAAATATGGTCAATCCTTGAGAATGTTCCATGTGCACTTGAGAAGAATGTGTAACCTGCTGTTTTTGGATGAAGTGTTCTATATATATCTATTAAGTCCATCTGGTCTAATTTTTCATTTAATTCTATTATTTCCTTGTTGATTTTCTGTCTGGATGTTCTGTCCATTGGTGTTAATGGTGTGTTGAGGTCCCCTACTATTATTGTATTGTTGTTGATGTCTTCTTTTAGTTCTATTAAGAGTTGCTTTACAAATTTTGGTGCTCCTGTGTTGGGTGCATATATATTTATAAGTGTTATGTCTTCTTGGTGGAGAGTCCCTTTTATCATTATATACTGTCCCTCTTTGTCTTTCTTTATCTGTTTTGCTTTGAAATCTACCTTGTCTGATATTAGTATAGCGACACCTGCTTTCTTTTGTTCATTATTAGCTTGGAGTATTGTTCTCCATCCCTTCACTCTGAGTCTGTGTTTGTCTTTGGGGCTGAGGTGTGTTTCCTGGAGGCAGCATATTGTTGGATCTTGTTCTTTGATCCATCCTGCCACTCTGTGTCTTTTGATTGGGGAGTTCAATCCATTTACATTTAGAGTGATTATTGAGACGTGGGGGCCTACCACTACCATTTTGTGTCTTGTTTTCCGGTTTTCTTCAGTTTCCTTTGTTTCTCGTCCCATGGTTTAATCTGTTCTGATGTAGAGCTGCTACTCTCTGTTGTTGTCCTTCTACTTATCTCCTCTGCTCTTGGTTTTGTAGCCCCTTTCCTTTTTTGGATTTTTCAGGAATGAGGGTTTTCCTGAGGATTTCCTGAAGAGGAGGTTTTGTGACAATGAACTCCCTTAATTTTTGTTTATCTGGGAAAGTTTTTATTTCTCCATCGTATTTGAAGGATATTTTCGCTGGGTAGAGAATTCTCGGCTGTAGGTTTTTGTCCTTCAGATTTTTGAATATATCATTCCACTCTCTTCTAGCCTGTAAAGTTTCTGCTGAGAAATCTGCTGATAGCCTGATGGGGGTTCCTTTGTAGGTTAGTTTCTTTTGCCTGGCTGTCCTTAATATTTTCTCCTTGTCGTTGACTTTTGCTAGCTTCACTACTATATGCCGTGGAGTTGGTCTTCTTGCATTGATAAAGTTTGGAGATCTATTGGCTTCTGTCACCTGAAGATCCATCTCCCTCACCAGATTTGGGAAGTTCTCAGCCATTATTTCTTTGAATAGGTTTTCTGCCCCTTTCTCCTTCTCTTCTCCCTCTGGTATACCTATAATCCTTACGTTGCATCTCCTAATTGTGTCTGATAATTCTCGGAGAGTTTCTTCATTTCTTTTAAGTCTTGCTTCTCTCTCCTCCTCTGCCTGCAACAATTCTATATTGCCATCTTCCAAATTGCTAATTCTTTCCTCCATATTATCGGCCCTACTGTTCAGAGCATCTAGATTTTTCTTAATCTCCTCTATTGTGTTCTTCATTTCCAATATTTCTGTTTGGTTCTTCTTTATCGAATCAAACTCTTTTGTGACATAGCTCCTGAACTCGTTGAGTTGTCGGTCAGAATTCTCTCTTAACTCAGTGAGTATTTTAATGATGGCTGTTTTGAAGTCATCATCATTTAGGTTATATATCTCATTTTCTTTGGGATTGTTTTCTGTGTATTTGTTACTTTCTTTCTGTTCTGGAGATTTAATGTATTTTTTCATATTGCTTGATGATGTTGATTTGTGCCTCCGCATGGAGATAGAGTTTAGTTGCTCCTTTCACTTGTTTCAGCTGCTGCGGTGGGGGGAGCAGCTGTTTATACTTCACCAACCAGGAACCCTGTCCGTAGTTGCTAACTGGGCCTGGGCCCCTCTTCGTAGCCACAGTGGCCCTTTGGATTCCCTCCTCTGCCGTGGAGGCCGTCACGGGGGGCTTCAGGCTGCAGGTGCCTACTGTTGTTGCCCACCTAGATGCGCTCTCTCCTTGGGGTCTGCAATGGTGTTATGGGCTTTTCCAGTGGCCAGGGGTGGGATCACTTATATTTGTCGCTCCGTTGCTGTCGGCACCCACCAAATCTCACTTGTCCTCTATGGGTCGCAGGAGAGCTATTGGCATCTTCTACAGTCTGTGGTTAGTACACCTAGCTATGCTGCTTTTGCCCTGGGGTCTTCCAGCCTTGTGGCTGGCGGCTGGGTGCCTTCTACTGGTGCTGTGCAGAGGCTTTCCCTAAGGCTTCTGTGAGCCTGTAGGGTTTCCCCGTAGGCTACTAAGCTGGGTCTCTGGAACTCTCTCCAGCCCCAGTCCTCTCCGAGATCTCCGGCAATCCCTAGCCTCCCTGGGCGGACAACGGCAGCTGGGGGTCGCCCCGCCCTCTGGGCTTCTCTCCGGGCCTCTGCCGGGAGCTCTGAATGCTCAGCGTGGCCCCTCTGCTACCGGCAGACAGAGAGTTTTGTCTGCTGCCTGGCGGAGCTCCGGCGCTTCCCCTCCGGGTCGCCGAACCGGCCTTTGAAAGTTCCCCCGCCCCGGTCCTCTCCGAGATCTCCGGCAATCCCTAGTCCCACGGGGCGGGCAACGGCAGCTGGGGGTCGCCCCGCCCTCTGGGATTCTTTCCGGGCCTCTCCCGGAGCCGTGAGTGCTCAGCGTGGCCCCTCTGCTAATGGCAGACAGAGAGTTTTGTCTGCTGCCGGGCGGAGCTCCAGCGCTTCCCCTCCGGGTCGCCGAACCAGCCTTTGAAAGTTCCCCCGCCCCGGTCCTCTCCGAGATCTCCGGCAATCCCTAGTCCCACGGGGCGGGCAACGGCAGCTGGGAGACCTCCGTGCCCTCCGTGTCTCTCTCTGGGACCCTCCGGGCGCCCCGAGCACCAGGCTGGGTCTCCCCGCCAATGGCGGGGAGAGACTCTCCCCGCGGGCTCAGGTGTGCAACTCCAAAGTTTCCCTCTGCGTTTAGGAGTAATTGCGGGGGGTTTAAGTAGGGTTCTGGTCACCTGTTTCCACCGTCACTCCTCTGTTGTGTTCTCGCTCCTGCCCTAGATGTGTGTGGATCCTCTGGGGGCGTCCGTTGGAAGAAAGCCGCTTGCGGGTACTAGGCTGCCCGTCGGGGTCGGAGAGTTTTCACCTATTTCCACATCCTCCCGGAGGAAAGTCCGTCCGCCTTCCAATGTATAGTCGCGTGGGTGTCTCAGACGTCCTGAGATGCTGTCTGGATATCCTTTGTCAAGCGATAAGTGTCCAAATAATTGTAGACTCGAAGGGCGAGAGACAAAGAGGACTACTCACGGCGCCATCTTGGAATTCCTCCTAGATGGTGTTTTTTAATAAAGAAATCTTCCCTTTTTTCCCCCTCTGCCTTTTTTTGTTTGGTCTGGGGAACCACTGTGAACTCATTGATTTTTACTGATGCAATGTATTGCAACCAGTTATAATCATTATTCTTTTTGGCATGCACGTTTTTCCTAATATGACATTGCAAAACTCTTTAAGCCAGCTTCTGTGTCTTTTTGATATGACTTTATTCATTTTGAGCACTTCTTCGGATTGTTGGAGAAAAGAGCTATCTTTTGCCTGCCCCAGCCCTGGAATTGGTTTCTCTAAGGAGCCCTGGTTCCTTTTAATGGGGAATAGCATGTAAAAACTAAGATCTCAATGTTGAGTGTGCTCATTGCTGCTGGGGTGTTTGGTTTTTTTTGCTAAATGATGGCTTCATATAATGTAATATACTTAAAATTGTTTCAAACTTGTAATGCCAATATTACTACTGATGATAAATCTACTGGGTGAAGCTTACAATTTCCTTGCACTGCTTTTTTGTTCTTCGAATATAAACCATAAAGATAAATAATCAACGGACTGTGTTCACAGTGACTTGAAATTATTTTTTTTCTGGTTTTCTTATCAGCCTGATACAGAGTTAAGTTCATTTGTTTCAGTTTGTGTTCAATTTTAGGATTTGCCTTTTTATTTAATTTCACATTTTGGATATGGAGAACATTCACATGGTTCAAAAGTCACAACTATATAAAAAGGTATTCTCAGAGAGGTCTTCTTCCCAATCATGTCCTCTTCTCCCTGTCTACCCACACTCTCCCCCAAAAGTAACCATTTTCATTAGCATCTGGTTTATTCTCTCTGCATTTATTTTTACAAATATGACCATATAGATAGATACATATTCTTATCGCAGAGACATTTTCCTTATTCTGTTTTTATAACTAAATAGTCCTCTATTGGGTGGATGCACTTATAGTTGTTTCTCATGGTTTGTTTCTTAGCTTTTGTTATTACTTGTAATGCTGCATTGAATAACCACATGTATATATTTTTTATATTGTAGAAGTGTATCTTCAGGGTAGGTGGTATCTTCTAGAAGTAGGAGTCAAAGGGCAAATTCATAAGTAATTTTGTCAGATACTGACAAATTCTCCTCCTACAGGGTTGTGTCATTGTGCCTCTACTGCCACCAGTGAAGAGCAGATCCCTCCCAACTTCTTGATTCCCTTGATACCCATGATAACGCACCATTGTTAAATTTCTTATATCTTTGTGGTTACTCTTTCTCTTCACCTTTCCTCCCATCTCAGCCTCATTTCATCTCACTCTATACATTCTCCTTGAGTAATATTATTAACTGTCCATGCCAATTAACTCCTGTTCACTTCCTCGCCTGATAACCCTGGTAACTTCCACACCTGCATTGGCAGTCCAGAGAGCTCCCTGGAGCTCCAGACTCAGGTATTCCTCTGCCTGCTCAGCATTTCCATCCCTAGATGTCCCTTAGATAATGAAACCATGTCTGTTATCAGAACTTATTATCTTACCCTCTAAAACTGCTCCTTAGATGGCACCACCATCCAAGTAAACATCAAACTTGGAACCTGCTAGTTGTCCTGATTTCTGTCTTTTGCTTATCCATCAGCAGCTGATTTTACTTCCTGTGCGTTTCTGGAATGGGGCCCTCTACATCCCAACACCACTGCCCTCTCTCAGGACCTCCTCACCTCTCCCTGACAGCATTGCAATGGTCTTCTAGCTTGTCCTCTGCCTCCACCCCAGTCCTTCTGAAAATCATCTCAACACAGTAGCCACAATGAGATTTTTTTATAGATTTCAAAGTTCTGCATTGCTTAAAGTGAAGGGTGTTGAAATAACTTGCTATAGTCATTGCCGAATAGCTAATCCATTAAAAGTAGTCTAGATTTCATGAATGTTCTGATGTGTTTGGGAGAAATTTTAGGTAGCAATTTAAAAGGAGAAGTGGCGGCCCAGGGTTCGCCAGTTCGGATCCCAGGTGCGGACATGGCACCACTTGGCACGCCATGCCATGGTAGGCATCCCACATATAAAGTAGAGGAAGATGGGCACGGATGTTAGCTCAGGGCTAGGCTTCCTCAGCAAAAAGAGGAGAACTGGCAGTAGTTAGCTCAGGGCTAATGTTCCTCGGAAAAAAATAAATAAATAAAAATAAATAAATAAATGAGAAGTGGTATTCACAGACTGCTTTCTGAAATAACCCTTCCCAGGGCCAGTGTTGTTACAGAAGAAATATAATGTATCCAGTTATTTGAGCCAACAACCAGCATCATGCTATTATGACTAGTTTTTTACACAGCAAATATTCTCGAACAGCGGAAAAAAGAAAGTCCTCTTTAAGTAGTGAATTTAATCAAAGTCAAGGCAAAAGGATTTTCTAGTTGTATATAAGATTGTGATTGGTGATTCAAACTACCAAAATATTATTGACCCTAACTTGGTTAACAGAGAAGGGTGGAATGGGCAAGACAGTGAGAGGAGATAGGTTAGCATCTTAAATTCTTATTTATACCACTTGGGTGTAATTTAAATGTAAGGAGAATTACAGTGATGTAAGCGTTCATTGTAGCACTCTAGCGGAATTAGTATTATTTGCCTGTACCATAAAACTCTAAAGGCTTATGTTCTCTGTTGTTTCAAGGAAAAAAAGAAGAATGGGAGATTTTAAAATGAAAAATCATATAACAATTCATGTATAAAATGGTTTAGGGACTCATGAGTTTAAGTTTCCTGTTTAAATTATTACTTTCATAGCAACAACCAAAGTTGACCAGAGTTATACGTTTACCAAAGGGAAGGGAAAAAAAAAAACAAAAAGAAAAGAAAATTAATCTGTCACCATTGTGAAACAGAATAAATCAACACATTTTCCAAAAATTTTTTTTCCAAAAAACAAGAAGCTAGGAATCAATTATGATTCAAATGAATATTAAATGTTTTCCTTTTAATTAATTTTAATGATGTAAAATAAATATCTGATTGGAAAAGAATTTGCTATGGTACAACTATAGATCACGTCCAACTTTGTTATTTCCACCCTTTCCTGGGTGTTTCAAAAAGATTCCCACCACAGAAGTGATCTTATGACCCATCCGTATGCTAACCTACCGCCACTCCCTGCTCCCACCCCCTCACCTCTCACTCTCCAGCCAGCAGGAGGGGTGATTAGAATACACGTAGGACCTCTGAATTGTAAAGCAAGCAAACAAATGGCAAAATTCCCCCAAATGCAAAAATATACAAAAAAGTGAAAGAGATGAAATTCATCGGAATCCTGAGTCCCTCCTCTCCTGTTGGTATTGTACAGGAAAAATATCTCATAGGTTGATATTGGGAAAATGGTGCTACGTGGAGCCACCTACCAGCTGCCTGTTTACATTTGGTCTCTGCTGCCTGAACCACAGGCCCGCCACATGCTGCAGCGTGACCCCCTGATCATACAGAGGGACCATTGGAAAAGGCTTAGCCTTCCCTCTTTCTCTCCACAGAACGTAATCTATACTATCCAAACAAACTCTCTGGAGGTCTGTTTACATCATGTACAAAGAGCTGGGAGACTGACTAACAATTACTGGACATTAACAATCCTTTCAGCTAGTTCTAGCCTGAAGTGGGTGAATGTTGATATGTGGAAAAGAGGTAATTGAGAAAACATCCATATATACCATCTAGTACTCCAAAAGTTAACTAAGAATAACCAGCTGTCCCAATTCAATGTTGTTTTCTTAAAAAAAATTCTTGCTTGAATTTGAAAGAAAAACAGCAGCCCATTTCAAAAATCTGCATTTGATTATTCTTTCAAAAAGCTAGTGTTTCTCATCACTTCCAAAGGTGAGGGGGAGGGAACTTTACTTTTAATTAGAATGTGGATCCTGCTGTAAGTGACATTGTGAGGTCCATTGATTGATGGTGTCATTTACACTTTCCCTGACTGTATACTAAGGCTTTGAGCCATCACTAAGGCTAATTAGAAGCTGAAAGTACATGGGATCTGCAAATTTAGTAAGAGATTAATAAAACCCAGTAGTTTCTGGACAGATAATGGATGTGAAGCAAAGAAAATAAATTTAATGCTAAAATGTTAGGTGTGTTGAAAAAGATGATTCTGACACTTAAAATGGTGAGGAAGACTTTATTTAGGTTTATTGTAGTAGGGGTGCTTGTAATAGAGGAGAGAGATAGGTCTCCACTCCAGATACAACAAGGATTAAGTAGGCATTTATAGCCAAGGAGCAGAGTGTGGGGGTCAGCCAGCAGTGATGTCCCCTACTAAGAGGGGACACCAAGGGTAGAGGAATCCTTGCTGAACTGACCTAACAGGATTCTTGCTAAACACAGGCCAAGGACTTAGACCCATCAAAGGTGGGTGACAAGAAACTTGATCAGATATCAAGGGTGATCACATATCAAGTGTGGGGGGACTCTTGCTAAACTCATTTAGCAGGATTCTTGCTAAGACTCGGCTGGACAGGCAGAAGACAGGACTGGGGTCAAAGTTAAGGCCTAGATGAGAAGAGGGCTCAGAGGATCCTGACTAAAGTTTGATCAGGGAGAGAATCTTTGTCAGGTGCCACATCGTAATTCACCCTAAGAAGTATCAAAAGATAAACAGGAAGTTGTACGCACTCTTCTTCTCAAAGCCTGTTTTGCATGAGAACCAGAATTGGTTCACTAGAGAGGCACCAACCCCCCAGTTCTCGTGAGAAGTCCTGCTGCCTTTGTCGCAACTGGTCCCTCCAACCGCACTTCCCTGGAGCGAAAGAGCAGGATTCTGTCTCCTGTGCAGTGTGGCAGTCTGGGGAATGGAGGCCAAGGGCAGGACTTGGCTATATGCCTGTGCCTTTATGCCTGAAGGTAAAAATACGATTTTAAGCATTTTAATTTTTATTAATTGACTAAACAAAAGTTCTTGACTATTTGTAAATCATTTAAATTTGATTGAATTTTTTTCTCTTTTTTTGACATTGAAAATACATATTATTCCTAGTTCTCTTCACTACTCCCTGGTCATTCCAGAGTAGAATACTTTGTTGTCTTGAAATTTGTTCTTATCCTTCTTAACCACATTCAAAAACAGCTTCCATCTGGATTTGAAACACTCTGGTTTTATTCTCCTTGGCTAGGATATCCTGTGACACAAAGGAATGAGAACTGGAGTCATTGCAGATGCCAGGTATTGTGTTAAGCCCCTTACATATGTTATCTCATTGAATAACCAAAAATGATTCTATAATATAAGTATGTTTGTTCTTATTTTATAGATGAGTAAGCTCAGAGAGGTTGATAGTTGCCCAAGATCACACAGACAGAGAGTAAAGAATTTGAGATTCAAGCCCAGACATTCTGATTACTTGCCCTCACTCTAGACCATTACTAAAATCTGTGTTCTAGACTCAGCTCTGCCATTAACTTGGTTGGTGTCCTTAGACAAACTTTCATAAGCCTCAGTTTATAAATAAGGAAATTGACTTAAGTTTCTTCTGCTAGAACTTGCGATTGCCTTTATGATATTCTGATTTATAATAAGAAATATATATTTGGTCTTTGTCCCTGTTCCCAGCACGGAGCTCCAAAAACTCTTGGAATTTCCTAAGAGATGAGAGCAATTAATGTCTTTTGTTATGTTAATGAGGAGACTTTTGGACCTCACCTGAGGATGGGGGCTGGGTGCCAGGAGAACCAACCATGTGATTAGAGGGTTGGAACTTTCAGACCCCTCCACCAGACTCCCTACCCCAACCTTCAGGAAAGGAAGAGGAGCTGGAGGTTAAATCAGTTGCCAATTGCCCATCAACCATGCCTGTGTAATGAATCCTTCATAAAAACCCAAAAAGATGGGATTCCAAGAGCTTCCAGATTGATGAAGGTGTGGAGGTGCTGGGAGAGCAGAGCACCCAGAGGGCATGGAAGCTCCACACCCCTTCCACATACCTTGTCCTATCCATTCTCTTCCGTCTGGCTCTTCCTAAGTTACATCCTTATGTAAAAAACTGGTAATCTAGTAAGTAAAATGTTTTTCTGAGCTCTCTGAGACACTCTAGCAAATTAATCAAACCCAAGGGTGGGGTTGTGAGGACTTTTATCTAAGGCTGCTGGGTCAGAAGCACAGGTGACAACCTGGACTTGCCACTGGCGTGGAGGGGGCAGTCTTGTGGGACTGAGCCCTTAACCTGTGGGATCTGATGCTGTCTCTAGGTAGATAGGATCAGAATTGAGTTAAGTTTGTAGGCTACCTGGTCAGTACCCATGAAAAACTGAGTTAATTGTTTGGTGTTGTGGGGGAGGAAGACATTTCCTCTACCTGCTCTGGGTTCTTCTGGCTGGGGAACAAATTGAATTCGCATGAGACTAGAATAACAGGAGAAATTAAACAAAGTTTTATAACATGTGTACATAGGAGAGGCTCAGGCAACCTGAGCAACTTGCCAAAATGGCTGAAGCCGCCACCTTAAATATCATCTTCAGCTAAAGACAAAGAAGGATGTTGGGGGTGGAGGGTAAGCCGATCATGGGAGATTACCACACAAGTACAGTAAACAAGAGTCAGGTTATTATGCAGACTTGAGTCCTTGCCTTCCACATTGATCAAGAGTTTCTAGAGATAAGGTCATCCCTGCTTCTTCCTGGTACAGAGAGGGAGACACCTTTACAGATGGAGATTTCCTTTACAAATGTAAATGTCTCTTAACAAAGGGTAAGCAAATTCCACTTTTCAGAGTTTCTTTTCTGTCTGCAGTTTTTAAAAGTAAGCAGCCCAAAATAATCCTCATGCCAAAGAGGCATATCTTGGGGTGGCCAATTCCAGTCCCCCACGGTGTGTTAAAGAAAAAATACACACTGGGATTGGTGTCAGGATTGTAGCCTTTGACTCAACTCCAGGACCAATGAGAACTTAAGCTCTAAAACCAAACTTCTAACTTGCTAGTTCCTGATAGTAAATCCTTCTGTTAGCTTCAAAAGGGTGTCTCTTCTTATTCACTGTGGATGATGTAAAATTTGCATCCCATTACCTTAGGAGGCATCAAATGATTAAAATATAAATAAAATACAATGGTCTCCCGAAGTTCTAATTTGGTATTTATTTCCCTCTCCATACTTTAACAGTCTTGCACCCTGCAGGTTCCTCTGTCCTCTCTCTTCAGAAGACTGCCTGATAGTGACCTCTTTCCTGAGCTCACTTTCTGCCTCCTCCAGGATGTCTTCCTGGTATTTTAAACTTAACAAATGCTGAACTGAGCTAATCATCCAGCCTCTATGTTACTCAACAAATTGACTTCTTTAAAGATTTTTTTTTTCCTTTTTCTCCCCAAAGCCCCCCGGTACATAGTTGTATATTCTTCATTGTGTTTCCTTCTAGTTGTGGCATGTGGGACGCTGCCTCAGCATGGTCCGATGAGCAATGCCATGTCCGACCAAATTGACTTCTTTAAACTGGCCTTATTCCTTGTTTCCTCCTTTGCATTAAGAGCATCTTCTTCAAGTAACCGAGCTTAAGATCTTGGTCATCTTTAATTCCTTTCTTTCCACTGTCCTACAGCCTCAACCCCCCATCTGAATCGTAAAGTCTGTTCTACCTATGCAGTGTGTCACACATTCACCTACATTCTTCCATCTCCTTACCAGTGTCCTCCATCCTCAAGTCATAGCACTGTTAGATTATTCTTCTTAAAACAATTTTGATCATTCTCTGGCTCAAAAATCTTCTAGAGATCCCTTACCAAATAAGTGTCAAGATCTCTCCTTAACTATTTAGGGCCCTCCATGATATTGGTCCATCACATGCATTTTGCCTGCCTCTTATACTCGCTGATATACAGACTACACTTCAGTCAGGCAGGACTATTCACTGCTCTGTGTACACAGCCCATGCGTTTCCTGGTTCTGTGATTTTGCTCATGCTTTTCCTTCTGGGTGAAATGCCTTTCCTCCAATCTGCTTCTGTGAGTATCCTACCCAAATCAAATGCTGTCTCCTCCGTGAAGCCTCCCCAGGTTCCCCCACCACACCTGACCTCTTCTCTTTTTTGTTTCTGCCAATTCTATGGAAATTTTCAATCTCCCTCATTCTTTTTAGGGCCAAAGAACTTAAGTAACTATAAACAAATTTAGCGACCATCTGTACTTGCAACACTGTCATTATGCACTAAAGACAAAGCAAAAATGAGAGGAAGTGAAGTTATTGGCTAAATACCATATGGTTTGATAGTGGCAAAGCCAAGACCAAAAAAGTCTGAAAGTGAATCCATCACCATTTCTACTATATTAAGATTTAAGTACCGTTTTTTTCCTTCTCCCCAAAGTCCCGCAGTACATAGTTGTGTATTCTAGTTGCAGGTCCTTCTGGCTCTGCTATATGGGACACCACCCCAGTGTGGCCTGACAAGCGGTGCTAGGTCCATATCCAGGATTCAAACTGGTGAAACCCTGCGTCACTGAAGCAGAGTGTGCAAACTTAACCACTTGGCCATGGGGCTGGCCCCTAAATACCTTTTGATCTGACTACCTGTACAATTTACTAATAAATCATCCCTTTCAGCTCCATGATTTCATGCTGCTACTTTTTCTGTGTGCTCATCTTGTTTCCTCTACTTCTGTACCTCCAGAGCACCTAGCATATTCTCCAGAAAGATCGCTCATTAAAATATTGCTTTAGGATCAAATGAATGAGTTTTGCTAGAGTCAAAGCATCTCTAAGCTTGGGGATAATCTGAAAATCCTTTAACCTGAACACTATGGCTGTTGAGAGTTCATCCATTCTTTTCTTTACTTTACCAATATTTTTTTGAGTGGTTCAAGTTACATATTTAAGCTCATAAAATTTAAACATTTAACTGAATACAACCAATGTGTTTATAAACAAGGAAGAGAAGCCATCATTAATGCATCTATGTCTCAGGTTGAATTAAATTCCTTTTGACTCTGATTGTTAACTCAAACACAAGTTATTTAACTGTTATTGAACCATCACTGTAGCCACCTCAAACACTTTCTAAAATGAACTAGAAAAAAATAATCAGCAATTTAATTTTTCAACTCATAACCGTAAAATGTATGTAGGTACTTTTCACCTTCTTTTTTGCACAGGTGTGTGGGGATGCACACATACGTGTGCACTCACATGACACAACCCCCACATACACATGCAATCCACCTGCACCACGGTTATCTTTGAAAAATGGATAACTGCAGCTCCCAAGGGACATTCTCTGATGGTGGTGAAGAATTGTCATTCTTTATTATGACAATAATAATCGTTATTACTATTGTCATTATTATTTAAAGTCCAGAGTTGGTGCCTGAGTTTTTTAGCAGTAGAGTTATAAACAATGAGTACTAATTTTAAAAAATATCACGAGATCAAGGTAGTAGCTACACGTGACACCTAAAGATCCCTCTTTCTAGATAGCTCTCAGTGGGGGAGAGAACGCAATTGATAGCCCTCTTAGGGACGAAATGGCAAGATAACATGTCTACACTATATATGTTAGAACATGGTCTTCTTAGCCATCCGTCACAGAAACAGACGGACTCCAACCAGCAGTTTACATCAAACTCATTTCCTAGACAGAGAAATTGAGGCTTGATGGAGAATGAAGTATCGGCACAGAGAGAGGGGATCCTGAGCTCCCGTAATTCACTTCGCCCCTAGGTTCCTGCACCCCTCATCCTTTTTCCTCTCAGCGTTTCAGGGCATTGTTCCTTCAGTTTGCACTAAGTTGGTTGGAGGTAGGCACCATAGGTTTGATTGATACTGCAATTTGCATCTCAAGGCATCGCTCGATAAATACAGTGCAATGAAAGGCTACTCTCTCACAAGCCAATTTCCCCCTCCGGGCTGACTTTGGAAGCTCATTGATGTCACTTCCTTCCTCAGTCAGCAAGTGAATTTTCTTTAATTCTCAAGACCAGCTGTCCATGCTGTCAACAGAAAGTTATTAAAATTCCTTTAAAGTGAATAAAAATAGCCTAAAAGCAAATGTACTTGGAAACAGGAAAGAATCAGTATGCAAAGTCCACAAACCTCTGAGCAAAATAATGTTGATCCAACCAGAGATTTCAAACACTGTACATTCAAGATGCTAGAAAAAATAATTAAAAGATGCTAAACCACATACTTCTTAATCTTTTATTAGCAGTGGCTTATGCAGTTAAAATTTATCCCCTAAATTCCATGCCTCTTTTTCAAATATGATTTGAATAAATTTGGGAATGACTTAGGTTTTCCTTAAATGGGATTCCCTCCTTTTTTCTTGCAACTGCCAGGGAACATTTACATCTCCACCAGGCAAAGACTATCCATACGCAAGAAAAAAAGTTATTAGCAGCCATCGCAATCATTAGGGCCACAAAATAATTATATAGTTATATATTTTAATTTATTAGGGTTTTAATAGCTCAAGGGAGGAGATCATGTTTCTCATATTTAAATGGCTGTGACTCACAGAAATGGTCTCTCTGGCTCCTGAGTCCCCATGATCCTCAACCAAGTGCCTGACCTCAGGAACCGGAAGGCTGCCCCGCTGCCTTCTAAAGCAGTCCTTGCCTAGTCCCTTGGCGTCACTCCTACCTTGTTACCTGAGGTGTACATGACCTGATACCTAAGTCCCTCCAAAACATGGCTATGTTCCCTGCCACTATGTCACCAATAGTCACCTTTCTCTTCCCTATTTGGACAGACACCATGAATCCTGGACTCACTCTGACCTTTGGCCAAGGAAACTTGTATCCAGCCTGTCTTATCATCCTGAGACACAGCCCAGGTTTGTGTCTTGGGTTCCTGCCTATATCTGGGGCACTCAGGTGAAACCTGCCCTGGTGCTGCCCAGCCTGCCACCACCCAAGGCCCCTGATTGTGCATCCTGCCCAAGGCAATTAGAAAGAAGCCTATATATTCACTGCAGCTGTGCCAAGAAACCTTATTTTAGTAAATCATGGTTTAATGAAAGAAAATAGTAGAAGTTTGGGTAAATTCAACCTAAAAGGACAATTAAAATCTTGCTGATCTTCAGGAAAATTATAAAGCATGATGGTATAAGTTATCTAGAGTTAGCTCTCAGTCCTTCACTTCAACTCCCACATTTTTTAACACTATTTTGTTCCTAACACACTGCTAGGATTCTACAGATGTTGAATAAAATAAAGGGAAGAAAGGACCTTTGGCATAATCACTGTTACTAGAATACCTAAACGTTCTTGGAAAATCAGTTGAGAACTAATACAAAAATGGCTGCTTTCACAAAACAAAGTATTTGGTATGGTACAGAATTCATCAGTAGTTGACTTTGGGCCCTAATGTGGTCCATCTAATGCTTTTTACTTGCATGTACTTTCCTTTCGCTAGGGAGTGAGAGCCAGGAGCAGCTTCCCTTAAAATGTGGGAGGCTGGTGCAAGCCTCTGCCACTGAAACAACTGTCAATCATTCCATAAATTTGTACTGAACCCCTAGTGTGCCAGCACTGGGCCCTGAGGACACAACACTAAGCAAGATGGGCATAGTCCCCAACCTCAGGGACTCACACTGTAGAATAGGAGACAAGCAAAAAAGCAAGCAAACATACAAATAACAAAATAATAGCAAGTTGTGATAAGTGCTGTGACAGAAACAAATGATGGACTGAGATCAAGAATCCTAAGAGGAGATGGAGAAGACCAGAGAAGAGCCCATAAGGTCTTAATATTAAACTGGGACCTGAAAAAATCGAAAGAGCAAGGCCTGCACAATTGGAGAGACAACAGCATGTGCAAAGGACCAGAGGTCAAAAAAGACCAGAAATTAATATAAGACTGAAGTGATTGGAGGGTAGAAAGGGAGAGGGGACAGAGAGAAAGGCAAGATTGGAGAGATGGGCAAGGAGCAGATGGCATGTAGGATGTAGTAAGGCATTTAGAGAGAAGAAGAATAGAAGAAGGGAACCACCAGAAGGCTAAAGTCGTAATCCATGGAAGAGCTACTGATGGGCTGCCACAAGGCAGTGGCTGTGGACAGAAGGACATGAATTTAGAATTTACTCTGTCCAGTCTGTTCACCAGTTTACTTTTCCTTCATGTCCTGTCTATGCTGAATAAACCATAATTGCGCCAAAATTGTCTACTGCTTCAAACATAAGACAATTGACTTGTTTCCAGGGCACCCAACCCTACCTGAGTGATGGTATTTCTTCCAAAACCCCCTCCTCTAGTCAGAGCAGTCTTTTTCACAATGCCTTCCAAATTCTATCCATCTTGAAGATCTGGTTCAAGTTCCACCTTCTCATGAACAACTCCTACATCCCAAAGACGAGTCTTATCTAAACTTATTTTTAAGTTCTTGTATTCATCATATCTTTAAGCATTTGTTCAAACATGCCTATATACAGAAGATATCCTTGAACTCCATTAAGTAAAAGGCCAATAATAAATCAGCTAAAATTGTGGTTCTTGGTTGTTTATGACACATTTCCGTATAAATTAAAAGGGAGAATAACAGTGGTCAGTGGCAACACACCTCCCAGAAACCTATTTGTTCCCTAAGACCAACCACATTGGTTGCTCCTCTTCTGTTCCCACAGCATGTCATTCATAACTATTAAAATACTTCTCAGGAGGTGTTGCAGTTTATCTCTACTTATCTCTCTCTCCATCTCTCTCTCCCACTTAACCTTGACCTTCTTGAGGGTGGGCATCCTGCTGTTTACATCTTTGCACACCAGCATTTAGGAGGCACCTGACACATTAAAGGTATTATATTTTTTAGAATGAATATACTATAAGGAAATGGACTCATACCTCCAGTCTGTGAAGTTAGGGGAAATGGCTAAACAACTTACGAGTCTAGTTTTGAGGGACTAAAAATGGTCCAGAGGAGCTGGAATCTGAGAAATTATTTCATACGTGGGAGCCTATTGTTTAAAATAGACTTTAAATTGCAGATTCTTGCCAATCTGTGCCTGGCTTCAGAGGCCTCTTGGCCTTCTGGCTTTGTCCCATTTTGCTCTGTGTTGGCATTTTTCTGAGGAGCAGATTCATGGCGACTCTTAGGTTCTCAAAGGGGCGTGTAACTGGGAAGAGTTTAAACTGTTTCGGCAGCAAAAGACTGGATCTGAAGTTTTATTCAGTTTGAGGTGATGAATCAAATTACTTACAATGGGAGAGATGAGTGAGTCTCATCCTAGAGTTCGGAGAATTTGAGGCAGTTATCCTAGAATTATAAATCTTGGAGAAATAGGTCCCCTCAAATTTTGGTGAGGGTGGATTGGGCTGTTTCTATAGCTTCCATTCCTAAAGCTCATGATGGACAGCAGTGTCCCAAAACTATGTTCACTGTAAGCTGAGCTGACAATGTCCATGACCTCCCTCTGCAGTTTATTCTGCTCCATTTTTTTAAGACATCACGAGATTAAAATGTAAGGATTCTGGAGTGGCTATTTCTGTGTTCTGCTTAACCTGCCGCTCCAACCACCTTGCCTAGTGTTTTCATTTTTCCCCCTTCTAGTCCTCATCTAACCAAAGGCTGGAGGGACAAGACCCAAATATGAGACAGACAGACTGGTTTTATCCTCAAAGATCAGCTGTTGCTATGTGCTAAGACTAGTAACACTGTATCTTACGTCATTGGGTGTCCTTTCACTAATAGACCATGTGAACTTGAACAAGTTTCTTATTTGATCCTTTGTCTCCTTATCTAAAAAAACAGGAGTGATAGTCTCTGCTTCACAAGGTTGCTCCTGCGGTGCCTAACATAGGCCTGGGGCATCGTGGTTCCTCAGTCTAGGTGTGCTTCCTCCCCATCCCTTGAGAACAGCCAAAACAGAGCATGAGAGCTTGTTTGAATTCATTTCTCATGGCTGCTATAACAAATTACCACAAGCTTCGTGGTTTAAAGTAATACAAATTTATTAACGTTGCAGTTCTAGAGGTCAGAAGTTCAAAACAGGTCTCACTAGACTAAAAGCAAGGCATTGGCAAGTCGTGTTCCTCCTGGAAGCTCTAGGGGAGAATCCATTTCCTTCCCTTTTCCAGGTCTTGAGGCTGCCCACATTCCTGGCTCATGATCCCCTTCCAGCCACTGGATCTCTCTGCTTCCAGTGTCACACCGCCTTCTCCCTGCCTTTGACTCGCCTGTCTCTCTCTTATAAGAACCCTTGTGATTACATTGGGCCCATCCAGAGAATCCAAGTTAATCTTCCCATCTCAAGATCCTTAACTTAATCACATCTATAAAGTCCCTTTGCCATGTAAGGTACTATATTCACAGGTTACAGAGATTGGGATATGGACATTTTGGGGGGGCCGTTATTCAATCTACCATACTTGCCACGTCAGCTTTCATAACCTACACATCTCTTCATTTTAACTATGGGAACAAGCCCATAGGACTCACGTAATAACTTCCCCTTAAATTCTGTTCCTTCTCCCACTAGTATCATTATCCACAAGTTCCCCTAGCTAAAAACCCGGAGGTGGCCCTCGCTCCCTGCTCCTGTACTTCCTGTGTCCAGTCTCCAGAACCCACCTCTGAAATGCCCCCTGCTCCAGGTATCCCTCCATCCCTGCTCTCACTCCTGGGCTGAAGCCCTCATCAGTCCTGCCTGGACATGGGACATGCTTATTGCTCCTTCTGCCACTGGTCTCCCCCTCACCCTCAACCCGTCCTCCACACCACCACCCAAGTCATCTTTCTCAATAACAGCTTTGGTTACCTTATCCCCCTTCTGAAAAACCTCTGCTGGCTTCCCACAGCCTGCAAAGCCCTTCTCAGTCTCAAATCAAGTCGACAACCTCCCAAGGCTGGTCTCTTGTCCTCTTGCCACACCACACACTTTCCTCCTGCTATGGTATGTGCTTGTTCTATATAAGCCACTCAGAACATCTCATGATTCACCCAACCCTCTTCTTGCCTCTGAGACTTTACTTACCTGTCCCAACTCCCTGAAATGCCCTTCTCTTTGCCTGCAGAATTCATACTTATTTCATTTTAATCCTCAAAAATCTGGAGGGGGTAGATATTATTAACTCTTTGATATATATGGCAAAATAGGACAGAGCATTAAGTAACTGGCCCCCAATCAAACATCTAGTAAATGGCAGGGCTGTAATTAGATACCAGGTTGTTGTCTGTTCCATTTTCTCGAGTCCAGTAGGTTACTACATTATTGGGTAGTGATTATTGGATTTTTGGGCTCCTATTTTCCTCTTGAATTCCTTCAGATTTCCTTCGTTCCCAAGGAAATGAAACTAAGATTCTGTAGTGCTGCTGCCACCTGTGACATCCCCTCCAGCCTATTTCCAGTTAGCAACCAGAGTTGAGTGGTCTTTTAAAAATGCAAATGGAACCAAGGCGTTCCTTCCAATGTTCCTACCTACACCTGGCCTAAATCTCCTTCATGGCTGACTTTCCACTGCTCTTGGCATGATCATAAATCTCCCAAAAATGGTCTACATGAAGTTACTTGCTGTATGTTTCCTGCCTGGCTGTCCAACCTCATCTCACACCATGCCCCCCGCCTCAGAGACTTCTCCACTCTGGCCACGCTGGCTTCTTCTCTGTGGCTTGGACACACTTGCTCCCTCATCACGCTTTGCACATGCCCTTCCTTCTGCCTGAACATTCTTCCCCCTCTTCTTGTCAATACTGGTGATCTGACTCAAAAAGCCAAATTTTTGCCCACAAACCATTAAATACTCATCTTTAAACACTTCACACGTAATCTGACAAAAGAAATCTAAATATTAAAGCATATCAAGAGTATCTAATTGAGCAATGCCATTAAAAATGAGGAAAATTTGTTTTCGTTAACTGGAAACTCCAAGACTGGCCCCTGGCATTTGTGGCAGTGGGATGATAGAATAGCTCACTCTTAACACCACCTTTCCATTTTCTGTGCTCCTTATACTTCTACCGTATCCCATATAACACCTAGCCTGGTACTGAACACTCAATAAATTTCCAAATATACTTATTATTGTTTGATTAGTTGACTGATAAATATCACTTATTCATTACGTGTCCTTTTTTTGGAAAAGAGTTTGGCAGTCTATTAAGCAACTGAATATACAACTACCATATAACCCAGGGATTGCACTCCTGGGCATTTATCCCAGAGAAATGAAGACTTGTGTCCACATAAAAACTTTTACACAAATGTTGATAGAAGGTTTATTCATAATAGCTAGAAAATACCCAGATGTCCTTCAATGGATGAAAAGCCAAACAAACTTTGCTACATCCATACATTGAATAGTGCTCAGCAGTAAAAAAGAATGAACTCACAGGAATACACACAGCAACCTGGATGACTCTCCAGAGAACTATGCTGAGTGAGAAAAGCCTATCTCAAAAGGTTATAAAATGTATGATTCCATTTATACAACATTCTTGAAATGACAAAGTGATAGAAGTGAAGAACAGATTAGTGGTTGCCTTGGATTAAGAAGAGAGTGGGAGGGAAGTAGATGTGGCTATAAAAGGGCAACATGAGGGGGCCAGCCCCAGTGACCTAGCGGTTAAGTTTGGCCAGCTCCACTTCAGCGGCCCAGTAGCCATGCTGTGGTGGCAGCTCACATACAAAAAGAGGAAGATTGGCACTAGATGTCAGCTCATGGTGAAACTTCCTCAGCAAAAAGAGAGAGATTGGCATTAGGTTAGCTACAAGGCAGCATGAGGGATCCCTGTGCTCTGTATGCTCTGTATCTTGACTGTGTCAACATCAGTATCCTGGTTGTGTTATTGTACTACAGATCTTCCATATGTTACAGGCAGGAGAAACTTGGCAAAGGGTACATGGAATCTGTCTGCATTATTTCTTATAAATGGCAAGTGGCTGCACAATTATCTTAATTAAAATTTTAAGAGGACATATTTAATAAAGTGTGTGTATCACACTGAGATGTGCACAAGCACATAGTAACTGTGGTGCCACAAAATTCCTTCATTCCTCTGTTTCCTAGTGGTTTGTTGGTTGTTTATTATGACTAAGGATTTATTTCCTTCTATTTAGGACATATATAACACTGATCTCTTTCAGGCTATTTTCATGACTGAAGTTTATTATTTTAGTGTCTTTATTTATACCTCTCTGTTGCCTTTCATATGTTACTCTCATTTCTTTGTGTCCTGACCAAGATACAGTTTATAAAATTATTGGTTTGTACTTTCATCTCTAGCAGTACTATAATAACAAAGTATAATAATGTCTTCATCATCTTCACAAGTAAGAGAAAAGTTTTAAAAAGTAGCACTTCTGCCACCTGCCACCTCCCTGTCCAGTCCTCAAGTTTCCACGAGCTCAGTGTTAGTTATACTTGAACAAGTTGTCATTGTTTGGAAACCTTTGACTGGCTGCTGTTCAAATTTTTCTTCAGTCCTTTTCATCTCTTTCATTTCTCTGCCAAAGTTTAATACATTGTTCTGGTCTCACCCTTCCCAGATTTCCATTTCACTTTCTATTATCTTTGTCTAATGTGGTTTATTTAGGTTTGACTTTTTTTTATTCCAGTTATTGGAGTGATTGTAAAAGTCTATATTGTGATACCAGTCCTTGCTCAGAGAGCCCGTGACTGCTATTAGAGTTTTGAGTGAGAACAGAGCAGGATTTTATTCATTTATGCATTTTATTCATTTTCATACTTTAATGTGAAATTTCTTTCTGCTTTCTCTTTCAGTGACTAGAGAAAAAATCCAGGAACATATCACCAACCAGGTATATCCTCACTTGTCATAAACTGTAATGCAGAATTTTGCTTTAAATGTTAATAATTAAACATTTGTAAATTTTTTTTTTAAAAAAAGGCATTGGGGCCAGCGTGGTGGCATAGTGGTTAAGTTCGTGCACTCCACTTTGGCAGCCCAGGGTCCAGAGGTTCAGATCCTGGGCGTGGACTTACGCACTGCTCATCAAGCCATGCTGTGGTGGCATCCCACATACAAAATAGAGGAAGATGGGCACAGATGTTAGCTCAGGGACAATTTTTCTCAGCAAAAAGAGGAAGATTGACAAGAGATGTTAGCTCAGGGCTAATCTTCCTCAGCAAAAATAAATAAATAAATAAAAGGGCATTGCTGGTTATGGGTATGAGTAATATATACATTATCAGTTCTAAGAACAAATGAATTGGTCATATGTGGATGATCACATACTTTCTTTGTCTCCCCCATCTCATTCCTTCCCTCCACACACCCAAGGATGGGAAACAGTGGAGAAGTGGGAATCTGCCAGTTCTCACTTGTAAGCTACTCTCTGAGCATGCTGTGACCTCTGCATTGATACTATCACGGCTGCAAATAGATACTTTTATCTACTTTTCCCTCAACTAAGGTGACTCTCCTCTGTGATTTTCCCAAGTTTTAATTCACCCAGCTGAAAGCCACTCCCTCCCAAACAGTTAAGCGCTGGATCCCTAGCTGTGGTAATGTACAAGCTGAATTTCCATTCCAGTCTTTGAGTTCTATCCACGTTAGCCAATGTCTTCCCGTCTGCTTCACTATTTTCTTATCCAATCTTTTTACTGATTTATTTTTTATATTTACCACCAGTAGATGGAGTCACTCTGTGTAACTGCTTAAGGGGCTTGACACAGGCAGCGACTCATACAAACCAAGGACGGCCTTCGCCAAACCTTGTCTTGCCCCACCCCACCTCCTCTTCCCATAGGTCAGTATAGCTGCAGTTTCTCTGAATGCTTCCTGTGCCACTGGACTCAGGGAATGTGGATACTGACCTGTGACAAAATATGCCCAGGCTTCACTGTGGACATAAATCGCCATGTCTTTTTGTCATGGTTCTCTTCTCGGATAAATTATAACTCACCCTTGCCAAAGAGAAGAGTGGTAAATCTACATTTATACCAGACAAGAGTACATTTTCCACAGTCTTCTTGTAATGTACTCCAAATAAGTTCCAATTCTCGTCCCTATTGTCATTCCACCCAAATTAAGTTCTAAATTTACCTAATCTGTACCAGATGCCCTTTAACTCATCAAGCTTTAAAAATAGTTAACTTGTTTGACTAATGGACTATACTGCAAATGCAGTAGGCAAAATCTAATGCTGATCAGGTGCCATTTTGCTTTTGAATATAATCTCAAACATTGACTCGTAGTAGCAGCCATGTTAATATTTGAAAATGCTGTCATTGTGCAATGGCAAAATCAGTTGGCTATTACAAACAGTTTGTTTGCCTTTTCAGCTTAGTTTCTTTATTATTGTATTTTCAATTATTTGTATATACTCAAGTGGTTTGGGAAGGCTGAGCAACAGTAGACCAGTAAAGTTTATTGCTACCATTTTTATTTATTTAAGTCACGTAGGGAATACGTTTCCTTATAAAGAGACCTGTTTTCTTTATTAACAAATTAAAGCAGTTGGTCAAGAAATATATTAAGGCCACACCTTACGGGCAGATTTTCATTTCCTGTATTTTCCTTCTTTTTACATTTGGCTAAACTAATAGAAGATGTGGACACCAAAATAGAACACCAAATACTTACTCATAATCTTAAACATTGATTTGATGCCAGATAAAATCATAATGGCTGTCAGTCCCAAGAAGAGAGTGAAATTCTTTTGACTTTAACATAAGAGGGAAGGGTCTTAAGTATATTAGTTACATAGTCATTCTCAGAACAGAGAGCTGTATTGTTCAATTAGTACCTGCCAGCTGGTATTTCTAATTCTACAATGGAATTTCTATTCTTTCTTCTCTCAAGTAGGGAGGTGCTCCCCACTCTCAAGAATGTCCTGGCAGTACAATTCAGAGGCATCTTACACCTCTAATGCATCTAAATTCTGGCAAAGAGCCAAGAAACAAAGTCTTACCCCTTCTTTAAATCACTGTGCCACCCAAAGAATTTGACCCTTCAAAAACATTTTTGAAATCTCACTTTGGATAATCAATACAGAGTTCTTTTATCAAAAAGGAATGTAAAATAGAGCACCGTTGAGCGTTAATCTTGCCCCTAAATCCTTCCCACCGGGCACTATATATTGTGTAATTAAATTGAAATTGAAAATCGAGTCCTCCCCCCCCCCCCCCCCCCCCCCGCCATTAGGCAAGCTACGAGTTGCACACCAATGAGAGAAATCAGGGCTGCGGTGGAGGGAAAGCTCAAGCCTGCTGGCCAACATCCAGCGTGCATTTCTAGCCCACAGCTATTTTACCACACCTGAGCTGGAGAACAAACAACTATTTGAGTTCTCCAGGGGGAACGCTGGGTTCTTTCCTGTGTAATTCACTGGGGAAATTAGTATGCTTTTTTAAAGTAACTTGTTAACGCAGCTTGTTTACGAGAAGAGGACAAAAATGAGCAGTGAACCGCTTGGCAGCTTATGTCCCAGAATGGGATGAATGCATGACCCATTTTTTTCAGCTGTCTCTTTGGCAGTTCAGTGCTGCAACAATTTCCTCTCTGAAAAATGTTCCTTATAGAGATGAAATCTCCTGTAGGTTTTCCGAATAATTTTTACTGTGGTAGATTAAAGATAATAGCTTAAAATACTACCCCAAATCCTTCAAAACCAAATTACAATATGGTCAGTAGGAGAATGGGAAAACTGAATATAAAAAACTTTTAACTTAACTTTTGGAAACTGCCTTATTATATAGCAGACAGTTGAAACCTGTAGTAAATTAATACCTTCTGTTTCTGCCTTTCTGTATGGTAGATAACTGAAACCCATAGTGAATTAATACTTTGTTTTTATGCAGCTAGGTGACAAAGGGGGACACTGAATATAGGGCTCCGTTTCTTGTGGAGGATGTGCATGTTGTGGTGGACATTCACAGGTCAGGCACCTGCTATGACAAAGGCTTGTGTTCACCCATTGCCCGGTTCAGAGAGAGCCAACCCCCTCGGCGTGCTGTTACAGCTTACGGATTTGTTTCTGGGGCTGCTGTAACCAACTGTCCCAGCGCAGTGCTTTCAAACAACACAAATGCATTGTCTCACAGTTTTGGAGGCTGGAAGTTTGAAATCAAGGTGTCGGTAGGGCCACGGTCTCCCTGAAACCTGTAGAGGAGGATCCTTCCTTGCTTCTGGCAATAGCCAGCAATCCTTGACATTCCTTGGCTTGTAGCTGCATCACGTCAATCACTGCCTCTCTCATCACATGGCTGTCCTCCCTGTGTGTCTCTTCTCTTCTTATAAGGACACCAGCCATATTGGCCTAGGGCCCCCTAGTGACGTCATCTTAACTTGATTACATCTGCAAAGACCCCATTTCCAAATAAGGTCACATTCACAGGTACCAAGAGTTAGGATTTCAGCAGATGTGTTTGGGGGACACAGTTCAACCCATAACAAGCTGGAAACCTCAGAGGCGTCCTCAACTCCTTCTCTCCCTCTGACGTCCAAGCTCTGCTGATGTGATCTCCTGTCGCCCTCTCCAATCCGGCTTCTCCTCCTCTGCCCAGCCCAAGGCCCCTGCTTCCTCCAGGCCCTCGTCTCACTTGCTGGGTGGCTCCTTAAGGCTCTCCAGCTTCAGTCTCACCACTTTTCCATTCATCTTCCATGCTGCTCCACTTTACTTTCTAAAATACCAATCGTCTAGCATCCCTCCACTGTTAAAAAGCACAAATTAAACAGAAACCCTTCCATCTTCCATCACTTTTAGCAGTGATTATTAATCCTACCTGTGCATTGTAATAGCCTGTGAAGCTCCCTTAGCACAGACCCTGAGACCCCTCCCCGACCCTCACCGCCAACCCAAGAAATTCTGGGTCAGTAGTTGGCTTCAGACATAGCACAACCCTTAGAGGAGGCAAGAGGGGTCATGTGCTTCAGAAGACCCCAAACATCACAAACAGAGAAATACAAAGACATTTTTTGTTTCTTTTCAGCCTCATTTTTTAAAGTTTGGTAATTAATTAAACACACAAAATATATGGGAGCAGGACCACGGCTGAATTGGACCCTCTCATCGAGTGGGGTGGGGTCGGGCCGGGGGATAAAAACTCAGCCAGTGCTCTTTGAAACCAGAGAAAGAGGGGCTGCTTTAGTTGCAAGGTAGCCACCCCACATCCCCGGAAGAGAGAGGACGTGTAGGCGGATGGCGTTCCTGGGGTAACTGTGCTTCCGCCCTCCCCTCTGCGTGGGAGGTAAGTGGAGCGGGTGGCTGGAGTTTCGGGTGGGTAGAAGTGCCTGGCAATTCCGAGTCAGGAAAGTGAGCCTGAGGTAAGAGGACCTACCCTCCCCAGGAGCCTGCAGAGCCGGACTGAGGCGGCCGCGTCCTTGAGGGGGCAGGTCCACCACTGCCCGGGAGTCCCTGGCCTGAGTCCCTGCCCTCCTCCTGGAGGTCCAGGCAAACACTTAGGCTTCTGGTGGCAATATGGCCCTCAGGGCCTGGGGGGACCCTTTAGCCTCCAAACCCAGAGCAGTCCTTTGGGACAGGCTGAGGCCCTGGGTGGAAACAAGCGCCAGGTCTTGGGTATCACCTACTTTAAAATTTTTAAATCTATTATTTTAAATAAAGGCATACAGTATGTGGGCCTCCATTCATACTCTTTCCCTAGGCCCCACAAATGTTAGGGATGACCCTGCAGAGACATCGGCAGCTTTAAACACTCAATATGTGATTCTAATAAAAAGCCAAGGTTGAACCCCCGTGTCTGTTGTCCATAGGATAAAATCCTAACCTTTGAGTCTGCAATCTGAGGCCTTGTGATTTCATAGTCCTTTAAAAAGCTTGCTTCTCACCTCCAAAGACTTATTTCCCATTCTGCTCCCTTATGTAAAGCTATTGTGCAGTATATAAAATTGTTCGATCAACATGCCCCTTTCTTTGCATGTACGAAATTTACTTATATTCCAAGACCTAACTTAGATACCACCTCTTCCATGAACCTTTCCTTCATCGTGTAGCTGAGAATAATCTCTCCCTCTTCTGTGCTCCCATATTATTTTTCTGCCCCTTTGCTATAGATCCTTGCATTTTCTACTCGATATTCTATTTATCCCTATATGATTTTGTAACCAGATAGTCTCCTCCTAAAGGGACGAAATCATGTTTGGTTCATTTCTGTGTTCACTGTTAGTTGGACCTTGCACATCATAAACACGCAACCAATTGCTGGTCGAATGTAAATTCTTCAGCTCACTAAATTATTATCCTAGTAGCCAGAGGGACTGCTCAATGTGGGCAGTCTACTCTCTGTACACCAGACTGCCCAAACCTGTTGTGTCATTGACGCTTACAAGGCAGAAACCAAGTGCTGTCCTTTGCCCTCCCCGGCAAGGAATCTGAACCAAAAACAGAAGGAACAAGCTAAGCCTGCACATGATTTCTACGAATAATGGTCACACAGTTGGAGAATGAAAGAGTTGAAGGGCAGGGAGACCCACACCATTGTTTCACCTTTATGTCTACATTCCGTAATGCCTGTAGAACGTCCGTTAAATGATTTGCTCAGGTAAAGACTTGGGCAACTGATTTTTTTCTTGAATGTAAGTATGGCAATGCCATTCACTGCTGCCTTTTCAGTGTAGCGTGAACTTTACAACTTCTAAATTTAAAGTGGGATTGCATTACCTTGCACTATTCTTATCAAAATGGCCATGCACTCAAGGAAACAACTTTGACTTCAAGAGAGTTTCTCTTTGCAAGGTCACTACTAATGGAGCTAGTAAAGATCCCATCCCCCTAATTCTCTTTTAAGATTACCTTCAAGAGTTGGCAGTTGTGCTGTGAAAAAGCTATCCAACTTAGGAGTCTTTTTAAAAAATGCTTGAGAGCAAGACTGAAAAGATCAAAAAGTGGTGGCACTAGTGGTGGTTAACAAAGAAGGGTTTATAAAAAATGGTCTTTATTAAAGGTCAGATGGCTTCATATCTAGAAAATACTTACATGTAAATGTAAAAGGTGAGCTGGGACTCGCTTCTTTAATTGGAAGCCAAGAAAGCGAAAATATTGTTTGAGGTTGTCTGTGGAAATAGATAATAGACAATAGTCCATGGAAATATATCGTCAAGACAAAGGGAGGAGGAGAAAAATGGCCCCTGGGTGTTTTAAGCATGAACAGAAGAAGAATGTAATGGTTTGAATAAAGAAAATTGTTTATTAGCAACACTGCAAGATCTGTTAGGAATCAAATATGCAGATAATTCTCACTCAAACACTCAGAAGGCTTCTGAATAATTTCAACCAATAATTGTGCTAGTCACTCAATGCGCCATCTCATTTATTTGTCTCAACAACCCCATGAGGATGCATACTTTAATCTCCTTTTTATTCAGGTGGAAACTCAGGCTTGAAAGGTGCAGTAATTTTTCAAGTCCTGCTGTGCTTATCACTAAATTAGTAATAATAATGGTTGGCATTATTATTAAGTGCTTAATGAGCTTTCTGTGTGTTGGTAAAATTTTCTCTTGTAAACCTCACAGCAGTAACCCTGTGAGGTAGCTATAAATCAAGGCAGTCAAGGCCAGTGAGGTTAAGTACCTTGCCCAAGATCACACACTAGCATGGAAGCAAGCAACCCAAGGCTACAGTGGAAGCACCAGCCACCATTCTATGCTACTTGGAATGTCTTTATTTAGAGGCACAGAGCTGGAATCGGAATCCATGTGTATCTCATTCTGAAATCGTTTCTCTTCACTCTTGTGTTATCACTACTTGTTCTGGAAGTTTTTCTTAACAGAAACGATCCCACTTATGACCACCTAATCGGCACTCCAATTTTGACACCAACTCTGAAGCAATTGGTTAAGAGACCCTAGCATACAGATATTTATGATGTAGTGGGTCTTTTTTTCAAAGCATTTTAACAATCAAGATGAGCATATACTCATTCTGGGATTCCTGTTGAGCATTAAATTGCCTTTTAATTAAGTGAAAAATCAAGTGAATCTGGTCTTAGAGAAAAACTACTTGTCACCTGAAAAGAGATTCAAAGCTGGAAAAAAAAACAAGTATACATTGGAATAATTTGTTGTCCACTGACAGTTTTCCTTGGCAGAGCCCAGACAGAACTATCATGGCCATAAAACGAAAATTGAAATAGAAATCTTTATTCTCATCAACTATAAAATGTTCTCTTGTTCTTTTATTTTCCAGAAAAATACCTTCTAAGAACTCTTTTATAAGTTCCTCAATATTAGTAATAATAGTATCATTGCATGTGTCCTCATGTGAGAAAATATGGGATACTGCAACAGTGCTGAAACTGTAGCATCTATTAAAAAGAATAAAAGTAGTTAATTTACCATCTAGTGTAAACAAATCACACCACCTAAGATGCTATCACCCAATAGGCCAGTGAAATATTTTCCCTAAGTGATTTCTAGTTAATCAGTTTCTCTTCTTTTTCCTCCTTTTTTTTTTCTTCAGTTTTTCTAATCATTTCCCTCCCTACTCGCTAACATCTGTACCTGAATATGAGTAAGTGGGTAACTGAAACTTTTCAGCTTAGCAGATTTTATTAGCAAAATGGTTAGCACCATCATTTGTGATTTTTCTCTCAACATCTAACAACAAACCTCAGTAGCCAAGTTCTGCTAGCCAGGGACACAATTAGTAGAGACCCCCTCAGTACTCAATAACTCAAACACCACCTGTGTAGAAAGTCTTTCTTTCACTTCTTGGGTTAAAGCTATGATCAAAATGGGGCATGGAGAGGCCGACCTGGTGACGTAGCAGTGAAGTTCGCACGTTCCGCTTCGGCAGCCTGGGGTTCATCAGTTTGGATCCTGGGTTGGGACCTACGCACCACTTATCAAGCCATGCTGTGGCAGGTGTCCCACATATGAAATAGGGCACGGACGTTAGCTGAGGGCCAGTCTTCCTCAGCAAAAAGAGGGGGATCGGCAGCAGATAAAGAACTGAATGAAGGACTTATGTAAGAACTTGATATCTTCTGGAATTGTGTGAAAGAGGCAGTTGAGTAGTCATCATTTTGAACAGAAGTTGCTTTTTAACATTGAAAAAAATGTCTTTTAAGAAGTAGTGATCAAAGGATCAGGAATATTTTTATACTATATACCTATCATTGCTTAAGATATATTCCAAATAATGATACTAAAGTGACTATTTCCTTTGTATTTACAAATTAAAACACTTTCTATCTTTATCAGTTTGAATTTCAGTATTTCCAACAGTTGGCCACATAAGTATTTCTAAAAGCCCAAAAAGAAAACAGTAACAAGTAGTGGTCATTAATACTAGTCCCATTCTGTAGAATCCATGTTATATATGCTGTTTAGACCCCTTAGGGCAGATCCCCGAGGGATCCGTCGAGGGGCTTCCCTGATATCTTGTGTAGACTTTGACGTCTATCTGCATTTTGCTGAGGAAATGCTTTTTGGTTCTCATCGGAATCACAGGAGTGAAAGAAAGTACCCTAGACAATTTTTCTACCTCTCATTAGAGAGAAAAAGTGACCACACTTCTCTCTTTTATTATGCATAAATTAAAACCAATTTTATTCAAACTTTATTTTATAAAGTAGCACTTAGAGAACAAATTTCTGGGAAGGAAAAGATACATAGACAAGTGGTGAAAATTCAGAGTACCAGTAAAGATCCCAGTGAAAGCTACCTTGTCTTTATTATCCAGAGAAGTGTTACGTTACATTCTGTGGTTGATCATCAAACAAGAGTGGAATAAACAGCATTCTTCACTGTTTCATCACTGGTATGCGCCTTGCTCAAAATGTATTAAAAGGGAATATTTTCATCATACTATTACTGGATAATTCAATTAGGCCAATGTTCTGTGGATGTGGAATAATGTAATTTACTATGTTGAATGATTAGCCAATCAGATTTCTCTCATTTTCTAAGGCAATGGATTGACTAAAATGTGACCATAAACAAAATAGATTTTATTAGGCATAATCTACTTTATAAACAAATGAAATTAATTCTTCGCCTGACCTAAAGCTTTGAAAATGAAAGACCAAAATTGAACACATGCTTCCAATTTTGATTCTGTTACTAAGATGACACTTAATATAAAAGTTACAATTTAACTTCCCCTCAAGTATTCCATACTTGAGACTAAATGACTCTTAGAAATATGTTCATCAACAGATGGGAGCCACTTATGGCCTCATAAACTCCAAAGCAAGTGAAATTATCTCAGCAAAATAGAAAGATTACAAGAAAGCCTCATCTGGTTATCTCAGAGATGATTAATGCACTGCATATTGGTTCAATGGTGCAATGAAGATTGACAGATAATCACCCTTCTTCATATAGAGAAATACCGAAGAGAAAAATGCTAGTGATGTATGTTTTTAATCAATCAATAAGCAATTTCAACATGTGCCCTGTGTTTAGAGCTGTGCTAAGTGAGATGGAGGATGTGGAAGAAAGTGCCAACATGGAGCTGTTTGAAAGAGATTTTCTATCTTGAAAGAGAAGACTAACGTACCTTAAATACTGCACAGAATAACAGAGAAGTGGTATTACTTGCTTCCTTGTTAACGACACAGTATAGATAGTGTGGGAGTTTGGAGAAGTCAACAATCAATGAAAAGCAGCCAGGGAAGGATCATGGAGGACTATGAAAACCGAAACTATTCAGATTTGATTCAGCAGGAAATAGAATGTGCAGGTACTGAAAATTTTGGAGTTGAGAAATGACCTCAGGAAGATTAGTGTGGAATTTTCCTAAAACCTGTATTTTCCTTTTCGTTCCATCTCTACTGGTACCAGCCACCAGTCTGTCTCCAAGTTACTCTGACTGACTCGTACTTCTTCTCTTACCAGCCCCAGTCCATGATCCACCTGGCCATGAGACTGAGCTTTATGGATCTCAACCACATCGTGCTATCCCCCTGTCTAAAACCTCCAATGGCTTATATTGCCCCCCTGATAAAATGCAAAGTCCTTCGCGTGATCTCCACGATCTGATATTCCTGCAAGATGTGGTCCTGCCCTCCTTTTTTATTTCATCTTGTGTCACTGGGCCCTTCTCACTCATGTGACAGCCACAGCCTTCCCTCTGTCCTTCCACCCCGCCCAGCTCATTCCCACATGACGGCCCTTTGCACTTGCTACCCCTAGCTGAAATGCTCTGCTCCCAGATCTTGCTTTCCTTCTTGTCGTTCGGATCTCAGCTCAAGCAGCTTCTCCACAGATGGATCTTACCTGGATATCTGTTTAATGTAGTCTCTCCCACTCTCATCCTTCTGCTAACACTCTATCACATCAGTCTGTTCTAGTGTTTACATCACAGTCATCGCTATCAAAATTGTTTTGTTCATTCATTTGTTTGCTTGTTCATTGTCAACCTTCACCCACAAGAACCTGAGTACCATGAGAACAGGACCCCCATCAGAGATGTTTGCCCCTCTAACCCCTATACCATTAAATAGTGCACATATTAGATGCTCAATAAATACTTCTCGAATAAATGCATTGCTTAATTAATTCTGCTGTCAGGCTATGACAATAGTCTGGGCATGAAAAAAAAGTGTCTAAGTGGTATATTGATAGTGGGAATGAACAGCTTGGAGGAAAGAGGAATAGAGTTTTGTGTCTGAACAGGGGAAATGAATGAACAATCTAAGACAAGGATTAACACAAGGTCCCTAGAGTCACTGCAGAAGAGTGACACTCTTGGCAGAGATGCAAAAGTTGTGGTTAGAAGCCATTTAATGAGTATATACCACATATTGGGCATTATGTATTTATTCTCTTTATTTTTCACAACTCTGTTAGGTAGCCATCATTATCTCTGTTTTATAGGTAGGAGGTTGGGTCAACTACCCCAAGCTGTTTAGTTAGGTATCCTGTTCCAGTGAGTGAGTTTGATTTGGTAGAAAAGTACTGATTTAAGGTCACTTGACAGTTGCAAGTAAAGCATGAAGTCTGGTCTTCAGAACTACCTCCCTCCCATTTCACAAGTTGTTGGGCTGCAGTAGGTGTGGAATATGTGTCTCACAACCTACCTTGGCACACAGCGGTTCTTTTCCAAATTAGTCTGGGCACATGTAGACTGCCAAGGTTGTCTTCCTCATTCCGCAACCGTGCAGGGCTGGGGTCCAGGAATACGTTGAAGACACTGAGCAGAAAAGTGACTGGAGGAAGGTAGGAGATGAGATTAGTAGAGCAGGATGATACCAGTTACCTTGGAGACGACCACCTGAACGGTGATACAGCCCCCGAGAAACTAACCAAAATGCAGGACACAAACATTTTTTGCTTCCGTCTTTTTGGCTACTCATCTGATAAGTTACTACCTAGAACATGGGAACTAGATTTTGCTAAAAATGAGTTTCATACTAGGGGCCCAGAGAGACAATCCTGCTGATGAGTCTGGGGAGTTAGGAGATGCTGTGACTGAACACTCAGGTGTCCTCTTAATCGTGGCAGGAAATAGATGGTTTTCCTCAATGTATAAATCCCCATGGAAATGACATCACAGAGCTGGTGTCTCAGTGATAAAAAGCCATGGGGACCAGGATCACTGGTCACTGGGATGTTATCTGGGACTGAAAGATGTCTTCAACGTCCCTGCTTTCATCTCGGATCCAGGCACACAGCTCACAAGTGCTCACACATTATTGTTTTTTCCCAGATTTGCAGCCACTAAAATGCCAAGATATAAAACATGTTTTTCTTGAAAAGGCCACCATGGATGGAGTGAAGACGTCATCACTCCATAGCTACTAAGTCTGGATGTATGTGTTTCTAATGGGAGCATAGAGGCAGAAGAGGAAATAAAGACACCGTGCGGATAAGGAGCTTTGTTCTAAGGCTGGCATAAAAGCTGAGCAGATGATCACAAGCCCTGTTTGGCAAGAGACCCAAAGTCTGGGCAGCACTAGCTTACATCATGGTTTTCTAGAAGCAAGAGCCCAGTACCCACTTGGCCATGCTAAGCATTTGGGGTTGTTCAGCAGAGCAGCAGTTCCTGGTACCCAACATATAGAATTCAAATTGGAGGAGAGAAGCAACCACAGGGTGGGTGATGCCCACTGTCCGCTCTAACTAGAGTTGACTCAGGCACATTTGGCCACCTCAACGTAGCCCTGTGCAGAGGACAGTAGGCACTTGGATCGAATAGCAAGGAAGCCCTCTTCTAATCACAGATGTGATGGCACTGAGAACCCTGTGAGTAAACGTGTGTTATACAAGAGAAACACAAGGTTTGGAGCCAGAATTTTAATCCCAGCTCTAGCAGTTGCCAGTTATAAGACACTGAGCAAGTTTAATGGAAACAGGATTATGAGCCCCTGACAGAGCTGGAGTGAGGGTTAATTTGTACAGCACCTGGCACAAGTGAAGCACTCTGTCACTACTGATCCCAAACCCACTGTCACCATTCATTCTCTCCCAGCAGCCTTGGTCCAGGAGCTTTCCTTTAACTGAAGGAGACTGGAGCCCTGGCAAGGGCCAAGATAGGCAAACCAAACTTCGCTGCCAATTAGTATAAATGCATCCCTCCTCGCTCGGGAGGGAGCATGCACTGGACCTGAGATTCTCAATATATAAGTCACGAGTCACAAGTGAGGCAAGAGGGTCTTCCCATTGGTCTGGGAACTAGTCCAGAAGCACTAATCTTTTCTTTGGTTTTCATGGGTGAATGGCACTCAAATCCATCCACTTCCATCTTGGTATAGTATTGGCTATAGGCTAGTTACTAGTGGCCTACCATTATAGGAGGCCCTAAGAAAATCCCCATATGGAGCCTGAGACTTCCTTCCCCCTGCTGTGGACAGTTTTCCTTTGTGTGCGGAGTAGATGGAATTAATAAGCTATGATATTATCTCTGAGTAAGGTATGCCCAGATGTGTTTGTACCGTCCAAGGAGCAGAGTACAGAACTGTAGTCAGGAGGGAGGGTGACGATGCCGTGTCTGAAGGACCTTTAGAGAATTATGCTTGCTTGCCTTATGATGTCTGTGTCTCTATATATAGACTAGGTAGAATCCTGTCCATCAGTGTCTCTATATAAGACAATTGTGGTAGATGTCAACACCAGCCCTGCCAGTGTCACTGCTGCTCTCGCAGTTGACATTGCTGTTCCCAGGGCTCAAGTAGATTGGGACTAGTAGGTAAGGGGTGGGGGAAGGCACAGGAAGGGTTGGGCCGCCTCCAGTCCCCCTCGCCTCCACCAGTTGCACAGTTGCACTTACCTAGGCTGGGCTGCAGGTGGCAGGCACCCCTCTGTGACCCTCCCAAGTCCAGCGGGAGCTCAATCTATTCCAGCTCTGGGGAATGAGGTTGTACAGACACTGAAGACTCTCACCTCAGGATAACAGATCAGGACCAGTGCAGCTCACACCTGGCCTTGCAAAGAAAGGGGGACCAAAAGGAGAGACCATGCCCCTGGTCATAGAGGCTTCTTAGTAGCCATTTCAATGACATCTTAAATCCAGTACCATCATCTTCAGGAGAAACAACCTATTTTGGAAACCAAAAAAAAAGCTTTAGGGGCCGGCTCTGTGGCTGAGTGGTTAAGTTTGCACGCTCCGCTGCAGCGGCCCAGGGTTCGGATCCTGTGCGCGGACATGGCACCACTCATCAGGCCACGTTGAGGCGGCGTCCCACATCCCACAACTAGAAGGACCTGCAACTAAGATATACAACTGTGTACAGGGGGAGTTTGGGGAGATAAAGCAGAAAAAGAAAAAAAACGAAAGATTGGCGACACTTGTTAGCCCAGGTGCCAATCCTTAAAAAAAAAAAAAATGAAGGTTGGCAACAGTTGTTAGCCCAGGTGCCAATCTTAAAAAAAAAAAGCTTTAAAATGTATAATTAATAAAATAATATTCTTAAAATAAATGTGATAAAATTTATCTTAATGCATGAATATATAAAACCTTACAAATCTCCATTTGATCATCACTTTGTTTCATTAGAGATTTGTTTGCTCTGACCCCCTCATATGGTAACCCACTCTACTCCTCCTTACCTCTCTTTCTTTCTGCTTTGCTGCTAGCTTATGTCTTACACTCTTCCTTTGCATTCTGTCTCAAACTGAAATCACAAAAAGAAACCCTTCTCAGCGTGGCCTTGGGATCCCCATGCATGATCTGGCCACAGACAGCCCTCTCTTCCTCGTGCAGCGCCCAGGTAACCCATGGTAGCACTGAAGAGTGAGTGGCCTACTCTAGACTGAGAGGGTTGGGCCAGACTTTGGGGAGGCAGCCTTGAGCAAAGCTGAGTTGTCAAACACGCAGGCGAAGTAAGCCCAAGGGGCGTGTGTGTCACTCAAAGGTGCTGACACAGGCAAATCTGATCTGGGGCTGGCAGATGCTTAACCAAATAAGACAAATGGAATGTGTTCCTGCCACTGTCACTGCTGCTCTCATGCTGGCATTACTGTTCCCAGGGCTTAAGTAGCTTGGACTAGTTGGCAATGTGTGGGGAAGAGGCAGGCCCTCAGGTATACGCTGCATCCTGGGATTGGGCTCTCCCCCGTGCTGGACCCCTCAGCCCTACCATTATCTTGACTCAGCTCTTGGGCTCTGCTTCTCTTTATGGCTGCTCTTAATTTTATTTCTTCTTTACCAGTAAGTGACCAAACTTCTCCATATTTTCCAGTCTGGAGTCCAGAGGGGAAATGGACTAATGGATTTAGCTAGTGACTGTCCACACACCTGGGCAGAGGCTATTGCCCCAGGCCCTCTCATTGGCTGCCAGCTGGCCTGTGGATAAGCTGCCCTTAGGGCAGGTGCCCATTCCTAATTGAATTAGTGTCCATCCCTCTCGTTGCTTACATGAACAGGAGCTGTTGCCGTGGTCATTTCAATCTGAGGTTGGGAAGGCGGGCATTCTGGATGACCTGTCCCGTGTAAAGGGAGAATCAGAGAAGAAAGCACAGAGACAAGATGCTTTAACATTTTGGAGAAACCTACTGATGTCAGATTCTGCATTAGGTGCTTTATAACTGCATCTATCTAATTAATGTTCAGAAAGACTCATCTTTCCCTGCCATTTGAGGTGGAGATTTTACATGACTTTGGGTAAGTGGATACAAAGAGGAGGCTTTGGTTGATGTGACTCGAAATTCAGTGTTCTTTATACTCTGCTGATCTAGTCAGCCACTGTGCTCCTGGCCTCACAATAGCCGCCTTCTGTCTTACACTTCCATCTCCATCCTATGACACCCCAACTTCCTCCTCCACTGCTGACCCATGTCTCTGACCCTCCCTGACCCCGTAGTCCACCCCAGTCAGTCTCCAATTCCTTTGTCACCTCATGGACTCATTCCCCTTGCCTAGGAAAATCTCTTGCTTGTTAATCCATGCCCATAACAACAGCCCCTACCCTAAAAAAGAAAAGTGTACACTTAGGCATTCCAACCCAAGGCAGCTGGTCCTTCTTCTCCGCTGTACTCCTGAAAACAAGAGCAAGAACTGCCTAGCAACTGAACTCTAGAACAAGCTGTCAGAGTCAGAGTGCCCTCCATTTCCTCCAGAACCCTCTGAAATAGCCTCACTATTATTGTTGTTCATCTTCAAAGCAAGAGGAGAAGAGGCTGGCTGACAAATACTAATTTTAGAAAACTAAACACCAACCTGGAGATAATAAAGAACCATATTCCAGATCTATTAGATACCTAAAGTTCCAGTAAAATAGCAAAATCCTAGTAGTCAAACATCCACTTATTCTTCTTTCATGCCAAAGGTAATTGACTGGATTTTGTCATTCTCATTCACATTTGACATGTGCAACACAACGCAGGAGATGAAATAGGGAGGACCGAACATTTTGAATGTATTTCACTTTATCAAGTTGCAGCTTCCCATTAAGTTTTGAGTTTCTTTAAAAAGCAAGGTCTTCTGTTAATTAAATCCCCCTAAGTTGGACTTAGAGAACTGTTCCCTGTTCCTAACTTCTCCACTGACTTTACAGAGTGACCTTGGGCAAGATAGACACAAGTCTATCTTTATCTGTAAATTTGAAAACCAAAAAATAGCCTCATTTTCTCAACAAAACTTAGAAGGAAGATCAAATGATAAATCTATAACAGCATATTGAACCCGCTGGGGAGAAGCCTTATCTCCTTGTATACGTTAACGTTCTGTCTGTTGTCAGTTTCTGATGGTCTTGCCAAACCAGAGAGCAGCCCAATTCTCAGTGGAAACTTCCCTGGATCTTCACAGGCTGCATCCTCAGTCCTCATATTTTAAGCTTCTTTGGCTTTAAGGGAAGAAAATGGAAAGGAATTAAATCCAAAATTGAAAGCATTGGCAAATAAAATCATAATTTCAATCCTTGCATCCAAGATGACCATAGAAATTAGCTTGTTGGATCAACTTGAATAGCCTCACTACCAATCTGTTGCTTTGCGTGTATGCAGTTTAAATGATTTGAAGATTGCAGCCTGGAGAGGCTAAAACTCACCAGTTTCTCTCTAACCCGGAGTGTTCATTATTCCCTCCTATTACCTATAATTGTGCTTTCCTTTCTTGTTTTCTTTCTTTGCCTTTGCCTCCACTTCAATTGATTTTTTTCTTTCCCATTCTGTCTCTCAATTGTCTTCATCCTTCTTTCTTCCACTCATCTTTATCTCCATTGAACATACATCATATCCTCTTAACTTTGTGAAGTGTTAGAGAGAGAAGAGGAGGAAGAGATGAAAAAAGCAGAGGAAAACACTATTATTCACCTAGAAAATGGTTGTCACCTAGAGATAATAATTAAATATTTATTGAATAAATCAATAAAGATACATAATATTTATAGAAAATATACTTTGTGCTAAGCACTCTCTACACATATTTCCTATAATTCAGCTACCCTATGAGGTAGATACTACTATTATCCCCATTTTACAGACAAGGAAACCAAAGGTCCTAAATAAAATACGGGGCTGTCCCATGGCCTAGTGGTTAAGTTTGGCACACTCTGCTTCGGCGGCCTGGGTTTGCTTCCGGGGCACAGACCTTCACCACTCGTTGGTGGCCATGTTGTGGCAACAACCCAGATACAAAAAATAGAGGAAGGTTGGCACAGATGTTAGTTCAGGGCAAATCTTCCTCAAGCAAAAAGAGGAAGATTGGCAACAGATGTTAGCTCAAGGAAGATCTTCTTCAGCAAAAAACCAAAAAAAAGAAGAAGAAGAAGAAGAAAAACAAAAAAAAATTTAGGAAAAGAAAAAGAAAATAGGTTAGTCAAGGTTCTCCAGATAGAAAATGATGGAACAGGGACACAAAACCAGGTCCGTATGACTCAAAATCCAGGTTCTCAACTACTGTACTCTCATGACAGGTATGTGCTTGCTGCTTTACTTACATCAATTCATTCAATGGCCATTAAACAGGGAATAGATTGCTTGATATATGATGCAGCTGAAAAAAGTCATAAATGACTAAGACTGAGATTTGAAGTACAGCATTAGCAATAGCTGTGTTACCTTGAGCAAGTTACCTGGACTCTCTGAGCTTCAAGCCCTTTATCTGTAAAATGAACATATCCCATATCCATGTCTCGTCTTGGGTTGATGCACTGATTAAATCAGCTTGCTCCATGCGCCAGCCTTTTATCAAGGCAAACTAAATGAAGAAGAATATTCAAGAGAGAGGAAACACATCACAGAGACAGGAAATGGAAATGATTTTGCATGGTACACACCTTCTCCAAGAAACCCTCCCTGACTTCCAAGCCAGGCTTAAACGCCACTTTTATGCTCTCCTAGCATCACATTCTTCTTGTGTCTATCACCTGCCCTAAGTACGGTAATTCTTGATTTTCTTTTCTGTGTCTCTCTCCCCTACCCTGACCCCGAGGCTGCCCCATAGGAGTGGGGACCAAGTCTGGCTCACTAGCTATACCTCCAACTGCAGCCCAGCGCCTCATACACAGTAAGTGCTCAGGAAATATTTGCTTGATGAGTAACTGAAGATGGAAGAGTGGGAGGTGAGGATGGAGAAGGAGACAGGGACAGATGGCACTGGATGTTAGGACTGATTACTCACACTTTTCCCAGTTGTCCCAGAGTCCTGTTGGAAATGCAGTCACAGTCTTCACTCCTCTCATAACTAAGCAATCAGCTTCTGATGCCCTTGACCTGAGGTTTGAGAGCGGTCGCTGTGGCACAGAGGGATCACGCAGAGATACACTGATCTGTATCCCTAGAAAGGACCAGCTTTCAAGCATCCCATCCACTCCCATCATTACTCTTTCTAATGATTAGAACTTCATGATGGTGTCAAGAAATGTAACTGCACTCATAACTAGATTCAAGGTAAATCAGAAAAGTTTCATTATAAAAGCAATACTATATAATTAAACTAGAAAAATTGTTAAAGCTAAATGATAAGGGAAAAAATCACCATCTAATGACTGATATTATCATCATCAAATTTGTCTGTTAATTGCCCACCAAAGTCTCCCCACAACAGACACAGTCCACAATATTTAGGACACTCTCAGAAATGGCACCATCAGCACAACTTCGTAGTCAGCATGAAAGACACAGAGCTGACGGCAGGCATATTTACCATAAGTGCTGTCTTTCAACTTTGTAAAACCAAGCAATACTTCTTAGCTGGAAGCAAATAAATTCTTCCTGAAAGATGGCCATCATAATGTTGCTTGCTATGTGCCGGGAACTTTTATAAGCATTTTGCTTATATTAACTCATTTGATCTTCACCACCTTTGGGAAAGTGACTGCATTGTCCCCACTTTTCAGATAAAGTAACTGAGTCCTGGCAAGGCGAAGAAGCTTACCCACAGTCACTGCTCAACCAAAGCCCACTGCGCTCTTGGCCATTCCAGTGGTGTCTGTCATTTTCAGGAGAAACTGGAAACCAGACTTGTTCCTACAACTCAAGGTTGGGTCCACACCAAGCCCTGAAGCTGCCAGTGGGGACTGTCACATTCCCACCCTTTTGGATTCTGAATCTCACAAAAGGGCTTCTGGGGGTTTTACACTTCTTCCTACTGCATCTCTGGTCCAGACTGGATTTGTGGAGGTGCCTGACTTCTCTTATACAAGGAGGAAGGCAGAGTCCCAGGCCCTCTAAGGAGCTCAGACAAGAAGAGGAAAGCATTTATTTGCACCCCGAGCCGGTCATTACAGTGTCACTCACAGGCTCCTCTTCCCCGTCATCGCTCTCCCAGTGGTGGACTCCTTCGCATCAGCGCCTAGATCCTCCTCTTTACTCCGCAAGGTACGATGAGAACAGGAAAAGTCTTTGAGCTCAGAAAAAAAAAAAAAACTGGGCTGACGAATTGTCCTTTTTTTCTCAAGTTGTGTGACTTAAACAAATTAATATTTGTGAGGCTCCATTTCTTCATCTGGAAAATGGAAGCGAAAGATTATCGCAGCAATAGGTAGCAGTGTGTGCACTGGCTCTGGCACGTAGCAGGCACTCAGTAAACGGCAGACGTTGTGAGCATTTCTATGCTCTGTCCAGGCAATGCCTGCAAGGCCCATAAATCCAGCTAGCACCTCCACCAGCCAACGCCTCCCAAATCTGTATACCCAGCTTTGGAGTTCTAATATCAACATCCAGATCTCCCGAGGGCGCCTCACAATCAAGATCTGAAATTGAAGGGAGTGAATACCCACACCTACCCCATAGCCTCTCCTACTCCCTGCTACTCCTATTTGCTCTCTGGGAAATGGGAAGCCATTCTTTACGCTTCCTTCGCTCCAGCTCTTCCAGGCTGATCAGTTTCCTAAATTTGCCTCAAATAATTCCCTTTTTATTCATTTTGACCCCATTGTCTCTGTTCCTCTCTGAAGAATCCCTGATGGACAGTCAATCACAGTTGTCTTCTAGATGATCCCCGTCCTCCCAGCCACACCTCCTCACCGCTGCTAGAATGTTCATTCTAAGTCCCTGCCTTATTGGAAACCCTGTCACCTGTGTGGCAAAGTCTAGACTCTATGTGGGCACAAGGCCCTCCTGGAGTGAATCCCAACCCTGACTGCCTCTCCCTCTCATCTGAACCTGGTCCCCAAGTGTCCCTTCAATGGTGGCATATACCGACTTCCCCATCTCCGGCTTGTCCACCTGCAATGTCCCACATCATCCTCTCAGACTCATGTCAGGCATCACCTCCTCTGCAAAACTTGCCCCCAAAAATCTCTTGACAAAAATTAAGTACTCTTTTCTCTGTTTCCCAAATACCCTATGCATCCTTTCATTATGGCAATTATCATATTTTTTGCATAAACTGCTATTTTTATCAATCCAATTGAACTTTTTTATAAAAACAATTTTTTTCAAATTTTTTTTGAAAACAAGTTTTTACCAAAACAATATCAAAACAAAACCGTTATATCAAAACAATTGAACTAGGTTTATAACACTGCACACTGATCTTTAACAAACTTAAAGTACATGGGAGAGATAGTTGCCTAACCAACTAACTATAACAACTAACTAGGGTAAAATAAAAAGTGCTAAGCAGAAGACAACACTCAAACTGAGTCACACTTGTCTTTATTCCCTGCACTCCCATGTGTGCTCTCCCGAGCTCCGATAGTACATTGCTGTGGCCCTTGCCACCATGGTAATAGATTAATTCATTGGGCAATTTTTTGCTTAATATGTATTTTCCATATAAGAATATCATCTCCATGTGGGCAAGGACCACGGTGGTCATGTGCTGCCATCCCCGACATCTAGCACAGCACCTGATGTGTAGGATACGCTCCATGACTTTGAGGGCAAGAGAAGAAGAGCAATTAATTCCAGTGTCGAAGATCAGAGAAGACTTCACAGGAGGCATAGTGACACAGAGGCCTAAAAACCAAGAGGAATGACCTTTCAGTTTTACTCCAGAGTTAATGGATATTCCACAAATTTTTTTCATTAGACTTCTTCGAATACTTCTTTTTTTTCTCTGTAGTTATACATCTTTCAATGGACTTGGCAATAATATCAACTCTTGAAAGATACTTATGGAAAATTATGGCTTTCTGCCATAGTTTACAACTTAGCTGTGGTTAAAAGACTTTCTCCAGTGAGAAAATCAAATAATGTGAGCTGGAAAACAATTACTTTCTGTACGGGTGGTACAGACTAAGTTTTAAAGTTGTTTCAAAGAGAGTGGAATGTCTCGCTGGAGACCTGAGTGGTTTGCATGGAAAAAGCAGGATTTTATATCAGCCTAGGATATTTGGAAAGTGCTGAGAAAGGGGGAGGACATGGGTAGGGGATGCTGAGAGCCTGATGGAAGCAAGCAGAGGACAGGGAACATGTCAAGAGAGGAGCAAAGCACACAGTGACAAGAGGGTTCATGGTGACAGGCCACCAATGCCAGCTAAGGGATCTGTTTCTTTCAACAATGTTTTGTAGTTTTCGGTGTACAGATCTTTCACCTCTTTGGTTAAGTTTATTCCTAGGTATTTTATTCTTTTTGTTGCAATTGTAAATGGGATTGTATTCTTAATTTCTCATTCTGCTGCTTCATTGTTAGTGTATAGAAACGCACCAGATTTTTGTACATTGATTTTGTATCCCGCAACTTGAATGTATTCCTTTATTATTTCTAAAAGTTTTTTAGTGGACTCTTTAGGGTTTTCTAGATATAAAATCATGTCATCTGCAAAGAGTGAGTGACAGTTTCACTTCTTCTTTTCCAATGTGGATCCCTTTTATTTCTTTTTCTTGCCTGATTGCTCTGGCTAGGACTTCCAATACTATATTAAATAAGAGTGGTGACAGTGGGCATCCTTGTCTGGTTCCTGTTCTTAGAGGGATAGCTTTCAGTTTTTCTCCATTGAGAATGATATTTGCTGTGGGTTTGTCATATATGGCCTTTATTATGTTGAGGTATTTTCCTTCTATACCCAATTTATTTAGAGTTTTTATCATAAATGGATGCTGTATCTTGTCAAATGCTTTCTCTGCATCTATTGAGATAATCATGTGATTTTTATTCTTGATTTGTTAATGTGGTGTATCACGTTCATAGATTTGCGGATGTTGAACCATCCCTGCATCCCCAGAATGAAACCCACTTGATCATGATGTATGATTTTTTTAATGTATTGTTGTATTTGATTTGCTAGCATTTTGTTGAGGATTTTTGCATCAATGTTCACCAGTGATATTGGCCTGTAATTTTCTTTTTTTGTGTTGTCCTTGTCTGGTTTTGGAATCAGGATAATGTTTGCTTTGTAGAAGGAGTTAGGAAGCCTCCCCTCCTCTTCAATTTTTTGGAAGAGTTTGACAAGGATAGGTATTAAGTCTTCTTTGAACGTTTGGTAGAATTCACCAGGGAAGCCATCTGGTCCTGGACTTTTATTTTTTGGGAGGTTTTTAATTGCTGTTTCGATCTCCTTACTGGTGATCGGTCTATTCAATTTTTCTACATCTTCTTGGTCCAGTTTTGGAAGGTTGTATGTTTCTAAGAATTTATCCATTTCTTCTAGATTATCCAATTTGTTGGTGTATAGCTTTTCATAGTATTCTCTTATTATCTTTTGTATTTCTGAGGTGTCCATTGTAATCTCTCCTCTTTCGTTTCTGATTTTATTTACTTGAGCCTTCTCTTTTTCTTGGTGAGTCTAGCTAAGGGTTTGTCAATTTTGTTTATCTTTTCAAAGAACCAGCTCTTGGTTTCATTAATTTTTTCTATTGTTTTTTTAATCTCTATTTCGTTTATTTCTGCTCTGATTTTTATTATTTCCTTCCTTCTGCTGATTTTGGGCTTTATTTGTTGTTCTTTTTCCAGTACCTTTAGGTGCACTTTTAGATTGTCTATTTGGGATTTTTCTTCTTTGTTGAGGTAGGCCTGAATTGCTATAAACTTCCCTTGTAGAACCGCTTTTGCTGTATCCGACAGATTTTGGCATGTCGTGTTTTCATTTGTCTCCAGGAATTTTTTTATTTCTTCTTTGATTTCTTCGTTGACCCAATCATTGTTCAGTAGCATTTTGTTCAATCTCCACATTTTTGTAGCTTTTCTGGTTTTCTTTCTGTAGTTGATTTCCAGTTTCATACCTTTGTGTTCAGAAAAGATGCATGGTATTATTTCGATCTTCTTAAATTGATTGAGACTTGTTTTGTGGCCTAATATGTGATCAATCCTGGAGAATGTTCCATGGGCATTTGAAAAGAATATGTATTCTGTGGTTTTTGGATGGAATGTTCTGTATATATCTACTAAGTCCATCTGGTCTAATGTGTCCTTTAAGGTGAGTGTTTCCTTATTGATCTTCTGTTTGGATGATATATCCATTGGTGTAAGTGGAGTGTTAAAGTCCCCTACTATTATTGTGTTACTGTCTATTTCTCCTCTTATGTCTGTTAATAGTTGCTTTATATATTTAGGTGCTCCTATGTTGGGTGCGTAGATATTTACAAGTGTTATATTTTCTTGTTGGATTGTTCCCTTTATCATTATGTAGTGCCCATCTTTGTCTCTTATTACAGTTTTTGATTTAAAGTCTATTTTGTCTGATATAAGTATTGCTACCCCCTCTTTCTTTTCTTTGCCATTTGCATGGAATACCTTTGTCCATCCTTTCACTTTCAGTTTGTGAGTGTCTGTAGGTCTGAAGTGTGTCTCTTGTATGCAGCATATACATGGATCTTGTTTTTTTATCCAGTTGGCCACCCTATGGCATTTGATTGGAGTATTTAGTCCATTGACATTTAAAGTAGCTATTGATAAATATGTATTTATTGCCATTTTGTCACTTTTTCTTTTTTGGGGGGTGTTTTAGTAGTTCTTCTCAGTTCCTTTCTTTTTCTCTTGCTGTCTTCACTTGTGGTTTGATGGCTATCTTCAGTAATATGTTTGATTTCTTTTGTCTTACTTTTTTTCCTGCTTGTTACAGGTTTCTGGTTTGTGGTTACCATGAGGATCCTATTTAATATACTATGCATATAACAGTCTACATTGAGTAGATAGACTCTTTAGCTTGACCTCTTTCTAAAAGCTCTACTTTTTCACTCCCCTCCTCCCACATTATATGTTTTTCTCATCATATATAGTCTTTTGTTTAGTGTGTGTATATCCATTACCCTCTTATCATTGAAATAGGTAATTTTAGTACATTTGTCTTTTAACCTTCATATTACCTTCACAGGTAGTTGATCTGCTGCCTTTACTATACTTTTACCTTACAAGTGATTTTATTGCCTGTTTTTTCTTGTTGTTGTTTTGGGGTTTTTTGATAATTTTTTTTCTCTTATCTCTATTTGTGGTCATTACTTTCCCACTTAAATAAGTCCCTTCAGCATTTCTTGTAGAACTGGTTTCTTAGTGATAAACTCCTTTAATTTTGGCTTGTCTGGGAAGCTCTTTATCTCTCCTTCCATTCTGAATGACAGCCTTGATGGATAGAGGTTTTTTCCTTTTAGCACTTCAAATATGTCGTGCCATTCTCTTCTCGCCTGTAGGGTCTCCGCTGAGAAGTCTGCTGACAGCCTGATGGGCTTCCCTTTATATGTCACTTGTGGCCTTTCTCTTGCTGCTTTTAGGATTCTCTCTTTGTCTTTAATTTTAGACATTTTGATTATAATATGTCTTGGTGTGGGCCTCTTTGGGCTTCTCTTGTTTGGAGCTCTCTGTGCTTCCTGAACTTGGACGTCTGTTTCCTTCCTCAGGTGAGGAAAATTTTCCTCTATTATTTTGACAAATAAATTTTCTGCCCCTTTGTCTCTCTCTTCTCCTTCTGGGACCCCTATAATCCGAATGTTAGCACGCTTGATATTGTCCCAGAGTTCCCTTACACTGTTCTCATTCTGTCTAATTCTTTTTTCTCTTTTCTGTTCTGCTTGGGTGATTTCCTCTAGTCTTTCATCTAGCTCACTGATCCGATCTTCTGCTTCCTCTACTCTTCTATTGAGTCCCTCTAGTGAATTTCTCATTTCAAGTATTGTATTCTTCACTTCTGATTGGTTCTTTTTTATATCTTCCAATTCTTTGCTGATGTGCTCACTGTGTTCATCCATTCTTCTCTGCATATCTGTAAGCATTCTCATTATATTTTGTTTGAATTCCTTGTCAAGGAGGTTGCTAGTTTCTGTTTCCCTTAGTTCTTTTTCTGGTGTTTTGTAGTGTTCCCTTGCTTGGAAAGTATTCCTTTACCTCCTCATTATGCCTCTTTCTCTGTGCTATTTTCTTTGTACTAGGTGAGTTGGCTATGTCTCCTGATCTTGGAGAAGTGGCCTTATGTATGAGATGCCTTATGAGGCACAGCAGTATGCTTCCCTCTCGTCACCAGACCATAAGAACCAGGAGTGACCCCTTTGTGGGCTACTTGTGTTCTTCTGCTGTGGCAGGGTTGCTCCCACTGCAGGTACCCAGGGAGTGTGATCTTTCCTTCCCTGGCCAGCTGGTTGTAAATCCGGTTTGGAGGGGCCTCAGCACTGTTGGCTACAAAGTCTATTAGCACACTCTTATTGCAAGTGTCCTCTTAATTGGGTTGGTACCCAGTGTAGCTGGTTGCTAGGCTCAGGGGCATACAGTTGTGATAGGCCTGAGGCCAACAAGGCTGATGTCAGTTCTCTTAGGAGTGCAGCTGAGTGGCGCTAGCCCTCGGCATGGAGGCACTCAGTTGTTTCAGGCTTTGGAAGGTGGGGCTGATCCTTTTTGTGGCTATTTGTGAAGCACAAGTCTTCTGCCACTGATAAGCGTCACCCCTCTTTGGACCACATGCACTGTCAACACAGTCCTGGTCTGTGCACACTTCTCAACCCCCTGGAGCGTACCCCACCGCGACACTGCAGAGGCCCCCACCTCTGCCCCAATGCCCCCAACAGTTCACCTTGTCCTCATGCAAGCCCTGCCCCACAGAGGCAGACACCCTTGCCTGCCTGTAGAGGATCAAGGCATTCAGTCAATGCAGGCTGAAAAGTAGCCTGAGGGCTTGCTGTTAGGTGTGGCCAGTCCCTAGGGCGGGTTGCCTGCCCTGGCTGAACTGGATTAAATCTGTGCTCTAGTGGGTGTGGCAGACCCCTGGGCTAACAGCCCAAGGGACGCACCTCAATGGCCCCCACCAGTGTCGGTATCAGCACGCCTGGACCAGCTCAGGACAATGGCCCCCACCAATGTCTCAGTCTCAGGAGAGGATCCTCCTCTCACCAAGATGTCCCCAGAGCCCACCAGGTGAGTCTCGTTTCACCAAAGGACAGTCAACCTTCTCTCTGGTGATTTTAGGTTGCTGCAATGAGTGAGTTTGTGCGTGGGCCCTTTAAGACCCGGATCTTTTCGGCTTTCGGCTGATAGCTTTTCTGGGGTGTCCTCGCTGCAGTTAATAGCCAGCAAAGCCAGATAGTAAGACCCCCATCTCAGTTGGGCTGAGTCCGAAGGATGGTTATAGCAGTGTTGCCCCCGCTCCGGACCTCACTCCTCCAGGGAGGGCTGCGTACCTTAGGTTGGCTCCCGCCTGGCCAGCTGAGAAGCTCCGCTACTCCCAAAGGTGCCTTTTTTCCTCTCTGGCCGGAGTTACTGCCTCTTCTGCTTTCGTCAGGACTGTCCCTTGTTGTGGGGGTTCTTTTTATCCAGTTTTCAATCCAGGGTGATTCTTCCTAAAGTTGTTGTAACCTGGTTGTGTTCGTGGGAGGAGGCGAGTTCAACGTCTGCTCACAGCGCCATCTTGACGAGAACTCCCCAGCCAAGGGATCTGGACTTTAGTTTGTATATAGTTGAGCCAGTCCCAAATTTTAAGGGATGAAAAGTAAAATGTTTTAGGAAGACTAATTTGGTAATAATTTTCAGGGATACTAATTAGGAGGATACTAAAGAATATCCAATTAAGAGAGAAGAAGTAAAAAAGAAAAGATTTCTTAAAAAGACATTATGAGATGCAAATTAACCAATTTACTTTCTGATTGTTAAGGCATCTCTCTGATTTTGTGAGTGGGTGACCAGAATGTAATAGAACCATTTCAGAAATAGAAAAGTGTGGGAGGAGCCACTTTTGGGAGGAATGGGATAAGTTTGGCTTTATATACCTTTTGCTTTGGGAACAATCAGAACAGAGGAAGATGTAAGGGTTTACTCTTTTTTTAATTGTTGTTGTTGTTGTTATCACTATGATGATGGTGGTGGAACTTCATTGGTTTAAGCTTCAAATTTAAAATACCATTAACCTCAATTTTAGTCATCCAAGCCCCTCAGTCATGCCTGAAGGAAATGGGGTGGGGGTGGGAGGAGGGAGCGTGTCATCACATCCTATTAATAGTTTTTATAAGGTGAGTGATGATGAAGTGGTTGCTGGGAGGAGATCTAGTGGCCATCCAACAAGAAGCCTCATGAGGTGTCATTACTTAGAATTAACCCTTTGCCCATATCTTGATTTGGTCAGAGCTGAGGAAACTGACAAGTACTAATTAAACTAATGGGAGTTTAAAGTCTAACTTATGAGCAATGAACCTTTCCCTCATGCAGTGGTCTCCCTAGCCAAACTAGTCATTAGGAAGTGGCCTGGGGAACATGGACTTCCAGTGAAGGGAGGTGGACAAATGTGAGTGTATTTCATCTGGTCCATGTGAGGGCTGATGACATCCTTGCCTACTCCACAGTATTTGTCTCTGCTGACTGAAAAATTCACATCCACCATATTTGGTGTCTTTCTGTCCTTGGTGGTATGAGATGAATTCTCATTTTTCTTCACTTTCCTTTTCTATGCTTTAGTTCAGTGGTTCACAAATAGCATTACTGCCTATGGAGGGCCCAGAGAGCTTGTTTAAATTAGAGTCAGGAACCCCAACCCCCGAGATTCTGTGTAGACATGTCCACTGTGAGGCCTAGGCATCCAGATTTCTGGCAAGCCTCCAGGGGTTCCGAGGCAGCAGTGAGTGACTTTGAACCAATCTGATTTGGCAGGCAGATAAGGCTCCGAGCCCGCCATACCTACTTTAGCACGAGCAGCTCTACTTTGTGCCTATTTTATTTGTTTTCTCTCCTGCCAAAGATTTGTTTGAATACAGATTTTCAGCTTCTTAACAAGAACTGGTAGACTATTTATCTAAGTTAACCTTCACCTTTTGATTAACACTGTTTTTCTTTGACAAGGTCATAAAACAATTCTTTGGAAACCCATCCTTAAGTTATAATCACATGTTCTCATTCAGCAATTATTTATGGATCATCTCTGTGTGCCGGGCTCTGTGCTAGGTACCAGAGATCAAACAGAGAACAAGAAAGATAAGGCGTCTGCAGTCATAGTCTAGTGCAAGAGACGGGGAATGGGCAAAAAAAGACAATGTGGAAGTCAATAAAATCATTCCACATTGTGATAAGTGCTATGAGGAAAATAAGCAGGGGTCTGTGGGAGAGACTCTCCGAGGGGACCATAATTTAGACAAGGCAGACAGGGACCAGAGGTGACTTTCTAAGAGCTAAAAGAAGAAGAACCAGGCCTGTTGGATGCTAAGAGCTTAGATAACATGATGAAAAGTGGCCAAAGAATTGCAAAACTGGAACTACTAATGAGCTGGAGGGTTAGATGATGGTGGTCGCAGAGACGGTGATGGCCGTGCAGGCTCCAGCAATGCAAAGGTCTATGCGAAATAGAGAACACGTCTGTTAAAGGTGAGGTGGTCAAGGAAACGAGAGTTTATTGGGTGTCAGAGTCACTACACATAATGACAAGAGTGGGGATGGAGAAGCAAAGTCAGAGCTAGGAGCTAAGTCTTCAGTGCATAGAGCGGAAAGATTAGTAGTAAAGGCAGATGACCACGTGAGGGGGAGGAAGGGAGCTCAGCAGGACACTTGGGCTTCACAGAAGCAGGAGGCTTTGCTGGGGGAAGTGTCCTGGAAGCAGCAGTGGAAGTAGCATCCTGTCTTCTGAGCTGAGAGACAAGCAGTTCGAGGAAGTGAACTTTCATCTACTTGAGAAAGTGCAAGGGAAGCGGAGTCTTGGGGGCCAGCCAGGTTTCATTTAGAGAAAGTCATGGGAAACAAACATTCCAGAAGTCCCTGAAGATTAAAGGGGAATTTGATGACCACAAGCAAAAGTTCCAGAGGGCACAGGAGAAAGCACTTTTTGTTTTTGTTAGTGGGGTGGGGAGAGAACTAATTAGGGCATATGTAGAGACACACAAATTACAGTCTGCCTAGTAGTGGACAACCGGGGAACCTTGAAAGTCACTAGGTCACTGGAGCAAAATACCATTACTCCTGCTACTATTAAAACAATAATAATAGCAATTATTATTTATAGTTGTAGTAATAGAAGAAGTAATAGTAGAAATATAGTGGCAGTTTTATTTCAAACCTGTGTGAAGTACTTCCCATGCTGTCTACCAATAACTCCGTAATCTTTCAAATCTCAAGTCAAATTTTATATTATCTGTGAAAACTTTCTGGATGACAAGTCATTGATCAGAGTAAAGGGAGATTCAGAGCTTTGAAGTCATCCTGGCAGTCTCTGAGAAGACAGCAGACAAGAGCTTTTAGAGTTGAAACCCCAAAGAGATGGCTCAACAGTATGGAGGATTTGGGCAGCGGTTTTATGGGGCTGCACAAGCTGGTGTTGCTCATATAATCTTGCCCTAGAAAGAGGCACCCTCCTTAAAGCTCAGCTAGTAAAAGGACCATGATGCCTGGAGTGGCTCCCATCCACCATGCTTCGTTCCTCTGCTCTTTTGCTCAACTTGGTAGAAAATTCCTAATCAATCTTGAAGACCTAATTCCATTCATTCATTCATTCACTCATTCAGCAAATATCTGAGAGCAATTACTATAGGCTATAGACCATTCTAGATACAGGGTACAATGATAAATATAACTATATCTTTTTCTATATCTACATCTATATCTATATTATCTGTCTCTCCACATAGACTCATCTCCTCTAGGAAACTTTCCTCACCATTCCCTCCAACTCTAGGCTGGTGGCCCCATGTATTACTCCTGCAGCTCATCATTTATTCATTAATTTTTCCAATAACATGCTGATATGTATATGTATATGTATGTATATATATGAATATCTCCAGTCCAATATTCTCCTTAACCGTCCTTTTCAAGTCTAAGTGAGATCATGTTACTTCTCTGCTCAGAACCCTGCAAAGGCTCCCCAGTTCACCTAGAGTAAATCTAAAGTCGTTACAATTTTTGTCCTATCGGAGGATGCCACCTTGTAAATCCTGTTTTCCGTGTCTTCCTTTACCCAGTCACTGTGAGAGTTGTAGGAAGGATGTGGTCAGATGAAGAGTAAAGGTAGATGGGCTGATTGATCCCGCTGACTAGAGAACTAAATTCTCATTCTACTTTTGTTGCAATTTTATATATCAGGACATCTAGTAGACTTTTCTGGATTCCTTAGTCATTCTTCGCTTGGGAAAGAGAGAAGTTCTCATACATGGATGAAAAATTGTATGCTAGTATGATTACAGTCATTAAATTATTCTAATAAATGAACTTAGAAAAGCAAAACATTTTCCAAGGGAAAAAAATATATCACTTTTTGCAAGTGCTTGAAAAACAGAAGCGATCATCAGGATTTTATAATCAGCCTTGCTACGATTTTAAGTTGTAATTTATGACTTTGAACTGTTCTGTGCTTCACAAAATTGTCCCACAAACAACAACAAAATTTTAATCAGAAAAAAGTTACATTTTGTATTTACATTCAGGTACAATAACTAGATCAGTGCTTGAAGGTAACATACTCCTTAATAGCTCAGGATAACTGACCTACAGAACGATGGAGTTACATTCTATTGCATTACAGGCGAAACTAAGATGAAAATTCAGGGCCCTTTCTTTCCGTCTTATGGACACTTCTTTTTTTGTAGTTTGAAAGGTTATATAATTGATAACCATAGATGCAAAGATAGTACAAAGACAATAACAAACTTACTATGATCATAGATTCAAATTAACAACTAGTAGTTTTATCCCAATAATGTCCAGATGATTTCGCATGAGAAAATCTATTAATGTAATTAATGTAACATTAAATGAATAATAACATAGAAGTAACCAAAATATATATAATATAAAATATGAAACTGGTTCAAAATGATGCATAGATACCATTTTTCATGGTAATGTTTTCTGGGAAGAAGCTTACTAGAAATGTATATTCAGCATGCTTTGCTAAACTTTTCTGGCAGCTTATATGAAATGTGCTCTCCTCTGTAGTATTTTGAAACAAAATATGTTAAGTTCCTTACCTGGTATATCCATGTTTGTGAATGTGCTGTCAACATTTCTCCTTTTCTATTTTGACAGAACACCAAGTTCCACCTACCTGAGGATCCCAAGGGAAAAAAAGAAAATCTAAACTCTGAGAGGCCTACTAGGGTCTTGACAGAGACCAGACACTCACAAAGAGAGGATCAATCTTTGGGTAAGACCACAGGGTTGCCAACAACTAAGTTGGCTGAAAAACGTCAGAGAACTAAGACCCTTTTCAAGAAGTTCAATGAAATGAATTGGCCATTGGACATTCGCCCTTTAAACAAAACTTTAGTCCAAGACAACAAATGGAAGAAAACTGATGAGACCCAAGAGAAACGCAGGTCTTTCCTTCAGGAGTTTTGCAAGAAATACGGTGGAGTGAGTCGTCCTCAGTCACATCTTTTTCATATGGTATCCAGGATCTATGTGGAAGATAAACACAAAATCTTATATTGTGAAGTACCCAAAGCTGGCTGTTCCAACTGGAAAAGAATTCTGATGGTACTAAATGGATTGGCTCCCTCTACATACAACATCTCCCATGATGCTGTTCACTATGGGAAGCATTTGAAAAAGCTAGATGGCTTTGACTTAAAAGGGATATATACTCGTTTGAATACCTACACCAAAGCTGTGTTTGTTCGTGATCCCATGGAAAGATTAGTGTCAGCATTTAGGGACAAATTTGAACACCCCAATAGTTATTACCATCCAGTATTTGGGAAGGCAATTATAAAGAAATATAGACCAAATGCCTGTGAAGAAGCATTGAATAATGGATCTGGAGTCCAATTCAAAGAATTCATCCACTATTTGCTGGATTCCCACCGTCCAGTAGGAATGGACATTCACTGGGAAAAGGTCAGCAAACTCTGCTATCCATGTTTGATCAACTATGATTTTGTAGGGAAATTTGAAACTTTGGAAGAAGATGCCAATTACTTTTTACAGCTGATTGGTGCTCCAAAAGAGCTGAAATTTCCAAACTTTAAGGATAGGCACTCTTCCGATGAAAGAACCAATGCTCAGGTCGTGAGACAATATTTAAAGGATCTGACGAGAACTGAGAGACAGTTAATCTATGACTTTTATTACTTGGACTATTTGATGTTTAATTATACAACTCCGTTTTTGTAGTTTGCATTCATTTTCTAAAACCCTATATTTACTTCATGATTATGGCCTCAAATCAGCTAACTGTAATTTTCCTATAATTCTCTGTATGAGAGAAATTTAACTAAGTGCAGTTGTCTTGATTTAATGAAGATTTTTGCCAAATAGTATGACACCAATTGGCACAAAGTTATAGGAAAATTACCTAACAGAGACATGTAAACAACTTGAGTTGCTCTAAAATGTTTGGAAAAGAGCTGCTTTTGCATTATGAATTATATTATAGAAGCAATAACCTAGCCAGCTGCTACATTCGCTAAAACAGCCTCTTGCAATGGGAGGAGAAGGGATCTAAAATAGCATGAGTATATGTCTGCATCCTGGAATTTGTTGTCTAAAATGCATGGATATATTTTTAGCGGTCTGTGGCATATTAATCAAACATTGGATACTTTTCTGACACCCTGGAAATCGTTTTACCAACTATAGTGATAAATCAATTTTGAAATGATATTTTGGACCTGGGCATTTTGCTTTAGATTGGAAGGCATTATGTGATTTAGAATATGAAAATATAGCAGAAAAACCAGATGAGGCTATGGCTTTTTATATTCAACAGCCAATAAAAAATGCACAACATGCTAAGATCAAAGCAACAGAAGCAACCTTCCTCTTCCAGAAAAACTTAAGGGAATTGATTCTGCTTTCTTTTGAGCCCTCTATGCAGAGACCAAATGAACACCACTGCTAAAGGTCTTCGCTTCTGAAGCAGGCAGTTGAGAAGTTTAACCCTCATCAGATATAAATGTGCTCCTAATTCTGCTTTAATTGGGCAGGGGGGAAATTGTTTCAGGATGGAATAATCATCAAAAACAAAAGTTACCACTCTGAATATAGACCTCAAACAATAGCAAAGTCTTATAAGAATATTATTTGAATCAAAGCATCATGTGCATAGCTTTATATGTGGAATATTCTCTAAGAATAGCTTATTTTCAGTCTAATTATTCAGCTTGGGAATGACTTTTTAAAAACTAAGATACCACTTCAAAGATACATTATGTTCTAGAGAATAAACTTAACAAGAGCCCCTAGAAATGTTTTTTAATAGGCTCATGCATAAACAAATTAAGTATTTTCTTTTTAAGTTTAAATATTCTTTACTAACAGAGTCAAATACCATTGCATTCCAATATTAAATCAAAGTCTTTGGAAAATAGGACCATGTGTCACGCCTATGAAAAGTTGTAATGTATTTTAGAGACTTTTTCCAAGGGACCCTACATTAGAAGACGCATTTGGATAGGAACTTAATTTAATTGGTCGACTGTTACCCTGAGTTAAGCAAACCACTGTTTCAATGCATTTCGTGAACATGGTCCACTTCTTAAACTATCATTTTTTTTTCTTGTCAGTAAATATTCGGCAATGTCTTTCAAAGAAAAGTAGGTATTAATATTGGAATATTAATAGACCAAGATAGTTAGAGCTGTACTTACTGCATTTTGATTTTCCATTTCATGGCTGAGTATCCATGAATTGCTTCTCTCTTGACACACGCCTGCCCCGTCCCAGCTGTGTCTCCCAAGGAGTGGCTCTATACTGGGCTTCAGATCATAAGCATTAAACCCTCGAAACCACCTTTTACTCTTTTTCCACCCCATTTATTCTTGCCTCTAGACCATACACTTAAGCTGTGCTCTCTGTTTTTAAGGAGTTTTACTCTAGAGTAATCTAAATTGTATAATTTAAATTTTGCTATCCCATGTAGAATGGATTCCTCGTCACATAGAGACATTGAAATTATCTTTTTATGGAGAGAGAGAGAGAGAATAGAAAATATGCCAAGAAGCCTGAAATTTTATTCCTAAACTAAGCAAAACTAGTTTTAGATGGTCTCTGCTATAAAAGATAGAGGTAATTTTCTCAAAGTTACTCCTAAAACCATATAAGGAACAAACAAAACAAACTTTCTTTTCATAACTTTGGAAAGAAAAAAATGGAAATAAAGGTCCTCTCTCTCTTATTAGCATTTCTAATGTACTTGAGAGGATGGTGTATATATATATATATATATTATACATATACAATTATATATATATACACACACATATATAATACACAAATCTGTGATTGTTGGTGGCATTGACGGTAGAGAAGAGGGGTGAGAGGAAGAAAATGGTATGCAATGCTCTCTATCAAAGCTGCTCTGTCCCTTTTGCTATGTATGCTCCTTTCCTGACCCTTCCCGCCAAGCCTGATAACCATAGGTGGTCCTTCAGTCATTCTTTTCCTAAACGGACTTTCTGATGCCAGCTGACATCTTGTGTGGTTGTGCATTCCAGAGGCCATGTGTGTTTTTATGAAGGAAGAAGACATTTTCTTTATGCACCTACTCTTCCTTTTAAATGACTTCTTTTCACGTTAAAACCAAAGAAGCCAGGCATCATCCTGGATTCCTTGTGACTTTAAGTACTTCTTCCATTTATCTCCCCTGAATTGTTCTGCTTTGAGACCAGCTTACATTCACCTTTGTCATTTCTGCCTGTGTGTAAACCCCACGTTGTGAGCATCTCTGCTCCTTTGGACAGCCATAATTTCTTGGGTCTAGTCCCCTAATGGCAAGTGACCAAATATAGACTCATCTTCCAGATGTCCAATGTTCCCATTTTAACATTAGCATGCTTTAGGTGTAATTATAAGTTCTCTAATTAAACCCTGAGGATCTTCTTTTCATAGGCAGCAGTAATACACTGGGCAGGCTCCTTCACTCTGTTGTTCTCCTATCTGGAATAACTATTAAGAGCAGCAAGTTGGCAATTAAATTCAAAACCAGTTATTTAACCTGGTAAACTACCTATGGATATGCATTATTGATGTGATTGTGCCCAGAAGCTGCCGCAAAGTTCGATGGAAATCTATGTACAGGAGACCCAACTTTCTGATTTTCTCACATGTGTTTGGAAATGTGGGGCCACTTTCTAAATTCTCCAACTTCATGGTCTATAAAATATTATCTAGCAATTCAAGAATTACTTGGACACCACTGATAACTAGAAAGAGGAAAAAAGACTTTTACACTTTATTCATGAATAATTATTCTTCAAAAAGGTATTATCTTCTAAAGTATATTGTGTTTAGCTGAAGGGAATATATAAGCAAATGCAGAGAATTTTGACAATTAGAGTTCCCTTTGAAAAGATCAGTTGCAGAACTAGTAGAACTTGGAATTAGTCAGTTGGGATGACAATGAACATCTCCCTACTGTGAATTCTCATTTGCCCTCTTCGGGCATCTTTAGGCTCTAGGTCTTGGTGTTATACCACTACCAGACTCTATTCTTAGAATATTATCAACTTAAATATTTACTTTTTTTCTTTCTTGCTTCTTCTTCTTCTTCTTTTTTTTTTTTTTTTTTTTTTTTGCTGAGGAAGATTCACCCTGAGCTAACATATGTTTCCAGTCTTCCTCTTTTGCTCGAGGAAGATTAGCCCTGAGCTAACATCTGTGCCAGTCTTCCTCTATTTTGTATGTGGGTCACCACCACAGTTGGGCTGATAAGAGGTGTAGGTCAGGCTAGGATCTGAACCCACAAACCCAAGCCCCCATAACGGAGCACGGCAAACTTAAACACTATGGCACAGGACCAGCCCCAACTTAAATATTTACTTTTGCTTTCTATTACCTATGTGCAGAACAGCTAAGGGCAAAAAATATGTATTAGCATCTTGAAACTTTTTTGATACGAATATGGATATATAAACACGTGTGTGTGTTTAGCTAGTTAGCTATCTAGCTAGTTAATTATCTCATTTCAAATTAGCTTACCCCTTTATTCCTGCTGAGTTAAACTGACAGATTCAAAGATTTTGTAAGAAATGAGGCTTCCTTCTTCCTCCTTTTTTTCAGTTCCCAGTCAATCATGGGACACAATGTTTTTAAAAGAGAAAAAAGTCCCTGGAACAAATTTAACCTAACAAAAACAAAATATCATTTTGACAAGAAAGTCCAGACAGCTACAGGAGTAGGCAAGGTCAAGGGGAACAGAGTCCAAGAAGGAGGGAATCAACCAATTTTCCACACACAGGCACTCGATGGCTGCTGAAGACCATCAAAGCTCAGCAAGCCAGCCAGAGTGACAGCTCCGTAGCTACCTAAGCGACTAAGCAGTGGTACATGGTCTTTTTTTCCTGAGTCCGCACCCCAGTGTAGTTGTTAGAGAACCCTAAACAGACTCAGGAAGACTATATAGAAAAGAATAGAGGAGCAAGTTGACTTAAACCAACTGAAAAACACCATGAAAAACATCAGGATAAATAAGTGTGCAGCTAGGAGAGGGCAGACTTCTCCCAGGCCCGCGGGACCCTCTACCTGAGGAAGGCCCAGGCTGAGGAGATCAGCACAAGGTGTTGCCTCGCATCAGTTAGTTCTCAGAAGGCCTGCTCAGTCCCTTAGTCCTTTACCAAGAGCATATCCTTCCAGGCATATTCACATCCATTTACGCAATCATTTTTTCCCATTGCTAAGCCTCTGCTCAAGTCTTAACTCTATCTGAAATACTCTCCTCTATCTCTGGACATCTGTTTCATGTTCACTCACCAAGGAATCTCTTTAAATTATTTGATTTGGAGTCTCATCACTTCATGAGCTCTCTGATCAATGGAAAAAGGCAAAATGATTTTCCTCTGATGTCACGTGTGTCAGACTCTTCTCTTACTAACAAAGATGCAGGCATTCCTCGGGCCGGCCCCATGGCCCAGTGGTTAAATTCACGGGCTCCACTTAGGCGCTCCAGGGTTTCGCCAGTTTGGATCCTGGGCGCAGACATGGCACCGCTCGTCAGGCCATGCTGAGGTTGGGTCCCACCTGGCAGAGCCAGAGGCACTCACAACTAGAATATACAACTACGTACTGGGGGGGCTTTGGGGAAAAGAAGAAAAAAAAAGACTGGCAACAGATGTTAGCTCAGGTGCCAATCTTAAAAAAAGAAAAATGCAGGCATTCCTTTCATTAATTTATTTGTTCATTTGCGATATCCCTTTTCATATGAATACAAAATCTCTGGCGTCATTGGAATATGTCTGAGGTCTTCCAAGACGAAAGGTACTGTGTCTGTTTCATTTACTTTGCATCTTTTCTGGCAAAGCACTGCTTGGAAAGAAAGAGTTACTTTAATAAATGTTTTGGACGATGTAGTTTAAATGTTCGACTGAAGCTTCTCTTGGTGTCTAATATGTCTATTTCTGCCTCATCACTTTCAGGCTTCTATAGGATCAGTGGTTCTAAAGAGAAGGTGCTAGGGCAGGGCAATTGCGGGAGGTGAGCTAAGCCATGTGCCTTTCCTATACTAATAGTCACACCTTAACCTAAAGCACAGCTGTGTTCTAAGGTGACATATTTGTTTATTAAGTTCTTGGAGGAAATGTTGAAAAAATGCATGATTCTGGTCAATATGAGAGCCATTTACTGAGCATCTTCTAGGTAACAGACACTGGAAAAATACTTTACATACATTGACTTAATGACATGAAGAGTGTGTCTAATCCTTTTCCAAAAAAAGTAGAAGTTGGGTATTACTCCACCCATCATTTTATGAATGAGAAAACTGAGAGTCAGAGAGGTTTAGTGAATAGTGACAGGGCCAGCTTCCTGCCTGGGTCTCTCTTGCTCCAAAGCTGAGACCACACGACAGCCTATGGGCCACATCTGGCCACAGATATGTTTGGGTTGGCCTACAGTGCATTATATTTCCTATTTAAATTAGTTGCCAACATTTTAAACTTGGAACTCTCTCGTCAATGGTAGGGAATTTCTGTGATCCTGCATCCTACATGCCCACCTGAAAATAGTTGGGCAGAATCGAGGCCAGCCCCTTTAAAGAAGAGATCTCTCGTTGTTCATGCTCTCCATCTAGCCGTCATCCCTCATTTACCTTACCTGGCTGGCCCCGAAGTGTCCCACTTTTCAACCCCTGTTCTGAAGTGTGTGCTCTTTCACCCACTAAGCTTCCAAAGGAAAAGCAATTCCTGAACCTTTTCTTGGACCATATTTGTGTTGTGCAAGCCGTGCGGTTGACATATTCTGGGTTTCCTTATCCTCAATCAAAATGCTACCTGTCCTTTCGTCTTCTACCCAATGGGATCGCCAAACAATATTTCATTGTTTAAGGAAGTCTCTTTTGACCAACAACAAAGTTGTTGGGAGAAATCCAGTACCTCTCTTTGGCATCCTTCTGTCTTAGCCACTGGGCCCCCCTGGCAACAACATTCCTTCCCATCCTCTTCAGCAGAGATGAGTCATTCTCCCATGCCCTTGGAACCTCAATGCCTAGGGACAGAAAGTGGTTCCCACTGACACATCCAGACTGCTATTCCATAACTTTCCTTCAAAAACTCCTCCTGTTTTGAAGGTGTACCTGCCCTTCCTCAACTCCAAAAATTGCCTGTTTCCCAGCTTCTTCTGAGGATTTCCCTATGTGGCTACCTTATTCCTGCTGTTATCCTGGGTGACTTTAGCATTCCCAGCAACATTCTACTATCTTTGCTCCTTACTTCTCTATCCTCCTGCTTCTCCCACTTGAACACTTGGAGAGCTGGAAAAAACAGAAACACAACCACGGGAAGCGATAACCATGACTCATTCCCCAAAAAGCAGAAAACCTGTGACAAACTACATATTACTTTCTTTTATGCATTCATTTCCTCAAAATACTTCCAAAGTTTAGAAAATGTTCTTCAGAAATATTATGAACTCAAATGTACTCAGAATGCTACAGTATCTACTAACTAACTTAAAATGACAATATTATTAGAATGACTATAATTATCCTTAGGAAAAAATAAACCCTGATTTAGTTTATCAGTTCCTCAAAAAATAGTACATGGACTGCCTGTTTCAGAGTTTCCCAAATTTTTGTTAAAAATAGATTCCTGTGCCCCACCCAAGAGGTGCTGAATCAGAATCTCTGAACCCCACTTGAAAATTTTCTTTTTTAACACTCTCCTGGGATGAGTCTTAAATACCGCAAAGTTTGAGCATCATTTATGTGTGTGTGATTGTTTTTAAATCCTGGTCGGTTATAGGTGACAATAAAGTCTGCTGATTTCATTCCATTACTTTGTTGAAAAGTTAAAGACTCTCAGCTCAGAGAAGGGTGGTAGGGTGTTGGTACCAAAGTCTTCCATGGGACTGTGACCAGTACTAAAGCATAATCTTGGCTCTGAGGTCTGCCAACTGCAAGAAGTGGAGCTGAAATGATGAAGTGAGTTATGGGGACAGCGCTGGGCACTGCCCAAACTTTTTGAAAGCTTTCAGGAGGAAATGGGGAAATGGAAACTTTCTCTTTTTGAAACACAGAAGACAAATGTGGACTGAAGGCAATTTTGGCAACTCAACTTCACATTGAACTAAGTAAAGACAGGATGAGTTTCTCCAATAAAAACAAAAAGCCATTTTCAAATTGACCTAAGATGATTGAAAATGGAAAATGTTTGCTATTTGAGTTATTAGTTTGAAAGCAAGTGCCCCAGGAAATATTTTGCAATTTAACTTAAATGGTAAAGATGCACATTTTCTTGGACTTCATTAAGGAATTTGTCTCTCCTTGCCTTTCTATTAGGTTGAACCATATGACATTACCAACATTTGACCATCTCTGATGTACAAACCCAGCCTTTTCTTATGATTCCTGCTGCCTACCCAATTCTGGGCTCATTAGCATTCACTTGGCCTATTAGAAATGGCCTCTGAAAAGAAGCCCTAGCCCTCATCATTCTTCTCTTTTTTCTCTTTCTTTTTCCCTCTTTTTTTTTTCCTTTTTGGTTTTTAATTGTGGTAAAATACATATAACATAAAATTTACTGTCTCAACCATTTTTAAGTGACATTAAGTAGTTCCACATTGTCATGCAACCATCACTATCATCCATTTCCAGAACTCTTTTCATCTTATAAAACTGAAACTCCACACCCATTAAACAATAACTCCCTTTCCCTTTCCCCCAGCCCCTGGCAGCCAGCATTCTACTTTCAGACTCTCTGAATTTGACTACTCTAGGTATCTCATATAAGTGGAATCATACAAGACTTGTCCTTTTGTGACTGCTAATGTCCTCAAGGTTCATCCATGTTGTAGATGTATCGGAATTTCCTTCTTTTCTAAAGGTGAATAACATTCTCTTGTGTGTATAACTCCTCCCTTTAATCCACTCCACACACATTGAAAATAAACTTCCTACAGCATCATTCTGCTCCCAGTTTCTCATTGCCTGGCTTCAGGGCCCCCAACAATATAAAAGTATAACCCTTACTCAATATCTCCAAATAACTGCATCACGCTCATTATCATCCAGCCAAATTGAACTATTACATTGTTTGAAAAGACCCTTGCCTTTCCTGTATTTTGTTCCTTACATTTGCAATACCTGAAGTGTCCATTTCTCCTCTCTAACGATCTCCTCATGTGGGCCCTCCAACATGATACTGCGCCCCCAATCCCCCCACTCCCACCACATCCCCTTCTCTTCTCCCCCACCACCCCTCACTCAGCTCGATTCACCCACTAGGCCTGGGGAATCTCTTCCATTCTCCTTGCTTTAACTCAACCCATAAGCTGATGATTCCAAAATCTCTTTCTCCAGCCCACACCTCTGTCATGGACTTTGACACAGATTTCCTACTTCCTGCTGGACCTCTTCACTTGAATGTCTCATTGGCACTTCCAACTCAACATGACTAAAGTTGAACTCATCGTCTAACCTCTAAACTTGCTTTCTCCTTATTTGATGGCATCACCATCCATCTCCACTGTCTCCTATGTCAGGAACCGAGGAATCAAGCAGACTTCTCTCTGTGCTGGTTCCCCACAGCCATAGGAAAGACCATTAAGTTCATCACCTACATTTTTCTCAAGTTTCGCCTCTCCTCCCATCCATTCTGCTGCTCTCCTGGTTCCAACCCTCACCCTCCCTTGCCTGCAACACTGCAATCAATACTTTCTGTGCTCCCACTCTTGTTCCCCTCAATGCCACCCTCCATACTGCCGCCATTGAAATTACTCTGCAAATTAAACCCAAGCCTGGCATTTCTCCACTTAAAGTTCCTTAGTGGCTCCAATCATCCAATTCTGCTTCCTGACATAGGATCCACTCTACATACCTACACACTTTGAAAATAAACCTCCTTCAGTGTACTCATGCAATGTCTCCATGATCCCAATCCTTCTCCAATCACGTTTTCTGCCAATTCCTGCCTCCCTGTCTACTCTCCAACAACCTAGAATAACCATGATCCCCTGACATCGGGTAGTTTCCTGCCTCCTGGGCTTTTACCCATGCTATCCCCTCTGCTGGAGCACCCACTGACCACTCATTCACCTCCCTGGTACCCATTAATCCCTAAACTCAGCTCAGGGAGGCATTCCTCGCCTCTGCCTTGGCTCTGATGAGATGCCCTGCTCTGAGCATCCATGTGATACTGGGAAGCAGTATACTGTGGTGGTTAAGAGCCTGGGCTTGTCATCAGTAAGAACTGGGTTTGAATTTTATATCTTCAACTTTCAAACTTTGGAACCTCTTCAATTTATTTAACTTCCCTGAGTGCTAGTTTTCTCATCTCAGAAATGAGGATAGCAATACCTACCTTGTAAGGTTATTGTGAGAATGAAATGGAAAAATGTGTGTAAAGTGTTTAATAAGTACTCAATAAATTATAACTATTGTTATTATCCCATTAGAGCCTGTGTGTATCTCTATCTTTGCACCTATAGAATTCTAATTATTTATGTATGTATTTGTCTCCCCCAGTAGACTGAATTTCTTGTCTTGTTCATCTTTGTAACCCCAGAGAAGGCACTCATTAAGTATTTGTTGAAGAAATGAATGCAGGAACGAATCCCACACATCCTCCCGTGTTCACATAGCACTGTGTCCTTCCCTTAAGGCACGTTCTGACTTGGATCATAACAATAAGAAAATGTGGCTTAACTTTTCTGTTAGATTTTAAGTTACCTGAGGGCAGAAACTATGTCTTGCTCAATAAATGTACATCTAATTGAATTTCAGACTTTCAAGTGTTGCTTCCTTTTAATAAGATAATGGTTTAAAATAGTGGGCTTCCTAACCACAACATAGAAACAAATAAACTAAAAAGCCATTACGTCGTTCATCTTCAGCCCCTTTCTCTCTATCAGCTCTTCACCTTGACGGGTTGAACATGCATCTCCTCAGATAAGCCACGCTGTTCCCTGCCTTGGAGCCCTTCTGAGGGCAGCTCCCTGAGCTGGGAACACTGTGGGCCAATCTAATACTTCATTAGTCTTCAGAAAATCCTTTCCTGACCCCGAGACCAGGTTCAGTCATTTGCAGTTACTTTTCCAAAGTTACATGTTCCCAATGGAAAAGGAGACCATTCTCTGTGTCAGGGAAAGTCTCTGTCACATTTCTTGCTTTTTCCTCAGCACTGAGCATGTAGCAAACTCATGTTGCTCACTCAACAAACTCGTGTGATCGACTGAATAAACAAAGCTCTGGCTTTTAGGCTTTCCTTTACACAAGACATTGGTAACTGCTAGATTGAAAGGATTACAGAGTTACTTTATGACTAACTTCTTAAAGACTGCATTATAGGTGATAGAAGGAAAGGCAGAAGTATGGATTTGTTCTATAATGGAAAAGACTAGGAAAAATTAAAGGTGACTTCTATGTTGACCAAAAGCGCTAACTGACCTGATTTCACTTGGGAGTAATGTTGTGGTGAAACTCTTCCAAAAATTGGAATGGGCAAGAGAGGGGCTGGAGAAAACTTTGTCAGCTCACACCACTGGGTGGTGGGTCCATCCAATCCCAAAGTTCCATCTTGCTGAATTCCTGACAAGCTGTATTCATTTCTGGTAGGGACTTTGTAGAACAGGTGTCATTCCCGTTTCTGTAGCCTTCCAGGCATTTCTTGCGGGTAGTGACTTTGCCGTGCTTCTTCACCTGTGTAATCTGCCAAGCCTGTGAGCCTCCCCACAAAACTTAATGAGGCTCAACATGACTAATACTTTGGCCTTGTGGCAATAGACAAATCCACAAATCTCCACTAATGCCAGTGATCTTATAAAGTCTATACAATCAGCCTTTATGTTCTTATTTTCCATTTATCCGCTGGCAAAGGTAACTACTTATTATTGTTTAATCTGGGTATTTCAGAGCCCCCTATTTGGTCTCGTAAGTGGGCCTTCCTAGGTACCCTACATAAGGCAGCTTTGGGAAGAACATTGACCCAAATGGTCCCTCTGTCATAAGGATCAATCTACTATGCAGTGGCCCCATTGAGCAAGGCCAGTACATCAGCTGCAACATGAGACTATCTTGGTGGTGGCCAGGACAGATTCTCGGAAATCACTGCTATGCCCTTTCCCAGTGCCACCATGCCTGTGTCTGTCCCTGGCCTACTGACTGTCAGATTCATTTCTCATCCTTCCTTGCTTTACGTCAAAGGTCACTTGTAGGCTGCTGCATTTCCCAGGACCCTGAGTCAAGTGGCTCTGGCTGCGTTCAGACAGTGAAAGGGATTAGCTGGAAGTTGGAGGTTAAGGAAGGGAGGAGCTTGTGCATTTTTCCTCCTCTCTCTTCTTTGGATGATGTCTGATAGCAGCTGCAGGTCCTCCATGGCTCCAGACGTCCCACTGAGAAAACCCAGTGTCAAAGCATGTGTGATCTGTACATGGAGGAGAGTTAATGCCCCAGGAGGTCAACTTTTGATCAATGGAAATGTGACCATGTGCATATATTATTCCCCTTTCTCTCCTCAATAGACAGTACTGAGATGTTATTTCTGTATTCTTTTCAACGTTCCCACAGCTAATGGCAACCAGCTATATATTACATCCTTGCACTGGACGTCCCCCCTTCCCTGATTCACTCCACTGACCCTCACTTCTGCTCACTGGGATTGTACTACCTGATATAGGACTAACATGTAAGACCCCTGCCTCAGATAGTGTTTTCTGGGGAACTTGGGTGGATTCATTTCCCAGGGCTGTGATAACAAAGTATCAGAAACTAGATGGTTTAAAACAACTGATATTTATTCTCTCACAGCTCAGGAAGACAGAAGTCTGAAATCAAGGCTGTAGGGTTGGTTACTTCTGGAGACTCTGAAGGAGAATTTGCCCCATGCCTCTCTCCTAGCTTCTGGTGGTTGCCAGCAATCCTTGGCATTTCTTGGTTTGCAGCTTCATCACTCCAATCTCTGCATCTGTCATTACATGGTGTTCTTCTCTGTGTGCCTCAGTGTCTCTTCACATGGTCTTGTAAGGACACCAGGCGTTGGATTTAGGGCCCACCCTAACCCAGTATGACCTCATCTTAACAACTAATTACATCTTCAAAGACCCTATTTCCAACTAAGCTCACCTTCCACGGGTCGAAGTGGACATGAATTTTAGGAGGACACTGTTCAACCCAGCACAATGGGCTATAATATTTGGAGACAAGAGTGAGGTAATGGTGATTCCTAGGAAGCAGTGGCATTACAGTTACTAAAGCTTTTACCTGTGGTTAGTTAGTGGTTAGATAAGGTTTATGTGGAAGGTGAGTCATTGAAATACGCAGTGTCCGGATAATGATAATTATAAGGGTTGTGGAGTGAACTGGCTTCTTTTAACAGCATTTGAAACCTTGAAGAAAGAAAATGATAGGCTCAGGGTGGCCTACTGCCAACTCAAGGTAAACTCTCAGAGCCAGAGACCTTACGACAGTTTTGAAGTAGATTCTCAACTCTTGAAGCAGTAAGACAGATTATGCTGAAAACTCAGGCCAGAGATCAAACAGCAATGATGGCAGAGCTGAATACATAGCTCACCAGTTCCTGTATGTCAATGCCGAGGCCCTGAATGGAAGAGAGTGGGACACTAAGATCTGTCTGGGGTTCTTTAGATGGAAGGGTTTGAGAATCTTAAACAGAAGCAGCCCCATTCTCCTTTCTAGAGGAGAACAATCACACCTTCCATGAAGACCACAGAAAAACATACCAGAGGCAGGTATAAGGCAATGCTTGTTTTCCTCAAGATCTTCCATCACCACCCCTCTTTACTTCCAAGTTTATAATCAAGGTTAGCACAGCCCAACAGAGGAAGTTCTGGAATAAAAAAGTTTGTATTCCCAAAGCATTGTAGGACCTCACCAATAGGTCTCAGCAGGAATGAGGGGAACACATGTGACATGGGATACTTACCTGGGCTGTTCCGGCAAGGAGCTAATCCTGATAGTTGGTTGGGCTGGCTCCTTGAATCTCAGATATGATGATAGCCTACAGAAAATGAAATGGAGATGCCAGAACTTTTTGCACAGTACTGAAGAAGGGGTGAAACGTTTCAGAATATTCAGATTTTAGAGTGAAATTCATATGTAAAACCCTGATACTATGATACTGGACTATGATAACCAGTATGGATCACAGAACACTCTCTTCCCTAAGACAATACGGAGTGCACTAGTGAATGGACAGCAGCATTTTTGAGAAGCTCAAAAATATTTCTGTAGGGCAGGATTGACAGTTGAAGATACTATGAAATACCTGAACTCTATAATATCACTGGAGAAGATGGGGTTTTGGAATGGTAGAAGCCAGAGTTGCACTTGGCTTTCTAAGACAAAGTAGATATGATTACCATAATGGGAAAGAAGGCTGGACTAGTAATCAGGGGCTTGATCTGCAGGGATCTATGGCAATGGTTAATACATTATTTGTATCTAAGGGTGAGACAGCTGGTCAGCTGACCAGGAAGTTGCTCAATTTGTGTAATCAGAAAATTTGAGCACAAAAGAGCAGATGGGGAAATCATTTGCCTCAGTGGAAAATCATGGATGTCTGTGCAGTTTCTAGATCTATTCTGGTTTATAGACAGAGCCCCTTGGTTGATGAGAATATTATATTCCCTTGAGGAAGGACCTTGAAAAACTCCTGCAAGAATATGTAGATACAAATAATCCACAATCAATCCATAAATAAAAATTTGGAGTGAGTTTATTTAATGAGCCAGTTCTTAGGAGTATAGCCCAGGGGGCTTCCTTCCCCAAGGAAGGAAGGGCACCAAAGAAGAGGAGTGTACAGAGTGATTATATACCATCTTGAAATAAAGAGCATACATCACATATGACAGGAATATTCCTTTTACTAATGTCACAAGATGCTTAGCTGGCACAGCACATCAGTGATCACAAGGTGAACCCAGCAGGTTGGTAGTTAATCTCTAGTTTCCAGGAAGAGATGCTTATCCTTAAAGAAATGCCCAAATGAGAGGAAGCTACATCCTTATCTTTTTTGAGGAAGATTAGCCCTGAGCTAACACCTGCCACCAAAGCTCCTCTTTTTGCTGAGGAGGACTGGCCCTGAGCAAAGATCTGTGCCCATCCTCCCCTACTTTATACGTGGGATGCCTGCCACAGCATGGTCAACAAGCAGTGCTTTGGTCTGCACCCGGGATCCAAATCATTGAATCCCGAGCCGCCGAACCAGAACACGTGAACTTAACTTAGCACCACTGGGTCGGCCCCCATCCCTATCTTTAAGGGCATCATTCTTGTCTTTGGGACACTGTAAGTGTTTAAAGCAGATGTACAATGCATGCTCAATAGGCCACATCAGATCCTTTTGGAAAAACAAGGTAGGGCCGAATTCGGTTTAAACCAAATGGCTTCCTCATATATTCCAACATATCCTATTACTTTTCATTTATTTATCAAATACATGGTGAATATTCCCCCAATATTTTCAAAAATGGACTTGCCACTATTTTTTAGGGTAACAGTGCATTGGGGTAAATACCTTGATTTTTCCAGGTTTGTAAGATATGGGATCTGAACTGACATTAATACCTGGGGACCCAAAATCCATTATGATCCTCCAGTAAGAGTGGAGGCATGTGAAGAACTGGTGACAAATGAAATTCCAACATGTATCTGTTTTTCAGTGAGCCCAGTGGGTTCACAGACCTACTCTGTGTTTATTTCCTCTGTCTCTGAGTTTGTAATTGGGATAGATAGACTTAGAAGTGGCATAATTCTCACATTGGTCCACTTAGCTGTGGAGTCAGGGCCATTATGATAGGAAAAGACAAGTGGAATCCCCTGAAATTGCTTCCAGCCCTGGCCCAGATGCTAAATCAGAAGCAATACCGCATCCCAGGAGTAGTTTTAGATTAGTCCTCAAAGACTTAAAGGATGCAAGGGTGATGCTCTCCATCGCATCCACATTCAAGGGCTACTGTAATCGGAACCAAGTGATAGCTGACCAGATGTGGTGTCTTTGTTGCAACAAATCAACGTGGTCTCTAACATCTGGTTTATGGATTTTGATCTAGTGAGAGCATTCTTCTGTTTCAGTAGAAAAGATCAAACAGATCACCTTCACACAGAAGAGAGAGAATAGTCACTATCTTGCTCGAGGGCTATGTTAATTTTGTTGCCTTTTGTTGTAGTATGGTCCACAGGGACATTGACTATCTTGATAGTCTGCAAATCATCACTGGCTCACTAAACTGATAACGTCAGGTTAATTTGCCATGTAGAACAGGAAATGGCAAGTTTCCCAGATGTCCTATGAAGATACACGTGTGCAACAGAATGAGAGATAAACGCCATGAAAATTTAGGAGTCTGTCACATCAGTGAAGATTTTAGGGCTATGGCAATCTGGGAGATGTGGGACATTGCCTCTATCATAAATGACAAGTTGTTGTACCTTATACCTCATACACTAAGAAAGGGGCTTTGTTCTTGAAGGGCCTCTTTGGATTTTGGAGGCAGCAAATAGTGTACTTGGGAATACTGGTCTAACCCATGTTGGGAGCCACTCAGAAGACTGCCAGTTCAGCTGGGGCTCAGACCAAGAGAGAACTCTGAAGCAAGCCCAGGCTAGGGTGCAAGCTGCTCTGTCACTTAGCCACATGACCCGGCATGTCTGATGGTACCAGATGTGTCTGGGATGGATAAAGATGCTGTGTAGAATTTCCGGGAAGTCCCAAGAGGAAAGCTACAGCATATACTTCTTCGGTTCTGGAGCAAAGCCATGCCTTCAGCAGGTTAAAACTACTCTCCATTTGAAAAATAGTTATTGGCATCTAAGAGAAACTCTACCTGACCATGGGACAGCAAATGCCTCTGTAACTGGAGCTTCCTGTTAATAATGGAGTATAATCAGATCCCCAAGGTTATTAAGTCAGAGGTGCACAACAGCAATCCATTATACAACAGAATTGCTATATTTAGAATCAGGGCTAGCAGTTCTAGAAGGTATGAGTAAATCACGTAAGTAGGTGATGAGTAAGTAGCCCATATTCCCACGTCACCTGCCTCTATTGCATCGGTGCCTCTCCTTCAACTTGGAGTCGGTCACAAGGAATCGGAAGGGGGATTCCTTATGACCAACTGATGAAGAAGGAAATAACCTGGGCCTGGTTCACAGACGGGTTAATGTGACATGTGGTTTTAGACAAAAATAGACTGGGCCCCATTACAGCCCCTCAGGGGCAGTTCTAAAGGGCAGTGGATAAAGAGAATTTCTTGCAGATGGGAAAGCTGCAAAAAAATACATTTTGGTCATCCACCTTGCACAGAGGGAGTAGCTTGAGAGGTGGATCTGCGAGGGTCCCTGGGTAGAGACCAATGGCTTGGCTTTGTTCAAGAAAAGGCCTGTAAAAAAATGAGGTTGAAAGATGAAGGAAATGATATCCAGGAGGAGGTATGTGGACGGTCCTATGGGAATGGGCACAAACAGTGCATGCAGATATTTGTGTCTTAGGAGCATCCACTCCAAGAGAAGCTCTCAGCAATCACATGGACAGGACAGCTGTCAGTTTGCCTCTCGGCTCTATCTCCTCAGTGCTGGTACAATGGGCCCATGAGCCGAGTGACCATGATAGGAGCAGGGATGGAGGCAACGCATGAAGCCAACAGCATAACTCCCTGTTACCAAAACACATCTAGCTATTCCCACTACTCAGTGCCCTATCTGCTGCCAGCAGAGACCAGACAGCTACATGGCATCAGCTGATTGCACTGAACCTGTCCCACTCTGGAGGGAGCATCAGTTGGTCTCACTGGAATCTATATCTATTCCAAACGTAGGTTTGCCTTTAGTGCCATCATGGGCACCACCATCCAAAACACTCAAAAAGCCTGATGGAACAGAATCAAGAACCCAGAAATAAACCCACATGTCTATGGACTGCTAATTTTTGACAAGGTAGCCAAGAATATATAATGGACAAAGGGAAGTCTCTTTAATAAATAGTGTTGTGAAAACTGGACAGCCACATGCAAAAGAATGAAAGTAGACCATTATCTTACACTATATACAAATATTAACTCAAAATGGATTAAAGACTTGAATGTAAGTCCTGAAACCATAAAACTTCTAGAAGGAAACATAGGCAGTGTGCTCTTTGACATCAGTCTTAGCAGTATATTTTTGAATACCATGTCTCACCAGGCAGGGGAAACAAAAGAAAAAAACAACTGGGACTACGTCAAACTAAAAACCTTCTGCACAGCAGAGGAAACCATCAACAAAACAAAAAGACAACCTAACAATTGGGAGAAGATATTTGCAAATCATATATCTGATAATGGGTTAATATCCAAAATATATAAAGAATTTATAAAACTCAACAACAACAACAAAAACAACCCAATTAAAAAATAAGCCAAGGATCTGAACAGATATTTTTAGAAAGAAGATATACAGATGGCCAACAGACAAATGAAAAGGTGTTCAGCATCACTAATTATTAGGGAAATGCAAACCAAAACTACAAAGAGATATCACCTAACACCCATCAGAATGGCTATAATTAAGAAGACAAAAAAATAACAAATGTTGGGGAGGATATGGAGAAAAGGGAACACTCATATACTGCTAGTGGAAATGCAAACTGGTGCAGCCACTATGGAAAACAGTATCGAGATTCCCCAAAAAATCAAAAATAGAATTACCATATGATCCAGCTATTCCACCTCTGGATATTTATCCAAAGAACGTGAAAACACAAATGCAAAAAGGTATTTACCCCCCATGTTCATTACAGCATCATTCACAATAGCCAAGACTTGGAAGCAACATTAGTGCCCATCAATGGATGCACGGATTAAAAAGATGTGGTTATATATATACAATGGAATAGTATTCAGCCACAAAAAAGATGAGATCTTGCCATTTATGACAATATGGATGGAGCTTTAGGGTATTATGCTAGGCGAAATAAGTCAGAGGCTGAAAATCAAATACTGTATGATTTCACACATAAACGTGGAAGATAAAAACAACAACAACAACATACAAACATATAGATACAGAGATTAGATTGGTGGTTACCAGAGAAGAAGTGGGGAGGGAGAAGGGTAACAGGGGCACATGTATACAGTGACAGACGGCAATTAGTCTTTGGTTGGTGAACATGATGAACTCTACACAGAAATCAAAATATAATGATGTACACCTGAAACTTACATAATGTTATAAATCAATGTTACCTCTATAAAAAAATTTTTTTAACAATAAAAAATAAAACTCCTCTTGCCTTTGGGGGAAAAAGGCAAAGAAAGGAATCGCTATACTAGCAAGGGAATTTGACTCTGATCTCCATAAGAAACTAGAGATGCTGCTACCCAGCAGGGCAGGGAGGAGGACGTCTAGACCCAGTGGATTACTGGAATGTCTCTTCGTGCTTCCATGTTCGGTGAGAACAGTAAGTAAACAATTGCAGCAACCACAGTCCAACAAGCATCAAGCAACTAAATGTCTTAAATCCCTGAAGGATGCTGCTCTGACTCGTAACACCAGACAAGCAATCCGATCAAGCAGAAGTGCTGGCTGAGGGTGAAAAGATTTCGATTGGGTCGTGGAGGAAGGAGGGGATGAATATCTATCATAATCTTGAGACAAGCTGCAACAGAAGGGAGCCTTCTTGTTTCATTCTTTTAGAAAATTTTGGTTTTGAAGGAGACTCTCTGCTTGATTGAATTTATAATTTCCCTCCTGAGGGAACAGTGAGGACAACTCGTTCTCACAAAAGTGGAGGCTCATGTTGTAGTATGGGAGGCTATAATGGACGGCAGAAGTGGTAAAGGGGGGGACTGTATTGGACACCTCACAGACACCACTTCAGATCTTCTCAGCCAACCTGCCTCCTTTTCAGCTGCCACTGCAGCAACCAGCTTTGCATGGGCTCCAGCTAACTTCCTGTGGTCTCAAGCTGACAGCATCTTACCTTATGCATATACTGCATGGCCTCTTGTGTCTTTCCCCAGGGCTTTCCTATTAATCCCTTGTGGGAGCATTAACACCCCATCAGGTGAACTTCTGACCAATGGAAAATGAGAACTAGTAGATAAATTCTTGAGATGCTGGGTATTTTTTCAGCTGCTCTGACAGTACCTCAGTATCAGGCAAGTAATCACCCTTAGTGGCAGTTAGCTAGAGAATGAATCCTTAAATCTGCTCTCTCTCTTTCCCTGCTTCACTCTTCTTGTCCCTCACTTTTGCTCCCTCAGGGGCATCACCTGCACTGTATCAGTGTTTAACCAGAAAAGAAGAATCACTAGGAATGAAATACAGTGAGGGAGTTTTTTTGTATTTTTTTTTTTTTTTGAGGAAGATTAGCCCTGAGCTAACATCTGCTGCCAATCCCCCTCTTTTTGCTGAGGAAGACTGGCCCTGAGCTAACATCTGTGCCCATCTTCCTCTATTTTATATGTGGGACGCCTACCACAGCATGGCTTGACAAGTGGTGCATAGGTCCACACCCGGGATCTGAACCGACAAACCCCAGGCCACCAAAGCAGAATGTGCGAACTCCACCACGCACCACGGGCCGGCCCCAGAATGAAGGTTTTTTTTTTTTTATAGGAATTTGGCTTTATACATTTGTGTGAACCTGTTAAAGAGTCTATGAATAGCTGTTGTTTATGTGTCTTATGCTAGACAGGGCAGATAGTTGGAAAAGAAAACTGCACATGAAGTGGGTGAGAGCAAGGACAAACTAGAACCCACTAGGATGAGCGGTAACCCCAGGACAGACTGGTACCTGTGTCAGTCTCTTATTACCTGGAAGTCTTTCAGTTCCATGATGCGGATGACCTATGGGAGTCACAAGTCAGATAAGCTGAAGGAGAAAATCTGATGGGGGCTGGGGGAGCTGCTAGCCTGGGGGCTACTTCAATGGGTTTGTGAACAAAGTAGCCTTAGTGGCATAAACAGAGACTATATGTGGTGTCAGAAACATACTTCAAGGCAGATCTAGCCAGAGTCACTGAGTGCCAAAACTGCCACCAGTAGAAAATACTACCCTACTCCACCCCCACCTCAATTCCAGCTGCTGATATGGCACCATTCCCCGTCCCCAGCAGCACCCGCCCGCCATCTGGAAGACAGGCTAATTACATAGCATCACGCCCATTATGGAAGGAACAGTGATCTTCTCACTATTACTGCTAGTCATCCACTAGCGAACTTTCTCAGTTGGATCTAACTTCCTATTCTTTCCACCCTGATCCCACACCCTGGGATCCATTCCCACACATGTTCCCCAGATGTCTAGAGTTCTGAATCCAAAAAAAAAGTCAACCTCCTTAGACAGGGATAGAAGAGTTGCATCTATTGGCAGAGGAGTATCAGCAGAACTTAAGGATTCAAGATCCTGAGCTTTATGAGAATATGCCCAAATTTCTCCATCCCAATTTTTAGAATTCTCTACTTCCCAATCAATGCCCTATTTAATATAAGATATCCAGTGAGGTGGAGAATCCATTGTATGTTGTAACTCAGCTACTTACAGGATTAGAATTTCGGTTTAGTTTTCATAAATCTCAGCCCTGCAGCTTCAGAATATAAGGGGTTTGGGGGAGGGAGCACTCATAGAGACTTTCAGGTCCCTTATATAGATCTTGTGTTGGGAATTTAAAGCACTAAATTCATCATTTTCTTTCCCCAAGCTCTCCAGCACACTTAGAAGCAACCAACAAATCCCGTTAGACTCCTTATTTCCACTGAAATGGTAGCAAATAGTGGTCACCTAAAGCCACACCTTCTACAGGCACTTGATTACAGATGAAAATCTAGTTAAATGTTTGCCACTGAATGTGAGGAACTACCCCTGTCCCCCTTATTACTGTAAACAGTATCATTAATGCTTTTAAATCTCATCAGTTAAGAGAACCAATTCCAGATAAGCCAGAATCAATTCAGAGAACCCATTCTTAACATTCTGTTTTTGTTTTTCCAGTACCAAATTTTCTCTCAGTCAGAGTCTGATCAACAAATAGACCATTAGGATTGATGTACACTAAGGGATTTATTATAGAGATTTGACCTTATTCCATTGTGGGAACTGGTTAAACAGTCTATGTATGGCTGTCACTTTTGTGTCTGGAGTGGTCCTGGAGTGAGCAGAGCAGGCAGTTGGGGAGGGAAGTTGGACATAAAGTGGAGGAGAGCAAGGACCAAGTGTAACCTGCACCCACCTCTCAGGGCCTTTGAGCCTCCAACTTTTCTAATGCAAGTGACCTCAGGTGAAGCTGCTGCCCTGCATCATGGAGCCAAATCTACACTTGGCCCAGGAGTCAGAGAAGCTGACGGAGGCAATCCAAGACACCCAGTGTGTCCTTTACCCATAAGTCATGCTAAACTAAATCATCCTCTAAAAGGTAACTGTCTACCTTTCATTTTTCATTGGAATATTTGAAAGTATTTTCATATTCCCTAAAATTACAAGTTAAAATTGAATTTAAGAAGCTCTTTTCAAAAGTGAATCATCCATTTTTCTGAATAATTAGTGGCACAAACTCAGAGAAAATAAAGCTACTAGGCTCTCGTTAAGTGTAATTTATATTACTCTAGCTTTGTTTTTGCTGATCTATTTTCTACATTTTCCCATTATACTTAATTTAATTTTAAAATATTTAGTTCCTCCTTTGTACATGCAAACTCTGTAGGAGATAGGCATATAAATAAGATTCTGCACCAAAGATTATATAATTTAGAAGGGAAAATAGAAATTTTTTAAAACTCAGAATGTGATAAATTTCATACAATAACATTAAAGAAAGTTTTATGATAATTTAAAGAAATGAGAAATTACATCCACGAGTGGAGAGATTCAGGAATAACATACTAAGGAAATGGCATTCTGGCTGCATGTTGAAGCTTGATTTGGATTCCTACAAAAGTGGAGGAATGGGAAGAGGAGATCTTTTAAGGCAGACAGCAAACAGCACAGGCAATGTTGTGTTTAAAAGAAAGCATAGCATGGCTTTTGATAATGAGGAGTATTCCAGATTGGCTAGGGTGTGAGAAGGATTTAAGGGAAAAGAAAGGTATGTTGAGGGCATAGATCAAGGGACTTATTTCTGGGCTTCAGAGTTGGTGCTTTTATTTAGTGGTCCATAGAGAGACACTGGGAGTTTTTGAATAGAAGAATGACAGGTTCAAAGCAGTGTTCCAGGAAGATTTCTTTGGCAGTCGTACATAGAGGGGAGAAGTGCAATGAATTAGCAAGAGCCCCAGACTGGGAGGAGGGCGCCTGGGCAGATCTAACCTGTGTCTAATTTTTTGGCAAGTCATTTCCTCCAGTGGACCTCAGTTTTCTCCTGTGAGAAATCAGGAAGGGGGATTTAGTTACCTCTAAATCCCTTCCAGCTCTAAAAAGGAAAGAAAGATCAATAGTAAGAGGTTTTGCAACAATGAAACCTTAAAATAGGTGACTCTTACATCTGTGGTTTGCTTTATTACAAAGAAATTAAAGATATGATTAAAAGAAAACATTCCTTTAAGATACTCATATAGGACATCTTTTATCAAAGAGCAGTCCAAATGACTTCATCTCAAACTGGCTCCAAAAAGAAGTTGGTAAGAAGTTTTAATAGCAATAGTATCTCCTTCTATCTATATACATTCTTAAACAATTATTAAGTACTTGCTGGAGTTACAAAAGAGCCAAAATGGCAGGTGAGCAGGCAGATCTGGGAAAAAGAACCTGAGACAGCTCCCCAGTCTCTAGGGAACAGCAGGCAAGCTGCACAGTTCCCTGTGCGCTCTGTTGCCCAGAAAGCATGGAAAGGCAGTGAGCTGGCAGGGAACTAAGGGGGCTCACAGCAGTGAGGATGACTCCGAGCACTTGGGCCAGTAACCAGAGACACTGCGACATAATAACATTCATCTCAGAAGATGCCAGAATGACAGGGATCAGCAACCAGAATTCACAGTGCAGCCATGGACAGCTCAGAAGTGGTAACACAAGCCAGAAGGAGGCCCTGGAGGGCACTTCCTTCCAGAGGCTGTGATGATATTTCTGCTACTCAGAAGTTAAAGGTCACCTTGGAAAGGAAGGTGGGAAAGGATGAACCCTAAATTGTGAAGATTACCTATAAGATACTGAGAAAACCCTGAATGACTGAGTTGACTCAGAATTGGTGAATAAGCAATTAAGTTACGTTACAGAAAACCAAAGAAAGTACAACTTGAACACCCTGAGTGTGTGGCTTGTGAGAATCACACTGAGTTGATTAAAGAGTGAAATGAAAGATGAAGAATTTAAACAGAAAGTATAGACTATTCTTTCAAAAATTTTGATTATATAAGGGGAAATATAGGATGGTGGCTACAGGGTTTGTTTTATTCTAGGATGGGAGAAACTTAAGCACGTGTATATGTAAGGAGAAATAACCAGCAAAAAGGAAGAGGTTAAAGACAGGAGGGAGAAGAAGGATTGGTGCAGGAAAGTCCTTGAGGAGACAGAAGAAGAGGATCCAAGACAATTGGGAAGATTAGCCTTGATTGGCATATAAATCTTTTGTAGAGTAAAAAAGGGAAGAATATTTGGATTCAGAAAAATTGTAGTGGGCAGGAGATAAACTATTTTTAGATTGCTAATTTTAAATTACTAATGTCATAAATGAAGGAAGGATCATCACTACTAATCTCATAGACATTAAAAAGGTAATAAAGGAATACTACAAACAGCTCCATCCCTAAAAACTTGATAATTAGATGAAATGGACCAATTTTTTGGAAAGACACAATACCAAAACTCACACAAGGAAATAAAAATAACCCAAATAGCCATATATCTATTAAAGAAATTGAATCAGTAATCAGTAATCTTTCAAAAGGAAAGCACCAGGCCCAGATGGTTTTGCTGATGAATCCTACCAGACGTTTAAGGAAGAAATGCTACAGTTCTCATGATCCTTTCCAGAAAGCAGAAGGAAAATTTCCAAACTCGTTCCATGAGGTAGCATTACTAAAACAAGATAAAGTCGTTAGAATAAAGAAAAACTACAGACCAATATTTTTTATAAACATAGATGTTTCTTCAAAACATAGACCATATGCTAAGCTATAAAAGCCTCAATAAATTTAAAAAGATTAAACCCAGAGTATGTTCCCTGACCACAATGGAAATAAATTGGAAATCAATGACAATCAGATATCTAAGGAAGCACCATATAGTTGGAAATTAAGCAACACACTTCTGAATAATCCATGGGTCAAAGAAGAAATTACAAAAGCAATGTGAAAATATTGCATACTGAATCATAATAAAAATATAATATATCCAAATTTTGTGGATGCAGCTAAGATAATGCTTAGATTCCTCCATTAAATGATTTTATCAGAATATATGAAAGGTCTAAAATCGATGACACAAAATTCCACTCAAAAAGCTAGAAAAAGAAAAGCAAAGTAAATCCAAAAGAAGTTGAAGGAAAGAAATAATAAATACAAGAGCAGAAATCAATAAACAGAAGACAAACAATAGAGCAAATAAAGTCAAAATTTTGTGAGGGGCTGGCCTCGTGGCGTAGCAGTTTAAATTCGCACACTCTGCTTTGGCAGCCCAGCATTCGCCGGTTCAGACCTTCAGCACAGACCTATGCACCACTTATTAAGCCATGCTGTGGCAGACATCCTACACATAAAGTAGAGGAAGATGGGCACAGATGTTAGCTCAGGGCCAGTCTTCCTCAGCAAAAGAATTTTGTTCCTTGAAAATATCAATAACATTGATAAATCTTTTGTTAGACTGTTCAATGAAAAGAGAGAAACACAAATTACTATTTTCAGGAACAAAATATCCTACAGATACTAAAAGGATGATAAGAGAATATTATGAACAACTTTATGCCAAAAAATTTGACAACTCAGATAAAATAGACAAATTCATTGAAAAATACAACTTACCAAAATCGATACAAGATGAAACAGAAAATCTAAATAATCCCACATTTATTGAAGAAATTGAACTTATTATTTAAAAAAAGAACTTTCCCATTAAGGAAATTTGAGGCCCAAGTGATTTGACTGGTAAATTCATTCATCATTTAAGGACAAATCTTTCCAATTTTACACAAAATCTTTCAGAAAGTAAAGGAAGAGGAACACATTTCAGCTTGTTTTGTGAGAATAGCAAGTCGAAATCCAGCAATATATAAAATGGAAAATATAGATGAAGAAGTAAGATTTAACTCAGGAATGTAATGTTGGTTTAATGTTCAAAAATCAATGCAATTCATAATATTAATAAAATAAAGGAAATAAACCATATGATCATTTCAAGAGATGCAGAAAAAATATTTGATAAAATTTAACACTCATGTATGATTTTTTTAAAACTCTCAGAAAACTAGAAATTGAAGGCAACTATCACAAACTGATAAAGATAATGTAGCAAATGCTTTCCTCCAAAGATGGAGAACAAGGTGAAGATGCTCACTCTCATTCCTTCTATTCAACATTGTACTGGAGTTCCTAGTCATTGCAATAAGATAAGAAAAAGAAATAAAAGGCTTAAATATCACAAGGGAAGAATGAAAGCTGTCTCTTTTTCAGATGACATGATAGTATATGTAGAAAATCCCAAAGAATCTGACAAATAACTACTAGAATTAATATGTAAATTTATCAATATTGCAAGGTATAAGGTTAATATATAAAATTCAATCACATTTTTAATACTATCAGCAACTAGACAATGAAAATTTTTCTAATTCCGTTTATGTAGGTAAAAACTAAAACTCTGAAGAATCAATTTAATAAAAATATGCAGAATGTTTTACACTAAGAACCATGAGATTTTCCTGAAAAAAAATTTAAAGACATATATATGCTTATAAATTGGAGGACTCAATATTATTAATACATCAATTCTCCCCAGACTGATCTAGACTCAACACAATCCCAATCAAAATCCCAATGGTTTTTTTTGTAAAAAGTGAAAAGCTGTTTCTCAAATTTATATGAAAATACAAAGGACCTAGACTATTCAATGCATCTTGAAAAAGAATAAAGTTGAGGAGGGGCTGGCTCCATGGCCGAGTGGTTAAGTTTGCACGCTCCGCTGTAGCAGCCCGGGGTTCGGATCCTGGGCTCGGACATGGTACTGCTCGTCAGGCCATGTTGAGGCAGCATCCCACATCCCACAACTAGAAGGACCTGCAACTAAGATATACAACTATGTACATGGGGGGTTTGGGGAGATAAAGCAGGAAAAAAAAAAAAAAAGATTGGCAACAGTCGTTAGCCCAGGTGCAAATCTTTTAAAAAAAAAAAAAAGAATAAAGTTGAGGAAACACACTCCCTGATTTGAAGACTTACTACAAAGCTACAGTAATCAAGATAGTGAAGGACTGGCACATGATGTGTTAAATCAATGAAACAAGGAAATAGACCCACTCCTCTAAGATCTCTTGATTATACACAAATTCAGCCAAGCAATCCAATGAGGAAAGTCTTTTGAACAAGCACAGCTAAAGCAACAAGATATCCACATGGAAAGAAATGAACCTTGCTTTCTGCCTCACATTATATACAAAATTAATCTGAGATGGATCATAGACAAACCTAAGAGCTAAAACCATAAAACACTTAATGAAAGAATGAGAGAATATCTTTTTGACTTGAAGGTACGTAAAAGTTTCTTAGACAAGTTTCACAGAAAGCAAATAGCCATAAAAGAAAAGAAAAAGGTAAGTTAGATTTCATAAATTTTTAAAAATTTCTTCTCATCAAAAGACAGGGGTAAGAAAATAAATATGGAAGCCAGAGACTGGGAGAAAATATTCATAGAACATCTATCTGACAAATGACTGGTAACCAGGATATAAAAAGAACTCTTGTAATTCATAATGAAAAGAAAAACTACCCAATTAAAAATGGCCAAAAAGTGGTCACCATCATCAGCCATCAAAGATATGCAAATGAAAGCCACAATAAGATAACACTCCACACCCACCAAATGTTGGAGAGATTGTAGAGTAACTGAGCTCTCACGTATTGTTGCTGGTTCTTAAAGCTTCTGCCTGGAAGTAACCCATCATTATTTCTCAGCCAAAGTGACTATCATGGTCAAGCTTGAGTGCAGCCAGGTGGGGAGACTCAAGACTTCCACAAAGAGGGCACCAGATACTGGCGAACAGTAATTCATCTCCCTCGAGTATAGTCTCCTTTAAAGTTAGGACTATGAGTCCTACTTCTTTCAAATCTCAATTTGATTGAGACAATCCTAAGCACCGGGAGACCCAAAATACCTTTTGGGTATTTTGTACTGTATGTGTTGTATGGGTGTTTTAGTATTTATAGCATTGTTTACTGGTTGCTTCATTTTGTTAGATTCCCACAAGCCTTTCAAGTTCCTTAAAGAAAGATATTATCATTTTTATATAATGAACGTTTAGCCCAGAATCTGAACTATAATTTACGAATCATTGAACATTTGAAGAAGAAATGAATGAATGAATGAATGAATGGAACAATAAATTCCTAAGTTGATTTTTTTTTTAAAGATTGGCACCTGAGCTAACAACGGTTGCCAATCTTCTTCTCCTTTTTTTTTTTTTTCTGTTTTATCTCCCCAAATCCCCCCAGTACATAGTTGTATATTTCAGTTGGGTCCTTCTAGTTGTGGCATGTGGGATGCCGCCTCAACGTGGCCTGACAAGTGGTGCCATGTCCGTGCCAAGGATCCAAACCAGTGAAACCCCAGGCCGCCTAAGCGGAGTGCGTGAACTTAACCACTTTGCCAGGGGGCAGACCCCCAAGTTGATTTTTTTAATTGACTTGTTATAGTAAAACAAAAGATTGTTATCAATGATCTTTATGTCAACTTACATATGAAATAATTATACTCCTAAAAGTTAAAAACACATTTTTCAATATTTTTAAATGAGGTCATTTTTTCTGGGAAATAAATTTTTAAAATTAAAATCAGTTTTAGATCACTGAACTATTATCATGAAAAAATTTTTGAAACTGTTTTATTATAAATAACTGAAACACCTGTCCTGAGCTCTCTGTTCCCAACATTGCCAGTGACCATAGCAAGTACAGATTTTATGAAATTTTTATAAAAAAAGATAAAAACTTTAAATTTTCAGCACAAGGAACCTGAAATAACTATAATCGTCTTTGTGTTGAAAATGAGAAAAGAAAATCCAATCATTTGTGATGTATTTTTTAATTTTCCTGAATGACAGATTTCAAAATTCAGGGTAAAGCTGAGTTGCCAAAACTGGTTACCTACTGCATTTTTTATTATTATTATGGCCATTACTATTTTGATAATGCTTGTGACTGTAGTTACCCTCAAATCCTTTGTGGAAAGAAGTCATGTGTAAATACAAATGAAGGCATTTAAAGGTAGACTCTACATTTTATGGTAAACAGTTATTAAAATGCTGACCATTTCAAAATAAGAAAGAATGAAAGATGCACCATCACTTACTGAACGTTGCCACCTGGATATACTCAAGGCCCTTCAATCTCTATACTAGAAAAACACACGAGAGGTCTTATCTCTCTCTTTTTTCCCCCTCATTCCGTTGTCTACCTTAATGTACTACCAGCTCCCTCCCCTGCGTAATCCCAAAGTCACTGCTTTATCTGAGGCCATCACTGTATCTACCTCTTTGGGCCTCCCGCAACAGATTTCTAACAGCTCTCCCTGGGTCTCTCAGTATTGTCATTAGAATGACCTTCCTGGAACATAAATATCACTTCTCTGCCTAAACCTTGCTGATGACAGGAGACACAGTAAATGAACTGGGCCATGTCTTACAGAAGAATACTACACAACCTCCACAAATCACACTTTAGAGGAATATTTTGTGATATGAGAACATGTTCATGACAACTGAGTGGGACAAATTTCTTATGGAGTATGTCCATCAATGTCTTACAGCTTTCAGAATAAAGGTCTTTCACCTTCGTGGTTCAATTTATCCCTAGGTACAGAATTTCCATTTTTAAATACTGTATGCATGTTTTTAAATACGTATATTACTGGGTAATGTCTTTTAAACACAGAAAGATCCTTTTTTCTTCATTTCTGGTATGTGACCTGTCTGTGGTCAACTTGAGACATCTTCTGCCTGGTTGGGGTCGGGCTGGGCCCCCAGGATTAGACCTGTCCCAGCAGAAAGAAGAAATACGAAGACAGTATTCAGCTTTTGGTTATTGAAATGGAATGTTTGTGATAGTCTTGAAAGCCACTCTTTACCAAAACAAGAACAAGAACAAGTTCTTTTAGCTCCTTTCTATGCCCTTAACATATAAGAAACCAGACTGGTGACAAGATCATAGAGTTGCTTAGATGTGAAGAAAAACTCAGGATACAAGAGAGAGCAGTTGTTCTCCAACGTTTGATCTCAGAACTCCTTCACAACTCTTTAAAATTATCGAGGACCCTAATAATTTCTACTGTTTTAACTATTAATAGGTATTTGTTTATGTGGGTTACATCTATTGATAGTTACCTTGTGCCATAGACTGAATGTCTGTGTCCCCCCCAAAATTCATATGCTGAAGCCCAGATCCCCAGTGTGATGGTGGTTGGAAGTGGGGCCTTTGGGAGGTAATTAGGGTTAGACTAGGTTGTGAGGGTGGGGCTCTCGTCATGGGCTTAATGCTCTTATAAAAACGGGAGAGACATGAGAACTTTCTCTCTTCCATGTAAGGATGCAGCAAGAAGATGGCCATCAGCAAACCAGGAAGAGAGTTCTCATCAGACACTGAATCTATGGCCACCTTGATCGTGGACTTCCCAGCCTCCAGAACTGTGAGAAGCAAATGTCTGTTTTTTAAGCCAGCCAGTCTATGATAATCTGTTATAGCTGCCCAAGCTAAGACATCATACTAGAAATTCAAACTGAAAAATTTTTAAATATTTATTAATGCACCTAAGATAACAAATCCACTACTGTAACAGAAATTACATATTTTTATGAAAAACATATTTTCCAACCCCAAAAGAATGAGTGTGAAGAATGGAATTATTTATATTTTTGCAAATCTATTTAATGTTTGGCTTAATGGAAGACAGCTGGATTCTGATATCTGCTTCTCCATACATCCTGTTGTGATATGTTGTTTTGGTTAAAGTATAACAAAAAAATCCAAAGGCTAGTCTGGTGGCATACTGGTTGGGTTTGCACACTCTGCTTAGGTGGCCTGGGGTTCATGGGTTCAGATCATGGGTACGGACCTATACACCACACATCAAGCCATGCTGTGGCAGTGTCCCACATGCAAAATAGAGGAAGATTGGCACAGATGTTAGCTCAGTGACAGTCTTCCTCACCACAGAAAGAAAAAAACATACAGAGCTTGTCTTTCTCTATCTGACTTATTTTGCTTAACGTAATACCCTCTAGGTCCATCCATGTTGTTGTGAATGGGATGATTTTATCATTTTTTATGGCTGAGCAGTATTCCATTGTGTGTGTGTGTGTGTGTGTGTGTGTGTGTGTGTGTATGTGTATATATATACCCTATATCTTCCTTGTCCAGTCATCAGTTGATGGGTACTTCGGTTCCTTCCAAGTCTTGGCTATTGTGAATAATGCTGCAATGAACAAAGGGGTACATGGGTCTCTTTGAATTGCTGATTTCAAGTTCTTTGGATAGCTACCCAGTAGTAGGATGGCTGGGCCATATGGTATTTCTATTTTTAATTTTTTGAGAAATTTCCATACTGTTTTCCATAGTGGCTGCACCAGTTTGCATTCCTACCAGCAGTGTAGGAGGGTTCCTTTTTCTCCACAACCTCTCGAACTTTTGTTATTTTTTGTTTTAGTTATTATAGCCATTCTAATGGGTGTAAGGTGAAATCTTAGTGTAGTTTTGATTTGCATTTCCCTGATGATCAGTGATGATGAGCATCTTTTCATGTGCCTATTGGCCATCCATATATTTTCTTTGGAGAAATGTCTGTTCATATCCCCTGCCCATTTTTTGATCGGGTTGTTTGATTTTTTTGTTGTTGAGTTGTGTGAGTTCTTTATATATGATAGAGCTTAGCCCTTTGTCAGATATATGATTTTCCACTATTTTTTCACAGTTGGTGGGTTATCTTTTCGTTTCAATCCTGTTTTCCTTGCCTTGTAGAAGCTCTTTACTCTGATGAAGTCCTACCTGTTTATTCTTTCTATTGTTTCCCTTGTCCAGGGAGACATGGTGTCGAGAAAGATTCTTTTGAGACTGGTGTCAAAGAGTGTACTGGCTACATTTTCTTCTAGAAGTCTTATGATTTCAGGTCTTGCCTTTAAGTCTTGGATCCATTTTGAGTTTATTTTTGTGAATGGCGTAAGAGAATGGTCTATTTTCATTCTAAAAAAGAAGTGTTTTAACAGCCTTTTCAGATAATTGTGGATATTCTTCTTTGATACTATGCCAAAACTCAACAATTAATAGTTTCTTAAAAGTCAGTTACAATATGGAATCTGAGGTCAAATAAATGAACACTTATACTGTTACGTTAGAGTCCATTCATTTATCTTAAACTCTGAATGGATCTTTAACCCATGCATAATTTTAAACATCATACATTCATTGATCATTTGGAGAATATTAGTTCACCATGTTTTGTAGATTTTCCAAATGTTGACATTTTTATTTTACAATATTAAAAATCACATCTATTTCCATCATCACAAATCTCATCAGAAAAATCCTTAACTATTGGGGAAGCTATCAAGTTCCTGGCAGTAGATACAAGTTTTCCAAATGTCTACTTTTTGGTTGAAAGCTCAAATTTCATTATTGGCCACAAATAGTTTTAGTTGTTTTCCTTGATATGACAGGCTCACTTCATTCATTTTTGAGAAAATGTCCACCAAAAATGCAAATCTGACTACTCAGAGATTATCTGTTTATCATAGTTTATTATAGTATCATAGATTATCAGTTGTTCTTTCAGGTAAAAAATGGTGTTCCAGGGAAAAAGCTGCTAGTTCAGCTCACAACTCAGATAATTGCATAACTGCCTTTCCTCAAAACAGCCATCATGTTTCAATATGAATCAGAAGTACTTTATTTGTGCTTCCTAGTTAGCCACACAGAATACAGAATATTAAAAAGATGTACAAGGAAAAATTGAGATTTAATATAGTTTTTTTCTGCTTTATCAAAGATGCTCCTAAGTGAAACTAGCAGGTTACTTTTAATTTCTTCCTTGTCTCTTGGGGGGGGGGGGGTGGGTGTGTTTCCTGTGTGGTGTTCAGAATACGACTACTGGTACAGTTCAGAGCTGCTGCCTGGGTTAGTGCTACGTTGCTTTGACATCATCAGTGCAAATGTCACAGAGTGCAAAGGGGAAAGAATTTCTCAATATTTTTATGAAAATAGTTTTGATTTCATGGACCCCCTGAAAAGGTCTCAGGGACCCCCAGAGATCTGTGAGTCACACTCTGAGGACTGCTGACACAGAGGAACTAACCACCCTTTCTCGCCCAAATGCTTTAGGGAACAAATTGGAGACAGAGGTAGAAGAAGCCAGAAGTCAGTCACCTGGCTTGGGGACATTTGGAGAGGACTGGTGGCATAGTGACCTGGGCATACTGGGAGGAGGTGATAGGGCTCCTGGAAATGCCTTACTTTTAGCAATTCCAGCAGGACATGAGTGATGGTGCCGCTGGGCAGCAGTGGAAGATAACTAGTAAGGTGAGTCTGAAGGAGCACTTCTGGCTCCCTGTGGCCTGTGTGACCACTGGAGGGAATCCAGAGGTTTCCATGAGCCCCATGGAAGGGTCACGAAGGTGCTGGGAGGATCACAGGATCACCACATTTGAGATGAAGAGACCACTAAGAGATACAGACTTACTGGAAAGAAAATGAGAAGGACCGGGGACTCCTGCAGTAGGTACCAATACATCACATCAAGAGACCAGATGACCCAGGGGCATTTTGCAGTCACTGGTCAGGAGTAGATCAGAACAGCTCCTCTACCACAGAGGTCATACTCACTGCCAGAAAGGCACATAACTTGCTTCATACACTCAATTGTCACCTTGGAAAGGAGAAGGGAAAGAAGTGGAAATCTGAAAGACTGAGCATTCAACCACAGAGTCTAGCTCATCCAAAAGAAATTGTTTAAACTGGTCTTGATCGGGATGCTGAAAAGACTGAATATTGAAACAGAAAGCAAGTATTTTTAAGACCGAGAGATGGTTCATTCTTGAGCAACGTTTCCCTACAAACCATCAGGATAGGACCTCCTAGATAGCTATAGAATTAGCTATAGAATATTGTGAGTAAATTTATAGGACGCAAAAAGAAGTATGTTCAGTGTTACCAGCAGTTATCTCTGGGTGATGGAGTCACAAATTTCTATTATCTTATCAGACTTATCTGAATGTTGTTCATTTTTCATAATAAAGAACTATTACTGAGGGCCAGCACTATGGCTGAGTGGTTAAGTTCAAGCGCTCTGCTTCGGCGGCCCAGGGTTTTGCCAGTTTGGATCCTGGGCCGGGACATGGCAGCGCTCATCAAGCCGTGCTGAGGTGGCATCCCACATGCCACAACTAGAAGGACCCACAACTAAAAATACACAACTATGTACTGGGGGGCTTTGGGGAGAAAAAGGAAAAATAAAATCTTTAAAAAAAAAAAAAAGAACCATTATTTTAATAATCCCCTGAAAATATGTGGTGATGTCATATAACCTGAAAGATAATGTTTACATTCCTGAACCTGGCAGAAAAATGCTTCTCCTTCTGCCCCAGCTCTACCTCCTCATCGTCCTCTCCCACCCCCTCAACTCTGTGCCCCTCAGGCCAAGCTTGCTCAAGGTTTAAAAAAAATTCTAGCAATATATGCATACTTAATCTTAAATAGAGAAACAGACAGCTATAGCAAAGTACAGGCCAAGGTTCACACAACATTTGTGTTACCCCCAAATATCTTTGTATTAAAAAGGATATCATTCGTCACTTCCAGAAGCTCGCTTGATTAGCTAATATTTGAAACAATAAAATTACAGCAGAATAAAAAAAAAGCTGAGCAACTTCTTAGAGCGGCACTATTTAATACAGTGGCCACTTGGCCATGTGTTGCTTACTGAGTACCTGAAATGGGACTAGTGAAACAGAAATTGAATTTTCAGTTTTATTTCATTTTAATTAACTTAAAATTGTTACTCAATTCAGTTATGGGAAATTTTTAAAGTATGTTTGTGAATCTACTTTTGCAACTCTTAAGCTTTATGATATCTGAATACAAATCAAGTATTTCCAATGAAAATTTAGCATCCAAATGGAGAGAGACTGTAAATACAGAATACTAAAATTCAAACAATAAGAAAAAATGTAAAAGTTTTCGTTACTAATTTTTTATATTGATTATAGATTGAAGTGATAATATTTTACACACGTTGGGATAAATAGAACACAGTGTTATAATTAAGTTTACCTGTTTGTTTTTACTTTTTTTAATGTAGCTACTAGAACATTTTAATTGTATATGTGGCTCACATTGTATTTCTATTGGACAGTGCCGACTTCAAACTTGCTGTGATAGAATTAGACCTAAATAATTTTGTTTGCTATACTGATTTTTTTCTGCTTTTGACTGTTACTACAGATCTACTTAAAATCCTTCCACATCTCAACTGGAGATAGTAGTATTCTTTTTTCGAAGATTGTCTCTCATAAGTACTATAATCTCCAAGCTACTTAACCAGGGTATGTGTAGTGTGTGAAAGAATGAATACTTACGATGAGTATGTGCTTATGAGGAGTATCATTATGTTACGGCAATTTGTTGCTATGACATCTCTTTAAACCTAGAAAGTGCTGTCTTTCTTTCAAAGCCATGCTAGGGGAAAATGGCTCCAGACATTGGGCACTTTTGTATTAAAGCTAACAGTACTTTTATTTTCTATTTGCCATTATGACTCAACCTCCTTTGTCTTGACTATGTGGCAAAGAATTAAACAATTAAAATTTCCCAGAGGTCCCTTTTCTAAACTCTTAACAAAGCCCTAGCAAGTGCTTCTGTCTCTTATTCACAGCAATGGTTTTTGCCTTTCAATGAAAAAGTAAAACTGAGAACAGTTTCCAGAGCTTTCAGAACTTTTTCCATTGAAATGCAAATACTCCTCTGGCGCCTCTGAAAATTCTGAGAAATTGTTGGGTTCTGGCGATGTTTCCAGAAAACCTGGCATTCTTCTCCTGTTCATGGCTGGTTTATGTTCTTCTCTTTCCAAGTGCATTCAAGTAAAGTCAGCAGTTGACTGTCTCTTGCAGGGCAAACTCCCAACTTGAACCTTGAACAAAAGAGTAACTTTTTCGTGCCAATTTTGGAATTGTGACAACCTCACAACCCCACTTTATCACATCTCTCCAAATGCAACTGAGCTTCCTAACATACACCCTTCTCAACCCTGTCCATGACCTGCCCGGTAGGCAGCTTTTGCAGTGACTAGGCACACACTTGAACAAAGATCACTTGTATGTTATAAAGATAATGACAGACATTGTCTTGGGGCTTCTCCAGTGTGGACATCCTAACTGGTCTGAAAATTATCCATCCACAGTTTTTATTATGCCATACAGCCCATGCTCTCTATTCCAAAGTTTCAGTGCAAAATGAAACCACCGACATTTTCTATCTTCATCTCCTCAACAGGATAAGCAGTCTGAATGGGTAAACCAAGAGAGCAGCTTCCAGCTGTTCAATGAACACATCACCAGATTCTGATCTTAGATAGAATCAACTCAGATATGCCCTCCTTATTTTTCATCTATAATATACAACTTGGCTCCTATTATGCCATCACATAATAATAATTTGAAAGATGATGTTATTCACTGTTTCACGTGTATTTATCTCATCTAGGAGTTGGAATCATGTCTAGTTTTCTTTTGTAGCTCATAGATTTAGCTCAGTGGAAACTTTTCTAATGATTGTGGCTTAAGAAAGAACTTATCTAACAGCTCCTAGGATGCTGGAGGAATGAACATGGCAAATTCATGCTCAGGTAGAAGATAAAAAGATCTCATCTGGGATAGAGCGACAAGTGGCTAATGTATGTGGAAGCAGAGCAAAGCAAAACTAAGAAGAGAGGCCAGCCCCGTGGCAGAGTGGTTAAGTTCACGCACTCCGCTTTAGTGGTCCAGTGTTTGTCGGTTCTGATTCTGGGCACAGACCTAGACACCGCTCATCAAGCCATGCTGTGGAGGCATCCCACATAGAAGAACTAGAAGGACTTACAACTAGTATATACAACTAGGTACTGGAGCTTTGGGAGAGAAAAAAACCAAAACTAAGAAGAAATGAGCTCTCTGCTATTAGGTGCTATGCAACCTCTCAATCTAGTAAATCATCTTCAATCTCCAAACACACCAAGTATCAGATACTTAAACATTATAACAAAACCCAAGTTAAAATTCTTATAAAAAATTCTAGTATAAAAATTATTGTTAAAAGCACAACTGTCCACTTTTATCAATAAATCTCTCTGGGACTCTGATTCATCTTCTGAAAAGTGAGGGAATTAGACTAGACAATATCCAAATTCCAGTGATTCCATAAATCTGAGTGATGAACCTTTACTTAATAAGTAATACTTAATAAGTACTTAATAAGTAATAAGTCTTAAATAAAGATTTGCAAGCCTGTAGCCCAAAATAAAATCAAAAGATCAGTACTAATTTTTTAACAACAAAATTGACATATACAGTTAATAGTGATTTTTCTTGAAAATGCAAAACATTTTTTAAAAACCAAATGGTAGAAAAGATCAAAATACAAAACAACTTTTAGCGTTAGTCCCTCACTACTGTTCATACCTGGACACTAGGAGGGCTCAGGCACAGGGCCAGGCACATAGTACATGTTCAGGAAATTGTCCTCTAGCCTCATGTAAATACATCTCAGAGCACTCTGTGAGAGCCCAGATAGCAGGTTTGGAGAACTGCAGACCAGTCAGCATCTTCTGGACATGATGTGAATGAGGAGAAAGTGGCCTCACTTACGTGAGCCCCACTGACCTTGCCCTGTGGTCAGGGAAGGCTCTCCTCCTGGACCTCCTCTCCCAACCACCCGTCCCCACCAACTCTCCATTCCACTCTACAGCTGGCCAAGAAATAGGTTCAGAGCATCTTTCATACACGTTTGTAGGCTCTTGCGTATAGCTTTATTGGGGTTCAAACTTGAGGCTGTAACTAAAGTTCTAGTGTCAACAGCGCATTTCCTGAATACAGATTTTAAATGGTAGTAAATTTAAGAATCCAAAGTACTTAAAACTATCATTTGCAAGGCAAGATGTTGTTTGGAAAGTACCATATAGACAGTGGATTTCCCTTTTATTTTACACACACACAACCTTTCCGTAGTAAGCTAACAGGACAGACATGAGGACTGGGGAAATGAGTAGAGGCTATCCATGATCAATGCTGTATTCCAAGAAACACAGTAAACTTAGTATTTATCTCCAGGAGAAAAAAACGTATTTTTCTTACATTTGATAGATTACTGATGGAGGTATAATATATTAAAAAACTATTGGGGCCAGCCCAGTGGTGTAGTAATTAAGTCCGTGCACTCTACTTCTGCAGCCCAGGATTTGCAGATTCGGATCCTGGGCATGGACGTACACACCACTCATCAAGACATGCTGTGGTGGGCATCTCGCATACAAAATAGAGGAAGATTGGCCCAAATGTTAACTCAGTGACAATCTTGATCAAGCCAAAGAAAGAAGAAGATTGGCAACAGGTGTTAGCTCAGGGGCAATCTTCCTCACCAAAAGAAAACCAAAGCAAAACAAACTATTTAAACTGGGAAATAAGATCTTGAGTAGGTGATGTACATATGTGGAAAGTGAAAATTCTTTAAAAGTCATTTGCTTGATTCTTACAATCTTCCAAGCAAGCAAATTGACAAAGGAACCAGTGCAATCACATCAGTACCAATATTAGGGAAAGACTCTCCTTGGTTAAATCATAAACTGACTCTAACTTTATCACTCTGCCACACATCTCCTATTTAGAAAGCCATGGTGGGGCTCTACCATATGGCACAGAACAGTACAGAGGATGGTGGGATCCTGGGTAGAAGAGGCAGAGCGAGCCAGCCAGAGCAGCAAACTGCTTTAAATCAGCGCTTCTGTTACAAAGCAGACAGAGTGATGTGTCAGTTTGCACAGAAATAAAATGAAGAATTGCTTTCAAACGCCTTAAAATGGTCCCTGCTTTGAGGCATTGGAAAAAATTGATTTCGGTAATTGAAAGCGAGTTTTGCTGTGCATGAACAATCAGCTTCGCGGAAGCTTCTGCCTCCACGGCCCACTGACTGTCCCCATCTCTGAATTAGGATGTTCTGTGCCCACAGACAAGCAAACAAGGCAGGTGGGCTAAAATCTGTGTCTCTTTTTCCAAATGCCTCTGAACGTAAGTCTGAAAGTTAGTTATTACAAATGCCAGTTAAAATCTTCTGCAAATGACAGCAAATTTCTTCCCTGATGCGGCCATGTTACTAAATCTTAACCGAATGGAAGACTAACCCAATCCGGATTGAATTTTTTTCACCTGATAAAGGGAACATTGTCAGAGACAGTGACAATTTTCAACCACAGTACAGGTAGCCAAATTATTTTGTTTGAAAATCTATCTTCTCAATTCTAAATAATGAGATTAAACCCTTATTTTTTTTTTTCTATCAGTGGAAGTCTAATCAAAACAAAACAAATAACATCAAGCTTAGTTTCACATCCCTAAAGATAGGAAGGGATTTTGGGTGATCTTATTCTTTACCAGGCTGCTTCTAAACATAGCTACATCCAAAATATTCCAAAACAGCCAAAATAATCCATCCGATATTTTAATGACCTTCAGAAAAGATCACTATCCTCTATCTTAGGAATTCTGGAATTGTCAAATCTTTAAAGTTAAATTGTTCATACTGAAATTCCATCCATCTCTAATGTAAGGTGAAGCAATTGGACACAAATTTCTGGAACCTTCACCAAGCCCTGGAATCACCCTGACCTTCCTTCTTCCCCAGCCTGCTAACCCTCTTGTAGTCACATGACTCCTGCTCTACCCAAAGATGATGCATTTAAAGACCTAAGAACAGAAATTGGCATATAGTAAGAGCTCATAAAAACAGTGATGATGATGATGACAATTGGCCCAGCCGGCATGGGCTGCCACTTCAGTGCTGCTGTCACCAAGCACTGGATGTTTTTTTTAAGTGGGAACTGTGCCAAGCTTGACATAACCCCCTCCATACATTTTCCCTCTTCCTCCTCCTGACTGTAGAGCATTGCTAGAGAATGTTACAGAATTTTGCCAGTCTCCCTACAGATTCATGCTAACTTCAAATGTGCTCCTAGTCAACCAAAACATTCTTATTTATCTCATGTGCCTTCCCGAGCACACTCTCTCAACAAATTACTCCAAATCTTCTCTATCGTAAATCTTCTCCACCTGAAGTCTCTTCTCCTTTCTAATCCCCTCAGGAATTGATTTTCATCCTATTTTATGTACATCAGTACCTTGCGTAATACCTGAAAGATAGAGTTTGTTTGATACAGTACCTTGCATAATACCTGAAAGATAGAGTTTGTTTGATACATACGTATCTGATTGAAACTAAAAGCAATACTATAGTTTCCACACAAACTTCCATTTCCTTTTTTCTAAAGAATTGGGGAAAATCTTAGCCAAATGCAGGTAAGAAAAGATTTTCTATGTTCATCCCATTCGGGCCCCTCCCCTCCTCTTTTTTTTTTTTTTTTTTTTTTGCTGAGGAAGATTAGCCCTGAGCTAACATCTGTGCCAATCTTCTTCCACTTTATATGCGGTTGCCACCACAGCATGGCTGTTGAGTGATATAGGTCCGTGCCTGGGATCCAAACCTGCAAACCTGGGCTGCCAAAGTGGAGCATGCCAAACTTAACCACTATGCCATGGGACCAGCCCATCAGGTCACTTTTTCTTGTCCTGTTTCCACTACTTTTACTGTTCTGTGTCCTGCATTACCCTGTTCCACTTGGGTCTGCATCAAAATGGTCACAGTGGTGACTTCTATGATACTAGTCTTTGGCACTAATTGCACACAGCACCCCATCTCTTGGTCTGCAGTTGTTCAAGTTCCCATTTTGAAGAGTTTTCTTCACAATATTTGCACACCTCTAGCTAATTCTATTCTTACCATAAATTGACAAATATGTACAAATGATGGAACCCACAGTACATGTTCCCTTTGAACTGTCTCTCTTGTTTCCTGGAAATAGCTCTCTCTTTTTGGCTCAGTTCTCTGACTCTGGAGTAATCAACTTCACTCCTAATATTTGCAAGACTGTGCCCCCCTTCTCTTCCCAGTCACAGCTCCATGCTACACCATGAGGAGCCTAGCATGCACAAGTGTGGACCTCCAGTCCAGCTCCATACACACGCATCTGCTAACAGCTCTTTGTCAGCCACTGTTGGGACCTAAGTTTGCACACATCAGCAGTGTGGCCCAGGCAGGGAGAGGGATGCAAAAGAAGAGGCTGGCTCAGACCTTAGAGCAGAGAATTCCAAAGTCCCAGTTATGGAGCTTGTGGTCTAGAGGGGCTCAGGTGTGCCCGAGAAGGAAGATGGCTCACCCAGAGGAAGGGCAGAGGCTTCTGAAGCAGGGGCCCAGTGAAGGGCCCCATTGCCTGCATCTAAGGACAGTACTGCTGCACTTTCAACATTTTCTGATCTGCATAACAGGTACCAATGGACAGCAGAGCCCAAGCCTTTCACCTGAAAAAATGCAAATCTTTTATTCAGAAGTAATTAATTCTATAATGATTTCTGTGCTGCTCTATCAAACATTCCTTGATCTATGTAGCCTGAAGGGCTAACCATTTTTTACCACCTTCACATAAGATACACATAGATCTTCATTTCCCACCCTTTTTCATTCCATCTTGATATAAGGCATTTCCTCCTGAATCCTCTCTTCCTTTCCACCTTTCTCAAAAAGTGTCATTTCTCATCATGGAGGCAGGATGTACACACTAATAGTATGCAAGGTGGCTTTAGGTGGTACACAGCATTGCTTTTGTGAAAATTATATACTGAGTTTAATACCCATTATGAAAATCTAACCAGCGTAGCAAACTGGTGATACTGTTGCATATTACTGCTAAGTAAAAATCTGAGTTGAACAATTATGTTCATTGTAGCATTATTCACAATAGCCAAGACTTGGAAGCAACCCAAGTATCCATCAACGAATGAATGGATAAAAAAGATGTGGTATATGTATGCCATGGAATAGTACTCAGCCATAAAAAAAAGACAAAATGGTGCCATTTGCAACAACATGGATGGACGTTGAAGGTATTATACTAAGCAAAATAAGTCAGATGGAGAAAGACAAATACTGTATGGTTTCACTGATTTATGTGGAAGATAAACAAACAAACAAACACATAGATAAGCAGAACAGACTGGTGGTTACCAGAGGCTAATGGGGTTGGGGGAGAGCAAAAGGGATAAAGGGGCACATATGTAAGGTGATGGATAAAAACTAGACTATTGGTGGTGAGCACAATGTAGTCTATACAGAAGCTGAAACATAACATACACCCGAAATTTACACAGTGTTATATGCCAATATGACCTCAATAAAATAACTTTCAAAAAAATCTGAGTTGACTTTAAATATACATATATTTATAAGATAGTAGTAAGGAATTGACTTAGATACAGAAAAAATGGTGAAAGTAGAACAGAAATGATAAAAGTTTGGGAAATGCTGTGTGCAGGAGAGCCCATTAGGAAAAGATACACATTCCTTGTCCGGGGCCTTCCACTTCCCAACTGTACAAACCTGACCCCTGTCAAACCGAGTCTTCTCATCTGCCTGTTTCACAGGAGCTTTGGGAAGATCAAATGGAGAAATACACGGAAGCGTTATAACATGGTTCTCTCCAAGGCTGGCCTCTCTGGAATCCCAGTCCTCGCATTTCCAGACTCTGGCTTCCTCAGCTGTGCCTTTCTTTTCAGTAATTCATTTTTTTCCTATTCGTTACTATTGGCTCATTCCCTCCTACTTGGTTGGATTTCCAGTAGCCTGGAAATAAAATCCTCTACCTTACATCTTAGTCAGCTTGGGTCGACATAACAAAATACCACAACTGGGTGGCTTCAACAACGGATATTTACTTTCTCACAGTTCTGGAGGCTGGAAGTCCGAGGTCCAGGTGTCGGCGGGGTTTGTTTCTGGGGTGACCTCTCTTCCTGGCTTCTGGACAGCTGCCTTCTCTCAGTGTCCCACACAGCCTTCCCTCTGTGCACGTTCACAGAGAAAGAGAGAGATCTGTGATGTCTCTTCTTATAAGGACACCAGTCCTATCAGATTAGCACCCCACCCTTATGATCTCACTTAACCTTAATTCTCTTTAAAGGCCCATCTCCAAATACAGTCACGTTAGGGGTTAGAGCTTCAACATATAAATTTGGGGAAGGACACAATTCAGTCCACAACACTTACTATTTTCTTCTTTCTGCACGAGCCAAACTAATGAAATGATAAATATACACTAGCGATTTCCAACCAGAGGTTAAGTCACCCATAATGCTTTTTAAAATCACAGAATCCCAAGCACCGTTCCAGATCTACTGAACCAGAAAAGCTTGAGAATGGTGTCCAGAGAGCTGTACTTTTTGCATCTATACAGGTGAACTGATGTAATACCCAGTTGAGAACCACTGAACCAGTTCCTGGCTTCACCCTCAACATCCACTTCTTCGCCATCCACTCTTTGCCCATTCTCTGATTTTGATTCTTATTATTCAGTTGAAACAGTTCTTTCAAAAGCCATCAAATGATTTCATAATTGCAAAATTGCATGGCATTTCTACAATCTTTATTTCCATTAATGTTTCCGCAACAGTTGTACCATAGAGTTTCCCTATTTCAGGAAATTCCCTCCTTTTTTGTTTTTCTGGCATTGTACCCACACGTGTTACACCTCTAGCTCATCTGTGTTCTTCACCAGCTCTTATTTCCCCATTCCCCCAGGTACTGTCCTTGGCATTTTTTTTCTTCCTTTCCCATAGTGTCTAACCCATTCCGACAACTTCAAACACTATTTCTATGAAAGTAATTCTAAAATTTTCAGACCACTCTTGTGAGCACCTTTCCCCACTAACCACTTCCAGATACTCATCTCCTCAGGAAAGTCCCATCGATTCCTCAAACCCAGCATATTTGTTTACTTATCAAATGTTGAAAGACAATTTAGCCAAGCCCTGTGCTAGATTCTGGGGATTCAAGGTGAAAATCAGACACAGTTTCGCTTTCCCCGAGCCAGAAATTAGTAAAGAAATGTAAACCAGAAGCTAGAATGCACCATAAAGTACCGCTGTGAGCGGGGAAGCCCAGAGTAGGGAGGGGCACAGCCAATCCAGATTTGGAGTGCAGGAAAGGCTTCTGGGGGTGGGGCAGGGCACGAGATAGGTGTGGCCATTTCAGTCAGCTCTCCCAGGACTTTGAATCTTGAGCAAACCAAGAACATGGGACAAGCATTTTTTTCACACCCAAAGAAGACTAGAGCAAACAGCAGAGAAGAAAGAAAACAAAGCTGAAGAGTGATGTCGTGGTTAACGGAAGCAAGTGTTTCAAGAAGGAGGTGTACTGTGGTGCTTAAGACCTCTGGCTTTGGGGTCACAGAGACTTAAGTCAGAGACTCTGCACTTCTGTTTGTGAGCTGTATGACCTTGGGCAGTTTCCTCGGTTTTCTTACTTGTGAGATGAAATAATAATCCTCGCTACATCTTCGGGTTGCCACGAGGATTAAAGGAACTGTCCTGTGTAAAGCACTCAGCACAACGCCAGGCGCATATGATCATGGACAAGCGGTCTGCAGGGTCAGGTGCTGGGAGGCTCAAGGAAGGTAAGGATTGGAGCGTGTCCGCTAGAGTCACAGAACAAGGAAGGCCCTGGGAACCAAAGAGAGCAATTTACAGGAAGAGATGGGGGCAGAAACTAGATGGCAATGGGTGTGAAAGGATGGATCACGAAAAAAGCAGAGACATTAAATGGAGATGATTCTTTAAGCATATTTGGCTGTAAAGGGAAAAAGAGATTTAATGGTCTCTGTTGGATCACTTAGGGTTAAGGGAAGATTTATTTCGGTGTTTTTTTTCAATATAGGAGATACATATCCATGTTGAAAAACTAATAGAAAGAAACAATATTTGCTTAGACAATTGGGATACAGTAAAAGGGAATAATCGATCAGAAGCTGTGGGTCTCCAAGTGTGGTTCACACCATTAGGGGTCCCTGAGACCTATTCAGGGAGCCTGGGCAATCACAACTATTTTCATAATCATGATAAGAGGTTACTTGCCTTTTTCACTATCTGACTTCTGTATTGTTGGTACAAAAGCAATGGTGGGTAAAACTGTTGGCACTTGGCGTGAATCAAGGCACCAAACCATCATAGGTGTGGTTGTCCTCTCCATCATCACACACAGCAAAATCAGTGTCAGGTCCACTTAAGAATGTCCTTGATGAAGCACAAAAATTACTGATTTTATTAAATTTAACTCTTGAGTGCATGTCTTTGTAATAGTCTATGTGACAAAGTGGAAGCACAAAGCCCTTCCACAGCAGACCAAGTATAGTAGCTGTCTTCGAGACTGATGGAGTTGTGGGCCCCTTTGTTCAGGGGATACCATTTTTACTTTAAAGAATGGCTGACAAACTATGGCTACTCAAATGAGTGTTTGGCAGACATTTTCTTGGAAATGAGCAAAAGGAGGCTGTCACTTCAAGAAAAACTGACAGTATTTGTTGCCAATAATAATATTTAAACTTTCAAGTAAAAATTATAATTTTGGAAACTCTGCATCTACCATCATGAGTTTGACAGTTCTTGACACTTAAATACTTTTCTGATGTAATTGGTGGTGATATTATTGAATACGACATTTTTGTTATTATGAAATAAAATATGCCAATATTTGGAAGATCTGCATAACTCAGTGAACAAATATTTTCCAAAGGACTACGCATTGTGTTCAAAATCATGCCTTTTTAGTAAAAGATTAGTTCAAAGAGAAAAATAGATGGATGGATTTTAAAGTAACAAGATACAAAAAATTCATTAACACGCTTTCAGAATCCACTTTGCAACTAGCCTTTAAAAAACCACCACTTGTTGAGTTTTGGTGTAATATCAAAGAAAAACAACTACAATTATCTGAAAAAGTTTTTAAAATAGTCTTCCTTTTCCAAATATAGTCATGCACTGCATAACGACATTGCAGTCAACAACGGACTACATATACGACGGGGGTCCCATAAGATTAGCACCATATAGCCTAGGTGTGTAGTAGGCTATACCATCTAGATTTGTGTAAGTGCACTCTATGATGTTCACACAATGACAAAATCACCTAACAACACATCTCTTAGAACCTATCTCTGCCACTAAGCAACGCATGGCTGTACATATCCGTGTGAGGCAGGATTCTTTTCCCATACTTCAACCAAATGATCATTTCACAACAGATTGTATGCAGAAGCAGAAACAAGAATCCAGCTGTCTTCTATTAAACTGGACATTAAAGAGATTTGCAAAAATGTAAAACAATGCTACTCTTATTTACATATATTGGGTTTATTACTGTAATCTTTCAGTGAAGTAATAGTTTTTTTTTTAATTCTCTGTTTCAGTTCCTAACATGGTAAGTGTCAGTACCTATAGCTCACATAAAAAAGAAGCTCATTGGGGTGATTAATAATTTTCAACTGTAAGGGGTTTCTGAGATCAAAAAGTTCGCTCAAAAAGCTGGATTAGAGAATGGTACTAGAGAAGGCAGGAGAGTGTGGGACCCAGAACAGGAGTGGAGGAATTCATCCAAAACAAAGGGAGAGAGCTTTCTCCCTTAAGAAACAAAGAAGGGGGTGAGGATTAGCAGATGCCAAGACATTTTGGGTTTGGTGGCAAGAGTGCCAAGGATTTCTCATCTAATGTCTTGTTTTCACTGTGCTATCAGGGTTGAGGACTTCCATGGAAAGTGAGGGGAAAGAGCAAGAGGGGACAGAAGTTTGAGGGATCCAGGGAGCACCTGTGGAAGACAGGTGAACCACCTGACCGGAGCCATGCAGGGGGGAGACTGAGCAGGATGGGGACCCAGCGTGGGGTGAGCATTCCTCAGCAGGGACCCCCTGCCACTCGGCAGGTGCCTTCACACAACATCCACCAGCTGGTTTTAATAGTTATTTCATTGCTTATCGAGTTAATATTACTGCCATACAGAAATAGAATAACGAATGCCCTTCTGACTACCACAAACATTCTAACAACTTTAATGTTCTGCCATAGGTAACTGAGACTGAATGTTAAGCTAACTCATTCCCAGAAATGTTAAAATGTCCTAAATTCCTTTATTAGTTTCTTAGTTCACTCTTCATATTCTGATTTTATAAATGTACGGTTTTTAAATTCTGCTTCTGATGTTGATTTTGAAATGTAAATCTAGGAAATTGGACAATTGAAGATCTTGCTGTCTTATTTTAGCTTCACAGAGCCAACAACAATTTTACTGGGGAAAATGGTTAAATGGATTTGTTTTCACTTTCTCTTCTTAAAGATATATAATATGGCTTGGGGCCAGCCTGGTGGCATAGTGGTTAAGTTTGCACACTCCACCTCGGTGGCCAGGGTTCACAAGTTCAGATCCCGGGCATGGACCTAGCACCACTCGTCAAACCACACTGTGGTGGCATCCCATATAAAATAGAGGAAGATTGGCACAGATGTTAGCTCAGCAACAATCTTCCTCAAGCAAAAAGAGGAGATGTTAGCTTGGGGCCAATCTTCCTCACCAAAGAAAAAAAAAGAAAAGAAAAGATATAATATGGTCTGTTGACTCCATGTGAGGATGTGATGCAACCAGAAATCTCAAAGCTCGGCTTCCTTGTCTGAAGTGAGCAAACTCCAAGGTTAAAGTAAAATCTTCAGAATTCAAACTCCAAGATTGGTTCATGTCCTCGATTATATAATTTTAATAGGTAACTACCATTAGAACTTTAGTCTCAACAACTATGGAAGCACTTATTCTCTTTTCACAAAAGTAAACTTTCAGAGGATTACACAATATTCTGAAGCACTGGAGAAGTTATATCCTCATGTTGGATGGAGGTCATCTCAGTTGAGGTCAAGGTCAAGGACCCTCACAGATTCTGATACTAGCAATCTCTTTCTGCCTCCCTAACATTCCCAAGACCCACAGGCCACTTGGTGCAGCTCTTCTTCTATTCAAAATGTTGTATAACATGAGACGGGTAATATGAGGTTTACATACTTATTCTGAGAAATCTGCAATGTAATATGTTATCGAAGAGTATAATGTTGGTACTACCAAGACACTTCAGAGTCTTTCATTTATTGCACACAACAATCTTTCATTTTAAGGAATTATTACAATAATAATAAATAAGAATTGCTCTTGAAAGTTTATAAGGTGATTTTCATATGCCCCTTTGGGTGATTATAAAGACTTTTACTACAACAGAAGTATAAACTATACACTGAGTACATCTATAAAGCTATTTACACCTTGTTACAATGTTTTATTGTACCGACTACTCCCACATGTCAATGAGAATCGTAGTTCATTAAGTCAGTACATCACTAGTTCACTAAACTGTTTTTTAAAAAAAGTCCTCCCAGGGCAGGCCCAGGGGCCCAGTGGTTACGTTCCTGCTCTCCACTTCGGCAGCCTAGGGTTTTGCCTGTTCACATACTAGGCATGGACCTAGCGCTACTCATCAAGCCCTGCTGAGGCGGGGGTCCCACATAGCAGAGCCGGAAGGACCTACAACTGGAACATACAACTACGTACTGGGGGGCTTTGGGGAGAAGAAGAAGAAAAGAAAGACTGGCAACAGATGTTAGCTCAGGTGCCAATCAAAAAAAAAGCCCCTCCCATTTGAAATGAAAATGCTATTTTTTAAAAAGGAAAAGATTATCTAACCAGTTTACAAGAACAGTATTCTGTGTTTGTTAAAAGACTCTATCAAATGATCCTGAAATTAGCAAATTTCCCCCCACAAACTATTCTGTTTTCAAAAGAAAATGAAAGCATAAACTTCCCTTTAAGTCTCTTAGATAAAGAGGATAATATATAAAAAGAAACACTTGTATCCTGAAAGAATTAATGTCCTTAAAAAGCAACAACAGCTCCATAGGGGCCAGCCTTGTGGCCGAGCGGTTAAGTTCTTGCTCCGCTTCAGTGGCCCAGGGTTTCTCCAGTTTGGATCCTGGGCATGGACTCAGCACCGCTCATCAAGCCATGCTGAGGCTGTGTCCCACATGACAGAACTAGAAGGACCTTCAACTAGAATGTACAACTATGTACTGGTGGGCTTTGGGGAGAAGAAAAAAAAAAAAGAGGAAGATTGGCAACAGATGTTAGCTCAGGGCCAATCTTAAAAAGGAAACAAAAAGCAGCAACAGCTCCATAGTAGACAGAAAATGTACTTGTATAATATACATAATATTACAAATTTAGTTCAATTAACTTCTGACCTTCCAGGTCACTTAAACTCTCCATTAACTCAGATCTAAACCAGGGAAGCAAAACTCTGTTTATCTCATAAACACATTGAAAAAATATGTGAAACCACTTTTGTAAACTCCTCATTCATTCATTTACTCATCTAACCAACCAAAATGTATTGACCACCTTCTATTTTTCAGAGTTGCATAAACAACTAACACATAATCTCTGCCCTAAAGAATTTACTTCTTGTGTTAGAGATAAAGACATAAACCGTTAATTGCCAAGCAGTATAATTATAACTAATGAAACCCTATTTGGAAACCCCATGCACAATTCCCAATGTTTGTTGTCAAGTACTGGTTATAAGGCCTTTGATTTTTGTACCTCCTTACTGGGGCAACCCACATCTTTTTGGGAAGGATATGAAGGGCATTTGGTATTTACATGCTTGGAAATTGGACAGGTACAAAGCTATTTTAGAGGGCGCTGTGAAAGAAAAGAGAAATGACATCTAAATAAAATGAGAGGAACTGGGAAGGTTTTGCAGAGAAAGAAAAACCTAAATTGAGTTTTAAAGAACAAAGTATGAGTTATCTAGGCAGGGACTTCTAGGTTGTGAGAAAATAGATTTCTGTTGCTTAAGCCACACAGTCTGTGGTCTTTTGTTATGGCAGCCTTGGGAGACCAATACAGTCACAAGTGACTAGAAAGAAGAGAGGGTGTCAGGGATGGTGGAAGGTGAGGATTAAATGAGTTCATGTAAAACAGTTAGCTGCCTTCGTTACCTCTCACGCACTGAGTGTGGGCTTGGTAGCAGGATACTTCCTGATGACTCTTTCCCCCTAGAGATGCTATCTCCATCCCTGACACAATATGGAACCTCGCTCCTGGGACTTGACATCTTGAGATAGTCATGGAAGAACAGGAGTGCTTGAAGGCCAGCCATCCCAGCAGCTGAGGCGTAGGTCTGCCCCAGCTTCTGGAGCTGCCTGGGGCGTTGCCACTTGCAAGCTGGTTCTCCAGCCTCCCTTCAATTCTTTGAGCCTCAATATCCTTTCCATAAAGTCTACTTTGCTTTGGAAAGCCAGAGTCATTTTCTGTTTCAGCTAAGGTCCCTGCCTACAATTTTCATCTCTTTCCCAACTGGAGAATGAGAGAGACAGATGATTTTGGACCTATAAGATTGCTGGATGACATTGAGGCGAAAGTTTACTTTAAAAATGATACATTTTTAGAATTATCAATCTTCATTGGTGTTTTTTTCCCAGCAGTATTCAGTGGCCTGAGTGGAAATGTGATAGCCATAAATGTCATTAATTATCATTCCCAAAGAGTGACTGAGCCAATAAGGAGATGACATATGAGTCAGTTTCTTAGTTTTTAAAAAAATTTGCTGAGACATTTTGGATTAACCTGTAAGACAAAGTTTTTAAAAATATTCCTTCTGTCTTCAACTCTGAAATGTGGCCTTGGAATTATCTACATCCATTTGAAGCTTATAAAATTTTATCATTTGTATTAGCACTTTGCATTTACCCAGCTGTTTATTTCAAAACTCTTATACGTACATTAATAACATTGTTTCCAACTTCTTGCCTGAGCTAGAAAAGACATTATTTCATTCTGTAAATGGAGAAATAAGATTAAGAATACATGGCTTTTTTGAGGTTTGACACGGATAAGCTTCTTGATTTATAATCGAATGCCCTTTTTTTATCATAAGCATCAGCATCATCACTATGTACATTTATTAATTCTATTTGCAAAGCACTTCTGCTAATATGACCCTATTTGAGCCTCATTCACTTGTTTAAAATTATTCCAGAATGTTTTTTCATCTTTAAAATGTGTCTTGGATCTATACTAGGTGCTGAAGATACAGCAACTAATTTCTAAAGTTAATTAATTACTAAGGTGGCCAGGAAAGTGTCTCCTGCTCTCATCGCAATCACAGACTAGTTAGGAGTTAGACAAGCAAACAGGTGATTCCGGCAGCCTGGGAACAATTCTATGATGGGATCTGGGGAACCAAAGGATTATAGAAGCACATAAGAGATGGTCCAAGCGGGAATATGGACTCACCATAACTCTGAAAAAGAGAGGACAGAGATAACGCGCCATTCCATTTCACAGATGAAGAAACAGGGCTCCGGGAGGTCCAGTGGCCTACAGCCAATACAATTAAGTGATGGAGCCAAGATTGCCAACTCTTACCCTTTCCTTCCACTGAATACAATGGTATTCAGTTTATCTAAAAGGAGAGAGCAAACTAGCATCAAAACACCAGTGGATGATACAAATACATTTCCCAGTTATAACTGTGGAGTATCATAGACTCATGGGTTGCTGAGGGTTTTTAAGTGACTAGAGCCCAGCAAGTTTGAGATGGGGAGGTTTCATGGAGACAATAAATGCTGAGCAGTTCTTAAAGAGGAATCAGAGAATCCTGTGGCAAAGAGAAAAGGGGAAGGGATTGAAGATGAAAGGATCACCTTGGTTGGCTCCTTAGAGGTGGGAACTGACAAGATGTGGCCACGCGTGGTCCTCTACAGCAGGCACCCAGGCCAAGCTGTAGCTAGAGATAAGAACATTCAGGTGAGGTGAAACCACCCCTGAGACTTGACAGCTCTAAGAGGCGCTGTGACTGTCTCCCAATCTAGATTTCTTCTGATTGTATGAAAAAAGGAAGCACAGAAGTTAAAGAGAAGAATGCATAATAATTTAGGAAAGATGCAAGCCAAAGTTTTGTCTAAATTATTTAGGGAATTCCTGAATAACTTGACTATTGAGAGTCAGTCACATTTTTGGTGGCCACAGATTGTGACCATTTCTGCTGTTTTCTTAGAAAATAGAATCTTAGAAAATCTTATTTTCTTCAAAAATAGATTTCTTAGAATCTAGCCTTATTCTAAAAGCATTTTTTTAACTGCCTCGTTTTTTGGTTTACTCCTCCTGTCATAGTCCCCTTGTGCATGGAATTTTAAACATCTTGCTCTTTCCTTGAAACTGGGAATATCTTTGTTAGTCTATTAAAAATGTGAGGATTCTCAGCCTTTTTGAACAATAGGTCATAACAATCGCCAAAATGTTGGTTTAGCTCTTAATATGTTCAAATTTAATTTAAATTCAAATGATTGCTGCTATAGACTACATGTCGATTATTGACCATTTCAAATATTTTGGTCCAACCCATTAGATCCCAAAGTTCCTTGCTCCCCAGAGAACTGATTTTTGACGATGGATGTCTAAGCAGCCTTTAAAATGCCCAACCAAACGCTGAACTGTCATAGTAGCTGGGTAAGAGATAAGGGGTAAGAAAAGTATCCAGTCATCCAACCACATTTCTGCTTTTTTGTACAAGCTTCAGGTGAAATACAGTCACTCAATAAAGTCCTTCTCTTTGTCTTTCCCTCCCTCCCTTTCTCTTTCCCCATTCGCCTAGAGAGGAGAACCCTAAACCCCTTGGATCCCTGCCAGCAGCACCAAAAGAATCTCTTGACTATTTTCCCAGGGAATTCCTGCCTTAAATGTCAGCAGAGCACAACTTCCCAGCCAAAGCAGAGTCTGCCAGGATCTGAATCAACGAAAATGTGCCTGCTATACCAAAGGGGAAAACCAGGATCCATGGGGCATGCGGCAGGAGTGGAGATTTAGTGAAGGGTTCCGAGTCCATTGGAAAGGTCAAGGTTTTCTCACATTCACCTCACTGAGGAACGGGAGGCCAAGTCAGACATTTTGGTTCCTTGCTGGAATTTTGGTTGTGATTTTTATTTTCCTCTCTTGGTGGTGAACTATATTTCTGGAAACCACTCTGAATTATCACAATAAGGTAACACCTCTTTGAAAAGGAAATGAAGCTCCATTAAAGCCCTTTGTTATGGTGGTTGCGGTTGCCGCTGTTGTTCTGTTTGTTTGTTTTTAAGGAACATACTGATATATAAGTGCTCTGGCAGGAACTCATGACCCTGTGATTCATGAAAAGCAAAATAAGATTTATGAGGTGAGATCGAATCTACCCCTACTGGCCTGGAGACACTTCCCGTGTGGTACTGAGGCATTGCTGGCATTTTTAGTGCTTTTGTGTTAGTCTTCAAACTCTGAACACAGGAAGAAATAGTAAAAGTTTTGAGGGCAGCATTGGGAGGCACTCACAAATCCCAAAGACATACATCAGCACCAAAGGAAAACAGTACGAGGTAGTAGATTAAAAATTCAGAAGCAAAGTGTGTTAATCGGCTAGTTTTTGCTGAGTACTCTTGTAATTTTCATTTATCCTTCTTTAATTTTCCTCATATGTTACTGACCTACAACTTGACAAGGCTATTGACAAAGCTAAAAATTCACAAGTTTGCTTGACATAAAGGAGTGATTTTAAACCAACATGCCATGTTACCACCCCCCCCCCCCCAGCAAAGATCACAGCACAGAACAGTAGGAAAGTCAAGAAGATTTCATCAATAAATTATTCAATTTTTAAATGAATTAAGCTCCTTTAAAGTTACCAGTGGGGAAAAAGATTAGATTCTAAATCTCATTTGGTTCTAGGATCAGACCAGTTCAAAACTAATCAACTTAGAAGCTATTACTTATATCAGCCAAGTTCCCCACCTCATACTGCCCCCCATATCACCACAAGCTCATTTTAGCTGCTTCCTTCCATCATTGTAACCTGCGTGCATCACCACAGACAATCCTATTGGAAATTTCTGTCCCTAGTCCAAAGAAAAAGTGGGCAAGTAGCTGGTTATCGCACAGGGCTGAAAGGTTGCAGGAGGATCAATAATACCATCTCAAATATAAAAAGGATGATAAGTAATGCGTAATAAGAAAAACTACCTCCAGTAGGTGAAGGGTTAATCCCTGGTCAATTTTAAGCCATTCTGCTGAGAATAATAATAAGTGTATCAGTTGATGCCAATTAGGGTGGCCCTTCCCTTGATGGGAACAGCCATCCCTTTGGAACTAGACTGTCAACACATTCTACCAGGGCAGTGATCAGCCAGCCAGAAGAAAGGGAAAGGGTCTGAGAAACTGTGGTAACCAAGTTTTGTTGGCACTTTGTAAAATGGTGACGGGAACTGCCAGTGCCATGGTGTGAATGCTAAAGATCCTCGGGCAACTTGCAAAGAGTGGACCTGAAAAATGCCCCCCAACAACCAGCAATCCCCAGGAGCACCACTCTTTGTGGGTGCCTATGGATAGGACCACAGGCCTCATCCACAGGAAGAACCTAACACTGCAGCATTGCTCCTTGCGCGCATGAACCTCACAAACACTTCTGACTCAATGTTCTTAGAGTCAGACCAATTACATTTAGCACACCTGCCTAGAGAGTCAAAGTTTTCAAATTTCTAAAAAAACATTTTGCACCCTTTTTTTTATCTCATTCTAAAATCTGAATGGTAAACAGCTTTAAGAATCAACCTTTTAAGTCTTCTTTGTAAATTCACATAAATTCCCCCTTTTCTTCTCATCAGAATTTGTTCTGACTTTCAGGGAGCACATTCTGTAAAGGCTGAAACCCCTGATGGACAACCATCAGTGCTCAACCACATTATTAAAGGATACATTCAATCTTTGTTATCTGAGAATGCTTCAAACAGTAATAAAGTGCTCCTCTGAAATTCACACTCAAAATCTTAAGTCCTCTTCCTAAGGAGAGCTTTTCACTCATTCCCAAGTCTCAAGTACCCAAATGAGACAAGAAAACAAAAAAACTGTGATGCGAAAGTACAATAGTTTTTGTTCTTCTCTCTTCTGTATTTCTTCTTTGCCACACTTCATCCTGAAAAACACTTGGCTCTGAATGAGACGATAGGTGGAGAAGCGGGGCAGGGATGGGGAGAATCCCATGGGTAAATGTAAATTGTCACAGTTCTAGTTGTTGCCTTCAGTGGTGGGCTCACGGACGTTCATTGAATTATTAAAAAGTAATTAATTAACTATTACAAAATAAAAGAGAGCCATATACGTACCAGTGATGATAGAGTGTAATAAACCAAGGATTGTGATTATTTCAATTCTAGGCACCTGAGGTCCTTTTAAAGAAAAAAATTGAGATAGTGATGCAGGCAGCTAATTCTCAGACCTTCCAGAGTTCACCAAACTCCTTAGTCGGGGATGCCCTCATGTGCGGTTGCACAGGGCCCTGCATTTAGGAAGGCCCCACATTTAATTTAATGTCTTACTGTTGCAATCTTGAAATTCTTAATAATTTTTGAACAAGAAGCCTTGCATTCATTTTGCACTGAGCCCCACAAATGATGTAGTCGGTCTTGTCTCTAGGTTTCCAGACAGTATATTTACCTACAGTTCCCAAAAATCTTCTACCCACCCAACCTCTGTATTTTTAAATTTGCTACATCTTACCCAACAATTGTTGTTAATATAGCAGCCAGGTGAGTACCCTGGAGTAGTCTCATTTCCTGTTTTTCCTTCCTTCCTCTTATCCAAATCAGTGCCACCCAGGCTACAAATGGACCTGCAGTTATCTTTATGCTTAAACTGCTGCTTCTCAGTTCAAAAACTTCAGATAGAACCCACTGGATATTTTGCCACTCAAAAACAAACGCACTGCAGCTGAGATTTCAGTCATCTCAAGTGCTGGATAATGCAAATCTGTTTTCTAATGCTTGCCCGATTTCAACCACAACACATCACCAAACAAGACAAATTCTCGGCAATTCTTTGTGAGAGAAAGAACTCAAAGCTTTGGAGAAATCCTCCTTTTCAAAGATTACCAGCTAAAGAAACAATGTAAGCAAACGTTTTTGTGTTCCTGAAATGCCCTGTGTCCATAGTGATCAGGTAGAGAGAAGTTATTTCAAGTTCAAATATAACTTGGCGATTGCCACATGGTGCAGAATCTTTCCACCCCTAGACTCCAAAAACCCAATCAGACAAGTGGCCGTAATCTGACTCCCAGCACACTGGGAGCTGCGGGCAGGCAATGAGAGCTGCACTCTGGCCAGGGAAGGCATGAGCGACAGACCTGCAGCCAGGCGGTGGGGGTAAGTCCTTCTTTGCCTTAAGGGAACAATGCTCAGGGCCAAAAGATGAAACTCAGATTCTTTTACTACAGGTATTTGTGCCCTCGCAGGCAGAATCTAAAAGGAAACTCTAGGGCAGAAGGGTGGTTCTTTTAGATCTGGGCACTGGGCACATTCATCAGAGAGGCACAGAGAAGGTAGAAGGGATGCTTTGTAGCAAAATCCTCCATATATGCCAGACCTGTGAAAGCACAGGAAAACTACCCCATGGAGGTAAATCTATCTGTAGTATTTTCATCAGGAAAAGTACTCACCCGGGGGCTTGGCTGTCGGGAAGTGGATCGGGCTGGGTGTTCAGCTAGAAAGTAATGTGTCTGGGTCAATACAACCAGGGCACATCAACAAACCCCCTTTGTTCTGGGGAAAAAGAAGCAAAACAAATGGTGTTGATCCATATCCAGAGTGTGAACATTGATGATCACAGCAGGGCGCTATGGCAGACGCTGGGGTGAGCACTTGAAAGGCCAGAGGTATGTACGTGCTTCAGAAACTTTGGGGTTTAAAGCCGACTGAGGTTGGTCACTCTGCCCTGTAAGGAGGTCAGATTTTTGTGGGTTTTCTAAAAAAGCTAAATGTAGTTTTAAGGAATATATTTGTGTTTGTGTTTTTTGTTTTTTTAGTTTCTCTGGCTGATGAAAATTTGAAGCTAGGAGAACGACTGAGTTTCTTAAATTAGGTCTCTGGAGAGGTAGACAGATGCATAAGAGAATGAGCAGGAGAGCAAACTCAGGGACCTGGGGAGAGTGAGGGGAGAAGGGGAGCAGCCAGGAGGCGGCCTCTCCCTGGGCCCGCCCCTCCTGGTATTCTCCTATTTGGCTGAAAAGGGACCTGCTTCCTGCCCACCAGCTGCCTTAGCTTCCTGCTTCGTCCGCTTCCTTTTCCCCACTAAATCCCGCCACAGATGACCAGCACCTGTGATACCACCTTGCCCCTTTGCCATCCCGGCTACAGCCGTGGGCAGCTGGTGAGTTCAGAAGCCACCCTCACAACTTCTTTTTCAATTTGTGAGTTCTTTGAGTTTCTCCCCCTTTGGGATATTTTTAATGCCTCTCCCAGGGCACCCTATTTTTGCCTCTTTATTTTCTCTTCTCTAGGGAGTGTGATGTCATTGTCCTCCCAGCTGGGGGGTTTCATAATTACTCAATTTGAGCAGTTCACTTGGGCAACGGACGCTGGGGGCAGGGCTGGCTGTTCCCCTTCTGGAGCCACCAGGACTTGGGCAGAAAATGGGTTTCTCTTTCCAACTCTGAAGCAAAGCCCCAGATCAAACCAGAGGCTGAGCTGAGATCCTAAAGGTCACGGGAAAGTTCCCCTAGCTCTTTTGGGCACAGCATTTCCCTACTTCCCACCCAGAACCCAGGCTCCCGGGGACAGTAAGTGATATGGGGGGGAAAGGGCTCCACTCAGTAATGTGTGGAAAGGAAAGCTGCCATACCACAAATCTGTTAAAATATGTGGCTGTCTTGCCCAACCCTTTTCATAGTCCTCTGTGAGCAGTCTGCTAACTGCTCTCCACACTCCTTGGCTTCCAGGCTATCACAGGCAAAGGATAAGGGCACATGTTTTGAATAATGGAGTAACCGGGGTAACCGCCCCTCCAAGGGCGATCCTAGCCGTTTCTTGCCAGAACGAGCAGTTGGCATTAATATCCTCAAACTTCATCCCTGCTCAGCTCCAAAGATCCGCAGACACTAAGAGGCAAAGAGACTGGAGGAAGAAAGTGTCTTCCCTCCCAATGGCTGCCCTGCTGCTCCCCAACCTCCCTCACCCTCCCTCACCCTCCCTCACCCTCCCTCACTCTCCTCCCTTACCCTCCCCTCCCCCCTCCCCCCTCCTCCTCCGCCCGCGACCATGACACACACACACACACACACACACAAGCTCCCCTAGGAAGAGGTACGCCGTCTTGCAGGGCCAAGCAGAAGGAGGAGCAGGCTGTCAAGAATACACTAGAGAAACACCGCTTCCCGCGGAGCCTCGCACTCTGAGGACCAGTTCCCCTGCCACACCCCCTTTCGTCCTCGCCGGCCGCGGTGGCGCCTCCCCGGCTTTCAGCCGCACTAGGGTGCCTGGGCGGGCGGGCAGGGTGCCCGGGGCGCTGCTTGCAGACGCCAGCCTCCAGGACCCCTTTGGGGAGCTTTATCTGAGGGGTAACCTCAGGGTTTGAGAGAGGGTCAGGCAGGAGAAGGGACTGTCCCCTGACACTACAGAAGGACCGCGGAGGCCAGGACGCAGCTTTCCCAGGCGAGGCTGCCGGGCCGCCGAGGAGGCCTGCGGGCGGGCATGGCGCAGGTCCCAGGCTGATAAGCGGCTGTGTTTGTGCACCTGGCCGTTGCCCGGGAGCCTGGCAAGGGCCTGGGAGTGGCCGCTCCCCTGCCTTTGGAGAGGCGCTGCAGGCTCCTCTGGGGCTGAGAGTGACACGTCCCGCGCCGCACGTCCAGACCCGGGCGGCCACGAGGTCCCTCGGCGGCCCGGCTCCGGGACTCCTCCCGCTGGCAGGGGACAAAGAGGGAGTGTCCCGTCCCAGCTCAGGCCCTGCCAGTTCCCGCCGCCGAAGCCAGTCACCATGAGCTCCCCTCCCCGCAACGAGTTTACCTTCTGGGAAGACAGACTTCCAGCATTCCTGGCTTCCCAGCAGACCTCCGGTTAATCCAGTCTCCACTGGGGAGAGGCGAGGGAGCATCACGCTCTAAAAGCCGGTTTCAGAATGCTAGGTTCAGCAATAAATTAACGAAACTGAAAAAGAGCTCCCTTTTTAAAATTGTTTTATGTTCAAAATATAAATAGTATCTGAAAAGTACATTGAACTTAAAAACTTGTTCTGAGGGAATTAACTATAGGGTAAATATATTTTACTCAATTTTTAAGGAAATTGATATAGACATTTTCCTTTCTAGGAACAATTCAGATAATTTTCCAGTGAAATTGGATGATCTTTGAATATTAAATAAAAGGAGACTAGAATAACAATCTCTTGATTATTAATTAAGGAGACAATTAATTAAGGAGATGTTCCAGAAGCATTCTTTCTTGGTCTGCAAGTAACCATGAGAGGGGCCCTGCCCACATTAGGGCAATACTACAGGCCTGGCATCTTCACCTAAATTCATAAACCCTGGTTGGGTAGCCTCTGATGCCAATTTGTCTTTCTTTTCAGTAAGTGTGGACCTTTGTGTAGAAGAGAGAGCATCATGGTGGCCTTCAAAGGGGTCTGGACTCAAGCTTTCTGGAAAGCAGTCACCGCGGAATTTCTGGCTATGCTTATTTTCGTTCTTCTCAGCCTGGGATCCACCATCAACTGGGGTGGAATGGAAAAGCCCTTACCCGTCGACATGGTTCTCATCTCTCTTTGCTTTGGACTCAGCATTGCCACTATGGTGCAGTGCTTCGGCCACATCAGTGGCGGCCACATCAACCCCGCTGTGACCGTGGCCATGGTGTGCACCAGGAAGATTAGCATCGCCAAGTCTGTCTTCTACATTGCAGCCCAGTGCCTGGGTGCCATCATTGGAGCGGGCATTCTCTACCTCGTCACACCTCCGAGTGTGGTGGGGGGCTTGGGAGTCACCACGGTAACATCCTTAACTCTTCTTTTCAAACTAGGACTCCAGGCTTCTTACATACTCTGCTAGATGACACCCTGGTGGCCTGAGAGACCTTCTTAAGATTGCTGATTTATTCCCAAGGAATTTCAGATGATTCTTGATAGGGGTGAAACTGATTCCACCAACATTGACTATATCATATGAAATCATTGTTTGCTAGTGAGTGACTTGGACATTGCTAAGTCTGGGTGGCACAAAAATCGTGTTGGTTTTTGGTTTTTTTCCCCTCTCTCTCATCCCAGTGACCATACTGACTATATAGTTAATCAAAGGCATTTTTATTACAATTATTTGTTGGTTCCCTAGCATAGGAAACAGTTTTGTTTCTTGTCATGTTCATAAGATTTAAAATGATCTACATCGAGTCACACTTGAAAAAATAAATGGGCCTTTGATCCTAGTTTTGTTCTTAGCTGATTAGGAATATCATTTGTTAGCTCAGCACCAGGGTTGATTAAAAACCCGCACACAGTTTAAATGTTAATTGAAATGTATATTAATTAATTTAAACCTAATTAATGGATTTAATCATTACCTTATAAAATTCCAAGACTCAAGAAACTTTTCTAAGATAAGTGCAGCAGTGGCACATTTTGCTCCCTTTGTAGAAACGGACATTCAGCACAAACTCCCGTTTAGTCATTGTAAGAGTAATGAATTACCTGTGATGGCCCCAAATGGGTAGAAATTTATTCCTTCTTTTTCTGGGGGTCTGGGGGACACTGTCTCAATTGACAGTGGGATAGAAGATTCAAATTAACCATCAGTTTTTACAGGGATAAAATATGCTTTTCTCAATGTTATGTTGTCATAGAAAATGTACTCTTGCTTCAATTCAGATGGAGTATTTTTCTCTTTGTAGGTTCATGGAAATCTCAGCGCTGGTCATGGTCTCCTGGTGGAGTTGATAATCACATTTCAGTTGGTGTTTACTATTTTCGCCAGCTGTGATTCCAAACGGACTGATGTCACTGGTTCAATAGCTTTAGCAATTGGATTTTCTGTGGCAATTGGACATTTATTTGCAGTAAGTTTCCAAGTCCATTTAAATAATTGATCCATTTCATTTATCCTCCCCCTAGAGCTGGCCTGAAGATGTTGTGTTTTATAGCTGTAGTTCTTTAGTATCCAGCCACGTCTGTCCATTTTCGGTGATTATTATGCTAACTGTGTGATGAGAATGTTGATACGGCTGCTAACATCTTGAGTTCCTCTAACTAACTTGGCAAATGGCAGCAAATTCCCGTGAATGATACCTGTTAGTAGCTGTGTTTCAGCAATGCCTGAAGTTGTTTTCTTTTTCCCTCTAGATCAATTACACTGGTGCCAGCATGAACCCCGCCCGATCCTTTGGACCTGCAGTTATCATGGGAAATTGGGAAAACCATTGGGTAACCATCATGTTGATAGTTTCCATCTTTCTACAGTTGAGGACAATTACCCATGGAGCTCTTGGTTTTTATTTTTTTTTCATTATATTGCTCACTAGTTTCTCTTACTTCCTCTCAACCTTGACCCCCTCCCCCTACTTTATTACATCTTTCATAAAGACTAGGGAGAGACTAGAACAAACCTGCTGCAAAACATCTCATCTTATATCTGCTTTGGGCCTTCAGTAATAGCCTTTTTTTTTTTTTAAGCACTGCTCTGGGCACTGTATCTGACAGACTGCAGCAGAATATATTGTACATGGAGGTTGCCTATGTGGAACAAGTTACAATCAGGATGGTGTAGTGAATATGGTGTTTAATAATTGAAAATAAAGCCTTCCTGACAATGACAGGAAATATACTTGCCAAAAAAAAAGAAGAAAAAGAAAGAAATGCTTAAAAGCACTGCCTATAGCAAAAATATTTACCTTTTTGTTTACAGAAGCATGAACCCAATTAATAGTATGCAAGTTGGAAGCATGTGAACTGCAGATGGTGAGGAATAAATGGTGCAAATGTTTACACTATTATCACCATAACGAAAGGCGGAAAAATAAATGACGTTCAGAAAAGGCACACTTTTCAATATCATGTCTAATCTACTTATTAATGTGGTGGCAATGCCTCCAGAGAGCAGCGGTATCCATTTTTAAATATCACAATCCATTTTATTTTAATTGTTTCTTACAAAAAAGGAATTTAAATCCATTAAATGAATAATATGGCAGTTTTGAAGGCCACTCACATACTAACATACAATAACCAATAAAAATATGAGACATATGTAAGCCAGCTTCAAATGGGGCTAACTTTTACTGTCATTTATATGTTGTGAATGCTATTTTACACCTTTTATTTTTAATTCATGAATATAAGAATATGTCACTTATGTTTTAATCTCACACATACGGTGATTATTGACCCAGTCAATAATCATGACTGGGTCCACCCAACCATGAGCTACATTGCAAATGAGGAGAAATTGCAACACTGCTATGTACATTTTTCTAAGAAAAGTGTACCAAGTCTTTACCAGTAATCTGTACCATTAAATAACAGCACGAGAGTCCATGTTCAAAAGTAAGAATTTGGACCCAGCCATACAAAAACTTAGTCAACAGTACTATTCATGAGATTGGTCATTTTGCCACTGATATTTCCATTTATGTCCCGAAAGATTTGCCACATTAACAGGAATGGAAATTTTTAATGGGCAGTATATAGATCTTATAATAAAAGTACTTTTAGTTTAACTTATAAATTCAAACTATTTTTGTAATTAAAATTTAGAAAAATGACAACTTTCAATTTAATTTATGAGGACTTTAATATGTGGATGAAAATATGTTTTATTAATTACTTGTTAGTTTCAGTAAACTAGTTAAAATTTAAACAGTAGGAAAATTCTTAACTTGTTGATTGAATCAAGTTTCCCCTTGTTGCTATTTTATAACACACTTAATCCCTACTGAAAAGGAATGTCCATTCTGTAGCAATGGATGTGGGAAACTTAGAACAAATTTAAAGTATATTTGCAGATAGATAGACTGATAGACTAGAAATAACAGCAAAATATTAATGTGAACTTTTTGTATAGTGTAATAATGTTTTATAGTTTTCTTCTTTATACATTTCTGTATTTTCTATATTTTTAGCAATAAAAATTGTTTATCTTATAAATTTTTAAAGTTACTTTAAAGTACATTATGACTTTGTTTTGGAATAGCAACTTGAAATTGAGATTTGTTTATTTTTGAGAGCTTGCAGCCAGATGTGTTCGACAGAGGTCTTTCGGGGAAGTGTTATAATTATGTCACAGTCCTTATTCTCCCTTGTGGGATTTGTAGCTTATGGAACTCACCAAAGGAACAAAGAGCAAAGACATTCAGAGGAGGGCTCTCCTTGTTTCTCCTTTGAAAGGGCATGGAGAGGTCAAGTCTCACATAGTTTCTTTCATGTTCAAGATAAGGAACTTGGTTCCTGCAGTCACCCTACCAACAGTTTTTCTCTTAGGTATATATATTCAGCTTCAGCTTCAAGTTCAAATTTTCTTTAGATTTTGCAATGAGGATGCTAAGTGAGATTAATTCCAGAGAGTGTTTTAAGCCAGAAGCGTTCATCATATTTTTTCATATGGGAGAAGCATAGTGTAATGGAAAATAGTATAGTGGTTCAAAAGAGAGATTTGAAATCAGACAGACCTGAAATCCCAGCTCCACCGCTTGCTAAGCAAGAAATCCTAAGCAAGCTTCTTGCCCTCTCAATGTCAATTTTCTTACCCATAAAATGGCGATAATAATAATATCTACCTCAAAGGTTATTGTTAGAATTAATCCAGGAAAAGTGCTAAGTACAGCCAGCTCAGGAAGAGTGCTCAATAAACAGGGTTTCTGTTGCTCAAGTTTATCTGTTGAGTGTATGTCTGATTTCTACAGCTTTCACGTGCTTTAAAGGAAGTGTTGAGGTTTATCCAAACTCAAAACTTAGCTTATTCTAGACATATATGTGATATGATAAAAACTTCCAGTTATTGAATTAAAATCCTATGGAATTGTTAATCCTCAAGTAACCATCATCTGTAAACTCAGTACAGATCTTTTCTCCAAGTGAGCATTGGCAGAACCATGAGCATGAAAGCACTCTTCAAGAAGAGTCATAAACAAACCATGAGGTTTTCTGTTAAATCAAATTACCAAATTTTAGAGAGGAAAAATATGTAACATAAGGAAAATGACTTAGAGCCAGCCTAGCCACATACATCTTTAAATTGTCTAGGAAACATGCAATGGAGCAGGTTACTATACAATTGGAACTATTAAGTATTATACAAGAATTATTTCAATTTAATCCTGATAATCCATGAGGTATGTATTATTATAATCCCCACTATTCAGATGAGGAAATTAAGGTTTAGGAAGTTAAGTAACTGATGTAAGCGTTCATAAAATGGCTAAGTGGTAGAGCTGGGATTCCATGTATCATGCTGTACTGAATAATGAAAGCCCCAAATGCTAAAATCTGTACTACGATCGTGATTATGCAGAAACCAATGTAAGACGGCAATGTTAAGAAAACAAGATAAGTATTCTCCAGAAATTCTTTTTTTTTTCTAGTTTAATTGAAGAATTCTTAGTGTCTGCTTAATTTGCAGTACCACCAAAGAGGAGCCATCTTTACTTTAAGGATTATCAGAAAATACAAAGAACGTAATTAATGAAAGCAGGAAAAGAGAAGAGGAAACAGTCTTTTCTTGTTTTCTGTTCAAATGTTATTTAGCAATATATGGCTCTCTGGTGTGCATTTGATGTATTTTCTTTCCAATTCTTCTCTTTTTTTATGCATGACACATTTGTTCTCTTAATTTAAACCAGCTAAGTTCTATAGTCATGTGTTGTTCAAAGGAATAGTTTTATTCTACTTACACTCTATAACTTCCATCTTTCCCCCAGATATATTGGGTTGGACCAATAATAGGAGCTGTCCTCGCTGGTGGCCTTTATGAGTATGTCTTCTGTCCAGATGTTGAACTCAAACGTCGTTTTAAAGAAGCTTTCAGCAAAGCTGCCCAGCAAACAAAAGGGAGCTACATGGAGGTGGAGGACAACAGGAGCCAGGTAGAGACCGATGACTTGATTCTAAAACCTGGAGTGGTGCATGTGATTGACATTGACCGGGGTGAGGAGAAGAAGGGGAAAGACCCATCTGGAGAGGTATTGTCTTCAGTATGACTAGAAGACAGCACTGAAAGCAGACAAGAACCCTTAGAACTGTCCTCAGATTTCCTCCCACCCATTAAGGAAACAGATTTGTTATAAATTAGACACGTGCAGGTTTGTTGTTTCATGTCATATTACTCAGTCTAGATAATAAATATCTCATTATTTACCAAGGAGGAATGGAAGAAACCTATTGTGAATTCCAAGTCTTAAAAAAATCTTTTAAAAATATCCCAAAGCAAATATGTATCTAATTTGTCTAGGTGCCATTCACTAATAATCGATTTAAAATGCGTGTCAAGATTTGGTTAAGTCTTGCCTGACAAAACTTATAGACATACCTATCAGCTTACTCCTCCTCTACCGTGAAACTGGCATTGTCAATCTTCATTTGAGTATTTATCCTGTTAACTCAAGTTTATCAATGGCAAAGTACAGTATGTCACAGAATCATGCACATTCAAGAAAGGAAATATACCGAGCTCTTTTATGGACAATCCCTTATTTATAAACTACCTCGGCAAAAGAATATTAACAACGGTCATTGCTAATGAATTGTTTCCATTTATATTTCAAATACCCAACTTTCAACCCAAACTCCAATTTATAATATTCCTTCTTCCTCCTCAATGCCCAAGGTAATGGAGAACTAAAGCCCAGAAATTTGAAGAATGTTCAGAAACCCTGTATAATTATTAATTCCACCCACTAAAACATCCAAATCATAAGGAACCCCTCTTGAGATTCAGGACAAACAGACTTGTAAGATCTTATGGGGGTGAGGGGGGAATTACCATCATACAAAAATCATAAGGACAAAGGAAATCTGTATTTTGGCCTCAAATAGTTGATCTGTTTTCAGTGCACATCCTCAAATACACTACCTGAAGTTAACAATCTAAGCTTTTAACCACTTAACAAGTCTGCTTAGTTTTTTTAACTTACTGGCAAAACTGGGGGGTTTGTGTGTTTGTAACTTTGGTTATCTACATTTAAACATTACTGAGACATATTTTTGATAACAAGAACATAACTAGTTGAGTCCTGACTTTTTGATGATGATTAAGCTCTGCTCACTCTAGAAGGTGTAGGCCAGTCCTGCCCAGCCCCAATCTCTATTGCCCTCTCACTTCTCATGACATTTGTTGATAGTCTTCACTGTGTGTGTAATAATATTTTAATGAATTAAAATGCGTGAGAGACAAGGAACAACATGGTTGCAGAATAAAAGGGTGAACACATCACAGAACTGTGTATTCAAAGCTGACTAGGTAACCAGTCTCACTTGCAGAGGTATTGTATGTAACTCAACACATTTTTGAAGTGTTTTCATTACTCACCCATTTATTTGTCAAAATAGTTTGTCTTTCCTGTACCGCTTTGCCTTATGTCAATAGAAAGGGCTCTGGAAACCCCAGTTTCTATCATCTGAACCGTCTAGTCTAGCTTTTTATCTTAGACAAGGAGCTGCAAATATCAGTTTCACTGAACAAAAGCGAGGAGTAAAGCAAAAATCAATCACTGCAAAGAGTGGCTTGTAAATAGCTGATAATCAAGGGCCTCCTTCTCCCATGCACAGTTCCAACTGTGTGCCACTTTTTAGTGTTAATGGCAGTTGTGTGTCTGTGGCAGTGAGATAATGGACCACTATTAAACCTGATTCTCTTCGGTGCTAGAAAAGTGATGCATAAGTTTGCCAGAAAGTCCTCACACGGGTAGGCCTGGGAGTGCTGCTAGTGTTTTTTATGGCAGGTGTGAAATCCCAGGCTTCCTTCTCAAGGATGTAGCCAACCACCCCCTTCGCCAGTGATGCACGTTGCTTCCTGTTTGTGGCAGCATCTATAGGATCTAGGGTTCGATTCTAAGGATGGTTTATGCCCGTCTTTTCAAATGTTTGTACAATATACCACTAAAGGCTTAAAATTGGGGGTGGTTCAGCTTATAACATAATACTATCAACCATCGGCAAACACGTCAGTTCAAAAAGAAGTTACGTTAACAAAGAAAAGTTAAACCGAATTTCTGAATACGCTTACAATTTACTGGCTTATAATCATTTTTATTCAGTCATATGATTTACTTCTTATACACTCATTTCCAGTTAGAGCATTCAATAAGTTAGTGCTTGAAAAAAAAGGGTGAACGATGTTTTTGTAATTTGTTTTCCAGCAACTAGCAGAGTGCCTAGCACTTAGTAGGTATTCAAAATAAGTGTGTTAGTTAATAAAAATATATAAATTTCATTTGAGATTTAAGAATATGAATAATTTTCCTTTAACCTTTATTTTGCTCAATATTTAATAAAAGCATGGTTTCAAGGACTATTGAGGGAAGGCAATGTAAACGTAAACCCATAAAATATATTTTTCCATTCTACTATTTTAGAGGTACGCAGTGAACGAAAGCTTTAGCGCATTTTTTCCCCGCATATGAGACAACATATTCTGTATTTCACTCAAGGCTCTGCCAGTAAAAAGTAATGAAATTGTACCTTTCTAATGACATCTATGCAGCAGGGGTCTATTGCCTTGTGGATGGCACCAAATTATCCAAGTGTATTAGGAGACTAGGGCTTTTTCCTTTAATCCCTTCTTATTAATGAAGTGCATCAGGCTGCTCCCAGGAGAGTGCTGCTGACAGATACACAGAAAAGAGATCAGAGAGAAAAAACTGGAAGGACATAAATGAATTATATCCAGCCAGGAAACGATGCCAACCATCTCTTCCCTAAGGAAAAGTACACAAGTGCCCCCAAATTATAAGGTGGTCCCTACACTGAAAATGTATATAGTTTGCCAAAAGAGTACAAAGAGTAAGAGTCATTTTTTAAATTTTCAGGGCTTTCTTAATAATTTGGTGCCCAGAATTTGAATGTATGTTTTTGTTGCTGAAGATGACATTTTCTTCAGAGTCCTAAACTTTTACACTGGAAGGAAATATTTTCTGATACCTAAATAGTTTCCTAAATTTAAGATTCCTACACTTTGTTTCTGCTCTTTGACACTTTTCATAAATTCTTGTACTTTCTTTCTGTCGTCTGGCCCTTTTCCTAATGAAGTTGATAGGTGCTAGCAAGAACTGCTACTCAGTCTGGAAGATTTTACAAGGAGACTAGAAATATTTGAATAACATACATCATGGAATTAAGTTGTCTAATTAATTATTACGGTCTGAGTCCAAATAGCACAGAATAGTCTTCTTAGGCCGTGAAACTAGGCAACTCATTTACTGGTTTAAACTCAATAATGAACAGGAAAGTTTCAAAGAAGAGTAGCAAATTGAAACGCTAAAATTCATCCTATTCTGGTGCAGCCCTTTGTCGCAACATGTTGACACTGTCCCAACATGTTGTGAACGTTTGACAGAGAAATTGCCTTTGTGACAACTGAAGATGATATTGGGAGTTCAATAGATAACGTTATCAAACAATAGAAAGCCAATATAAATTCTCCTCATAAGCACTAGAGAATACGCAAATTCAGAATATTTTATACCTGAGAGGAATTGTCTTTCATAATGTTTATGGCAACAAAAATATTAGGAAGATATGGTGACTATTTGGAAAGTGTAATGTAACAAAACTCACTTTCTTCACCACAAATTTTGTGTGTTTGCATTGGTATTGTAGTACTTTATAGATCACCCCAAAAGTGTATTAACTTTTGAAACCCATAATTCTCTGAAATGCATGGACAACATTTAATTGAGGCCCCAAAACTGTGGCTGCTCACTTTTGCAAATGACCATAGCTTGTGAAAATACATATCAAATAAATATGATACGATATGTACAATGAACATTAAATTTAAGAGCAGCTATAATGGTACCCATGCATGCCAAAATCCAAGAGCTAAAAAATGTACCTAATTTATATAACCCATTGGAATATATTTCTAGATTCTCTTCAGAATTAATTAAATAAGCATGCAATTTATGAAAGTATATAAACAATTGTTTATCACTTTTATGACCCAAATCACAATAAACTTGTAATTCATGATAAACTGGTGAGAATAAACTGAGCATATGGTTATATTCACAATTATTTATTAACTGAAATTTTATTCCAACATTAGAGCTAATATTAAGGAGATTTAAACTATAATGTCTAATATTCGGAATAATCTATTAAACGATTAGCATTGTGGTTGATTCCCATGAATTATGTTGTATCTCATACTACTAAGCTTGTGCAAATAAACTTTTTAATGTTTTAAAAGGCAAGCACTGTGTTTGATGATGTTTGAAAATTCATTCATAGTTTTTGCATGTTAGATCTTAGGAGCATCCTGTAGAATGACCAGAAGATTTAGATATTTGACTATAACCAACACCAAATGAAGTGATGGGAGGATCCATATAATAAAATGTATTTTTTGAGAGCCTGCAAAGTATATACTGTAGTATGCCCTGATGTAGACAGTGAAAATTGCGTTTGCATGGGCTTAAATCTAAATTTCCACATCTATGTAAAATAGATCATTGAATATTAGCGATCATTATAGTGAGTCTAAAAGTGAAGACTTAAACAACTGTGACTCAAATAGATGACCCATCCTTAGGGCATTTGGCAGATTCTGTCTACCCAGTTGGATAGCATAGACACCATGAGTACTGGTTTAGTCCCTTGGGTTCTTGGTTTGAAGGGCTTCTCAATTTTGAGAGGTTAGAGACCCTCAGGGAAGGATTGAGGACAATCTCTTATGCAGTGTGCAACCCATCAGATGAGCGGTGAATGACACCTCAGGAGCCAGGTGGATATGCACCTCTCTTATAGCATTTGTCACGTTGTAGTGAAATCATTTGTGTAGGTGTCTGTCTCCCCTGCTAGGTTCTAAACGCCTTTAGGGTTAAGACTGTGTCTTATTTATTCTGTATCCCCCACCCTCAATTGAGCACTAGGCTTGACATTTTGCTCAATAAATGCTTGTTGCATAAATGAATAAAGAACTTAAGGATTATCTTACAATCATTAGGAAATGTCTAATGAGCACTATCCCTCAATTTAGTTGTTTTTTGCTGTTGTATATGTGTGTGCTAAATATTTGAATTCTTATAGTTCCAGTTAGGATCTCAAAATTAGCTCAAACACCAAAGCAAAATAAAACAAAAAAATGCACAGAAAGAATGAAACACTAATTGGATTTCTAAAATTTATATCTGATGTGTAGGCAACAAGACATGTTTTCATTGCTATATTTATACAATGGCCAGATGTTAGATGAAATTTAGCTCAATGACTATTTCAGCAAGTAAAGTATTTTAACAAGCATGGGGAGCCAGAGATATAAATGTCAGCCTGAGTTTAGATAATTATCCTGCTTGAAAATGTCTAAAACAATATGTCACCTGAATTAATTCTTACTATTTTTTAGTTTTTCCACCTCTTCACTTCTCAGGTTTAAGGAGACTTTGAGGACCCTTAAAAGCTGAGTTGACTTCTGCTGCCTCCACATATTCAGAAGTCTCTGAGAAACCGTGACATTTATTTTTGCAACCTTTGTGCATAGCACAGTGGTAGTACATGGCTAGTGCTCAATAAATGCAAGATGAATGGATGGGTGAATGGATAGATGGATGGATGGAGGGATAGATGGAGGGAAGAAACACTTCAGTCTGGAGGTATTAAGTTACTCTGTGAACAGATAGAAATCAAATTGCTTTTCTCCTTATGAAAGCACTGGCCAAGGATTAGAATGGTAGAGGAGGAAAGCACGGAGTCGAATAATCATCAATAATGAGCATATATATATATATATATATATACATATATATATATATATATGCTTTAGAATTTATAAATATTACTCTCAATCATTTAATCTTCAAAGCTCATTGTGAGGTAAGTATTACTATCATTCTCATTTCCAAACATGGGGAAACCAAGTATCAAGAAGATTAAGTAAATTACCCAAAATTATACCCAGTGGTAAAGCAGAAACTAGAATCTGCATCACGATTAATCCCAATCCCCTGTGTTATTCCCCTAAATCACACACAGTTCCCCCATTCCTCTATCAGCCTAATTTCCCATCAGCCATGTTTCCTTAAGTGGCAAGAAACATATTCTATCCACAGTAGGGCAAATCCTTATGTACAATACCAACAAGGTGCAATAAATTAAGTACTACAGACCTGGAGTAAGTATTACAGAGCTTAGAAATGATCTCAAATAAGAGAATAGGGTTGACTGTTGAAATGGGTTTACTTTAGGATACTTTGGGTGATTTAGAAAAATTTTGATTGGTTTTTCCTTAGGAAAATATTATAAAGACCACTATTTAAGATATGTTTCATTTGGTACAGAAAAGAGAGTAGGGGATTAATTGCAAAGTTACTGATAGGTGTCCCACATTTCAATAATAATAATAACAACTTTCAATGATTGAACACTTCCTCTGCATCAGACGTATACTTTACCCTGTGTACTCATTCCTCATAGAAACCTTAAGAGGTGGGTATTGCTGTTACCCTCATTTGACAGTTGAGGAAACCGAGGTTTAAGAGAAGTAAGTAACTTGTCCAAAGTCAAGCAGCTACTAAGTGGTAGAAGTGGGATTTGAACCCAGGCAGTCTGTCCATAGACTCCACTCTTAGCCTCTGCCCTGTATTGTCTCCTACCGGTGGTGCTGGAGGTTTCCAGTCCTTCCAACTTTCATATCTGCTTTTTCCAAGGCTTTGACTTTTCATATCCAGCACAGATTGCAGTGTGTTTGAACCTCTCAGTTGTTGCCAACTTAACCTCTGATTATCATTCTGACCACCTCTGAAGGAAGACTGAAATATTCAAGTGCAAATGCCACAAAGATAAATCAACTAAACTTACAAAGTACTATTTTTGAAAGGGATTTGGAATGGCCAAGAAAACTTTCTTTAGTGAGCAGGGGTATGACAGAAACCTCTTATACACTATACCTTCCACTTTTTAGCTCAGATTTCCTGGTTGGTCTTTAATTTATCTAATTTGATCATTTCTCTTTGCCCTTCACTGGGACAAGTAACATGTATTTCAATTCTTCTTTACCCATTAATCACCCAATCAATATATATGCTTGAATATCTATTTTGTTCAAGGCTCTATAGAAAATTTTAATAAATTATATTTATTTATTAAATATTTATTTTATTGATAAAATAAAATTTAAATAAGGGAATCAGTTAAATGGTGTTTGACAATACTTACCCTAGATCAGCCAGTAAGTTTACAGACTGTATTTTTTTTTAATAAAATAAAATAAAGGTATTTTTGAGTGGGCCAATTGTAACATTGTTACAATGGCAACAGCTTTGGGAAACAATTGCACAGAATGACCACTGCCAGTACTTTCCCTTTCCTTCAATAGTAAGAGGAGAAAATTTGCATTTATAAAATGGAACTGAACACAGTTAGTACCTCCGTTTCCAAACTAAAGGACTGGCGACTAAGTGTCCAAATATTTTGATTCAGACTCTCAGAAGACAAAAATTGTTTTAAATATAGAGATGTACAACCAATGACTGTGGAAAACTGTTTAGATTTTGGGCCCCCAGAGGGGAAAGACAAGAAAAGAGGCGAAGAGGGAGAGAAGGAGGGACGGTGGGAGGGAGGGCTGGCAGGAATCCCTCAGTTACAGCGAAGTCTGTGCAGAGGGGCTCCTAGGGCTCCAGCCCCATCCAGCGCAGGAGTTGAGAAGACAGCAGTTGCCCCTGTGCAGAGAAAAGTCCCTGTCCTAAGTTAGAGTGTTCTTGTCATCCTATATTGTAATTAGCGCTGCTGTCATTCTATATCGCAATTAGCCCCAAAGAGAACTGGACTAGGCATTGTCTTCAACAAACTTAAGCCCTCATCTCAATTTTAATTGTCAAAATGTCAGGCAAAAGGGAAATAGATCCCTCCCAGGAAATGAAAGGTCTCGCTGAATCTCGATTTTCAGGAAAAAAGGCAGGATGAAAGCAGGATCTCTCCATTTCTCTGAAGAAATCTGGCCTCTAAAATTTATTTCTTTAAGAAAGAAAAATTATGAGCCTACATCTCAGCACATGGGCCCTGGAACTAACTCGCCATATTAAGCTACTCCAGAATTTCAATGTCAAAACTTATCACAAAGGACGTAAGTTTTATCTTGTTGTTTCAAAAGCTAATCTTCTGGAAACAGTCGCAGTAGAACTGAAGACTGAGAGTGGCTGGGATTTCTCTAGCGACCTGCTGTAAAGAAGAGTTGAGAGAGACTGAGAGGGATTATTCAGCCCTGTGGTGTTGCTACATTGTGGTTAAATCATTCATATTCTTTGAACTCTAATAAAAAATTCTCATCAAACAATGATGACATTTTCATCTCATCAAAGTTTAATCACAAGAGTATTGTAATTCTGATTTTCCTCACCTCAGTTCAAATTGAAAGTAATTGTCAGACGTCATTTTAATTCTAACCATTACATCCCTTCTTACATGTTCTCCCTCACGTTATTATGGCCCATTTTGTTCTCTAAGAGGCATGTCATTTTTTTCTGCTATTTAAGCAGTTTTAAAAGAACTCTGTCACCTACTTACAAATAGTACACTTAAGGTTCATTTTAAAAAGCATTTGAGATAACAAATTAACATGAATAGAAAATGTTTCCTTGAAACGCTGAGAGACACGAGGGGTAATAGATTCTGCCTATGGAATTGTTTGATGTTGGAAAAACACTTAATTGCCTGAATTCTTGATGGTTTCAAAAAATTTTTTTCTTAGCAAATCCCAGCATGATGGGCTTAAGTTGTACAAAAGCAGAGAGGTAAATACAAGCTTGTTTAATTTTCTCCCATTGACATTTTGGAGAAATAACTCTCCTTTAGTCATGAAGCATCCTGGGATCTGGGCTGAGAAGTGAGAGCAATTTTACTCCAATTGAGAGAGAGAATGGTGGCTCCCTCCAGGGGATGGCAAGTAAGTCCTTATCACCGCTTCCAAGGATGTATGGAAAGCTTGCAACAAAATCCAAGAGCATTGTGGAACTGGGGATGATATGTGTGTTGTATTTTCTGTGTTTTCCACAAGGGATTATCATCAGAATCAGAAGGGAAAAAACGAACGTTATAATTATAGAGACCTAAGAGACCTGACTTAAGTATAAGGGTCGGAGGGGAACATGGAGGATAGAATGTGGAGCCGTTTAGGTGGTAATGGTTCTCATGTCTGTGTCTCTGTCAAAGAACAGAAAGCTCAACCAAAGCAAGGATCCTACACTCAAATTCTTACGGGGTAAGTGGGCAAGTGATGGAAAGGAGTCAAGAAGTCCCCGGGGAGACTGGAGCAAACTTGACTCAGCAGATTCTTGTCGTCTATGACCTTGGGTCCAGTATGGCCTGATCTTCTAGTATTTTAGGCAAACTTGAAATTCAAAACTAAACATGTAGTCTCAAATTCTTAAATCTTGGGTTAAATGTATTTTTTTTAAACTATAGAGGCAAAGAAAATATGACTGAGGCTGGACCAGGCTCAAGGATCATCAGTTTGAGATCTTTAACACCTCTTGGACATCTTCATATAGGTTCCTCAAACACCTCAAAAACATGTTCTAAGCTAAACTAATTGCCCTCATTTCTTCCAGCTTGTTTCTCCTCTTGTGTACCCCAAACCACAGAGTTGTCTAAGCCAAAACATGGCGGTCAGCCACATGTAGTTCCCCCTTCCCATTCAATTATTTGCCAAATCTATGATCTCTTAAATCCATCTTGCCTCCATCCCTACTGTCTCTACTTTGGTTCAGGCCAATGCAATAATTATGTAGATAATTATATTAGCTCCAAACCCAGTGGTCCTCAACCAGGGATGACTTGGCACCCCAGATGATAATTGGCAATGTCTGGAGATATTTTTGGTTGTTACAACTCAGGGTAAGTTTCTGGCATCTAATGGACAGATGCCAGGGATACTTCTAAACATCCTACAATGCAAAGGACAGTCCTCTATCCCCTAACAAAGAATTATCTGTCTCAATATGTCAATAGTTCTGAGGTTGAGAAATCCTGCAACTGGTCTACCTGCCTTCAGTCTTGCTTTTCTCCAAGCAAGAAGGATAACTCTCTCTTAAAAATGAAATATTTCAAGGTTATCTTTTCAAATTGAAATAATATCTTTTCATCTTTTAAAGGTTATCTTTTAAAAATGAAATCAGGAGGCCGGCCGTGTGGCCTACTGGTTAAGTTCAGCATGCTCCACTTCAGTGGCCTGGGTTCACAGGTTCAGATTCCAGGTGCAGACCTACAAGACTCATCAGCCATGCTGTGGCAGTGACCCACATATAAAACAGAGGAAGACTGGCACAGATGTTAGCTCAGGGCTAATCTTCCTCAGCAAAAAAAAAAAAATATATATATATATATATATGTATATATATCATATTTCTTTAGTAAAATCTGGGAGATATTGTTTATTTTTCTATCCAAATCCCACACACATACTTCTTTGCAACAAGAATCCTTTTGCTCCAGAGAAGAAAGGGCCCTCAGTTCCATGGAGTAAAGGTTTATTAGGCTTACCCAATCAAAGTAATTTAGTTGCCCTCTTCAGTGATTGGTTTAGGAAAGGGCCTGAGAATAATTTAATGTCATCTGAGAAAATATTCTCTATTCCTGAAGGAGGCTGTGATAGATTTAACTGCAAAGATGGCATAATAACAAAACATTCCTGTGTATGTGTCTCTTTGCGATATGACTGCTCTTCTTCCCACGGTGGGGTGAAATCCATTTCTCATCTCTTGCACTAGGGCTGTTCCTGTAACTTGCCTTTACCAATAGAATGTTGCAGAATGGCCTTGTGGGATTTTTGAGACTAGGCCTCAAGATGCCTTGTAGCTTCAGCTCTCACTTCCTTGGATCACTGCCTTGAGATTGCCATGTGAAGCTCAGTCTAGTTAACTGGGAGATGAAAGACCGCTTGGAGCAGGGAGGCCAGCTGCCCCAGCCATCCCAGCTGAGGCCCCAGACATGTAAGTGAGGTTTTCTTAGACCATCCCGCCCCAGTTAAGCGACCAATTGACTGACTGCAGGTGAATGAGTGAGTCCAGGAGAGAGCAGCAGGCCTGCCCAGCTAAGCCCAACCCAAATCGCTGACTCACAGAGTCATAAGTGAAATGGTGATTGACTGTTTTCGGCCATTAAGTTTTGATGTGGTTTGTTATGTAGCAGTAAATAACTGATACAGAGACATAGGAAGGAACATGGCTTTTTCCCTCCTTCCACCCTTTGGACGCTGTTGCGTGAGGAAGCAATATCGGGCTTTTGCAGCTATTCTGAGAGACATACCTGGCGCACTGAGAAGAGCAGAGTAGAAAGAGTCTGGTCCTTCACGATGTCACTGAGCTGCTGAATTAACCTCCCTACCTCTAGTCCTCTTGTTACATACTAAAGTACAGTAAAATTCCCTTATTGTTTAAGGCACTTTTATTTGACCTCTCTCTCACTTGCAGAAAAAAGTGTCCTTCACTGGATTTCCACTGTCCTTAGGATAAAATTAAGTCCACTCACGATCTAGTCCCGCTTATCCTCTAGCTTCATATCTTGGTACCACCCACCTTGCTCCCTTACTCCTCTGCCCATCACACTTACCTTGACCTTCTTTCAGTTCATCAAATGAGCCATGCTCTTGCTCAGGGCCTTCACGTGTCCTATTCCTTCTGCCTGGAGCTCTCTACTAACCCAACCACCACACACCATCACTCTACCTTTCATTAGGGATTTGGTCCCTAATCCTCCCACCACAAGTGTGGAACTTCTGAACTGTGCACTTCACCATAGGGTGGTCTGACCGGGCAGTTTAGGTGCAGAAGCCTTGACGTCACTATCTTCAGGCCTTTGTTCTTAGGCTGGTCAGATTCCCCAGAGAAACTCTTCAATCCCCTGCATGCAAGGTGAAGGCCTGGCTGTTCAGCATCTCGAAGCTGAATGTGGGAAGAAGTCTGGGGGGTGATCTCCACGTCCAATGTCAGATGCACTCCCTTAATCCCCTGTTTTCTGTACTGTATCTCCATCCTCAACTGAGCCCAGTTTCTCTCTCTGGAAAAATTAATCCTCCTTTTCTTGCCAAGGTGGTTGGTTGTTGAGCTGGCAAGGTGATCTGGAAATCTGACAGCTTCAAAAACTCACTTTCAATCAGTCCCTCTCATTTTAGTTTGTCTAAGCACTCCATTTCTAGAAGTTCCAAGTGCTACCCATTTCTGAGCTGTGGATTCTGAGTACAGAGAGTTGGATTTCATCTTTCTCTACTTGAGGTTAACTTTCAGTTCTCTCAGGTGCTTTATCACTCATCCATCAGCTTTCCAGGTTACAAAATTTGTACTTATAGCCTCCTTTCCTGTTCTTCCTATCTTTGGGGGCTTAAGACTTTTTAAAAATCACTTTAGAATTGTTTTATGAGGATCTTAGGAGGGAGTTAAAATCTTAATCTGCCATCTTTGTACAGGAATCCTCCAATCTCTTCTGTTCTTGGCTTAACATTACTTCCTCTGAACCCCTCGAGCCTGCCTTGGGTGCCTCTGCTACAGCTCCCCTGTCAACACTTTGTGCTCCTCCATCGGACATGTGCATGTGGGTGTGGATAGCACCAAAACACAAATTTATTTTTGTCTCTTCCTGTTCCTTTAAACTGTTATTCAGTGAAGATAATCTTCCGCTGTCTCTAGAAGTTGACATAGCCTCATGATTTTCTGCTTACTCACATGAAAAAGACAAATTCACAAAACCAGATTCACTAAGTAGAATGTTTCCTGCCCAAAATATTAAGCAATTCCTCAACCTTCAAAGTTAAGAATGCTCCCTCTCACCCTTGCTAAGGCCTATAGTTGGCAGCTGCCTGACTTCCAGGAAAAGGGTAAGACGAGCTTCTGCTCTCTTTCTCTCTTCTTCTCTCCTCCTTTCCCTTTCACAGCGGCTCACTCAGTTGTGAGCAGAGGGGAAAGTAAGCAGAGTTGCCAGGTTTAACAAATAAAAATACTGGTTAGGTAGCTTTGAGCTCTCTGATCTGTCTCGTGATTATTGCTCACTCTTTCCCTCATAGATTATATTTTTGTTTTGTGTCATTTGTTTTTTAATTCTTTGGCATTCCCATCCCTAGAGACTCCTCACTTGCAAGTCTCAAGACGAGCTGAAGGGGCCATGTTCCATCTTCCAGGCCTGCAATCAGCTCTCTGACCCTGGTTCACAGCAGGAATTAAGATGGTTCCAGCCTGGCCCTTTCTCCCATGGGAAACACTCAGACATTCTCCATTCTGACAAACTCTGAGCATGCCGGCTGATCCCTGTGCAGCATCAAAGCAGCTCCTCATCCTTTCTGTCCCCCTCTAGATTTCCCAGGTCAGAGTTAGGCTCCAGTCTAAGGTGACCCCATTCCCAATACACACAGCAAGCTCTCTAAGTAATCATGTTAAGAGTTTGAGGTGAAGATGTGGTATTCCCTTTCCATCCTACCCTTTCGGGTAAAACCTGTGGGCTCATAACCCCATTTCCTCTAGGGAATTCCTTCTCAAATCCTTCTTTCTGCTCTACAGGCTTATAAAGCCTTCATCTGGATGTGGGTCCAAAAGTTAAGGAACTCGTTCTAGTATATTACTTTATAAATTACGTGTCAGGAAGAACCTGTTTCACATTGACTTTGATTTCTCATGTCTGTCACAGCAATGTCTTAGTTGAAACAGAGGCAGAAAGAGTTCATTTTCAAAATTCTCTTTCACTTCGTAAGATGTCTGCGTCTGCCCACTAGTTCACAAAACTTGCTGAGGATAAGGGGTCATTGGAGCATCTCCAGAACCTGGCACACAGACAGCAATCTGTAAATATTTACTGGTTGGTAACCGAATGACTGAATTGGCCAATACTGGTTTTCTACACCGGGCTGTTACACCACAAATGGCCGTCGATTATTTCTCTCTACCCAGGAGAGGCGATTTTTAGTTTCAATTTGCAGAAAGAACAGAAATGCTGTCTTGAGACAAAGTTACAAGTGAAGATCGTTAAAATTTCTTTTTCAGAAGATTTTAACATGGGATCAATATCCGTCTGTTTCAAGTGGTTCAGGGGCTATACTTGATAAGGAGTCAATTAAAATACCCAACTGGGGAGATGTTCCAACATCATAATTCTATGAAAATACAATAGCTTTGTCTCATTTCTATGAAGAAACTGAAACTAGATTAGCAGAAAATTAAGTTGGTCAGGACTCTTTTTATTATTTAAGCTAAGGGAAACATGAAAAGTAAAATTATATCTTATTCTAAAATTCTATGATCCTATGATAGGAATAGTGGAAAATAATTTGGACTTTTCAAATACTTCCAGCCATAATTTTGCAATTTCTAGTTATAAGCATTTGGAACATATTATATTAGAATTTCTGTCTTGAATCATTCTCACATTAATACTGAATTTGCTGGTAGTTATTCAAGAAAGAGTGGAAAAGTTTATCCAGGGTTATAGAGAGGATTTTGGACCACATAAAATTTACCTGATGTAAATATCACCTAAAGTGAGTTTTCTTTCTAATCTATTATTACGGAATTCATGAATTTATCATATGTACACCTAACTGTTTCCCAAAAGGATTTAAGGCAGATCTCAATTTTTAAAAAAAGATATCTGGGTACACAGAGTCAATATAGGAAACAACAAAGGCTCTAGACAGAATGACACTTATCTATATTGAGTCGGAGGTGAGACATTCACAGCACTTAAGCACTAAATTTAGCTCTAAAATTTCTGATATCAAGTCAAAAGAGGAAATATAATGGCCTATATTAAATCTGCCATGACATAAAAGGGAAAATATCAACTCTTCAAGGGTTGCTATTTTAGTTTTGTACTAATCCAGGAATAATTTATCCTATGATTCCTCATATAATGATAGCTAACACATAGTGAGTATCTATTTGGTGCTCAGCACTTACCTAAACTCTTTATACGTATCAATAATTTAATCATCATAACAGAACTGCAAGATAGATATTATCCCTGCTTTACAGATTAGAAAATAAAAGCACAGAGAGATAAGTTACCTGTGGTTACTGCTAGAAAGCAGCAGCCATAATCTGGAACCCTAAAGCTCCTGCTCCTGACTGCCACATGGCGTAAAATCTTCTTCAGTGGCTCCACAGATGATGTCAAAGGTATCCATTTCTTACATCAACACTCAGTTGAAGCCAGGGGTGTAATGTTGAACTTAATGTAAGCATTTGCACTATTAAAACCTAGCTAATAGAACTATTGGAACTTAGCTAACGACACACAAATTATTCATTACTCAGTATACTATAGGAGTAGTCCTCGACCCCCATGATGCTTTGAAATTTATCCTAATGCAGAGGATGCCCCAATGTGGCTCGGCTAGAGTAGGGATGGCATCACAGAGGGAAGGAAAAGATCGAGCTGACACAGGGGGCTTCCTCCCAACATCCAGGATGGAAGAAGCAACCAGAGAGCTGCAGGCTAGGTCTGTCCCTCCCTCATGGTGTGTTGACCAACCAAAGATTGTCATGCACAGTTTATTCAAAAAAAAAAAAAAAAAAAAAAAAAGCTGCCAATATTGAAATTTGCAGGAAATTTTACAAGCTTCTCCTTAAAAATTGGATAATGAGGCATGCCTGGACCCCCATCCTTGCAAGCTGCCATGGCCAAAGCTAAGGGCTTACACTCCATTTGGATGAACTGTGTCTCTGTCAACCACACTCTGCCCACTCCACCCTGCCTCTTCCCCCAGACCCCTTTGACTCATGTGTGTCACCTCCTGGATTCCTGGAGGCATTTGAGATTGTATTCCTCATGACTAGGAGGCAGTGAGGCAAGACTTTGAGCAGTGAGTTAGAACAAGCACTTGTGCCATGAAAAAAATTAATTAATTTTGGGTTTCGTCTTTATCCTCTATGTGGGAGAGATCTTGTTTAATTGATTTGCAGGTGCCACAAATATATCTAAGTGCAAAATGCACCCAAGTGGAAAAAACTGAATTCCTTTCAGAGATTGCTGCCCTAAATGAGACAAGGAGAAGAAATTCTTAAATGTGCCAGGAGAAGAGGTAACAAAAAGAGAGGAAGAAAGAGGTGGGAGCTCGGAGCTAGGTGGTGGGAGGCTGTTCCCCTGAGATGTGATTCCTCCTAGTGACCTACCAAATGCTCAAAGTCGCACACATGCGTGTGCGTGTGCGTGTGTGTGTGCGTGTGTGTGTGTGTGTGTGTCCTGCCACAAAAGAGAAAGGAAGGACGGAGGGCAAGATGGCAAGCTAGCTTGATATGAGTTTTTATGATGCTGAATTCTGCATCCAAAGTTTTACTAAAGCCAGCAGAAGCAGCCAGTATTAACACGGGGCCCAGAGATAGAAAAGCATAAAAAAGACAGCTGTGGGGACTTGCAGAAATTAAAATGAATGCTCTGGACTCTCAAGACCTGGGAGGCAGGCTTTCAAGCCAAATCTAAGCAGATCTCAAAGGTACAGGGCATCCCAGCTGACCTAGGGTCGCCCCAAATGAAGCCTATTCCCCACTCAGCATCCAGGAGGGTCAAAGGGTTGCTTAGATGCGATAAAGTTGGTAGATAATTTTCTATTAAAACTCAGTCTCTAAACAACTAGTTTCCAACATTTAATGAAAATTTCCTTTAGTAACATTAGACAGATTTGGATGTACAATTTCCCCCTGCCCTGACACACACGTACGCACATACACACACACATTCCTTCTCTAAAAGCAAAATAATAGCAGTAGCAACAACCACTTATATCTTGGTATTATGACAACCTTATCCACATATATTCTGGAACAATTACAAGGACTTTAGTGGGAAAATAAAAAGGGGAAAGGAAAAAAATAAACCCGATGTAGGATAATTGCACTACTGGTAATTTCTCGGGATTTACATTCTAATTTTTTTCACTTTTCAGCTGTTTTGAGAACAGTTCCCCAGAAGCCAGGTGTTAAAGGTCAGGATGTGACTAACCTACAGTGAAAACGATGTTGATGACAATAAGCAACAACAGGAATCAGAAGAAATAACTGTGATGATAGCAATAATCCTGGAGGTGCCATCGGAGCAAACTGTTGCCATGGAAACTGAAAATGGGGGTGGGGGCAGAGGTAGAAACTCTGTTACAATGGAATGCTGTTTTCCTACAACTTCTGAGAATCAGTTCATATATTGTATTTTTTTTAAAGATTCAGATAAATAGCAATCTTTTGTGATTATACACAACAGAGTTAAGGACAAAAGGACTTGCCAAGATCAGAAAGGATGTGCTGGGGTGACGGGTTGGGATATTCGCCCTCAGGTTTTGCCTCAGAGAAACAGCAGCACAACATCTTTTTAGAGAGAATTCATACCAGCTTCACCATAAGGAATACACACAACAAAATGAAAATGTTCCAAGCGTGGTATTTCTTTTCCATCTTCACAGTTGTCCAGACAGTTCAAATTTAATAGTGGCACACGTTGCTCTTTAAGGCACAAGAGAGATACTTTCTGAGTCCCAGGATTGAAATGTGAAGGGATATAAAAATCTCTCCAGCTATTTCCAAGAACATAAAGAAAACGTTGGTGCAGAAAGGGGTCAGAAAATCCATCTGGATCACTTTTGAGCTTGGCAATCCTATATCTTCAGGGTATTTTTTGTTTAAAAACATTCATCACAATGTTACACAATTATATATGAAATCATTCTTCCTGTTAGGCCACACCCTGGCAAACACTTGCAAAGAAAATGGCTCTCATTTCTTGGGATGGCCAGCCTGTCCAAGTGCGGGCTGTGACACTGCTTCAGAAAGCAAGCCCAGAGAGAAGTTGGGCCACAGAAGGTGTGCCAGCCCCTGCCAGCCAGGGAGCCCACTTGCAAGGAGACCAAAGAAAAACTCACTGCATACGGTAGCCTCACCAAACCTGGTTCACCGTAAGTACCAAAGATTGACATCTGCAGTGACCAGTTGAGCTGGCACTTATTTCACAAGGAAGAACAGTTTTCCCCTCATTTGGGTTTATACTTTATATTATTATAAGATATTCTCTATTCTCCATTCTCTTTCCTACCTGTGAGACAATAGTTACTAATTTCTCTTCCTTTTTCTTATGCTGAATAAATACACCATGACGATAGAGATATGATATCTGTTCAGCGCATGGAAGTTGATCTGTTAAGAATACAATAATTAAAAATATTTGCCTTTTGGGGCCGCCCCACGGCCAAGTGGTTAAGTGTGGATGCTTCGTTTCAGCCCACCGATTCACACAGTTTCAGATCCCCGGCGGGGACCTAGCACAGCTCATCAGGCCATGCTGAAGTGGCATCCCACATGCCACAACCAGAAGGACCTACAACTAGAATATGCCACTATGTGCTGGGGGGCTTTGGGGAGAAGATGAAGAAGGAAAGACAAATATGTAATATGTGCCTTTTCAATTCCAGGAATTGAAGAGATGCCATACTTTGGCCATAGTAAGTGCTCATTGTTATTATTAGAGGTGACAAGTGGACATCTGGTAAGTTTTGCTACTGTAAGTCATTGTAAGACATTCGTTCACTCAAGTGGAAAGAATGGGAAGGCAGCATCATTCTATAGATTTGTACTGCAGATTCCTTTTCTCACCAAGACGAGGCACATCCATTAGAGCCAGACCGGCTCCGGAGAGTTTGCTGGCGGAGGAAGTCGGGCCAGCATCCTCGGCGGATGCCCCGCATGGACGGCAGGGGTCTTCTGTCCTTCCTATAGTAACCCCCAGAAATCTCCCAAAAGATACCACCACTTAAAGAGTTGCCCCAAAAGTAAGTAAGGAAAAAAGCTGTAGGACGAGAAACTGCTCTCACGACTGCAGCCGTGAGGCATCTGATGACAACAACAAAAAATACCCGTCAGTCCAATTTGAAAATATTCTTGAAGCACAGACCTGGCTCCAGGTTGCTCCTGAAGTCTCACAAAATGACTACTTCCTCTGAGCACCTACTCTGGGCTAATTTAGAACTCTGCCAACAGTCTAGAACACAGGCCTCAGCTCTTTCCGTTCCTAACGATTCCGTTTTCACAATCATCCCACCAAGTTGCTAGAGGAAACCCGAAGTAGTATAAAACGCATATTCAGTTTTCAAAGTTTTTGCTCCTCAAGTCACTTTGATTTCACTAAAAGCAATCATTCAAAGGACATCTTGTAAGCTGGTATCCCAAACAAACAGACTAACGTGTAGCAGGAGTGATTTGAATTCTAAGAGATTTTTCCCTGAAATAAGCTTTGTAGTAAAGGTTGTGATGCCGAGAAAAGATAAAAAGGAGCAAAGTTGCAGACAGAGTTCAGAATGACTTAAAAATCAAATACCATCATCAAATGTTAGGAGTTTAGCCAGACGAGCTCACAGCAACATCTCAGGCCGCTGTTCTTTCATTAGGATTTCTATTTCGTATACTGTGAAGGCTGATGTCAAGGGGTGAACCAGCCCTGGGGGGGCCCCTAGGGAGGGTTCAGAGGGCTCCCAGTCAAGGTTGGCCCTATCATTAGGCAGAACAGGCAGTAGCCTAGAGCTGTGAAATATTAGGAGCAATGAAAATACGTAGTGACTGGCTATTCTGTGACTGACTGTAGGCTTACAGGCACCAACATTTTCTAGTCCACCTGGGGCAATAAATGTCTTCATCTCCACCTCTCCATTCAATCAGGGACATACAGTATTGATTTCCAACATTAAGTTACACTGAGGGTTTGTGGGGGTTTTTTTTACCTTTATTGTTCAACACAGAGATTTCCCATTGTTTATAATACAAACGTCTTTTAGGAACAAAGAAAAAAATGAATAAAAGGAGTTTGAGTTACCCTGCACTCAGAAGTGTTTTAATACACAGATTTCACTAATTTATACATTTCTATTGCCTGAATAAAGACTCACCGACTCCCTAAGACAAGACCAAATTGTAGAGGACTCAGCATTGCAATTGTGTAAAGTCAAGAGGCATTATCTAAGGGCAACCATTCTGTACGTTGACGCAATGAAAGAATATGGAAGAGTTGCTCGTTGACATTCAAGGACCTACATACTTGATGATACTGATTCAAAAACCCTCTCCAAACCAGCCTCCATCCAACCAAGAAAGAGTAACCGGGACTCTCATTGCCCTCTGTAAAACGCACTGTTTGGTACCCATGCAATGCCAAGTTCTCGTAACTCATAGACCACCCAATAGTGTCCCCATACAATTCTGCCCAAGCCCCTGAGTCAGATGCTCAGCAAGACACAGAGGTTCCTGTTCCTAAACCCAGTGTTGCCAGTTGTACTTGTTACCGTAATTATGTAATTTAACTAAGTATTATTGAAAGGAACTTATATAAATACAAAGAGCATAAGATCTATTTTGACAAAAGCCACATCAAATGTGTTGAAAAACCAATAAAAATGTTGCTTCAAAAATGCTTTCATATTAAGTGTGAGCAAGACAACTGTAAAGGATCGAAAAGGGGGAAAATCATAAAAATCTAGACGAATACTGATCTCAGATTGCCTTGTAAATTTCTGTAAGTTCTCCCTTCACTTAAGAAACTGACTCTGAACATTGTAAATGATGCTGTATGCATTTCACTTGTTCCAAAGAGCCAAGGAAGAACATTAATCGGCAAGTCTGAGCTCAAGGACAAGGTCTTGACTTACTTCACAAGGCTTGTGAATTAGTGTATGATTATGGGTTTCCAGTTTAAATAAAGCCTGTAAAATTTGTGTAAGCTATATTTTATGATTCTCCACTTAAACGGACTTTTTTTTGATTGAGCAATCAACTAAGTGTTCTATTTTGATCAAAGAAGAATGTTATTATATAACACATGGAAATGGTAATTGGGGGGTTATATTGAGGTAATTTCCCCTTTCTTTAATTGTCAGGGGCAACCTCACTTTGAAAGATACAGAAATACTGTATATATCCTTGCTAGTGATCTTGATAATAGGTTGACATCAGCATCTGTTTCCAGCTCAGATGGCATACAATTCCCTCCCCTGCTAAGAGTTACTGTTTCTGTGCCTCTCCCAAAAGATACAATAAAAATAAGATTGAAAATGGGCTTTTAATCTTGGAGTCATAAAAGAAATGTTGAGGGATGGGGTTCAAACCACTCCCAGATGAGACATCACAAGTTGAGAAGAGAAAGAGCATATGGTTTTCCATGTGTGAGGCTTCCTCTTGCAGAACAATAAAGGCAAATTACAGACAGGATCAGGAACATCCTGATTATGGCTTTGGTTTAATCTGTTATATCTTGGATTCTGGGAAACAAAGCAGGGCAACATGCTTCACTGTCTAGCTTCATCCACACAAGCTGTGATTATTTCTACACAGAAGATCAGAGACTGTTATAGGGTGATGATTCTGAGGTTGTCTAGCTGTCTCAATGAAAAATGCCCCAGCTGCAAATTGATTTCCAAATAGCCAGTCCTAATGGGCCACTTTTAGTGAATAAACAACTGAACCAAATCTTGTTATTTTGTAGTTAAGGTGAGTGGACAAGTCAACCATATACGATCTGATCAGTTTACTCATTAAAGAAAAAGTTGATTTGTTTGTTCTAACACGTTGCCTGTGTCACATATATAGTAGTGACACAGCAGAAAAAAATTTGTTAAACAGCTAATCATTTTATAACTTATCCCTATAAACAGAACAAAATTCTATTATCATGGGATTTGATATATCCAGAATAGGAAATATCCAGGTTAAACTATGTTCCTGCAAACATCTGCTAACCTGTGAATTCTATGACACAGCGTTACTTTTCTTTGCCTCCATCTCAAGACTCATCCTCTCTTTATATCCCTACCATCCCTCTAGCTCTATTTAATCAGCAAGGATTACTGCAACCATTTTTCTTAACTTTACAGTCTTGGTCAAACTACTGTCTCTGTACATTCTAGGAAAGATTCACCCTAGAAGGTGAGCCACTTTGAAACCACACCATTAAGCTGGTAATTCCCAGGATCCCTATAGCTTCCTGTCACCAGACACAGTCATCTTTGTCTTAGCAGAGTCCTAAGAGGAAATCTTGGAACATGTTTGCATTATAGCTCCCTGCTGAGAGCTGGTAACCCCCTGGGATTCCACCAATCCTTACTTACTAAAAAGGAGATAGCAGAGAAATAACATACTGGCCACCTGTTTATTTTTATTTTAAACTCAGAATTTCCCAGAAAAAAATGTAATTCCAATGGGAGCATTCCAAAGAGAAGCCTGAAAGATACATAAAGTTGTGCTCTCAAAGTGGAGGAAAGAAAAGAGGAAGAAGGGAGGGAGCGAGGGAAAAAAGGAAAGAAGGGAAGAAAAAGGAAAGGAAAGACATGGAAAGAAAAGAGAAAAATGGCACGTTTTCTATGAAGAAATTAAATACTATTTTAAAAGATAAATATGAAGAAAAGGGGTAGAGAGTCACTGAATAGCTATAGCTTTCTTGAGGTGATGACCATATAACACTCTCAGAGAAAACTCTAAGAGTGCAGGAGAATGTAAACTAGTGGGGAGTTACGGACTATCTCCCCACCACCATTGTGCTCCATTGACAGGAGGTTTTAAAAATACATATTCAGTTGGAGCCTAGAGCAGGGGCTCCTCCAAAGTGCTGGAAGCATTAGTCATTGTCTCATCTCTGCTCAAAGCCACAAAGCGTCATCCACAATGTAATACTGATAAAGGCTTAAATGTTGGGTACCATGCCATGCAATTTTCCTCACTTCTCACAGCCACCCCAATTTAAAACAGTCTGTAGATACTTTAGATGTAAAGTTAGATTGTATATTTGAGATTTTTCTTGTTTCCTGCAATAGGCCTGTATTGCTATAAGCTTCTCTCTTAGAACTGCTTTTGCTGCATCTCATAGATTCTGGACCATTTGCATTTCCATTTTCATTTGTCTCAAGGTATGTTTGATTTCCTCTTTGATTTCTTCATTGACCCACTGTTTACTTAATAGCATGTTCTTCAGCCTCTATGTGTTGGTGTTTTTCCCAGTTTTCTTCCTGTAATTTATTTCTAGTTACATACCATTGTGGCCAGAAAAGATGCTTGATATGATGTCAATCTCACATTTTTCCAAAGAAGACATACAGATGACCAACAGGTACTGATCAACTAGTCAACATCGCTAATCATCAGGGAAATGCAAATCAAAACCACAATAAGATACCTCACACTTGTCAGAATGGCTGTTATCAAAAAGACAACAAATAACAAGTTTTGGTGAGGACCTGGAGAAGAGAGAACCCTCATTTACTATTGATGGGAATGTAAATTGGTGCAGTCACTATAGAAAACAGTATGGATGCTCCTCAAAAAATTAAAAATAGAACTACCATATGATCCAGCAATACCACTTCTGGGTATTTATCTGAAAAAAATCAAAACACTAATTCAAAAATATATATGCACCTCTATGTTCATTGAAGCACTATTTACAATAGCCAAGATATGGAAGCAACCTAAGTGTCCATCAGTAGATGGATGGATAAAGAAGATGTGATATGTAGATACAGATATAGATGTAGATATATACACAATAGAATATTACTCAGCCATAAAAAAGAACGAAATCCTCTCATTTGTGACAACATGGATCAATCTAGAGTATATTATGCTAAGTGAAATAAGCCAGACAGACAAAGAAGACTATGGTATTCTATTTCACTTGTATGTGAAATCTAAACAAAACAAAGCAAATATTAACAAACAAACAAGAAACAGACTTGTAGATACAGAGAACAGATTGATGGTTACCAGAGGGGTTGGGAGAGAGGGGAAGGGTGAAGCAGGTGAAGGGGATTAGGAAGTATAAACTTTCAGTCATAAAATAAAGAAGGCATGGGATGTAATGTACACCACAGGGAATATAGTCAACAATATTGTGATAACTTTGTATGATGACAGATGGTAGCTAGTCTTAGGGTGAGCATTTGAAATGTAAATAAATGTCAAATCAGTGTGATATACACCTAAAACTAATACAATATTGTATGTAAATTATACTTCAATAAAAAAAAGAATAAATAAACAAGACAGTCCATAGAATACAAAGATATCTGCATTTGGATGTTAACTGCAACAGCAGCTATAACAGCAAAAAAGAGAATATTACAAAAAATGAGCAACAATAGAAAATGGTGAAATGTATTGTAACACATCTATGCAATGGAATACTATGCAGCCATTTTTGGTTTAAAAAAACAAAAATTAGTATGTGTGTGTGTGTTACAAATGCAGAGAAAACGAGACAGATATTTATAGAACCATAGGAAATGTAACAATACAGGAAAGAGTTGAAAAGGGTACACACCATACTTAACAAAGACTACTTCTGATAGAGAATGAAATTGGAAGAATGGACAAGGAATATTTTTTAATTCCTATTTACATAATTCAAAATTTTTAGAATTGTATACTTTCTTTTTTGTGATATACGAGTATTTTCTCTCAAATTTCAAAATGTAAATCTTTTGTGACAATAGTCCTGCGCACACTCTGGGTAGGAACCACAAGTTCCAGCATCCCAAGGGTTTTTAGGATGGAATTTGAAGAACCCTAGACATAAGAGGGGTTCCCGTTATAGAGTCAGGAAGCCCCAGAAGAAGGCAAGACAAGAATTTGTGGGCACACCTAACCTCCCAGGGTCTCCAAGAGGAGAAGCTGCTGAACACAATTTGTGGAGTTTGTGACCATGTCAGGCTTAAATGCCTAGCATGTGAATGTCAGAACTGAGAGCTAGACAGATACAGACAACAGATTGGTGGCTGTCAGAAGGGGGTGCTGGGCATGGGTGAAATGGGTGAAGGAGGTCAAAAGGCACAAGTTCCAGTTATAAAATAAATAAGTCATGGGGTGACCTTTTTTTTTAAAGATTTTATTTTTCTTTCTCCCCAAAGCCCCCTGGTACCTAGTTGTTTATATTTGTAGTTGTGGGTCCTTCTAGTTGTGGCATGTGGGATGCCGCCTCAGCATGGCTTGATGAGTGGTGCTAGGTTGGCGCCCAGAATCTGAACCTGTGAAACCCCAGGCCACTGAAGCAGAGTGCATGAACTTAACCACTCAGCCACAGGGCTGGCCCCAACTTATTTATAAAATGAATAAGTCATGGGGTGAACAGCATGGTAACTGTAGTTAATAATATTGTATTGCATATTTGAAAGTTGCTAAGAAGTAGATCTTAAAAGTTCTCATCACAAGGGAAAAAAATTGGTGACAGATGTTAACTAGACTTATTGTGATGGCCATTTTGCAACATAAACAAATATTGAATCATTACATTGTACACCTGAAACTAATATAATGTTTTATGTCAGTTCTACCTCAATTAAAAAAAAAAAAAAGAATTGAGATCTAGGGGCCAGCCTGGTGGTATAGTGGTTAAGTTCACACACTCCACTTTGGTGGTCTGGGGTTCACAGGTTTGGATCCCGGGCATGGACCTATACATTGTTCATCAGGCTGTGCTGTGGGGGTATCCCACATACAAAACAGAGGAAGAGTGGCACAGATGTTAGCTCAGGGCCAAACTTCCTCATCAAAAAAAAAAAAGAAAAGAATTGAGAATTAGAATATCAAAGATTGCATTTCCCTCCTAAGGGTATACTACATGGAGGAGTTTTTAGAAGCTAGCCTTCTTCTTCAAATATCCTGGAAAGTTGCATTGCTTATTTAAATTAAATTTTGTGGATTCCATGGGTAAAGAAGAATACTCTCGAAAGTGGTAACAGAAACTGTACAGACTGTTTTTTTTTTTTATTAATGTTATGATAGATTACAACCTTGTGAGATTTCAGTTGTACATTTTTGTTAGTCATGTTGTGGGTACACCACTTCCCCCTCCATACCCTCCCCCCACCCCCCCTTTTCCCTGGTAACCACCGATCAGATCTCCTTATCATTATACTAATTTCCACCTATGAGTGGAGTCATATAGAGTTCGTCTTTCTCTGACTGGCTTATTTCGCTTAACATAATACCCTCGAGGTCCATCCACGTTGTTGTGAATGGGCCAATTTTGTCTTTTTTTATGGCTGAGTAGTATTCCATTGTGTATATATACCACATCTTCTTTATCCAATCATCAGTTTCTGGGCATGTAGGCTGGTTCCACATCTTGGCTATTGTAAATAATGCTGCGATGAACATAGGGGTGCAACGGACTCTTGAGATTTCTGATATCAGGTTCTTAGGATAGATACCCAGTAATGGGATGGCTGGGTCATAGGGTATTTCTATTTTTAACTTTTTGAGAAATCTCCATACTGTTTTCCATAGTGGCTGTACCAGTTTGCATTCCCACCAACAGTGTATGAGGGTTCCTTTTTCTCCACAACCTCTCCAACATTTGTCACTCTTGGTTTTGGATGTTTTTGCCAATCTAACGGGGGTAAGGTGATATCTTAGTGTAGTTTTGATTTGCATTTCCCTGATGATTAGCGATGATGAACATCTTTTCATGTGTCTGTTGGCCATATTCATATCTTCTTTTGAGAAATGTCTGTTCATGTTCTCTGCCCATTTTTTGATCGGGTTGTTTGTTTTTTTGTTGTTAAGCAGTGTGAGTTCTTTGTATATTATGTAGATTAACCCTTTGTCGGATAAGTGGCTTGTAAATATTTTTTCCCAATTAGTGAGCTGTTTTTTTGTTTCAATCCTGTTTTCCCTTGCCTTGAAGAAGCTCTTTAGTCTGATGAAGTCCCATTTGTTTATTCTTTCTATTGTTTCCCTCAACTGAGGAGTTACAGTGTCCGAAAAGATTCTTTTGAAACTGATGTCAAAGAGTGTACTGCCTATATTCTCTTCCAAAAGACTTATTGTCTCAGGCCTAATCTTTAGGTCTTTGATCCATTTTGAGTTTATTTTGGTGTGTGGTGAAAAAGACTGGTCAATTTTCAATCTTTTGCATGTGGCTGTCCAGTTTTGCCAGCACCATTTGTTGAAGAGACTTTCTTTTCTCCATCGTAGGCCCTCTGCTCCTTTGTCGAAGATTAGCTGTCCATAGATGTGTGGTTTTATCTCTGGGCTTTCAATTCTGTTCCATTGATCTGTGGACCTGTTTTTGTACCAGTACCATGCTGTTTTGATCACTGTAGCTTTGTAGTATGTTTTGAAATCTGGGATTGTGATTCCGCCGGTTTTGTTTTTCTTGCTCAGGATTGCTTTAGCAATTCGCGGTCTTTTGTTGCCCCATATGAATTTTAGGATGGTTTGTTCAATATCTGTGAAGAATGTTCTTGGGATTCTGATTGGGATAGCATTGAATCTGTATATTGCTTTAGGTAGTATGGACATTTTAACTATGTTTATCCTTCCAATCCATGTGCAAGGAATGTCTTTCCATCTCTTTATGTCATCGTCAAATTCTTTCTAGAAAGTCTTGTAGTTTTCATTGTATAGATCCTTCACTTCCTTGGTTAAGTTTATCCCAAGGTATTTTATTCTTTTCGTTGTGATTGTGAATGGGATTGAGTTCTTGAGTTCTTTTTCTGTTAGTTCATTGTTAGTGTATAGAAATGCTACTGATTTATGCATGTTAATTTTATACCCTGCTACTTAGCTGTAGTTGTTGATTATTTCTAATAGTTTTTCTGTGGATTCTTTGGGGTTTTCTATGTATAAGATCATGTCGTCTGCAAACAACGAGAGTTTTACTTCTTCGTTACCTATTTGGATTCCTTTTATTTCTTTTTCCTGCCGAATTGCTCTGGCCAGCACCTCCAGTACTATGTTGAATAGGAGTGGTGAAAGTGGGCACCCTTGTCTTGTTCCTGTCCTCAGAGGGATGGCTTTCAGTTTTTGTCCATTGAGTATGATGTTGGCTGTGGGTCTATCATATATGGCCTTTATTATGTTGAGGTACTTTCCTTCTATACCCATTTTACTGAGAGTTTTTATCATAAATGGGTGTTGGATCTTGTCGAATGCTTTCTCTGCATCTATTGAGATGATCATGTGGTTTTTGTTTTTCATTTTGTTGATGTAGTGTATCACGTTGATTGACTTGCGGATGTTGAACCATCCCTGTGTCCCTGGTATAAATCCCACTTGATCATGGTGTATAATCTTTTTGATGTATTGCTGTAATCGGTTTGCCAAAATTTTGTTGAGGATTTTTGCATCTATGTTCATCAGTGATATCGGCCTGTAGTTCTCCTTCTTTGTGTTGTCCTTGTCAGGTTTGGGGATCAGAGTGATGTTGGCTTCATAGAATGTGTTAGGGAGTTCTCCATCTTTCTCAATTTTCTGGAACAGTTTGAGGAGAATAGGTATTAAGTCTTCTTTGAATGTTTGGTAGAATTCTCCAGAGAAGCCGTCTGGTCCTGGACTCTTGTTTTTGGGGAGGTTTTTGATTACCGTTTCTATTTCCTTACTTGTGATTGGCCTATTCAGATTCTCCATTTCTTCCTGATTCAGTTTGGGGAGATTGTAGGAGTCTAGGAATTTGTCCATTTCTTCCAGGTTGTTCAATTTGTTGGCATATAGTTTTTCATAGTATTCTCTTATGATCTCTTGTATTTCATTGGTATCTGTTGTGATTTCTCCTCTGTCATTCCTGATTTTATTAATTTGCGATTTCTCTCTTCTTTTCTTGGTGAGTCTGGCTAGGGGTTTGTCAATTTTGTTAATTCTTTCGAAGAACCAACTCTTTGTTTCATTGATCCTTTCTATTGTCTTTTTTGTTTCAATATCGTTTATTTCTGCTCTTATTTTTATTATTTCCCTCCTTCTACTGACTCTGGGCTTTGTTTGTTCTTCTTTTTCTAGTTCTGTTAGGTGTCGTTTGAGGTTGCTTATGTGAGCTTTTTCTTGTTTAGTGAGGTGAGCCTGTATTGCGATGAATTTCCCTCTTAGGACTGCTTTTGCTGCATCCCAAATGATTTGGTATGTCGTGTTCTCATTTTCATTAGTCTCCAGATAAAATTTGATTTCTTCTTTAATTTCTTCAATGATCCATTGTTTGTTGAGAAGCGTGTTGTTTAGTCTCCACATTTTTGCACCTTTCTCTGCTTTTTTCTTGTAGTTGATTTCTAGTTTAATAGCATTATGATCAGAAAAGATGCTTGATATTATTTCAACTCTCTTGTATTTATTGATGTTTGCTTTGGTTCCCAAAATATGGTCAATCCTTGAGAATGTTCCATGTGCACTTGAGAAGAATGTGTAACCTGCTGTTTTTGGATGAAGTGTTCTATATATATCTATTAAGTCCATCTGGTCTAATTTTTCATTTAATTCTATTATTTCCTTGTTGATTTTCTGTCTGGATGTTCTGTCCATTGGTGTTAATGGTGTGTTGAGGTCCCCTACTATTATTGTATTGTTGTTGATGTCTTCTTTTAGTTCTATTAAGAGTTGCTTTACAAATTTTGGTGCTCCTGTGTTGGGTGTGTATATATTTATAAGTGTTATGTCTTCTTGGTGGAGAGTCCCTTTTATCATTATATACTGTCCCTCTTTATCTTTCTTTATCTGTTTTGCTTTGAAATCTACCTTGTCTGATATTAGTATAGCGACACCTGCTTTCTTTTGTTCATTATTAGCTTGGAGTATTGTTCTCCATCCCTTCACTCTGAGTCTGTGTTTGTCTTTGGGGCTGAGGTGTGTTTCCTGGAGACAGCATATTGTTGGATCTTGTTCTTTGATCCATCCTGCCACTCTGTGTCTTTTGATTGGGGAGTTCAATCCATTTACATTCAGAGTGATTATTGAGATGTGGGGGCCTACCACTACCATTTTGTGTCTTGTTTTCCGGTTTTCTTCAGTTTCCTTTGTTTCTCGTCCCATGGTTTAATCTGTTCTGATGTAGAGCTGCTACTCTCTGTTGTTGTCCTTCTACTTATCTCCTCTGCTCTTGGTTTTGTAGCCCCTTTCCTTTTTTGGATTTTTCAGGAATGAGGGTTTTCCTGAGGATTTCCTGAAGAGGAGGTTTTGTGGCAATGAACTCCCTTAATTTTTGTTTATCTGGGAAAGTTTTTATTTCTCCATCGTATTTGAAGCATATTTTTGCTGGGTAGAGAATTCCTGGCTGTAGATTTTTGTCCTTCAGATTTTTGAATATATCATTCCACTCTCTTCTAGCCTGTAAAGTTTCTGCTGAGAAATCTGCTGATAGCCTGATGGGGGTTCCTTTGTAGGTTAGTTTCTTTTGCCTGGCTGTCCTTAGTATTTTCTCCTTGTCATTGACTTTTGCTAGCTTCACTACTATATGCCGTGGAGTTGGTCTTCTTGCATTGATAAAGTTTGGAGATCTATTGGCTTCTGTCACCTGAAGATCCATCTCCCTCACCAGATTTGGGAAGTTCTCAGCCATTATTTCTTTGAATAGGCTTTCTGCCCCTTTCTCCTTCTCTTCTCCCTCTGGTATACCTATAATCCTTACGTTGCATCTCCTAATTGTGTCTGATAATTCTTGGAGAGTTTCTTCATTTCTTTTTAGTCTTGCTTCTCTCTCCTCCTCTGCCTGCAGCAATTCTATATTGCCATCTTCCAAATTGCTAATTCTTTCCTCCATATTATCGGCCCTACTGTTCAGTGCATCTAGATTTTTCTTAATCTCCTCTATTGTGTTCTTCATTTCCAATATTTCTGTTTGGTTCTTCTTTATCGTATCAAACTCTTTTGTGACATAGCTCCTGAACTCGTTGAGTTGTCGGTCAGAATTCTCTCTTAACTCATTGAGAATTTTAATGATGGCTGTTTTGAAGTCATCATCATTTAGGTTATATATCTCATTTTCTTTGGGATTGTTTTCTGTGTATTTGTTACTTTCTTTCTGTTCTGGAGATTTAATGTATTTTTTCATATTGCTTGATGTAGTTGATTTGCGCCTCCGCATGGAGATAGAGTTTAGTTGCTCCTTTCACTTGTTTCAGCTGCTGCAGTGGGGGAGCAGCTGTTTATACTGCACCAACCAGGAACCCTGTCCACAGTTGCTAACTGGGCCTGGGCCCCTCCTCGTAGCCACAGTGGCCCTTTGGATTCCCTCCTCTGCCGTGGGGGCCGTCACAGGGGGGCTTCAGGCTGCTGGTGCCTACTGTTGCAGCCCACCTAGATGTGCTCTCTCCTTGGGGTCTGCAACGGTGTTATGGGCTTTTCCAGCGGCCAGGGGTGGGATCACTTATATTTGTCGCTCCGTTGCTGTCGGCACCCACCAAATCTCACTTGTCCTCTATGGGTCGCAGGAGAGCTATTGGCATCTTCTACAGTCTGTGGTTAGTTCACCTAGCTATGCTGCTTTTGCCCTGGGGTCTTCCAGCCTTGTGGCTGGTGGCTGGGTGCCTTCTACTGGTGCTGTGCAGAGGCTTTCCCTAAGGCTGCTGTGAGCCTGTAGGGTTTCCCCCTAGGCTACGAAGCTGGGTCTCTGGAAATCCCCCCAGCCCCAGTCCTCTCCGAGATCTCCAGCTATCCCTAGTCCCACGGGGCGGGCAGCGGCAGCTGGGGGTCGCCCCGCCCTCTGGGATTCTCTCCGGGCCTCTCCCGGAGCCGTGAATGCTGGGCGTGGCCCCTCTGCTAATGGCAGACAGAGAGCTTTGTCTGCTGCCCGGGTGGAACTCCAAGGCTTCCCCTCCGGGTTGCAGAGCTGGCCTTTGAAACTTCCTCCAGCCCCAGTCCTCTCCGAGATCTCCGGCAATCCCTAGTCCCACGGGGCGGGCAAGGGCAGCTGGGGGTCGCCCCGCCCTCTGGGCTTCTCTCCGGGCCTCTCCCAGAGCCATGACTGCTCGGCGTGGCCCCTCTGCTAATGGCAGACAGAGAGTTTTGTCTGCTGCCCGGGCGGAACTCCGGCACTTCCCCTCCGGGTCGCAGAGCCGGCCTTTGAAAGTTCCCCCAGCCCCGGTCCTCTCTGAGATCTCCGGCAATCCCTACTCCCACAGGGTGGGCAACGGCAGCTGGGAGACCTCCGTACCCTCAGTGACTCTCTCTGGGACCCTCTGGGTGCCGCGAACACCAGGCAGGGTCTCCCCGCCAATGGTGGGGAGAGACTCTCCCCACGGGCTCAGGTGTGCAACTCCAAAGTTTCCCTCTGCGTTTAGGAGTAATTGCGGGGGGTTTAGGTAGGGTTCTGGTCACCTGTTTCCACCGTCGCTCCTCTGTTGTGTGCTCGCTCCTGCCCTAGATGTGTGTAGTTCCTCTGGGGGCGTCCGTTGGAAGAAAGCCGCTTGTGGGTACTAGGCTGCTCGTCAGGGTCGGAGAGTTTTCACCTATTTCCACATCCTCCCGGAGGAAAGTCCGTCCGCCTTCTGATGTATAGTCGCGTGGGTGTCTCAGACGTCCTGAGATGCTGTCTGGATATCCTTTGTCAAGCAATAAGTGTCCAAATAATTGTAGACTCGAAGGGGGAGAGACAAAGAGGACTACTCACGGCGCCATCTTGGATCTTCCCCCCCTGTACATACTGTTTTTAATAAGTGTTACCCTGCCTGCTCCCAAAATCATTCAGGACAACTGAAAAGTAGTATGTCATATGTAGCAATATGTAATGGAGAACAAATTTTTAATCTTCAATTAAGGAGTCATTTGGAAACAAGAAGAGTTTGAGACTATGTCCTTAATATAAACCACTGTTGTTGTTTCAATTTTCTGATAACAAGGTAACTTATAATACCCCGCAACAGAGTAAGTATGATTATGTGTCATATTTGTGAATAGTCACGTATGTTGTCTCACAGAAACATCCACCTCTTTCCACAAACTAAGTTTGATGTGGTTTCTCTACATTTCAAAAGTCAATGTAGAATCAATTTTCTCTCCATACAGTACTTCATTTATTCATTCAACAATTTTTTGAGGCCTTACATACTGTTGTTCCAAGAACTCTGACATGTGAAAATTCTTTGTAAAGTAGAAAGTGCTGTTCAAATATTCATGATCGTTTCCATTTGAGCAGCCATTTCCCAGTCTGCTGTTTCCTTACAGCGGTTATTGGTTACTCTTGAGGAAAAAAGGAGAGAATCTGGTGAGCTTCACAGAGGTGATAGAGAAATCTCAGCCCCTTCCACCTTTTACAAGATTATCATGTAATGTTGTACCCACAGGAAAGGTGGAAGGACTCATGTAGGCGGCCTAACAGCGTGCGGAATGTTGGTTAGGCAGCACCACCTCATGGCTGCTGGACAGAACCTATATCCTCCACCTAGGGAACATGGCCGCTCTGTCACTTTTTCCTAGATGGGTTTTAGATATAGGCAGCATAGGCAGCGACCCTATTATTTGTGCCAAGGGCTAAAGAGCGCTGGACCACCTCCTTAAACCTGGTAGAAAAGTCACTAGACCCTGTCAGGCTTACTCAGAATCAATGGGAACCACTCAGCCTACTCAGAGCCCGTAAATCCAGGGCACCACAACTAAGAAGACAGCACCTCGTGTTCTGTTTAAAGGCACCTCTTTTGATTCTCGCTACAGCCAGGGAAAGAAGAAATAGAAACTTCTTATAATAAATCCTGCCATAACTTAGCATATGTCTGAAAAAGAACCTCAGGCGACATTTAGACTGACATTCTATTTCCAAAGATTAACTGGAAAGAATATAGTGATTGAATGAGGAACAATGTCCCCTCCTTCTCATTGTGACACATAGATCTCGAGGAAATGCTCTCTCCAGGTCTGTCTTCTCTAACCATGAGTGATTGTCACCCGCAAACAGTAAGGTATACTTGGGCACCAAAAATGCAAAGGGGTGTTGTTTATTGGGTTAGCCCATGAAAACTTCTAACTTCATTACTTCCTCATTTTTTCTGGGGAAAAAATAATAATACCGTATATAATGAACACACCAAACTTTCCACCTCTTGCATCCTCTCTCACAGCTGCTGAATCTGGTCTTCGTCTGCAAGGCTTTCAATCCTTGACCTTTACCTCCTCACTCAATTCCTTACTACTCTTGCTTCTTTTCCTTGGACATACATCCAAGATGCTGGCTTTCTGGAGCCCACTAATCCACCTCCACACCCTCCTGTCCAATTTTTAATCTCACACTATTCCAGTCAGTCATTTTGCTTTTGATCCCCATTTTGAATACTGAGCGTTGTGCGGGTGGGGGACGGGGGACAGACACAACTGAGTAGATTGGATCCGCAACAAGTGCATGCCTTCTAATCCATCTCACCTTAGTCCACTGAGCAATTCTGTCAATTGTCTCTACTATCTCTATGGAGCTTCTCTTTACAGCTCTTCCAATTCTTTTCCACCCTTCTCAAGCCCCCACCAATCCATAGCCAGATTACCCTGTTACCTACTTCACTGAGATGATGGATGTCCTCCATTTGAACTCCCTCAATTATCTCCCCCTAAGCCTCAAATTTCCCTACTTCTCACTTTTTTCCCCTTTTATCTTCATTCAACCAGAATTGTCCTCCTAGGCTAACTTTTTTCCTCAGGGTTTTCTCCTCCCCTTTCCTCTCAGATACTTAATCTATGGATCACTGCCTCTCTTCACATCTTCCATCTCTCTCTCTCCTTGCGCATCTTCCTTCTTTGGTTTAAAAATACAACTCTTCCTGCGAACCTTTTTTGTCCTCAAGATAAAGTCCCATCCTGCTCCTCTTGTTTGCCAACAAAGAAACAGTAGCTGGAAACTACTGGAAACTATTTCGGGAAACAGTAGTTGCAACTCATTGTCACCACATCATTCCACCCCTTTAACCTTCTAATCACTATCAGGTTTTTCTGCCACTATCCAATGGCATTCGGACTTTCCAAGGCACCAGTATCCTCATTACCAAGTTGGATGATTTTTCCTTGGGTCTCACTTTTTTCTATCTTTCCTCAGTATCCAGCCTTGTTTACCATCCCCTTCATGAAACCCCTCCTGCACTGGCTTCCAGAACCATATCCTCCTACCTTTCCACTCATTCCTGCCCACTGTTCCTGCTTCCTTTACCTTAGAGTTACCTCCAAGGTAACCATGTACCAGGCACATGGGATACCTTAGGGAACAATGCAAATAAAAATCTCTGCCCCCATGAAGCTAACACACTAGGAGGAGACAGAAATTAACATAGTAATTAGACGAATTATTTCACATGTTAGAAGGTGAAGCAGATATGATTATTATCTCTGTCTTGTGATACGGAAATGATGCCTAGAGAGAGTAGGTAACTTGTACAAGTGCAAATAATCTGCACTGGGATTACTCCAACCCAGAGCTCTGACTCCCAAACCCACATTCATACCCACTGTGCTGTACAAAATCTCCAATGCCTGAGCAAAGACCTTTGGAAAAGGAACCCTCAGGTAGAAAAGAATTCTGTCCAGCAGACCTTGACTTTTCCCCCAAGCTTTGCCTTTCCATGGTACATGTTCTCTTCCAGGACCCTGATACCACCATGCTTAACCCCTGGCGCATGTTGCTCTCCATGTAAACTTCCAACCCAAGGAAGAAAAGAACAGTCTAAAGTTGGCCTTGTTTTCCTTCACTCACCTAACAAAGACAGACTGGAATTTGGAAAAATGTCAACACCTAAGGAAAAAGTTAACTTGAAAGTACAAAGACAATACAAGAGGCGTAACTACAGTGAATCTTATAAAGTACAGGTTTCTGAGTTAGGCATAAATACGTAAGTGACTCACCCAACTCATCAATTCCATCCCTCCCCTTGCTTTTGGAAAATGTCTATGTATAAGATCTCTGAGGCTTCTGTGGTCACTGTCCACCTCCAGGCTGAGAGACCCGGCAGAAGACACAGGGGACTCCCACTGCGCCTCCATGCTCCAGTCCTTAAGACACAGGTTATTAGCTCTATCCTCTCATGGAACAGCTATTGTGTCTCCACCTCTTCATCCTATCTCCATTCAGTTAATAGTCTTACTAAAATGCACCAATTAGAAGTTCTCAATATAATGATAACTTAACTATGTGGAAATCCATAAAAGTCGAGTTGAGTTAACAATTATTTATTTCCTACTATATGCCAGGCCTTTAGCCTGATACCAGATGGGCATTTAATCAATATTGATTGCATGAATGAATAAACAAATAAGTAAATAAATGTTTTACTGTCTGCTGAGGCCACACAGGTGAATGAGACATAGTCCAGTCCTCACGGAGCAACTTTAGCTCACTTGCTGAACATGCACACATACAAAATTCAACATATTCAAAAAGAAGCTCTTCATCTTCTTATTAAAATAAATCTTGTCCCATTTCCTTACTTCCTTTAGGATCCCCGTTGCACTTAATCCCACAGTCATTTGTACCTCCCTCTCTCTGGGTCTCAACACCTCCACACCTCCTTTTCCTTCCCACTCTCACTTTCCCAGGTCATGATTTTACCAGCTCTCAAGTAAGATTGAATAGCTTGCAGACCGGACACAGCAGCTCCATCTGTCCTGTGCCCCCACTCCCATCCATGCCATCCATTATCCACTCTTTCCCCAGAATGATCTTTCTAAAATCTATATAACCACATCAACTCCTTTTTTCAAAAACGTGGACTGGCTTCCCACCTTCGTCTTACCTGGCAGTCATAGCCATCCACAGTCACGCCCCAGCCTCCATCTCCAATCTTCCCTAAGCCATGCCCTCCCAATTTACCTGACCTCCATGCATCCTCGCCTCAGCCTCATTGGATTATCCTCTGCTCTGTAGCAGGCCGTGCTCTCTCCAGCCTCTGTGCATATGTCCAGGCTGTCCTCTCCTCCTGAAATACCCTTCCCCTAGTCTGTACCTGCTACCATTCTACACCTCATCCAAGGCCTGACTCAAATCCCTCCTTCATCCAGATGCCTCCCAAGTTGGAAACATCCTCCCTCTCTTTTGTTTCTCTTAATGAAATCCATTCATACTTTTATTACCACATGTTTCATAGTCTTTCTAATGTTAGAATCACTCCTATCTGTCTCCCCTGTGGGATTTTGAGCTTGCGGACTCTATCTAACTCCTCTTTATAATCCCTGCAGTACTCAGCCCGGTGGTGGCTGATTGGCTTGAGAGTAAAATATTTTGTCTACAAGTAAAATGAGCATAGCATGGTGCTAATGAACAACCACTGAAGTTAAACCTCTTTTTAAAAAGAAGAAAAGACACAATTTTGCATGAAGAGAAGTTAGTCCCCTAATTATGGAGAGTGTTTCAATCTTATCAGTCTTCCTGCACATATGTAGTCTTCCAGGAAACCCCAGTAATTCCTCTACAAATGCAAAGCCATATTCACAGGGGAGACTGAGGAGAGAGTTTCACTACCCCAAGCTTAATTCATCACCACTACTATAAATACAACTCAACGTACATGGCCTGCAGACAGTAGGTCAATAATATTAACACTCACATGAAGGATGACCCCAGCAAAGGACAGAGTAAGCTGGAAAAAATATGAAAACAAAATTTAATTTGTCCAATGCCAGCTTCTGAACCATCCTAGAATACAGCCTCTTGATGACTAGAAGGCATTGGGGTGGGGCGGGGGGTGGTCTATAGGAGGAAGAGAATTACTACTTCAAGGGGATTGAGACAAAGAGAAGGACCCACTACCACCTGCTGGTCCCCAGCCAGTGACATTCCATGTTATTCAACCTGATATTTGCTGCCTGGATGCTTATGAGACCCCTTCGTATCTTCGCGACTTGTCCTGTAATTTCTCCATCCCATCCTTGGCCACACAATGGTGGTCAGCACACTCCTTTCTTGGATAACTCCATGTATTTGCTCAGCTGCCCTAACAAATTGCCACAGACTACGTGGCTTAAACATCAGAAATTTATTTTCTCTCAGTCTGGAGGCTAGCAGTTCGAGATCAAGGTGTGGGCAGGGTTGTTTCTTCTGAGGTCTCTCCCATTGGCTTGTAGGTGGCCATCTTCTTTCTTTGTCTTCACGTCATCTTCCTCTGTATTTGTCTGTGTCCTAATCTCCTCTTCTTATAAGGACACCAGTCATACTGGATTAGAGCCCGCCCTCACGACATCATTTTGATTAATTACCTCTTTAAAGACCCTATCTCCAAATATGGTCACATTATGAGGTTCTGAGGGCTAGAACTTCAACATATGAATTTGGCAAGGGGACACAATTCAGCCCATAACACTCCATGAGATGTCACGTCCCCCTCTGATCTCTGACTCTGGCTATTACTCATCTCTCTGATGGAAATAAAGAGACAAATGGCTCTGATCCCAAATCCCTGAATCCTCTACAACTTATCAGTCTAGTGGTAAAAAGAAACTAGAAAAGATGAACCTAGAGAAAAGACTAACAAGAACAGTGTGTGTTTGCCTGATGTGTTCCCTCTACGTGACCTACCAGAGGACGTGGGAAAATTTGGAAATGCTGGGCCATGGCTCTACAAAAGAAACATGACAAGAATGGACCATGTCTCCTACTTACTGGATACCCTGGCATTGACATCCAGATCATTCCTTGAATTCACAGTCACCAGTCAGCTTGGGTCATTTCTGCTGCTTTACACAATCAAACTTAACCCCCAATATAAGCTCATCATTGAAAGCCCTAATGCCAATTTCAGGTTCCCTTTTATCCCATATTTTCCCTAATGTCCCTCTGCAATCTTACCCCACATTAATAATTTTATTGCACAATTACTGATACTGGTGTTAACATGGTTTATCAAAAAATATAACAAAATTTTCCTTAACAAGAAACCAAGCTGACCAAAATTTTGATTAAACTTTTTGCACAAGTTACTTTTTAAAGAAAAATTCAAAGGATAATGAAAACTAGTAGATAGTGGGTTTAAAAAAAAATAAACTTCTAGAAAATGTCCCAGGATCAATCCATATTTAGTCCAATTTCCTTCAACTTCTCCATGTAAAATATTGTACAATGAGAATTTATCCTCTGACTGATAACCCTGAGGCACTGTAAAATTCTTAATCATCAAAAATGCAATTATGCTCACTATACTGTAATTACTAAGGAAAGAAAGTGCACTCATACATTTTACAAAGATTTTCTAAAGAGAAGAAATGGTAGCTTATGTGTGTTGGAGGGGAGAGTTTCTAATTAACTTTCAATTAATCAGAAATTCAAGTAACCAGAAAAATCCCATTTCTTAACATTCCATGAGCACTTGCCCTGTGCCGAGCATTGAATTACTTTACTTTAGAAAAATGCAAGAAAGCCCATTTCTTAATAGACAGATGGAACATCTTTGTGGAAATACAATTTAACAAATGACTCCGCTCTAGATTTGCATATGAAGGGAGGTCATATGTAAATACACAAAGCTTTGAAATTTTTAGATAGTTTATACATCTAAATACGAAGGAGATAGTTTTCAAATTTGATCTCATGAAACCATGAAGTGTTTCTCGCTGCCATAGGAACGTTTTAACTATGACACAGAGTTTCAGTAGGGACAGACCTTTTATGGTACAAGTGACCAAAAACTCAACTCAGATAGATTTAATAAAGGAAATTTGTTGAGTTGCGGCTGAAAAAGCCAGAGGAAGCTGTGGTGAGGTTGCATGCAGGAGCTGGAAAGATGTTATCTGATGCTGACTTCTTCCTAAATTTGCCAAATTCCAGCTCTCACATCCTCACATCCTTATACCCCATCATCCAGAGGAAGAGAGAAGCTCTCTTCCTATAGCATTTGAGAGGAAGTGTTGCATTTTTCTTTCCCAGAATCCCCTGGTCCTGATTGGTTTGAAGGTCCTTCACCGAGCCAATCACAGTAGCTAGAGGAGATGGGGGTAGTCTGATGGCACAGCAATCAGGGGCTAGCCTGAAACCAAGGGTAAGTTCAATTCTACCCCTGAGAATGAAGGAAAGTGGCTTCCAAAGGAAATTCAGGGTACTCTCAGGAAGGAGAAAGGGAGACTGGACGCTAAAACATAAATAAATTAATGTCTAACTAGACCCACAAATACAAAGCACACTCTGAGGGTTTTGCTCTTACTTCCCAGTCTCGGCATCAGGTCAACTGCAATTGTCCTATCAACAGTTTTTTAACATGTTTATTTTAAGGAATTTTCATAAGTGAGGAACGGGAGGGTGGAATAACAAGTTAAAGCTGCCCACCTTCCTCTAGAATTCTGGTAAACTGAGTCAAAACATAGACATCCTGAGCATAAGTCTCAATTGGCCCTTCGGAAAAATAGGAACCAGGGGTCAGTCCCTGGAATATAAAGTTCAAAACTTCCTAATAATAATAGTAACCGACATTGGGTGTGTGCTTACTGTGAGCCTGGTATTGTTCTAAACCCATCACGTGCATGGAGTCATTTAATCCTCACAACAACTCTAGGAGTGGATCCTGTGATTACCCCCATATTACAGGAGGAAACTGAGGCAGAGAGAAGTTAGGCAACTCACCCAAGATCACACTGCTAGGAAGTTCATGATCTGAACTCAGGCCACATAGCTAGAGGAAGATGAGGGCATGACTCAGGGGGCCAGAGTTTTGAGTATGGCTTGCTCGTTGGTGGCAAGGGACACTTCCAGTTTTGATAATTGGTGCCGTCATTCAAATGTGCTCCAATCCAGCTTCAGGCGTATGTATGCCACATTCCCAGAGAGAGAGCACTATACAGTCCTGAGAGCCCAGAGTCAGCCTTGGGAAGCCCAGCAAGAGTACCTTCAGCGATACAAGTAATGGGTCAACAAAGCCTCAACAGGAGTGGCAGGGTCACTGTGGGCAGCAGAGAAGTCTCTCCTCTGAGAGACTGGAGTAATGAGCACCAGGTAAAAAGAAACCGTAATGGCCTCCAAGGAGAAGAGCCTATAAGCCAGAACCTGCCAAGGGGAGGGCAGGCAATATGCGGACATGGCCCCTGAGGTTCTGCTGGATGGAGAACCTGGAGCCAAAGACAATCATCGCCACACTTATTATTGTTAACTGCCCTTCGAAATTTGTCCCTCCAGCCAGTTTGACCTGGGAAAGTAAAGGCTACACCTTATACGACATGATTAAAGGAAAGGTGTTACATTAGCAGATGCAGAGAATCCTAGTAATTACCATGATTTTGTTTTTTAACTATTCTTTTCTACTTTTGCCCAAACATTGGAAGGCAGGGATGAGATTCTAGAATGGCAATTGTCACAAAACACAGCATCCCATTAGACTAATTCTCTGGACCCACTGCAAACGTAACACACACCAAAAACACACACCAATAGAGCCTCCAGTCCAAGCTGAGTGCAGGTTTTGACATGTACAGTGCAGCTGCCAGTAAAAATCCTGCCGCTGAAAAGAAGAGCTAAAGCAACAGGGGGGCACCCGGCTCAGAAACCGCAGGGGGCAAAGAGAATCTGAGTGAGCAGCCGGAGCAGCTAGAGACCAAATGTTAAAACAAAGAGTGTCAGAGGCGCACAAAAACCTCTGCCGCCGGTTTCCATGCACACTGTTTTCTGCAATCTTTAATGGTTAAAAAAAGGTTGAGGACAGGGCCCAGGAATTTCTGCCTTGGTGGCACAGCTTGCTTCCATCTAGTGTAAGTGATTGGTGGCTGCAGTGTGCCACCTAACGGTGACACCAGTTGCTTCTGATTCAAGTGCATGATTGCATTTTTTAAAAATCGGAAGTTTCTCTTCTCACTCTATTTAAGTGAAATGATAAGAGCATGAATAGCTTTGTTACAATTACAAACAGTAGGCTTGCTTTAATTTTTTATGGCACTAATGAAGATCTTGCGTATGCTTCTAAATATGAAAATTCAGATTAAATATCAACTAGGTGAGATAACAGCTGAAAACTGGGTGAGTACATTGCTAGGCTTCATGAATATAAACACCGAAAAGGCTGGGCTTAATTTACTGCCTTCCTTCAAATCCAGGCATTTCAGGCTACATTCGGCTACACCTTCGTTTTCTCCGTCAATCCCTGTGTTTTAACTAAGTGGCAGTTCCCGCACAAAGTTTTAAAACTAAACCTGTTGAAGTTAACAGTCCTTGCCTGAGAAACACATTCTCTGCACCATCATTTTCTCCGGCCACTTATTTCCTTGCTACGTTTTACGCACACATCTGATCAAATACGTTCCTTGAGGGCTATACTCTGGAGCATCTGTCCCCACTCAGATCTTATATCACAGGGGTGAATTGTGAAGGAATTTACATCACATTTATAATCAGGGTAAAATTACCAGGAAGGAAAAGACCTAAGAGTCCAGTACTAAATAAGGAAGAGTGGGCCTGCCTAAGTGGTAGATAAATGCAGTACTGATGGCATAGAAAAAGCAGCCCCACCAATCTGTGGTTCTATGCCTCCATCCGCTGGCAGGTGTATTGAAAGTAGACAATTTCTGTATCAGCCATCTTTTTTTACATTAGATGTGCATCTGTGTGTGTGTGTGTGTGTGTGTGTGTGTGTGTGTGAAGATTTAAGTTTTGGGAGATGGAGGATGATTAAGAGAACGGTGAAGCTATTTTTCGGCAAGGAGAACATCATAGTAAAGCTATGAAAGGAGACATAATGATTTTCTCCTTTCATCCTATGATTTCCTGTCAATTGCTTTAACGTCAATTGCAGTGACCTCAAGTTTGGTGCCTCAAAACAGTAAGATGATGAGGTCAAAAGATGCTAAAACCAAGCAACTTAACCATAAGTCAGCTTTTTATCCTTGCACGTCCAGGCAAATGCTAAATGCTCAGCTCGTTGCCAGTTATTTTTTAGACTCAAGATGTCTTGTAAACTCAGCAAATCATCCAACATATGCGAGATCCACAATGACATCACACAACAGTATCATTAATAAATTTGTACGCAACATCCCTAGAGGCAAGAGAAGTGATATTTAAGAAAAACAACGCCTTGGTTGAAAATAATGATTGGTGTTTCCAATAAATAAGGTAACGAAGGCCAGTGGAGGGGGTGGGTGTAGGGAGAGGTCTGGTGGGTGCTATGTGATGACTTCTGCCTGCAGCTGTGTGCAGCCCCAGTAGAATTTGTTACTCACCTTCCAGAAACAGCGCTAGGCTGCAGGGCCTGTGCTGAAACCCAGAGGCTGGGGCGAGGAGGTGCTGCGAGTGGCCTGCCGCCCCACTGCTGTGTGCTTCTCCAAGTCAGAACTGATTTTCCTACCCTTCCAGACGTGAAAAGTAGGCTGTGGGAGCCTAAGATGTTCTTCCACAAGCTCGAGAAGCCTTTGCCCATGGTGCTGGGCTTAAGGGTGATGGCGCTGCAGTCTGGACTTACTCGGGACATTATTTCATGAAGAAATTTGAGAATTTTCAGAATTGTCAATTGCTTCAAAGGTTGCTCTTGGGGTCTAGCTTGGAAATATTTGCCTCTTCAGCCCTTAATTGCCTAAAGCTTAGATTACAGTTCTTTTGGGTACTTGGTAAACTTATTATTATATCATACTTTTAGTCAATAAAAGGGTTTTTTGTAATGGAGAAGAGCTAACGGCAACTCATGGGGGAGAGTCTAATGGAACATCTAAAATCCAGTTGAGGAGGCGGACAGTTTGAGGGCCTGTGTGACATCCTCAACAGGGAAACTCACACCTTCCTCTTGATGTTAAAGATTGTCCTTTGATTGCAGACCCTAGGTTTTAAAATTTTTTTAATATTTAAATTTCAAAATATTTAAAATTCATAGTCCCCAGTCACACAGGAAAACCTCTCAGGAGCTGCTTTCGTCATTCGTCTCCCATCCACTCGCCTAGTGAATGTTCTCATCCATTCCCTGCTTCCTAATGGGAAGACGCTCTCCAAGTTTAAGTAAATAAATAAGTTAAAATCAACCCCAGCTGCAATAAAATCACCCACGAGCTTTTACAAACTCTGGATGCATGCTCCTACCCCAAGAGATTCTAATTTTAATTGTCAAGGGTGGGGTCCAAATATCAGCATTTTTTTTACTCACCAGATACACCTAATGTGCAGCCAAGGTGAGACATATAATTTTAAATAATTGGGTCTAATTCACATACTCACTTGACATCTTGCGAGCCTAACCTTGGGTTCAATAAGGTATTATTAATGGTGAACTCCAAGAAGGCCCGGTTACTCTCTCAATGAATCTTGGAGCTGTCTCAAGTCTCTCCCACGGTTTACACGCGGCTGGCAGAAGAAGGGTGTGTTTCTTAAACCATCAGAGACCTCATTATGCTACCCTGGCTCTTTAAGAGTTATGTTAAATTTTGCTCTATTTTCTATTCGGACAAAGCTTTAAAAGGATTTTTTGAACTGTTTACTACATCCCTGTCCCTCTCTCTCATCTTGAAAGCAAAGGAAAATCTTCAGGTGTCACAGTCATTTCCCAAAGGGTTTTTAGGATGAATGATACAGCTCCTACTGATGTCATAAAAACCTCACTGTGTTAAAAATAATAATAATAATAAATCAAGTCCCTTGAGACTCCTAATCATAGGAAATTGGCCATACACCTAAAAAGATCAGCCTTCCATGCTGCTCAAATTTATTTAGTTATTTATTTTTTGGTGAGGAAGATTTGCCCTGAGCTGACATCTGTCGCCAATCTTCCTCTTTGATTATTTTTTCCCTCCCCAAAGCCCCAGTACGTGGTTGTGTACCCTAGTTGTAAGTCATTCTAGTTCTATGTGAGATGCCGCCACAGCATGGCTTGATGAGTGGTGCACAGATCCGCACCCAGAATCTGAACCCTCGAACCCCAGGCTACCGAAGCAGATCACACGAACTTAACCACTCAGCCACAGGGCTGGCCCTCACATTTATTTTTGAAAGAATGTCTTGAGAAGCAGGAGCCAAAGCAAGAAAGTCACAGGCCCTTTGCACGTGTTCTGGAAACAAACAGGCCAGACAAGGCTTCAGATCCCTGGGTTGAGCTTTAACATCCCAAACTGAGTCTCCTTGCTCTACTGAAAAATGGGGGAAATAAAATTGTCCTACTCCTCTGACAGGGTGGTTGTGGGGACAAATGTGATCGAATGGGTGTAAGAGTGTGTCATCTACTATGAAGCCCCTTACACATGAAATGCTTCAGTATGGGGCAGTAAAAAAAAGACACCACTGACTGATCAGAGGCTGCACAGGGACTGTTCCAGTTCCCTCACATATGTTCTGCAAACTATTACTCCTACATCACATAAAATTGTCTGTAAGACAGGTATTAGAAGCCAAGTTTACTCCAAATACTTAAAACGAAGTTTAATAAATCTTCCAGGTAATTCATAATAATTCATTTTTTAGGAACTTAATATCAATCAGAGATGTGAAGAAAGATTTGTATCTTTTAATGTATTGATCAACATTTATTGAGTACATACTATGTTTATACCACAGCATTGGTGACAAAATTATTTATGATACCAAAAATATGGGAAAATCAAGATGTCAAACATTATAGGAATAATTAGATAAGTTTGTGTTTTATCTCAATTATAGAATACAGTAACTAGAAATGTTTTGAAGAATATTAAAGACATGGGGAGGTGTTTATGAGATAATGTAAGTAAAAAGTTAACATACTAAATGAAAATACATAAGCAATCTCAATTTCAATATATATGATTGAAACACACACACACACACACACATATATATATACACTAAAAATGTTTTTTAAATTACTTCACTCTGGGTGGTAGGATTATTTTTTAATTCTCTTTCTTACATTTACTGAATTTTCTAATTTTTCTATACTAAGCATGCATGATCATTATAATCCCCAAGTGAAAAACAACTTACTTTTTCTAAAATAAAAAAGACAGGGGCCGGCCCCATGGCATAGTGGTTAAGTCCAGTGCATGCCGCTTTGGCAGCCCGGGTTCATGGGTTTGGATCCCGGGCATGGACCTACACCACTGTCAAGCCATGCTGTCTTGGTGACCCACACACTAAATAGAGGAAGATTGGCACAGATGTTAGCTTAGCAACAATCTTCCTCAAGCAAAAAATAGGAAGATTGGCAACAGATGTTAGCTCAGAGTAAATCTTCCTCACCAGCAACAACAAAACATAGTAAGTGTGTAACAATGAACATAAATTATTGTTCTTATTAAACATTATAGTGGAGCCTCACTAATGCTCTCATTTGGCATTTCCCCACATTATACTGTTTCCAAAGTATATTGACTCAGAAAAATTTAAAGAGACTCTCTTGTATTTAAATGGTCTTTATAAAATTAGCTATTTCTTTGTATGTATTTAAGCTCTTAGAACCACCTTTTAAGTTGGAGTACAGCCATTCCAACTGAGGTCTTCTGGTTGCTATGACAATTTATTTCTTATCTCTGCTACCCTGTGATCCCATCACTTTAGCACTTGGCAGTATCTTCGTTGAATTGTTTGTGTAGTGATGCAGAGAAGCTTTGAACATTCTTGCCTTTATATAATATTCTTTTATAAAGAACTAGTCCTTTGCAACGTGCCATTTGAAGAAAGTTCAGAGGGGGGAAGATAAATAATTCATAAGAAATAACAAGAGAACCATCATGCCTAGGTAGTTCTAAGCATAGACGCATATGCCACAGCTGAGTTGTAAATAGGATTTGAGTAGCATAGTTGATGTGTATTCTGGTTGAGAACCAAGCCTGGGCTTATCTTTTGAAATATACAGAAAAACAATGCTACCATCCCATCATTCACGTATTCTTTCATTCATGAAATATTTAAAGAACCCCTCTTCTGCACAAGGCCTGTGCTATTTGTATAATGGGGGATACAAAGAAGGAAAAGATAGTCCCTACCCTGAAGAAGCTAACATTTGGGGAAGAATGGGGGGTGCAGAGTGTTGTCACTGGGAAATGGCTGCCCAGCCAGAGACGACATTTTGCAGCCCCCCTTGAATCCAGAGGTGGCCATATGATCACCACCACTGAAATGAGAATGGACGTGATATATGTTACTTTCAGATCAGTGTTTTTAAGAAGCTGGTCTGCCTTTTCCACATGTTCATCTTCTCTCTGTTGGAAGCTAAAGAATCTAGGTCTTAGGAGATGGCAGAACCCCATGAAATGGAAGAAGTGTGGGTCCCTTGCTCTAGTGGTTTTAAAATAGGTCCACAGGGGCTGGCCTGTGGCACAGCGGTTAAGTTCGCGCGTTCCTCATAAGTGGCCCACGATTCGCCGGTTTGGATCCCGGATGCGGACATGGCACTGCTTGGCGCTCCATGCTGTGGTAGGCGTCCCACATATAAAGTAGAGAAAGATGGGCAGGGATGTTAGCTCAGGACCAGTCTTTCTCAGCAAAAAGAGGAGGATTGGCAGCAGATGTTAGCTCAGGGCTAATCTTCCTCAAAAAAATAAATAAATAAAATTAAAATATAAAAATAAAATAGGTCCACAAATTCTTTGATACTCTTCCCTTGAAAGTTTGAGCTTAATCCTCACCCCCTTGAGTGTAAACTGGACTTAGTGACTCACTTCTATCACATAGAATGCAGAAATAATGACAGAATGTGGCTTCTAAGGGGAGGTCATAAAAGACAAGTCTCCATCTTGTTATCTCTTGGGTCTCTCACTCTGGGGAAAACCAGTTGCTATGCCATGAGGACACTCATGGACAGGTGGCATGAGTCCACAGTAAGTCAGTCCACTTACTGTGAGTGAGTCATTTTGGAAATGGATCCACCATCCCCAGTCAAGCCTTCAAGTGACTACAGCCCCAGCCAACAGCTTGACTACAACCTCATGAGAAACCCAATAGTCAGAACCACCCAACTAAACCTCTCCTGAATCCCTGACCCACAGAAGTCATGAAATAATAAGAGTTTCTTTAAGCCAGTAGATTTGGGGCTAATTTGTTGCCTAGCTAATTTGTTATCTATAATAGATAAAACTAATAAAGCCCTTGGGGCCAGCCTGGTGACGCAGCAGTTAAGTGCGCACATTCTGCTTCTCAGCAGCCCGGGGTTCACTGGTTCAGATCTCAGGTATGGACATGTCACCACTTGGCATGCCATGCTGTGGTAGGCGTCCCACACATAAAGTAGAGGAAGATGGGCATGGATGTTAGCTCAGGGCTAATCTTCCTCAAAAAAACAAAACAAAAAAAAACTAATAAAGCCCTTGAATCAACATGTAGAGAATAGCCTCCAACAAATCATAAACACCATGTTGGACAATCACATTAAATCACTAAAAGTTGGAGGTTTGTTTCTTAGAGCAGCTAGCACAACCTTGACTAATATGAGGAGGTTACATACATTTGTATTCAACCTCCCATGTACCTCAATGTTTAGCATTTTTAGGCATTCAATTAATATTTATTGAAGGAATAAATGATTATTTGAAAAAACCACACATGAGCTAAAAGAGATGCAAACCAAATCCCAGAGACACTCAGAGGACAGAGAGCTTCTTCATTTGTGAGAACAGAAAATTTTTCTTGGAACTGTGACATTTGATGAGTGCCTTGAAATGAAAGAATGTTGAGAGACAGTATTGGGAACAGAGTGTTCCAGCCAGGAGTAACATCGGAAGAGCAGACACAGAGGTAAGAAAAAGTGGAAAAATGTGAGGGCTAATTGATGATCCAATTTGACTGAAATGTTGAGTGATAAGGAGGTTGAGGAGTCAAAATTAGAAGGAAAACCTGGGATCAAACCCGGAAGACTTTAAATACAAAAGAACTGGGTTTGTTTTTTTTTTTTTTTTAAGATTTTATTATTTCCTTTTTCTCCCCAAAGCCCCCCGGTACATAGTTGTATATTATTCGTTGTGGGTTCTTCTAGTTGTGGCATGTGGGACGCTGCCTAAGCGTGGTCTGATGAGCAGTGCCATGTCCGCGCCCAGGATTCGAACCAACGAAACACTGGGCTGCCTGCAGCAGAGCGCGCGAACTTAACCACTCGGCCACAGGGCCAGCCCCAAAAGAACTGGGTTTTAATTTTAGGGCCATTGATAAAAAAGGCATGAATAGAGCCACACTTGGCCTTCATGTGTAAGACAATTAGGGTGGAAAGAAATTAAAAACACCTAGAATGTTAGAAGACCACTGAAGTAAGCTGTGACAGGTCACAAGGGCCTCTCCTCCCAGAATGGAAAGAAGGAATGGGTGTGAGAAACACAGGAAGAGCTTAGGCCCTTCCTTGGTTTCCCAGGGGGTGATTATGGCTTTGTCTTGAGCAGTTGCCACTATTTCTCTTTGTGAGTAAATTCTGTAAGCATGGGAGAGATTTTCTACGTAAAGTTAAAGCATGAGATATCAAAAACATTTGCTTTAATCTTCAATAGCATCATGTTCTAACCAACTGAGCTAACTAGTCTTTGAGGAAGACCACACCTGCATCTTGAGCTGGTCTAATAAAGGGAAGCCAGGTACCAATTCACCAGTGCTGCTCATTGCAGAGCCTCAAAGCATCAGCTGTTCTTTTGAAGCAATGGATCCCAGGAGGTGGGAACTTCATAGGTAGAATACATCACATTGTTCCAAGAAATTCAAGCTTACGTTCAGCCCAGCTAAGAAGTAATCTGTTCTCCTCAAATAAGCAAGCTGTGAAATTCTGTAGGAAAATGGGAGAGCAGGAGGCAAGATGGAAAAAAAAAAGTCATCTCTGGGTTCAAGGAATCCTCGTGCATCTTCAAACAAATACCTTCCCTCAGACATTCTCTTCTCTGCCTCTGGCTTTCCTATCCAGGTCTTTCTCTGCCTGTTACCTGTCCTTACGCTCTTACTGACATTTGGCCATTTCCTATGGTGAAACTCTTCCTAAAGCTTTGGTCTTCCTAGAAGATGGACCAATTTCATCCAGCAAATCTTCGTTCCCTCTCTGTTTCTGTCATAAAAAATTACTCACCACACACCCTTCATCTCTGGTTTTGGGGTGGGAGCCGCTCCAGCCCACACTTAGGAATCCTCTGCAGCACACAGAAGGAGATGAGAAAGTTGCTGGTATATTTCAGCTTGCTTTGTTAAAAACAACTCTAGGCACTACAAAGTGTGTGTTGTTAATATGCATATGTGATATCTTCGAGGCAGAGCTGCCTTTAAGGTGCATTTTCAGTGGGACAACATCTTCCCACGTGAGGTGGGGAACAACAGTGGATCATACGTGTGGGAAGGAAAAGCCTGTGGACTATGTACAATACTTACTCCCTTTGTGTCTTGGCTGCTTCTCTCCAACTCCTCCCCACCTATTTTATTAACGGTTTCTACAATTACTGGTAACAGAGCCTTGCTACCAAAGAAAAATTGGTGACAGTCTGACAGACTGTCGAAAGGAGGGGCAAGAGAGAAGATGTATGTGAAGAGAAACAAGAGGATTGCAACTACAAAATGGAGTTTCTGAAGCCAGGGTATTCCAGGATATCTGGAGGTCAGAAATTCAGTTGGGTATAGGATTCTCGGATATTTTATAAATGAAAAGGGAGCTCTCAGAACAGGAGAGGTCACCCTGAAAGTACATCTAACTATCTAAGACAATGCTTATCAAGGGATTCCAAGTGGGAGGCCCTGAGAAACTGGATGGAGCATATTTTTATAAATCCATTATAAGGTAAAAGGGACAAATTCTAAGCGGAATGCAGTGGTTAAAATATCCAAGGAATGGATTTGACATTTTTTCCTCTTATTTATTACTTGGTGTACAAAAGAAGGATTTCATATTACAGACAGAAACAGAAAGAGTAGCCTCTGAAAGAACTGTCACATTAAATAAGTAAACAAATAGATGTATAGTCCCTAAGAGGAGTATCAAGAAATGCTGTTACAACTTGGCTCTGGTTAGTGGATTTGACAATGGAAATGTCAGCCCAGCTAAATGCAACTGGGTTCTTATTCACATGGTATAGCAGAATTCCAAAATGGGACACAACTTAAAACAGGTTGGAATGATTTTGCCCATCAGAATGACTATATTGCACCTGAAACCAAAAACTAATATTGAGATTCAGTAGAAGGAGAATATTTCCACTTGTTCACCTCCTATTAGTTTACAAACATCAAGTGTTCAGTGGATATCGTATATTTATATTTTAATATTGGAAGGAGACTTACTGGGCAGAAGGAGATATTTGTACTTGAAAAGACAAATCTCCATTATGTGTTGTGCAGTCAGCATTTATATCTTATCCTTTATTATATTTCAGTGGAATAACTGGCAATAATTGTCTTAATAACATTTGGTTCTTTTTCAAACTACTAGGCTTAGAGTTTTTAAGACATATGTGACTACACATACTAAAATTTTACGGACTCCGTTTGGTTCCATCACAAAATTTTGTCAAGTTAAAGAAAACATGCCTAGGTCCCCAACCAGACCTTAGTGATGACTCAAATCCTTTCTTTTATTTCTTAGTGAACCTTAAAAGAACGAATGAGTCCTGACAATATTACTATAATCTTCTTTCCTCTTCAATCCTCTATCTTCCCAAATCTGTGATTACTGACACACTCCAGAAAATTCTCTTATCTATGCTCTTCCCTCACAAATACCTCTTCCTCATAGACACACACACACACACACACATACAGGGGTCCTCTTGCATAACACTCTCCAATTGGTGATGATGGCCACAGCCCACATCCCCTTTAACAAAGCAGTTACTGTCACCTCTTCTCTCAGGAGAACAAATCTGTCAGCCTGTACAACTTCCGTCCTTTCCTTTCCTTGGCTGTTCCTCTCCTCTCCTGCATGGGGGCTGTGTTAATATTAACATGTCAATGTTTTTACTCTCTGTAACACACAGCACACACACACAATTGTGAGATATATATGTGTGTGTGTGTATGTAGAGCCATACAGAGAGAGAATTTGCAGGCCTCCTGCTCTCTGGTCCTTGGCTCTCTCAGATGATCCATTCTGTAAAATCCCATCCAGCTCTAAGATTCTGTTGCTCTATGTTCTATGGGGTCTCTGGTAAACTCAGTTCAACAAACCCACATCACAGAACCTACTGTAAGCCCCATCCCCGCTAGAAAGCAGAGAAGTGGAAAGCTACAAATCATCTTATACCCACTACACTGTTTAAGGAAAAAAAAGTTAAGTCTGACAATACCAAGGGCTGTAGAGAAAGCAGATCAATGGGGAATCTCATAGAAGGCTGGTGGGAGAATAAGTTGGTAATCCACTTTAGAAAATAGTTTGGCACTGTCTTGCCAGGTTGACCACTTGCAGGCCCTACTCCTAAGTGTATATACCGCAAATAAATGCTTACACATGTTCTGGGTTCATACCAGCAAAATATAACAGCAAAATGATACACAAGCCAAATGTCCATCAACAGAAAATGAAAAAACAATTGTACTTTCACACCATAGTATATTATGTATCAGTGAAAATTATTAAACTACCACTACATGCCACAACGTGAATACATTTTGGAAATATAATTTTAAGTAAAGAAAATAAATTTCCAGAAACCTACAAGTGAGATGATAGGATTTTTTTAATATAACTTCAAAACAAATACAAGTAAACAGTTGATTGCTTAAGCATATACACATTGACTTAAAACTGTATTTAAGATGAAATGCAATGGACATAAGTGTTAGGAGAGTTGTCATTGCAGGGTTTGGGGTGGAAGAAAACTACACCGCAAGGTGGGAGTTTTTATAACATTCTAGCTCTTGGATTGGGTGGTTCATGGCTATTGCATTTATTTTTCAGCTTTATAACTATCGTTTTTTACATAATAACATTTTTAAAGTATCAAACAATAGGACAAAATAAAAAGGAAACAATATTAAAAATTTGTTCTCAATTTTTTAATTAGTATCTAAAAATGAAAGCATTTATGAAACAATACTTTTATTTAAAGTGTATTATTATTATTCTTTTAAAAAACCTAATCAATGTCAGTTGTTGTGCTAGGCACTTTCGAAATTCAAAAATAAGGGCTTTCGTCGAAGCGTCAACTCTCTAATGGCAGGATGGGAACGTCAAACTGGAGAAGTAAGCGTCATTAACACGGGTCAATAGATTCTCTCACTCAGCTCATATTCAGTGTCCAGCTAAGCCAAGGGATGAATGAGATAAAACCCCGCTATTGGAGGACTCCACACATCAGTGTAGTTCACACGGTTTAGGAAATAACGGAGGAGAGACAATGTCACCCACTAAATCTAGCAGACGTTTACCTAGAGAAGGGTGTCACAGTCTTCAAACATGCAAGATGCCACTCAGAATTCTGACCTATTTCCCTGGTGGCCTGAGCTGGCCTTATCCTCCAGGCCTTCTCCCTCCCTACCCTCAGCACTTTGAGGTTAAATGTTTGTTAATGACCCAACAGAGTTAGCCTCTTCCTCAGAGCCTAGCTGTGCCCAAGAGCACTGAGGATTCTGAGAAGACATCTGCTTAAAAATGCCCTGGCAGGGTTTCACAGCCATCCCCTCCACCAAAAAGGCAGCTTCCACACGTCATGACACAGGGCCAGTTCTTTCCCCAGGGTGGCCTCTGGAGTGGATCTCCAGCTCTTGAAAATGTAAGAGGCTTTCAAAGCCTGCCTGCTTTCTCTCTCACCCTTTCAGTTCCAGTCTATGCCACTCAACTCAAGCATTTGGAGAGCACCTTCTGCACTAGGTGCAGCAGGAGACGCGAAGATGAGGTGAGGTCAGCCCCACCCTCAGGGAATGCACAGCTCAGCAGGACATGAAGAGTTGTGAGGAAGAATGTCCAAGCACTGAATGCTCTAGGACATCCAATAGAGAGAGAGTCCATCTTCGGGGGAAATCAGAGAACACTTTGTGGAAAAAACAACATTGGAAATAGGCATTGAAGAAGGCCTCTGGCTCTCCCCAAAACCCATCTAAAGCTACATGTGAAGACTCAAGAACATCGGGATTCTACAGCATGTGACATCCCACTGCAGGCAAGGAGTCTCCATCACAAAATTTGACAGAGAGAGAGAGAATGTTTTGTTAATTTATCCAAAAAGTTCAGATCTCTGCTCTCCAAACCTATCTCTCCTCTCTTACAGTAGGAGAGCAATCCCCCTCATCCACAGGGGAAATGTACCAAGACCCCTAGGGGATGCCTGAAACTGTGGATAGTATTGAACCCTAGATATACCATGTTTTTTTGCTATATGCACATACCTGTGATAAAGTTTAATTTATAAATTAGGCTCAGTAAGAGGTTAACAACAATAACTAATAATAAAATAGAACAATTATAACAATACAGCTGGTCCCTGACTTAGGATGTTTCAACTGAACAATTTTTCAACTTTACGATGGCATGGAAGCAACAGGAAATCAGTAGAAACTGGAACTTCAAATTTTGAATTTTGATCTTTTCCGGGGTTAGTGATCTGTAGTATGATCCTCTCCTGATGCTGGGCAGTGAATTGCAGCTCCCAGGCAGCCCCATGATCGCAAGGATGAACAACCGATACACTTACAACCATCCTGTACCCAAACGACCATTCCGTTTTTCACTTTCAGTAGAGTATTCAATAAATTACATAAGATATTCAAGACTTTACTATAAAATAGGCTTTATGTTCAATGATTTTGCCCAACTGTAGGCTAATGTAAGTGTTCTGAGCATGTGTAAGCAGGCTAGGCTAAGCTATGATGTTTGGTAGGTTGGGTGTATTAAATGCATTTTTAACTTACAATGTTTTCAACTTACAATGTGTTTATTGGGGTGCAGCCCCATCATAAGTCAAAGAATATCTGTATACTGTAACAAAAGTAAATGTAGATCTTAGCAACCTCAGCAATTTTTTTTCTTTCCTCATTAAGTTGAAAATGTTCAACTTTTCACTTAAAGAAAGCACTTTCCTGCTTCTCTTTGGCATATCCAAGTTGCCAGCATCACTACTCATGATCTTTAGGGCCATTATTAAGTAAAATAAAGGTTACCAGAACACAAGCACTGTGACATTGCGACAGTCAATCTGATAACCAAAGTGGCTGCTCAGTGGTCAACAGTGGGCAGCGTATACAGCTCGGATCCACTGGACAAAGGGATGATTCATTTCCCCGGTGGGACGGAGTGGGAGGGCAAGAGATTTCATCATGCTATTCAGAATGGCCCACAATTTAAAACTTATGAATTGTTTTATTTCTGGGATTTTCCGTTTAATATTTTTGAACCTCGGTTGGCCAGGGGTAATTGAAACCACAGAAAGTGAAACTGAGGATAAGAGGGAACTGCTGAACAATTATAGATTCCACACACCTTCTCTTTAAAAGACTCCTCCATTCTTTTCACATGCTTTGCTTCCACTCACCCCCTCTAATACCCTGGCATTTCATTAAATGGTAGGAAAAGTCATCCTCAACAGATAGGTTAAGGGAGCTAAGAGAGGTACTTTGCCATTGGCTTCCAAGGATCAGCCTTCCAATAAAATTAACAGCCCTCCAGTTTACAGAGGAAGCACTAAGGTAGCCACTAAATGCCAACCGAACACTTGAAAAACAGGTCAGATGTTATTTGGACGTAAAACTTCTACCATTAATGTACATAAATGCCTACTAAAAAGGCAAGGAGGAACAATCATAAAGTAGGTGGACAGACTGGCTGCCAATAATGGACAGAGAGGGACTTAAAAATGCATCTGGTACCAGGAACCCAAGTGCAACTCATGGATCCACATCAGCCAAGTGATACTAGCCCAGACTGCCTATCAGGATGAGTCATAGAGCTGGGTATCACAAGGGCATCTGTTAAAATGAAGAGAACAGTATTTAATTTAAATTGGTCTCATCTCAAGTCACACTATATTTAAACTTATGTAAGAGGAATCAGGAAAAATACCCTGAAAAGCTATGTACCAAAAAAAAAATCATTTACAACTTATTTGCGTTTCTCTTAGTTATTTCGGGCAAAATAATGTTAATTCTCTGATGAGTGAATGAGATGGAAAACAGTCATCCAGATGCCTGAAGACCCTGAAGAACCCAGATAAAAAAGGTAAGTATTTTGGATATTTGAGATCCTGAACTGTAGGAATTTCTGCTGCCTTGTGGAACATGCTAACGTAGATTCCTAATCCAATTTGTCTGTGGATTAGCTGATCATTCCATATTTTCTCTCTTTTGTATTGTCAATTTCCAAAAAGAAGTTTTCAAATAATGTCTAACAGAATTCTTGACCTGGTCTTGCAAAGAAGTGCTACAGAATCCAAACACATTTCACAGAGTAGAAATCATCTACAGATGTCTCTTTCGTTCTGTGGAAAGGGACCCCATCAGTACCCCCACAGAAAACTGTCAGTTCAGAGAAAAGAGGGAAACCTACTGAAGCAGATTCCATTCAATTCAACTCAACAGGAATTTTCCAAATTCTCCCTTGTGGCTGCCAGAGTGCATTGCTGTCTTGAAAAGTATTTAGCATGGTCCCTTCTCTAAGATGATGATGGAGAAAGGGTTCTGAGATTTGGATGCCAATGGACTTGGTACAATGCCAATGGTAAGTGATAACCATTAAATTCTCTGATAGCTCAGATATTGCCCCATCTCACCACTGAAAAATGTGAGGGCTTTGTGTTCACACCATATACTGGTTCCATGCAGTAGGTCCAGCATGCAGGAACAGAAGTCCCTGCACAGAAGGACATTTATCAAAGACATATAAGAGAGCATTCAATTCAGGAAAACTACTAAGAGTAGCCTAGACTCTGTTAAGATTAAGGAACAAACGAAGTTACCAATATTGTGTTGACTTCAAGGACCTTTCAAAATGATAGAGGGCCCCAAATGGACCTGGATGTCATACCAACGAATTTTAGTTTGAGTACATAAGCTATGATTTTTTTCAGTTTTTTTCTTTTTTCATTTCATAAAGCACATGAAAATGATGATTCTAGTAGTAGTATATAAATCTAATAGTCAATAAAGTGTTTGAGGGAAATGATAGACTCTAAAAGAGAAAAGACCTAGGGCCAGATGCAAGACAGATGCTATAGAAAGGAAGAATTCAACACATAGGAAAACTTCCTAAAGGTTCTAAAATCCCTTAAAGAGAATTTGTTGTTGGTGTAGGAGTCAATTCTGACTCCTAGCGACCCTGAGTACAGCAGAGCAGAACGCTGCCCAGTCTTTTCACACCATCCTCTCACCTGCCAGTGCTCTATCAAGAAAATGCCCTGCTGCTATTCATAGTTTTCATGGCCAATTTTTTCAAAAGTGGGTAGCCACTTTTGAAGAAGTGGGTAGTCCTTCTTCTAGTCTGTCTTGGTCTGGAAGCTCTACTGAAACCTGTCCACGGTGGGTGACCCTACTGGTATTCGAAATACCAGTGGCATACCTTTCAGCATCACAACAACATGCAGCCGCCACAGTAAGACAACTGACAGATGGGTGGTGTGGTTCCCTGACCAGGAAACAAACCCCTGCTTCAGTGGTCAGAGTGCTGAATCTTAACCACTGGACCACCAAAAACCAGAATGGGCTACCTTATTAGGTGATGAACTCTCCATCACTAGAAACATGCAAGACAAGGCAGCCCTTGTCAGGAATGCTGTGAGGTCATTCCTATAATGGGGTGGGAGGTGGTACCAGACGACCTCTAAAAGCTGGAAGAGCCTAGGGCTCCATTATACGGCTCCCTCCTGGCCCTCAGAAATATGCTGTGCTTCGGTAAGCACAGCTATATCAAACCAGGAGATGTTAAACCATCATTCCAGAGAGCATGTTAATTCTGAATAGCACAGGGACCTGGAGATTAGTGAATAATAAATAAAGCATTTCTTCTTTTGTTGGTAGCATCCGTCCCTGTTCATTAACTGTCTTTCTGGGCAGCCACGGGGATTTCTGAGAGGCGTGACACCTGTGGGTATTCTCACTGCTGAGCAGAGTCACTAAACAGCCGGAAGCATGCTGCTCCTGCTCCCCAATGAGAGAATCCAGAGTCTTTTCCTTTTTTCCATCCTCAACACCTTACTTCCCCTCTCTCCTGCTAATCTACATACATGTTCACACCCACTATCCATTGGCACTCATCTGTTAACGACTTAGACTCAAACACTGGAAAGATGAGTAATTATGGCCTTGTTTTTAAGCTATACTTTTCATTTTTTTAAGGTCATATTATGGAATGTCTTTTTTTTTTCTTCATTGTTCTTACTTGAAATTTTAGAATTGGAGGCTTTTTTTCTCCTCAAAAAGCAAATTAGTTGTTTTTCACTGTAGCCATTTTTATTTTGATAAATGAGAAATGACTGAAAGCAAGAACTGGAGATGAACTCTCCAGATCACAGCTCATGAGGAGACCTCACAGTAACTTCCTCAGTGGCCATTCATTCATGACCTACCCGCTACTCTTGATCAGCACAGGTTACCGACAAGCCACAGCCCGCGGTGTCTTCCCAGCCCTGATGCTCACAACCTCTCTGCAGCATTTTGCATGTAGGCCCTTCCTCCAGGAAACTTTTTCTGGCTTCTGCACCACTGAATTCTTCTGATTCTCCTCTTATTTCTCTGATGCTAATTCTATGCCTCTTTTGTTGGTTTCAAATTCTCCTCTTTCCATCTAAATATCAGTCTCCCTTTTCTTTCCATATTCTTCCCTTGCCCTCAAGCCCTAATTACCTCATTGAAATTTTTCTCAAAATTGTATCTATCCCTGACCCTTCTTCTCAGCCTCAGACCTGTTTGTCAACTGCCTGGTGGACATCCCCACCTCGACACCCCATGGACCTTAGAACCACAACAGCCCACTAACTAGTCACGTAACCCCCACAGGTCAGTTCCTTCAGGGTCTCCCCAGCTGGAAAACAAAGGAGCTTAACGGAATTATCTCCAAGCTTCCTCCTAAATCTATAACATGGTGATTTCATCAGATATGGAACTCATCTTCTTCTCCCATAATAAGCTCTTTTTCTTGTCTTGTGCTTGACTCCTTCCAAAGTAGACTCAAGACCCCAAAGATCTCTAGGCATGGTTAAAAACAGAAAAACCAAATCTGAACCAGGTCCTGCGTCAGCTCAGCGTTCATCACACCTCCCGCCACCTCAGGATCTCTCCATCTGCCTCTTAGCTTTATCTTCTCCTGGACACAGGATACTCCAGCTTGCATTGAGGTGGTTCACTTATGTTTCCTAAATACCTACTCCCCAGATTCACACCTCTGAGGCTTTTCTCGTGCTTTTCCTCCTCCTCAAACACCTCCTTTCACTCCCAAATTCCTTTGCCTACTGGAATCACACCCACTTTTCAAGACTCTTTTTTGCATAAAAAGTAAGGTTTTCTGATCCCAACAAATCCAAAGCGTCTCGTGGACATCTCTTAGATGCTCTTTGCCAGTGGTTCTTAACCTTGGCTGTGCATTTGAATCACCTGGAAAGCTGTCCTGAAATCCCAGTTCCCAGGCTACGCCGCAGACCAACTAAATCAGGAGCTCTGGAGGGGAACCTGTGGTGCTGCTATAGCTCTCCAGGTGGTTCCAATATGCGGTCAAGGTCGATAACCACTGCCTCGCACCATTTATCACTTTCTTCCTTGTAGTTGTAATTACGCTGTATTTGTCTTATTCCCACTACTAAATTTGAAACTCCTTGAGGGCACAGACCATCTCACCACATCTGCTTATCCCCTGCAGTTCTTAGTGAGTCAGAGATGCAATAAATATTGTTGAATTGAATTAGGAAACTTGAAATTAACCATAAACCTCAATTTTAGGTCTCATGTGTCATTTTAGAAGAGAAATCATATTAGTGGAGGACTAATTTGAATTCCAAAAAAAACGAAAACAAGGTGCTGTTTGCTGTTACCAAAAATATTCTAATATGACTTTGAAATCAGAATAGCTCTTGTTAAAGACCAATGACCTGCAAATACGTGCATGGCTGATGCTGTCCTTTGCTTTTACACTTTCCTTTCTGAACTCTTCACAAATAAAATGAAGGTTCTATAATTCTTTGAGAACAGACGTAAAAGGTGACTGCGTCTATGTTCTCATTTCTAATTAAAATAAACAAAAGCTGTCAGTGACTTACACAGTGCTCTGCCTTCCCCAGCTCTGAGACAGAAGGTACCACAAGTAGAACCGCAATGTGAACTTAACACAGAGCATCTGACCTCCTTTCAGGAACTGCAGAAAATGAAATGAAAAATGAGACAAGGAAGACTTGCCAGCCTTTCGTGCGGCTACAGTTGCTAAGGAAACTGCTTTCTTAGCTTCAACCTGTCCAGTACAGCCCGTTTCACATATTCTTCTGGGTTTTTTGAAAATAACAATACGAAAGAGGGAAAAGATGATAGAGAATAAGAGTCAGGGTTGTCCTGGTCCAAACAGAGCCTTGTGCTGTTTCTCCCTGCTATGCTTTTTCCCAGTCACCTAGCATATTTGCCACCTCGCAAAACCCCCTGGAACTAAAATCATAGAATTAGTCAATAAGGTAAACAAAACAATAGGAAGCCCTATTTGACATGCAGCAGTAGCTAAAAAACTGCTTCCTTACCCCAGTCGGGCTTTCTTTCCTGCTGGGAAGGTAGGAGGCAACTCTTAACACCGCAGGAGGAACACCTCAGCCCTCTCCTGCCCCACATCTCGGGAGAAAGTACTTCAAGTTTCTCAGCACCGTGAATGCGACCTGGAGCTCCGAGGCAGCACCCACACGGCACACGCGAGAAGGCGCGGGCGGGGAACTCCAAAGGCTCCTAGGCAGGCTGCTCAGGGAACCGAAGGTGAGGAGGCCCAACGTGCCTCGTTCTAGGCCCTCGCAGAGGTTTTAACAACAGAAGGAAGCACACAGAAGCATATGACGGGTGAGGAAGATGGGATCCCATCCACAGCCAATTCGAGGATCAAATATTTCTTCAGCATCTAATGACAGGGCACCACGTCTGGGGAGCAAATCATAGGGATTGATTTTGAAAAGTAATTTGGTGATAAATATTGCTGTACTGCATATTCAGGGATGACGCCATGTTTTTCCTCCATTTTCCATCAATTTTTCTTTTTGCTTTCAATTGGAATGATCTATTTCCTCTTCCAATTCTACTTGAATATGGCATAAATAAAAGTTCTCTATACAAGTCACTAGCAGCACTGTTTGCACCGGGGAAGGGGAGGTGGGTAGCTGGGAGAGGGCTTTTCACTGTTAACTACTTGCACCTTTTGAATTTTTAACTCTGTGAATATTAGAAAATAAGCAAACAAGGGGGCTGGCTGGTGGTGTAGTGGTTGAGCTCATGGGCTCTGCTTCATCACCTGCCTGCTTCCCGGGTTTGGATCCAGGTGTGGCCCTTCACACCACTCATCAAGCCATGCTGTGGCGGCATCCTACATACAAAATGGAGGACGATTGGCACAGCTGTTAGCTCAGGGACGATGTTCCTCGAGCAAAAAGAGGAAGATTGGCAACAGATGTGAGCTCAGGGCCAACCTTCCTCACCAAAAATAAATAAATAATAAAATAAAAATGAAAATAAGTAAATAAAATTTTCAAGTAAAATTAAATGCTGCCTACCTACATTAAAATATCCAAACTATACTATGGATATTTTTTTAGGATGCCTTAGGGGAAATGTGTATGGATTTTTCTCAAATTTATATGCTCTTCATAGGATCCAGATAATAGATTAAATGTTATCATCTAGTTACTAATCCTATGAAAGGCAATACAAATATTTTTATTATATTTTATATAATATATATGACATATACTTTTAAAATGTGGAATTGTATATTATGCAACACAGCTTAATAAATTATTCTTATTCAGACTCCTGCGATATTATAAATGAGCCAGCAATAATGCCCTAAGAACTAAAGACATTTTGGGTGTTCTCAGTCCTTATGTCAAAAAGCATTTCTCCTTAAGACTTCAAGAGAGAGCGTGCTGTACGAGGGAAATGGACTCACCGTAGTGTGAAACTGTGAGCAGGCTGGTCCAATCATAACCAGCTAACTCTGACCAAGTTACCCATGTACATCCTCTTCCTCAGCTAAGAAACAAGAAGCACAGTATGATCACAGCAATTTGAAAAGGCTAGTTAACGACCAGTGGGATCGTCTCAGATGGAGTTTGGAATCCATCCAAACATTAATGATTTGGTTTTTTCCCTCATTTTACAGGTGAGTGAAAAGATGCCAATGGGTTCCCTTAGATGCGTGTCTCCTGACAGGGCAGTTTCCCCGGACGTTATAGCTGGAGGCTAGTAGAAATCGGCTAAACCCAAAGATTACCATGTGGTCGCATAGAACCGAGTGAACATTTTACACTTCTGGAGACCCGCTCTCCAAAATCAATAGGTCAAAAGGATTTCCTGTATCTAAAAAGCATGACTGTAGACTACACAAGAAATCCACTTGAAATACAATATGACGAGCATATTATAATCTGGCTTAAACTCAGAGTTCTGCCCTCACCCTCTCCTGCAGGCTTAGCAGGAATGATCCGTGAAGCAAGTGAGGGATGGTCTGCAGTGCTTCTCCACACATGTCAGGGGTTCCCAGCCCTGCCTGAACGTTAGAGCCATGCCCGGAACAAGTGGAGAAGACCCAAGCCCCAGACCCACTCCAGAACAATTCAATCAAAGCCTGTAAGTGTGGGGCCCTAGGTGCTTTCCACGCTGAGTCACTGGTTTATATGAAGAGTACTTTCCAAATGTGATTAGTCAAAGGTAAAAATATTTCTGAATGCAAGGGCCATCTCAGGAAGGTCTTAAGATATTAGTTGTTGGGCCTGTGGTCCCAAGGTAGGTAGATGTGTGCACATGCATGCGTGTGTGCGCATGTGAGTGTGTGTTTCGTATGACAACGTATTTTCTCCGTGTTATTGTTCTTTGGTTGGTTTGCTTGTGTTTACAAAATTGCTTTTGCTGATACAAACTTGGGGCAACCCAGACACAGAAAGGCATACCTCAAAGAAGTAAAAGTTGCACCTTCCTACTAGGGAATGCTTTCGTTGCATGGGTGCCAATGACGTTGCCTGCCCGAGAATGCAAACTCCCATGTGAAACCTTGGCCAACCCTCCCTGAGCTGGCTGAGAGATTCTACTCTGGGCCAGGAAGCATTTTCTCTTCCCCACAGCAACCAGTTGGCAAGGACTTTGCTCACACACGCAGATTCTCTCTCTCAGGTCTCGTGGCCAGGAGCTTTTTGGGCATTCTGAGCAAAACTTCTCCTTCAAGGCTTCCTCGTCTCCAGCAAGCATGTCTATACGCTCTACACACATATGTGTTTTGGCAACGGAGAGATTTCCTTGAGGATTTCCTTTGAGGATGCATTATAAAGCACTGACTTCCGGCAGGGCCAAAACGACCTGTGGACAGAGGCATCAGCAGGCAGCATATGTGTTCTTTCCACCTAGCAAGAAATTTGACAGAGCATCTTTGGGTCCGGGGAAAAGAAGGTGGGCAGAGAACTGAGGAATGTCTTCATTTCCTTTCCTGTCATTAAGCCCCACCGGAGCCTGGGGCTTTGTCAGCTCCAGGCAGACTCCCATCTCCAACGTGAGGCCAGGCTGCTTTGATTTCGCTTCGTTTGGGATCTAACTCAACCTTGTTATATGCCAAATACCCTCCAGGCTGTCCTACTTTTCTGGATCTTCTCCTGTGTCAGAGCTCCTGTACAGCTCCGTCTTTCTGTCCTTTAGGAGAACAGCACCCCGCCACCACCCCACTGTTCCCAGAGAGAGAGAACCCTAAGCTGGTTTGCCTGCTATTTAAAACACGTTGCAATTACATTTGGCAATCTTAAGTGAAGATTATGAAAATGTGAATCACTATGATGAAATTTTACCAGCCAGGTTTGAAAATAAATGGAGCATGCTCTAAGTTTGATTGAAAGAAAAAAAAAAAGATTCAAAAATCATTTGAAAATTGGGCTAGGGAAAAAATTCCTTCTTCTCTGCCCCTGCCCAGGTTTTTCTTGGTTCCTTTCTTCCCTCCCTATCCAAACCCGACTTACTTCCACTTCTAGCGATTTCTCAAGTCTGAGAAACTAATGGAGGTGGAAGTTGGTTTGTTTTGAGAAAGCAAAAGTATTTCAAAGCACACAGGCTCCAGACGGATTTATGGTGCACTGGAATTTCACGGGCTCTGGAGTTAGGTAGACGGGTTAGGTTCCTGATCTGCCACATAATAACCGTGTACCTTGAGCAACTATCTTGATCTCTTTGGGCCTCAGTTTCCTTGCTAGTAAAAGAAGAAGAAGATCGGAGGATTATGATAAGTAAATGAAATAACACGTCATATTGGTGTCAGGAAATATTGTCTTTAGAAGATGCAACTCGGTTAAGAGTGAGGGCTTCAGAGTTCAAGTTACATTTTTAAACTTACCGGTTGGATAACCCAAGACAAGTTACTTAACCTCTCCAAGCCCCAGTTTTTTCAAATAGTAAATAGAAATTTAAAATTTAGCTCACCGTATATGGCACATTTTAACGGCTTGAAAAGTCATAATTTTCGGAAAGCCTTATTTTAAACCACTTTCAGATTTATAAAGAAAATTATAATATTTTCCTATTAACATGTAGATAGCTTTGTCTCAAAATATTTGCTTTACTGGTTTATGGGAAATTTACTAAAGAACATGGTTATCTTTCTTTATAAACTAAATATGTTTGTGTTTAGTTAAAGGAGTTCTTTTTTTACATTGACTGTTTGTTTTGAGCATTTGAATCAAAGATAACATTGTACTAGTCAATACGATATGGCCACAAAAATGTTTCTGTCCCCAAGTGTAACTAAGCTATGTCACCTTACACAAGATAATCAGCTCTATTATTGATGCGGCCCTTGGTGAGGATCTTAGGAGTAAAAAGTCAAGAAGAGAGAAGCCCCCTTTGTAATTAAGGATTTGGGCATGCCACTGGAAAGCTTGTTTGGTTCGAATAGGAGCCTGGGGATGGGGCGTGGAGGTGAGGGAGAGGTGGGCACTGTAGGAGGACTGCCTTCCAATCAGGAGCCCAAGACCAGACCAGCAGAGCAGGTGCCGCCTGCCTGATCAGACAACGCCCAGCAACCTAGTCTGCTCCCATGACTTTCTGTTATGGAGATACAATACCGACAGGACATGATCCGATTTTTCCTACACATCAGCCACATCCATTGCAAGAGACAACACGCTCCAGAGTAAGAGAATCTGGTCCTGGGAACTCAAGCAGGAGACTGGGGGACAGCTGATGGCAATCCTTCTTTTCTTTTGTTTATTTGTCTGGTACCGAGATTTTGCAATTTGGATGACACATATGGATAAATGAGATAAAAGTGTGCAACATTATGCAATAGCGGGGTGCAAGAATGAACTTCATGTGACTTTAAAGAACCTTCGGAGTCTGCATAGTAGGAATTGTATGTGATTATTATTTTCAGAAATTAACTGAGAATTGAAGCACTGAGGATCTCCCATGTTCATAAGCGAAGGGCACTCAACTCATTCAACCCTCCCTCTCTACCATATGCCCTTGCCCACCCGTGAAAATGTGTGCACACGCACACACATACACATATGCACACATACACCTTTCACAGCACCCCTCAAATCGCCTCAGGTCAGCAATTGCCTATTTACCTTTCCTACCAGGCTAATAATCTCAGGTAGCTAGAATCTCCATTCTCCCATCATAATCCGCTAGACACATCACAACCCCCCACCGTGACTGTTAATTAAAACAGGGACTAGCACTTGCTTATCCCCATTCCATGCTTCATTATGCTGACACATAGTAGGCATTCGTTAAGGCAAGGGAGGGCGGGAAGCATGGAGGGAAGAAAGAAGAAAACTTTTACAATTTAACAATAACTTGCCCCAACTTCAGTCATTATCTTGTTTCTTTTCTCATTTTTGCTCTAATTCCAAGGTCCCAGGGGGAAAGAGTGATTCAAAATCAAAATCAAATACTTTACTGCTCAACATAAAAGCATTTCTAAGAGAAAGTCTACAGATATAAAAATAGATGCTGTATTATTTATCCATATGCATATGAACAATCAAAGGCAGATTTTCTTAAAGTTCCACCGTAAGGAAATGGTTAAGTAAATATGATACACCTATATAGTATAAAACTGTGCCACCTAAAAATTTGTGTTTTAGAAGAATATTCAATTGCATGGAGAAATTCTCACAATATGTTTTTAGGTGGAAAAAAAGCAAATTGTACAACAAAATATACAGTAGATCCCAATTTTGAATATATATATATATCTATATCACAGATATAAATATGAAAGAATAGAAAGGTATATCCCAGGTGAATTATAAGTGATTTTTATTTCAACTTTATACCTTTACACATCTTCCCCAAAATTCTTACAAAATTTATATATATTAAATTTATAATCAAAAAGGAAATTACTACAAGAAAATAAAAGCCATATGAATACAAAATTGGAAAGAAATGATTTAAGAAAATCTCTTCATGCCAGTCAAGATTCCCAGAATGTGATGGTTAGTACCAGATGTCATAGAGGCAGGAAGGGTTGTTATACTTATTGTTTTCCAGACAAAAATTCCCAGAAACTTCCATTGCTGTGTGAGTAATTTCTCATTACTCTATACAATAAACCAAGTTCTTAGTTTTACTGCTCATTTTCCAAGCAAGGCTGACCATGATCTCTAAGGAAATACATTATACTCAAGACTCAAGACTTTATACTCAAGACTATATACTCAAGTTCTTCTGAAAACTGCAATGCCACCACAGCTAGTTTTGTTGCTGTCGTTGTTGTGGCGATTGTCTGCTTATTTGTTTGTTTAGAAGGGCTGTAAAAACACAGATCCACACACAGACAGGAAACCGTAGAATAGCGACCTCACTGTTTCGAAACTCAGGAAGACGTGTCTCCGGGTATACCATGATAACATCTGCTTCTAATTGAGATGATTTATCAGTGTGGCCATCAGCAGGAACGGGTCAGCAAGAGCATAAATCTAGTACAAACACCTTCAGCTCTGAGCCTGAAAACACAAAGTCTGGTCTTGTTCCTGATGTTAAGCAGCTAGCTGGCTGAGCCCGTGTAAATCAATTAATCTCTCAATAACTCAGTCTCTCCATCTGCAAAGTGGAATTAACATTAGGCACTGAGTACCGATTTGTATCTCCGGCCACAGGGACGTCCTCCTTCACTCATTTATTCTTCCAATAACCACATATGAGGGCCTCCAATGTGCCAGACATTAATCTTCCAGGTCCCCTGTATCCAACATCACTCTGTCCCCACAGACAGGGTGCCTGAGGACTCCTGGGCCCCCAGTAACCCTGTGCTTACACTCCCTGTCCCATAGGCCACCAAGGTGGAAATGACGGAGGAAGGGGCAGCACTTGCGAATAGAACAGTAGGGGCCTGACACTTGCTTAGGTGTGTTATTACGTGACAGATGACTGTATTAGTTACATAGAACACAGTTGGTTTCTCGCGTAACATCACCATATCAGCTGAGAGCCGAGTTACCATCAGGGTGGTCATACCTGGAAATGATGAAAGTCTTGCTTGCTTGGTTTTGCCTCGTTTGTTTGTTAGTTTTGGCTATGTCACTAGGACCTAAGGAAGGTCAAAAGCAAATACACTGTAAACAAAAAGATGACCCCACAGGCCACAGCAGGGTCAAAAGAGGGATGATTTGGCTTCTGTTAAAAAATGTTAGAAATACTTGCCGGGTCTCGCCAGCAGGAGAGCAGGGGCTCACTCGACTCAGGAGGTTTAGCTGCACAAGGAAGAGCAGACGCCATTGCTTCTCCCCAGCAGTAAGGCATCCGCAAACACTGGTGTCCACGACTTCCTACCTCAAAGGAACCCTGGTCTTCAGATTTTTTTTTTTAATCAATTCTGGGATCTCTGAATTCTTTATAACAGTGCTAGGGTTGCCATATGTGCTCTGAGTCATGGAGTGAGCATGACCAGAGCCCTTTCCTTGTAAACAGTGAGGAAGTTTGATACCAGTTCAAATGGAAGCATGTAGCCTGGCACAGGGCGGAGGAAGCCGCGTTTCCAGAACGTTTCTGAAACGAGTAGCACTGTGTCTTGTTTGAACATTGTCTCATTTTTCATATTTTTCTTTTTTGGGTGAATCCAACCCAAGCAGGCAATTCCCAAGCTTTAATTTTAAACAGTAAGAACTCTTCACAAATATTTCCCTAAATAAGGGGACTGGAACAGAGGTGGGACTGCAACATTCACTTGTGTCGTGGACACAGGTCCCCATAAGCAGGAAGGAATTCATGTAGTCATGCAGGGCGAACAATAGGAAACAAAAATGTAGCACTAGAGGAGAGTGGCCAGCATTAATCCCTCTATGAGAAGAACTAACCTGAGAAGTACATAAGCAAGCACATAATAGTAGTCTACACTACTATTAAAAAAAGTGTACATCCATGTGCATAAAAGTATTATTCACAACAGCCAAAGGGTGGAAGCAACCCAAGTGTCCAATGGCACACGGATGGATACACAAAATGCGGTGTATACCTACAATGAAATATTATTCAGTCCTAAACAGGAAAGAAATTCTGACACATGGATGAAACTTGAGGACATTATGCTAAATGAAATAAGCCAATAACAAAAGGACAAATGCTGTCTAATTCCACTTACATACAGTACCTAGAGTAGTCAAATGCACAGAGACAGAAAGTAGAATGGTGGTTGCCAGGGGCCGAGGGACAGGGCAATGGGAGTTATTGTTGAATGGGTACAGAGTTTCCATTGGGAAAGATGAAGAAGTTCTGGAGATGGATGGTGGTGATGGCTGCACAACAATGTGAATGTACTGAATGCCACAGCACTGTACGCTTAAAAATGGTTAAAATGGTAAATTTTATGTATATTTACCACAATTTTAAAAAGCTTAGTATTCATAGAACATCTTTACCAAAAGTTAGAGTAACACAGTCTTTGACCACGGAAGATGTCTGTAAACAAAGACAGTCATCGGGAATCGCGTTGCTGTAGCGATGACGTGTTTACATCCGTTCATCTGCCTGCTTTCATACCATGAGGCTGCGGGGGTGTAAATGACTGTGGGGAATGTACGGCAAAGTCTCTAGGCATAAAGAAAAAAGAAATTCTTTTCTCCTGCAAACTCAAATGCTGCTCATGCACCTGAAGGCTGAGTCTCTGACCTTCGTTGGCTCCTTTGCACCACACACTATTATTCAATCATATTATCATCAAGCAGCATTGAGTGAGCACCTACAGTATACAAACCACCAGTTAAGTCACAGTGGGAATTAATTATAATTATAATCAATGAGATGTGAAATACAATCCTTCTGAGACATAATAGTCTACTTGAGATGATAAAACACCTGTGTAAAGATAAACACCAATGAAGGATAGCACTTAAGTACCAAATCAGCTTAGCAACTCTGAGAAATAAGAAACTTATAAAATAGAAAAAAAGCGCTAAATAACTTCTCTAAAGTTATATTGCAAGATTGCAGGCACTACTTATATTCTTGCATTAATAATATCTACTATTTATTGAGTCTGTCCTATGCCAGGGACTCTGCCAAACTTTTTATGTAGATTATCTTATTTACTCTATGTAAGAGCCTGTTGAGGTAGTTATTAACATTATCCAATATTCCATATGAGGAAGCAGGTTTAGTGAGGTTAGATAACTGTTTGAGACACAGCATTGCACAGGGTTCTCCTCCAAGGTCTGTCCAACTCCACAGCCCTTACTCCCCTTAACTCTCCTTCTCTGTTGAACTTGCAGTGTCATGCTCTATATCTGATTTCCTTTTCTGCATCCCTTAAATGTGCCTTGAATTGTCACTTGGCTACAAATAGAAAAATATAAGATATTTGGCAGTTACCATTGCTGAGCATGTAAACTATGTTAATCATCTAGAGCAAATGATATTTCGCTTTAGATACCCAGAGTCACATATGGACAAAAAAAAAAAAGGAAGAAAGGAAAAACCCCAGGTTGTGATTTTGTACCACAGAATGACAATTAGCATTCTAGGAATCACCCGTGCACTAATTAATCATGGAAGTCGCTGATGGCTTTAGGACACGTGGATAAGAAACTGCTTTTAATACCCAATTCCATATTAAGGACAGTCCTTTTCATGATTCTAGGAGAAAAGATAGGTATTAACATCTTTGTAATAACATCATTTATAACAGCCTGCGACTCCATCCAAAGTCTCTGGCTTTCTACATCCCACCACCAATAAAAGTGAGCATTCTTCCACAGCAGTCATTCACTCTTAATATGATACCATCAGTAGTGATTATTAGAATATGTGGTTTGGGTCATTTTTGTAACAGCGAGCATTTACTTCTACGGATTCATCCACAGATTTTCGGGCCAGATGCCCCATTGGCAAAGCCCCGGAGCCTTCCCCTCATTAGTTCCCCGCTCCAGCCATCCGAGGTAATTCCTTCCCCTCCTCTCTCCTGATCTGCCGGTTGCAAACAGACTCTATCCGAGGAATAAACAAACCTTGTGGAATGGATAAACTAGGCTGCTCTGAGGTATACATTGGAAGAGTCTGCAGGCTCAGAGCTTGAACTCGGAAGGAGGCTGCCTTTCTCCGCCCCTGACACCTTCCCTTGGGCAGGGTTAAGAGCAAGGTGGAAAGGACGAGGCCACCAGTGAAAGGGAGAAAATAAAGGAAACGTTTGCTGCTGTGGAGAAAAACCATCTATGTGCTTCAAGGTCCTCGATTTCTGTTCAAATTTGTTTTAAGGACTTTTTTCAGGTTAGCTTTTATTGTAAGACACTTGGAGACCAGTTTTTAAGTGAGCTAGACTTTGAGTCTCACTGCTACGTGAGCAGAGAGAAATAATGCAATGCATGTGTGCATGCAGGCGTGCGCGTGTGTTTTTTAACTCGGCAATACCATATTTTAGTCCCCAAGGTTTCAAAGCTTGTCAATGATTAGGGGGAAAACAGTGAAGTAAAGACTGTTGAAAACACACCACCACGGAATGTATTGCTCTCCTAATGACTTTGCCTCAAGGCAAGAAAGACACAAAGGGAGCTGAACCTGGAAAAGAGAGAGGAAACTAACATTTACTGGGTACTTACTGTGTGCACAGGTGATTCACTTAAGGTAGCTTATTAAATCCTCCAACACACCTTTCAAGTTAGTATGGTTAACTCCATCTTCTGGTTGCGGAAACTGAATCCCAGAAAGGTTAACTTATCCAATGATCCAAGGAAAGTGGTAGACATGGAATTCAACCAGGTGTTTCCACCTTCACCCAGCAGGGAGAGGCTAACTGAATAGAAAAAGTGAGAAAGCCAAAGAAGATGTCTGCTCATTAGCTAACCACCCACCATACTAAGCATGACTTGTCTGTGCCTTTGACAACCACTGATAGTCAAATACAGCATTTCAAAGGGCTCTGGAAAAGCTGGGCATGACTACAACTTCCTAGGGCATATAAAAACCCCATAGGATGCACAACCTGATGACAGACAAGAGTTAATTAAGGGGCTGTTGATTTTCTAAAGTATTAAGTATACAGAATCCATATTCAATTTTACAAAGAGATCCACATTAAATATTTTGCTCTTTTATTCTTAGCCATTTAATAAATAGGTTGTTTTTAAAAGAAAATACATAATCAAGGGAGAAAATGAGAATGCGTTAATAATCCTCCTGAGTTAGACCATAAACTCACACCTAAGACAGCATCTCTAAACCCACTTTAACACATCCTAACTATAGGAAATAAACCCTCTCTAGGGCACTGGACTTACAGATAGAAACTTACGAAATGACAGCTTGTGATAGATCAAAGATGGCCACAATTTTTTTTTTTTACATTCTTCCCATCAAGAATTGGGATTAGGAGCACTCTAGGGTTAGAGCCCCTTGAATCTAGGTGGACTTGACTGTTGACCAACAGAATATGGCAGAAATGACTCTATGTGCATTCCTGGACCTTGAATACTGACACTTTCTTGGAACCTAGCCACCATGCTGTGAGGAAGCCCAAGCAGCCCCATAGAGATGATCCAGTAGAGAGGAAAAGAGGCCCTCAGCCACAACCCCAGCTGAGCTCCCAAATGACAACCAGTAGCAAATATGTGAGTCAGCCACCTTAGATTTGGACCCTTCAACCCCTGTCAAGCTGCCTCAGCTGGTGCAGTGGGGAGCAGAGAGAAGCTGTTCCCCTGAGTCCTGTCCAAATGGCAGATCTGGGAGCAGAACAAATGACTGTGGTTGTTTGAAGCCACTAAATTTCAGTGTGAAATACAATGCAGCAATAGGTAACAAAAACATTCCATTGCCTCCTTAGCATTTAATAAAATTTGAAATTACATAGATATTTGCTTTTATCTTGTTTGTGGTCTGTTTCTCCCACTAGAGTGTAAGTTATATAAGGACAGAAACTGTGTCTGTGTCATTCATTTCTCTACAGCCAGCACTAAGCACTGTATCTTGCCCAGGAGAGGTGCTCAATAAAATATTTGTTAATTGAATAAATAAATGAGAGCAGCATCATGCTTGCATATGCTGTACTCCTTCCTCCCTACTTAAAAGATCAAAACTAGAAATTGGAACCATTTAAAACGTTCTTCCAGTACAGTGATATTTCATGAAACAAAAGAACAGAAACAGCTGAAAAAGATCAACAACTCAGCAAATATTAGACCCCACCCAGTGTGAAGAGAGGACACCCAGGGTCTCTGGTCAAGGATTATAGGTTGCTGAGCAGAGCCCATCAAACATTCTGACACGGTCAAGTTGTCTACTCTAAGATATATGTTCTCTGGGTTAAACATGCCCTGTTTCATCACTTATTACTCCAATGACATTAAGAATGACAAGAGCACAGGATTTGATCTTTGGGCAAGTCATTTAATCTCTCTGTGCTTCACATTCAAGATCTGTGAAGTCACTATGTTAAAAAGTCCTGTTTAACATGATTTTTGTATGTTTCAAATTAAATAACAGTTGTGAAAGCTTTTTTTTTTTTTGTGAAGAAGATTAGCCCTGAGGTAACACCTGTTGCAATCTTCCTCTTTTTGTTTGAGGAAGATTGTTGCTGAGCTAACATCTGTGCCAATCTTCCTCTACTTTATGTGGGATGCCACTGCAGCCTGCCTTGACAAGTGGTGCTAGGTCCGTGCCTGGGATCCAAACCCATGAACCCCAGGCCGCTGAAGTGGAGTGAGTGAACCCAACCACTATGCCACTGGCCCAGCCCCAAAATCTTTTTTTTTTTTTTTTTGGTGAGGAAGACTGGCCCTGAGATAATATTTGTTGCCAATCTTCTTTTTTGCTTGAGGAAGATTGTCACTGAGCTAACATCTGTGGCCATCTTCCTCTATTTTTTTTTTTTTTTGAGGAAGATTAGCCCTGAGCTAACTGGTGCCAATCCTCGTCTTTTTGCTGTGGAAGACTGGCCCTGAGCTCACATCCATGCCCATCTTCCTCTACTTTATATGGGGACGCCTACCACAGCAATGGCTTGCCAAGCGGTGCCATGTCTGCACCCAGGATCTGAACCTACGGATCCCGGCCCGCCAAAGCAGAATGTGCAAACTCAACCCTGTTCCACCAGGCTGGCCCTCTTCCTCTATTTTTTATGTGTGGGACACTGCCACAGCATGGCTTGATGAGTGGTACATAGGTCCATGCCCAGAATCTGAACCCACGAACCCCAGGCCACGGAAACAGAGTGCACAAACAACCACTACACCACCAGGCTGGCCCCAAAAAGGATTTTTAACTGAAATGCAATTTGATTATTAGTTATCACCATCGTTTTCATGAAGGTTGATGAGTTAATATTTGTGAAGCATTTAGAACACTACCTGGCACAGAGTAAGTGCTATATACGCAATTATTTAATATAATAAAATAAACGGGATTGTCTTCCATCCGCATACTAGAGTCCTCCCCACCAAACTTTCCCCCGTCTCTGACCTCACTCCATACCACTCTCCTCCCTGCTTTTTGTGTTCCCGGCCGGCGCACCAGCCCTCTTCCTATGGTCTAAGCTTTTTCCCATCTCAGCACTTCTGCACTAGCTGTTCCTTCTGCCCATAGAATTCTCCTCCTGGATCTTGCTATGCATGCCTTGTACTCATTCTTTAGATTTCAACTCTTCAGAAGGGCTCTCTCTGACCTTCTTATATAAGTAAATTATTCCTCCTTTTCACTTATTTTCCATAAAACCTTATCCTATATATAATTATCTTATTTATTTGAGCACTAATTTACTGACTTTCTCTCCCCACTGGAACATAGGCTAACTGGGAGCAGAGATCTTGTCTGTCTTGTTTGTGGCTAAATCCCCAGTGTCTAGAAAAGAACCTGCACTTAGTAGGTGTTCAATAAATATTTGGGGAATGAACGAACAAATGAAGCCTCTCTCCTGGCTACCTTCTGGAGTGTCAATGATCTCTGTAAAGTGTGTTCCCCAGTACTGGATCAGTGCACTAGGTGATATCAGACCAAGACCTGTTGCAAATACTAGTGACATCTATCAGCGCAGCCAGAGATCAAATCAGCTATTTTGACAATGACGTTCTAATCTTGACTCATCGTGCTTTGAACTCAAACCCCTGAGCCTTTTTTCAATATGCTACTCCTAGACATAGTTCCCCCTTTCTGTATTTATGCTTGTCCACACCTGGCTGGTGCCTTTATCTGTTCCCTCCCGCCCATGCCTAAGGCCGACACAACAGATAAAGACAGTACAGCAACCATCAGCACAGGAACTGCCCCGGGCTCTGCCTACAACCTGCCTCCTGCACCCTCTTCAAGACCTCTCTGTCACAGATCTCTATCTGCCTGGCTTTGCAGCCAGATGCTCCCGCCCTCCCTCACCTCTTTGGATATTACTCTGTTGAACAGCCTGGCCAGTTTTTAGTTCAGCATCTCCCCAAGACAATGCCATCCTGCCCTTTACACCCCCATCCCCCACACCCGAATACTACACGCAAGTCCAGGCTTCTGAACCCAATCCTTCCTCATCTGGGAGACAAGAACAGATAGTACTAGTGTGTGTGTGTGTGTGTGTGTGTGTGTGTGTGTGTGTGTGTTGGACCTAAGCATGAGATTTTACATTTATCCCTGTTGAAGTCTATCTTGTTAGATTTCACCCACTCTCCCAATGTTTCCGGGTTTTTATTCTGTTGTTCAATGTATTTGCTAAACTCACCCTGTTTCCAATAATCAACAATGGTGATCAGAGTGTCATGAATGGTCTCATCCAAGTCACTGATAACAAATATTGAACAGTACAGATTAAAGACAGACCCTCTTCAAACATCCTCCAGGTTGACAACGATCTTTTAATCAGCATCCTCATAAACTAGTGGTTCCATCAATACAGCCTAAACATGGGGTCATCTGATCCACACATTCCCTCGAATTCACAAAAGAGTTTGCCAGCTGCCTTGCTGGAATTGGTTAGTTTGTTTGCCCATGTAGTTCTGGTTCCATGCCTACAGGGAGCGTATAGTTAGGAATTGGAAATACTCCTGTGAGGATTGGGACCACCCTTAACTTTACCCCCATGGACCCACCAGGAATGAATGCAGCCAGGGACCAAAGTTCAGGACGGTGTGCCCAGAGCCATGTAGACTAAAAAGGAGTGTCTGGCTACACCTAGCAGCAATTACTGCCTGCTCAGTCTTGACAGGCTCGCCCCCACCTCTCAGAGGGCCACAGAGGATCCAGATGGATTCCCCTGCCTGCCCTCGTTGGATTTCTTGAGGAGGACAGATTGATCACACACCCATATGGCTGTAGTTCAAAGCAGCGAGTTAAGCAGCAAGGTGCCCGAGGGAGAGGATGTCTTTCTGCCAGAGCGAGAACACAGGCAGCTATAAACTTCGAAGTCCAAACCCAAAAATGCTACTACATTGGAGTGGGAATGGGGAAGCCACTCAGGGAAGTCAGTGGTATCTTTTGAAAGCATCTTGCACTGTAAATAAAGGAAAGATAAAGGCTAGAATTACTTCCTCTAGAGAAAAGTGGAAAGGCTACCTTTAATCTGAACTTCCTGAGCCTCTGTATCTAAAAGACACACACCAAAAAGCTGAGGGATGAGAAAAAAGCAAACTATTTTTAACTATAACCTGGCTTATTGGTTTTATATTGACATTTTCATTGATTTCTTTTCCCCATTGACTGGGTCATACTGGTAAATATTGATACATGGTTTTCTTAATAAAGATATAAACAGACAAAGAAAAAGACTAGAACATTCTTCCACTGTTTGAGGAGTTAAAGATTTAACACACTACAAATGCATTGTCATATTAGGTGACCAGCTAAATGATGACCATTTGGAGTGAGCAGTATGAAAAATGTGGGCAAAGGCTGTCAGAAAATGATCAGGACCCAGAATTTGTAACTCAAATAATTTTACCCTACTTTCTAAAGTACATCCAATTTGGCTCTTCATTAAAACTGCAAAAAGTAGGACCACTTGTTTTCCAAATTCCTAGAAAAAATAACTGTAATGTTTTGTGGAAAAAATCAATTTTTCTTTATTAACTGAGAAGAAATAAGCATGAACCTTTTAACTACACAAACATAGAAGAATCATAGATGCCAAATATTAGAAGGCATGAATCCAAGTTGCTTTTTGAAAACATCAAGAACAAACATACCTTTGTTCATTCATTCAATAAGTATTTAATAGGCATTTACTATATGCAAAATCCTTCACTGAATACTTTGCGGAGGATACCAAGGCATTTAAGAAACCATCCTTCTTCTCCAGAATTATGTAATGTTTTTATAGAGGTAAGACAAACCCAAACACCTATAATAAAGGAAGAATTGTATGTGATAGCCCAGTGTTATCAAATAATGTTTGCATCAGTTATCTGCTGCTATGCAACAAATTGCTACAAACTTAGCCACTTAACAGACATTTGTTATCTCATAGATACTGTGGGTCAAGAATCTGGGCACAACTTAACTGAGTCCTCTAATTCAGGGTTTCTCACAAGGCTGCAATCAAGGTCCCCAGCTAGGGCTGGGGTCTCATCTGAAAGCTCAGTTAGGGAAGAATTTGCTTCTCTAATGTGATAGTTGGAAAGATTCAGTTCCTTTTGGGTTGTTGAACTGAGGGGATCAGTTTCTAGCTGGCTATTGGCTGGAGATCACCCTCTGATCCTTGTCATGTGGGCTTCCCAAATATGGTAACTTGTTTCATCCTGCCTGCAAGGAAGAGTGTCCACCAGCAAGACAGAAGTCACAAGCTCTTGTAATGTGATCACGGTATTGGCCCCCCCTCAAGATTGAGATATTCTATTCATTAGAAGCAAATTCCTCAAGGAGAGGAGGTTACATAAGGTAGGGAATTTCAAGAGACAGGGATCAGTAAAGGCCATCTTGGAAACTACCTACTACAATATTTAAATATGAAAAATAGCAAAGTACCAAAAAAAAGAAGAAAAGCACCCATTCAAGTTTGGTCAACATTTTCCGCTTATTACATAAGGTGTTTAAAAACAGGAGAAAAAGAGGAAAATCTTAGTAATCTTTGTTGCCCCTGGTACTGGAAAGATAAGGATGACAATTGTCCTAGAGTTACCCTCACATGGGGAAAAGAACAGGAGAGGAAGAAACAAGGCTTTACTGGGTGCTGCTCAGGCAGGCACTCTAGAAGCTACCACCTATCCAGACAGCTCAGCAAGAGCACTCCTTTGGACTTTTTTCCATAAAGCAACAACTAGACATGAGCGGATGGAAGCACTTCATTGCATTGTTAGAAAAGTAACATTTGGCTTAAAAATGACAAAGGAACCTTTCAAAGTCATCAGGGGATAGAAACCATCTACCTTCTTAAAATTAGACCAGTAGGGTCTACTTAAAAAGTCATGTGCCACATCAACTTTTCATGATTTAAAAGGCCACCCATGTCTTCACCATTCACTAATGGTATCATCAACAACTGACCCTTGCAAAAACACAAAATTCGGAGGACTTATATTTTCATGTTGTCTCGCTATGTCTTCTACTTAAGTGAATAATATAACACTCCATACTCTATACAATACTTCTTTGGAATTTTTGTTTTAAAAACTAGCCTCTTTATCTCATTTGCTGCTTTGAAGTGCTCTAGTATATATGCAATGGATTAGAAGTGAAGTTGGATAGATACGACAAGTCATATCCACAAGCAGCAAGTTGAAACAGCAGCATCTCCTGCATTTCCCTTAGAGGAAAGTGTAAGGGCAGCGTTTGCTTCTCCCCCTTCTCTCTTACTCCAAAGCAAACTGTTGAGAGTTCTTTGGGAGATACCTACAGGTAAGAAAGCATCACTGCTTTGACTTTGCCAATGAACTACTAGTGTCAGCTTGCCACTCGAGCATCCTATCCAGGTGTAAAAGGAGAAACCCTTCGGTTGGTTCCCCTTCCTCTACCAATGCCCTAATTGATGAAGATCTTTATCTGCATGGAGCAAGTCTTGGCTGACGCTTTACATTGTGACAATTATTATCAAATGCAAAGATCAGGGGCTGGCCCGTGGCCAAGTGGTTAAGTTCGCATGCTCCGCTTCAGCAGCCCAGGGTTTCACCGGTTCAGATCCTGGGCGCGGACATGACACCGCTAATCAGGCCACGCTGAGGCAGAATCCCACATGCCACAACTAGAAGGACCCACAACTAAAAAAAAAAAAAATATGCAACTTTTTACTGGGGGGATTTGGGGAGACAGAAGCAAAAGAAACAAGATTGGCAACAGTTGTTAGTTCAGGTGCCAATCTTTAAAAAAAAAATAAACAAGCAAAGATCAGTAGCTAAAATAAACAAGCAAAGATCAGTAGCTTTCAATGCTGCTGGAATGTTGCTTTACATCTTGTCCCCAATCTCAGTAAAAGAAATTTCCCATGACTTATTTTAGTGCCACTGAATGGAACCTAAATCTACTATTGGTAACAGTCCCATTGTGTCATATGTAATTTTTCCTCCTCCCAATTTCTCCCCTTTCTGTTTTCCCGGGATCTCTCCTTCCTTCTCTCCTGTAACCTTTAAGATTAAATATCCCTCTCCCCAAAGAGTGATGATGGCATATGGAGGCTGCCTTCCAGCGCGACGCAGAGAAGTCAATGTGTTCTTTAAACTCTAGGGTCAAGGTCCAGGCATCAGTATTTTTTAAGTTTCCTAAGTAATGATTCTACTGTGTGGCCAGGGTTGAGAGCTTCTCCCATACCTGGCCTGATTCTCTAACTGTATTTGGTTTTCATATCTGAAGGAGTAGAAAGAGGAAAAAGTTATGGAGCGTGTCAGAAAGACACCAAGTCTACCGATTTTTCCATAATATGGCAGGTCCAGTCAGATCTGTGGATCTCAAACTTAGCGCACGTTAGCATCACCTCAGAAACTGTTTTAAATGCTAAAGTCCCACCACACCCCAGAGCAGTTAGGTCAGAATCTCAGGAAATGAGACCCAGATGCTCTCCCAAGAAAGCTCCCAGACAGACCTGTTCCTCCTCCAATGAGACCAGCTTCCCCTCAGTAGTTTTTAAAGATCTCCAGGTGATTGTAAAGTGCAGCAAGGCTGAGAACTATTAAGTTAGGATCATTTCATTTTATGATCTAACCAAGCATGACATTTTGAATCAAGTTTATCTACTTCAACGTAAATGCTAACAATTGCCTAGCCTTCAGTTCTGTGCATTTCAACAAACTTCTGCAGCAGTCAGTGCCAGTGTATTAGGAGACAGGGATACAAAAATGAACACGACAGGCTCTGCCTTCCAGAACCTTAGAGTCTAGGAAAGGAGACAGACATAACAAATGCTTCTGATACAATGTGGTAAATGTTTTGATAGACACTACACAGGGACTTAGGGATTATAGAAGGGAGTACTTAGTTCAAGGTTGTGGAGACAGGGGAGAGGACAAAGAGAATAGCAGTAAAAGAACAGCTTCTTAAGGACAGCTAAATGGGTTTTCCAGTTGACCATGCACAGAGGATATCCTAAGTAGAGGGAACAGCTTGAAGCAACCAACCGGTATGAAAGTCCATGAGGCATAAAACTCCAGAGTGTGGTGTAAAGCTGGAGAGAATGGAAATGGGGCAGAGTGGAAGGTAAAGCCCTAGTTAGGAAGCATATGGCAGGTGATACCCAAGGGCTGGGCTTTATCCATCAGAAAGGGTCACATGAAACGTGCAGGGGAGTGCTGGGATCCATTCTTGATTTTAAAGAGGGGACTCTAACAGCATCTTACCTGAATTCAAGGATCATGAAGATTAGCTTGAAGTAGTCCGAGAAAGGAGTTACAAGGGCTGAAACAAGCCAATGGCAGCAGGAAGAGAGAGGAGAGGAATAATTGGAGATCTTAGGATTGGGTGCCGGACTCAATGTGTCCTGACTCTTCGGAGTGAGCAACAAAGTGAATGAATGGTCCTGCGTTAACTGAAGCAGGGCATATGAGGCGAGCTGGTCCCAGGAAAAGAAATCTCTCTGTGCACCTTCTTGGAAGAATTTCATAATGATCCCAGTTACAACGTGTGACTGATCCTCAGAGACACCCCAGGGTCCGGGACTCAGCTGCTATCATGGAGAGCTTGGCTGAGTGCCTTCTCATCCCTTTGTCTTTCAAACCACAGAGCCACTCTGGGTGGCTGCTGGAATTCTTCATTTTTTTTTTTTTTTTTTTTGAGGGAGATTAGCCCTGAGCTAACTACTGCCAGTCCTCCCCTTTTTGCTGAGGAATCCTGGCCCTGAGCTAACATCAGTGCCCATCTTCCTCTACTTTATATGTGAGACACCTACCCCATGGAGTGCCAAATGGTGCCATGTCTGCACCCGGGATCCGAACCAGTGAACCCCGGGCCGCCAAGCAGAACGTGCGCACTTAGCCGCTGCGCCACTGGGCTGGCTCCCTGGAATTCTTGACTTATGTTTTAGGATAAATCTTTTCTCAACCAGAACTCAGATGAGCTCCCCAAAAATTCATCTTTCAATGCTGCTGGAATGTTGCTTTACATCTTGTCCCCAATCTCAGAGTTTCAGGACCCAGGACTCCTGATTCTCATCCAAAGTGGGGTCTTAAACTCACTATAATCCCCAGCCGGGGGGACAAGCAGGATTCCTGTTAGGCTCTGGATCACAGCTGGGTCCACATTATTTCCACAGCAGTACATGGTGGTTCTGACAGAGGAGAAGGAGAACGGAGAGGTTGAGGGCCCTCCACCTAAACCTTTAGATCATTCTCCAAAGCCTGGTTCTCTGGGACACGGTGGCTTGAGCTGGATCAGACTACCCCAGGCCAGTCAGTGACCCTACACCACCTGGAGGGATCACACCACCCGCTCCTCTAGGAAAACAAGGAGAATGGTGATTTAAAACACTAGACAGTGAATTAACTCCTCCAAAAATTCTATGCTACTTTAACATCCTGTGGTCATGTTGTTTGGTTTTTTTCCTATTTCAACAAAAGCTTAAAATTTTGTCAAAACCGAGAGAACTGTAATCACGCTTTGTTCTGCTGACATTATTCACACTTGCTAATGATTAACTCCCTTTGACACTGTAGCGTTGTCGAAGGCAGAGTTGAACAAACACCTTCAGGGGGCCCAGAAATGAGTTACACTAGTCTGGGCCAACTGACTTGGAAGAGCTCCAGCGCTATTTCCCTGGTTTAGACTTGTCCTAAGGGGCATTTCCATTTGGGGACCTGAAGTTCTGGAATTCCTTCCTCTTCCTGGTTCAACAAAACTCTAGTTTATTGACCTTCAGGGCACAGTGTAAGACATCTGTTAAGTATGGCATTTCCTTGACCTGTACAGAGAATTCTGTCAAATAAAAAAAGGTTTGCCTTTTTTAATTCCAGATTTTGTATTTATAGCGTGCGTGCATCCAGGCTCTGATCTAAAGGAGGTCCCTTTTTAAAAACCCAGGAAACAAAAACGTGCTGCTCCTTTGTGTCAAAACTGTTTCCTTTGGGGTATTACCTTAAAGAAGGCCTTTCTTTCAGTGTGATGAAACCTTGGCTAAAGAACCAAGAATCCTTCCTTTACTGCACAAGGGGAAGAGAAGAAAATTTATTGAACAGCAAATTTTCATGCTTCGCATGGAGAAAATCAGTCCTGCAAGAATGCGAGGAAATTCCTGTACACCAGCCAATCAACTGTTTTATGAGCACTGTCTAATAGCACATGCTCACCTTGGATGAAAAAGATAGTGAAACGTAAACCAGCTTTGGAACCAAGGAAAAGGAACAGAAAGGCTTACAAAGCTCCCACCTTGCATGTTTTCTCGCCAGCAACTGACGGCCCGGCAACGCTTGGCGGGTCTCAGAAACAGAGGAAAGAGGCTAGAGATGACACGTTCTCCACTCCCAAGGAGGGGTCCCCTGGGTGACACTTAATACTGCTTCATCTGGAATAGGAAAAAGATTCAAGCTGAAAGAGGCCTGGGGTTAGATTTCTATAGTCCCTCTATCAGCTAAAGAGAGAGGCAGGAAACTTGCACAAGGACTGGTGGACTCCCAATCCCTTCATTTTATCAGGAACAAGCTTCCCTAACTTTAAAAAAAGAAAGAAAAAGCCAAGCTTTTATCCCAAAATGAGAGATTTCTTCTTTAGTGTATCCAGATCAAAAGGGGAAATAACTCCAATTTGTTTATCGAAAATGTAGACATGCCCAGGGGTTCTGATAAATTGAGATCTATGTTTCCTGTAGGATTTGAGCCTGCACAGCTTACAAGAATGCTAGACTGTTTGCAATGTCTTTAGTAGAGACAATGTCCTCAGACCTTTCAAAGCCAGTATAATTGAAAATCTTAGGCAGGAGAAGATTAAGCTGTTTGATCAAGGATAGAAAGAGATACACTTTCACTGAAGTTTAAGAGGAGCCAGCAAGTTGAAAAAGATGGCAAAAGGTAGACTTAGGACTATATATAAGAATTTCAGGAGTGAACACATAACACTCTTCGTGTAACCTCTTCATTATCTAATCATCTAAAATACGGATTACATCAATGTTTGAAGAAAGAGGAAGATATCTTCTGATTTTTTCTATACGTAAGTATTGAAGAAAACAAATTATATAATCTTAAACAAAACATGTGATTATATATTTTTTCGTGGTTTCTAGAGGACAAGATGGAGTCCACAGAGAAAGAAGAAAGGGAGTCTATCGTGGTTCACGTTAAATTACTAACGATAATAAAAAGTATTAAACTTGGTGGAGGGTCAAAGATTCTGCCCCAGTGGGCCATTTTCTGGTAGATTTCCAGCAGCGGGAATGAACTGCATGGACCTGTCCATACTATTTTTTCTAAAAGCAGCTGCTAAGATTAGGTACCGTCTACAGATAGAGAGTGCGGCTAACTGGCACCTGTCCAAAGCTAAACCCTCAGATTGGTTTTCATGGGCACCCTTAATTACACCAGAGTCATCCAGCAAAACAGAGCAGGACATTCCCTGTCTTGTGTGGTTTTTGCTGATTGAACGCAAACTAGTGCCAGATCCTTCTTAAACAGTTTAGCCTAAACCCTGTGGCCATTTGCAGTGGTAAGAAAAGACTTGAAGCCAAGATTCATCTGACTTGAAGAGTTGTTTCAATTTTTATGTTCTGCTCCAAATAGCAAGTTTTATGAGGGCACTGGCTAGAGAACCCAGGTGGGATCAAGTTTTGGCTACAAAAGGAACGAAAACACAGAAGAATCTGATTGTGATAGGAAAAAGTTGATATGGAAAATCCACCGTTGTATTGTTCATTAGAGCTGCCATAACACAGACTGGGTGTCTTAAAGAGCAGAATTGTTTTTTTCACATTTCTGGAGGCTAGAAGTTCGAGCTCAAGGTGTCTGCAGGTTGGTCTCTCCTGAGCCATCTTTCCTTGGCTTGTAGATGGCCGTTTTCTCCCTGTGTCTGCACATGGTCTTCCCTCTGTGCGTGTCTATGTCTTAATCTCCTCCTCTTATAAGGACACTAGTAATATTGGATTAGGGCCACCCAAATGATCTCATTTTAACTTAATTATCTCCTTAAAGACCCTTTCTCCAAATACAGTCACATTCTGAAGTACTGGGGGTGAGGAATCCAGCATATGAGTTGGGGGTGAAGCAATTCTTCCCACAGCAACAGTTAAATGTGTTAGTATCCCCACAAGGGACTGCTGCAAGGAAGAAAGAGAATCACAGACACATGAATTTGAACTGCATGTGATTTCTTTGAAAAAATTCAATCTGCCATCCACGTAGCTAAAAGTTACCTGCACTTGAGATGGTAAGGTTCAAGAGCCCTGCTTCCCCCCAGAAAAGGATTGAATTAATCCCTGAAATTACGTTAGAGAGTTTCTGCACTAAACAGAGCCACAGAGAATCATGCTCCATCCTTTCCCCAGGAAAAGGAGGTCAGAGTTTGTTGATCTACATAGATATCTACTTACGGCCCATGAGAAACATAGACGGCACCTAGCATTGTACTTGGCACAGAGTAGACCCCCTCAGTAAAGGTTAATTGTATCATAAGCATCTGGTTTGAAACAAGTATGGGCTTTGTAATCCCAGATATTACAAATAAATTGTTTTAAGAACTCAGAAAATGTATTTCTCAGGGTCAGATCACTGAAATGCATTTCAGTTTCCTTCCCTGCTTCCCTTTTTACTATTAATTTATTAAATAAACATGTATCTAGCATCTACTAAATTCCAGAAACCATACTAGACACTGAAAACAGTGTTTACCCTGGAGGAGGTCGCAGCCTAGGAGATGAGGCAGACATAAAAACACATGGGTAACCAAGTAACAGGCCAAAGCTGTGAGGTAGGTGTGATAGTTTCTTTTATGTGTCAACTTGGCTGGGCTGATGTGCCCACATATTTGGTCAGTCTTCTGGATCTTTCTGTGAAGGCATTTTTTGGATAGAATTAACATTTAAATTAGTTGACTTCAAGTAAAGCAGATTGCCTTGCATAATATGGGTGGGCATCATCCACCACTTAAAGGCCTGAATAGAACAAAGATTGACCTTCTCCGAGGAAGAAGGAATTCTGCCAGCAGATGGCCTTTGGATTCAAACTGTAACTCTTCTCTCAGTCTCCAGCCTGCTGGCCTACTCCATCAGATTTTGGACTCACCAGCCTCCACAATTATGTGAGCCATTGCTCAAAATAAATCTCTTTGTCTCTCTCTTGCCACATATACATATATATACACACACATACACACACACACATACACACACACACTCTGTTGGTTATTTTTCTCTGGAGAACCCTGACCAATAAAGTAGGCTTAATTTTTTTTACCCCCAAAAACTTACAGAAGGTTTCACAGAAGAACTGTCATCTGAATTGGATCTGGAGAAGAGAATACTTTCTAAAACCAGCCAGTTATAAATCTGGCTAGAGACTAGGTCAAGGGGCAGTTTTTCTAAAACCAGTTTCCATCAACCAGATAAATATTCTGGAATCCAAAGTTCTCTACAAGAATTGTTTTTAGTTTCCATTTTGATAATCTTTATAAATATTAACATAAGCACACTTCATATCTCTCGGATAACTACATAATAACAGAGGCTTTCGTGCAATTTTAGCATCTCCTATTGCATTTACGTCTATGAAAAGTTTGCATGAAATGAAATTAAAACAGGATCTACAAATGAGACGGTGAGAGAACTGAGACTCCACATTGCACATCCTGTGCTGGGCTGCATAATAGTTAGATCAGGGAAAGCAGAGGTGTGCATTTAAACACACACAGATTCATTCATATGGGGTTTTTTCCAAATAATTTGATATTTTAATATTTATAAAATGGTAATTAAACTAATGCAGAAATCCTTCCCCTACACACCTAGAAATGCTGCGCAAAAATTGAACAGTTGAGCTTTGAAAGAAGAAAAGGAAAGAGAAAGAAAGAGACAGAGAGAAAAGGAAGGAAGGAAGAATAATGGCTGAGTATTTCTCAAAATCGATTAAAAGCATGAATCCTCAGATGAAGAAGGATTTTTAATCTTAAGCAGAATAAGTAAATTAAAAATATCCTTTGATATAGTATTGTGAAACCAGAGAGAGAAAATCTTAAAAGTAATTAGAGTGAAAGAACAGACACGCCTAAAAGGAAAAACAATTAGATAGGCAAATTACTTCTCAGTAACAAAAGTAGAGGCCCAAACACAAGAAGACAATGAAATAATTTCTTCAAAGTACTAAAAATAAAACCAGAATTTCATACCCACCTAAACTACCATTCAGTGAAAACTTTTTTAGACAAACATTGAAAGAATTTAAAATTCATAAACCCTCAATTAAAGAATTATGAAATGATGTACTTTTAAATGGACTCTAAACTCCCCACAAATAAATTGAATTTAAAATAAGTGATCCCAGGAATAAACCCCTAAATACACAGTGAACTAATATTTGACAAGGGAGCCAAGAATGTTCAATGGGGAAAGGACCATCTCTTCAATAAATGGTGCTGGGAAAACTGGACAGCCACACACAAAAGAATGAAACAGGACCCCTACATTACACTGTTCACCAAAATTAACTTGAAATGGATTAAAGATTAAAATATAAGACCTTAAACTGTAAAAATCCCAGAAAAAAACATAATATAAAAGCTCCTTGACACTGGTGTTGGCAATGACTTGGATATGACACCAAAAGCACAAGCAACAAAAGCAAAAATAAATAAGTGGGACTATGTAAAACTAAAAGTCATCTGCACAGCAAAAGGAACAATCAACAAAATGAAAAGGCAACACATGGAATGGGAAAAAAATATTTGCAAACCATATATCTGATAATGGATTAATATTCAAAATATGTAAGGAACACAATACAACACATTCAATAACAAAAAATCAAATAACCTGATTAAAAAAATGAAAGCAGACTTGAATTGATGTTTTTCCAAAGAAGATATACAAATATCCTACAGATAAGTGAAAAGATGCCCAACATCACTAATCATCAGGGAAACGCAAATCAAAACCCCAATGAGCTGGAGTGATGTCAGCATCATCCTGGAGTGAGGTCTCTCAGAAATCTTTCTCCTCCAATATACAACCAAAAAAAATCCATAATCCAATGGAGGACATCCAAACACAACACAAAAAACGTCAGAGAAACCCACACAGCCATACGACGGAGGGTGCAGAGACTGGAGCCCTGCTTGAAGGAGGTGGAACAGTGTAAGAGAAATCTTCACTCCCTCCCCTTAAAGACTGCAATCCAGGACCACAGAAGGCCTCCAGGAGGAAAGGAACAGGGGAGAGGACACTTGTTCCCCGGAACATCAAGGACTCCCAAGGGCCCTTGCAACATAGAGGCAAGGCCTCTACCAGTCAAAAACTTTCACGGGGCATGACCTTATCAAGCCAACACCCCAGAAGAGCAGAAGGAGAAAACTCTGAGAGCATGCAGGACAAAGCACCCCTCCTTCCACCGGCTCACCGTGGCTCCAGCCCCTGGGATTTTGGCTGAAAGCAGAGGGCTGAGAATACATGGCTCTTGATCCCCACCCAGTGGTGATAGGCAGTAACTGTGACCAAATAAAACCAGGATGTGAAAGAACAGAGCAACTCCCTGTAGCAATATCAAATATTATATTAGATCTCCAGACCAGAGAGAAAATGACAAGTACCCAGAAATCGGTCCTGAGGACGCAGAAATATGTAATCAAAATGACAAAGAATTCAAAACGGCTATCATCAAAAGGCTCAATGAGGTAAAAGAGAATGTAGAGAAATAATTCAATGAGTTCCGGAGCTACTTCACAAAAGAGATTGAAACTATAAAGAAGAATCAGTCAGAAATATTAGAGATGAAAGACACAATGGAAGAAATAAAACAAAATATGGATTCCCTGAACTCTTGAGCAGACACCCTAGAGGAGTATATCAGCATAATCAAAGATGGACATGTTGAAATGCCCCATACAGAGGAGGAGAGAGAACTAAGACTAAAAAGAAATGAAGAAAGTCTCCAAGAAATATTCGACTCAATTAGGAAATGCAACATAAGAATTATAGGTTTTCAAGAAGGCGAAGGGAAGGAGAATGGAGTAGAAAGCTTGTTCAAAGAAATAATAGCAGAGAACTTTCCAAACCTAGGGAAGGAAATCCATGTGGAAGAAGATGCCAGATCTCCTAAATATGTCAATGTAAAAGGACCTACTGCAAGGCATATAGTAGTGAAACTGGTAAAACTGAATGATGAAGACAGAATACTAAGGGCAGCAAGGCAGAAGAAAATAACTGACAAAGGAACCCCCATCAGGCTTTTAGTGGATTTCTCTGCAGAAACCTTACAGGCTAGGAGAGACTGGGATAACATATTCAAATCATTGAAGGACAAAAACTTTCAGCCAAGAATATTCTATCCAGTGAAAATATCCTTCAGATATGATGGAGAAATAAAAGTTTTCCCAGACAAACATAAGCTAAGGGAGTTCGTAGCCACAAGACCTCCTCCAAGAAATCCTCAAGAAGGCTCTCATACCAGAAAAAAAAAAGGGGGGGAGAAAAGGGTTACAAAGCATGGACTAAGGAGTTAAATAGGTAGACAGAGGGGCTGGCCTAGTGGTGCAGCGGTTAAGTGCACATGTTCCACTTCAGCAGCCTGGGGTTCACCAGTTTGGATTCCAGGTGCAGACATGGCACCGTTTGACAAGCCATGCTGTGGTAGGCGTCCCACATATAAACTAGAGGAAGATGGGCACTCATGTTAGCTCAGGGCCAGACTTCCTCAGCAAAAAGAGGAGGATTGGCAGCAGATGTTAGCTCATGGCTAATCTTCCTCAAAAAAAAAAAAAAATAAGTAGACAGAATCAGAACAGGATAGCAAATACTCAAGTATAGCATTAAAGACAAACGGAAGAAAAACACCAAAAACAAAGATAATCTTGTCATTTTAACCACAAACTCATAACACAATATGGAATAACATGTGAGAAAAACAACTTAGTAGGGGAAGAGGAAAAGGATTAGTTTAGTCTAAGGAAATTAGAGGTCATCAGAAAGGGACTATCTTATCCATGAGATCTTGAATACAAACCTCAGGGTAACCACTAAACAAAAAAAGCAGAACAGAGACAAAAATAATAAATAAGGAGAAAACAAAGAAAAACAACATAAAAAACTACATAACTCAATTGGTAGACCAAAATACACAGGATGAGAAACAAAGAAAATGTAGGAAAACTGGAATATGAGTGACAAAATGGCAGTATTAAGCCTTCATATACTGATAATCACCCTAAACATGAATGTATTAAATCTCCAATAAAAAGACACAGAGTTGCGAGATGGATTAAAGAACAAGACCCAACATATGCTGCCTCCAGGAAACACATCTCAGCTCCAATCACAAACACAGGCTGAGAGTGAAGGGATGGAAGATGATACTCCAAGCTAATGCCAAATAAAAGAAAGCAGGTGTTGCAATACTTATTGGTAAAGAGAGACAAAGAGGGGCAGTATATAATGATCAAAGGGATACTCCATCAAGAAGAAATAACAGTTATAAATATCCATGCACCCAACATAGGAGCACCAAAGTACATAAAGCAGCTATTAACAAACCTAAAAGAAGACATTAATAATAACACAATAATAGTAGGGGACCTCAACAGTCCACTCACGTTAATGAATAGATCATCCAGACAGAAAATCGACAAGGAAACAGCGGAATTAAATGAAAAGCTAAACCAGATGGACTTAATAGACAATTTATAGAACACTCCATCCAAAGACAGCAGAATACACATTCTTCTCAAGTGTGCATGGAACATTCTCAAGAATAGACCATATGTTGGGATACAAGTCAAGCCTCAACAAATTTAAGAAGATTGAAATAATAACTAGCATCTTTTCCAATCATAATACTATAAAGCTAGAAATTAATTACAAGAAAAAACCTGAGAACAGGACAAAGATGTGGAGACTAAACAACAATGCTATTGAACAACCAATGGATCATTGAAGAAATTAAAGGAGAAATCAAAAAATATCTGGAGACAAATGAAAATGAAAACATACCATATCAACTCCCATGGGATGCAGCAAAAGCAGTAATAAGAGGAAATTCATCACAATACAGGCTCACCTTAACAAATAAGAAAAAACCCAAGTGAGCAGTCTCAGACTACACCTAACTGAATTAGAAAAACAAGAACAAACAAAGCCCAGGGTCAGTAAAAGGAAAGAAATAATAAAAATTGGAGCAGAAATAAATGCCATTGAAACAAAAAAGGCAGTAGAACAGATCAATGCAACAAAAAGCTGGTTCTTTGAGAAGATAAATAAAATTAACAAACCCCTAGCCATACTTATAAAGAAAAAAAGAGAGAAAGCTCAGATAAATAAAATTAGAAATGAAAGAGGAGAAATAACAACAGATACCACAGAAATACAATGGATTTTAAGAGAATACTACGAAAAACTATATGCCAACAAAATGGGTAATCTGGAGGAAATGGATGAATTCTTAGATTCTTACAACCTCCCAAAGCTGAATCAAGAAGAAAATAGAGAATCTGAATAGACCAATCACAAGGAAAGAGATTGAAACAGTAATCAAAAGCATCCCAAAGAATAAAAGCCCAGGACCAGACGGCTTCCCTGGGGAATTCTACTGAACTTTCAGACAGGATTTAATACCTATCATTCTCAAGCTATTCCAAAAAATTAGGGAAGATGGAACATTTCCTAACACATTCTATGAGGCCAACATCACTCTGATACCAAAGCCTGACAAGGACAACACAAAAAAGGAAAACTATAGGTCAATATTGCTGATGAACATAGGTGCAAAAATCCTCAACAAAATTTTGGCAACTCGAATATAGCAATACATCAAAAGGATCCTACAGCATGATCAAGTGGGATTTATACCAGGGACACAGGGATGGTTCAATATCCACAAATCAATCAATGTGATAAGCCACATTAACAAAATGAGAAATAAAAACCACACGATCATCTCAATAGACACAGAAAAAGCAATTGACAAGATCCAACAGCCATTTATGACAAAAACTCATAACAAAATGGGGATAGAAGGAAATTACCTCAACATAATAAAGGCCATATATGAAAAACCCACAGCCAACATCATACTCAATGGGTAACAACTGAGCGCAATCCCTCTGAGAACAGGAACAAGACAAGGATGCCCACTATCACCACTGTTATTCAACATAACACTGGAGGTTTTGGCCAGAGCAATTGGACAAGAGAAAGGACTAAAAGGAACCCAAATAGGAATCCAAACAGGAATCCAAACAGTGAAGAACTGAAACTCACTGTTTGCAGATGACATGATCTTATATATAGAAAACCCTAAAGAATCCATTGGAAAACTATTAGAAATAATTAAAAGCTACAGTAAAGTTGTGGGGTACAAAATCAACTTGCAAAAATCAGTTGCATTTCTGTACTCTAATAACGAACTTACAGAAAGAGAACTCCAGAATACAATTCCATTTACAATAGCAAAAAAAGAATAAAGTACCTAGGAATAAATTTAACCAAGGAGGCAAAGGACTTATCCAATGAAAACTATAAGACATTACTGAAAGAAATAGATAATGACATAAAGAGATGGAAAGAGATTCCATGCACATGGATTGGAAAAATAAACATAGTTAAAATCTCCATATTACCCAAAGCAATCTACAGATTCAATGCAATCCCAATCAGAATCCCAATGACATTCTTCACAGAAATAGAGCAAAGAATCCTAAAATTGATATGGGGCAACCAAAGACCCCGAATTGCTAAAGCAGTACTGAGAAAAAAGAACAAAGCTGGAGGCATCACAATCTCTGACTTCAAAATGTACTACAAAGCCGTAGTGATCAAAACAGCATGGTACTGGTACAAAAACAGACACACGGATCAATGGAACAGAACTGAAAGCCCAGAAATAAAACTGCACATCTATGGACAGCTAATCTTCAACAAAGGTACCAAGAACATACAATGGAGAAAAGACAGTCTCCTCAATAAATGGTGTGGGGAAAACTGGACAGCCACATGCAAAAGAATGAAAGTAGACTATTATCTCATGCTATACACAAAAATAAACTCACAATGGATCAAAGACTTGAAGATAAGTCCTGAGAGCATAAAACTCCTGGTAGTAATATAGGTAGTACACTCTTTGACATGGAACTTAAAAGGATCTTTTCGAATTCCATGTCATCTCAGACAAGGGAAACAAAAGAAAAAATACACAAGTGGAACTTCATCAGACTAAAGAGCTTCTGCAAGGCAAAAGAAACTAGGATGAAAACCAAAAGACAACCCACCAATTGGGAGAAAATTTTTGCAAATCATACATCCGATAAGGGGTTAATCTCCATAATATATAAGGTACGCACACAACTAAACAACAAAAAAACAACAGCCCGATCAAAAAGTGGGCAGAGGATATGAACAGACATTTTTCCTAAGAAGATATACAGTTGGCCAACAAACACATGAAAAGATGTTCAACATCACTAATCATCAGGGAAATGCAAGTCAAAACTACTCTAAGATACCATCTTACACCTGTTAAAATGGCTATAATCACCAAGACTAAAAATAACAAATGTTGGAGAGGATGTGGAGAAAAGGGAACCCTCATACACTGCTGGTGGGAATGAAAACTGGTGCAGCCATTATGGAAAACAATGGAGATTCCTCAAAAAACTAAAAATACAGGGGCCAGTCCGGTGGCACAGCAGTTAAATTTGCACATTCCACTTTGGCAGCCTGGGTTCACTGGTTCGGATCCTGCGTGCAGACCTAAGCACTGCTTGTCAAGCCATGCTGTGGCAGGAGTCCCACATAAAATAGGGGAAGATGGTCTCTTCAACAAATGGTGCTGGGAAAACTGGACAGCCACATGCAAAAGATTGAAAATTGACCATTCTTTTTCACCACACACCAAAATAAACTCAAAATGGATCAAAGACCTAAAGATTAGGCCTGAGACAATAAGTCTTTTGGAAGAGAATATAGGCAGTACACTCTTTGACATCAGTTTCAAAAGAATCTTTTCGGACACTGTAACTCCTCAGTTGAGGGAAACAATAGAAAGAATAAACAAATGGGACTTCATCAGACTAAAGAGCTTCTTCAAGGCAAGGGAAAACAGGATTGAAACAAAAAAACAGCTCACTAATTGGGAAAAAATATTTACAAGCCACTTATCTGACAAAGGGTTAATCTACATAATATACAAAGAACTCACACTGCTTAACAACAAAAAAACAAACAACCCGATCAAAAAATGGGCAGAGGACATGAACAGACATTTCTCAAAAGAAGATATGAATATGGCCAACAGACACATGAAAAGATGTTCATCATCGCTAATCATCAGGGAAATGCAAATCAAAACTACACTAAGATATCACCTTACCCCCGTTAGATTGGCAAAAACATCCAAACCAAGAGTGACAAATGTTGGAGAGGTTGTGGAGAAAGAGGAACCCTCATACACTGTTGGTGGGAATGCAAACTGGTACAGCCACTATGGAAAACAGTATGGAGATTTCTCAAAAAGTTAAAAATAGAAATACCCTATGACCCAGCCATCCCATTACTGGGTATCTATCCTAAGAACCTGATATCAGATATCTCAAGAGTCCGTTGCACCCCTATGTTCATCGCAGCATTATTTACAATAGCCAAGATGTGGAACCAGCCTACATGCCCAGAAACTGATGATTGGATAAAGAAGATGTGGTATATATACACAATGGAATACTACTCAGCCATAAAAAAAGACGAAATTGGCCCATTCACAACAACGTGGATGGACCTCGAGGGCATTATGTTAAGCGAAATAAGTCAGTCAGAGAAAGACGAACTCTATATGACTCCACTCATAGGTGGAAATTAGTATAATGATAAGGAGATCTGATCGGTGGTTACCAGGGAAAAGGGGGGGTGGGGGGAGGGTATGGAGGGGGAAGTGGTGTACCCACAACATGACTAACAAAAATGTACAACTGAAATCTCACAAGGTTGTAATCTATCATAACATTAATAAAAAAAAAAAATTAAAAAAAAATTAAAAAAAAATAAAAAAAAAAAACACAGTGAGCTATCACCTCACACCTGTTAGAATGCCTACTATCAAAAAAACAAGAGCTGGGGCCAGCCCAGTGGCATAGTGGTTAAGTTCTCACACTCTGCTTTGGTGGCCCAGGGTTCACAGGTTCAGACCCCTGGGGCAAACCTAGGCCCCGCTCATCAAGCCATGCTGTGGTGGCATCTCATATACAAAATAGAAGAAGACTGGCACAGTTGTTAACTCAGGGATAATCTTCCTCAGCAAAAAGAGGGAGATCGGCAACAGATGTTAGCTCAGGGCCAATCTTCCTTACAAAAAAAAAAAAAAAGACAAGAGCTACCAAATGTTGGTGAGGATGTGGAAAAAAGGGAACCCCTGTGCACTGTTGGTGGGAATGTAAGTTGGTACAGCCACTATGGAAAACAATATGGAGGTTCCTCAAAAAATCAAAAACAGATCTACCATTTGACCCAGCAATTCCACTTCTGAGCATATATCCAAAGGAAATGAAATCACCATCTCAAAGAGACATCTGCACTCCCTTGTTATTCACAATAGCCAAGACATGGAAACACCTGTGTCCACAGATGGATGGAAAGACAAAGAAGATAAGGTGCCTATATACAATGGAATATTATTTGGCCATAGAAAAGAAGGAAATCCTGGATTTGTGACAATGTGGATGTATTGAGGGCATTATGCTAAGTGAAATAAGTCAAAAAGAGAAAGACAGAGTACTGTATGATATCACTTATATACGGAATCTGAAAAAGCCCAACTCATAGAAACAGAGAGTAGAATGGTGGCTGCCAGGGACTGGGACGTAGGGAAAATGGGGAGATGCTGGTCAATGCATACAAGCGTCCAGTTATAAGATGATAAGTTCTGGGCATCTAATGTACAGCGTGGTGATTAAAGTTAACAATGCCATACTACATACTTGAAAGTTGCTAAGAGGGTAGATCTTAAATGTTCTCACCACACACAAAAGAGGTAATTATATGAGATGATGGAGGTGTTAATTAACCTTATCGTGGTCATCAGTTCACAATAGATACACATAGCAAATTATTACATCGTATACCTTAAACTTACACACTGCGACATGTCAATTATGTCTCAGGAAAGCTGGGAAACAAATAAAAGAAATGATGAGCAAAGTAATTTCTAAGCATGTGTATGAACTTAATCAAGCAGTGACTGTAAAATACTGGGAAACAATAACATATACTAGGAGGGGGTGATTTTAAAGCATTCTAAGATCGCCGTATTTTAAAGAAAATGGTAAAGATATTCATTACTTACAGATTTGGTTTGGTCAAATAGTCATTTAAAAAATTTAAAGATAGCCACCAGGAATAGAAACTGATGTTAAACCGAGGATAAAGGGAGGAATTGTTTAAAGTAGAAACGGGGGGCGAAAGTAAAGAAAAATCAGGCAGTTAGAAAGCCCTAAAGGAGACAGTAGAAGTAAATTTCAAATATCAGTATCTCAATCAACATAAAGAATCAAACTCATCAGTTAAAAGACGGAAACTCTCAGATTGGATAATTTCCATTCAAAGGAAGTACAGGGATTACAGAACAAGATAAATGTTATCACAAAGAAAACTTGGACTTCAAAAATGCAAAATATGAGACATTCTGCAGGAAACTAACTTGTTCCTGAAATAAGTCATTAAGTTTCGGAAATAAGTCAATAGCATGAAAGAAAAAAGAAAAGGAGAACTGTTCTATATTGAAAGAGACTTAGACATCACAACCAAATTAACTACATGCCTTGTTTAGATCCTGATTTAAATTGATGACTGTAAGAAAGCAGGAGAAAATTAGAGGAACCAAATTATATATTGGGTATTATATGATACCAAAAGATTATTACTAATTTTGTTGGATGTGATAATGGTATTTTGTTATGAAAGAAAATGCTCATATGATTTAGAAATATATACAGTGAACTGCATAGGGTGAACTGACATCATATCTGGGAAGTACTTTATGCAAAGAACACAAAACAAAAAGAAAACGAACATTTTAAAAGGGGTAGGGGAGGTAAATGTGATAAAATCTTGATAATTGATTAATTTGGTTAATGTCTATATTGTCTATTTCTGAATACGTTTTTAAAAGATTTTGGTCCAACTATATGCTATTTTCAAAAACACCTCTAAAAGGCAATAAACACAAAATTTTTAAATAAAATGATAGAAAATAATAAAACACATAAACACTCACGCAGAGTAAAGCTGGAAAAAAACTATGTTCATATTGGACAACTAGATCTTAAAGCAAAGAACAAACAAAAAAATGGGGGAGCATAAAGAAGGTCATTACCTAATGAAGGGAAAAATTAATCACAGAGGGAGAATCCTAAAGCGGCGGGTACCTAATAACATCACCTCGAAAGTACATAAAATAAAAATTGGCAGAGGTATAAGGATTTGAATGGTGTCCTCCCAAAGATATGTCCTCATCTTGACCCCCAAAACCTGTAAATGCAACCTTTTTTGGAAAAAGGGTCTTTGCAGATGTTAATAAGTTAAGGATCTCAAGATAGAATCATACTAGATTAGCTGGGTGGGCCTTAAATCCAACGACAATTATTCTTATGAGAGATAAAAGAGGAGAAGACACAGACCCAGAGAAGCCCATGTGAAGATGGCGGCAGAGATTGGAGGGATGAAGCCTCAATCCAAGGAAAGTCTGGAGCCACCAGAAGCTGGAAGAGGCAAGAAAGGATTCTGCTCTAGAGCCATTGGAGGGAGCGTAGCCCTTTCACCACCTTGATTTCAGACTCTGGCCTCCAGAACTGTGAGAGAATAAACTTCCACTGTGGGAATTTGTAACAGGAGCCCTAGGAAACTAAAACATCTACCTCTCTCAACAGTTGGCAAATCAAGAAGACAAAAGCAATAAAACATATAAAAGATTTGAACACTATAACTAGTAATTTTTCTCTAACAGGCTTATGTGCTATCCTACTCATTACTTTTAAAATAACTCATTATTTTTAAAAATACACATTCTTTTTAATTGCACATGAACTGTCTATAAAGTTGAGTAATACTATAACAGAAAATAATTTAAGTCAATACTGTAGAGCTGAAATCATTTTTGCCCTCTAAAAGAGCAGATGCATAGCCCAAATGTAAGAAAAATTGGCTTAGAACTTTCTGACCCTTTAATCTGCTAGAGACAGCTTGTCATCTTTGTGCTTAGGAGAGAATATAGTTCACTAATTAGCCACAAATAAACAACTACACCCAGGCTTTTAGTTTTATCTATTTTGGATGACTCTTAGAAGAATTAAAATTTTCAAGGACATATAGATTCCATTGTCATTTCAAAGTAAGTGCTCATGCTGGAGTCATTGTCATCATTACTAGCAGGATAATTACTCTTAAAATAACAGTCCCCGGAAGCAAGAAGGCTCTTTTTTCCCCCTGGTGTTGCTGATCAGCCCCGAGGCGTCATAAGTAAATATACACAAAATTAACATGCTTAAATAAATTTTGCATGAATCAGATCATACATTTTATATGCCTCTCACAAAAGGAAGTAGGTTAACAGGTGCAACACATTAGACATCTAGGCAAGAAAAATGTAGACAATTTTCAGAAAACAGCAATACTTATTTTTCTTAACTAGTATACCAACATAAAACAAAAATCAAAATAGAGCAAAACGATGAGAGAATACTGACAACATGGGCCCTCTCCTTTCTTCTTGAATTGCATCATTCATATCATTACCTCCCCAGGGCAAGGACTAAGTTGTTATTTTTTGGCACAATTCTGTTTAACCATGCAAGGCATGTACACTTCCAGCTTGTAGAAATGTTAGATAATAATTTTATAAAAAGACAAAAACTCTTCACTACTTCTGCAACCCATTGTGTCTCCTGGCCCCCAGTGAGGGCAGAAATCTTTAGAACTGAATCCATTTGGAAGGAGGGACGTTTGCCCAGTGAAGCATAAAGTGTGTCCTAGGATATCTGGGAGAAAGGTCACTGTGCCAGGGTTTCCATTTCATCAACGATACACTGTCACGGCATTTCCTGGAGGGATCATGTAATGTATTTGGACAAAGACCTCTGTGGTTGCCCACTCTTAGTGAAAAGTCAGCTTTGGAAGGAACAGTTAAGGCAGAAAAAGACAATTCCTTAGGGCAGCTTTGCAGATAGAGCCACAAAGCCTCATGACCCATAAAATACTTTAAGTTCTAACCAGCTCTTGCCACAGAGCAGTGTCAGAATCACATCTAACAGCATGAGCTGCATCTGCCAGCAGACGTCAAGTGATGGCTTCCAAATTTCTGTTTAATTCTCACTCTTCCTCGTATTGTGGTTTCTTTTGGAATGAGACGGATTGGTTTTGAATTCTGAACCTAGAGATCTGTGCTAATTTGCATGTCTGCCTTAAAGATGTGGAATGATACCTTCTGAGAAGCCACATCAAAGGTTAGGTAAAAGCACATTTCTTGTGCCAAATTTCAGAGCAATAATGTGGTGCCCTAATTGCCCTTTCTGAAAACAATTATTTTTTTTCTTTTTTAAGAGATTCTCTCAGGCAATAGCTAAACAGCTGATTGTAAACTGATGTATAAATGCTATTCCTTGACTTTCAGGAATAGAGCAGTTGAAATCAAAATCTTGAATTAATTACAGCATGTAAATGTTTCATGGATACACAGAAGCACTTTCCTTTTGAGAGGCAGATATTTATAAGCTGGTGATGTTGATGGGGAAGAGAAATGCCTAGAGCTTCTGCTAGGAGAAACGAGCGCTTCCAGAAGAGGACTGTCCCACCCTTGGGGGACGTTCTGCAGACCTGCAGCTGTAGAGGTTGTCCCTGCCGACCCCTTACTGGACCCTTACAGCTTTCTGCTCCAGTAGATTCTCAATATCATGTCAAAGGCTGTCTTCCCCATTGTTTTCAACTATCCGCACTTTCCTGAGGACGCTACATTCATTTCCCATTGCCCTAGACATCAAGACTTAGTCTGTCCTTCAAGAAATTGGGCCCTAACATTCCACAAAGATTCTACAACCAAAATACCCTACATTTCAAAGCCCTTCCAGGGCCCCCCAGTGGGTTTCCTTCCTTTGTCTCCTCCCTTCCTTTGCTTATTCTCTGCTCCCCACTACCCCTCCCACACATGCCTCCAAAAAAGGAGAAAAAAGAAAGGTGAGCTCTACCTGTCTGTTTAAGCCATACTGACCTTGCACCACGAACTCTCAGCCTAGCCCCGCCCTCTCCAAAGGTAAATAGTTCCCGAATCCTTTCTGTCCTCTTTGCCTCCTTCTTCAACTCCCTAAGAGCTTTTGCAGTTCTGCCACATGCCTCTTTGTCCCCTGTTACACTCCCACCTCACCTCCATGCACTGGATTTCCCTATTCCTTGGCTTTTTAGTGGGGGCCTAGCAGAGTGCCAGGTGGTATACACATTCACGAGATAAACATGGCATATCTCCCAGAGGTAACAATTCTCAGATTGAACAGGGGTGGAATGAGGGGGCAGGAATTAAGTAATTTATCTAAGTAATTTAAAACATTATTTTTGTATTAAAACAAACACGGATGTGTTATGGAGTAGCATGCAAAAATCCACATTAATTTTTAAAATGAAAATGAGACTTGAAAGAAGTTTAGCGTCTGTGGAGGGTGGCTCCTGGCAGCCCCAGGAGATCTCTCCACTCATACATTCTCACTTTCCTCTACCTGAGGGGTGAGCAGAGACACCAGAAAACACCTGTCAAAAAATCGGGCTGCTCTTAACTTATTGTCAATTTCTTCTTCACCAAATTGAGTACCTACTATGTATCAGGCCCTGTGAATATAAATATGATTTAAACACAGTCCCTACCTTCAAGCAGCCCACAATTTAAAGAGACTAACATAAATAACTAGCTATAATAGTTAATAGTAATAACTTTAATAATAAAAATAAAGGTATGTGCAAAATGTTATGGTACCACATATAAGGTAGCAATTACCCATTTCAGACAGAAACAAAGAATAGTTCAGTTTGACAATCTACCTGTATTCCTTAAATTGTGTATATTTTTCTACCATATCTTCTACTATCCACGAAGCCTGCCTTAGGCACTACATTTCCATGTCTAATTAATTTACTTTGCATAGTACCAAATGCATAGAAAACCTAATGTATTCTTTTGATGCTGGGAAATGGTATGGTTAAGCACGTTGTGATGGGTTGAATTGCAGGCCCCTCAAAAAGGATATGTTAACGTCCTAATCCCCAGTGCCTCAGAATGTGACCTTATTTGGAAATAGTGTCTTTCCAGAAGTAAAAAAATTAAGATGAAGTCATTAGAGTGGCCCTAACCCATATAACCTATATAAAGGGGAAGTTTGGGCACAGACACACACAGAGAAGATGAGGCGAGGAGACACAGGTAGAAGATGGCACGTGACTGGAGTGATGCATCTATAAACCAAGGAACACCAAGGACTGTGGGCAACCCCAGAGGCCACAAGAAAGGATTCTCCCCTGAAGCTGTCAGAGAGCGTGGCCCTGCTGACACCTTGATCTCAGACGTCCAGCCTCCAGACCTGTGAGACAACAAATTTCTGTTGTTTAAGCCACGCAGTTTGTGGTACCTGTTACGGAAGCCCTAGGAAACTAATGCACACATGTTCTCCATTTCAGTGTAAGATTATAATCTTTTTTCTAAAAGTCAACCTCAGCTTTGTCTCCCTTAGCAATGTTCTCTGCTTGAAGCTAGCTGCCAAGTCAACTTCTCTACGGCAGTAGTTCTCAAAGTACCGTCATCGCTGGACCTGTAGCATGAGCATCAGTGGGGAACTTGTTAGAAATGCAAACAATCCAAAGACCACCCCAGATCTACTAAAATCAGAAACTATTTGAGCAAGTTTTCCAGATGATTCTGGTTTGAGAACAGAGGCTCGACTGCATGTGTCAGCCAATCTCACTTTGCCCCTGAATCCTACTCTATTCCAACTCTTAAGGATTATTAGATATTAGTTCTCATCTCCTGAAATATCATAACAATAAAAATAAGCCACAGCTTTCATATTATTGTCTCCCAACTAGACCTGCAAAGACGCAGCAGAGTTTCTTTGGAAGGACCTTTAATTCTGTGGTAGAGAAAACTGACAAGTGAAGAAGTGTAGGGATTGTTGAAATTTTGTCCCATGCTTGGCCTGGCCTTCTGTCTCCCAGGTGCCCTGGTATCCAGCGTCCTCATCTACAGCATGTCAACCCAAACTCACCAGACCACTTTGTCCAGGCCTCTCTTCCCGCAACACCCCATGACCCAAAATTTCCACCTCTCTCTTCTTCCAACAAAATGTCCATTCACTCAGAAGTTTGGTCTCAACAAAGTGTCTGGAGGAAACTATTGGAGAATTTATAATCGTAATATTAATGACAATAGCCTTTCCTCTTTAATTAGCCCAGGTTGTATAATTTTATTTTAAATGTGATTTTTCACCCAAACGTACTCTATTTGGACAGGTTTCGAGCACCTCATGGAAATAAAACAAAGATCTGTTTGTTTTCTTGTTTTTCGTTTTGATGGTGGGTTATAGGACTGGGTGTCCAGTGCCCTTTAAGTGACAACAAGCTCACGGAATAAACATTGGGCTCATATGAGGCCAGTCCTGTCTGGCAGCTCCGTCTCATCTCTGGTCACCAGCCTGCCAGCTTGTTGACCTTGAAGAAATGGCACCAGGCCTATCCCTCAACTTTTGCTGCATTCCATATTGGGTGGGTTTTTTTGGATATTTCAATTTCTTAACAGGAAATTTTAGCTGCTGGTTTGAATCTAATTGAAGTATTTTGTATGCAGACCCTGAGACCCTCAGGCTAGGTTGTATTTTTAATAAATCAAACAAATAAATTCCAAGTTTTGTACTAACTGAAATGTCCTCATGCCTTTAATGGTGGCCCCTTAAATGAAAATACTAAGAAATGCAGGAATAATGCCTTCTTAGTGGCAAACAAACCTTATGAAGCGATGGGGGGGAGGCCAACTTTAAAAAGACAATGAAATTCATGGCATAAATTGTCCTGGAAATTGGCCCCCAGTTCTCAACTTGCAGAGATTACTCTGAACCTAAAGCTATGCATAGGGGAAAAGGAAAATTAATGTCTAACGAACATTGTGCCAGGTGCTTTCCTTCTGTTATGGGACAGTTGGATTAAGAGACTTCAACCAATAGATATTGCCCCCTGAAAAGCAACCTTAGTTCTTGGTCAAATTTTTAGGACTGATTTAGGATCAGCCAAGGTTAAACCACGTAGATTTAACCTTGAATCTAGTAGATTCATTCCCAAACTAACTCCTTGCCCTTAAACCTGAATGGAAACCAAACCAACTACCAGAGGAATGGAATGTAGGCCATTGTATCAGTTAGGATATTGTTTTAAATAATCAAGAAAGTTTGTTGGTTCATAATTGTAATGTCGGTGGGAAGATAGATTTCAGGGTCTGCTTGATTAAGTAACTCAAAAATGTCGTTAAGAAAGGATCCAAGTCCTTGCCATCCCTCCACTCTGCCTTCCACAGGACAGGCGACTTCAACCCAAGTCTTTTTCCTGGTGGCAAAGTGGTGGCAGCAATTCCAGGCTTCATGCTGATATGTCACAGTAACCAGAGGAGAGACACAGTCTTTTCCAATACCACTCTCAGAAGAGTGAGGTCACTTTTTTCCCCAGAAGTCCCCAGCAAAACTCTGTTTTTTTCTTCATTCATTCATCTAATACTATTCATTGAGGACCTACCACGTGGCAGGCACTTGGGATTCATCAGAAAATAAAATAAAACTTTCCGCCCACATGTAGCTCAGGTTCTAGCAGAAACTTACATTTTAATGTCTCTTGAGCCTCATTTGAGCCGTCCTATGAGCTCTGAGGTTCTGGCAACCTCCCTGCCTCCCTTTGGTCCCCCAGCCTTACATGTGGGAGCTGCCTTCAGCAGTTGCTGATTTCTGGTTAGCTGAGCGTCCTCTTTTTATTCTTTCAACCTTTGAACATCTGTGTAACCAATCACCTATATTAAACCTCCTCTGTTTGAAACAACAATCTCTTTTCTTGATGGGATGCTGACTGATACAGGATGAAAACCTAAACAAAGATGTAGCTACTACTGGAAAAGTTGTGAAGGCGAGAGTGAATCCTGTGTAGGCATCCAATCACTGTCAATAATCACTGATGATTCACCAACTAGAAGACTTGTGAGTGAAAAGCCATGAGGCAACAATACTAGAGGAATTTCGTGTTTCTATAAAGTTGACACATATCTGGGAAAAACTGGTGAATTGATCTCCAGGCATTTTTCTGCATGGATTGCTTTGAACTGAATGTAAGGAAACCTCCTAGAAGACATTTTCTGAATAGGCACCTAGAAGCAGAGAAGGTACCAGAGGAGGGAAGGAAAAGGGAAGGAATTATAGGAAGACAGCATGGTAATGTTTCCTCTATCCAGCCACATGGTCTAAATCTGCGGCCCATGGAGAGATAGGGTGCAAGTCACCACAGGCGACAAGCAGTGCTACTTGAAGCCCAGGTGACAATTGGCTGGAGCATCCTCGGACTCTGTATAGAACTCAGCAAGCTCTTGTTCATTTTCTTGGGTCTCATTCTAATCAGGCTTACAACCCCATCGTTCCACCAAAACTGCTCTTGTGAAGGTCACAAATGACCTCTGTGTTGCCAAATCGACTGCTCAGATGTCAGTTCTCATCTTCCTTCATTATCAGCGTCACTAATCTTTTGTGTTCTTTTCCAAAAGTTTGTATTTTAGAGACATTCAGCTGCCCTGAATGAATGCCAAATAACTAAAGGAAAACTAATCAGTCTAACAATTTGACTAGTAAGAATGATGACAACAATAATAGCCAACATTATTGAGCATTTACTATGTACCAGTTACTATGCTAAACACATTACGCGGATTTAATCCTCACTGCAGTCCTGTGAGATGAATACTATTATTATCTTCCATTTACAGATGAGGACTCTCAGGTATAGAAGAGATGAGTAATTTGCTAAGGTCACACAACCAGTGTGCAGACTAAGTGATACAGCCAGGCAGTCTCCAGATCTCCATTATTTGACCTCAACAGATCAAATTCTATATCAGAATTTTTAAATTGTTATCCAGATAGGTTTTATATCCATATCAGAAGGCTAGAGAACTGAGCTCAAGGAAGTCAGCTTCTTGGAAAGGTCTCCTTTTTTTGCCTTCACATTACTGGCATAGCTCAGGCCATGGTTGGCCATGGTGTACTTACCTGCAGCTGGAAGGGTCAGAGCAGCAGTCTCAGGAGCCAGGTGGGGCATGCAGCCCAGTGAGCAGGTGGTCTATGAATGGCCATCAACGTTCAAGAAGACTAGAGCAGGACAAAAGAAAACCTCACGAGTAGATGATGCTCTGATTAAAGACCAATGCAGAGATCTTTGGAGGGTCCCAGGGATCTGGATATGAGGTTGGGGTTCAGGGATAGAACTGTTATTCCCGAAAAAGGAACTAGGAAAACAAAACAAGATAGTAGCACTAGAGAAAAAGCGTATTCTGCAGATTATAGGAGAATCAGGAACAGTGAACAAAACACAAAACCATAGGCTCCAGAGGGACAGGAAACTTCTTGGTCTTGCACCATCATACCCACCATACAACTGGGCACACACCCCATATTGTTCATTGAGTTCCAGTCATCTAGTCTCAAGCCAAAGACCTGGCACTAATAGTTTGCTCAAGTTCCTATTCAGTGGACATTGGCATTTTCATGGCAAGAGGTGCTGTTCCAGTTCCCTCATACTGGATCTAAGAGGGCTGGACTACAATTTCTTGACCATCTCCATCCTAGGGATATATGAGTACTAATGAGTACGAGCTCATATAGTACTAATACAAGTACTATACGGGTACTAAAGATCAGGCTGATGCTGGGTCTGCTGTTGGGGGTCTTAGCAACCAAGAGTGGAGGGTAGAAACTAGCTGGGTCAAGCCTTTTTCTTTTATCTTTCTTACCATAAGTACTCCTCATACTTCTACATTTCTATGTCATTGTTCATTCAAGTCATACTGCTGACAGAAGGCTAAACTATCACCTAGTGCTCTCGAAGTTTGATAAAACTGATGGGATAGTCCGATATTTTTTGAATAACCTTAGCAATGGAATCAATTAAAATCAGAAGCAGATTATTTCCAAAAAATCTATTTTTTCCCTTTGTAAATGCCCTTTATTTATTGATTTCAACCTGGCTAAAATGTTACTGAGACTTTTTTGACCCTTGTTGAAATTCTCCATACAAGTGACTAAATGCTAAAACTAAATGGCATCAACACTCAGAACCAAACCAACCAATTGAAAAGGAGCTCGTCCACATGAGTACAGAGTCACCTGTGTTTTCATTAATACATTGATTTTCTAATATCCAAAAATGCAGAATTGTGCAAAACTATGAATTAGTTACAACACAGCTTTCCAAGGCTCTCAAAATATATTTTGTTTTCTGATGACAATGGTGTATTTCCCTTTTTTTGTAGTTTTATCATCCCATGAACCATAAAGTCTCAGTCCCAATTATCAAAATTCAATTCCATGAGGCCCCTGTATCATCAGAAGGTTCATGTCACCCAAAAGATGGCATTTAGAGTCAACACTCCTTGCTCATATTCCATTTTAATCCTTCATTTCAACCCTTCTATCTTACCAAAAAAACCTCTATCCTAAAGCAGGATGAAAGAAGGGAGTAGATCTTTGAGATTGTTGAGTAAAGACCCCTAGAGTCATAAGTTTGAATTGGAAGTAACAGTGTAAATTCAGTATAAACAAAGACTGCAAAATAATTATGAGACAGGGGCCGGCCCCGTGGCCGAGTGGTTAAGTTCACCCGCTCGGCTTCGGTGGCCCAGGGTTTCACTCGTTCGGATCCTGGGCGTGGACATGGCACCGCTCGGCAGGCCACACTGGGGCAGCATCCCACGTGCCACAGCTGGGAGGACCCACAACTAAAATATGCAACTATGTGCTCGGAGGATTTGGGGAGAAAAAGCAGAAAAATTAAAAAAAAAAATTTTTTTTAAATAATGAGACAATTAGAAACATGAACTCTAACCGGATATTTGATGATATTAAGGAATTAATGCTAAACTTCTTAGGTATAATAATGATATTATCATAGTGTTTTTAAAAACAATCTTTATCTTAGAAAATGATACAAAAATATTTTTCAATAAAATGATATGATGTCTGAGATTTTCTTAAAAATACTGCAAGGGTAGAAGAAGCAGGTGCTGAATTCGGATGATGGTATATGGGATGTTAATGGTGCTAATCGGTCTGACTTCCACTCATGAGGAGAAGAATCAGATTGAGGATGAATAAAGGACAAATTAGACAGCAATTCATAAGAAAGTCAATTAGATATGTCATTTGGGGGTGGAGCTAGCAGTAAAACCTTAGTGTTTTTTTTTTTTTTTGAGGAAGGCTGGCCCTGAGCTAACACCCGTGCCCATCTTCCTCTATTTTATATGTGGGATGCCTGCCACAGCATGGCTTGATAAGCGGTGCATATGTCCTCACCCAGGATGCGAACCAGTGAACCCTGGACCGCTGGAGCAGAGCACACAAACTCAATAACTACACCACTGGGCCGGCCTCTAGATTATTTTTTATTTCCTAAGGAGGTTACTGTTTATTACTTCATTACTTCATAAAGACTTTATTGTGTCTTCAATACTGAAAACATCCTTGACCACCATGTAGCTTAAGATCACCCCAATCTGTGCATCTTGGAAAATGTTAATTCTGCAATCTCTAGTGTGCAAAAGGCTGAGAAACATTACTATGTCTCTCAGTGCATTTCCAGAACTTTCCCCTTAATACGCTTGAGGTACCAACAGCTAAACATTCATTACGAAAAGTAAACGCCAGGGCCAGCTCAGTGACGTAATGGTTAAGTTTGTGCACTCCAGTTCAGTGGCCAGGGGTTCGTGGGTTCAGATCCTGGGTAGAGACCTACACACCACTCATCAAGCCATGCTGTGACAGTGTCCCATATACAAAGTAGAGGAAGACTGGCACAGATGTTAGCTCAGGGCCAATCTTCCTCACAAGAAAATAAAATGAAATTTTTTTAAAAAGAAAAGTAAAGTAAATATCAGGGGCAAGTTTCTGAAGACTAACTTCAGTCACTCTGGATGGAAATGATAACAATGATAGAAATTATTCCAGTTTATATATATAAGGAAACTAATGTTAAGATTAAGTAATTTTTCAAAAAAATTTTCAAAAAATCCAGTAACTAGTAAGAAACAGAACCAGGATTCGAAACTGGGTCTGAGGGTATTCCAGACCTGCTGCCAATTGCTGAATGTCACCTGGAAGAACACACATTCCTGTTTCCTCTTTAAATTCACAACCACAAATCCTCAATGCGTACTCAACTCTTCTGGAAAATCCTGCTACACTCCCCTATTTAGTTCACTCTTCCACTTTCCAAAAAGATGATTTCATTCCTTTTTGGTTCTGCTCAAATGTCCAGTAACTCCTTCCCATGCCCTCTCTCATAATCGTTGACTTTGCCCTATGCAACTTTAGAAAAATAAAAGCCATCAGAAGGGAATTCCATTGTCTTCCACAGACAACTCTATCAGCTGGCCCCATCTCTGCCAGTGCTCCCTGCCCTCTCTCCTGTTACTAAGGCAGACTCCTACTGCGCGAGGTGTCTGGTGAACAAACTCTCCTTCACCCCTTCTCCCTTCTGGAGGAGTTTGTCCTTATTAGCCATTTCTCCTCTACATCTCAAAGACACAGAAACATGCCCTATTATCTACCATCTATAATACATAAAATAACAACACTGCCCTGTACCACACATCCTCCTCCAGCTACCGCCCCATTTCTCCGCTCTCCTTCATAGCAAAATGCCTTGAAAGAGCTCCCTCCAAAACATCCTCCTCTTTCTCCTCTCCTTTTCTCTCCTCCACCCATGACAATGAAGCTTCCACTCCCACCAGAGAAATTGCTATCATCAGAGCCTCTAATGACCCCCATTTTCCCAAAGTTAAGGAGCAATTCTCTTAACCAACATACCCAAACTCTCAATATCTCTCAACACGGTTGGTCATGCCCTCCTTCTTGAAACAGTCTTCTCTTAGCCTTCATGATACCAAACCTCTTGTACCAAGGCAGGGATGAGGTGAGTAATTAAAGGAGCAGAAAGAAAACCAGTGTGGCTGGAGTGTAGCGAGTGATGGAAGAGGAAGATGACATGGGGTTGGAATACCAAGGGGACAGAGCATCAGATAGGACCTTTTAGGTGAGGGGAAGAAGTCTGGGAGATTTTTAGGGGATTTTAAGTGGGTGACCAATGTGCTCTTTTTCCTTTCTTTTTTTTTTTTTTTTTTTGCTTAAGAATATGCACTCTGAGCTAACATCTGTGCCAATCTTCCTCTGTTTTGTATATGGGTCACCACCACAGCATGGCGAGTGATGTAGTCGGCACCAAACCTGGGCTGCTGAAGTATAGCATGCTAAACTTAACCACTAGGCCATGGGACCAGCCCTTGATCAATGAGCTCTTAACTAATGTTTTTACAGGTCACTTTGGCTGACTGTGGAAAGCAGACAGTTCAGGCATGAGACTAGGAGCACAGACAGCAATTAGAAGGCTCATAGTAAATTCTAAGTAAGTGTTTGTTAGCTTGAATAAACTGGGAAGAAAGGAGGGCACCAGTAAGCAGAAACGTCTGGAGGACAGAAATAGAACCAAAGAGTGAAACTCCAGAGGACAGATAAAGAGCTCTTGGAATTAGTGAGGGGACAACTTCACCTATGGGATCTGGCCCAGTTCCCAGTAAACCCAAGAACTGTCAAACGAGGTTTCCTGTCTGGATGCGCCCATGGAGCACATTTGCTCCTCCAGATGGTGAACGCACAGCCTTCATCAGCCGCTGTGATGACTATCAGGCGATGCTCTGCAGCGGGGAGGATTTGACTCATTATCTTCCACTGTGGCTGTCACATCACGTTACTCTTCAGGTCCTGACAGAACACTCTAGAGGCCCGGTGCATTAGGACTTGACACCAGTTACCCAGTGCTGTGTCTCATTAGAGGGAGCAGGAAAGGAACAAGCGAGGGACAACCTGCTTTGTACTATCCCAACTCTCTCCACGACTTCATTAGTCTGTTGATCTTTTTGTAGTTGTCATTAGGGGCTCAGAGTTTTATGTCCTGGTCAATTTCCAAATGACAGCTTTTAGTGTCAAAGTGATCAAGGAGAGCTGCTTTCCCCTCCCCAGAGTGACAGCAGCAAACAATCACAGGAAATTGATCATGTTGGATAAACTCACCTGATCCTAAAAATGATACTGACTTCATGCTCCAGGGCAGGGCAAAAACAACTAAAAAATAATTGCCAGTACACCCCAGAGGGAAATTCTTTCCCTTCCCCAAATTTGACAATCAATCTAACCCAGTACACGTGACTAAAAATCACTGCTGTAGAGAACATAATTCCATTTACACACCAAAACACCAAGGCAATTTGGTTTGAATTCAGGGTCATTCTGTCTGGATTTTTATTTTTCCTTATGAACAACTATATCCACAAGAGCTGCAAGGGCTTACAATATGAAAACGACAACCAGATCCAGAACAAATAAGCACGTCCCTATCAATCCTGGTTAGATTAGCTAGTCTCTAGCCATGTTTTGATTATTTCTTCTCAATTTTTACTATATTAAAAAAATATGTGGGCGCTGGCCCAGTGGCGCAGCGGTTAAGTTCCCACGTTCTTGGCAGCCTGGGGTTCTCTGGTTCGGATGCCAGGTGCGGACATGGCACCGCTTGGCAAAAGCCAGGCTGTGGTAGGCATCCCAAGTACAAAATTGAGGAAGATGGGCATGGATGTTAGCTCAGGGTCAGTCTTCTTCAGCAAAAAGAGGAAGATTGGAAGTAGTTAGCTCAGGGCTGATCTTCCTCAGAAATAAATAAATAAATATGTGGCACATTGCAATGTTCTTTTCTACCTAGTCTCGGAGTTAAATGTGCTGGCTATCTTCAGAAAACACACCACATTTTGTATTATATTTGTCTTCCACATATGGAAAGTCTCTAGAAGGGTTTATTCATCTCTGTAGAAGTCAGGAGTCCAACCTGACCAATATGATTCCAAGAGGGGCTTTCTAAAACCAGGAAAAATAGTTTGCATTCCTTTACATTTAATTTTCAAATGCAACCTGGGCTTTTAATCTTTGCAACCTTTGAATTCTTAGGGAAGTGCTGGGGAAGGCACTTTGGGTAAAGCTGCTCTCTGAATTAGTGAAAGAGCCTGCAGGGTTAGGTTGTGGCTCTATAGCGTGTGCTGTCCTTTGAAGATCTTGAACTAATTAGGTCCTGTCTGCTCACCACTTACAGTACCTGACCTTCCACGGGCAAAATGACCTGGTGCTCATTTGCATGTTATTTTGAATATGTTCCATTTGTAGTTTTCTCTCTGAGGGCTCTGCTCTGTCCCCAAGCCCTTCAAAGACTAGAGGTTTTCAGTTACCATCCTTTCCCCACAGAGCCGCTCGCCATGGCCGTTTGCCTCTACACAGCCTACCTGGGTATTTCCAACTAGGACAATGGCCCTGGTTTGTGTGCAACAAACCAAGCCATTTGGAAAAGAAAGCCAGGTTCAGAGGCCTAGAAGACTAACCGGAATCATATTCCAGAACTGTGTTTCCTAGACTCTAGGTTGTTTTAATAGTTAGAAGGAGATTCAGTAGCCAATAAAGATGTAAGAAACTCTAATTGATAAAGGACAAGGGAGACATTGGAAGACAAATGACAAGCTTGCCCAACATCATCAAAGGACAGTATCTGCTTATAAGCAGTTGTGTCACCAGTATTTCCCATCCACAAAGTATAGTCTACTTATTTATCCACTTATCTATCTATTTATTTACAAGACGGGTATCTCTTTTTTTCTTCACACCTTTTCCTGGATGTATAACAAAGGCCACAAAACTTAGGAAATAAAAACTACAATTGGAAGTTGTGTGATGTGCATGGTTTCTTGATTTGTCCTAGAGGGCTTCACGGTCAAGTATTTTTGACAAATCTAAGGTTAAATCTACCTAAGGATAGGGTGATCTAAGATCTCAGGATGAATGAAGCTATGCCAACTAGTTAGGCAGTGTGGGTTCAGGTTGAATCCCAGGCCCACTATTGATTTATCACTGTATTTCTTTGGGCAGACTTCCTAATCCCCCTGCATCTTAGTTTTATTAACTTTCAATGGGCCCATAATAACACTCGTAGGGTTATTGTGAGGATCTAATGAATAATATATGTAAAACAGTTAGCACAGTTCCTGGTACATTTTAGGCGATCAATGCTACCAGTTCTTTTCCTTTTTGCCTCCAGTTAGATTTCTAGAGCTATACATCAATCCAGGTTTATAAAGTTCTTAGAAGTCCACACTTATATTTTAACATGATCTGTAATAAACTTGAGCATAACTACGAGGTGTTTCAGTTTTCTTCGAGATCCCAGCTTACATCTTCCCCTTGTCTATTTGAAGACTAAAGCCGAAACATCCATGCCACATGTGGCTACTGAACACTTGAAAAGTGGCTTGTACAATCTGAGCTGTGCTGTAGGTATAAAATACTTAACAGATTTCAAACACATGGTACTAAAAAAGAAAGTAAAATATCTCATTAATAATTTTATACTGATTACACTTGTAAATGATAATATTTTTATATGTTGAGCTAAATAAAATGTATCATTAAAAATAGCTTGACCTGCTTCTTTTTCCCTTTTTAATGTGGCCACAGAAAAATTTTAAATTACGTATGTGGTTCATGTTCTATTTCTATTGGACACTGTTGGTCTAGAGGATAAAGACCCAGAGATAACCTAAAGGCTCACAAAAGGTATGGTGTTAGCCAAGTTCACCAACACTCTTTGGGACAAACTCAAAGCATTCAGGGTCCATGCACTTATTTACCTCAGTCCCCTATTGCGCCCACACATCACAAAAAGTACTTCACATCTGGCACCGCTGACACCTCCCCCTCCAGTCCTGCTTTTTCTGCTGGTGACAAGTATGCAACCACTATGGAGAAAGGTCTAACACAGTGTTGTCTCTCAGTCCAGATGAGCCACTTTGCAAGCGCTCAACAGCCGCCAGTCGTTAATGGGTACGGTATGGGACAGCTCAGCTGCAAAGTATAAAGCCACTAGGTTTTCTTGAGTATAAAAACTGAGACGAATTGTCAAAATAACCAAAATACAGCCTCCCCAAAAGAACTAATCTCAAGCCATTTCCCTAATCCTTATCAAGCTCTACATTTTTATAGGTTACAATAATAACCTTTGTATAACAATAGCTTCTATTTCATAGTTTTGGATTGGCCTGGCAATGAGAAGTGTCTGTCCCATCATAGGCTTACAGAACAGAAAGATATACAGTCTAAAAGGAGGCAACTTAATCTCCCATTTGCTACTAGTTAGGAGATGTTGCATTTTGACACTTGAAGAATTCAGAGCACACATCTTGACTGATTGCAGGCTGGATAGGAGACGTAACAACATGGAAAAGATTAGCCACGTGAGGAGTCTTGAATCAAAGGGTCTTTTCAGGATTTAGTGGATATTCCTTCCTTCCACTAAATGACAAAAGACTTTTAAAAATCATAAAACACTAATCAGTGTGCTTCTCAGTTTTCTAGGGCCCCATTAGTAGAGCGGTTCTGTGTTTGAAATGGCATGTAGTCTACAACCACTGCAGTTTATTTTCTACTGAAGATTGATATGTAATTTTCAAAGTGACATCTTCAAAATGCTGGGGAAATAAAAGTTAACATTTTCTACAGAATTCTGGTAACAAAGGCTTGCAAAGGAATTGATTGTTTATTACCTTGGGATAAATGCACTTTGAGACTTTTCCCCCAAAGAGAGAAAGTTCAAGTAGAGGTAGTGGCCATGAAGAACAAGGATGCTATTGTGAGCGACTGTTGTGTTATGCTCTGAGAACTAACTTTATTGCTCCCCCTTCTTTAATTTGACCAATATCTTAAATTGATTTATCCACTTTACGAAATAGATTCACTTTAGAAAGGCAAATCTGTATTTTTTTAAAGAGCAAATGTCACTTATTTGAGTCATTGGACCACACAGGAAGCACAGTGGTGAGAACAGTGGGATTAGGGGGCTGTCTTCTTCTCCTCCACCTCTCAACTCTACCCAAGCAACCATGGACTAGTCACTTAGCCCCTCTGGGTCTCTGTTTCCCATTAGCAAATTGAAAGTAATGACTCTAGCTCTTCTCTACTGCACAAAGACGTTTGGATGGCTAGCAGAACTAAGGGTTGGCTCATTCCTCTGCCTTAACCACACTGGGAACATAGACTGACTACTCACCCCAACCTCCAACCACCCCATCCAGCTCAAGGAGAGAGGCAGAGAAGTAGAAGAGAGGTCTATAAAGCAGAACTCAACGAGAAAAAGTAGTGCACTGAAATCAACTAATCCTAATGGTTTGAAGAAAACTCAAAATTCCTAGCTAATTTAATCTAACTTCATAAGTCACTAAATGCTCAGTGCCTTTTCTGTCTCCAGCACCATAGTAGCCTCTGGAGGCAACGCAAGAGACCCTCCAGACATGATCACCACAAACTGTTTATTATCTTGCCATGGAGAAGACATTCATTCATGCATCCAGCAGACCAGGTATGGACAACTTTTGAAAAATAAAGTAACAAATTGTCTATTCCCGTTCTGCTGAAGTATTAAGGATGGAAGGAGAAGGAGAGAGTAACGACTACGCCTAATCTCATATGTGGTGGTCAGAAGTGGAGAAAGTGTAGTGAGGTTCTGCATAAGCCAACTTTTTTGTTCTTCTTCTGTTTCTCCCCAAAGCCGCCCAGTACACAGTTGTATATTCTAGTTCTTGGCCCTTCTGGATCTGCTATGTGGGACGTCACCTCAGCATGGCTTGATGAGCAGTGCTAGGTCTGCGCCCAGGATCTGAATCAGCCAAACCCTGGGCTGCCAAAGCAGAGCACACAAACTTAATCCCTCAGCCATGGGGCCAACCCCTATGCCAACTCTTGAAATTCACTGTGTGGTGATAGAGAAGCAGGGTATTTTCGTGTATTCAGACACTGAATAGGAAGAATATATTATTTCCAACTATGAAACATACATAATTAAACTTATGGATTTTTTATATAAAATATCAGATTGTAACAAAATGTTTGTAGCTTGCTGCTTCAATTTATCCTGCTCGAGAGGACATGTTCACCACCTTTTGCCCTTAGAGGTTCTTTGGTGTGAGTTTTTGAGAACTTAACTTCCTGAATTTTTCTGATACCACCAGTGGTACTTGTCACTCAAGTATTTCAACAGACAGATCCTCAGAGATGATCCTCATGGAGGCACAGGGAGAACAGGCTAATCTTCATTGTTCTAAGAAACAAATGCAAAAAAAAATCAGGCTGTGCTATGGGATGTTTATGGAGATAAATAGCACACATCCATGAAGAACTCAGAGTGCAACAAACATATCCAGCCCATCTTTTTCATTTTCAATCTACTTATCAATAGAACTGAGTTCAAAAAAGTCCTGGAGTTCTGTCAGGCAAATGGGTTACACTGGAGATTCTGTTTAGAAGCAAAGATGGACGATAAAGGACTTGCCTTTCTTTCCTCTGAACTTGTTATTTTCCAACTTTAAAATGCTTTTGAGGAGCCGGCCCCAATGGCACAGTGGTTAAGTGAGCACGTTCTGCTTCAGCGGCCTGGGGTTCACCAGTTCGGATCCCAGGAGCAGACAAGGCACTGCTTGGCACACCATGCTGTGGTAGGCATCCCACATATAAAGTAGAGGAAGATGGGCATGGATGTTAGCTCAGGGCCAGTCTTCCTCAGCAAAAAGAGGTGGATTGGCAGCAGTTAGCTCAGGGCTAATCTTCCTCAAAAAATAAATAAAATAAAATGCTTTTGATAAGAGGAAATAACACACAAGACAGGACTTCTGCTTATAGAGAATAACAGAAACTGAATTTATCCTCCTGCCTTAAACAACAACAAAATACTAGAACAAAACCTATGACTAGTATTCAGACATTAAACAATAGGCAGTAGGGACTGTGATCCCTGAGAGAATGGTGACTGACTACAGTTGATGAAGGCACGTTTCAGGGTGCAGGGCAGGGAGGCAGAATCTAAACAGAGACCAGCAGTCCTTCTAAGTTGAGAAGGCAGAGATCAGAGTTCAGAGAAGCCAAGGCAGCTGACACTTGTGGGACAGAGAGCCAGGGATTAGGGAACTGCATAGTGAGAGAGCTCTGGGTATCTGTAGAAGGGTGCTCTCAAGTCTTTGGCTGAGTAGTGAATACTGATCAGCAGTAAATACTGATCACATGCAAGAGAAGAAATTATCTGAGTTGAAAAAAGAATCACTAGAAATTAATACATACAACAATTTCCAAAGCTCACACGAGGCTGGGAACAGTCTGTGTCCTCAACCCCAGCAAAGTGGAAAGACACTGTAATATGGTGCATCAGGCAGAATCCACAAAAACGTATTACCCTAGCAAGGGATTAAATGAGACCTAGACTAAAAGCTGCCCTGGACGTGCCATAACAAAGCTTATAAGCAAATCAAAAAGACAAACTGATTCCAAGTCACTTAACTGTGCAGCAGAACAAAATCCAACAATAGTTTTTAAAATGCAACAAAATCCAGCAAGCAACAATTAAAATTCATGATGTATAGGATTAAATAAAAAATTACAGGGCACGAGAAGAAGCAATGAAATATGTCCAATACAAACAGAAAAATCAATGAATAGAAACAAACCAAGAAGTAACAGAGATGGGACTAGAAGATAAGGACGTTAAAACCAATAAAGAATAATAATAAAATTAAAAACTACAGCTAATAAGCAAAAAGTAAAGATAAAATGGAATCAGAAAAAATTAATGTAAAAGTAGGAAGGAAAGAAGATAAAAGGCACAAAGAACAGATGAGACAAATAGAAAACAAATAGCAAAATGGAAGTTTTAAACTCAAATAGATAATTACATTAAATATAAATGGTCCAAGCCCTTAAATTAAAATACAGAGTTTCTCAAATTGGCTAAAAAAGCAAAATCCTACTACATGCTGTCTGCAGAAAACATACTTTAAATATAAACTCATGGATAAGTTAAAAACAAATGGATGAAAAATTATACACATAAAAAGGACTAATCAAAAAAAGGTTAGAATAGCTATATTAGACAAGTTAGATTTTAGAACACAGAATCTGGGATAAAGAAAGAGATTTTATGATAGAGAAGTCAACTCATCAAGAGGATTATATAACAATCCTAAATGTATGTACCTAATAACAGAGTTTCAAAATATACGAAGCAAAATTGACAAAATTTAAAAGAAAAATAGACGATTACAGTTGGAGAGTTCAAAATCTCTCAGTAATTGATAGAACAAATAGAAAATCAGTACAGATAAAGGACACTGAAAGAACCTTATGAATTTGACCTACTTGACATTTATAGAACACTCCACTCAACAGTGCCTAGAACAGTCACCAAGATAGACCATAATGTGAGCTGTAAAACAAGTCTGTGTATATATATATATATATATGTGTGTATATGTGTATGTGTGTGTGTATAAATTAATGAAATTTAAAACAGAAGAACTATGAAAACAAAAGTTGGTTTTTGAAAAGATGAACAAAATCGATAAACTTCTGGCCTGACTGATGAAAAACAAAGGAGAAATGACATAAATCACCAACATCAGGAATGAAAAATAGGATGTCACTACAGATCCCACAGCTGTTAAAAGATAAGGGAATATTTCAAATTTTGAATTTGATGCCAATAAGTTTGACAATATAGATGTATTGAAAAATGTATTTGAAAGACACAAACAACCAAAGCTTATTCAAGAAGTAGATAACCTGAATAGCCTCATATACAATAAAGAAATTTAATTCATAGTCTAAAACCTCCACATGAAGAAAACTTAACATAAGGAATTCACTGATGAATCCTTCCAAACACATAAGAAATAAAAGATATAAATTCTATGCTAATTTTTTTCATAAAAATAAGAGGAGTGAACACTTCCTATCTCATTTTATAAGACCAACAATACTTTGATACCAAAACCCCGCAAGATATTACAAAGAAAAATAATTACAGACTAATTTCCTTCATAAACACAAACAATAAAATCTTTGAGAAAGCTTAGAAAATCAAGTCCAGCAATACAAAAAAAGGATAATACCTGCTGACCAAGTGAAACTCATCGCAAGAACACGTTTGGTTTAATATTCAAGACCTATTGGTGTAATTCACCATCTTAACAAACTGAAAAAGAGAAACCACAAGTTCGTCTCAATAGATTCAGAAAGAGTATTTGACATAATTCAACATCTACTCAGAATAAAACTCTCAGCAAACTAGAAATAGAGAGAAACTTCCTCCACTGGATAAAGAACAGCTGAAAAACCCTGCAGCAAACATTATACTTAATGGCAAAAGACTAAAAGTCTCACCCCAAAATCAGGAACAAGGTGGACTTCTTTCTCTCAAAGACTGGGAGAAAATATTTGCAAACATATACCAAATAAAGAACGTGTATCTTTAAAACTCAATAATAAGAAGAAAAACAAACCAATTAAAAAACAGGACAAAAAATTAGGTTAGACGCTTCACTAAAAAAAGATATAAATGAAGATACGAATACAAATGGCAAATAAACACAACAAAAGATGCCTAACATCATTAGTCTCTAGGGAAATGCACTTTAAACTCACAATGAGATCTCATTAAATGCCCATAGAACCCTTAAAATTTTAAAAACTACACTGACTAGGATGCTGACAAGGATGTGGAGAAACTAGAATCCTCATTCACTGCTAGTGGGAATGCAAAATGGTAGAGCTCCATTGGAAACAGTTTGCCAGTTTCCTATAAAATTAAAAATACACGTACCATATGACTCAGCAATCTCTCTCAGTATTTATCAAAAAGAAATGAAAATATACATTTACACAAAGTCTTGTACTCAGATGTTCATATCAGTTTTATTTATAATAACCAAAAACCAGAAACAATACAAATGTTCATCAATTGTTGAAAGGATAAACAAATTGCAGTCTATTTATTTAATGGACTATTACTCAGTAATAAAAAGGAAAAAACTAATGATACATGAAATAATAATGGATGAGTCTCAAAAATTTATGATAAACAAGAGAAATCAGTCACAAAAGACTGCATAGTGTGAGATTCCGTTTATATGAAACTCTAGAAAAGACAAAACCATAGTGACGGAAAGCAGATCAGTGATTGTCATGTACAAGAGCTAGGAGGAGGAGAATGCCGACAAAGAGGCACAAGGCAAGTTTCAGGGTGATTACATATGCTGCAATAGACATTTGCATTGAAGTTTTTGTGTGAACACATGTTTTCATTTCTCTCAGGCATATCCCTAGGAGTGGAATTGTTGGATTGTGTGATAACTCCAAGTTTAACTCTTTGAGGAACTATATCTATATCATGATTGCAGTGGCGGTTACACACTGTATACATACGTCAGAACTTAGCAAATGATACACCTAAACTCGGTCAATTTTATTGCATGTAAATTATGCCAGAATAAAGTTAATTTTTAAGGAAAAAACAAAAAAATAGAGATCAAACAAAAATAATCACGATTATTCCTGAATTATACAGCTTACTGATGCACAGTGCTCAAATTAACAAGATGTTGCCAGAATCTCTACTTGCTTTGCGCTGTGTGGCCCAGCCAAGTGCAAAGTCTCTTGTGCCTATTACAGAGTTGTGACAGGAACATGGGCGTTAGAGAGAAAAGGCCTGGATCATCCTCCTGGAGCCATCGCCTCCACCAGATGAGTATGCTAGCTTCACTGCCTCCAAGTCCCCCTGCTTCAAGGACCCGCCACCTCCACTTGGCGCCCCTCCAGCCCCTTGCAAGAGCACTCTCTGTGAGCACTGCAGCTTGGGGCTTCCTTCTTCAATCTGAATCGGTCTGCTTTCCATCCTTCCAGGATTCCTCATAGTTTATGGTCCACTGAGAAGATTCCTTCTCTTGTCTTTAAATGTGTGTGTGTGTGTGTGTGCGTGTTTTCTGTCATTTCTAAGGCCTGGGACAGAACGTTGTGTGCTCAGTTTACCTTATCATATCTCTCTGAGGTCTGTTTTCTGATCCAAAAATTATAGTATAGTCTCTTCTCAATTTTGTTGGAAGAATCAAATAACATAACGATGTAAAAGAATTATGTAAATAGAAAGCAAATAAAAGACTTATAATTCAAGTCAATGTGTTCTCTAGAGTGAGTTAAAGCCAAACATGAGATTTCTCATTAAGAATTTAATTCTTTTCACTAATAAATTTTTCCTGTCCACATATGTCCACTTGAGGTCTCCCACTCTCCCCAGGAAAATCCTAAAGTGTATTTACCCGGAAAGATAAATGAAATTAGTGTTGGATTTTTAGAATGATAAATAGATGAGAGATGACTAGACAGATGATTGATAGATAGATGAGAGAGAGAGAAAGATAGAAATAAAGGGAAAATTTCCTTATTTTCAAATGTTTTAAACATACTTGTATGTGTCTTTATTTAAAAGTGATGAAACTGGGGTGGAATTCCAAGATGGCGCCGTGAGTAGTCCTCTTTGTCTCTCGCCCTTCGAGTCTACAATTATTTGGACACTTATCGCTTGACAAAGGATATCCAGACAGCATCTCAGGACGTCTGAGACACCCACGCGACTATACATCGGAAGGCGGACGGACTTTCCTCCGGGAGGATGTGGAAATAGGTGAAAACTCTCCGACCCCGACGGGCAGCCTAGTACCCGCAAGCGGCTTTCTTCCAACGGACGCCCCCAGAGGATCCACACACATCTAGGGCAGGAGCGAGAACACAACAGAGGAGCAACGGTGGAAACAGGTGACCAGAACCCTACTTAAACCCCCCGCAATTACTCCTAAACGCAGAGGGAAACTTTGGAGTTGCACACCTGAGCCCGCGGGGAGAGTCTCTCCCCGCCATTGGCGGGGAGACCCGGCCTGGTGCTCGGGGCGCCCGGAGGGTCCCAGAGAGACGCCCGCCCCGGGGGACTAGGGATTGCCGGAGATCTCGGAGAGGACCGGGGCGGGGGAACTTTCAAAGGCGGGTCCGGCGACCCGGAGGGGAAGCGCCGGAGCTCCGCCAGGCAGCAGACAAAACTCTCTGTCTGCCGGTAGCAGAGGGGCCAGGCTGAGCATTCAGAGCTCCCGGCAGAGGCCCGGAGAGAAGCCCAGAGGGCGGGGCGACCCCCAGCTGCCGTTGCCCACCCGGTGAGGCTAGGGATTGCCGGAGATCTCGGAGAGGACTGGGGCTGGAGAGAGTTCCAGAGACCCAGCTTAGTAGCCTAGGGGGAAACCCTACAGGCTCACAGAAGCCTTAGGGAAAGCCTCTGCACAGCATCAGTAGAAGGCACCCAGCCGCCAGCCACAAGGCTGGAAGACCCCAGGGCAAAAGCAGCATAGCTAGGTGTACTAACCACAGACTGTAGAAGATGCCAATAGCTCTCCTGCGACCCATAGAGGACAAGTGAGATTTGGTGGGTGCCGACAGCAACCGAGCGACAAATAAAAGTGATCCCACCCCTGGCCGCTGGAAAAGCCCATAACACCGTTGCAGACCCCAAGGAGAGAGCGCATCTAGGTGGGCAACAACAGTAGGCACCTGCAGCCTGAAGCCCCCTGTGACGGCCCCCACGGCAGAGGAGGGAATCCAAAGGGCCACTGTGGCTACGAAGAGGGGCCCAGGCCCAGTTAGCAACTACGGACAGGGTTCCTGGTTGGTGAAGTATAAACAGCTGCTCCCCCCACCGCAGCAGCTGAAACAAGTGAAAGGAGCAACTAAACTCTATCTCCATGCGGAGGCACAAATCAACATCATCAAGCAATATGAAAAAATACATTAAATCTCCAGAACAGAAAGAAAGTAACAAATACACAGAAATCAATCCCAAAGAAAATGAGATATATAACCTAAATGATGATGACTTCAAAACAGCCATCATTAAAATACTCACTGAGTTAAGAGAGAATTCTGACCGACAACTCAACGAGTTCAGGAGCTATGTCACAAAAGAGTTTGATACGATAAAGAAGAACCAAACAGAAATACTGGAAATGAAGAACACAATAGAGGAGATTAAGAAAAATCTAGATGCTCTGAACAGTAGGGCCGATAATATGGAGGAAAGAATTAGCAATTTGGAAGATGGCAATATAGAATTGTTGCAGGCAGAGGAGGAGAGAGAAGCAAGACTTAAAAGAAATGAAGAAACTCTCCGAGAATTATCAGACACAATTAGGAGATGCAACGTAAGGATTATAGGTATACCAGAGGGAGAAGAGAAGGAGAAAGGGGCAGAAAACCTATTCAAAGAAATAATGGCTGAGAACTTCCCAAATCTGGTGAGGGAGATGGATCTTCAGGTGACAGAAGCCAATAGATCTCCAAACTTTATCAATGCAAGAAGACCAACTCCACGGCATATAGTAGTGAAGCTAGCAAAAGTCAACGACAAGGAGAAAATATTAAGGACAGCCAGGCAAAAGAAACTAACCTACAAAGGAACCCCCATCAGGCTATCAGCAGATTTCTCAGCAGAAACTTTACAGGCTAGAAGAGAGTGGAATGATATATTCAAAAATCTGAAGGACAAAAACCTACAGCCGAGAATTCTCTACCCAGCGAAAATATCCTTCAAATACGATGGAGAAATAAAAACTTTCCCAGATAAACAAAAATTAAGGGAGTTCATTGCCACAAAACCTCCTCTTCAGGAAATCCTCAGGAAAACCCTCATTCCTGAAAAATCCAAAAAAGGAAAGGGGCTACAAAACCAAGAGCAGAGGAGATAAGTAGAAGGACAACAACAGAGAGTAGCAGCTCTACATCAGAACAGATTAAACCATGGGACGAGAAACAAAGGAAACTGAAGAAAACCGGAAAACAAGACACAAAATGGTAGTGGTAGGACCCCACGTCTCAATAATCACTCTAAATGTAAACGGATTGAACTCCCCAATCAAAAGACACAGAGTGGCAGGATGGATCAAAGAACAAGATCCAACAATATGCTGCCTCCAGGAAACACACCTCAGCCCCAAAGACAAACACAGACTCAGAGTGAAGGGATGGAGAACAATACTCCAAGCTAATAATGAACAAAAGAAAGCAGGTGTCGCTATACTAATATCAGACAAGGTAGATTTCAAAGCAAAACAGATAAAGAAAGACAAAGAGGGACAGTATATAATGATAAAAGGGACTCTCCACCAAGAAGACATAACACTTATAAATATATACGCACCCAACACAGGAGCACCAAAATTTGTAAAGCAACTCTTAATAGAACTAAAAGAAGACATCAACAACAATACAATAATAGTAGGGGACCTCAACACACCATTAACACCAATGGACAGAACATCCAGACAGAAAATCAACAAGGAAATAATAGAATTAAATGAAAAATTAGACCAGATGGACTTAATAGATATATATAGAACACTTCATCCAAAAACAGCAGGTTACACATTCTTCTCAAGTGCACATGGAACATTCTCAAGGATTGACCATATTTTGGGAACCAAAGCAAACATCAATAAATACAAGAGAGTTGAAATAATATCAAGCATCTTTTCTGATCATAACGCTATTAAACTAGAAATCAACTACAAGAAAAAAGCAGAGAAAGGTGCAAAAATGTGGAGACTAAACAACACGCTTCTCAACAAACAATGGATCATTGAAGAAATTAAAGAAGAAATCAAATATTATCTGGAGACAAATGAAAATGAGAACACGACATACCAAATCATTTGGGATGCAGCAAAAGCAGTCCTAAGAGGGAAATTCATCGCAATACAGGCTCACCTCACTAAACAAGAAAAAGCTCACGTAAGCAACCTCAAACGACACCTAACAGAACTAGAAAAAGAAGAACAAACAAGGCCCAGAGTCAGTAGAAGGAGGGAAATAATAAAAATAAGAGCAGAAATAAACGATATTGAAACAAAAAAGACAATAGAAAGGATCAATGAAACAAAGAGTTGGTTCTTCGAAAGAATTAACAAAATTGACAAACCCCTAGCCAGACTCACCAAGAAAAGAAGAGAGAAATCGCAAATTAATAAAATCAGGAATGACAGAGGAGAAATCACAACAGATACCAATGAAATACAAGAGATCATAAGAGAATACTATGAAAAACTATATGCCAACAAATTGAACAACCTGGAAGAAATGGACAAATTCCTAGACTCCTACAATCTCCCCAAACTGAATCAGGAAGAAATGGAGAATCTGAATAGACCAATCACAAGTAAGGAAATAGAAACGGTAATCAAAAACCTCCCCAAAAACAAGAGTCCAGGACCAGACGGCTTCTCCGGAGAATTCTACCAAACATTCAAAGAAGACTTAATACCTATTCTCCTCAAACTGTTCCAGAAAATTGAGAAAGATGGAGAACTCCCTAACACATTCTATGAAGCCAACATCACTCTGATCCCCAAACCTGACAAGGACAACACAAAGAAGGAGAACTACAGGCCGATATCACTGATGAACATAGATGCAAAAATCCTCAACAAAATTTTGGCAAACCGATTACAGCAATACATCAAAAAGATTATACACCATGATCAAGTGGGATTTATACCAGGGACACAGGGATGGTTCAACATCCGCAAGTCAATCAACGTGATACACTACATTAACAAAATGAAAACCAAAAACCACATGATCATCTCAATAGATGCAGAGAAAGCATTCGACAAGATCCAACACCCATTTATGATAAAAACCCTCAGTAAAATGGGTATAGAAGGAAAGTACCTCAACATAATAAAGGCCATATATGATAGACCCACAGCCAACATCATACTCAATGGACAAAAGCTGAAAGCCATCCCTCTGAGGACAGGAACAAGACAAGGGTGCCCACTTTCACCACTCCTATTCAACATAGTTCTGGAGGTGCTGGCCAGAGCAATTCGGCAGGAAAAAGAAATAAAAGGAATCCAAATAGGTAACGAAGAAGTAAAACTCTCGTTGTTTGCAGACGACATGATCTTATACATAGAAAACCCCAAAGAATCCACAGAAAAACTATTAGAAATAATCAACAACTACAGCAAAGTAGCAGGGTATAAAATTAACGTGCATAAATCAGTAGCATTTCTATACACTAACAATAAACTAACAGAAAAAGAACTCAAGAACTCTATCCCATTCACAATTGCAACGAAAAGAATAAAATACCTTGGGATAAACTTAACCAAGGAAGTGAAGGATCTATACAATGAAAACTACAAGACTTTCTTGAAAGAAATAGGCGATGACATAAAGAGATGGAAAGACATCCCTTGCACATGGATTGGAAGAATAAACATAGTTAAAATGTCCATACTACCTAAAGCAATATACAGATTCAATGCTACCCCAATCAGAATCCCAAGAACATTTTTCACAGAAATTGAACAAACAATCCTAAAATTCATATGGGGCAACAAAAGACCGCGAATTGCTAAAGCAATCCTGAGCAAGAAAAACAAAGCCGGCGGAATCACAATCCCCGATTTCAAAACATACTACAAAGCTACAGTGATCAAAACAGCATGGTACTGGTACAAAAACAGGTCCACAGATCAATGGAACAGAATTGAAAGCCCAGAGATAAAACCACACATCTATGGACAGCTAATCTTCGACAAAGGAGCAGAGGGCCTACAATGGAGAAAAGAAAGTCTCTTCAACAAATGGTGCTGGGAAAACTGGACAGCCACATGCAAAAGATTGAAAATTGACCATTCTTTTTCACCACACACCAAAATAAACTCAAAATGGATCAAAGACCTAAAGATTAGGCCTGAGACAATAAGTCTTTTGGAAGAGAATATAGGCAGTACACTCTTTGACATCAGTTTCAAAAGAATCTTTTCGGACACTGCAACTCCTCAGTTGAGGGAAACAATAGAAAGAATAAACAAATGGGACTTCATCAGACTAAAGAGCTTCTTCAAGGCAAGGGAAAACAGGATTGAAACAAAAAAACAGCTCACTAATTGGGAAAAAATATTTACAAGCCACTTATCCGACAAAGGGTTAATCTCCATAATATACAAAGAACTCACACTGCTTAACAACAAAAAAACAAACAACCCGATCAAAAAATGGGCAGAGGACATGAACAGACATTTCTCAAAAGAAGATATGAATATGGCCAATAGACACATGAAAAGATGTTCATCATCGCTAATCATCAGGGAAATGCAAATCAAAACTACACTAAGATATCACCTTACCCCCGTTAGATTGGCAAAAACATCCAAAACCAAGAACGACAAATGTTGGAGAGGTTGTGGAGAAAGAGGAACCCTCATACACTGTTGGTGGGAATGCAAACTGGTACAGCCACTATGGAAAACAGTATGGAGATTTCTCAAAAAGTTAAAAATAGAAATACCCTATGACCCAGCCATCCCATTACTGGGTATCTATCCTAAGAACCTGATATCAGATATCTCAAGAGTCCGTTGCACCCCTATGTTCATTGCAGCATTATTTACAATAGCCAAGACGTGGAACCAGCCTACATGCCCAGAAACTAATGATTGGATAAAGAAGATGTGGTATATATACACAATGGAATACTACTCAGCCATAAAAAAAGACGAAATTGGCCCATTCACAACAATGTGGATGGACCTCGAGGGTATTATGTTAAGCGAAATAAGTCAGTCAGAGAAAGACGAACTCTATATGACTCCACTCATAGGTGGAAATTAGTATATTGAGAAGGAGATCTGATTGGTGGTTACCAGGGAAAAGGGGGGGTGGGGGGAGGGTACGGAGGGGGAAGTGGTGTACCCACAACATGACTAACAAAAATGTACAACTGAAATCTCACAAGGTTGTAATCTATCATAACATTAATAAAAAAAAAATAAATAAATAAAAGTGATGAAACTGATCTAGAACATAAGAAAATCTTCTGAAGTGACTGACCTTCTAAAATTCTGACTAAAAACACAAATGGAAATACATCTGTCATCTTTTCTCCATCATATAGCACATATTTAAAATTCTAAGTTTCTCTAGCTTCTCTAAGCAAAGAGAAGTGGATTCTGTGCTCCTACTTATGCAAAATTGCACCACAAGCATTCACCTGATGGCGTCTGCTCAGTTGAGCCTGAAGTTGCCCAGCCAGAGGTTTTCTCAGGACAAGAGAAAGTGCTAGAGGAGAAAAAAACTGGTCAGGAGCCAACGTCAGACCTGGCTGACACCCCAGACAAGAATGGATTGAGTGGTCAGACCTGAACTACACTTGCACCATGCTAAAGTATGCGTTCCAAAGTAACACTAACCATTTAACACATTAACAAGTAAAACTTGTCATGCACAAAAGTGCGCAATATCAGGTCTAAATGCCAACTATATTTAGCTAACAAAGGAAAGGTTGAAGTTGGCCAGAATTATCAAACACAAAAACCAATTTGCAGTCATTGCAACGTTCCAGCGGATGCTGGACAGCGCCCACAACCAGAAAACGAAATGAGCTTAGTAACTCACACGCCCACCCCACCGCAGCGGCTTAGCCCATCAGGCAGAAGTGACAGGGCTGTTGTGACCAAGACATTTGCTCACAGGGCTTCCAATGCAATAGAGACGCATGTGAATATCGAGTAATAGAGAGTGACATTCCTTATGTTGTGTCAGTTTTAAAATCCAGTGAGATGGAGATATAGATGTCAGCGCCTAGGACAGGCCGTCTTCATTGCCCATGGACATTGCACTGCCAGCACCTGTCCGCTCAGCAGGTTGTGTGCCTTGAAGTGGAGAAATACGAGTGATTCCTCCCCAGCCTCTCCTCCCCGGGCTGCTGTGGCCGTAAAGGGGGCGCCTCCCCTCAGTCTGTGCCAGCACATGGAGAGCAGTCAGGAGAGACCACTTATAATTATTTGATGCAGATGGTCACTTCATTAGCATACATGCCGAGCAGCCTGATACAAGGGGTTGAGCTGCCTACCAAGTCCTCCTCCTGTGCAAGCCTTCAGGCTGTCTGGCCACGTCTTTTAAGCAAAGAAGAGCCTTCTCGCACCACTCTGGTGGCCCATGTTGTGAAACAGGTAGAGGGGTTTTAGGAAACCCTAAAAGAATGACAAGTTCCTGGGTTTGTGTGACTTAAAAGCAAGACACAGATACAGATGCTCACCTATTGCCAAATGAGGTCATCAGAGTGTGGAACTTGTCATTAGAGCTGGCAGGTTTCTCAGCCCCCATTCCAGGGATTTAGATCGCGTGAATCCGTACCAGGTTCTGAATTGTAGAAATGGGTCCTCACAATAACACTGAGCTAAGACTCATCTTGATCAGTCACGTGTCCCAGCACAAAGAAAGGAAACCAGGTGGCCGGAACAGCTGGACACTCGGGTCTCCAAATTTTAAAGTGAGAAGGGAACTTAAGAGACACACAAGTCCTGTGGTTTTTCAAAGACGTTTGAGGAGCACATCTTATTTGCAAACGACATCTCTGAGTGAATGCCATTGGAGAGAACAGGAAAAGTAAAAGAATTTTGAAAGAGAGTTGGGGACCCAGAACCCTGTCCACCTGTCCTCCTTGCCCCAAGATGCCACAGGAGAGCTTGTGCAGGAAACCTAGGTCTCTTCAGAATGCAATTTGGAAAACACGGATTAAAGATGCTTTTCTTGGGGCTGGCCCCGTGGCCGAGTGGTTAAGTTTGCACGCTCCACTGCAGGCGGCCCAGTGTTTCGTTGGTTCGAATCCTGGGCGCGGACATGGCACTGCTCATCAAACCACGCTGAGGCAGCGTCCCACATGCCACAACTAGAAGGACCCACAACGAAGAATATACAACTATGTACCGGGGGGCTTTGGGGAGAAAAAGGAAAAATAAAATCTTTAAAAAAAAAAAAAAAGATGCTTTTCTTGTGGAAAGGGAACGAAGCCCCAGGGAAAAAGCCTAGTGGCCTGTAATCTAGTCTCTCTCCTCCTGCTTGGCAGGTGCTCCCTACTGACTCCACAGACTCCGAAGTGTGACTAACAGAAATGCAGTGACTTCTTGGACAAAGAGCAGTGCAGTTCACCCTTAGCCCTGAGTTCTCTCACACATACAATGGGATCCCCACCAAGGGGATATAGACCGTCCAGCACAGCCCGCAAAGCCCCTCAAAAAGACACCTTCATCGGGGCTGGCCCCGTGGCCGAGTGGTTAAGTTCGCGTGCTCCGCTGCAGGCGGCCCAGTGTTTCGTTGGTTCGAATCCTGGGCGCGGACATGGCACTGCTCATCAAACCACGCTGAGGCAGCATCCCACACGCCACAACTAGATGGACCCACAACGAAGAATATACAACTATGTACCGGGGGGCTTTGGGGAGAAAAAGGAAAAAATAAAATCTTTAAAAAAAAAAAAAAAAGACGCCTTCATCATCTCACCATCCACCTGCCTTCCAGCTCCATGCCACCAAGAGCACACATATCCAGCCCATGCTATGGATTTTGTGCTGAATTTATAAGGAGATCCCACCTTCACAGGGAAACAGAAATGAGGAGGCAGGAATCTGAACCTGATCACTAAGGACAGACCATCTGTAAGAATATATGACCCTCCACTCCTTCCCACTCTCCCCTCACCAGAATTTTGCTGCCTGAGTTATCTGAATAATTGCGCTTTGCCTGACCTTCTGTTGACACAGCAGAAAAAAAACATTCCTGTTCACAAAGAGAAATTTCCTAGGATTCTTACCCACATCTCTTCTGTGGATTTTTAAAAGTCTTTTAACAAAAACTTGCACCATTCTTAAAAAGTGCCAGCTATCTGGAAGGCATGCCTTAATCTCGGAGTGCAAGGTTGATTTGTATACCTAAGCAATCATGACTAAGATGCTGTAGCCACATTTATTTAACAGTTCACAGAAGGCTCCTTGCTCAGCGCAGTCTCCACGCAGCTTTTCACTAGTCAAGTCAACATCAATGTCCTTTTAAAAACACAGTAAATCTCTTTGATTGGGACTTAAGGCTGGAATCATTCAATTTGTGTTCAACTAAACTGTCTTATCTCCATGTATGCCAGGCTGTCCTGGCATGTCCAGAACGACATCCCAGCATGGCCTCAGATGCCCGCGCAACAAAGCAACAAGCAGGAGCATTCGAGCAGCACTGACAGGCTTTCTCCAGCTCTCCCACCACTGGGATCCCAGGGATGACGGACACGAAAATGTCACGCGATCACTGCTCCAAGAACAAGAAGATGGCTGCTCCTCCCGTATAGAGACAAAGAGTGGCCTCAACACAGACCTATTAATTTCAAGGGGAAGAGACGGCTACATATGTATTGCCTGTGAGTGATCTTAGGCAGAGTCTGCAAGTGCCAGGAAAAATATTCCTGTCAGGAACATTTTTTTAAGTATAGCATTTCTCCTGCCATTTCAATGCTCTTTTCTTTTTCATTCATTCATTCCATCACCGGACATATATCAAACAACTACTACATGTAGGCATTATCTTGTACATGAATGCATTCACTCATTGCCTCATCATGTATTCATTCATTTAACAACCAAGTAGTGAACAACTATTTAGTACCAGAAGTCTTGCAAGGTGCTGGGCATACGGAGAGCAGACACTATGGCCCTCTTGGAGAAGGTGCCTTAGTGCTGAGTCAACGGCTGCTTGGCACCAGGCCCTTGCCAAGAGCTCTATGGCCATTGTCTCATTCAAGACTCATGGCAATCTTGGGCCCATTTTACAGATGAGGAAACTAAGGACCCACAAAATTGAAGACACCATCCCAAGCCTTTCTAATTCCAAAGTTGAAATTCCTTCCAGCCCACTAATGACTATAACATAAGAGGAAAAGGAATGTGCTATAAGAAAGATACATAAAGAATAACATTACAGCACCATCCTTTCCATCCAAAGATGACAGCAATTTCTGTTTTTCTTTCTGTACCTGTGGTTAAAAAGAGATGAATGATGTGGAAAAGGGTTTGGGAGTTTCTCAAAAAGTTAAACATAATTACTGTATGATCTGACAATCCCAGTCCTAGGCACAGAAAACTCAGAGAACTGAAAACATTTGTTTTTATAAAAACGTGTACATGAATGTCCACAGCAGCATTATTCATAATAGCCCCAAAGTGGAAACAACCCAAATCTCCATCAAATGATAAATGGATAAACAAAATGTGGTATATTCATAAAACGGACAAAGTAGGTTCATGGTTGCCAGGGGCTCGGAGGAGGGGGTAAGGAAGAGTGACTGCTAATGGGTATAGAGTTTCTTTTGGGGGTGATAAGAATGTTCTAGAATTAGATAGTAGTGATGGCTGTGCAACCTTGTGAATATACTAAAAACCACTGAGTTGTACACTTTAAAATAGTGACTTCTATGATACGTAGATAATATTTCAATTTTAAAAAGAGAGAGAGAGAGATGAATGGGCTGCAAGGAGTCAAGAAGCTGGCAAGGATTCTGCTTCCTCCTCTCCTCTAAGTCGTGGCCCAAGAAGAACTTCACTAAAGGACCCCTTTGCCGGCTCCTGCTGCTTCAGGCGCTCACGGCAGGGAACAGAAGTCACTCTGGGGGAGACCCCCATCCCTAATGCAGAGAAGCCAGAAGGGCAGCCCTAGGCCGAGTTTGGAGGCAGGTGACGTTTATCTCTCCAGCTCCCAGCTGTCCTTTCCCTGAGCCGGGCCCGGGCTGAGTGTCAGGAGACCTTGACCCTAGTCTCAGCCCTGCCACTAACTTGCTTTTTGACTTCAGACAAGTCTTAGTGCTCTTTCAAATGGGCTAATTCTTCAGACTTTTTGCCTTAAATAAATGACTGGGGAGGAGAGGAATCATCCTTACCCATTTTTTTCTCTTCTCATATAATGGCAGCTGCGTACTTAACCTTGGGGAATACCAAAAATCAAGCCAACAACCACTGGATGGGAATGTAAAGCCCATTAGCCCTCAGGCCGCCAGATCTAAGGTGGACAGCCGCAGACGGGAAATCTCCTTCAAGAAAATGCACCTCCATCAGGGGCACCCCGGGAAGCTGAGAAATTCACACTACCCAGGAAGGGCCGGCTGGGTGCTTCAATTCATTAAGTCGTAGATCTTCTGAGCTGGAAGGGTCTTCCAGATCATTTAGCTTAGGTCCCTTGTTTTATAAATGAGAAAGCTGAGCCCTGGGCGCTTATGTTCCTTATCCCCAAGTCACAAGCTAATGGAGGCACAACCCCATTCTCTCCTGCCTCCTGCCCAGGGCTCTTTTTAACCCAGCACACTGCTTCTTTAGAGCCATCTCTTATTTGTAGAAATCCTATGCCTACGATGGCCAAAATACGTTTGTCCTAACACCTGCGTCAGGCCTGACCCTTGCTGAACCCACTGTAGCTTAGACATGAAATTTCACTCTTTTAGGGCTTGTTTGCATGTTCAGAGTAGATTCCCAATTATATGAAAGTCAAGAAAAAGCAAAGAGTATCATTTAGGGGAAAGTAAATGCTGCCCCTAAAATTCTTATCTTAATTATGAGAGTCTTAACCCACGAAACCGTTCCTCACCATCATAGCATCTGTTTCATGGGTTAAGGTGGTGGTTTTTTTTATATTGTGACTATTAGAACTCTTGACTAAAAGTGAGAGGAAACCCAACTCAAACTAGCTTGTGTAAATAAAATAAAATAAAAATTTATCAGCACACAGAGGTAGACTTTAGGCAAGGCGTGATCCAGGTTTCAAAAATGTCACCAAAGATTCGGTGTCCCTTTCTCTACCTCTCGACTCTGCTCTCCTCCATATTGGCTCTGTGCTCACAGAGACTCACTCCATTCCGGAACTTACACACTCTTACCTTCAAGACCTGTGGAGAATAGTAAACATCCACTTCCCCGAGAGCTCCGACAAAAGTCCGAGAATTGAGTCTCAATGCCTCAGCTTGGCTCAACAGAGTTACTTTTTCTCCTTCCTTAGAAATATTGCTGTATTTTCATTCTCTCTGTGATATCGCACACTAATTAATAAAGGGTCATTAAACACAGAAGAGAATTCTGCTACCATTTGACCAATATTTATTAATAAAGATAATCTCAACATCAGACCACACCTTCTCAAGAGTGGCTTTCTCACTCAGCTAGGACACCAAAAACCTATAAAAGAAAAAAGAAAGACCCTGACAAGAATCCTCTATGAGGTCCACACAATATTTTCCTTAGACTAAGAGATTATTCTCTGGAGGTTTGCATTGCTAATTATAACACACAGTTTGAGACCTTGAAATTGATCTAGTATGAAAGCAGACTAAAGCCTCCTGCTATCTGGGATGATTCATCAAAGCCAGAAAGTGTGCCATGTCACCCCCCACAAGAGGCAATTGCTGGAAAACACGCTATTTTTGTAGAGTCATTTGGCTTGGCAAATACAATCATGCTAGTCAGGGTCAGCCCCAGGCAAAATGTGAAATAGGAAAAGTTGGGTCTTCACTGTTAGCAACATTCCTCCTCCCAATCTCCTTTTGAAGCAGAACTTTTCTCACCTTTCAGTCGCCTTGACCCTTCCCACCCCCACACTAGTGCCCTCGTGTTGCACCGGGATGCCCAGACTTTCTGTCTTTGGGGTCAGGGTATCCCCTCTCTTGGAAATACTTCCTCATTGTTATCAACAAACATCAGTAGAACACCTATAATGTGAAAGCATTTGTAGGGTGAGTTGGACATCTGTTACTTTTTTGACTACACTGTATCACTTTCCTTGGGAACCTGCGTCTTCCTTATCCTATGCAATTCTTGCGGGGCTGTCAATCAAGCGGAAACACTTCCCTCCACAAATAGGTGAACTGTCACTCAGGCTGACCAATCAGAACAAAGGACTATGTGACTCAAGTGAGACCAATCAGAGTCATTCTTAGGGATGGCTATTAAGGCTGAGACAGACAGAATATTTTCCTTCTGCTATATAAGCATGTACTGTAAGAACCATAGATGCTTGATACTGATAGTGTCCATCTTTGGGCTTGAGAATAAAACCAACCCAGAAGAGAAGAGAATTGAAAATGGGAGAGATATGGTCTTGATGGCATCATTTGAGTATTGGATTAAGCCGCACCTAAACTTTTATCCCTACATTTTTCATTTACCTGAGCTATTAAATGATCTCTTTGGTTAGATTTGCCCATGTCATTTCCCCTGCTTTCAATCTAAAAGCTTAACTGATATAACAAGATATCAAGAAGTATAATATATCAACACTCTGCTATATAATCAGCCAAAGAAGGCCATGGTCTAATGGCCCAGGTAAGAAATTCAAAGTAGCCATCAACAACACAAGCTTCCTGGCAGAGCTCATTGCTTCCCAGAAATCTGTAACCAGCTGGCTGATTTTGCTGCCACATGGTCGCTTCTCTTCACTCTCTTTCTTGATTCTTAGATCTTCACGTTGATTACATGGCACCCCCTTGTCTGCCCCTCCACTGGCCTCATTCACTGATTTCCTCTGAAAACTTTGTCCCATAAATTTTGAAAGGCTCCAAGCTTTGCCCAGCAGACAGCAGATTTTCAGCCTTCATTCTTCCCCTCTGTTTGTTAACACAGGCTTCCCTCTAAACAGGTCCCTGATGCACTCAAACCTCAGTCACTGTGCAGTTGTACAGTATCACCCTCCTTGGATCACTGCCAACTCCACTCCATCCTATCTATCTCCTAGGATCCCTGGTCCCAGCCTGTGCAACACAAATCGCTGAGACATGAGTTGAGTATTTAGTATGTACCACTGTGCTAAACTATTCACACGCCTTGTCCCACCCTGCTCCAAATAACATAGCTACAATCTTTCCAACTTACTGAAAAGAATGTCAACCTGAAGGTCCATATCTGCTGAAACAGAACTAATTCCTAAATGCATAACCCAGCTGTATTCCTCACTCTCCAGCCTCTGTCTGCCCTTACTTACATGTCCTCTGTTGTATATTCCATTGACATTCCAGGCTAAGTTTCAAGGGACCAAGGAGATGTTACTCAGACTTTTGGTCCAAATTCATTTTATGATCTCTCCACTGTAGATTTCTCCACATATTTCACTGTTAATACGAATAAAGTTACTACTACACTAGGTTGGTATAAAGACCTCAAGCATGAACTCAAACTAATGATAAAGGACGAACAAAGAAGAAACTGCCAGCAGTGGGCTTCCAAACCGGCTAGCCAAGGCCAGAGAGGAATTTCTGACAACCCTCTCAGAAATAATAATCCGTAATATTTACTGGATTCTTGCCATGTATGAGGCACTCACTCTTCCATATTCTGTGTATCTATCATCTCATTTAGTCCTCACACTATCAATGAGCTGGGTGCTATTATTCTTCCCATTTTATACAAGGAACCCAAGGCAGAGATGTTAAGTAATCTGCCCAAAGTCACATGGCTTGTCTGGTTTCAGAATGCTTGCTATTAACAAGGATGTAGTACCACGCAATGGTGTCATAAATCAGAGCATCACCTCCCTGACACGTTCATTCACATAAATACCAGTGGAGGGTGGCCTAAAAGTGGAGCAATTGTAACTGGGACATCATTTTTCTATTGTTGCATAACAAATTACCACAAAATTTAGTGCTTAAAACAATACACATTTATTATCTCACAGTTCCACAAGTCAGGAATTTGGGTACAACTTAGCTGGACCCTCTGCTGCAGTCAAAGTGTTGGCCAGGACTTGGGTCTCATCTGAGGCTCAGGGTCCTCTTCCAAGCTCATGTTAATTGTTGGAAGAACTCATTTCCTTGCAGCTATGGAACTCATTATGGTTTGTCTTTTTTTCAAGACCAGCAGAGAGGGCCTCTGATCTCAGGGAGGGCCAAGTCTCTCTTTTAAAGGATTCATCTGCGTAGGTCAGGCTCACCCAAAATAATATCTCTTTTGAATAACTCAAAGTCAACTGAGTAGGGACCTTAATTACATCTGCAAAATTCTTTCATCTTTGCCATATAATGTAACATAATCATGGGAGTAATATCCCATCACTTTTTCCATATTCTGTGGTTCATAAACACACTATAGGTCCTACCCCGACTCAAGAGGAAGAAATTATACAAAGGTATGGGTCATTGGAGACCATCTGAGAATCCTGTTTACCATGCCATCCACACCAGGTCTTGGGTTGATTAAGTAGCTAGACTTGCTGCCCACAAATAGGACCATTCTCTAATGACCTGATTCTGTCAGGGCTTCCATCTAGAGGGTAGAACCTGACACCTAGTGTCCTGGTAGAACCAGAACATGTCTTTTTGTTACCAAGGAGCCAGAGCCTTAGTGATTTGCAGTGTGGTCCTGGTACCTCTATCCATTGCACAGACCCACCTACCAGAACAGAGACACAGCTACTCCACCTGGCAGAGCAGCTCTGCGATGATTCAGTGCTTGATGGGTAACACCTTGTACACCCTCTGGATTGAGACTTTGAGGACTATCTGGTCAATAAAGCGAAAACCAAGAAGACAAGGAAGTCATCGATCTGGAGGGAAGAGGCAGAGGGCAGAATCCAGGTAAAAGCATCATGAGAGAACCCAGGATGCTGCCTGGACAAGCAGCAATCACTACTTCTCACTCCCACCCAAATTATCCTCTCTTCCTTCAGATCACTCACCTTGTTCCTGAGCACTCCAGGAGCTGACATTAAAGCTGGCAAATGAAAAAAATAACTATGATAAAGACAAGACTTGATAAATGCATGATACAGGTAATGAATGTTAGGAATTCAGATGGGGCAGAGCTCGTGTCTTCTCAGGTAGTTCAGAAAACACTGCAGAAAAAAGATAAGAATTGAAGTGGACAGTTGAGGTAGAGTTGAATTTCAATGGCAGCAAGGGTGCATTTAAAGCAATAGAATATACATTTACAAAGGCACACTGTCAAGACAGCACACAGCCTATTGAAAATACTTTTCCTAGTTCCCTTTCCAATCAAACTGGACTTCCTATCTCCCATTCCTTGGGGCCCTAATCTCTTTCCTCTGATCTGATAAACTAATCGTTGCTAAGGTGCAAATGGATTGATGAGTAGAATATTTGCATTTTAATAGGGACCTTCTGGACATAGAGCCTTAAACCAAAGAAATGGCTACAAATCCTGGTCATCTCTAGTACTATGATAAGTTGGTAGGGGAGAAATTATAGCTAAGTTTTCATTTTCCCTCAAATCACCCTTTTTGCACGTAGAACTGATGCTCATCTCAGGGTTCAGAGTTTAATAAACCTCAGTTTGTCTAGTAAGGCACGTTTCTCATGGGAATACTGGTGTCCATGTGCCAGGCACCCAAAGCACAGCTATGTAAGTAAAGCAGACTCAAAAAGCCCTGGTACTTTTCCTAAATGCTCCATAGGTCAAATGATAACTTCATACGGGCCAAAGCTGTTCGTGCCATGGACTTGTCACTCCAGGTCGACATGATGGCAAAGTCCCTTAACTACATTAAAACACTATAAATATAACATGTTGCTTTGGGATTTCTTGATTCTAAATGCTCTCAAGTTTGGGAAATCTTGTGAAGCGATGGTTAAGTAATAAACAAATCACGAAGGAAATCTTCTCAATTATAAGAAAAAATGATAAATAGCAACGTCTTTTCACTTTAAGGTTTTTTGGGTTTTTTTAAAGTAGTAGTGGCAGCATTGATCTGGAAAGGATATTCTATCCTGAAGCATAAAATGGGAGGTAACTATGATGGTACTGACAATTTTCTCACTCTAGCTCACATTCGTTTATTCGTTTCTTTTAATCACAGGTACTTGCCATCAACCCAAAGTTAAATATTGTGATACCACTGATACTGAACTCAATACATTAATGAACCACAAAATACATAAGACTATCAAAGTCCATGGCAGAAGAACTCATGAGTTGATTTTTGAGACAAGAGAAAAAGGTTTGATTGGACCGTACCTCAACTTCTTTTGGGACATGAACCAGTTCTTTAACCTTTCTGGATTTTACTATTCTCCTTAGCAAAATGTAGGCAATGCCTTGTCAACCGCAAAGCAGTGTCATCATAACTTGTTGGGTCTTTGTTGAAGACCCAACTAAATACCAAGTTTAAACTATTACTTATTCTGTATTACACTTTTCACTCACTACAATTCAGCTTTAAAATATAACGGAATATATAACAAGGTTACTTTTGTAGGCATTCTATAAAGACTTCAAAATCAAAGACTATAATGAAGTATATAATTAACTTTTACCACATCCATACGATAGAAGAATTGGCCTCATCCAGTGGCCTTTATTGGAACGTTGATTAAAGTCAAGCTCAGAATGGCTGTTGTTGGCTACAGTTTAGTACCTGGTAATTATATCAAGTGTCCCTGGTTCTTAACATGAGGATACCTTTAAAGAATTTCTTTTCAATTCCCAGAAGAGCCATTGTAGGTTTCTCACTTTCTCTGAAGTTTAACATATGTACAATTTCAGACCAAACACATTTCTTTTAAAAACCCACATATCAAAATTGTGCACTGCATCTTAATGCCGTCTGTGCCCCAGTATGTAATTTGTTTGGGGTTTCTCTGTTGCTTTTTTGTTGTTGTTGCCTTACTTTGAATAAGTAAATTAACCAATGAATGCCTGAGGACACGCAGCACATGTTCAGGGTTTGTGACACAGGAGGGCATAAAAGCAAGGATGGTAATATCTGCTAATAGAACTTCCCATCCCATGAGGGGGGTTTCATTTCTTTTGTTTGCACAATTTAAATAGGCAAAGCTACTCCTTTAAATGCCATGAACCTTTTGTCCCTATGAGATTTCCGTTATCAGGCCACAGTCTGTCAGTTTGAAACCATTTCCTTCCCAATTAGCTTGCAGTTGGGTGGTGCGGCGTGCTGTTTTGCGGTTTCTCTACCTTCATTTGACCTTCAGCATCATCTGCAGTGCTCTCTGTTTAACACCAAAATCACAGTGAATGCAGAGAGGCACCTGGTGTGTTTGCTCAAGAATTTTGTGTTTGAAACCTTACAGCTTGGGAGGATTTGGGGGCTGTGGGTTGTCTCTAGTTGAAGGTTTCCTCTGTGACCAGGATACTTTCTCTTCCTGGCACTTCAGGGAATAAAGATCCAGGAAAATCTCCCATCCATTGAAGGCATTAGCAGCAGGGCAAGAGAAAACACCTTTACTGGCAGATTCTATCTCTTCAACCCTTATCTTGTTTTAACCAAGATTTGGGCTATTTCCCCTGAAGCCAATCCTCTCTAGCTATTTCCATCTCCCTTTCTTCCTGTTCCAAAATGATTGCCTGCAGACAGAGTACAATGACCTAAACATCCTTTCTCACATTCTTCTCTCTCTTTACCACCACCACCCAATTATCAAAGACAACTGGACGGCACAGAATAACAACGTAAGTGGGAAAAAAAATCAACGAATCCAGTGCAAACACCCAGTCTGTCGGAAGAGATCCCAGAGCAAATGCAAAATAAACACCAGCTCCCCCAGCAGTTCCGTAGCTGGAGGCAGAATCCTCCACTAGAGTGAACTGCAGCGTCTGATAACAGCCAAGGGCATAATTAAGGAAATCTCTAAGTCAAAAGAGAAAAGAGAAACCTGTTTCCCTGAATATATTAGGGTGTCATTAGGGTGCTGGAGGGAATGTAAGAAATGTTATAGGATCTCAGAAGTTTTTTAAAAAATTAGAATCTTGATCTTAAAGCTTTAAAGAATTTCTTCATTTCTAGACAAAGCAGAAATTGGTTTGTCTTTTTGAAATTTCAAAAAGACGTAAAACCTTAAATATCATTTGATTCAGCGTTGTTCTAGAAGGGAGGAAACTGAGGCCCCATAACGTCAAGGCACCCAGTCAAGATGAACGAAATGACCCACTCACACGGAGCTGCTGCCCAGCTGAGCACGAAGGCAGCTCCTAACTCCCAGCTCATCTTCTTCCATACTTTCTGGGGGGATCAGAAGAGGCTTGGGAGGTAACGACGACAGAAAAGAGACATCTAAGCCTTCAAAACTGTTTATTCTGCATTTTACTTGGAGTCTGCCTCTTTTGACATTTAAATCATCCACCTTTTGCCGGGTGAGAACTCTGAAAAGAAAGAGAAATGGCAATCTGGCCTAAGAAGTTTGTCTGACAAAGAAGCAAAACCAACAAATGTCACAAGGGTCAAAGCTAAGCATCCAGCCTACACAAAGAAGCCCGAGTGAGTTTATTGTACTGGGAGCATTAGCCTGAAATCAGTACTGCCCCGAGCTCTTCCATCTGTCAATCAGCAAACAGGAGGGCGGGTACTCAGAGAGCTAAAGGGATGAGTTTCCAAGTGAAATCTAGGGAATATCAACAGTAATTTGTGCTAGAGGATATCTGTCATTCCATCATAACTATCATCTTTGCTATCAACATCACTTTCTACCTAGACACCCACCAGAATGGCTGAATTTTAAAAGACAGATGACACCAAACACTAGCAAAGATGTGGAGCAACCAGGACTATGGTGCACTATTGATGGGACTAACATGGGGCCACCACTTTGACGGGGTCTTACAGTTTCTTATAAAACTAAACATACGCCTACCCTATGGCCCAACAATGCTTCTCCCAGACATTTACCCAAGAGCGACAAAAACATACATTCCCCAAAAAACTTGTACAAGAATATTCATAACAGCTTTATTCATGAAATCCCAAAATCAAGAAAAGTCCATCAGTGGGAAAATGGATAAACTATATCATATTCATATAACGAAATACCATTCAGCAACAAAAAGAAACAAACTACTCATACACACAACAATACGTATGAATCTCAAAAACATGCCGCTGAGCGGAAGAAGCCTCATAGAAGAGTACATTGGTGGGAAAACTGGAACAGTGGTTGTCTCTGTCGAGGGGAAGGGGAGGCAGGAGTTTACTGGGAAGAGGTGTGAGGGAACTCTCTGAGGTGATGATAATACTTTCTATCTCGAGGAGAGGTTGGGTTACATAGATATATGTATTTATTAAAACTTAGTAAATGAGCACATAAATCTTACATCAAAAGAAAAGAGCTATAAACAAATACTGAACTTCAGTAAAACGTGCTTTATGAAGTATTTAGGGGGAATTAGAACAGTGTATTAGTGTACTAATGTCTGCAATTTAGTTTGAAATGCCTCAAGAAAAGATACACTCATAGATGATAGAGGTATGGCTAGATAGATAGATAGATAGATAGATAGATAGATAGATAGATGCATGATAAAATAAGTATAGTAAAATACTAATGGCAGAATATAGTAGGTCAGTATATAAGAGTTCACTATAAAATTCTTTCAGCTTTGCTGTATGTATGAAAAGTTTTATAATAAAATGGGGGGGGGCAAATCCTTTGAGACTTAGAACTATGCTCAATCTGTTTTAGCAAATCTCTCTCTGTGTCTCTCTGTCTCTGTCTCCATCTCTCTCTTTCTCTCTCTCTCTCTGTCACATATACACACATATACACACTAGCTTGTTCTCTAGGAGTTTTCCAATCCAAGGTATAAAGTGAATGTGAACACATCAGTAAGAACTTTCTCTAAGGGTCCTTTCACCGTGCACAGGAAGAAATAGGGTGGGCCCATGGCAAGTTGGTGCCGTTTGACCAGCCTGGCCTTGGAGGCTGGATCTACTACTACAGACAGACTATTATGTCTGAGCCTTACTCTTTCCATCTGTAAAATGGGCTCATCATCACCTACCTCTGAGAGTTGGTATGAGGATTGAGATGACCATGGTGACCTTGGTCCCCAGCTAGGTCCCTACAAAGCACTCAACATATGAACCTCTCATCAGGTTGGGCACCAACAAGCAGCACTCAATTTAGTTCGATAACAGGTTAGCTTCAATATACTAGATAATTGTTCATTTAGGGAAAACCGTACTTGAGAAGTGCGCACTGTTTTGACATCCTAATTTCCTTCTGAGTTTTTCAAATATAACAATCTGGAGGCAGTATGGGACGCATATGAGAAGGAATATGCACATACTTTGTACATAGCACAGTGCTGTATAAACCAAAGCAGACAAAATACTTCCATCGAGCTAGGGGCGTTCAGGGCACTAATGTTCCTTGTTCGTTTTTGTAATTTTTCTAGTTCTACACGCACACACAGGCACATGCACACAATTGCCTGTGCGCTGTTGGAAGGATATCTCAAAGGGCATCCATTTACTCTTATTTTCTCTTGAGGACCCCCCACCCCTCACCCCTCCACAGAGTGTCACTACTTCATCAGCATTTCCTTGGCTCGGCCAGGGCCCTGCCATGCACGACAAAAGCCCTCTGTTTCTCACGACTGTGCTTGTGCCAAAAAAAAATCTTTGTGCCATGCCAAGATTAAAATCTTCCCCATGTTTTATGCAAATGCCTGTGTTTCAACATTGTGAATTCTTAGATAAAACCATACCAAGATAGTCCAAACTGTATATACTCATTGTATAAATCATAGTTTTTGAGTGAGTTATTCAAAACATGTTGTCCCTGGAGGGTGGAGACCCATCCTCCTTGCTGCAAAGCCAGAGCACCCCCAAACAAGAAAACATGGGATCCTGGCAATCCTAGACAAAGCCACCAGCACACTCTGATTAACCCCCCTTGCCAGTTGAGAACACTCCCTTGCCAGTTTCACAAATAGCGCACACTGCTTTGGGACCATTGCCTCTGACTGAAGGATACTCATCATGAGTTGAGGAAGTCTGAGAACTGAGGACCAAGGTAACTTGGCAGTAGGCATCCACATAGGGTAACTTGTGAGCCGAATATAAAAGTGCTGTTACATGAGGGTACAGCTGGCCCTCTCTGCAGGAGACCCTATACATTATTTGCCCAATACAAGGCGGGCCTAATTTATCTGCCTGCTGGGGAACTGAACCATAAGCAGGCATTGTGTCTGTTCGCCTTGACACCACCACACCCAGCACACTTCCAGACACATAGAAGGCCCTCAATAAATGTCAGTTGGACTAAAAGAGAAGGCTGCAGGATGGAGGCAGGACAGTGCAGTGTTTATATGCACAGGCTCTGGAGTCTCCTGGGTTCAATTCCTGGCTCTGCTATGTACTAGCTATGCAAACTTGGATAAGCTATTTAACCTCTGTGTTCCTGTTTTCTCATCTGTAAAATGGTAGTAAAGGGCCTGGCCCTGTGGCCAAGTGGTTAAAGTCCCACACGCTCAGCTTCAGCGACCTGAGTTCACGGGTTCAGGTCCCAGGCATGGATATGGATATACTCCACTCACTAGCCATGCTGTGGAGGCATCCCACATACAAAGCAGAGGAGGATTGGCACAGATGATAGCTCAGGGATAGTTTTCCTCAACCAGAAGAAAAAAAGCCGGAGGATTGGCAATGGATGTTAGCTCAGGGTGAATCTTACCAAGCAAAAAAAAAAAAAAAAGGTAATAAAAATAGACCACCAGTCTCAGGGTTTTGTGAGGATTGAATAAGTTAATATGTATAAAAACTCATAGAACAGTGCTTAACTTATGGTAAGTGCTATATAGATGTTATCTATTATTTTTGTCTTACTAGAGCAAGTCAATAGGAGTACAATTTGCACGAGAAATCTCTAGGCCTTCTTGGGAGAAAATAAGAAGGAAACTGTCAGACTAATAAGTAGGCACCTGACCACTACCCCTAAAAAAATTAGGCACATTGGAGGGAAGACAAGAAAGACAATCCTATACTCCCCTGCGATTCTGGTATAATTATTCACAGCACTTCTATTCACTCTCAAAATGGTTGCAGTTTGGACCACAGAGTATGTGATCACGAGACACGTGATCCACCTCCAGACGCTGGTTCGGAGTGATGAAGAATGCAGCTGGTGCATCACCAAATGTGCCCTTCAAGGACCCGCCAGCTCTGATTCTGGGGGACCCATTCAAAATTTTTTGGTGGAAATCACTATAAAATGAAAGAGCAAAACCCTTTGATCACCAAAGAGTTGTAATTATTGGAGAGAAGATGGATGCTCTCTCACTCTGAGAACCCTAGAGCTAGGACGGTGATGCGTGGAAGGAGACAAGTCAAAAGAGGGGCAACGCCGTGAGAAACGGAAGTGCAGGGAGAGCAGAGCAGCAGGGGGAAGCTGGAGGAAGCTCAGGGTCAGCCCCAGCTGTGATGACAGGCAATGGCAGTAGCCAACCCATCATGGGTACCCGGGAAGATTGCCGAGTGCCTGAACTCTATCCTCCAGAAGGGGCGAGGCCTTGGGAATTTGGAGACTTGGAGACCCAGGAACCACACTGGGACTAGCTCCTGCGTCTAGCATGTACCAGGTACGTAACAAATTCTCTTTCTGAAATTCAACTGTGATCACTCTATCCTAGGCCCAAAACTTACTCGTCTGTCCACAAAACACCTGCTGACTCCTAGAGATAAGTTGCAAGTGTGTAAGCCGGGGAGCAAGACACCTGTCCAGAACACTCTCTCCTTGCTTGTTCCTCACGTATCTGAGGTGCTGAGCTATTGCCCCAGCTTTAAGCTCATGGATCTACAGGGTAGATTTTTTTTATTGAGCTATAACTGACATATAACACTATATTAGTTTCCGGTGTACAACATAATGATTCGATATTTGTATATATTGTGAAATGATCACCACAATAAGTCTAGTTAACATCCATCACCATACATAGTTACAAAATTGTTTTTTCTTTTTTTCCTTGTGATGAGCATTTTTTTCTTTTCTTCAGGAAGATTGGCCCTGAGCTAACACCTGCTTCCAATCCTCCTCTTTTTTTTTTCCTTGAAGAATATTGTGCCTGAGTTAACAATGTGATGAGGACTTTTATGACCTACTGTCTTTATAGGCTAGATTTTGATGCCCACCTCTGAGCCTTCCCACTTGGTGTTTATCATGTAATCCTTGGATATCAGGCCTTGGAATTTTCTAGACTGCAAACAGGCTAGCCCTTTGGCCCCCGAGTTTCCCCACTGCCCAGGAGAAGCTCCTTGCTCAAGGCTGATTCTCTCAGAAGCAGCAACTAGCCCAGCGGTGGCCACAGAGCAGGCACTCAGTAAACTTTGGTGAATGAAGGAAGGTGTTTGGGGACAATGCTTGTCCCTATTCTCAAGCAGAGGGAACTGCAGCAGCATTAACACGCTTCACCTCTCTGTACGTTCTCTCGCTCCTCACAGGAAAGCAAGAAGAAAGCATCAACTTGGGGAATGGAGGGGAAAGCATCTGGTGATGCTGACTCAGCTCATCGCTCTCTGCCATCTAGTGAAAGGGTCTACCTGAGAAGGGAGGCCTGCTGTTTCCAGAGACGCCTGTGCTGGGAGGGTAAGTCCACCAAATCCCGGGCTTCAGGATTTTCAGCCCACTTGCCCACAGAACAAAGCCATGCTCTCCAAGCTCAGCTGCATCTGTGTCACAACACCTCTTCTACAATTCTTTGTTTTTAAGGCATGACTTTATCCATCCAGTATTCGTTATGCTCATTCCGAAGCCACTGGGAGGACCAAGATCAAAACTTGAGCCTCTTCACTTTCATTTCTTGATGAAATCTCTGGACTAAGCACACGATTTCCATGTTTATATTGCTCAGAGGAGGATGGAGCGCTTCGTGTAGACACCCACGGGAAGAAGGAAGACACGAGGTAGCTGGCGCCGCTGTGAACCAGTCAATAAGGAAGAAGGTGATGTGATCCAACGGTGACAGAAAGTAAACGACCTGGAACTCACGGAGTGCTCCTGTCCTGGGACACTTGCCCTTGACAGGAAAACCAAGCTGTTGGTTTAGAGAGGAAGGGCCGATCTTTCTAGGGCTACCACGTCCCTGAACTGGATTTGCCTTCTCCGAGGACCACTGCTCCTGCGAGGGTTCCAGAACACAACAGCTCTTCCCTAGAGAAGCAGAGCTCAAACTCTGGTCTTAGGATCCCTTTACATTCTTAACAATCATTGAGAATCCCTAAGATCTTTTGTTTATGTGGGTTATAACTATCCATATTGCCCATATTAGAAATTAAAAAATTTTAAATTATTTATGTAGTAGTTTATTTTAAAAGAATAACAAACCAATTACATGTTAACATAAATAATGCTTAGATAACATAAATAGCATTTTTTATTTTATAAAAAAACTATATTTTCCAAAACAAAAATTAGTGAGAAGAATAATGCTGTCTTACAATTTTGTAAATCTCTTTATTGTCTGTCAGTAAAAAATAACGAGATTCTTATATCAGCCTCTGTCTTCAATTTGTTGCAATATGTTGCTTTAATTGATGGATCTGAAGAAAATCCAGCCTCACATAGATAGGAAAACAGAGGGCCTCATAGAGCCCCAATGGGTCTTGGGGACCTCCAAGAGCCCCCAAACAACGCTTGAGAACCAGGACACTAGCAGACTCTTGAAGTCATAAAGGAGGGGGACAGGCGGGGTTCTCGTTTCCACCATCTCTCCTCTGTCCTGTCCTCTTTGATTCCCACCTCTGTCTGCTTTGCCGTCTTCCTTTTGAATGTAGATAATGAGGAAAAGCCTCACCTGAGAATGTCTTCCACTTGGGAGGACTCCCCCACCCACCCACTGCCGATTGCCAAGCAGAGCATGCAGAAAACCAAACTAGCAATTTGCCTGGAATAGTCTCTGCTTTGAACATCCCCTGGGAACCCAGGGCAACAGCAGGCAGCTCATTGCATAGATAGCCATCTAAACATTGGTTCTCTCTTTTTTCATCAAAAATGTCATATCTTCTCCTCATCTGCTTTTCCTTTCTTAGTATCACCCAACAGTCTCCCCAGGTATGCCTATGGGACACTGGGGGTTTTATAACATTTAAGAGCCTCTGGGTGAGATTCATTTGAAGAGATAAAGAAAGATCCCAGAAGGAGATACAGACACCATCCTGAGAGATTTTAAGCAGAAGTAAAGTCAAGGATCCAAGAGGAGAAATAAAGGAAAGAGGGACTGCGTGCTTGTGTGTGTGTGTGTGTGTGTGTGTGAATTTTTCATATGTTCCATCATAATTTCGAAGGAATTATTTTGAAAACAATAATTTGATAAAAGGAAATATTTGGGACCCAGAGCGGGAATAAAAATTTCACTTAAGAATTATAATATCCATATCAGGGACCACTCCATCTTCTAAGTAAGCATCATGTATCTACTTCCCAAGTAACCCGTGTCAAAAGTTAGCCAATGGACAACCAAGGCATGTGGATTTCTCACCATCATCTAACACCACAGTTGATGTCTATGTCTGCTGGAGTTTATCACTGATTTCCGTAGACCTGAGTATCCTTGGCTTTCCTTTCTTACAGAATATTTAGCTGAATGACTAAGTGCTATTTTTCAATATCTCAAGCAAGGCAGTTAGCCTCTGCTGCAAATTCTCTGCATAATATGATTGCCGAGCTATCAGAAGTACACACGCAGCAGCTCAGAGCGGTGGTTTTAATGTTCACATGCGCCTCAGCCACTCACCATAAACAAACTAGGAAGCCTGTGTGCTCACAAGCACCTGCATCCACGCGTCCTTTCTCTCTGCAGAGAAGAGGCAGAGGCAGCCTTCCTCCTCCCGCACCCATTTATCCCAGTCCTGCTAGTATGCCTCTCATTTGTTTTCCTTTCTTTAGAGCCCTGGAGCTTTAATCTTATAAAGAATTGCTTAGGGACAGCCTCTCCAGTCTCTGCTCTGGAAAGAAGCTTTTAAACTCTCAGGAAATTGTGAAGAGGCTAGGCAGAGGGGGTGGGGCTAATTCTCAGTCACCTTTCACCCTTCACCACTGCCAAGCTCAAAGGAGCACTTTTTATCACCTCTCCCCGCCCCACCTTAAGAGAATGTTATCAACCCCAAAAAGGGTCTCCCTTTCTCTTTCTTCCTCTCTCTCTCCCTCTCATCCCCTCCCTCTGCTCTTGCTGCAAGTCATCAGAGTTAAATCCTTCTCATCCTGGTTTGTGGATGAGAGATGTGCATTACACATACTGGGGTGTGGGCAGAAATGTGCAAGCATTCCAATTCCTTTTTCTGTTTCCATCCCGCTCAGATGCCGGCTGCCCCAGAGTCCCTGTGCCCCTGGGAAGTCCTTGGTAGCCCACCCCATGCCCTCCAGGAAAGGAGAACAGCCCTGCGCCACCCCCCACCATACCTCATTAGAGGGGCATTCAAAGAAGCACATTAGCTGACAGGGCTCTGTGAAGATTTTTTTCCATTCCCATAGGAGCATCTTCCCAAAGGGAGATTCAGATCACCGCCTTGGTTTGTTCATCGCTGCAACTTTAGTTTGCAGCTCCCCCTTTGCAGGAAATCAATCAACAAATATTTAATCAGCACCTACTATGGATCTATCACTTGGAGAGGCTCTGAGTGAGAAACAAGGGAGACTCAAGCACAATCTTTGCCCTCAAGGAGAACATGACCTATTTAGGAAGAAAAAGCTAACACAAAACAATTAAATGCTACACTGTGAGGATCTAAATAAGGGAGAGAGTAGGAGGAAACTATATCCTAGAAAAGAGAGAATTTGTCTTAGCACTTGAAAGATGTGTAGGATTTAAACCAGAGAGGAGCGAGGTCACCAAAAGCAAGAGGAGATTGTATAATTAGGGGCACTGAGGACACTGCAACAATTAGAAAGCAGATAACACCCCGGGAAGTCTTGGCAAATAGGATGATTAGAGACCAGAGTGTGGAAAGTCAGAGACTTCGGTAAATTTGAACACAATCTTGATGTTTTCTGTAGTTCATAATTTTAGATTTTCCCTTAGATTCTTTCCTTGAAAAACAGGGCATATTTTCACCAGGTTCTGGTGGCTGAGATGTCTGGAATTATGTGATGTATACTTTATCTGAAATTCAATTTATAGCTATGAATGTTGCCCTTTTCTCAAAAAAAAATTTTAAGTATCATTAAAACAAACAGCAAACAATAAAAATGTTCATTTTAATGATTCTTTAGGGCAATTGTTTTCAGCCTGGCTCCTCCGAGCCCTAGGATTCCACAGGGAGGCCTCCAGGGCAGCCTTGGGACATGCAATAGAGATGCCAATGTCTGCCTGGATGCCTGAGAGCAACTAGACTTTTATCTACTTGTTATTGGGTTTCCATTTAGGATTTTCAAACATACACATAAATAAATCCCTGATGCAAAGAAATCCTTGGTGACCAGTTCTTTGTGTGTCATCAAAAGCCCTTATCAATTTACTGGAGTTGAATCCTGCACACACACGCATACACACACACACACACCGCTGTGATGATAATATTATTGATGGATTCATTCTTTTGTTTCTCCAGAACTTGTTGGGGCCCTGCTAAGCACCCAGCACTTTCTAGTCAACATCATATAAGGGGTGAAGTCAGATTGGCGGACTTTGGCCTTGAACACCAGGATAAGAAATGGATGTGAGGAGGCTGATTAATGACAATGATGATGATGACAATGATGACGATAACACCAAAGCTGATCACCTACTATGTGCCAACCACTGTATACCACATACATTATCTAACAATTTTTGCCACAATCTTATGAAATATTATTAAACTGAGACTGACTGAGGTTTAAGACATTTGCCTACAGTCGTATGGCTAGAAAGAGGTGAAAACCAACGTCATAGGTCATGCTCTTAGTCACAAGGATTAATTGACGTGGTTTTATAACAAAGACACACTGCTAGAAACATCCCTTAGTTCTTTAAATATTATTTTATGCATATGGACATTTTCTGAATATTTTTCCTACAAACTCGCTCAGACTTACAGGTTAAATAACCCATCCTCCGGGCCCCTAACCAGGGAAGGACCCTTCCACTATATATTTCTCCTCGCCCTGCCAGCCCATCTCACCCTCATGCTCTAAGGCCACACCCAGCCAAGCCCAAGAGGACAACAAATGAAAACAAGAAAATGGGGACAAGACTTGAGGACCCTTTTAGAGAAAATAGGAACTTCCAGACTCAAACACCATATATTTTTGAAAACATGTGACTATTAACTTCATCTCATAGCTAGTGACACACACCCTGTAACAACATTAGTCCAGAACCCAAGCTCAGAAATCACATTATTTGCTAACAAGATTTGGGTATTATTGTTGCACTGCAATAAAAAAATTTAAAAAAAAAGTAGAAGCACTTCTAAATTGCTCCTGGAACGGGGGGGTTTCTCACAAAATTGCCCAGTTGCACCATAAGTTACCATTACTCTTGCGGTCAGTATGAACAAAATCAGGCATACTTTGCAGAAGTCCGCAAAATTAATGGGGTCCTAAGCGCCTCCTTATTTGTTGGCATCAGCAATGCATTATCAACAGAGGCAGGAGGAGGAAAGGGAGAACGTAGGACGCCACAAAGATGATCCTTTGCTGGAGTTATTTCAGTACACATCGATTCCACCAGAGAGCTTTTAGAACATTTTCCATTATCCTATGAATCAGGTTGTTTTACATCAAAGAAAACAAAACAAAAAGTACATTATTAGCATAAAACAATATTAACATTAATAGAAAGAGAAGCAGGATGTTTGGGGGGGTGGGAGAAAATAGCTCACATAAGTGGCCTACTCATTTCAGTCAACTTCACTGTAGGTGATAAACTGTGAAATTGCCATAATAATATAAGCACAGAAAACAAACAGCAATTTTATTTGATAGGGAAATTGCATCCTGTTACTGGATATAAAATTCTACAGCACATTCAATGGTATTTTCAAAGCATTGAAAATGGAGACATATGTTTTCATTTTTAAATGCAACTATAACGTAAATAATAAATCCACCACAATTTGGCTGGTCCAGAGACTGCTGGCATCATTAACTCAGGAACCCAGAAATCCAAACGCTCTACTTATCTTGCTAGGCCCTCAGCCAGAAGTCCCTTGTAACTGTGGATGTTAAAACATGCCCTCTGCTTCATCTACATTTCTGTCTTGCTCAAGGGTCTTCTGGGGTTCCCCAGCGCTACTTGTATCACAGTTTAACCACTCATTGCTCTTTGATGCCCTTCTTTCTCCTCTGCCTGTATTCTTTTTTATTTCTTCCTACTTCTCTGCTCACTCCTTCAACAACAAATCAAGCCTATCTTCCCTCAGCTTCCAAATATTGTCCATTTTGGTAAATTGATTGAAAAATGTCCGCACTTTTCCCTTCCCTGTATCCATGCCCTTTTAAATGTGACTTTGCAGCCCTTCTCATCAAGACAGCTAGGCTTATCATTTGCTTGGGCCAATAGCACATAGTGGAAGTAACAGAGACTAGAACAAGACTAATCCTCAGGGGGCCTCATGTGTTTCCACCTTCTCTTAAAACTCTGCCATGGCTGTGGGAATAAGCTCATGATAGCCTTCTAGAGGATGAGAGACCGTGTGGAGGAGAGTCAAGAGCTCCAACCAACAGCTGCCAACCCCCAGGAGACCAACCTCATCAGCCCAGGGATTGCAACAGACACAGAAAGAAGACCAAACCAAGACTGAACCCAGCCTAAATTGCCAGACCCCAGAATCAGATGCTAAATAGATGGTTGTCGTTTTAAGCCACTAAGTTTTTAAGGTGGTTTGTTACACAGCAACAGCAAACTATATTGTCTTGTCCTCCTCTTACTTCTCTGCATTACTCACTCCTGACAGAACACTTAACTCTTCCAGGAATTCTAGTACGCCTTGGAAAAAACACTCACCAACCAACCAAATCAGATCCACCACTAATTCCCGAATATGAATGTGTGGGTAGATGGAGTCACCAAGCTAAAGGGATAAGGATGCGATTCTCAGTTTCTACCACCACCAACCTCCATGTTTTTTTTCACTTTTCCTTTTCTGCCTCAATGTTCCTTAACGTAGGAATGAAACCTTTATTTACCTACTATGGAGAAATTACTAAAACAAGCTATTTCAAAATTCTTCATAGATTACATGACACTCATTAAGCTTCCCAATTTTAAAGCTGAAAAAGACTTGCTCTCTTTCAAATTCACCCAGCAATGTAAAGTACCTCTGTGAGGCAAATAGAATTGAATCCATTGATTCCCATGTAATTTATTAATTACAAACCCTGACAAATACCTGCAGAATCTGAATCAGAGCTATTGTGAGACAGGGGCTCTTAGGCAGTGTTTAAACCATAAGAAACAACATTTATCCCAACTACAACATGCATAACACCATGCGTCTCATTCCACTCCTAAAATGCCCCCAAATTTTATTTTCAAACAGGCGTTTTAATTGGTTTGTGATTCTAAATTAAATTTGTGTATTACGGCCACACATTTACCATTGACAAATCTCATTGGTCTAGCACAGCACTGGGAACATTGGAACAATTGAACCATTTTGGTTTGCATTGAATTTAATTTGAACATTGCTGTAATTATTTGTATAATGTATCCAGAAAGACTATATCAACATCTCATGGACTTTGCATACACTAACTGTACTCATTTTTAGCTTCATGGATAGGCAAACAGAGATTGAGAAAATAATTTAGACTCTTAGAAAACATATTCTTAGAACTGCCATAGGAAGAAACAGTCAGGATTAGGCCTGGCACTAACTAAAACTCAATAACAATGAGTTAAACAGGTTAGAGATTTCCTTCTTTCTCAAGTAAAAATTCAGATTGTAAGAAAGCCAGGTCTGTAAGATGGCTTGCTCCCTGAGGTCCTTAGGGACCCAGGCTCCTTTCAGTTCATAATTCTGCCATTTCCAAGATAAAGCCCTGGCCTCATGGCACAAGATGGTAGTTAGAGTTCCAGCTATCATATCGCCATTTCAGGCAGCAGGATGAAGCAGAAAGAAAGAAAGAAAAAACGGTAAAGGATACATGCCAGCTATTTTTTGAGAAAATTACCTGGAGGAGCTGCTTAAGTCCCATTGGTCAGAGTTTAGTCACATGGTCACACTGAGTCACAAAGGCATCTGACAAAGTCTCTTTTAAAAATTAGTCATGTGTCCAGCTATAATTAGGAATTTAAGAGGGAAGAACAAATATCAGATTAGGTAACTAGCAACCAATCCAGAATGTGCTCTATGTTGGGGAGATTGTCTTTATATTTTCTCAGAGTGTAAAATTGTCCATAACTTGCCAATTTCCCATTTTGCCCTTATTTTGCACAGCAGCCTCCTAATGGACAAGCTCTATCTCTAACATCCCATGGCATAGACTGGTAGCAAGAGATACTTCCCCAGTCAGGACTCTCTTTGCTGAAAATTGAAAAACACTCCACCAAAACTGGCTCAATCCATAAGGGCGTTTAAGGGCTCACTTAAATGAAAAGTCCAGAATGGGACTCTCTTCAAGAATGATTTGATTTGGGCTCCACTGATGCCATCAAGACCCACTTTTGTCCATCTCTCAGCTGGGCTCTGCATTCCTTTACTCATTGACCTTACTTTTTGTCTACATGTGGTGGCAAAGGGGCAATAGTGGCACCAGTGCACATGTTTCCAGTTTCCAGTCCCTTGGGAAACAACAACAGTCTCATTGTGCGTGACTTTGATTGGGTCACATAAGCAATCGCTGTAACCAAGGAGAAAGTAGCACGTTGAGCGCCTTAAGGCCAATCAGCAATTACCGCTGGTGTTAGGGATGTCTGATGCCTTTTAACCCCTGTGGCCTGAGAGTAGGTGGTTTTCAAAAGGAATTTAAGATATCATTTTACCTTAAAAACAGTAAATGGATACTGAGCAAACAAGAAATCCTTGCTATGGAGACATATTTCACACACAATGTGGGATTCAGAGGTATTTTCCATGACTCAGGATATAACCACTTCCCAAGACATTCCCAGGACCATAAGGCTAAGAATGAAACCAACTTCACAGGCTTGACATGATAATTAAATGATATAACATACTTGAAAATATATAATATAACATCTTGAAGCAGGAATAGAACCTAAGATACCATTCCGTGATAGATACTATTACCTGCTCTGCCAGATTAGGCCACTAGAAAATTGTCCTCCTCATCATTAGCGTTCCCAGTATTCTGTGGTGCCCAATTAGGGAACTAATGAGACCCTAAGCCAGGCCTTTTATGCAGTATTCTGTTCTCCTTTCGTCATCTGAAGTCTGTTCACCTGCTGAGCCTTTTCTGTATCCTACTCTGTTCCATCTCTTTTATGAAAACTTCCACACTAACACTAGAGAATTATTAGCTCCTCTGTCTTCAGTGGCCCGAAGTTCTCATTTCATGTCCGCAGTCTTCATCACATGAATTTCTAGGTAAATTTGCTATCTTCCAGCACAGAGTCTCTGTAAAAATGTAGCAGTCCTCTGGAACGGCTTCCCTCTATAACTCCTACGTGTACTTTCTCTCTCTGTCTTCTCCTCCAAGGAACTCTGGGAGAGGTTTACGGGCCCCAGGTTTGGGCAGGCAGCGAGCAGCTGTCAGGTTCAGGTCAATCTAACTGTGCACACCAGGAACGTCCCAAAATTTCCTTATATGTACTATCTGTGGATTCAGCAGCTATTTGTAAATGGTGAATAATAATAAGTGTCATCTATTGAGCATCTACCATATCCCAAACTTTCCTTGCATATCATTATTTTTCCTCAAACCCAGCACATTAGCAATTTATTATTCCTATATCACAGACAAGGGAACTGAGCTCAGAGACATTCAAGTTTTTACCAAACATCTCATGAGGGTGAACCATGAAACTGATTTCAAACCAGGGTTGTCTGATTCCAAAGTCTGCTTTTTCCACTCTGATATGCTGCTATGCAAAAGCTGTTGCTTGACGCTGGCCCGGTTGCACAATGGTTAAGTTCATGTGCTCTCCTTCAGTGGGCCTGGGTCTGGGGGTTTGGATCTTGGGCGCAGACCTACATACCACTCATCAAGCCATGCTGTGGTGGCATCCCATATACAAAAAAGTAGAGGAGGATTGGCACAGATGTTAGCTCAGCAACAATCTTCCTGACTAAAAAAAAAGTGCTATTTCTTAACCATACTGATTTGGCTGGAAAGCAATTTACTTTTACATTTGATAATTATTTCAAATAGAATTGTAGTTATGTGTGATGATTTTGCACCAGTGTACTGTCTCACTACAAATCAGGATTTAGCATGGAGGCAATGAGTGTGCTCCAAAGATACCCTCCCTTGGCCAAAAAGAGTAGGGCAGGGTTTGGAAGGCATTTTTGGCTGGGAGCCTATTTTAGTTTGGGCTGAGCTCCAGGACACCATGAATAGAGGGAGATGCAAAGTCCATGCAGTATAGAGTAGATAGGACTATACATTAGACCTTGCAAAGTAGTTTCAAATATTAGTTCAAGCACATCCCCATCACATGCAGGTTTTACAGTGCAGGTTCCTGGGCTCCACTCTCGGGTGACTCTGCTGCAGGTGGCCCATTGACCACACTTGGAGAATGACTGTCCAAGATCTCCATGCCCAATTTAGGATGCAGAAAGAATCAGGAGTGGTTGAGTGGAAATGGATTCTCCTCTTGAGCATGCCTGAGATTTGAAACATTTACTGGAGAAGATCATTCTGTACAAAAATCTTCTGACCTATAATGTTTCTAGAAAGTGTTTTGAGAAAGAAAAACATATTTACATATATATTCTTAGAAATGATTGAGTTCAATCTTTTCCATTGAATTCAATTTACTATTTTGTAAATTAATTTATTACCGTGGGAAAGTCAAAGCTTCAAAGAAGCCTACTGTGGATGATCTCTAAAAGGAAAAACCTTTTGGAAAGCAAATAATTGCCTCTGATTGGTCTACTTTGAATCCTTGATATTCCTTTCCATTGAATGTTGTCATAGCAGGACACACCTGGTATCTGGTTTGTCTAAATACTTAGAAATTCAAATTGTCCAGTTATCAAAGCACCATCCTTATTTCCCGAACATGTATGGCTGGGCCTTCAGGAGCCACTCACAGTGATGTGCAGAGACAAAAAATATCTGTTGTTCATAAATGCATTTTCCAGAGGGTCTATGTCTAACTTTCTAACAGATAAAGACAATAAAAATGTTTGGGTCCAACACTGCCATATAGTCTGAAATTCCTTGCCTACTGAAATCCTAGCCAAAGGCTTTCTTTAGTTTTGTATTAAATTATCCCATTTGGTTGGTCTCCTTAATCAACTTAACTGATTATTTGCCAGATCACCATTTCACTTTGTGCAGACCCCATATCAGAGCTCATGGGAAGAATTTCTTGGGCCCTAACTCCTTTCTTTCTTTTTTCTGAATGCTCAGACCGTCTCCCTTCTCACCTTTAGACAAGGCTCCAGCCTGCAACCTCAGGTTCACAGTGCTTTGTGGCTTTGTCATTTGGTTTGTCTACAAAAAACAGTCATTTCAGATTTTTATTTCCCATTTGGGGGTGAGATGATTTGGGGGAGAGTTGGTGAGGCGACTGAACAAAACCAGTTGAACAGTTAATGCTTTAACCTTGCGTATAATTTATACAATAAACAAAGTCACATGCTCCCCTAATAATTTAGATGTAAGCAAATGTTGATTTATTCAGGAAGGCTACTGCCAGAAGCCAAGCCTGCAGCACTAAAATTTGAATTAAACTAGGACAGAAGCAGGCTAGTCTATAATAACATTTGTATAATTTTATTTTTGCCCTTGGCTCAGTTCATTTCCTTGTACAGTAGATGCATGAAATTGGTTCTCCAGCCACCTTTAGCTGATGTTCATTGATATCCGGGCAGGCAGGGGAGCAGGAGAATGCACCTTTCTAAGCTTTGTGTTTTCAATCACAAGGCCTTGAATTCCTAGGTCATTTCTGACAACGATTATCTTTCTCTGAATTGTGTTTTTGGCACATATCTCAGAATAGCTTCATTTAACCTCGGGATGCGGTTTTCCCCTCATACTGTGAGGGGGCTCTTAGAACCAAGACTGTTAAATAGATGCAAATGTTGTGCTGTTTTCATTCCTTTATTCAAGCCCGGGGGCGTGAAATCTGAGTTCTCTTACTCTGCTTTCAGCGGTGAAATAAGGGCCTTAGGACATTCTTTAAATGATGATCAAAAATAAACATTAACTTGAAACAGTGAGGGACCAACCCCCCTTTTGCTGTTAACCTTTGACTTAAATAAAAATTAGGAGCTACATCTTACAACTTACCACTTTTGTTAGGGACCGAGGCTCCTTTTGAGGGATCGGGTTTAAGCCAGTAAATAATTTGCAAGAGCTTCTGAAAAGTAGGCGAAGTTTTCCATCCAAACAGAGCGAAACTTGGTTTTTCACAGTATTTCCCTGCTATCCGACACCCACCAGCACGCAGGGGACACAAAGGAAAACATTCTCAAAACCCACAATCACTCGAAATGTCTTACAATTTTTATTCAGTCTCCTCCATAGTTTCATTTCAGGCAAAGTAACAGCTCTTTGGGGGTCAAAAGTTCTGAAATAAAAAGAATTTGTTCCCTTAGGTCAGGAAATCAAATATGTTAAAAAAAAAAATTTTCCCTAGCCTTTTGTTTTGAGGGAGTTAAGAAGGAGGAAAAGATCCTGAAAATTAGAAATGAAAGAATTGGTATTTGCACTTCATGTGAAATACGCATTTCTCTCTCACTTCTTCCAGCTGAGAAGGTAAATAGCAGCCCAAGTGTTTTGGAGGCAAATATTGTTCTGTCCTATTCTTGGTAACAAAATCTGCTCTCAGGCCTTCTCCATCCCTGTCTGATTGTGCCCTGGGGCTGCTGCAGGCAGCCAAAGGAGCCTTTCAGAAAATCCAGGCCATGTTTTGACTTCATTACAAATTCCAAATAGAACAAGTTTTTGCCTGGCTTAGGCTCGGTTATGAAAGTTTCCCACAGCTCTCGAAAATATACAGAATAATAAATGGCGGGGCAGAGAAACAGGAGGCAACAGTAATTCCATCAAAGGCTTCTAGTCACATCATAAACCACAATGCAGTGCCTCAGGAGCTTATGTCACTAGGACCCAGAGATAAAATGTTTTGCCTTCGGCCCTGAGGTCATGCGTTGGGGCAGAAGCTTCGAGGTTCTGTCCTTTGTTCACAGGCTGGCAGAGAGAAGGGCACTTGATCCCGGACTAGGAAGAGAAAGAATGCCTCTCTCCCCTACCCCAGGGGCCCCTGGCCTTCCCTAGGGACACGCGGTGAGGTTCAGTGAGCATTGTGAAACCTTCTCACCCCCGGGGGTGGCTGTGAAGCTTCAAATGTTTGGGGGCATTTCCAGCATAAAAGCAAAAAATTGATGAGTTTCAGTGGGATAAGCTCTGAGGCGCAAAGGAAAAACCCCTGAGGCGGTGGGCGGCAAGAGGAAACTTTTTATTGTCTTGCTGCGGATTTCTTCTTTCATTTTTCTCTTCTTTTCCTTTTGCTACTCTCTTTATTAAGTCAAGATGTTACACGAATGCACCAGTGAAATATTACATGCAGACTTCTTAAGGAACCCTTTCCTCCCCAGTTTAGGGATGAGACTCCAGTGTGGCCATATTCCTGTTCCCCATAGGTCCTCCTCCTTCCTTCTCCCTCGTTCCAGGTTCTCCCTTCTCTCTTTTTTTTGGGGGGGGGGGGGTGGAGGGGCAGGGCGGGGAACATAATGCAACAGTTTCATGACAAATTCTAGAAAGCCATTTCCTACTTTATGAGAACTCTAGCTATTGACCCTACTAACTTCCTCAGCATGCCCTTCTTTTTCCACATATTTTTATTTTAGAAAACACACATGAAATACTTAAAATAACACCAACAATGGGGGGTTTACATTAATTTTTTTCCAAAATATGCTATTAACATATCCCTAGAAGCAAGTTTCATTGACTCCTTGTTTTTTAAAAGCCAGTGACTGTAGCGTGACAGTTCACAATCCATCATGCTGACATCAGATTGGTGAGCTGTGGCTTTATGACATCAGAGCCATGGATTATGGCTTTTCACATGTGGTTTACAATGCAGTTATTGCCGTTATCCATACATTATACACTATCCTCCTGGAGCCACTGAAGTAATGAGAGAGACATGCTGTGGTTAGTGATTAAAGACTGGACACAAAATTGTCCCAAAACTCATTTTTAAAAAGTCTTTCAACATGATCACAATTTTATTAATGAGCTTTGGCTGGGAAGAACACTATTGTGTCTCTATCTCTGTTTCCCACATTTAGTTAAACTTGTAAACTCATGCTCCACATGGCCTCCACTGGTAACCATATTCAACGGAAGCGTTAGATAGAGTCTAAAAGAAAATATTATAGCCTTTTCCATTTATACACTACCTGGCAGAGCATACACACCTTAAAGATACACAAGGATTTAGTAAATATTTCTAATTCAACCCGACTAGGATTATAATATAAAGAGAAACTATTCCATTGGAAAATTTACCATTTGCAGGGAACGATGTGCACGTGCACGTGCCTGGGTGCATGTGTCTGTATCAAGGCAATGGAGGAAAAGCAGCCAGGAACAAGGTGAAAAGAAGTTCATTCACCATCTCAAGGAAATAAGAGCTTCAGATTTTTAAAATGAAAATATACCATTGGCATCAGATACTAATCACAAGGTAATTATTTTTAAAGAACTTCCTGAGTAAGACACACGCACCCAAGACACCTTTAGGCTAATATATGCACCTAGAGACTAATTCTGCCCTTGGTTGTATGCGAGTTAGTTGTCCTTGGAGTGAATAAAAGCAGCTTTCCATGTTACTCTACCCTCCTATAAAAAAGAAAAAAAAAAAGCCACTTCAGAAGATGTATACGGATAAAAACATATCAGATTAAAAAACACTCCTTGAGGGCAATTTGGATGAAAAGTTAAGTTGGGCAACATCAAACTAGGCCCCTTCCTGTAAAATACATCAAATTCAAAGAAGTGCTTTTTTTTAAAATTACTAATCTTTCTAATGACTCTCAGATTCCCATCAGCCAAAGGGTTTTCTGGGCAAGAGCAGTTTTTACCTATGTAAAGACGGCAAGGACTGGTTTAACAGAAAACACCCAAGATATTAATCACCGGGTAAAAAGACTTTTCTATTCTTTGTCCAAGGAGAAAGTCTTTGTTCAAGGAATTTCAAGCTCAGAGAATCCCACCCTGGAGAGGATAGTCCCTGTCAATCCAGAGGACTTGTACGGTGGGTCGTGTCCCTGGGATGCCCCGTCGGTGGGCACCCCGAGAGAACCTCCGCTCCCGCACATCCTCTGCAGCCTCGCTGGAATGCGCTGCAACACGAGGTCACCTTTCCCGGACCTCTCCATTGACAAACCTTCAACAGTGTAAGATATCAGATGTGGGGTCAGAGTTTGTAAGGATTTTTTTCAAGTATAAAGATAATTCCTGACCTCATTAGGCTACATTTCAGACTCCATATATGTCCATATCTTACACCCAACCTAGGAGGCACCCAGTGTTCTGTAACTCTACTTGAAACTATATTGTAGTCAGCATTCTGCTTTCATTCATTCATTCATTCAACCATTACTTGTTGAAGACCTACATTGTCCCAGGCATTGCTTCTAGGAGCTGAGGAATCAGCGGTAAAGGGGACAGATGACATCCCACTCTCAAGGAGTTTGTTTTCTACGAGGCAGAGGAATCAACAAACCAGCCAACAAATGAAGACAATACTTTCAGACAATGATTAGTGGAATAACAATAAAGGAACGTGATGATATAGAGTCAGGTAACGTGGATGGGAAGGCCTCGTCGGGGAGGTGAAGATGTTGAGCTGAAACCTGAATGCCAAGAAAGAGCCAGTTGTTGCAAATCCAGGAAGACAAACTGCGCCTGTTTCTTAGTTATGACATTTACCCCTATTCTTGTGTAGATTGTACAACCTCACGACTGGCGTCTCAGAAAACTCAAGTGATTTCAGGCGTAGTGAGAACACTTACCTTTTACTCACCAGCAGGACAACCCCAGGCATTATGTTTCAGCTGAGGGCATATTTAATTACCAAATGTTCTGCAAATGTCTTCCAAATTGTATAGATAAAGCCATCTAAACTGCTGACTGCCAAGAGCATGGACTTCATCCTTTATCATAGAAACGCCCATATTCCCTGATGAATTTGCATCTTCCATGATTCAGCATTCATTTTAATTTACAATTACTTCTTACATTCCTCTAAACAACCGGATCCCTCCAAAGTGTGTTTGCTTTATTTCATTAGATAACTAACTTCATTGCTAGATAAGCAATTTTATGCTTGAGAAAAAAAAGCAGCTGTCCACTGTTCAGGCAGCACACTCGCGATGCGGGCCAGATTTACAAATGATTACTTTAGCTTGTGGCTTACAAGAAAAGACTTTATATCACATATTAATTTTTCAAATGTTTTCTTAAGCCCCTTTTAGCCTTTATGGCAAACCTGGAGGCCAGGTAAAAATGAATTCTTGTGATATGGTTTTGTTTAAAGGCATGAAACTTTGCCATAGCCTTTTCCCCATGTCACATCTGGACACTTCCCTTATGGTTGCTTAGGTGTCTGATGGTTTGTCAGAAATCTGGCCATAACTTAGGCGGAAAACTGGACTCCATTAAAAAAACATTAAAAGCTGAGAGGGAGGCAAGTTGATGTGGCATGGCTCCCAGCAATAAGGAAGCAAGAGTGCATGCTGAAGCTTAGAAATAGAAAGTGATGTCCTCATAAAAACATGGCTCCAGGCTGGTGTGCCACTAGAAATTCTTCTGTCAGTTTAGAATATTTAGCTCTAAGGGATTTCGACTTTCAAATGTATCTTTGGATGCAAAATAGGCTGCACAGGAGGAGATAGCATTGAAGAAGGGAAAGAAGCATTTGCTCCCAATTATGATCGGTTTACGTTAAACTGAAGATTTTTTTTTCTCAGATAGAATATTTGATCAGGAAGTGTGCAAGAGGGTTCGATGAGCTATCGCGCTGACATCAAGCAATCCGCTGGCCTTCATAACTAGAAAATGTTGCTGATAACTGATAGAGCTAAACAATATTAAAAGCCTCAGCACTACTGGTTATCAAGGGAAACTTTCAGCCTAATTGGAAAGCTCAAAGCTTCAGGCATCTGAAGTCTTTGGTTTGGGGCTCTTCTCCCGCATTCCAATGCAGTCTTTCCAATCAATAACGGGATGCTATGCATAGCACCATCGCGAGGCTTAACTCCTCTGAGTTTTGTATTTGACTTGTTAAACTGTAAAAAGAGTTGGAGAAACAAACAGAAAAGAAATATCTTGGTCCCTAGCTGCCAAAATAAAAAACAATCAAATAAACAAATACCAGTGCTCAAAGAAAACAGAAAAGGGCAAAATAGAAAATTTGTACAGATGTATTTTCATGCATAAAACATGAGCATCTCGGGTGACCTTCCTTCGTGTGATCTGTCCTTCAGGGTGCTGGGCAAAGGGGTCATCTCTCCAGGCAGATTGAATTACGGGGTAAGATTGAGTTATGACAGTGTACATTTCCCCCTAAAACCTTCAGACATGAGGCTTTTTTCCACAACAGACTGTGGTATTTTTCAGCCCAACCTAGCTATAAGCAGTGGGTTGTGGACGCCGCAATTAAAGCATCCAGAGGAAGCCCAGGACAGTCAGTTCCTCAGAGCGACTGTCATCTGCACCTGGAGTACTTCACAATTTTCTTAACCAATCTCCTTGAACAAATCAAACAGCAGAATCTTCCTACTCTGGCCATTCTGCTGTGTATGGAATTGTGCGCTCTGGAGAACTTCCGCTGAAATCAACAGGGAATGTTGAAACTGGAGCAAGGTCTTCACTGGGTTTTGAATTTCCCTTTTCCCCCAAAGGGTCACCAAACTACCTTCATCAGAGGTTTGAAGGGGAACATAGGAGACATCACCAGTAGAATGAGAGGTGAGGAGCTGAATAACTTTGAGTGCAAATCAAATCCAGCACCTGCTCCTGCCCTTTGGTGTGAAACATCGGCTTCTGGAAGTGGACGACAAAAGCCTCCTTTGCGCCTGGGATAAGACAGAGACAGACCTCAATTTGAACCTAAAGATACATATTTATTTATAGTTTTCTGATGGAATTAAATCTTTGAATACTATGAAAGAAAAATACATATTTACTCATATTTTAATATTTCTGAAATCAGAATCTATCTTACAATCGCTGTTGACCAGGAGTGGTTGGCTGTGGTTGTCATTGCCTATACACAGGCCTAAAACCTGTGGAATGGCTCAGACGGGAATCCTAGAGATGACAGCGGAGCAAACTTCTAGGAAATAGTACATCACCAATGCTCTTCATGGCACAGAGGATGAGCCTGTGCAGCAAAATTGGACCATTGCTGACTCCAAGTTAGAAAATAATTCATAAGAGTGACACTCTGAATGTGAAGACTTATAAATACCTTCATCAGTTTATTTCATTTATATTTTTCTTTTTACATATGCACAAGAGACATAGATAAGAGAAATCAATGCCAAAATAAGTTCAACAACCTTACCAATAAGTACATAATAAAAATTCAAAGGCATCGGAAATCACTGTGCTACAGTTGTGGGAATATTTCTTGCTTTCTTAATGGTACATAAAGTCGCGGTGGGTCTCACAAACGGTGGTATCTAAAATTCAATGAAATGAAAAATTTGTGTGACCTAGAATAGTTTACTTCACAGCTCTGAACTTCAGATTTGTCTTCTGAAAAATGAGAGGCATAGCCCCCACGTCCTGTCCCGGAGAGATGAACTGACGGAGCTAGCCCCAGGAGAGTTCACAGAACGGTAAGTGGCACATTGTCCATTCCTAGTCAATGGCAGTAAATATCATTCTCTAGTCATCTCTCTACTTCATCCGGGCGACCATACAAATACCACAAACAAACTCATTTACTCATCCCAGGGTGCTTTCCTTTGTTCCTTCAACTTGCTGCCTCTGCACCAGGTAGACAAAAAGCAAACGCCAATAAGGAAGGCCTTGACGGCAAGCGTAGTTTTTGGTGATCATCTGTGAACTGGATGAAATGAAATGATTATTTGGATCCAGTGTTCTACTGACAGAATGATTGTGGCACCAAATCAGATTTCTTTAAATGCCACTCCAGGAGAATAGTAAAGAATACATCAATCTCCAAGTAGGTGGAGGGAAATGTTTTCCAAAAAATTTTTAACTAAAAAGAAATTGACAATCAGAGAATGAACCAACTAAAATGTTTTTAAGTTAAAAGGCTGAGCAATAGTTTTTTTTTCTGATTCTAAAAGATCCTATTAAAAAAAAAAAAGGTGTGAGTAAATGAACAATCTTCAACCGAAACTAAAATTTTTAAAACTATCTTTTATTTTTACTTGATTTTTCCTCTTTGAAGATCCATTTTAAATGGCGGGTTCTTTGTCAGTGGATAAACAGAGAACCTATAGGCTTCTCCTGCTATTTCCTCTCTTTCTTTACCAGTATTTTTCTGCACAGATCTTTCCCACAACACTGGATATCTTCCTTCTGCTTGGGTAAGATCACCTTTGGTGGAGTCATAATACAGAAGAGATCAAGTTAGCCAATTTACACCCTAGCAAATGTGCGACGCTGCCTTCTTAAAAGGCTACTCAGAGAGAGAGATGGACATCAAACTAGAGAATATCAGGACAAGCCAGCAATAGTAAGTGTATTCTTAGATGTTTGGCATTTACTACCAAATTACAATGCCATAGTTGTAGGTCAATGTACACCTCAAACAAAGAAAATAATCTGTTTCTAACACTCAGGGGGAGAAAAGATAATATAAAGTATAACACGAATAGAAAATAATTACACGTGATAGAGACCCAAAGAACAGTGAACTGAACAAGGAAGCATGGACATCTGCCTTCACCCTAGATTGCCCTCCCTTCAGTCAACTAAGCTGGGCCTCTCGTACTGTGGTTGCAGTTACAGAATCTTCACAAGACCCACTATTTCAGGCTGTTTGCTGTTGTGCATCTTTGCAAATAAATATTCTGCACTTCCCAAAACAAGCTCACGTGGTGCAGGTGGCACCCAGAGCAAAGAAGAGGCTCCATAACCTGAGACCACATGGCTGCATGCCCATAGCACACCACAACTGCTGCTGGAATAAAAAGGGGGTGTTCCCCGCACTCTGCCCAGCTCTGCTAAGCCGGCCCCACACGTTTAGATAAATATAGCTGCCTAGAGTTTATTCAGAGGAGGTGGAGAAAGACAGTACAGCTTTGTGCTCCAACAACCTCTGCTCCAACAAAACTGCTCTCATTAAGGACACCAGTGACTTGTGGTCCAATCTTCTGGGCAGTTTTCAGCATCTTTTCCTCTCTTGATCATATCCTCCTTAAAATCCTCTCTTCACCTGCGGGCTTCAGAACACCATCTTTTCTTGGGATTCTTCTTCCCTCTCAGAGTCCATGGGCTCTGCCTTTTAGGTTCTTTCTTGTATCACCCCTTGAAGGTTGATGTACCCTAAGGCATCTTACTCTATGTGGGTTCAACAACCAGCAGCACAGGCATCACCTGGGAGCTTGTTAGAAATGTGAATGATCAGGTTGAAGCTTTGAGAATGAATCTACCTTCCAGCATCGCCAGTCTGATGCCACCTCTCTCTCCCCACTGCCACTGTCTTAGTCTGTGACCTGATTATCCTTCGTCTGGAATACTAATCAGCCTCTGAGCTGGCCCCCCTTGCTCCCTTCTCTCCGCTTCCACCAAGTTTTTAAATGCAAATTTTATCATATCTGAGGCTGAATAATGCCCCCCACCAAGATGTCCACATTCTATCTCCGGAAACTGTGAATATGTTATCTTACATGAAAAAAGGCATATTGCAGATGTGGTTAAATTAGTAATCTTGACATGCACAGACTATCCTCGATTATCCAGATTGGCCAAATGTAACGACAAGGGTGCTTATAAGATGGAGGCAGGAGGATCAGAGTGAGTAGTAGGAGTTGTGACAACAGAAGCAAGAGATCGGAGGGATGTGAAGAAGAGGACCTAATCCAAGAAATGCACATGACCGCTAGAAGCTGTAAAAGGCAAGGATACGGGTGCTCCCTCAGAGCCTCCAAAAGGAACACAGCCCTGCTGACACCTCGGTTTTCTATTTCCAACCTTCAGAACTGTACAATAATAAGTTTGCATTACTTTAAGCCACTAAGTTTGTGGTAATTTGTTACAGCAGCCATAGGAAACTAATACAATCTAATACCCTCTTAAAAGTCTCTTATACTTACTGCTCCCATATATCCATTTCCAGTCTCACTGTGTGATCCCCAATCCATTCCCTGAAGCTGAGCCCTTCTGCCCCTTGAAGACTTGAACACATGCTGTTCCCTCCAACGCCCTTTTCATTCTGCCAAACTCGTACCTCTCCAGGCCCAAGTCAAACGTAACATTTTCTGTAGGTGCCAGGAGAGGTACCCTTCTTCCTGTCTACCCACTGATAGCACTCTGTCCAGTCATGTGCTGCATAACAACGTTTCGGTCAAAGGCAGACCACATGTATGACAGTGATCCCATTAGATTAGTACCATATAGCCTAGGTGTGTAGTAGGCTATACTGTCTATGTTTAAGTACACTCTATGATGTTCACACAATGATGAAATCACCTAAGAATGCATTTCTCAGAATGTATCCCCAACGTTAAGTGATGCATGACTGTAAATATTCCACTGTGGCTCAGAGATCTTGAGAGGGATCTTGTGTAAATGAGGGGTCTCAAAGCCTGAGCTTCATTAGCTTCATGGTAAATCTGTTTCTGATTGAGAGGAAAAGGGAAACATAATTGTATGTTAAAAGTAAACTGTTAAGCAAAAAAAATGAGGAGCTGTTTAGAGTTTCTTTAAGATGCAGGTAACCTCCCTTTGCCTCAGCTTGTCCTCTGGCAAGTTGGAATAATCATAGCATCTTCTGCCTTGGGTTACGGGGTTGATTACACTTCAAGATAATCCACATACGTGGTTGGCACCGTAGCTGTAACATAATCGTGCTCAGTAACGTTCGCTATTAACTACTCTTCTTTATTAACATCCAACTAAAGTTGTTGACATCTATTGAGCCTTTATCATACAACAGGTACTGTATTAAGTGTTTTATGTGTAGTCACTTATTTAATCCTCCACTACCCTCTCAGGTAGACACTATTATCATCATCCCAACAGATGAGGAAACTGAGGCACAGGGAAGTTAAGTGGCTTGCCCCAGCTCAAACATTAAACAACAGAGCTGAGATTCAAATGCAAGCAGGCTGACTCTAAGTGTACACGTTACTACTGTGCTACACATTTCATTGATTCTAAAATATGCATTTTTCTTACAGGATGGTCTTATAATCAATGATTGTCATAGTTTAATTGGCTGCGTTCTTTTTTCTTGTGAGACATAAAATAATGTTATGTCCTGCCATTGATGATATCTTGGATTCTATGAGATACTGTATTGCTTCATTACAGAGCCAACGTGGAGAAGCTTGGTTCCCACTGGAATTCTCAAATAAGAGACCTCTTCACAATCCAGAAGAGTGATACCAACGTTAGTCCAGGACTTCGCAGGGGCCAGAAACCTTCTTTTGTTTTCAGGAGGAGGCCACGGGGAGCAGACTTCTCCTCCCGTACAGCTGAGAGGCAGAGCGGAGCCTTGTAGGGCAGACCCAGGTCAAGGCCCCCAGGCAGCTTGTCCCCATCCTCATCCAGAAGGGGATGAGGGTGCAGGATTCCTGGAGTGCATTCTCACAGATGGGGCTGAAGGACAGCCAAAGTTCACAATAACAAAGGCCCAGAAGCAAATTAGAGGAAGATTCCATGTATATCCCTTAGAGGAAAACTCTCCCAAATTAGACACCAATTCCTAAAGAATGGCAGGGCTTACTGAAGCTTCGTTATACTAATGTCTCCAGTCAAGCTTGCGCTTCAGCTAACACGTGATTAAGCTTAGTAAGAGATATATAAACAGAATCATGGTTATTTTATGATAGGGAAATTAAATTCAACCTAAATCCATGATCTTTCCTTTCCAGGGGTCCTGAGGCCCCTATCCTGAGGGTAACACTTGCAACAGGCCACATCCTAAGACTATAGTTCAGATCTTATATTTATACACGTCATAGCCTCTCACAGGCCTTTCTCCAGGTATTTGTGGATTGAGCGTAAGAATGAATCAATGGAAGAATGAATGAATGAGACGAGATGAACTGCAATATTCTCAGAGCCCCAGGAGTCCGGGACGGGAGCTAGTTTAGAGGAGGCTGTTCAGGGTCAGGTGCTCTGAGATCATTGCTGGTCCCAGGAGCAGGGATATCTGGTTGACTTTAGGGTATAGGAGCAGGGTCATGCTCATGACTGCAGTAGACTATATACCGGACCCTAGTGGTAAATGCAAAATCTCCAGAATGTTCTCAAGCCCTAAGAACTCCAGGGAAGTCCCCAATTTTTTTTTCCTGAGGAAGATTCAACTCTGAGCTAACATCTGTTGTCAGTCTTCCTCTTTTTTTATAAGTGAGCCACCACCATAACATGGCCACTGACAGAAGAGTGGCATAGGTCCACGCCTGGGAATTGAACCCAGACCGCCAAAGTAGAGCGTACCAAACTTAACCACTAGGCCATTGGAGCTGGCCCACTGAATATTTTGAATATATTTAAAAGAGACAGAAAGATGGAAAGAAGCCTTCAGCCTCGTTTGGAGCTGAGCTCTTCTGCTGGACTAGGAAGCAGGGGCAGGCATTTCTGGAAGGAAGAATGACACTTATCAGGCTCAGAGTCAAAAGTGGAGGTTGGTTTTTCAGCTTATTTTCATGACTTAAAGAGTGAGTAAAGTCTGGATGCAGTGGATGGGGAATGGGCAATTAGGAAGATAAGGGGAAAGAAAGCCTAAGAATGATAAAGACACTTTCACTTCCAGTTGAAAGGAAATTGGGAACAACTGTCACGCTTCTAAGAAGGGAAATGAAAGGATAGGAAGCGAAGAAAAGGAAAGGAGAAGGCAGGGAAGGAGGGAGGGGAGAGAAGAAGAGTCCCCCCATAGGATGAAGAGGATTCTTCAAGAAGCCCAAGGCAGCATCCTACTATGACTTTCACTGCCCAAGAACAGACACCCTGAAGCCCCTTCACTCCTTCCTCCAATGTCAACCGCATAAGTTGTATGTGACTCACAGGAGAAAATAACTTAGAAAAATAAAAAAAGCCATTAGATTTCAAAGCCGAATCATCCAAAAGACCCTTACTTTCACTAAGACAGAAATATGCATACACTTAGTCACCAGGCAATAACTTGGGTTGTTAAAACAATGGTAATAGTTAGAACAACAAAGGTTCTCTGGGGTTTTTTCCTATGAAGCATTCTAGGTGCTACAGGGGAGGTGACATACTGGTGCCTTATAAACGACTCCTTCTTAATACAACTTGTGTGGGTGTCTGCCAGTGAGGAGGAGAGAATTCATTAGTCTTGTACACCAGGTCGAAGTCTGAGTGTGGGAGCTGCAATGGGCAGCTAGCTCACCACAAAAGCTAGGTTTGATATTATAATTGAGGGTGACTCCCAAGAGAAAGTCTGTAACAGTGAACTTGAGGGAAAAGGGCAAAATCCAGGAATAAGAAGAAAATGGTTAACAGCAAGCTGAAGGGCAAAGAGAAGCTGAACCCTTGGAATCAGCTGGAGGCTAGTTAAGACACCATGTAGAGGTGCTCAAGGTCTCCGTGCCTCTGAGCACAAAACCAAAGTATGAAAGAGGGAGGTAAATTGGAGACTGTTAAACAGAAAAGTGTAGATTTATGAAAGCAGCCTTTAAAAACTGTGCACTTTTTCAGAACCTAATGACACAGAAGACTCCTCTGCCTCATCTCCCCTCCTCCTTTACCATCGCTAATCAAAAGAACTGACAAATAAAATAAAAGATGGGGAAAATTTGAAGGCGAAAATAAAAGGACAGACAGAGAGGGTTTGGCGAGGAGGGGAGGAGAATTCTACATTTGAAGACAGAATCCTACAGGTGAGACTAGGGGCAAGAGTTTCCAATTACGGGGAAGGGTGAAAATGGCAGAGAAGATATGAAATATCGTATTTGTGTTTGTTCTGTACCGAAAATGAGGATTTTCCTACCTCAAGGACAATTTTCACAGAAAGCAAAATGTACTGTGCGGGAGGATGGCGGGCTCTACACATTCACCAAGCAGCCCAAACAGGGCTGTTCCACCTACCAGCGAGAGCGTGGACTGGATGCCCCGACCCCGACCCTGCATCTAAGACGAGACCCAGCTATGACCCCCGAGGGCTCTTCACTCCACACTAAAGTATTCACCGCGGACCCAGCCAAAGCACGAACACAAACACCCACAAAGGTATCTCCTTTTTCATAAGATGCTACTATAGTTCTGCCTCTGATTTTTTTTCTTTTCCTCCTCCCACGTCTAGTCCACACTACTTTCTGATAAATCGGGAAAATTCAATCTTCTCTGCCCTTCCTACTACCCTGGGGAGGCCTGGGGCTGCCTCTAAGGTTAACTTTGAATGACTACGCTTGATCTTAAATGACCCCCCCTTAGCACTCCACCCCCTCCCACAATTCTTCAGCATAAATATTCTCTCAAACCTGTGCTTGCATCACACAGTCCATTTCTCAACTGCTGTGTCCTCTTGCTCTTCTCTATCTTTCCGAATACTGTATCTCATTTAAGATTCACCTCATTTTCTAAAAGTTTTATTGAGATATATTTCATATACCACAGAGTTCACTCATTTAAAGTGTACAGCTCAGTGGCATCTGATACATTTGCAATGTTCTACAACCATCACCATTACCTAATTCCAGAACACGTTCATCACCCCAAAAAGAAACCTCAAATCCATTAGCAGTCACTCCCTCTTCCCTCCCTCCTTCCCCCCCACCACCTACCCCATCCCCAGCAACCACCAATCTACTTTCAGTCTCTATGGATGATTTGCCTATTTTGGACATTCCAAATAAACAGAGTCATACAATATATGGTCTTTGGTGACCATATATATTAGGCTTCTTTCACCTAGTTTTCAAGGTTCACCCATCTCTTAGCATGTCTCAGTACTTCCTTCTTTTTTATTGCTGAATAATATTCCACTGTATGGATGTAACACATTATGTTTATCTATTCATCAGTTGATGGACATTTGGGTTGTTTCAGTTTAGGGCTATTATTAATAATGCTGCTGTAAATATCTGTGTACCAGTTTTGTGTGTATATATGTTTTCATTTCTCTTGGAGTGGAATTGCTGGGTCATATGATAATTCCATGTTTAATATTTTGAGGTACGACCAGACTATTTTCCAAAGTGGCTGCACCATTTTACATTCTCATGAGCAACGTATGAGGGTTCCAATTTCTCCACATCCTCGAAATCACTTGTTATCGTCTAAGATTCACAAGAAACACATACATATAGCCAACTTGTTGATCTTTTACTGTGTACCAGCATCTGTGCTTGGTGCTCTCTCTGTTATCTTGTTTAATCTTTACAACACCTTGAGAAGCAAATATCACACTCCTCTTTTCCCAAATGAGGTAATCTAAGATTACAGTTTAGTAATTGGACAAAAACACCAGTGGTGGAGCTGGGACTCATCCTATCCGTCTGCTTGTGAAGTCCGCTTTCAAATACCACCCTACGCAGCCTCACAAGATGCCTTTCCAAGCCAACCGCAGCCCCTCGGATCATTTCTTCTTCAGAAATGAGAGCGAGTTAGTCATGGTTTGCACATCACCTTGTATTATTCTCTGGTCATTTCCTGTATAAAACATTATGTTCCCAACTAGACAATAAACACTGTGTTGGCTGGACATATTCTTCCTCCATTTTGTACTAGGGAAATAAAATGTTTAATAAACACTTAATGAGTTCACAACATTTTTTGAGAGTTTCACGTTTGCTTTCTTTCTTCTGAGAGGAGAGGGACAGGCTGAAGACACGATTTCCCTTTCAGCTTGCTTCCACAATGTTTGAGTGACGCAAGAAGGAATCGACCATGACAACGCTCACACTCAAACTCACATAACACCTAAAACACTGTAGAAATTTGTGTCTCAGAGAGTGTTACTTGGTTATTTTTTAAAAAGCAAGACTATACGATAGAAAGCCTTGGCTTTTTCTTGGAAACCCAAGATAGACACACACATCCCTCAAATATATACATCTATACATATATTTACATATATGTAAATTCACGTGAGCACTTTTTGCATGTGTATTACATGCCAGGGGCTTTATATGTTATCTCTTATCTGTCTAATACAACCACAAAGTAAATGTTAATTATCCCCACTTTATTCATAAGCAAACTGATGCTCACAAGTTCATTCGACCGAGTTACACAGCCAGTAAACGACGTACGAACTTTGGCCCTTAAGCCAAGTTCTTTTCATTACACCACACTACTACTCTCAGATATTCAAGAAGGAGCCACGAAGCTTGGCCATGGGGCCCCATTAATATGTCCTCTTATCTTCATTCAGCACCCAGCCTATGGTCGCCACAACCTGCATTCCCATCTCCACACCCTCTTCACCCAAACATCTCAATCAAATCCTGGAGATTTATATAACAGCGTCTGGAATAAGCAGCAGGTGCAGTTTGGACTCATGGGCCTGCGGCTTCAGATTTTGAAACAATGTGCTAGGATTGGATGGTATTCAAATCAATTCTTAAAAATGTGCTCAGCTTCAATGAATTCCAAAGTGTTACTGAACACACCCTGTGAGACAAAAATAATAGTAAACTCCACAAGTTAAAATGGGGTCACCTTGGTCAGCCCTGGTGGCCTCGTGGTTAAGTTTGGCACACTCCACTTCCGTGGCCTGGGTTCAGTTCCCAGGCATAGGTCTACACCACTCATCTAACAGTGGCCATGCTGTGATGGCCGCTTACATACAAAATAGAGGAAGATTGGCAACAGATGTCAGCTCAGGGTGAATCTTCCTCAGCAAAATAAAATAAAATTTAAAAAAATAAAATGAAGTCACCTTGATCATGTTCTCATTAGTTACATCTCCCAGACGAATGTGAATGAACATCTTCAAAAGAACCTTCAACTAAATCCAGATAGCTCGGTTTTAATCCAGTGTAACATTAGTCACTTAATCTCCCTGGGCCTCTGTTTCTTCTACTATTAAAAAAAAAAAAAAGATTTGATTGAATTACATGATCCCTAAAGCCTCCTTTAAATATGAAATTATATGATTCTTTAATAATGAGGAAGGAGCCTCTCTGGGAGGAAGAGGATCAAGAAGAGGGTAATTTACCTGGAGTCTGCAGATGTGCTTCAAGGAGACAAGAACCCCCTGGAGGGAATGCAGAAAATTTTGTGAGTTCATATCTGAAGAGAGAGGATTCATGGCTTCCCTGGATTTTCAATAGAATTGGTAACCTCCCCAAATTGCCAACTACTGGCTGTAGACTGAAACTGAAAAGTGGTTGTGGAACTGCTTCCCACGGAGGACCAAATTCATATTGAGGTCAGTCTCAAAGTCTTCTCCTTACCTCTTACAAATAGAACAATACAAAATATTTAGACACGGATGCGGACTTAACTGAGTTCTCTAAAAGTTCCTCCTCTACGGTAGTGAGCGAGGTAGACCAGTTTTCCTGAGTGTGTGTGTGATGAGGCTCACCTGCATCAGAATGCCCTTAGAGGACAGTTGGGGATGCTGATTTTCACCATCACATGCCAAACTTGCTGGCCTGGGGTCCTGGAAATTTACAGAGAATTTTTACCCATATTTGAGATGATCATTCTTCATTTGAGAACCAATGTTAGCGATTCATACACTAGCCATACTCCTTTATACATAACCCTAAGGAAAGTCTAGATTTGGCTTTAAACACTATAATGGTCTCTTGGACCTAGTTCATCTCTATAGATAAATGATAGACTGGATCTGAGAGCCAATTAAACTTACAAATTCAGAGGAAGTATAAAAATAACAGCTGCGTTGGTTTCTCCTTGAGATGTTTCTACTTTGAAAACAGACTAAATACAGAAGCTTAAAAGGGAGAAAACTTCAGGACTGATATTTTGTTGTGGAAGTGCAATATTCTATTCTATTCTATTCAATATTCTCTTCTACCTTGGCATCAGAGGAGATGGTACCTCTGCAGAAAAAGGCACAGACGCACACACTACGTGTCTACCAGTCCTTACCCCATCACTCAACGTGACGGCAAAGAGGAAGACCTGGATATTTTAAAAACGGAAAATACGGAATGAAAGGTAAGGTGTGTTTTAAAGAGAATCATATAGGTACAATGGGCCTTCATTTTAAGCAAATGGACCCTCAACTTGAGGGGATCTTAGATGTGTGTGTGTGTGTGTGTGTGTGTGTGTGTATGTGTTTAGCACTCCCTTGCTTTTTGTTTTAATTGTGGCAAAATACACATAACATAAAACTTACCATTTTAACCATTTCTCATTTTAAAATTTTTTTATTTTTTTTTATTGCAGTAACATTGGATTATAACATTATGTAGCTTTTGGGTGTACATCGTAATATATTTCGAATTCTGTATAGATTACATCATGTTCACCACCCAAAAACTAATTATAATCCATCCCCTCGCATGTGAGCCTAATCACTCCTTTTGCCCTCCCCTCTCCTCCCTTCCCCTATGGTAACCATCAATCCAGTCTCCATTGCTCCATTTTAACCCTACATCTGTCATTTTAACCCTTTCTAAGTGTACAGGCCAGTGGCATTAAGTATAGTCACATCATTATGCAACCGTCATCACCATCCATCTCCAGAAAATTTTCACCATCCCAAACTAAGAGGACCTACCTATTACACACTAACTTCGCATTTCCTCCTCTCCCCAGCCCCTGGCAACCACCATTTAATTTTCTGTTTCTGTGAATTTGACAACTCTAGGTACTTTATAGAAGTAGAATCATATAATATTTGTCCTTTCATTTCTGGTTTATCTCATTGAGCAGAATATCTTCAAAGTTCATCCACGTTATAGCGTGTGTCAGGATTTCATTCCTTTTTAAGGCTGAATAATATTCCATTGTATGTATTCACCACAATTTGTGTATCTGTTCATCTATCAGTGCACCTTTGCCTTGTTTCCACCTTTGGCTATTGTGACAAACGCTGCTGTGAACCTTGGTGTACAAACACCTCATCAAGTCCCTGCTCTCCAGTCTTCTAGGCCGGGATCTTAGATTTTAGGATAAGTTCTCTGGGGCCTTGAAAAGCAATGACAAAAAACACCAATGCCAAACTCATAAAATCACCAAATCCCAAGGGCACTTATTCCTCCCCTGATCTGCCTATTAATAATCTTGGTCCTTTTTTTCTTTTCAGTTGTTTTTCTAACGTGTCCTTTCCTTTCTAATCATCTACTCACTAATTTATTCATTCAAAACCAAGTATTTATTGGGCACCATCTGTGTGCCAACCATTATGTTAGGCCCTGGACGCACTTGTAAGAGAAGGCAGATAGAGTGCCTACCTTATGAAGCAGATGGTAATCAATTAATAAACAAATACATAATTGCAAACTGATTAGTACTTTAAAGGAAAAAGTCCAGGGAACTATGAGTACTTGTAACAAAGAGCACTGAGCTGGTCCTGAGAGGAAGGAAGGCTTCCCTGAGGAAGTGATACTGAGCTGAAGGATAAGCAGGAGTCACCAGGCTAGAGGAGGGAAACAGCATTCTATGTGCAGAAGATGCCTCCTATGCAAAGACCCTGGGGCAGTGAGCAGAGCGGGAGGAGCTAAAGGAAACCCAGCGTATTAGGGGCAACCCAGAGTAGGGAGAGAGCAACCTCATGTGGGTACAGAGGGAGATGAGTCAGATCACACAGGGCCTTGGGAAATGTTGGTCTTTACTCCAAGAGCAGGGAGAAACCATTGAGGACATTTGCTTATTATTGAGAGCCTCCTGAGGGCCAGGGCCCTTCTATCAAGAAGAGAAGTCTAAGTCCTCAGAAAGCACAGGAAGAGGAGAGTCTCTGTGTCTCTGTCCTGTGGTGTGCATCTTTCCTTGTGCGAATGGGAGAAGTGGCCCTCTGCATAACACAAAGGCTCCGGGGCTCGTAGTTGACTGGCTTGTTTTCTGTGTTAGGAGTTGGTGGTTTGGGTTCATACTCTTTGGAAACTTCTCTTGTTATTGCCCAAACAACTACTACTATAGCTGTGGACGTGGAGTTTAGAATTCCACATCAGTCAGGCATTTTGCTGTCTACCAAGGACATCTGGAATTAAGCAAGCCAAGAGTAATCAATTGTGATGCTTTAGGCTATTAGACCACCGTGGGGCTCGGGAGAGATACTTCCTCTTTATATAAAATACTATGATTGGCTTTGTGTGTGAGGGGCTCTCCTCTCCCTCGCCCTGATGTCTTACATAGCAGCCTCTGCCAGTGGCAAGGTACCTAACTACCCAGATCAGGGTCCAGCTCAGTTTAGGAAATCTGAGATTCATTAAAAAATAATTGAATTTGTTTTTATTTGCAGGAACAATTTCCTTTTCCTTCTTCAAAAGGAAATGTGCATATCTATACCTGTAATTCACATGAAATTGCATAGAGAGATACAGTACAGGCAGAGAAAAGAAAACTGGGAGAATCTTACATAGTCAAGTGTTACACTTAGACCTCTGCAAGATGATTCTGTGATTTGATGCACGTTGTAAAACTGAGGAAGGAGTACAAGGCTTTCATCTTGTAAGAGGCTCAAGTTTATAACTGAAGCTAAAGTTGGGTAAAGTAATTACAAAGAGAAGAAGCCATAGTTGCCTTTGGATGGTAGCTGTTTCGTGTTCACAGCTTGCCTGGGGGAGGCAGTGTCAGCACTCCCATTAGGTTTTCCTACTCTAATTAGGAAACATACTCAGTCAAGTTTCTCTGAAATTAAGAGCCAGCCAGCTAATTAGGCTGTGAAGATTTTCCTCTAGAACTTGCTTTGGTTGGGAAATAGTTTTCCCTTCATTTGTCACCAATAGAGGATGAGGGGAGACACTGAAAAGGAGAAGAAAGATATGATGCAAGAGAAAAACCAATAGGGATAGAATATGAATGGGGTATCCAAAGAATGGAGACCATATGCTCTACCCTCTCAAGGGCTATCTATGTCCATTCAGCCTCTAGTAACCCCTGCGTTGGACCCTGTGAGCTAAGGCAAGTTGCAGGGATTACAACCCAGCACAGCATTGCAGGGGTATTTATCAGCATAGAAACATGAGGAAGACATTTTGTGCTACTTGTGTGCCTGCCTCTTTCCTTTCCTTTCCTTTTTTTTTGCAGATGATTTGCCCTGAGCTAACATCTGTTGCCAATCTTCCTCTTTTTGCTGAGGAAGAGTTGCCCTGAGCCAACATCTGTGCCAATCTTCCTCTATTTTGTATGTGGGTCACCATCACAGCATGGCCACTGGCAAGTGATGTAGGCCTGTGCCCAGGAACTGAACCTGGGCTGCCCAAGTGGAGCATGCTGAAATTAACCACTAACCCACCAAGGCTGGCCTTGCCTCTTTCCTTTCTTATTTCAAAAAATGAGGGTGGCATATACCATATTCCATGGGCAATAGAAAGGCTCCACCTCACTCTTAATAGTTACTCTTTCTTCAGGGCAAAGTCATCCCTGTCCTGCTCAGTCATGGGACAGAAACGTCTTAATGAGGTTTCCAAAGACAGCGGCACCTCGTTTGATGTATCTGAGTTGTGAGTTTGACTAACCCACCACCACATCAGAGCATGTGAACTCCTCCCAGGACCCAGGCTCTGTCTACAGAAAGATCATCAAAGACTCTCAGGAGACCTTACAAGAAGTGTGATAGAAAAACTACAGGAGTCAAGTTCTTCATAGAAAAGAGAAAGAGAAAGGAGGAGAAGAAGGAGGAGAAAGAAGCCAGTTTCCGGTTTCATCATTCAGACTAGGAGCTTGTTATCCTATGGATAAAGAAATTGGTTGACTTGATTTCTCTTGTTTTACTTACTGACTATTATGGCATAGAATGAATTATCGGAAAAGTTCATTCACTACTTCAGTTTACAAATGCTTACGACAAGAGCCTGGTTTTTGTCTAAGAAGCCAAAGATGGGTACAGAATAGACAAAATTGAGAGCGAAATGACTGGTTATGACTAAAACAAATGTGACTTCTCATCGGATAGAAAGAACATTGATCTTGGGGTCAGAAGAAGGCTCTTCCTCTTGCCACACAACTTTTGGGGATCACTCTTTCTCTTTCCTCATCCTCAACACAATTGGGATAACAATCCCAGCTGAGAGGACCAAATGAAGTAATGGAGGTGACAGTGTTTGGGAAATTGTACAATTATAACCTCTCCTTGCTTCAGTCTGAATAAGAAAAGTTAGAAAAAAAGGAAAGTCATAACAGAAAACCAACAGGACTAGGTGGAATAATGGCAGAGCTAGCTAAGGCTAGATTTATCCTACATTAAAATATAAACTCAAATCTGTGTCAAGATGCTTTGAAATCAAACATGTTGCCTAAAACTGGAGATTAATATTATCATCTTAATTTACTCCTTCTAGTTCTTCGGGGAATGACATAAGAACTTGTAACTTCTAAGAGCCCAAAGAGGGAAAGAGAGAAGTAGGTTTATTTATTCTCCAACAGCCAACCCCAATCCTTCTCCCCAAACCTGCAGAGAAGTGGGCAGCTTGAGTTGGGTCTGTCCTGTAATTTATTCATTATCAATTTAAAATTTTTTCTTAAGTTTCTACCATAGTCTTAATTCTTTCGGGATCAAACACTCGGAAGCACCTTTCCATTCTGTTCAACATTCTCCCTTTCGCTTAGACGAGCTTCTGGGAAACCCAAGAGACAATACTGGGAGGACAAGCTGAATAACACCAATATCTAGAAAAGACACCTGTCTAAATGTGATTATGATCGCCCACTCTGCCATCAGCACCAACATTCCTTACAGAGGAGCCACAGAAACAATAAAAGATGAACCACAGACGGAGACCAGTGTTTAGGTTGACTAGATTAAAAAACCAGACAGTGACATCCATATAGGAACTGAAGGAAACAGGAAAAAGATGTGTTCTTACTCTTTAAAGTCTAAAGGTTTCTCTTGCTATTGTTCCCAGAATAAAAAAATCCATTTCTGGGGCCAGTCCCATGGCTGGGTGGCTAAGTTTGTGCGCTCCAGCTTTAGTAGTCCAGGGTTTCACTGGTTCGGATCCTAGGCACAGATCTAGCACCACTCATCAAGACATGCTGAGGCAGCATCCCACATAGCACAGCTAGAAGCACCTAGAACTAGTATATATGACTATGTACTAGGGGACTTTGGGGAGAAGAAAAATAAAAGATTGGCAGTGGTGTTAGCTCAGGTGCCAATCTTTTAAAAAAAATCCATTTCTGGGAAATAAAAGGCACCAATAGAACTATAAAAAGTTACTATGAGGCCAAAGGAAGTAGGTATTTAGGCTGAATGGACAGATCTAAGCATCTTTAGGTGGCCACAAGAAATTAAGCAAGAAAACCAAGGCTGTAGGTACACGTGGTTGATTCAACCCAACCCAAACAGCAGAGAAATTAAAAAGTAAAAACAGAGATTTTTAGTTTCATGAATTCTAAAAACAAAACAAAAGGCATCAAGTTGTCTGATTCCCAAATCTTAACTAGTGTTAGGCCCATAACATGCAGCAAATGATTCAGTTTAGTTAATCATTTCACCACTCTGCAAGCTGTTTTAGATTTTGTATTTTCAGGTACAAGGCCATGTCCACACAATGACAAACAGATAGGGCACATCTAAAATATTGTCAAACAGTAGGCTGTTTTGCCCACATAATTCCCACTATTTAGATGCAGATGCTTTCTCTTTAGTACATGAAGATAAGGTTTAAAATATGAATTTGTTGCAGACCAAAGGTTTAGCACCTCCCAAGCCCCAAAAAGTTCTTTCCGTAGGCTTTACTGTAGTGGGAAAACCTAGGGAAATTCAGCAACTTCCAAGAATTGAACCTGACTCACCATATCCAAGTTTTCATAACACAATGAAGGCATCTGCAGTGAATGGGGCATTTTAGCTGAGCTGGGTACAGAAGGGTGAAGTGGTCTGTCTGAGTTCACACTCCGGTTGCGTCTTGAGTGTGATGCCAGGAACAACAGAGTGTTGGGTTTTCTGCTCCACTTCTTGATAGGAGCTGTAATCAGGTACAAATCATTTGCCATGTGTTCTGGATGTACCATCAGTGAAGAAAGGAATCTGAGAACTAGCTGCCTTGTTTTGGTTTGGTTTTTAGCATATTGTACTTTCCCCACTATATTTGTTAGAGTTTAGTATCTGTACAGTTTATTTGTTTGGGGGTGTTTTTGTGGTGGTGGTAAAATATAGATAAAATTTACCATTTTAATCATTTTTAAGTATACGGTTCAACGGCATTAAGTACATTCACATTGTTGTGCAACTATCACCATTATCCATCTCCAGTTCTCTTCCATCTTCCCAAATGGAAGCTCTGTACCCATTAAATAATAACTCCTCTCCCCCAGCCCCAGTAAGCACTGATCTCATTTCTGTCTCTATGAATTTGTCTACTCTAGGAACCCTATAAGTAGAATCAGACGTTTGTCTTTTTGTCCCCACTATATTTTGACATGGCCAGAGAATCCAAAAATTAGAAATAGCTAGACCCTGGGTCCAACCCTGTCGCCTAGTGGTTAAGTTCAGCGCGCTCCACTTCGGCGGCCCAGGTTTGGTTCCCAGGCTCAGATCTACACCACATGTTGGTGGCCATGCTGTGGTGGCAACCCACATACAAAATAGAGGAAGACTGGCACAGATGTTAGCTCAAGGCGAATCTTCTTCAGGAAAAAAAAAGAAAAGAAAAGAGAAATAGCTAGACCCTAGGTGCAACAAAACTAAAACAACGTATCTACTAATACTGACTATTTTCCAGGTTCTGAGTTAGATGCTTTCTCCTTGTTATTTCTCTTTACTACATAAAGATAAGTCTTGAATTATTATTTGTTGCAGACCAAAGGTTTAGCCCCATCCACTCCCCCCCAAATTTCTTTCAGTAGGCTTTACTGTTGGGGAAATTCTTGCCCCCACCTTGGGGAAATGAGGAGTAATAGGATTATAATCATGCTTTACCTACCAAAAATCTTCAGAAGCAAAAAAATAAAAGGCTGATGAGTTACTATCATTATCTTATAAGCCTTTGTTTTGTTTAGGGACATTAACAGTTAGAAAAGAAATAGACACCCAGGCTTTGTTTTCTCAGCAGGAGCTGTTGTACGTTTGGTACAATGGATGGGGTTTTTTTTTTCTTTTTAAAAAATTAAGATATCCATTATCTACAAAGCAACCTTGGAGGGACAGATTGAGGATTTAATTTTAGAATTTCATGTCTGACTCTCATAGCCAGATGGTCGTACACAATGGAAGTTCCCTACCATCATTTATAATTGTTTCTTATCACAACTATCATTAATGGTATTATTAAGAATAATGTTGAAATCATTTAAACGCCCATATTGACTAGTCTTGTCGATTGGCTCCCCACCTCCCAGTGCCCATTTTAACCGATCAGGCTTATAATCACTAAGACTCTAGAAACTGCTGTCTGTCTTGGTAACTTTAAGAAAGTACACAGCTTCTTGCCTCGCACAGCAATTTGTTTATCGTGGCTCTTCCCAAAACCTGAAGAGTAATACGTTTGTCTCTTGTTTAATTATCATTTTTTGATCAGATTTTTTCTGTTCTTGGGTTTGTTTTTAACTAGGCCATATTCAGGATTCCTTTTCTTTTAAGTAAATTTTATGTTTTTAACCATAGGATGATTCCATTGGATAAGTTTTATAGGGTTTTTCTCTGGGGTGGAACAGGGAAAGGTTTTTTAAAAATTGAAATATGACATCCATATCATTAGAGTTTTAAAGTTAGTAATATGCTTAAGGCAGATATTTTATGGTTAGCAAAGCTGAGAGGTTCTGACACCCAAAGGATGCACGAAGAGATAACTTACATAAATGTATATGGTGCCCCTGAGGGGCCTCGATTGTATTACGAGGTTTCTCGTGAACAGCCTTGGTTCCGACAAAAGAACAGTGACGCAAAGCTAAGTGGTTCTCTACCGGATGGGCTGTGCGTGAGACGTATTACACCGCAAACGGAAGTACCTTTCAACGCCAGCGAGTTTACTACGAGGCGCTGAAATATGAAACAGAACAAAATACATATCTAATGACATGTTTATCCTATTAAAAATGTTCCCTTAAAACACCACTGCATAACTTTAAAAATTGATAGCCTAACAAATAACATGGAACAATCTGAAAATGATAAGTTCTAAAGCTTTGGAAAGAAGAATCTATAAACTGGAGGACATAGAAAATTGGGTAATATGATATGATTGATTGGTTGAACTATTTCTTAGAGATTTGAATCAGCTCTGAGGTTCACTTCTTCCGGTTTTCAAAACTACATTTTCTTTTCTTAAATTTTGTTTTAAAATCACTTGCTGGTACTGATTCTGTAATTCCTGAAAAGCAAAAAAGCAAATGATTATGAAGAAAGTGATTCATTTCATGGCAGAATTCTAGTTGAATCTCATTTCCTATACAAGCAATTATACAAAAGGCTTAATTAATTGTTTGATATATGTAAACAGTCTTGTCAAAATCAAGGACGCTCAAAGGAAAAGGAGTGCTCCCTAGTAAACAGCATCATAGATAGATGATTTTTTCATAGCTAGACTCCACCTTCGTGAGAATCTCATTTCCCCCATTATTTTACATAAAAAAGTGAGGTGCACGTGTGTTTTCCAGATGAAATAACAAAATGAGATTTAGTTAGTATCTCTAATAAAGATCAGCCACAGAGATTTCAATAAATTAGTCACGTCCATTGCATAAATATCCTTCTTCTGTGCTATTAACTTAAACAGTAACACTTTACTAGGGACCATGCTATTTATTCAACAACTCCCCTAAACCATAATGACAATAATTGTCATCATTTATTGGGAACTCACTGTATGCTAGGCACAATTCTAAACAGTTTCCCCATATTGTCCCGTTTAACCTCAAAATAATGTTTCAGTGTAGGAATTTCCACCCATGTTTTATGCCTAAAGAAACTAAGGATCGGGTCACACCAAAAGTTAAAGTGCAGAGTTATGATTGACACTCAATTAGAGTCATTAAAACCTCTTGCAATCATTTATTTGAATATAGAATCTGAATGTCCAGCAAAGAATCTTAATTGCCAGAAACAAACATAGGTGCTTTACAACTGTCTTCACACATCTATCCTTGCAAAACAAATGCTCTTCTCTACGGAATAAGACTATCTAAAATAGCAGACATGGTATCCGACCACACTTAAGTTTTATTTCTGCACTTGCTTTCCGTGTTGCGCCAGAATGTGAGATTATAACCTGCATTCACATTGCACAACTACAGAGGAAACCTTAATAAAAGACCAAGCTGACTGAGGGCTCAGTAGAAGGACTTGGTATCAGTTTCTACTCAGAATCACGGGTAAGCTGAAATCGATGCCCGTCAGCAGATCGGCCACTGTCAGATCTACCTTTTCAGAAAGTGAGCTATTACAGACTCTTAACAGGGACAGTGGTATAGAAAACTAGTATGTTTTCCAGAGGCTAATTATAAACAGGTGGCGGTTGGGGCCAAACCTCCAGGAATCACAAACCCATTCTGTTTGAGCTCGTTAATGCTTCCATTCAGCTCCAGGAAAATGTGCACATTCCACAGCATTATATGGAGTTTTGGGTTGGCTGATAAAAAACAGGTGATTCCCCCCAAAAAACTGGCTCAAAGATAAAACAAAACAACATAATTTGCCTTCCCATGTTGCAGGGCCTCTTGTGGCAGTTATAGGTGGATGCTGCTGCAGCAATGACGGAAATACCGTCACTTAGAGATGCATAGGGAGAAAAGTGCGGCAGCCTTGCCATGGCTACTGCTATCCATATGCGTCCATCCAACCCAAGAACTGAGGCTTCTCCCCTCTTCCTAATGGAAAGAGCAATGGAATCTTTAACTTTGATCTGAGTGTCTGGCTGCTTCAGTGGAGGGCTCTTCAATTTCACATTTCATCTCAGCAACTAACATCCACATCCTGTCAAATTGCCACAAAGAATGTACCGCAGGGCTACCCCAGGACAAAGCTGTGATGTTCTGTGCACACTTGCACTGTGAGGGTTCGGTGACACGATGCAACCAAATGAGCCGTCCCCACGTTAACATTCGAAGAGGCTGCCGCTCCCCTTACAGACATCCCGTTTTCTCTTCCTCAATGGTCCTAATACTAAACCTTTTTCCAACAGCCTCCTGCTTTCAACTCAAAATATCATTGTTTTTATGCCTTTAAAAACTGGTGGAACTCATTTTGTCAGAGAGATTCTGGAAGATGGAAACAGGGTTCTGTGTTTTCTTTCTGATTGTTTTCTTGCTGACAATTTTATTGCCATTGTCTTCCCTGTTGATAATGATTTTTAGGCTGCTGGTCTCACTTCAACTATTTTTTGAAAAAGGAGGTTAGTAGGATTTTTAATATACTCTCTTGCCCAACTTCTTCACGATTGGCAAAAAAAAGCACTGTAGAGATCTCAAGATGCAGAAGCTCACTTGCACAGGTATTAATTAGATTAAAATTACTTTCAGGTAATTTCATGATTGCAGAGGCTGATTGAGGTGAAGTTGGTAGGTTTGTATCTTGCACTTGGCAAGATATAGGCCCTGCTTTCTACATGCCATTTCATTAAATGGCTATTTTAAAATTTGAATAAGTTGTCATCATCCTTGATTTGAAGGTCATGAAGTTTATTCATCTCTTTGCATTGCATGGTAGAAAATAAATTTCATTCTGAAGCCCCCTAGTCTCAATTTTGAGTCCCCTTCAAACTACATGAAAATTAAGGTTCTTATCACAATAAAATAAGACCTTACTCTGCAGTCTATTTACAACTGGGTTTACCACAAACTTAGTGACCAACTAAATCGGTTGGACCACTTTTAAATGTCAGTCGGGCCCAGCCCCATGGCCTAGTGGTTAAGTTCAGTGTGCTCCACTTTGGCGCCTGGGGTTCAATTCCTGGGCACAGACCTGCACCACTCATTGGCGGCCATGCTGCAGCGGAGACCTACATACAAAATAGAGGAAGACTGGCAACAGATGTTAGCTCAGGGCATATCTTCCTCAGCAAAAAGAAAAAAAAATAAGTCAATGACCTAATGCTTAAAAAGAGCATCGTTTTGTAAGTGGTGTCATTCTGAAGTATTAAAACATCTGAAAAATGAACATTTCAGAGGTTGATTTGTTTCAATGAATATTATTCCCTTCAAAGTCATTATCTTGGAAAGCAAAGCTCTCATCCCAGTAACGATTCTATTACTTAAAATATTTTGAGAATTGTCTTTAGTTTGTTTAGAAACTAAGAAGAAGACAATTGGCTTCACTGGGTTTTTTTGTGATATTTTCTTTTTTGACTCTAAATAGCATAAACCATATCCATCATTCATTTATTCCCCAGAACTGGTACCAGTTTTTGAGGGGGGTGGGGTAGCAGCTGGAGGCAGAGGGAAGGAGATTGTTTCCAAAAGTTAAACAACAAAGGACAAAGATTTGCTGCCATCAGAGATACCCAATGGAATGTTCTAACAAGCACTTAGGACAATTCCAGAAAGGGAATTCCGAAAGTAGGGCTTAAGCCATGTCAGTACAATTTAGACTGCTGTGCAGTTTCTCTAGGTGAGTGCCTTCGGGGGGGCACCATGCACCTTTCTTTTGTCCTGCCTCTTGTGGCCTAGTCTTGGCCCTGTCAATGGCTGGCTGGAGACCTTGGGCAAGCTGCTTTAGTTTCCTCGTCTGTAAAATGATGCAGAGGACAAGATGCCTGCAGAGGATCTTCCCAGCTCTAACACTCCAGGACAAGGATACAAGGTTCTGCAGACTTTGATGAAAAGTCACTTTAAGCCACCCCTTCAATGGATGAAGTCATACCAGGGGTTGAGGATGTTTCTTCCACGTCTCTTTATTTCTCAGGTCCACCTATGCTAACGTTTAGTGCCCTGTCGGGGCAAGAACAAAGTTTTATTCAACTGACTTTGCAGTTCTGTGGACATTTTAAAATTTTTATTGCAGATCAGAGGATGTATCTACCTCATGTCGGGGCAGGGGGCCGGGGAGTTAGGGGTGGAGAGAAAGAGAATGTGCAAAGAATAATATGATTTTGTTTTGAGTTGTTTTGCAAGCCACTATTTTTTTCTCCTTATAGGGCATTGATATTCTGAAACCAGATTCCCACCTCATATGGACTTAAGGTAAAAAAAAATCTACCCACACCCCTGATTTGCATTATGACATTAATCTCTCATGTCATTATAGCACTGATCTGATTGACTCTAGTTTTTAAACACTTGGCCCTTCCCCTTTCTGCTAGTATTACAACAATTGCTTACCTTAAAGGTAAAACGATGATTAAAAAATACTTCCTGCAAAATGCTGCCAATTGCAGGTACTCACAGGATATGGCTGGTCCTATTTAAGGGGTTTTTTTTTTTTTTTCTTGCTTGCTTGCTTTTTTTAGTTTCCTTGGCCTTACAGCCTGGTCTTTTTCATAAGAAATGTCAGCAAAGTCTTTGAATTAATGAACTGTGAAGTGCTCAAAAAACATACCATTTCAAAAAGTATCCTGCAAGGATATAACACTAATGGGAGGTGACCCTTGAGTTATAACCAACATCCCACTGCAACTAAAGAGAATTAAGATAAGGACCGGCTCAGGCACAGTCTCCTTGAACAAAGACCTAGAGAGGAAGGAGAAGTGATGACGAGTGGGGGAGGTCAGAACTAGAGTAGCCAACTGGGGAAAATGTTTATGTCCGAGTCTCTCTAGCTCTGCGGAGCACTTCCGTCAAATAATGAATTATACACACCCCCCTGTAAAAGATACCAGGTGGAGAGAAGCAGAGAGAAGGGAGTAGGGAAGATATGTTCAGAAGGTTGGTCAAATAAATGGCAGGTCCTTGGCTACACCTCATGTACGTTTTGTTTTCTTTTAATTTCGCTATTTAAAAAAAAAAAAGAATGCGGTGTAACTCCTTCAATCTTTCTGCAATTCTGCATGGTTGAACATTTGAAATGAGTTTGTGTATCACCCCCAGGGGCTGATTCAGACTTGATTGGGGCAAAGCAGACTGCATGTGCTTATTTTTATCCACGTCATTTGGGACGTTATGTCGCCAAAGGAACCAAAAAATGTGCTGCTCTATTGCCAAATTATCACCTATCCTTCGACCAGACAGGGCGGTGACGCTCATCAACAAGTTGCGCGACCTTAGTGTAACAGCAATGTCAGGTCAACTTGAGAAAGTGAAGAGAGAGCCCTAAACACAAATGAAAAGAAACAACCAACAATCCTTATAATTATCATCATCTGCTGCTTTTCCCTCTTTTGGCAAAGAAACACTCCATCCATTTGCAGAAATCGCCCGCGGAAACGTTACATCAAAACTAATCACAACGATTAAAATCAGCTTTTCTGTGCAAGAGGAGGGTAAAAAGCAAGTTGGAGGCTGGAATAAGACTGGTTTTCCACCCAAAAAAATCTGGAAAAAAATTTCCTATATGTATATTTATCTATACGTAAATGTAGAGCTTTATTTTCGAAGGAGATCAATTGTCTGCCCTGTGATCAGTTAATTTGATTTAAGTTTTATTTTGGAGATTGATTTAGACTGGAGGTAGAGGCATGAGCTAATTGTATCCTGATCCTTGCCTTGAGGGGTTTCAAAGCCCTGGAGCAACTCTTCTCTGTATTTTGTTCTGTCTACCTTAGCCAAGCTATTGCATTTCTCTCTGGTGTGGCGAGCCGAGCAGATCGCTGGGAGAGAAATCGGAAAAGGGGGGAGAGGAAAAGGAAAAGGGGACTTGGAGAGAGACTTTGTGCTTCAATGTTTCAGGTAAGATCTGACGGTTTGGGTTTGTTATTATTTGCTAAGGAGGGTATGGCTGGGACTTTGGGCGCAACTCGCTTTTACGCATGTGCCAGGCATGGGGCGAGAGCGCGGCACACTCGCACACACACAGCCCGCCGCCGCGGCTCGGGATCCGCTCGGACCGGCGGTGGGGCAGTGGTCGCCGCCTCCTCCGGGGCTGCTTCTGCCGTTTCTCGGCTTTCTTCCTCGAGCGGGAGCGGGCGCGCGGGGCGGAGCGGGCGGAGGAGCGGGCGCGGCCGGGGCCGGGGCGGCCGGGGGCTGGGAGCCCGCGCGCCGGGGCTGGGTTTCCGGATCCCGGGGCCCGGTTCCGGATCTCGGAGCGGAGCCGCGGCGGCTTTCGGAGCCGGTGCCAGCGCCGCCCGCGCGCCAGCCTCCCCGCCGGCCGCTCTGCAGCGGCTCTCCCCCGCCCTCCCCGCTCCCCTCCCTCCTCGCCCGACCCGTGCGCCTCCTTTCTTCCCCGGAGCGGGGCTCAGCGCCTGCAAACCACCCCGCCGACAGCCTCCCCGCGCGCGGCCCCGACCCGCAGCCGCGGGCTGAGCGCCCCCAGCCGGGCGCAGCGTCCTGCGGGGAGCGCGGGGGTGGCGGCGCCCGGGGCGCGCTCCCGCCCGCGGGGTCCGCTGCGGCCGGGGGGGCGTCCTCCGCCCCCTCGTCGCAGGAAGCCTCGGTGGCGCCCCCGGACGCCCCTGAAAGACGCCATTGTAGCTGCCGAGCGGATGGGGCCCCGGGGCGGTTTGTTCTTCCCCTTTTGCCCGCGCCGCTCCCCTTTGTGAGCGGCGACCGAGCCCAGCGCTGTCCGCCGTCCGTCTCCGGCCGGGCTGATCCGGATCCGCCGCCTCCGCCCACCAGGGCGCCTTTAAAGCCCCCTCCCACCACCCCTCCCTTTTCCAGCTCCCCCCGCCACCACCACCCTTTTGAGTGCAAACGTTTCATTTATTTTTAAAAAGCTCTCGTTTCTCTTCCTCCCCACCTCCTCCCCTGATAAAGGGCACGGCACATGCTCCGGATTAGAAGTCTCCTTGGGAGGCGGGGACGGGGGAGGGGGCGCAGCGGTGGGGGAAGGATGTGAGCGCTGCAGGTAATGGCTGTGGCTTTGCTGCGTTCGCCTCTTCTCCGCGTTGCCTGCAGCGCCGGGTCCGGAGCCCGCATCCTTCCCTCCCCTTCTGGCGGCCAAGGTTCCCTTAAAGGGACAGAGTTTCCTGGCCGCCTCCGGTCTCCGCCGTCTGAACCAGCGCTTGGGGCACAGAGGTGGGCGAGAGGGATGCAGTTTGGCTCCCTTCTGACCTCTTTCCTCCCCCAACTCCCCATCCCGGCCGCCCCTCTTTATTGAAACGTTAAGTGTGCTTCCTCTCCCGTCCCCAAGAGGGACCTGGCTGGAAAATAAAGAGTCGGCGCCTCCTGGCAAAAGAACGTGGTGGGGGGCGCGTTATGGTGAATTCGCGTTAAAAGTGAGGTCGAGCCCCAAAACATCCAGGAAGAGGAAAACAGACCTGTGGTACAGGAATCCCTTACCTGGACGCGTGCTCCGCACAGCCGCCCGGAGTGCCGCAACTTCCTAGCTAGCGCGGCTCGACAGTGTCTGCCTTTGTGCTTTCGAACACTTAGCACTATCGTGGAAATGATTTTCTGGTATCCTAACGTCTTCACCGTGACTGTGCTTCGGGGGCCGGCTGGGCGGGAGCCAACTAAGTTTGCGAAGTTGCAAATGGGGCTGTCGGCTTTGTGCGTGGAGAACGGCACGCAGGAACTGTCCAATATCCCTGTGGCACTGACTCGCTCGCTCGGAGGTGCACCGCAGTAGGCAGAAGTAATTTGGTACAAATGCAGCATTACCTTTTAGACCATAGAACTGGCTGCTTTCAAGCAAATCCTTGACTCGTATGTGCGTGTGTGCGCGCGTGTGTGTGTGTATCCTTGGTGGAATGGTGGAACTGGGAGAGACATAACAGTTTAACATACTCATTCTTTAAGAAACGTTTGCCTTCTGTTTTCAATCAACTAAGCTGGCAGCTAGAGATACAAGTTTATTTGAGAATACCCTCTGGGTACCAAGCATGCTTGGATTGTTTTAGCAAATTAAAAATGAGCAAAATGCTTTTACCTTCTCAGCAGTAGACTCCTTAAGAGACCTCCTGTTTTGTGTGTATGTGTGTGTTTTGTAGAGAAACATTTTCTGTGTGTATCTCAAATGTGTTTTTAATGTGGAAAAGGAAGAAAAAAATGGATTTTTAAAGGCTGAGGCTGATGCCATAGAATGTTTCATTAAATCTGATTTTTACATCAAGGAATTTACCTGCATATATGGGAATCTGTGAAAACTAATAGCTAACCTACTTGGTGAATTAAAAATAGTAGTGGATCCATTTGTCTCCCGGATAGTGGGCAATGTGCCGATCTATTCCTGGTGTTTATACTTGTGTGGCATTTGGCTTACCATGAGGGGCTGGTGTTCAGGAGACTGCACACGGACTGCCACAATTTGGCTGAGGGGTCCTGCTGCTGTTTGAATGAAAAGAATTGTTAGCAATTGTTATGATGACAGTAGGTTTAATGTTTACTAATTAGGTTGCAAAGGTGACCGTTGAATTGGAAAACTTTGCATCACAGAGAAAACTTCATTGGTTTAGGCAATATGTTTATAAAAAGAAAGTAACTAATTAGGCAAAAATATTATACATTTGCTGGGAAGAAATTTTGAAATGAATTGAGCATGAATGATAGTTGGCAAAAAAATCTCCCACTACAGTACTCAAAATGACTGCGGTGATTTTGCTGTGTTAATTATGCCCGAAGCACAATACAGAGTTCTCCAACACACGCTAGAGGTCTCTCTTCCAGCTGTAAGATTTTCGTGTGTGTAATCCTTTGCCAGAGCTTACATAGTAGGGATGCGCAATGATAGCTTGGTTCACACTTATTTAAGTAGTAGTGATTAACTGACCATTCATATTATGCTGGTGTGAAATACTTATTTTGGAGAATATTCAGTAATTACTGTAAAAATTATACTACCTAAGTACTAGGAAAGTAACTGTAATAAGACCTATACTAGATGATGATGAAAACATATTATGCAATTTGTTACATAGCGTTATGGACCTTTTGGCATACAATTATTTATCCAAAACAATTTGTTTTTAAATATAAAAGTAATTAGTGAAAGACGTATTTTATCAGAGAACTTTCTCTAAATTAAACTTCCATTTAGCTCTAGGTATAGCAGTAAGTGGCTTGCACAAGTGCTTTATCTTGTTGATGTTTCTAAAATCAGAATGATTGCTTTCTAATTCCGAAATGTGATGTGTGCTGCTAAGATCTTTTCCCATTTACGTTGCTTTTGAGTCAAAGGATGTTTGTTTGTTTGTGAACCATCAGTTGACCAGGGCTTTTATTTAGTTGGATCTTAAACTGTGTTTCCAAACCTTCTTTGGGACTGCGAGTTATAATTTCCCAAGCAAATGGAGCTTTTATTTTCTCTCTCTTTAGGATGAACCATCTTGGGAATAAAAATGAAATTTTCAGATGCAAGCATGTCTGTTTAATTTAGTAGCTTACTCATGCAGAAGTGAGAAACAATTCCGTTTTCCTAGGCACTGTAATAGTACTCCAGCTCTTCATTCATAAAAACGTGCTAGACATAAATCATGCTATGCTTGTTGATGAGTTTGGTTTGAGATAATCATGCAGAAAGCAAAACAGAGAGATTATTCTTTAAGAATAACTAGACAATATTCATTAAGTTCATTCATTCATTCAACAAATATTTATTTTCTACTTGCTGTACACAAGACACCGTGTTAGATGCCGGAGACATGATGGTGAGAAAAAGCGTTCAGAGTCCCAATCTCCCGGAGCTTATGATTCAGATAGGGAGACAGACGGTCAACAAATAGTTGAACAATGGACAGACAGAGTTTAGTGCTTTGAAGAAAAAGGAACATGGGACTCTCTTAGCATTAACCAAAGTGGGGCAGAATGGCCAAGACTGGGGTCAGGGTTCCAGACGCAGTGTTACAAACTAAGATCTAAGTGACAGACAGGGGCGAGAGAAGAAGTGAGAGAACAGGGGGTAAGATCCAGGCCGGGGGAGAGGGAACAGCGTTTGCCAAGTCGGGAGAGGTATAGCAAAGGGAGAGGAACTAAGGGTTAGCTAGCTGGAGTTGAAAGAAGGAGGCAGTGATGGGAGAGCAGGCTGTGGGGACAGCCTCTGGTCTTCCCCTAAGAGCAGTGTGAAGGGTGGGCCAGGAGGATTGGGAGGGAGGCAGCAGTGACATAATCAGATTTGTGTTTGGAAAGGACAATTCTGGTGTCACTGTGGGCAGTGAATTATAGGGACCCAGAGTGGGTGAAGCATAGCCCTTGGAAGGCTGTTACAGTCATCAAGGCAAGAGAAGATATAGCTGGGGTTTGGGTAGTGGCAGGGGAAGCAGAGGGATGGAAGGATTCCATAGCTATTTGGAAAGTAAAATTGACAGAACATAGGAAAGGATTGGTTATGGGCGAACAAGGAGAGAGAGAGAGATGTTAAGCAGACGCCTGGGTTTCTGACACGTTAACCGAATGGACATTGGGATTCTGAAGACTGAATAGACTTTGTACCTTCCATTTCATTTCTAGTAGCCAGAATGAGTAGCAATGATAAGCCTCATTCACATCCTGTGTAGCTGAATTCACAAGGGAAACCAAAGTTATTCTTTTTTTTTTAATCGAAGTAACATTGGTTTATAACATTATATAAATTTCAGGTGTACATCATTATATTTCTGCTTCTGTACAGAGTGCATCATATTCACCACTAAAAGTCTAGTTGCCATCTATCACCGTACACCTCTATCCCTTTACCCCTCTCACCCTCCCCTCACCCCCTTCCCCTCTGGTAACCACCAATGTGTTCTCCATATCTATGTGTGTTTTTGTTTATCTTCCACATATGATTGAAATCATATGGTATTTGTCTTTCTCCATCTGACTTATTTCAGTTAGCATAATACCTTTAAGGTCCATCCATGTTGTGGTAAATGGCAAGATTTCATCCTTTTCATGGCTGAGTAGTATTCCATTGTATATATACACCACATCTTCTTTATCCGTTCATCCATGCATGGGTGCTTAGGTTGCTTCTGCATCTTGGCTGTTGTGAATAATGCTGCAACGGATATAGGGGTGCATATATCTTCAAATTAGTGTTTTCATGTTCTTTGGATAAATACCCAGAAGTGGAATAGCTGGATCACATGGTAGTTCTATTTTTAGTTTTCTGAGAAATCTCCATACTGTTTTCCACAGTGGCTGCACCAATTTACATTCCCACCAGCAGTGTATGAGGGTTCCAAGGTCATTTTGTAATCCCTCTGTTTGTTCACCAGCCATGTATGGAGCACCCACGGTGTGTCAAGCGCTGTTCTCCTTGCTCTTATCCTGTCCTCCACGATGCCTTTTCCTTTATGAACTGCACCACGATGTCTCATTGATCCAACTCCAGCTAAGTTGGAATTCATCATTTGAATAGGCCTATGTTTAACCTTCTGAAACAAAGTGAAGTCTGTGCCTTGTAGCGCCAGTTAGTTGTGCTTAAAAATATTATAAACATGTATTAAATGACTATAAAAATTAACTGTTCAACTCTGCTTTTTAAAAGCCCATTTACATACAAATAACGGGCACAGTTATTGCAAATCACTCACTGAAAAAACTTTTAAGGACCTTAAGACGGGAAAGTTAGTTTGGTCTGATTGAGTTTGCTCAGCTCTGCTTCCTCCCAGTTAGATTTTAGTGCATTTGCCGCTAACTTTTTGTGTCTCTAACTTTTTGTACTGATCCTTGGTTAGTGTCTCAATGAGACATTTCCATACTTTTCCTAAGTGGACATTGTTTTTGGTATTTCTAATAATTTTGTTCATTCTTTCCATTTGTTCTTCCTTCTCTAAAACTCATTCCCCCATGTCTGGCTTCACAATCATGTATAACCATCAGGAAATAGTGTTTTGCCCAATAAATGTGTTAGTCACCGCCAAAAGAACATGGGCTGATGAACAGTTGATTAATTTTAAAATAACCTAACTTTGGGCATTAGTTTTTCTTTTAACATCAAAACTTATTAGGAAGGGAATTTCAGTAAAAGAAATCTGCCATGAATGTTGTATAATAGCTGTCCCCTTTCTGGTTGTACCCCTTCCAGGAAATTCCAGGTTGGAGCTCCTTCCAAGAAATTCAAGTTTCAGTTATTTCCAGGAATTTGAATATCACTCTCTGCATAGGGGTTTGATACATAATGCAATTCTGTAAGATGCTTTTCTCGGTGGTTCTCATGGCTGCCCCTGAGGGCAGGCTCTGGTTGGGAAAACATCTTCATTTTAGCCAGGTCACCCGGGGATCCATTTCTTCTGTAAATGTGGGAATGATAATCTCTCTTCAACCTGCCTTCTAGGATTGTTGAGAGGAAAAATAAGAGTATGTATGGCAAACTGACGTGCAAATAAGGAGCATCAAGCAACCCTAAAGGGCGATTTTCCTTCACAGATTCTGCCTCCTGCTGTAAGCAGCAGAGGCCAGCCCAGATCACCTCTCTGCGCCCCCAAAACAATGCTGTGGGGCAACTCCATCTTACAGGTGAAAGAACTAGGGATTAGAAAGGCGCGTGACTTGCCTGAGGTCCAAGACCAGGCTAGTGGCAGAGCAGGGATTCTAGTCCTGCAGGCTGACTACAAACCCCTACCTGCTGTTAGCCGCTCTACTGTCGCACCAGCACTCCTAGTTCTTTCCGTCCAGTAGGTACTATTTGAGCGCTTCTCACAGGCATTCGACACAGTGACTGTCTTCTCTGCCACCAGTTTCCATTCATGCTCTCCTCTTTTCTCCCCCATCCCACCCACCTCCCTGGCCATCCGTCCCTAGGATCTCTGCACCAGCACTATCACCCTGCTCTTATCGGGAGAGAAAGAGATTGTTGTGATCAGAACATCGGAATTGCTCTTGCTGAGCAAATCCTTCGCTCACACATACTCTGTCATGCTGACCAATATACAGATTTGTTTCCTATCCAATGAGAACTGACAACAATTCAGGTCTTGCTGCCGACACCAAGGCTGCTATTAAGAAGAAGAGTTATGAACTGGAGAGAATGTTAACTAGATAGATTTCAGATGCTTGCTAGAGGACAGGATATTCTTCCTGATAAATCTTTCCAAAGCATCTACTGCTATCATCACTTACTGTTTTGTAGCACTTCCACTTTGCTAGAAATTTGTAGCTAATGGAACAAAAAATTGTGTAAAACAAAAGATCCAGACTCTCCATGTGGGGGAGAAAAAAGGCTACATTTATCCATGTTATCAACACTTCTTTCCTCCACCTCCCCACCCCCACTACCCTGTATTCAAACACGACTCCATCCCTTCCTCGCTGTACTATCTTGGGGAAATTACTTAATCTCTCTAAGCTTCAGTTTTCTGAACTATAAATGAGATAGTCACTATAAATGAGATAATAATATGAGATCATTTTAAATGAGATAATAATAGATCCTAGGGTTGTTCTGAGGATTAAATGACGGGTAATGGGATGTATATGCCTGGCACATAGTAGGCCATTCAGAAAATATCCATACAATATTATTTGGGTTTTTTGTTTTTGGTGATGAAGATTGGCCCTGAGCTAACATCTGTTGCCAATCTTCCCCTTTTTGCTTGAGGAAGATTGGCCCTGAGCTAACATCTGTGTCAGTCTTCCTCCATTTTGTATGTGGGATGCCGCCACAGCAAGGCTTGATGAGCAATGTGTAAGTCTGTGCCCAGGATCTGAACCCATGAACCCTGGGCCACCGAAGCCAAGTGCACGAACTTTACTAGGCCACCAGCCTGGCCCCCATCCAACATTATTAAGAACAGGGACTGCAGGGCTGCTCCAGCAGCATAGTGGTTAAGTTCACACACTCTGCTTGGGTGGCCCAGGATTTGCAGGTTCAGATCCCAGGTGCAAACCTAGCACCACTCGTCAAGCCATGCTGTGGCAGTACCCCACATAAAATAGAGGAAGACTGGCACAGATGTTAGCTCAGTAACAATCCTCCTCAAGCCAAAAGATGAAGATTGGCAACAGATGTTACCTCAGGGCCACTCTTCTCCCCACACACAGAAAAGAACAGGGACTTTGTTTATTCGTCTTTGCTTACTCGGTTCATAATACAGTGCCTGGCTCACAGGATGTGTGCAATTGTTGGATGCATGAACATAGACTTTCAGAGAACACCAGAATAAAGCCAGGTGGTGATTTCATTTCTCTGTAGGTACTTTTTGCCATTCACAAGAGGGTCCAAGTTCTGCCAGATGCCCCTGCCTGATAGTTGTGGGCTTTCTCTAACCAATTATATCAGCCATTTGGAAACAGACCAAATTTTATCTAGGGAACTGTTGATGCTGAATAGGATGTTACTTCAGAGATGTCTCAGTTGGCCTTTTGATTACTCACGTGAAGGTCCTCCTGTGCACAGTTGTCATGAGATTTCCAAATTCTGCAGACATTTAGAACTGGTGCTATGAAATGATGAAAACACTACATTCTGGACCCACAGTGGGATTCAGTGAATTTGATTATTACACAGCAAAGAAACAGGTGTGATACCCATTCCATCCAGTAGATGGCAGCGGTATACATTCACAAACAAATTCTTGGAGTAGCCTCTGGTCTTTCTCTTAGTTTCTCACCATTGCCCCACCTCTGGTGAAAAGGAAGTCAGAACCACTTTAAAAACCTTCCTTGGCTCCTTCGCAGGAACCACTGAGGCTCACCAGGGGCACCTGGAAGAATCCCCACCTCCGAGTCTCCCATTTGCCCCTGTGCTGTGAGGCGGGGAGGGGAGAGAAAGCAGGTACCGTGGTCTGTTAGAATCTGCTCTCTGCCAGTTCCCAGAGATAGAGGCCTGTTTTCCTGTGCATTTAAGCGAATCAACAGAAGAACGTGCTATCAACCTCCAGCATCTATGATGCTACCACATGCTCTGGGTTGAGAGCACATGATGCCAATTAGGAATCAGGAGGACTAGCAGAGAAGATAACCCATTTTAGGCAGGCACGTGCCGCCAGGGAATGGAGCAGCGACATGTGCGACTAAAGACCCACATATAGCCCTCTCATGTGGGGTAGTGAAATGAGCTTGGTCTTCCAGTTGATTGGAACTGTGGACCCCCTGTTAGCTGTGTGACCCTGAACCTTAGCTTCATTATCTGTACAAATGGGGCGACAAAAAACCACCTCAGAGGGCTGTTGTCAGAATTATGTACGTAACACCAGTTCAATTCTTCTGTGAGTCAGGCTGTTTTCCAAGGACTTGACAAGTATTATCTCAGCGAATCCTCACCCATCCCCCCAGAGGACAGTCTGCTGGTGTCCCTGTTTTTGACACAAGGAAATTGAGGCACAGAGAGCTTAAGTAACTTGCCCAGGGTCACCTATTGGTGAGTGGGAGAGTCAGGATTTGGATGAGGCTCAGGCTTCAGAGTCTGTGCTCTCAACCCTCCAAGCATTACTGCCTCTTATTAATAATTATTGTTACCAATAGGTAATTATTAAGCACTTTTCCTTGTGCTAGGAACTTCATATATGTTAACCCCTCTAATCCTTTCAGCTACCCTATAAAATGGATGCTGTTACTTTTCCCATCTTACCAAATGAAGACGAAATATTGATTCCGTGCTCCACTCTATAAGAAACACAGGAAACAAATTAATGGCGAGATCGTAATATATTAAAGTACTAATTGGTAAATCCCTCTGTAACTGCGAGAGTGATTAAGAGATAAGAGAAATCAACAATGAAGCCATATGGGGTTACGTTCCAATAGTATAAGATAACATATGTGAAAAAATAAATGTCTTACCCTTTTAAATTTCCGTCAGGGCCCCTAGATATTTATAGCCTCAGAACCCTGTTCAGAAATGGTGAATGGCCGCAAAGATTGGGGTCAGCCCCACTCTTGTTTGGCATTGCTTTCCTCCCCTGAGAGTCATCACTCATCATTTTTTGAGCAGTAGGAAGATCCAGGTGCGTTGCTAAATATTTGGCCATCACTTTCCTCTCATACCTGAGAGCCAGCTCTTAGCACAGCTCTTTTGCCTGAGTTCCAGGAACTCTCAATGGTGAGGGAAATTCACCTGACATATGAACTAACAGCCTCTCCCTGATTGGAAATGCCATTCCAAGCCTGGGACGGAAGACACGTTTCAGAGTCTGGAGCCTAATGATTTTGGACCCAGCTTTCTGCAGTACGTCCAAATGAGGTTTGGGAGAACAGACAACTCTCTAAATGAGGGCCAAAATTTCAAAATGACATCTTCCTCAGTGGCTGTACTATATTTCAAAGATCCAGAGTATCTGAGAAGTGGATCATTCTAAGTTTGCACAAGTCGAACTAGCTGTGTAGGAATTGCAGGTGGTTTTCTACAAGAAAAGCAGATCTTAATTTAGACTCGCCTTCCGTGTAGCTCATCCCCACTTAGTAGAAAAAGCCACAGGAGTTCCTGACCAATGGCATCACCAGGCCCCCACCAATCATGCATCTTGCTGGGCCGTAAACGAGTAAGTGAAAGACGGAATGGAAGTTCTACAAACTTCCACCCTAAGAAATCAGGGACATTTCTTACCATTTTTTTCTTCCAATTAAGCCTTTGTGCTCATGAAAATCTTTGCACAATGTTATTCTTTCATTTCTGCTGTGTCTTTATGTCTAAATGCATTAGAAACTAAGAATATTTCTGACTAAAGCACTTTAAAAAGCTCCACCATTTAGCTCTGCATAATCACTCAAGGGGTCTTCTTTGTTTCTTTTTCTCTCTTAAAGAAAATTCGGAGTTAAAATGCATTTTAAGATTTAGACTTAGCCTCAAATTTTGCTTTTGAAAACACACACCTAGATCCCTTTTAGACTCCTACTTTTTTTTCCATTGTACAGTTGAAGCATTCGTATATCCGAGTTATTTTTGCTGGCTCTTCCTCAAACTATAAATGTATGGTGAATACCTTTCCAAGTTATTCTGCTAAGGAGTAGGACAAATACATTTTTTTAACTCTTGAAAATTAGACCTTCTGATAAATGTTTTAACCCCCAAACCATTTTTTATAGAAGTGGATAAAGTACTCCTGAGCTGACTCATTGATAAAGCTCTTTGCAAATAATTGCTTTTTAAATCCACTTTTAAATATGAATTTATATGGCCACACATATAATGCAGATACTTAGGGTCAGTTTTTGGTTATTCAAGAGCTGATGATCCACTTTTCACATGATCCATCTTCTCTTCTTCCTTTCCATTGCTGTGTACCTTTTGGCCTCATAATTACTTTTTGGTAACTCTGTCAAAGGATGGAGAAGGGAAAAGAAAGGAAATAATTTTCAAATCCATTTCTCTTTCTTTCCTTCTCCCCCCACAGCTTGATAAAGTATGTTGGAAAGGAGTCAGCTCTTGATTCATGCTAAGGAGAGGGACATAACAGTATGAATAATCCAAAGGAATAGGCAATCCATAGTCATTTGATTAATATGTTGATGTGATTTATTAATTAGGCTAGTACTAATTTTTGCAATCTTAATTTGCACGTTATTGTTGGACACACATTTTTCTTCTCTATTTCAGTTTCTGCAGTCATACTATCTGACTTCAGCATTAACATGAATGACTTATCCCACCCGTTAACAAATAGTCTTTCCCAACTATGAACATGAATCAGTCTTGTCCAAAGTATTTTCTAGCTTGGTGGTCATGAACTTTAGCATGCATCAGAATCACCTGGAGGACTTGTTAAACACAGATTCCTGCCTCCACTCTGAGTTTCTGATTAGATGGGTCTGGGGTAGGGCCAGAACTTGCATTTCTAACAGGTTCCCAATGGATGCTGAAGTTGCTGTTCCAGGGACCACACTTTGAGAACCTCTGTTCTCTGGAAACAGCAGACCCTAGAGATGTTCCTGGTGGGAAAGAAAAAGGGTTCATCAGTCAAATAAATTTAGGAAACACTACACCCTCTTTTTTTTTTTTTATTAAGATTATGATAGATTACAACCTTGTGAGATTTCAGTTGTACATTATTGTTAGTAATGTTGTGGGTACACCACTTCCCCCTTTGTGCCCTCTCCCCACCCCCCCTTTTCCCTGGTAACCACCGATCAGTTCTCCTTGTCTATATGTTAACTTCCACCTATAAGTGGAGTCATATAGAGTTCGTCTTTCTCTGTCTGGCTTATTTCGCTTAACATAATATCCTCAAGGTCCATCCATGTTGATGCGAATGGAACAATTTGGTCCTTTTTATGGCTGAGTAGTATTCCATTGTGTATATATACCATATCTTCTTTATCCAGTCATCAGTTTCTGGGCATTTAGGTTGGTTCCACATCTTGGCTATTGTAAATAATGCTGCGATGAACATAGGGGTGCATGGGACTCTTGGGATTGCTGATTTCAGGTTCTTAGGATAGATACCCAGTAGTGGGATGGCTGGGTCATAGAGTATTTCTATTTTTAACTTTTTGAGGAATCTCCATACTGTTTTCCATAACACTATACCCTCTTTTGAAGTCTCTTTTAAGTGTGTTAAAGATTTGTAGAAGTCTTGCAGTACATGAATCAGTTTTCTAACTGGTATTTTCTAAACTTAATTGACTGCAGGGCCCTTTATTCTGTCAGTACCAATCAACTCTCAGAGTTACTGGACCACGTTCTGAAAGACTGCCCTGCTTCATGGTGCCTTGATGGGCTAAACTTCCGTGCCTCTCACTTTCCACTTCCTGTTGGCAACCACCCGCCTGGACACAAGTTGAACGTTTTCATCTCTTATCACCTCTCCAACACAGCATCTCCCACTCCAGCACTCTTCTTTAAACCAGGGTATCTTACTCTCTTACTCATTCCCACTAAACCTGCTTTTTGACCCTTCCTTGCTTTCTCTTTTCCCATCTCTCTGATCCTGCCTCCCTCCCTGTTTTTCTTCCTTGTCATCTCTCCCTCCGTATTCAGCCTGGGCTCAGTGGACCACCATTTCCACATTGCACTCGCTACCACCCTTAATTCCTCCCTCGTCTTGCCATCTCTGTCATTCCCACCTGGTCAACGCTCCGTCCTGGATGGACTTTCTTTTTCCTCACTTTTGTTCCTGGGACCCTGAGTGACACTGGTAGAATGTCACATAATTCTTTTCTTTGGTGTCATTACAAAATACTTCATCCATTCAGCCGGCAGAGACTTCTTTGGTTTTTACTGTGCTAGGCACTACCCTAACGCTCAGAAATACTGCATCAAGCAAAGCAAAGAGATCCAGGTCTCATGGAGTTTACATTTAGTGGGGGAATAACAACTTAGTCAGATACGATTAAGTGCTATGCTGAAAATTAAAACAGCGTGGTCAGGTGAGACCTCTGTAAAGAGGCGACATTAAAGCTGATGTCTGCGTGGCAATCATGTGAGCTCACCTTGGCTGGCCTCTTGGCAGTGCTCAGTTGACTTCCTATATCATTCCCCATGGAGGCTTTTCTGGATCTTTTTACGCTTCTCAAATTCTAAACCTATTCCCACTATCAGGTAAACGGCCCTCATGATTTACTGAGTTATCCACTCCTTCCTTTCTCTAACACCAAAAATCCCATCCATGGCTCCACTAGTGCTCTCTTCCTTTCTTGCTGTACCCCCTCAATGTCTCATCTTTCCTCTCTCCACACTGGCCCCTTCCCTTTAGCCTAAAATCATTGCAAAGCAATCCATCTGCTTTTGTCCCCCCAAATCCATATGTTCAAGCCCTAACCCCCAATGTGACTGAATTTGGAGGTAGGACCTTTCTGGAGGTAGTTAAGGATAAATGAGGTCATAAGGGTAGGGCACTGATCTGATAAGGTGAGTTTCCTCATAAGAAAAGACACCAGAGGGCTGGCCCTCTCCATTAGAGCACTAAGTCATGTGAGCTCACAGCTAGAAGGTGCCCACCTATAGAAAGAGAGTCCTCACCTTGATCTTGGACTTCCAGCCTTCAGAACTGTGAGAAATAAATTTCTGCTGTTTAAGCCACTGCGTCCATGGCAGCCTGAGCTGACTAAGACACCACCCTTCAACACAAAACAGAAAACCTCCCTGCCTCCTGCTTCTGCTTCCCTCGCCTCACCACCAGCACACAGCCACTTCTGCACACACCCTGCCCACCACAGTCTGGCTTCTCACACCTCCCTCCCTTCTCCCCTCCCTCGCAGGTTGTACTTTTCAAACCACCTTTTATTTTAGTGTGTGTTCTTGTGCCTTTTCCAAGTGCAACAGCATTGCAAAACCTAGGATGTTCTAAAAGGCATTATTTTGAACTCCTCTTGGGATCCGAACCTCTGCGGTCTTCCAGTGTTTCATGCCACTTAGCTGACCTTAAGCACCAAATGTAATCCCTGCTTGTCCCCAAATCCAGTCATGTTTCTCAGTGAAGTTCCCTTTTGTGTTTCCTCAACTGAATGTTTTTTTTAAAAACAATTTAGGGAAATAGGGAATAGTTATTGCTCTATTTGTATTTTTCTACATCAACACTCTTGGTTTTCTACCACTTTCCAACTGAAATGGTAATAGCCCTTAGCAGGAGTGGGAGTTTAAAAATTAAGATTGGGAAGATGGTTTATTCTTAAGGAAACTTTCCCTCTTAAACTCTGTCTTCTCTTTTTAATTTAATTAGAACCCCATCAAACATTGCTTGTTTAGCAGAATATTGTCACAGACGCATGCTCCACAGGCACTGGATGCCTAGGGGAAGGTCAAGTGTCATTGCTTCTCCAAGTTGACCTGTGGCATCCAGACCCTGGTCACTCTCTCTTAGGGAGAGGTGATAAGAGATAGAGATGAGGCAGGATAAGGTCATCTCACTTGACTGCTACTGTGGATTTCCTCCAAAGCTTCTGTGCTGACCGTAGAAGGTTTCTGGGTCTACCTCCTTCATGCCCCCACAGAGAAAGTGAAAAATTCCTATCCAGTGTTGCAGGGCTTTAGGAGCATCCCCAAGATTCTGCAGGGCGTGGAAGAGTGGCAGGCAGGGAAGGGAGGATTCAATGAAATGTCTATAAAGCAGTTTGCAGAGTGCCTTGCATGGTGCAAGTGCTCAGAAAATGGTAGCTATTAATATCCACACCACTGTTATCATTGTTCCTCATCATATACACACACACACACAAATACATGTATACACATGGATATAAGCAAGGATTCTGTCTGGCCGTACATGGAACCTGCGAAGACTAAAGAAACTCACAATGAAATTGTGAGCTCTGGTGGAGGTCTGCCATTATAGTTGCCTGGAGGGTTGGTGAAAAGTTGTTGAATTCTATGCGAAAAGAAGGATCGTGGAGCAAAGAAGGATGGTGGAGCGGGCTATACCCATCTTAATCCCATCAGATTAGTGAATAGCCTCACAGAGTTAAATGGTTAGGCGTACTCACTGCGTATGGGAAGGTATGCACCACGGGTTCTAGGATGAGGGGCTGTCGTAAATGGGGAGTGAGGGAGATGGAGAGATGGCTGCAGTAGAGACCAGTAGGGAAATGAAAAGAGGAAAGTGAACAGAAGATGAGTCTGCTCTCGGGCTGCCTGGGGAGTGTTTGAGGAGCAAAATGCCAAGCCAACGGGGAAGAATATGCCATGGGAAGAATTCACAAAGCTGAGACTGAGCTAAAAAGGGCAGAGGAGCTTCTGGTGTAGAGAAAGTATATTTTTAAAAATCCAAACTATACAAGAAAAAGAATAAGCTTTGAGGGTTATAAGCAACCCATTATCCAGCACCTTGTTCTCAGGCACTGAGAAGCTACAAGGAAGGCAGAGCCCCTGCCCCAGATGCTTGGAATCGTGGGAGGAAACAAGATAAATGAGAGTAGGGGGGAGGGAGGATGTGGAGAGAGAGCTGGAGGCCCAGGGGCAAGCAGCTTGAGAAGGCTTGCTGGAGGAGGTGGGAGCATCCCAGGCTGGAACAACGAATGAACCGGAGATGAACATGTAAAAATGATTTTGACAGGCGGGTAAGAGGTTAGCCCTGCAGAAACAGGGGTTTGGGGAGGAGAGCCGCGGACCCTCTTCCTGTTCCCATCCCAACCTTCTCTATGATCTCTGCATGTTGGCCACCTTCAGATCTAACTCTCCGACTCTGCTGTCCTCTCTGACCATGTCCCTAAGCTTCCTCTGCAGATTTTCCCTTTTTATTCACTCCATTCTTCCCAGGGAACTTTGACTCCAGCACCAACAATGCAGCCAATTCCACTCTGTTTTTCCACCTGTGTCTTTTTTCTTTTTTTTTGAGGAAGATTAGCCCTGAGCTAACATCTGCTGCCAATCTTCCTCTTTTTGCTGAGGAAGACTGGCCCTGAGCTAACATCCGTGCCCATCTTCCTCTACTTTATATGTGGGACACCTACCACAGCATGGCTTGCCAAGTGGTGCCATGTCCGCATCCAGGATCTGAACCAGCAAACCTTGGGCCACCAAGGCAGAATGTGTGAACTTAACTGCTGTGCCACCGGGCAGGCCCCCACCTGAGTGTCCTTAACTGCCTAGTGAACATGTCCACCTGGCAGACTGCCTGGCCCCTCATGGGGTCTCGAAGGGACTCATCCGCTTCCTGGCCTCCCAAACACTTTTCTCTTATATAACGGCTTTAGCATCCAACCAGGCATTCAGTAAAGAATCCTCAGGATTCTCCTTCAGTCCTTCCTTTCCCTCAACTCCTGCCTAGACACACATACAGACACACGCATGCACTGAGTCATCAAGGTCTGTTGGCTCCTCCTCCTAAAGGTCTCAGTATCCATCACCTCATCCCCACCCTCCCTCTCAGTGCGTCACCCTTGTTCGTCGTCTTTCCTGTGGAACGGTGCAGAAGCCATCTAGCTTATCTCCCTCCCACCGCATTCTCTGAACTACTCCCCACCTACACAGCTCCTTTATGCTCTCACCAAATTCAGAACATTAGGATACCAAACTCTATGTTAAAGAAAACTTTACATCTCTCTCTGTATGTGTGTGTGTTGATTGTGTAACCGCCGAGCGGCAACGTGCCCTGGGGGTTCAGAACTCGGATGCTGCAGCCCAGTTGTTTCGAAGCCCAACTCTGCCACTTACAGACTGTGTGACCCAGAGAAGCTTCTTAATGCTTCCTCATCTGTAAATGGGAATAATAATTTTATCTATAGCATAGAGGTGTGAGGATTACATGAGGAAAGCTCTTGTAACAGTTCCTGGTACATAGTAAGCACTCCTTGCACAGTAGTCACACTGAGAGAGATGGGGAGGGGGGGCAGGGGTGAGAATAAGAAGTAAATACAATGATATCGTCAATATTTATCTCTGGGCCATAGGATTTTTATTTTCCAATTTTTACTTTGGTGTATTTTTCCAATTCTCTGTAACAACCACAAAATCCTTTTTGACCATTAAACTGATCTCTTCTTTGAAAATTGCTAGATGTTACAACCTTGCTTAAGAATGGTCAGTAACCTCCCACTGCCCACAGGCTACAACCCAAAGCCCAGGGCTGGCCTGGGGAGCCCCTGTCCACCTGCCTCGGCTCCATTTACTGGCGTCACCTCCCACTGCCCCACTTACGCCCCAGACTTCAGCCTCTTCAGACTTGTTTGCCCCAAATGCTGTGTCCTGCCATCATCTTCTCTTTATACTCTGTCCTTTCTTCCCAGAGACTCTCTTCTCCTCTGACTTAACACGACCCACCCAGACCCCTCTTCACACGTGGAGACACAGCTCAGATGTCAGCTTCCTCAGGGGCATTCATTTCTCTTCTAGGTTCCCCTTGTATTCTGGGCCCTCGTCACACTCCCTGCCAACCGGACAGAGAACTCCCCGTCTGCAGGCTGGGTCGAAGTCCTGTTGGCATCTCTGGATATGTGTAGGATTCTCAGATGTTTGAAGACAGGTGCAGAGATGTGGAAGCAAAGGAGGGTGAGAAGCGAGAGGGAGGAAATTGTGAGGCTATTCCATGCAGCATTCTAAACAAAGACTGTCTTAGTCAAGGTGGAATTTTTGAAGGTTTTTTTGAGTAGAAGGACAACATGATAAAAGTCACATTTTAGGAATAGAAGTTGGCAACAGTATGCCAAACAGATAGTGTGGGAAGGCCAGAAAGTCGATTAAGAGGTGGGCAGGAGTTGAGGCAAGAGGAGATATGGCTTTGCTCTCAGGTGGACTGGCCACTGAAGACACAGCTCCCAGTCCTGGGCTTCTGCCCTGTGCCGCCCTGCTGAGCTCCTCCCCTTGTGGGCCCAGGGGCCCCTACCAGCCTCTGACGGGTACTAATGTCAACCCACCTTACACATGGGACTTAGTCACATAGCTGACTGCTCAGCAGTAGCGATACGATGCAAACCTAGGTCCGTCTGACCCCAAACAAAGGCCACTAACCAAGCTTCCTACACCCTTAACAGCCTGCAAAACACCTTCAGAACAGAAACAGAAGGTGAGAAAAAAACAGGAGAGGGTTCTCAGCCCTGGAATATTCTTGCAGGTATACTTTAAGAAAGTCTAAAAGTTACCAGAAAAACTGTGGTGAGAGAGAAATAAAATGTTAAAGAGGAAAAAGAAGATATTCAAGTGTCTAGGAAATTATGACAGTTAGGAATGGGTAAACACTGATTCGCCATTGAACTGTGAAGTGTGGGAGCTTTTGGATAAGTGAAAGAAGCTTCTGTTTCACACAGAGGGCTGCAGGGCTGCTCACCGTTGTACCTGCAGGGATGATACAGGCTGAGAATAGAAAATGAGCTCAAAAGATTTGGATGGATGGATGATTGATTTGCAACTAATTTTTCAAAACTGACTCCATGTATGTGGGAGAGATTTCCCCCTTTTTTTTTTTTTTGAGGAAGATTAACCCTGAGCTAACTACTGCCAGTCCTCCTCTTTTTGCTGAGGAAGCCTGGCCCTGAGCTAACATCCGACCCATCTTCCTCTACTTTATATGCGGGACGCCTACCACAGCATGGTGTGCCAAGCGGTGCCATGTCCACACCCGGGATCCGAACCAGCGAACCCCGGGCCGCTGAGAAGCGGAGCGTGTGAACTTCACCGCTGTGCCACCGGGCCGGCCCCCTCCCCTAACCTTTTGAAGGGACACCAGGGAGAGCCAGTCTATGGTCTCAGACTGTCCTCCATTAGACCCTCTAAGATAGAAAGAATGATGACAATAGCTACAGTGACCTCTGTACCAGGCACTGTACCCTCATCATCTTATTCAATGCTCACAACAACTGTTTGAGGAAGGAGTTATTATCCCCACTCTTCAGATGAGGAAACTGAGGCACAGAGGGTTTACATACCCTTCACGCAGTCACACAGCTAGTATACTGGCAAAGCTGGGATTTGAGCCCAGGTCAATGGACTCCAAAGTCGATGCTGTTTCCATTATAAACACTGCCTGTAAGGTGGGTTGAACACTGGACTCATGCAGAGGAGCCTTCCTAATACTTTTTTCTGAAAGCTTCTCCAATAGCAGAAAACAAACCTCATCCCACTGAAGTGACAAGGCTGCCTCTCCACCGAAAAGACACGGAACCTCTTAGTCATGGCCCACCTTCTCTCTGCTTCTAGTTCTTGAAATCAGCAGGGGGGAGGGTAACCACACTAGATGGGCTGACCCCATAATAGAAGACAACACATTTCGTTTTCCTGCCCACACACAGGCACCTCCTCCTCACAGCTAACCTCACACCACCCCCAGCAATCTGGACAGTCCCTGTGCCATTTGAGAGAACATTCTTAGTTGTTCACAGTCTCTGGTGTTCACACGAAGCCAAAGTTAACGCTCTGAAGCGTTCCATCATCCTGTGACAAATCTGGACTAGGGCTCAAAAGGAACACGTGAGGTACCTCACCAATATCAGTCCAAAGGACGTGGAGTTGGGAGGAGAAAGGAGAGAAAGAACAAAATGTGGAAGATGCATGAAGATTTCCAAGCACCATGCAGGAAAAAAAATTAAGAACTATTTAAGCAATTTGAGAAGCAGGAACAGTGTTTGAAATGTCAGCAGTATACAGAGCACAGACCATGGGACTGGAGTCACCCAAGGTGCCCTTGGAGTTGGCGAGGCGGGCCAGGAAGGGGGTGGGTTAGAGCACTAGCCTCGGGAGTATGCTTACTGGAGTCTGGGTCCTTGCTTCACTACCCCCCAGCCGCAGAGTCACAGCTTAACCTTTGTAAACCTGTTTCCTCTTCTTTATAATGGGGGTGATAATAATTGCGAAAGTGAAAAATGGCCCCAGCAGCTGCCAGCTAGGCTGTGATGGGTCCGATCCTTGGAGGGGTGTGGCCCCAAGCAAATGTATTTTGTGGGGCCCCATCTATAGAAGCAATCTGAGTGGAAACTAAAAAAAGTCAAATTTAGAGAAACAGAGAGTAGAAAAGTGGTTGCCATGGCCTGGGGAGTGGGGAAACAGGGAGAGGTTGGTAAAAGGGCACAAACTTTTGGCTTCATAAGAGGAATAAGGTCTGAGGATTGAATGTGTAACATCGTGACTATAGTTGATGCTGTATTATATAATTGAAATGTGCTAAGAGAGTAGAACTTAAATGTTCTCACCAAAAAAAAAAAAAAAAGATAACTGTGAGGTGATGGGTGTGTGAATTAACTAGATGGGGGAATCCTTTCACAATGTCTACATATATCAAATCATCAGGACATACACTTTAAATATCTTATAATTTTACTTATCAATTATAGCTCAGTGCAGTAGTCCCTGGTTGGTAGTCCATGTTTTACTTTCTGAGGTTTCAGTTACCCACTGCGGTCCAAAAATATTAAGTGGAAAATTCCAGAAATAAACAATTTATAACCTTTCAATTGCATGCTGTTCTGAGTAGCATGATGAAATCTCAGGCCATCCTGCTCCATCCAGCCCGGGACGTGAATCACCCCTTTGTCCAGCAGATCTGTGCTGCATGTGCTACCCGCCCTGTTAGTCACTTAGTAGCCATCTCAGTTGTCAGATCGACTGTCATGGTATCGCAATGCTTGTGTTCAAATAATCCTTACTTTACTTAATAACGACCCCAGAGTAGTGATGTTGGCAATCTGGATATGCCAAAGAGAAGCTGTAAAGTGTTTCCTTTAAGTGAAAAGGTGAAAGTTCTCGACTTAATAAGGAAAGAAAAAAATCATATGCTGAGGTTGCTAAGATCTATGGTAACTTTTATTACGGTGTATTGTCATAATTGATCTATTTTATTATTAGTTATTGTGCCTAATTTACAAATTAAACTTTATCATAGACATCTATGTGTAGGAAAAAACACAGTATATACAGGGTTCAGTACTATCTGTGGTTTCAGGCATCCTCTGCTGGTCTTGGCCCATATCCCCCATGGATAAAGGGGGACTGCTATAGACCTGAAAAAGAGTTAATCAATATATCTGTTAAAAAGTAAATAAAACACTAAATGTAAAAAAAAATTTGAGTTACTCCAAACCAGCACGTCAGCACCATTCTGGCAGCTCAGTTTCACATAATTCTGCAAAAGAAATACTGCGTCGGCCGGTGGGAGCGAGCTGCTCGCCGGGCGTCCCTCCTGGAACAGGAGTCCAGACTCAGGGCCGTGGATGACCAGATGGGCCTAAGTCCCCGAGCTCCTCAGGGCGTCAGGACCACCCTGTACTCAGGGTAGAGATTCAGAGTGTGCTCCGAAGGGGAGAAACAGGGTCCGCACGAGTTCGAGTCCAGACTCAGGGCACTCTGCGTGATGGCACTGACAGCCCTGGGCAGTCTTGGGCACCAGGGGAGGGACTTAGAAAGTTCCAAGGAAACTGACTCAATGTGAGGGGCCTTCTGAGACACAGGGCCAGGATTGGGGTCCAGCTTGTCCAGGTCTGGTCAGCATTGGCTGCAATGTTCCTAAAGGAATGTAAGCATCACTCGCAAAATAAAAGCAGTCATCAGACAAGGTCACTCCACAACTGGGTTGGAACAAACCAGCCACAAGGCCACTTGTGACTCTCTCTGACACAAAACAGAGAGAAGGACACTCTGCAACTGCAAACATAATTAACGTCTCCCTCTTCTGACAAACATGTGTGACTACTGCTTCTCTATAATGGCAGCTCTACCCAGTTTAATCCTCTGCCCTCTTGAACAACAACAAAATTGCAAGAGGCCCAATCATCAAATTGCCCTTGTGCCTGGATCGCACCCAGACCGGAACTGGCACACCACCCCATAACCCCAGTGCAGACTCTCCCAGCGCAAGCCCAGATCCCATAATAAACCCCTCCAACTCCCTCTTGTAGTTCCTCAGTGTGTGTTCTCTCTTGCGGCAGCTGAATAAATCTAACTTTGTGTGACTAGAGGTGTGTTCTTCATGGTCTTTGGCTGGTGGGTGCCAACATAGCAAAACCCATCCAGGGCTACTGTAAGGATTCAAATGCTCCCAGCCATGCCTGGTGTGTGTGCCTTGTCATTATTCTGGTGCGTTTCAGTCTTTCCGAACCATTTGCCATGTGTCCTGCCTGGTAGCTCCTCAGTACTCAAGGAGAGGGAGGTCTGTGGACCAGTAAGATGTGCGTCACGTGGGAGCTTGTTAGAAACGCAGACTCTCATGCCCCAACCCAGAGAGACCAAGTCCGAATGTGGTTTTTAAAGATCCCAGGGTGATCTGTGTGCACATTCAAGATAGAGAAGCACTGCTCTAGCTTACGAGGTCCGTTCTCGTGCCACATACTCAGACCTGAGGGCTGCGTGGTTGATGAAGGCTACTGCACCTGCCAAATGGCGAGCCAAACAAAGATGAGAATTACAGGGGATTTCCCAGCCGTGGGTGTGGGCAGGCCAGTTGTATGGATGCGTGTCCAAGTCTGGGGGATTCAACTTGCTTACCCCTTCCTGAGCAACTCCAGTAGCAAGAATATGGATGCTTCACAGGCAAGGTCTTATTCACATCTTAGTTTCTCACCACTGCCCTGTGAAGTGGGCAGGTAAATGATCGTCCCCACTTTATGGAAGAGAAAACTGAGCCTCAGAGATGCAGTGCCTCGCTTAGTTTCACACGATTGCCTAATGGTGGAGACGAGCAGGGCCGGGGTTAGGGTGAGGCAAGTGTGTTACTTACCTCAGGCACTACATTTAAGGGGACACCAAAAAATTCAGTAACTGAGATAAATAATATTTTAAGGCAATATTCTTTTGAAGTCAAAATTAATGTAAAAAAAATCTATGATGAGCAAAATATCAAAATTTTCAAGAAAGACAAGAGCCAAGGGGACTGGGATTAAGGTGAGGCCGGGGGAGGCGGGGTGGGCCATGCAAGTGCCAGTTGGATCCTGTCCGTATTTAAAATTTTGATATTTTTGTTCAATGTGGATTTTTTTGCATTAATTTCATTTTTTTTTCAAATATTATTTCTCTGGCTTTCTGAGTGTCCTGGCACGCCTTTAATTTTGTGCCCAAGATGAGGACCTCACTCACTATTGCCAGACTCTCGGAAGGCATTTGGTGAACACTGAGCTGCGTGTGTGGCTTGTGGAGTTAGAATGCCTGGGTTCAAATCCATAGTTTGCACATCCTCGCTGTGTTGGTTTGGGCAAGTCTATCAGCTTTACAGTTTTAATCTCTTCTTTGTAAAATAGAGAGGGCTAAAGTTCAATTCAGGAAAAGTCAAGAAGGGCCAAGATAATGTAGTCCAAGTACATAGTTCCAAAGGTCTGGTTTAAGCCAAGGATCAAATTCAAGGTATCTATAAGACGGACGGCATTTTCTTTGAGTAATCCTCTATAATTATACATTTTAAATACGCAAATGTAATCGTGTCCTGTATCCTGTTGTTTTCAGCTCGGTCTTTTCTCTTTCAGCTTGATGCTCCTCTCCCCCTCTTTTCCTTCCATTCCCCGCCATTTGTAATCCATGTTAACATCCCTAATATGTATCTTTCCATGTTTTGTTCCATATTCCTACAATGAGATACGGACACAACATGCACATGCATATACATATATACACATTTAGATATGGGGGTAGGGTCAGTATTTCACAGCATGGGATTATATAGTTAATGCTTTTCAACAGTAGTTTATGGAAATCCCTCCAAGCCAACTGGTCTACCTCTAGTCCTTTCTTTTTCATTGGCAATATACTAGTCTTTGATGTGGACTGTGGTGATTCATTCAATTACCCATTCCGTATTAATGAGGATTCAGTTTGTTTCTAGTTTTTTGCCACTCTGAACCGTGCTATAATTAAACCTCCTGACACATATGTTCTAATATTGTAGATTAGTTTTCTCTCTTGTAGAAGTTGACATAAATGGACTCGTACAGTCTGGACTCTTTTGTGTCTGGATTATTTTGTCAGCATAATGTTTTTGAGATTAACCACCTTGTTGCATGTAGAATAGTTCCTTCCTTTTTACTGCTGAGTAGCATTCCATTGCATGCAGATACCACAATTTATTTATCTATTCTTCTGAGTATGCATATTTTAAATTTTAATAGATACTGCTAGATTTCTTTCCCAAATGCTGTAAAATTTATATTCCCACCAATAATATATGTTGTAATTGTGTTTAATTTTGACTGGCCTGGTGATCACAAAGTGATGTCTTGTTATTACTTTAATTTGCATTTCCCCAACTATGGTAAATTCAAGCATCTTTTTTGTACATTTGTTGGCTGTCTGGATTTGTGCTTCTGTAGATTACCTTTTCATATTCTTTGATCATTTTTCTATTGAGTTGCCCCAAATTTATAAAGTCCCTTTCTATATTATATAAATCAATTGCTGTGTAATGAATTTCTAGATTATATAAATTAATATAAACACTATATAAATTAATTAAATACTTGTCCATACAAGTATTTTTTCCCAAATCTATCATTTGTGTTTTGAATTTGTTTGTAATATCTTTTACAGTGCACATTTTTAATGTCGACAAATATATCTTTTCTTTTATAATCTCTGTGTTTTCCAATTTTGTTAAGGTTTCCTTGTCCCTTGATGTACATGAAGTCTCCTGGATATTACTGCAATATTTTGTTCTGTTTTGTTGTTCACCATTAAGACATTAATCTCTGGGGAATCTATTTTTGTATATGGTGTAAAATAGGAACTTTATTTCAAATGGATATTCAGTTATACTGGTATCATTTTTAAAATAACATTATTTTCCCACTAAATTGAACTACCACATTTGATATATAATGTATACAAGACTATATAATGTATACAACATTCTCTTTTCTTTTCTACCGGTCTATTTCTCATTCTCATAACAAACTATATTTATTTCATAACGGCTTTATAGTTATGATGTCCGATGTCTAGTAAAGCAACCTCCTTGTCGCTGTTCTGTTTTATTCTTTTCTTGGCTATTCTTGAGCATTTATTCTTCCATATGAAGTTTAAAATCATTTTATCTAGTCTCCTTCTCCCCTCTCAAACAAAACAAAACAACAAACTGTGTAATTGTAGTGGCATTATATTTACATATTTCTTTGGAGAGAATTAATAATTTTGTGATATTCCACCTTCCCACTCAAGAACATGGTGTATCTTTCCACTTGTTCAGAGTTTGTTTTGTGATCCTTAATAAGATTAATTTTCTTCATATAGATGTGCCTTTATTATTAGCTATAGTCTTTGCTATTTTTGCTCCCTGTTTTATGAATAGAATATTTTCCTCTTTTCCATTTCTGTAGGCTTATTATTAGAATAAACAAAAGCTAATAATTTATGTGCATTTATCTTATATCCTCGGATTCTTAAATTCTCTTATTAATTCTAGTACTTTTAAAAAACCTAGAATCTCTTGGATTTTCGTATCATCAGCAAAAATGCATAGTTTTTATTTCTTCTCAAGTGTTTACTCCTGTTATTCATTTCCTTCTTTTATTGCAATCACTAGATCTCCCAAGACAAAGTTAAACTGTAATGTTCATAACAGGCTTTCCTGTCTAGGTCTTGATTTTAAATGAAATGGTTTTGGTGTTGCCATTAAGACATTTGATGAAGGGTTTTTTTGAAACTATTTTTTTTATATATATATTTAAGTGGTTTCTTTAAAAAAAAAAAAAGATTTTATTTTTCCTTTTTCTCCCAAAAGTCCCCTGGTACATAGTCGTATATTTTTAGTTAGGGGTCCTTCTAGTTGTGGCATGTGGGACGCTGCCTCAGCATGGCCTGACGAGCAGCGCCATGTCCAAGCCAGGATCCGAACCTGCAAAACCCTGGGCCCCCGAAGCAGAGCGTGGGAACTTAACCACTTGGCCACGAGGCCGGCCCAAAGGTTTCTTTATAGTCATATTTCAGTTAAGTTTTATTAGGAATGTCTGCTATCTTGAATCAAATGCCTTTTGAGCATCTATTGATAAAATCATATTAATTTTCTCCTTTAATTTGTCTAAGTAATGATATGTTAACCAATTTCCTGATATCGAAATACTTTTGCATTCCTGGAATAAACCCTAGCTGATTTACTGATATGGTGTTCCATTCTATTCTAATTAGAATTTTTGTATGTATATTTAAAAATAAAATGCAATTTTTCACAAAGAAGGTTTTGACAAATTTCCATGGAAGAATTAGAGATTATATGGTCTGACAGGTACCTGGAATATTATTGTCATCAATCTTATCAGAAAGATTTATAAGTATTGAGAAGATATCAAGGTCACAATAGCAGGTGTAAGTTTTCCAAAATTCTAAAATTTTCACTTGAAAGCTTGAATTGTATCATTGGCAACAAACACTGTTGGTTGTTTTCCTTGAAGTGATAGCCATCCTATATTCGTTTTCAAGACAGTGTCTGCTGGTTACCCAAGTCTTAATCACCATAGTTTGTCTCCCAGTCATTCTTTCAAGTAAAAATGGTGTTCCATGAAAAAGTGGCCAGTGGAGCTCACAACTCGGTGACACATGTGCTTTTCCTTGAGACTACCTTTATTCTCCAGTATGCAGCCAGACGTGCCTTATACATACTTTCCAGTTAGCAACACAGATTATTAAAAAGATGTGTACTCAAGGGTAAGGTTTAAGAAAAACTAAGGATTTTTACCGCTTCATCAAAGACCTTCTTAAGTGAACCGGCATTTTTTTAAAACTGAGTGTGTGGCAGTGAAAAACAGTGACTACTTGTACCTTTTGTTGTCGTTGCCTTTATTATCACAATAAGGTGCCTGCGATTTTACCCCCCATTGCTTCCGCACCATTGTGCAAATATCAACACAGAGGAAAAAGCCCATTACATCTCAGTGTTACTATGAACACAGTTTTGACCTTGCCAGCCTCCTGAAAGGGTATCAGGGAACCCCAGCATTCTGTGGATCACACTTTGGAAACCACTACTCTAGAAAAATTGGGCTCCTTCTTAGTTCTTTGAAAGAGCCAAGCTCTTTCCCACCTCAGGAACTTTGCCCATGTTGGTCCCTCTGACCAGAATGCTGATCCCACAGCACTCTGCCTGGTCAACTTTCCTCCTCATCTTTGAGGTTCAAGTTTAAACTTCACAGGGAAGGTTTTCCAGGGCCCACTGCTAAACCAGGCTCAATCCCTATGTTCTGCGTTCTCAGTAAACCTTGATATTTCTATCATAGCTCTTACTACAGCTTTAATTAACATATTACTTGTATGTTTATCCATTACCATCTGCTCTCCAAGAATGTACACTTGATCCTGTGCACCTTGTCTGCCTCAGTATCCTTCTCACCTAGCACACTGCACTCCAGCAAGATCATTGAGTAAATGAATGAGTGAATGATCTGTTTTGCCCATGACTGATTGGCTCAGGTGGGTAGCCTGAAGGGCAAAGCCAAGGTCCTGGGTTGGACCTACCTCCCTCTTTTACTCCTCCAGCCATCAGCTTGTACTTCCCGAGCTGGCACTACAGATAAGCTAGGATGAAGGGTGCAGGTGAATGAGGGCAGGTCCATCACCATTAGGCGGAAGGGCGCTTAAAACTTCCTCCCTAAAGATTTGTTGTAGGTTTGTTGTCATCTGCAGAGCCAGAAAGACAACCACAGCACTTCCTGACCATCTGAGACCTACTTAAACTTCCTGCGACTGTGAAATCTTTCTTATTTATTCATTTACTGGAAGTCCCCTGGTCCCCCAGCAAATACACACGCCTTGCAGAACCTTGAAAAATCATCGGAAACTCTCCAGCAGTTATGAGCCATAGTTTAAAAACCTCTGAGCTAACAAAATTATCATTCTGTCCCAGATTTAAACTGAATTGTGGTGATTATAGCGTATACTCTGCAGTTCTGGTTGAGAGGGCAATTTAATTAGAAGCCTCTATCTTGAGGCTCTTGTAACTCCACCCTGGACCCCCCCCCCCAAAATAATTCTTTAGGATGAAATTTCTAATGCTGTCTCTCAGCCTAAAGGTATGTTTTCTTGTAGAAAGTTGAGTAAGATTCCATTCAGGCTATTTTTTAAACTCAAGAAAAAGGGCAGAAAGGGGGATTTCACCATTTAAGAAATCACTCAGATACTTTCTTATTATTTTTTTCCCCAAATGCAAACTGCTTCCTTTAGAACTTTCAAGTTGTCCTTCTTAGTGCCTTTGGCATGTTGGAAGAAATTTGGTTGAGCGGTAATGAAGTTGTTCACAAAATCCGTATTGCTGACGTGAAGATTTATTTCCACTCTTTAAAAGAAACTTGCACGGAGATGCCACATGGGGACATATGAGCAAAATCAGATCTATGAACACAAGTATGTGTGTGTGTGTATGTGTGTGTGTGTGTGTGTGTCTATAATAGGTGCATTAACACCTTGCCGATGAAAAGTCATTCGTCAGCCACATGGTGTTGCTAAAAATGACCTTAGAAATCTTTTAGTCTGGGTCCTTGCTTTAGAGTTAGGAAACTGAGGTCCAAAGAGGTATATGTGTTTTAGTCCAGATGAAAAATAAACAATTATTTCTGAAACATGGCCCTTACAGAAAGAATACAGACTCATAAAGCAGAAGTAAAATTTTACGCCACTTTGCCCTTCTGGAGGGAAAGGAGGGCCCCCAACCCCAGGGAAGGTTATAATTCTCACCACGCCTGGCAGATCACATGATCGGAAGTGAGGGGAGGGCCAAGGGCATCGTGCTGGCAGCAAGCAGGTCCCTGGGGGCGCCACTCTGTCTTTCCTCAGTCAGGCACAGGAGAACAGTTCCATCAACAGAGTTCCTGGGCCCAGAGAAAGGCCCCGGGGTGCTTCCTTTATGTGTAACTGGGGACAGTCGTGGTTTCTATCAGAAGAGGCCAGGAATTTCGGGCCTAGGTGACACATGTACTAAGATGCCGTCGCTTTTTTCAAATCATATCACCAAAAAAAGGTCACGTACAAAATTCAAATGTAGCATCCAAACCTAAATTCAGACAAATGCTAAACTGCATAGTGGTTTTGTACAAATAATTTACCATGCACAACTAATTTGGGGGACACTCAGGTGATCAAAGACACATTTCATTACAAAGGAGTACTTCCTTGGAAGTCCCAAGTTCCACAAAGGGCATTTTTCTGGAACCACGACCAATGCATTTGGACAGTTAGTGGCAGAGTGGGACTATAGTGCAATTAAAGATGACGTTATAATATGGGTTGAGCCATATGAAATTGCTGATGTTTGATACCTGACCCCACAAAAAATTACAATTCCACATGGTTCAATCTAATATTTCAAATGCCCCCTGGTAAGGAGGCCGTGAATCTAGAAGCATGGTGTATTTTCACAGCAATTAGGCTGACTAGCATTAAGCTTTTGTGACAGACGCATCAAAAACAAAAGACGCTCTCAAAGACTAGAATCAAATTGAGGAGAGTCAATAAAAATCGTAAGAAAAAATCGGAAGGTCATAGACGACAGTATATTGGAGCTCCTTTCCAAGTGCCACTTTCCGAGTGCAAAGGATGGTACAACACTGTAGTCCAAAGGAGAAGGGACCTGTTGCTCCAAACTTTCAGGGAAAGTTCAAGAAGGAGGTGGGGCATAAGCTAGGCCTTGAGATCTTCAAAAGATTTATAGAAAGAAGAGCAAGTAATTAAGGAAAGAGGAATAAGCATCATTGTTTTGTACTACTGTCCCCCTTGCTCAGCCACAGGGCCTCCTGTCTGTTCCTGGAACCCACCAAGCTCTTTTCGGGCTACAGGGCCTTTGCACTGGGAGTTCCTTTTAGAATGTTCTTCTCCTTCATCTACCCATGGCTAGCTCCTGTTTCTCATTAAAAATCACCTCCTCCGAGAAGCCTTCCCTGACTACCCGATCTAAAATAGCTTTCCCTCTGTCCAACCCTTTTCTATCATTTTGTTTCATTTTCTTTTCTTCACAGAACTTGCCAATATAAAAAATTATCTTTTTTATTTATCTCTTGGTTTTTTGGATGCCTCCTCCAAGCCCTATAGTAGGAGGTTAGCTTTGTGAGAGAAGGGGTTTGTTGGAGCCATGCCTGGTTTGTAGTAGGCTTAGGCAGTTAGGATGCTGTCAGTTGCAAGCAACAGAAAGCCCTAATCAAACGAGCTTAAGCAATCAAAGGGGTTTTATTGGCTCATGTATCTGTAGAGTCCAGGGTCCCATGTCATCAAGGAAGGATCTGGTTTCTTTCCATCTCTTCACTCCACTTTCCACAGTGTCAACTTCAGCCTAGACTTTCTGGTGGAAAAAGGACCACAGCAGTTCCAAGCTTCACATTCAGGCATACGTCATGCAGGAGAGAGAGCACCTCTGTCCTAGGATTGAAGAATGCAATATGCGCTCCCATTGGTTTGGCTCACTCTGCATGTTCTCCCCAAAGCAATGATGGTAACCGGGGAATGGGGACATCCTAAGCCAGGGCGGGCTATGTAAAGATGTGGGACACAGAAGTAAACGCTGGACCCTGTCAGGAAGGGGGAATGGGAAGGTGAAGCGCACCCATTACCTCATCACGGAGGCCTGAAGGCATGGAGATGCCTGGCTGTGAGGAGGCTTCTTATGTGGAGGAACAGTATTATAGGGCACCAGGGCAGAACGGCTAAAATGCGGCCGCAATGTTGAGGATCTTAGGGGAAGAGGAATTTAATCATTTTTTGATAGGCAATAGGAAGCCATTGAAGAGTTTGAGTGGTGGCATAGTAGAATGAAAGTAGTATTAAGGAAAATCAGTTGGCAGCAGTTTTCAGACTTAAAGAGGAAAAATGTAAGAAGAAGGGAACAGGACCGGTAGCTGGGCAAGGGGAAGAAGCCTGGAGCCGTGGAGCCAATTAAGAGATTGTCCAGTCATGAGGAGAAGGCCTGGATCAGACACTAAATATGAAAGGATGTAAGAGAGAGAAAGATGTTCAAAATAAAGATTAACTTGATTTGATGACTGATTGGATATGGATGATGAATAGAGGATTAATGAAATACAACCTGCCATTTCTCTTGGAGCAAAACCATCCCTGGTTGACCCAGAGGACCCCGTGTGCCTCTTCCACCTGGATCTTGCCCCTTTCTCACTCACTCATTACCCTCGTGTCACACAGGCCCTCTTTCAACTCCTGATGCATTTCCTCCACCCCTCTCTGCTGCCCTCGCCTCCTGCTTCAGGTCTCAGCTTAAACGTCACCTGCTCAGAGAGACCTTAGGTTCCTCTCTCTCCCAGGCACACACCCCACCCCCCCACACACACACATTGTTTTCAATTAAGAATCCTTCTTTTCTTCATAGAACTCACCACCATTTATAACAGCCTGTGTATTTGTTCATTCCTAATGTCTCCCCCACCAGACTTTAGCTCTAGGATCAATGTCTGGCACAGAGGCCTGGGCTGAGGTCTAGGTTAGTAGGAGGAAATTTAGCGTGCTCTCAGCGGGCAAGGATGCTGAGAAAGAGAGATGGTTTATAGAGAGAGGACTATGGCTTTGGTGTGTGGCAAGGTGATCCTCTGGTAGACATCCAAGTAAAAATATAAAAATATATAAAAAATATAAAATAGGTAGTCGAATATCGGAATTTAGAGCTTGAAGAGATCTTAGTCCAGTATTTCCCCAAAATGAGACACATCTTTCTCACACCCTCTCACCTCCTCCTCTCTTCCTCCCCTTGGTTTATCATGACTTGGTTCCTCTGCCCTCACCTCTTTCTTCTTCCTCCTGTGGTCTTTAGTAGAGAATTTAGATAGCTTGCAATCCATACTTTTACTGGATTGAGAAATGTTGGCCCTAATGAATCCCTTTATTTTACAAATAAGAAAAATATGTCCCAGAGATGCGAAATGACTTACTCATCAAAGCCACACAACTAGTTAGAGAGAAAACCTGAACTAAAATCCATGTTGTTGTTTTAAATTCCCGTTCAGTGCCCTTTCATTAGCCCACGCTCAGTACAGAAGTGTAGGTCAAGCCTTGGGAATGGATTGCCTGAAATCCATGAACTTCTTGGTTCCTTTCTGGAACCAATTTAATTCCCCTACAAAGAGGCCACTGAAAGTACACGAGGACCCTCCAATGTATATTTTGTTCCTATTTAACATGGATTAAAATGGGCTTTCTGGAATGCGTGATGACTTTGTTAAAGAAACAGTTGGCTGTTCCAGGGCCTTTTAATAAGAGAAAGTGTATTTGTAAACCGACTCCGTATTAACAGATATTAAAAAATAACATTCCCAAAGGTCAAACGATGCAACGGGTTGGCGTTCACCGCAGCTCTGGTCTGCCCCCTTGTGCATGCTTCGTGTTAGTGCATTTTGTCAGGACAGCTGGGGTGCAGGGAGAGGTCGGATTCTTCCCTTTTGCCTTCTCCCTTTCCCCTCTCCCCCACACCATCCCTCCTCCTCCCCTTTCTCCACTTACAGCCCAAATTACAGAATCAGTGCATGGACAGCTTGGATTTTGTGCGACCATGAATTTCCCCTCCAGTTTTTGGCTGTTCATTCAACAAACATTTGTGGAACAACTAGAAGGTACTGAGTTAGAGGTGAGGGCAAATGTGGTCCCTGACTTCACAGAGCTTCCCGCCTAACAGGGAAAGCACACAGTGGACAAGTAAGCGCCAGCGCAGCTGCTGTTCCAAAAAGGAAAGGATGGGGTGGGGGTGGGGGATCAATTAACAGGGGCCCATCCACATTCATCCAAACAGCGGGTTGCACCCCCATATTAAAAAAAAGAAACAAATTCCTGGGGCCAGCCGGTGGTGCAGCGGTTAAGTTCGCACGTTCTGCTTCTCAGCAGCCCCAGGTTTGCCAGCCCGCATCCCTGGTGCGGACATGGCGCTGCTTGGCAAGCCATGCTGTGGTAGGCGTCCCACATAGAAAGTAGAGGAAGATGGGCACGGATGTTAGCTCAGGGCCAGTCTTCCTCAGCAAAAAGAGGAGGATTGGCAGCAGTTAGCTCAGGGCTAATCTCCCTCAAAAAAAAAAATACAATAAGAAATGAATTCCTAAACACCGCTTCGTGAAGCATTCTTTTTTCAGTTAGGCAATGAGCATCACTTCAGGTCTTTGAGGATGAGTGCCAGCCTGCAAAGGAAGTCACACCACAACTTTTATCTCTTGTTTTAATATCGCTATCAATGCTCAGTTTTGATCTCTGTCCTAAGGCAGTTTCAGATTAATATGTTACAGTTTTTTCCCTAAGATTTACCTTCAGCAAATGCAGACTCAGGTGTGGCTTTGGGAAGCCCAGCTCACTACAGACCAGCTGAGGACGACATGAGCATGCTCAATAAGTAACTGTCACCTACTATTGGGGGGCTCTTCAGTCATCGGTTTCCTCATTCCACAAAATCTCAGTCGCTACGTTGTGCCAGATACCGTGCTGGGGTCTGAGCGTGCGGGCAAAAAAGAAAAGCAAAACCCCCAACCTCCGCAATCAGAGCTCACTCGGAGCCTTGTGGGAAACAAGCAAATGGATAACTACAATTTTGCAGAGTTTGCTTTTAAAGACTATTTTATGACAAGGAAAGTGCACACAATATACTATCGAGAGAGTGAACGCATGAGAGGTAGGATGATCTTGGCTACAAGTAACAGAAACACGAGAAGTGACTTAAATAAGAAGGCCACTTGTTATCTCACATAACAGGAAGTCCAGAGAGGGCATTCCAGAGCCCACGAATTCAGTGGCTCATCAAGAAGGGAGGGGCTCTTCTCTTCTCCGCTCTGCCATTTGCAGTGCTGGCAGGGTCTTCCCTTCTGATTTGAAGAGCAGACAGTATTACCGCTGGCAAAGAAGGGGCATTTCTTCCTATGCTTCTGTTTTACACGCCCCCCACCCATCCACAGACATCTCCCCTGGTCCTATCACCCAGGATTGGGTCCCATGCCCAGTCCTTAAGGCAATCATTGTCCCAGCAACTTGAGACCTGGAGAGCTGGCTCCAGCTAGCCTCGCTCAAGTGCGTGACTCTGGGAAGCCTGAATACAACCAGGTTCAAAGAGCAATGAAAATGGGGGAAATGGCTATCTAGACAAGCTGCAATATCAACCACAATACATCTGTATCACCTCCACAAACATGCACCAAAATGTTATTAGCGGCATTGCTGGGAAGTAATATTATGGAAATTTTTCATCTTTTTCTTTTTCTATTTCCAAATTTACAAAAGTGACCACGTAGTCTTTCTATAATCAGAAGTGAAATCTATTTAAAAGTCAAGTAGAGAAATAAGCAGTACTTTGGGGCAATTGTTAGGGAAACACTTTCACAGGAAGAATGGAGTAGGAACGCAAGTAGCATCTGATATAGCTTTCATCCAAAAGGATCTTGGCATCTATTTAGGACACACTACTTTATGAACAGCTAAAAGATTCTGCACCCAATTCCAATGTGTGGGGTTGGGGGTTCCCCCACACCAACAAGCAATTCTCGGGCACCAGCTGGGTGTCCTACAATTCAACTCAATCCTGACACTATCTACCCAGAGATAACATCAGATCCCATAGATATAGGGCTCAGTCCTGCAAGACTGTCTCCTTCCCCTCAGATGCCAGGTGCAAGCCCAGGTTGTCACCTGTGCTTCTGACCCAATGGCCATAGATTAGAGGTTCCGACCACCTCTTGCGGGTTATTAATATGCTAGAACGGCTCACAGAACTCCGAGAAACATGGTACTTACTGGATTACCAGTGTATTATAAAAGGATACAACTCAGGAACAACCGGATGGAAGAGTGCACAGGGCAAGGCATGTGGGAAGAGCTCAGAGCTCCCGCGCTCTGCAAGTGCTCCACTCTCCCAGCACGTCCACACCTTCGCCAACATGGAAGCTCTCTGAACCTCATCCTTTTGGGGTTTTTATGGAGGCTTTATTACACAGGCATGATTGATTACATCATTAGCCATTGGCCATAGATCCGACCTCCAACCCCTCTCCCCTCCCCAGAGGCGGGGGGCGCCGGGGCTGAAAGTTCCAAAGCTTTAATCACAAGGTTGGTTCTCCTGACAACTAGCCCCCATCCTTAGGTAAGGTCCAAAAGTCGCCTCGTTAACATAAAAAAAGACAGTTATTGTTCTTATCACTTCAGAAATTCTGAGGATTTTAGGAGCTCTGCCAGAAATGGAGACAAAGACCAAATATATATTTCTGATTATAAATCACAATATCACAACAACAAAGGCATATATTCACAACATATCTAGGCTAAATTTTTTTTCTAGGACTGAAAATTAGAGACCAGGACGGTATCAATTATGCTAATTCTGCCAAATAGGCAATAATTGTGCAAGAATTCAAGGAGGGCAGAGAACGTGTAGAACTTCCAACTATGGCAAGAATAACTGGGCACTGGCTTTTCATGGAGGATTGTGAAATGCTGATCTTCCTTTTCTTAAAGAAACACTGGAAAGGGCAGCATCCAAATAAAAATGCACTTCTTCTATATATAACTTCCCAAATGTCAGTAGAAATGCAGCTTCTTTAATTCTAAATAATAACAACCCTAATTCAGAGAACAGTTGAAACAGAGCACTAAACGGATTTGCAGCACAGCCAGTCCTGTACAGGACGGGAAATACAGTGGGTAAATAAAGTGGGTCTGCAGGTCATTCTTGAAACACTTTCTTGCCTTAAGGTCCCTCCCCATTCACATTTATCTTTGTCAGAGGATCTGAGTGTCCAACAAAGATGAAGATAGAGGCATTGTTTATTCTGAAAGTATGTTTCCTTGAGTCCTTGACTTGTGGTTCTTTGAAGATGGAGTCAGAGATGGAAGGTGGAACACACTCATTCCCTGCAGCATGAGCTCCAGTCCACTTGATAGGTTCTCTGAAACCATAGAGACACCATAATTCATCATTAAGGAGTACTGACAATACGAAGCATGCCGCTTCATCTCCCTAATCCAGTCAATTAACTTCTTGAAGGTATATCTTCTTTTGAACCTGCGAGAATTCCTTACATTTGTATAACACTTGACAGCTTCAAAGGCATTCATCTAGTCTGCACAATCACTTGTAAGATAGTTGTCCCACCTATTGTACAAATGAGAAAAAATAAGATTTAGAAAGATAGAACGACTTGCTCAAGGTCACATGGCTTTGAAGAGCAGAGTCTATTTTTTTAACCAAGGTCTTATTATTCATCCAAGCTCAGGGTTTTTTCCATCATTAACACAGTCTTGATACCCAAGCATAGGAAGAACCAGTCAACAAAGAAGGTATTTTTACTGTATTGAGAAGGGTTGTATTTCAAAAGTTCACATAGACTTTCTGGCTTTCTTCCTTTCTTTTCTTTCTTACTTTTGTTTTCTTTCTATTCTCTCCTCTTTCTTCCTTGCTTCCTCTCTTCCTCCCTTCCTCCTTCCTTGTCTTATGTTTCTCTCGTCGCTTAACACTAAGCTCACAGCTGCAGTGTTTGGGATAAAAACAAATACATTAAGTTAAGTTCTCTCTTCCACCCACACCCTCTTATTTTCTTACCCAACTTTTGGTTCTATTATAACCAACATATGGGAGACTTGGACACCACATTCTAAATGCCCAAACCATTCTCCACCGCACAGGAGACTGTGGCATAGTTTGAAAAAATACATGCATTAAAATTGGATTGTTGGCTACTTAAAATACCTTTCATCATTTATAAAACATTATCCTATTTGGTTTCTCATATTTTTAGCTCAATAAATATCCAGTAGACAAAAAGCTCTTATTATTTATCCTGATTTTTCCATCTCATATTGCGAAAGCTAAATGGTTAGTTACCCTGACTATTGAGAGACTTTCCTCCCCGGACAAAGCTTGGAAGAGAGGTCTGTGGAGACGCTTCAGCTATGATACATGTCTTTGTATGGTGGTTGACAGCATGCATTCCTCCTGGCTGATGTAACTAGCTCTGTGGATTATTGCAATGCCTGTTCCTTGACCCTGAATGTAACAGTACTCAAGACATAGTGTATTCTTTTTTTTTTTGAGCAGTGTTTTTGAAGGGGCCAAGCCTAGAGAAATGACCTTGAAAGATTATCTTGGAATGGTCAATTTGTTTAAAATGCATGGGTCTACCACTCAAAGGTGTTAAGTGAGCAGAGAAAGACAAACTCGGCAATTCCCATCCTCTTTCCCTTCCATGCTCCACCAAATAAAAATCAGGCCAAGTACACTCAACAGTCTAATAATAACTGGGACAAGTTTTGCTTGTTCCCTACATTGGTGAGATACAAAGAATTGAATTTATATATGAAACCCTATGGGACTGGATTGAGCATCCATATTTCACACGTCCCTGGTGTGAAAGAGCATCCCACCTGGCACTCTCTGTGTCATCCCTGGGAGAAGGGATAAGCAAAATGTGGTGGAATTCTAGGGTGCGTTAGAAGTGATGGATTAGATGTAAATGTAATATAATGGATGGGCCTTGAAGGAATATTACAGAGTGAAAAAAGGAGTAGGTATATAAAACAACAATCCACACCTGGCAAGAACATATATAACAGAGAAACACACCTTAAACACCAAAGAAGGGAGCCTGTGGTTGGGGGACAGAGGGGAGATGGGGAAAAAAGGTACTGGATCAATCTATCAATCGTTCAGCGGAGAGAGGGCCTGGCACAGGACGATGAGCCACAAACTGAGGAGTATGATTAACTCCAACTCAGGACCTGAGGCCCAACTAGGAAAAAAGGAAAAAAATTTTTTTTAAATTATTGTTTCCCATGACAATTAAAAGCATTGGTGGTGGAAATTCCATTTCTATAGGCTAGCGCTATAATGTTTTCTTTGGAGTCCAGGTCCTATCCTTGGAATTTCGTTTTGTCTCTATCCAACAAAAACGCTCCCATTTTAAAATGAGTAGACAAGTGTTCACGTTCCAATCACAGTGGGATGGGATAGTGTAGCTCAGACTTTTTAAGCACCAGTACTTCGGGAGACAGGGTATGGAGACTGGAGGCGCTCACCCCAAGCAGGTATTTCCTTCACATCTCCTGTCCCAGCTTTAAAACCCAAGTAGACTTTGCACTCTGCTCATAATAGAGCCTCATTTGAGCATGAAAATACTCAATACTACTTATTTCTTAAATTATTTAACTCTTCTCTCTTCCTCCACCAACACCAACCCTTCCCCCAAACTGAGTCAAACCGACAGACTAACAAAGTGTCCACCTCGATGGTGTGGTTTCCAGTAGCCCTGACATCACCTGCTTTTGCCCAGAGATGAGAAGGGTAGAAAAAGCTCCGACCTGACTCATAGGTTTGGTTCAGCCGCTAAGCAGCTGGGAGCCATTGGTCCAGTCATTCCTTCTGGCTGAAGCTCAGTTTCTCATCCATCAAGTGGTGGGATTGGTTTGAGCTGGGTGGGGTGGGAAGGGATGGGTTGGGATGGGAGGTTTATTTACAAAGCTTTGCTAGTCTATGAGGTTTCCATCAGTCCATAATATTCCCCTGCTCAGGTGGGGAGAATATTATGATTTGCGTGCCACTTCACTGTTTTGTCCTTCTTATATTGATTGCATGGGATTCATTTGGCACATGTGACCCGATCCAGAGGCCTCCTCAAGAAAATGCTGGGTTCATTTTTATACAGACATATAAATGAAGACCTCTTGTAAGGTAAGTTTAATAATTAAAAAAAATAAATGAATCAATCAGCAAATTGTCAGTGAAAGGTCTTAATCACTCTTTGCAGTGGTGCAACACTTTCATGGTATGTAATTGCTGGGAGAAAAGGTGTCACTCCACATGTTTAGGAGAGCAGATGAGCATGGGTGGTCACCACATGAATGGTTCACATTCAATGGTATGCTGATAACCCCCCGGGTTTCCTGGACAGGAGATGGACTAGCTAAAGATGGTTTTAAAATACTACCTTGCTTAACTCCACTAAGATAAATTCCAAAAGCATTTGCTGACTTTCCATGATCAGGCCCCAAAACCTCCATTCTTGCCCCATCTCCTGCTACATCTTCACAAATCCAACAGGTCTCCTCTCAGATCGAAAACAGGCCTGCCACTATAAAATCCCAAATGCCACTCACTCTGTGCCTTCAGGCTGGACTCCCCAGCCCTCCCCCCTCTGCCATCAAACTTCTGTGGTAAGAGTCATGGCAAAAGCCACTCTGCCTCTCTCCACCCCTCCTTCCTTTGTGCTTTCCAAATACATCATGGAATCCATTCTTCTGCTTTGGAGCGTAGTCCTAGATTTTTGTGCTTTTCCTCTTCCTAGAAGATAAACTCCTTGAAAGTAGGAATTGGGGTGATTCATATCATAATCCCTCCAGTGCCTTTGCACAGAGTAGGAAATCAGCAAATGTTGGTTCATTCATTCAACAAATATTTATTGAATGCATACTGTGTGCCAGGCACTGTTGTAGATGCTGAGAATACAGTCGGGAAAGTTTCTATTCTCTTGGAGTATATACTCTAGTCAAGGAGGGAAAGACAAATAAATGTTGTGTTGGATAAACATATATGTGTATATATACATATCTTTTTTTTTTTACTATCAAGTGGTGAGTGATAAATGAAATGAAGAAAATAAAGCAGAGTAAGTGAAAAGAATGTCACGTGGAGCAAAAGTGGGGGGCTGCCATGCTCTTTTAGATAGGGCTGTCAGGGAAGGCCTTGCTGAAAAGGTGACCTTTGAGCATAGACGTAAATGAAGTGAGGGAGTGAGCATTGTAGATATCTGAGAGATCAGCAATCCAGAAGGAACAGTATGTGCAAAGGCCCTGAGGTAGGGCCATTTGATGATTGTTGAATAAATGTATACACTTATGTTATTAGCATATTGTCTCAGCATCTGGTCATATGAAAGTGCCTGTTCTCTCTTTGTTCAAAGCATGGCAAAAATTCCTGCCTGCCTTGTAAATGATGTATTAAAGCCATGAGTCTATAGCTATACAACTCAAACAGCTTATACGTGGAAAATCTTAGACTGGAGTTTCTTGTGTATCTTATATCTCTCAGTGGACACCTTCCTTTAGCAGTACAATAAAAAACTGAGTTAATTTGAAACTCCACAATGAAACAAAAAAATGGGCTTCTCTGTTATTCCTTTCATACCTCCGTCAGGGAAAGCCTGGGTTCCAAACAGCGTTGTATCCTTCTTTGAGAAGAGCTGAGAGACAAACAAACACTACGGGCAGGACATCCAGATGAGCAGTGACAGGCTGTTCACTTTACTTCACAGTCTGGGTGGTTTGGGCCCAAGAATTTCTTCCACAGCTCTGTGCTGTAATATATTAACTTAAATGGCTATTAACTTAAAAACGAACTAGAGAGTCACTTTTTTTTTTGAGTAAGATTAGCCCTGAGCTAACATCTACTGCCAATCCTCCTCTTTTTGCTGAGGAAGACTGGCCCTGAGCTAACATCCGTGCCCATCTTCCTCTACTTTATATGTGGGACGCCTGCCACAGCATGGCTTGCCAAGCAGTGCGTAGGTCTGCACCTGGGATCCGAACTGGCGAACCCCGGGCCGCCAAAGCGGAATGTGCGCACTTAACTGCTGTGCCACCAGACTGGCCCCTAGAGTGTCATTTCTTTGAAAACAAGACAGGAACAAAAATATTGTAGTTTCAGGATATTTTTCACACACTACAAATATCAAGTTGAATAAGAAATTTTGCATCCATTGAGTTTTTATCATGAGTCAGTCCTCAGTACGCCAAGTCTGAGGAACCAAAAATATGCTGGTTAGCTCAATATGCACCGCACTCCTATTATGGGCAGGGCAGCAGCCTGGCCATTGTGATTGGTATAAAGGAGTATTAGACATGGCCTCTTATCTCAAAGTTTACAATCCCATTGGCCAGACAAGACACGGTCACGAGAATATTAAACAGGGAGAGTGGACACCATGCAATTAAGAATCAAATGAGGGGCCGGCCCAGTGGTGCAGCAGTTAAGTTCACACGTTCTGCTTCGGAGGCCAGGGGTTCACCGGTTCGGATCCCGGGTGCCGACATGGGCCAGTCTTCCTCAGCAAAAAGAGGAGGATTGGCAGTAGTTAGCTCAGAGCTAATCTTCCTCCAAAAAAAAAGAATCAAATGGATGAAGACTTCTGCTCCAGTCAAGATGGAGTAACAGGGACTAGATTTCCCCTTCCACCTGAAACAGCAACAAAAATCAAAGACTCTGGTTTTAAGACACTGTTTATCAGACAACAAAAGACTATGATCCCTGAGAGATGGGAAACAAACTCAGTGAGCCCTATGATTGTTCTAGCTGACTGCCTTGAGAGTGCTCCAGACTACAGTGCGAGGAAGATGTGTTGCTTTCCTAGGGCCACCTTAACAAAGTACCACAAACAGGGGCTTAAACAAGAGAAATTTATTGGCCATAACTCCAAAGGCTAAAAGTCCAAAATCAAAGTGTTGGCAGGGTCGGTTCCCTCTGAGGATTGTGAAGAAGAATCTATTCCAGACCTCTCTTCTAGCTTCTGGTAGCCTCTGGCATTCCTTGGCTTGTAGATGGCATTCTCCCTGTGTCTTTACATTGTTTCCCCTCTGTATGTGTCTGTATCCAAATTTCCTCGTCTTATAAGGACACCAGTCATTGGATTAGGTGCTACCCTAATAACCTCACTTTAACTTGATTACCACTATAAAGACCCTATTTCCAAATAAGGTCACATGCTGAGGCACTAGGGGAGAACACAGTTCAGCCCATCTCAGAGAGGGACTCCAGAGAGAGCCTGGTAGACTCCCTGAGTTGACAAGATGAACCAAGAGTTCAGCAACATCAAGGCTGCTAGAGTTCGCAGGACAATACCAGAGAGGAGAAAACTGTACAAAGAGAATCCTGGAGGTCCGCACTGGGTCCCCTGCAATATTTGGCAGAATAGGATCAGCACATGCATATGAGGAATTACCCAAGACCATTCAAAAAAATTAGAGGGAACAGTGTGTAGTAGTCACACAGTAGCGCCTCTTCCTATTGGCCAGGTGGAAAACCTCATAACTCTTGGGGCATTGGGTAGATTATTAAAGGAGTCTTGCCTCAGTAGTGGTAAATAATTAGCCTGCGCTTTGCTCCATACCCACCTAACAAATCATAAAAGCAAGACCCAAAAGGATCAAACTATGTCCAACTAAACTGCGTCCCAGAATAAAGCTCAAGAATGTTTATAGAAATGCAAAAGTATCCAGCACCCAACAAGGTAAAATTCACCATGTCTAGCATCCAATTAAAAATTATCAGGCATGCAAAGAAGCAGGAAAACATGACCTATAATGAGGGGAACAGTCAATCAATCAAAACCAACCCAGAACCAACACAGATGTTAAATGAGCAGATAAAGGCATTAAAATAGTAATTATAACTGTGTCCCACATGTCCAAAAAGTTACGTGAGACATGGAAGATATCAAAAAGACCCACTTTAAACTTCTAGAAATGAAAATTACAAGGTTTGAGATGAAAAGTACGCTGAGTAGGGAGCTGGCCCAGTGGCATAGGAGTTAAGTTCACGTGCTTTGCTTTGGCAGCCCGAGGTTCACCAGTTCGGATCCCAGGCACGGACCTATGCACCACTTATCAAGCCATGCTGTGGCAGGCATCCCACATATAAAATAGAGGAAGATTGGCACAGATGTTAGCTCAGGGCCACTCTTCCTCAGCAAAAAGAGGAGGATTGGTGGTGGATGTTAGCTCAGGGCTAATCTTCCTCAAAAAAAAGGGAATGCACTGGATAGGATTAATGGCAAATTAGACATTGCATAAGAAAAGATTAGTGACCTTGAAGACGGCAACAGAAACCATCCAAAATGAAAAACACAGAGAAAAATTACTTTTAGAAAAATGAAAGTGCATCAATGAGATATGTGACAACTTCAAGCAAACTAATCTACCTGGAATTGGAGTGCCCAAAAAAGAGAGAGAACAAGAATATTAAAAAATATTTGAAGAAATAATGGCCAAAAACTTTCCAAACTCCATGAAAATCATAAACCCACAGGTCCAAGTAGATCAATGAATCCCAAATGCAAGAAACATGAACAAAACTATATCAACACATGTCCTAATCAAATTGCTCAAAATCAGTTATAAAATCTTAAAAGCAGCCAAAGAAAAAAGACGTGTTAACTACAGAAGAACAAAGATAAACATGAGAGAGATTTCTTGTCATACGGTCCAGAGATCGACCCACATATGTAAGTACAATGGATTGTTGACAAAGATACCAAGACAATTCAGTGGAGAAAAGACAGTCTTTTCAACAAATGGGGCTACAAAATTGTATATTCATATGCAAAAAATTGAACTTCGATCCATATGTCACACTATAAACAAAAAAGTAACTCAAAATGGACTATACACCTAAATATGAAATCTAAAACTATAAAACTTCTAGAGGAAAACCAATGTGACCTTTGGTTAGGCAAAGATTTCTTCAATACAACAGCAAAAGCTTAATCCATAAAAGAAAAAATTGATAAATTGAGCTTGAAAAAAATTTAAAAGTTCTGGTTTTAAAAACTACCCACAGACTGTAAGATTATATTTGTGAAGCATATATATGATAAAGGACTTATATTCAGAATATATAAGGAGCTCTCAAAACTCTGTAACGGAAGCAAACACCACCCAAAAAGTGAACAAAAACCTGAACAAATACTTCACTAAAGATATTCAGATGGCAAATAAACAGATGCTCAATATCATTCACCATTAGGGAAGTGCAAATTAAAACCACAATCAGACACTACTATATACCTATATAATGGTTAAAATTTAAAAGATTGATCTTACCAAGTGTTGGCAAGGATGTGGAGGAACTGGAAATTTCATACAATCTGGTGGGAATGTAAAATGGTATAGCCATTTGGAAAATGTTTTGGCAATTTCTTGAAAAGTTAAGCATATACCTACCATATGATCCAGCCATTCCATCCCTAAATAATTACCGAAGAGAAAATAAAGCATATATCCATACAAAGACTTGTACATGAATGTTCATTGCAGCTTTACTTATTAAAGCCCCAAACTGGAATTAACTCAAATGGCCATCAACAAGTGAATGGATGAACAAATTTTGGTATTTCTATACAATGGAATACTATGCAGCAAAAATAAAAAAATCAATGAACGATCAATACAACAAATGGATGAATTTCAAAATAATTAAGCTGAGTGAAAGAAACCAGATCCAAAAAAGGTGTATACTGTATGATTCCATTTATATAAATCTTTAGAAAATGCAAATTAACTTATAGTGACAGAAAACAGATCAGTAATTTCCTGGGGTGGGGGTGGGGAGATGGGTGTGAAGATGAGATTACAAAGGGGCAAAAGGAAACCTTTGGAGGTGATGGATATCTTCATTATCATGATTGTGGTGATAGTTTCATGAGCATATACATATGGGAAAAATTCTCAAATTGTACACTCTAAATATGTACAGTTTATTGTATATCAACTATGTCTCAATAAAGGTCCTTTTAAAAAAGAATCAAATGAGTGGTCCAGATGATGGCCCTTAGAAGGAGCCAGAAAGGGAGAAAATGCTGAGGATTAGAGTGAATGAGGAACGTCTTCTTGGAGATGGCACCTTAAAGGGCAGGTAAGATTTGTATGGGCATAAAGGGTGCAGGGTCTTCCGGACAGGGAGCACAGCACAAGCAAAGTTGGGGGAAGGGAATTAATGGATATTTATTCATTGTCTCTTTAAGGGACTCCAGTGAGGATATAATAGTTGGGCCCACAGAGAAGATGATGAAGTCTGAATCTACATTTTGTGGTGATTTATACCCATTGTAAAAATTATAGTTCCTTCTCCTGTTTTTTTTTGGTTATCTATTGCTGTGTAACAAACCACCCCAAAACTTAGTGCCTTAAAACATCCATTTGTTACTGCTCATGATTCTGTGGGTGGTTCTTCTATTCTATGTGATGTTGGCTGAGGTATTGGGAAGGCTGGGGGTCCACTGTGTTGGAGCATCCTAGATGGCTCCCTCACATGGCAGCGAGCTCAGCTGGGACTGGCTACTGACACGCCTTCCTCCAGCTCGGGCTTCTCACAACATAGCAGCTGAGTTTCTAGAGGGAGCATCTCAAGAACAGGAGAATCAAGAAACCCAGGTGGAGCTGGCCCAGTGGTGCAGCCATTAAGTTCACACATTCTGCCCCTCGGCAGCCCAGGGTCCACCAGTTCGGATCCCAGGTGAGGACATGATACCGCTTGGCATGCCATGCTGTGGCAGGTGTTCCACTTATAAAGTAGAGGAAGATAGGCATAGATGTTAGCTCAGGGCCAGTCTTCCTCAGCACAAAAGGAGGATTAGCAGTAGTTAGCTTAGGGTTAATCTTCCTCAAAAAAAAAAAAAAGAAAGAAAGAAAAGAAACCCAGGTAGAAACAGCACAGCTTCTTATGGTCTAGCTTCAGAAGCCATGCAGCTTCTGCAGCAGTGTTCTTTTGGTCAAAGCAAGTCAAGTCACAGGCCCAGGTCAGATTCAAGGGGTGGGAAAACATATGCCACCTCTCAATGGGAGGAATACTGCAGAACTCCTAGTCATCTTTGATCTACTGCACCCTCCCTTCCCTGACACTCGCCCTTGTGCTTTTATATTTATTTATACACTGGGGTACAAGGTATATACAGACAGGCACCACACAAATCTTATGTCAAGCCTCATTCTCTTGGCTCCTCAAAATAAATCTTTAAATGAAACACTTTTGGGGCTGGCCCTGTGGCCGAGTGGTTAAGTTCGTGCGCTCCGCTGCAGGCGGCCCAGGGTTTCGTTGGTTCGAATCCTGGGCGCAGACATGGCACTGCTCATCAAACCACGCTGAGGCAGCATCCCACATGCCACAACTAGAAGGACCCACAACGAAGAATATACAACTATATACTGAGGGGCTTTGTGGAGAAAAAGGAAAAAATAAAGTCTTAAAATGAAGCATTTTTGAATGAGTTGTTAAATCTCCAGTAGACAAAATACTCACAAGGTGGGCATAGTGCACATATCCCCATTTTGCAGATTACAGACCAAAATCAGCCAGTAGACACACTTTATGTATTTTAGGGAGGAAATTTAGTTCACTTTCGGCAATTCCACTTTAGAGGTTTATCATTGGAGCCTTTGGAATTTAAATGAACTATTTCAAATGAAATACAATTGGTTTCATGCCTGTAGAAGTCACATTTTGAAGGCCCTTTCTAGAACGCGAAGGCTGTAGTTTCAGCCAGCAAGAAAACAGAAAATCCTGCAGGTGATGAGACTGGCAGGCATGTTAATACTTGAGTGTTAGAGTTGATCCAAACTACCCCATTTAGAGCTCAAAGGCTTCCATACCATTCTGAGAAACAATGTTAATGGGGGTAGGGGGAATCACTCAATGATTTAAAAGGCAAATTGTATCCAGAATTTTAAAGAGCAAAGGTCTTTACTGCGAGGCATCACTGTCCCTTCAACTGTTGGTGAGACACCACTTTTAGGTACGGTGGCCCAGCAGCCGGTAATATGGCCCCATTGGCCTACTGAGCGCTACACTGGGTGCTCCAGCAAGAAGCCCTTTGCCTCAGGCAGTTGGCTCGGTTTGCCTGGCACGGCTGCATACTGTACCAGAGAGGAGGGAGCTGAATTCATTTTAAAATCACAGCCCATTAGAGAAAATTAGGCCATGATGTGCTACTGCCGGGCACTTGAGATGTTTGCTCTTTTCATTACATTTTTTCTTCTTAAATATTTAATGCTTAGGGATTTTTATTTAAATGTACCATACAGAATGCAATGGCTGATGTGGCAGGAATTTTTAATTGCATTGTATGAGGTCTTGGTTCTACTTTAAAAATTTATCCTATGAATCCAGAGAGGTCTAGTGGACAGGGCACAGGAGTTACAACCCCAGTTTTTTTGTTTGTTTCTTTCAAAGATTTTATTTTTCTTTTTTCTCCCCAAAGGTCCCCCCATACATAGGTGTGCATTTTTAGTTGTGGGTCTCCTTCCAGTTGTGGTATGTGGGACGCCACCTCAGCATGGCCTGATGAGTGGTGCCATGTCCACGCCCAGGATTCAAACTGGCGAAACCCTGGGCCACCAAAGCGGAGAGTGAGAACTTAACCACTCGGCCATGGAGCCGGCCCCGCAACCCCAGTTTTGACATCATCTTCTGCAACCTTGGGCAGTCACTCATTCTTGTCTATGTTTCAATATCTATAAAACAAGCATCATAATTTACTGAGCCCCAGCTGAATACAGTGAAGTATAACTAATTAGTGTTTACAATCTGATTTGATGAAATGTTGTTATTGTATTATAATATAAATGATGACCAACTTTAACATCAGAAACAATTGGCTTGTGACAGCAAGGCTTTCTGATGGAATCAGATCTTGCAAGAAGCACACACTTCTTGCCAGTAGATTCCCTTCTTCAAAATAATTAAATATACTGTGTTCAATATAAAGTCGAAGAGGCATCACTGTGTGTAGTAAGACATAGGATGTGATTAATTATATACATTCAGATGTTTGGGGACTGACACATAAAATACAAGAAAGGGTACTGGTGGGGAGGGCAGTGGGCTAGGAGGGCAGCTTAGAGGATAGGGAACAGCCCATGAAAGCCTTTCCCACGTGTGGACTGATGTCTTCTCCCAGGCTGCTTCCAGGAATGCTACAGCAATCAGAAGGATCATTTTTGTGCCTTTCTTCAGGTCCATTTATCATTTTCACTAAGGACTGGCAATCGAGCCAAGTCCAACTGGCTTATAACAAATGAAGCTCTGAGCAAATGGGGTGAAGTCTAAAGAACCAAAAACCACAAAATCGTACCTAGTTGCCAATAAGCCTGTGGTTAGAACAATTTCCTCAGCCATCTCTATTCTCACTTAGGAAGAGAAAATTAGTGAGATGAATAAGATGAGAAATCAGACAAGGTGACCTTGAATCACTTTTAAGGAAGCTGATGGTAGGGCGTTAAAAACAAACAGGTAGATTTTTAGTTTATTTACAAGGATCTTGGTGAATGTGATTGAAAATTAAGTTGAACAATTGAGAAACTTTAAGGATTTGAAATTTTCAAAGAGTGTTTGCAAGTAACATGACTGTCCAATATGGGAAATTACCAAACAAGGAAAATACAGCTCTGCATAGACTTCAAAGCCACATGTGGAAAGGAAAAGAGGCATAGTGTTTCATAAAACATCATAACATCATAATGTTTGTTTCATCAAACATCATAAAATATGAGCCAATATGCGATAAATGACCAAAATTTGAGGGAAGCATCACAGAAAGAAGGACCTTGGTTTAGGAGAAAGTGTATTTATAGTTTAGAATAAATAGTAAAGAGAAAGGATTATATATGCTTCACATCCTAGCATTTATTTATTCACTCATGCAACAAATGTTTTTGGTGCACATCGTATGATAGATCGTCCTTGCCCTCCGCCAGCTCAGCCTAAAGGAGATGGTTGTGGGACAAGCAACTACATGTTGCGTGTGATAACAGAGGGGTGAAGCTCATTGAAGAAAGTGACTAGATCTGCCCAGACAGGAACAGGAAGCTTTCCCAGTTAATAGTACATTCGATCTGGGTCTTGAGAGATGGATTTAGAAGGCTACCAGACTGAAAAAAAATAGGCATTTTAAGGCAAAGGAATAGCACATACAAAAGCACTGTATCCTTGAGCTCTTGCCACAATGAATGCTGCAAACAAGCCTCCCGAAGCTTAGTGGCTTAAAACAGAACCATCTGTTGTCTCATGAATCTACATGTCAGTGAGGCCATTCTACTGATTTGAGTGTGGCTCAGTGGATCTTGGCTGGGCTGGCTCTCAGGTCTCAGGTCAGCTGGCAGGTCAGCTGAGGGCTGGATGGCAGAGTTGGCCTTGGCTAGGATGACTCAGCACCAATCTGCTTGGTCGCTCATTGTCCAGCAGGCTGGCCCAGGCTTGTTCTAGTGGTGGAGACAGGGGTCTAAGAGACAGCAGAAGTACACAGGGCAGCATTATAGGCCTGGGCTCAGAACTGGCACACGGTTATTTCAGACATATTCCACTGGCCAAAGCAAGTCACAAGGCCAGCCCAGATTCAAAGGGTGTGGAAACAGACCCCTTCTCCTGATGGGAAGAACTACAAAGTCACATTGTAAACAGAGAGGGGTAAAAAATTGTTGCAGTCAATCTACCACAGTTACTAAGATGTAAAAGAATATGATGTATTCAGGAAAAAACTAGGATTTAAGTATGGCTTGAGCATAAAGTTCCAGTAGAGGGAGAGATGGACAGAAAATGAAGTTGTATGAGCAGACTGGAGCTGGGTCATAAAAGGCCGTGTAGGGTCAGCCCCGGTAGCCTACTGGTTAAGATTGGTGCACTCTGCTTTGGTGGCCCAGGTTTGGTTCCCAGGCGCCAACCTACACCACTCATCTATCAGAGGCTATGCTGTGTCAGCAGCTCACATACAAAAAGAGAAAGATTGGCAATGGATGTTAGTTCAGGGCAAATCTTCTTCAGCAAAAAAAATAATAATAAAATAAATAAATAAAAATAAAGGAGCTGTAAACCACATTTGGAAGGTTTTTTTTTTTTAAAGCAAGCTATTATGTGATTGATGTGATTACATCTGTATTTTAGAAAAAAATATAAGGGAAAATTTCCCAGAGAGACTGAAGTTAGAAAGACCTAACTGGAGTTAGTTAAGAAGCTACTATGGTAGTTTAGCTGAGAAATGGTTAGGGTTTGTACAAGGGAAGGAGGAATGGAGAAGAAAAAGGGGTGACAAATTTGGAAAAATGTCGGGGGCAGAATTGATAGATGGAATGTGTGGTGGTAACTACTTGTTATCACTCCTCTTTTCCTATGATAATAAACCCCCTAATTTCCATGAGCCCATGTTGACCCAGAATAAAGACCACATTTCCCAGCTTCCCTTGCAGCTAAAGGAGACCATGTGAGCACAGGATCCTGGTCACTGAGATGTAAACAGTGTGTCATACAGCAGTTTCCTGGAACCTAAACTAAAAGGCAGCTGAGGCGTGCCCTTTTTCCACTTCTTTTTCCTTCCTCTATCCAGTTGCCTGGAATGCAGACATCCATTTTTGGACCAGGAGAATAAGGGCTGCACCTTGGGGACGGCAGTGTAGTGAGCTGGAGGAGCCTGGCTTCCTAAAGAGGTACAGAATTAAGCCACCATGTCAGACCTGGATGGCCTACCTCCTTCCTGACTTTTAAATGAAAGAGAAGTAAACCACTATCACATTTAGGTCTCTGTTATTTGGCGGTCTCTGTTATTCACAGCTGAGCCTAATCTGAACTGATACAGATGTGGAAGTAGAGTTTAAGATTTGTGTGGGTCATGATGTTTTCAGGCCAAGAGGAGGAGGAAGGATCCAGAGAAGTTCATGAGTTCAATTAGGTAGCTGATAAGTTTATAATGCCTGGGGAAAAAACTGATAAACGTCTTTACTTCTGGGGAGAGCCTTGGGGAGGGTACTGAAAAGACTTACCTGATAGTAAAAGCACTTTTGTATCTTTGATATGTATTTTATACCATTTACTTGTTTTACCTACGCATAAATAAATACCAATATTTCACAAATACATTCAAAAACTAAAAGAGGATAACACTTCCCAGCTCATTCTACGAGGCTGGTATGACTCTGATGCCAAAACAAGACAAAGAGCCAGCCCTGATGGCCTAGCATTTAAAGTTCAGCGTGCTCCACTTCCAAGGCCCAGGTTTGGCTCTTGGGTGTGAAACAACACCACTCATCTGTCAGTAGCCATGCTGTAGCAGCGTCTCACACAGAACTAGAAGAACTAACAACTATACACAACTATGTACTGGGGCTTTAGTGGGGAGAATAAGGAGGAAGATTGGCGAGAAATGTTAGCAAAGAGTGAATCTTCCCCTGCAAAAACCAAAAGAACAAAAAACAATGAGACAAAGACATCAAGAAAAGAAAACTACACCAATATTCCTAATAAATATAGATGCTGGGGCCAGCCCTGTGGCTGGGTGGTTAAGTTTGTGTGCTGCACTTCGGCAGCCCACGGTTTCGCTGGTTCAGATCCTGGGCGCAGTCATGGCACCGCTCATCAAGCCACACTGAGGTGGCGTCCCACATAGTACAACTAGAAGGACCCACAAGTAAAATATACAGTTATGTACTGGGGGGGGGGGGGGGGTCTGGGGAGAAAAAGCAGAAAAAAATAGAAAGAGAGATGCAAAAATCATTAACAAAATGCTAGTAAATGAATCCAGCAACATATAAAACTATGGTCAAGTGGGATTTATCCTGAGAATCCAAGCTTAGTTTAACATATGAAAATCAATGTGTAATACACCATAGTAATAGAATAAAAGGTAAAAATCACATGATCATCTCAATCAACACAGAAAAATCATCTGACAAAATTGAAGACCACTGCATGATAAAAACACTAAAAAAGTTCTTCAACCAGATAAAAGCCATCTATGAAAAATGGACAGTTAAATCACACTTAAGGATGAAAGACTGGATGCTTTCTCCCTCAGATCATAACAAAACAAGGATGTCTGCCCTCACCACTTCTATTTAACATTCTACTGGAGGTTCTAGCAAGGGCAATTAGACAGGAAAATAAAATAAAAGCAGCCAGACTGGAAAAGAAGTAAAATTATCTCTATTCTCAGATGACATGATTTTGTATGTAGGAAATACCAAGGAATCCACCAAAAGCTGTTAAAATAAACAAACTCTGCAAGGTTGCAAGATATAAGATCAATATACAAAAATCAATTGTGTACACTAGCAATGAATAATCTGCAAATGAAATTAAGGAAACAATTCCATTTATAAAAAGAAGAAAATACCTAGGAATAACTTTAATAGAGGAAGTGGAAGACTTGTACACTGAAAACTACAAAAAACATTGAAGGAAATTAAAGAAAACAAATAAATGGAAAGACACCTCATGTTCATGGATTGGAAGGCTTAATTTTGTCAAGACTGCAATTTTCCCACAAGTGATCTGTAGACTCAATGCGATTGCTATCAAAATCATAGCTGCTTATGTTGCAGAAATTGACAAACATCCTGAAATTCATGTGAAAATGCAAAGGACTCATAATAGCCAAAGAAATCTTGAAAAAAAGGAATAAAGTTGGAAGACTCACACTTCTTGATTTCAAAACTTATTGCAAGCTCCAGTAATCAAGACAGTGTGGTACTGGCATAAGATAAGACATAAATCAATGGAATAAAATTGAGAGTCCATACAGCCACATGCAAAAGAGTGAAAGTAGACCTTTATATTTCACCATACACAAAAATTAACTCAAAGTGGATTAAAGGCTTGAAGGTAAGATGTGAAACCATAAAACTCTTAGAAGAAAATATAGGAGGTACACTCTCTGACATCAGTCTTAGAAGGATCTTTTTGAATACCATGTCCACTTGGGCAAGGGAAACCAAAGAAAAAATAGACAAAGGAACTTCATCAGACTAAAGAGCTTCTGCAAGGCAAAGGAAACCAGGAACAAAACAAAATGAAAAGACAACCCACCAACTGGGAGAAAATATTTGCAAATCATATATCTGACAAGGGGTTAATATCCAAAATACCTAAAGAACTCACACAACTCAACAACAAAAAAACAAACAACCCGATCAAAAAATGGGCAGGGGATCTGAACAGACATTTGTTCCAAAGAAGATATACAGATGGCCAACAGGCACATGAAAAGATGTTCAACATCACTAATCATCAGGGAAATGCAAATCAAAACTGCAATGAGAAATCACCCTACACCTGTTAGAATGGCTATAATTACCAAGATAGAAAATAGCAAATGTTGGAGAGGACGTGGAGAAAAGGGAACCCTCATACACTGTTGGTGGGAATGCAAACTGGTGCAGCCACTATGGAAAACAGTATGGAGATTTCTCAAAAAATTAAAAATAGAAATACCATACGACCCAGCTATCCCACTACTGGGTATTTATCCAAAGAATTAATCCAAAGAGACTTATGCATCCCTATGTTCATTGCAGCATTATTCACAGTAGCCAAGACATTGAAGCAACCCAAGTGCCCATCAACTGATGACTGGATAAAGAAGATGTGGTATATATATACAATGGAATACTACCCACTCATAAAAAAAAAGACAAAATTGTCCCATTCACAACAACATGGATGGACCTTGAGGGTACTAGGTTAAGTGAAATAAGCCAGATAGAGAAAGACAAACACCACATGATTTCACTCATATGTGTAAGATAAACAAATACATGGACAAAGAGAACAGATTAGTGGTTACCAGAGGGGAAGGGGGTTGAGGGGTGGGCATAAGGGGTAAAGGGGCACATATATATGGTGACAGACAAATAGTAATGTACAACTGAAATTTCACAGTGTTATAAACTATTATGACCTCAATAAAATAAAATAAATTGAGTCCGTAAATAAGCCTTTATATTTGTGGTCAATTGAATTTCAATAAGGTTGCCAAGACAATTCAATGGACAAGGAATGATCTTTTCAACAAATGGTGCTAGGATAACTGGATATCCACATACAAAAAAATGTTTCAAGAAAATGAAACAAAAGAAAGGTACCCTATCTTAGTAGAAACATTTAGAGAACTTGTATGTGTACACATATGCATACATTTGCATCTATATTTATTTCTATATTTACCTGTATTGAAAGACTTGAGGTCATACCAATACCTCCAATTCTAATCCCTCATCACACGGTAGTTCTCTCCCCTCCCATATTTGTTAACTCCCTTCTCTGATGGTGAGAATCAGCTCCCGTTATCTATCAGATATTTACTTATTGATCAGTCCCCTGTATGTAATCAATACCCCATCACCACTACTGCTCAGCCCTGCATGAGGCCCTCCTCTCAGTTTCCAGCAGCTCATGGCAGTTCACCCTTCCCGCATGGCCTGCTCACTTTGCCTGGTCTGTGACAACATACACCCAGTCACACCTTTGCAGGGCTGTCCTCCTGCCCTCACTCCAGGCTCTAACTTCCACCTCAGGCTTCCCCTCTCTGGGGGTGCCCTCCTCAACCTCGCTTGGGCTCCAAAAACCTGCACTAGTCTGCCCCTGCCGTGGAACGCCCACTTCCACTAGCTGGGACTCTGCTTCATCCAACAGGCAGCCCTCCTACATATACATCCTCCATATCCTACTTTGCTCTGCCCTAATGGCTTTACAACCCGATTTTTCAAGAAGAAAAGTAGACAAGAAAGAGGAAAACGAAGAGCCACTTGTGATTATAAGAGCTCTTTCATCAGCAGTCCCACCAAACATCTCTCAGTTTCTCTGTGAACTAGGAGGTGAGTCACCTCCTGAGAGTGAGGGTGACAGGGGTGGAGCTCAAGGCTCAAAGAAAGAATGTTTAAAACAACCATTATGGATAATAATAACAATAGTAAAAACAATAGCAATGGCTACCTGCCAGTTATTAAACCATTAGTATGTGCTGGGCACTTTGATTTAATTTGACCTTCACAACAACCTTGTGAGTTGGATGTTAATTATTATCTCCATTTTGCAGAAGAACCACCTGATGCTTAAGAAGGTGAAGTGACTTGGTCAAGGTCACTCAACTCTTATGGGCAAGGTGGAATCCAAATGTAGATCTATGTGAATTCAAAGCATGAGCCGTTTAATCACTAAACTCCCTTGCTAAAAATCTCTTACTGGGTACACTAGTTAGGATGGGGTTACATTACATTTTTAATATTAAGCCTTCCCTTGTTAAATATGAACCTTGGAACTTTAATAAGAGAGTATAATTAAAAGTAGATGGAAGCCCAGGAAATCCACTGGTGGTAAGCTCAAGTAGATGAGAGCGTAACAGTGCTGGGCACCCAGGCTTGTTTGTGATTGACCCTCTGTGCATGATTGCCAACCCAAAGTCACCTCCTGGAGATCTAGCCATCACATCTACATTCTGCCAACAAGTGGAGAGGAAGACCAGCACCCACCAGTGGCACAGACCACTTCCTCTTACATCCCATTGGCCAGAATGTAGTAACATGGCAACATACACCTGGCAAGGGACACCCGGAAATGTACCCTTTATTCTAGATGGCCAAGGGTTTGCCTAAAAAGCGAGGATTCTGTTTTTACCAAAGAATGGAGAAAGGTTATCAGCAGTACCCCAGCGGCTCTGCCACACCAGAGAAGAATGAAGGAATCGTAACGAAACTGAGGGCTGAGCTAAAGATGGAAAGAAGAAATTTGTAGTGATGCTCAGGGCCTATCATGGGAATGGGGAAGGGGGTGAGGAAAAGACCCTGTCCCAGACCTGACCTCATTCATGAAGGGCCTCAAATTTAGACTTTCAACTTTATATCTAAATACAGCTACACTTACAATTAGTCAGGGTTCTCCAGAGAAATAGACCCAATTTGATGAAGAGAGGGGGAGAGAGAGAGTCTAAGGAATTGGCTCAGGTGATTGTGAGGGCTGGCCTGTCTGAAATCTGCAGGGGCAGGTGGAAATCCCAACAGGAGGTGATGTTGCAGTCTTGAGTCCGAGGGCAGTCTGGAGGCAGAATTCCTTCTTCCAGTTTTTTCTCTTGAGGCTTTCAGTTGATTGGGTAAGGCCCACCCACATTATGGACGATACACTGATTTATTCAATGTCTACTGATTTGAAAGTTAATCATATCTAATAAAATACCTTCACAACAACATCTAGACTGATATTTAACCAAACAGCTGGACACCACAGCCCAGCCAAGAGAACACAGACAATGAACCATCCCAAGATCATGAGGACACGCTGACAGGACTGAAATACTCACCCCATAGCGTCCTTCGTGCTGAAGTCATCCAACTGACACTACTTTGATAGAGTACACTGTGATTTTTGTTTCAGTTTCTCTATCATACGACCAGCACGATCATAATGCACTATATTTTTAACTTTAAAAGCCTAATTTGTGAAATACAAACTTTGGGATTTTTAAGAGAACCCAATAAAAATCACTTCTCTTCACCTGACATCAATTAAGAAATGAGTCAGCATATGGATGCTAAAATTTTACCTTTACTACTAAATAAGCTTTCTATCGGGGAATGCGGCACATAGCTGCAGGTAAATGAGCCTCCTGACAGTGATTTAGGCCAACTTACCCTCCCTGTCAGGGACAGCACTTGGCCTAGGTCTTCCCCAGTTGGAGGGAGAGGAAGCAACCCCTTTTTGAGGATCACACCTGGGAGATAAAAAGGACAGAAGAGGAGCTACTGCAGGCCCAGCTTCTGCTTCCAAACTCACCAAGCTAAAAAATGGCCACTTACGCTAACGGAGTTTCAGGGCCAGGGATGGAGAGTTACCCCCAAACATAAGCATTTAAATAGTCCTCAATATTTTGACATTTCCTCCCCACTCCCTTCTCTTCCCATCTCCTTTCCCCCTCCCCTCCCTCTTCCCTGCTCCCGCTCTTTTAATAAAAGAGAGGCTTCAAAGACAGAAATGCCCAGGGCCTCCTGGCCAAGCTGAGTGCCCTCAGCAGCCTGGGAGCAAGGATGAATCATGAAAGTGTGGCGTTTTTCCAAAGTTGTGCGTTAACCAGGACCATGTGGTGGGACATCCAAGGACGCCTGGGAGAGTGAATAAAATGACTGCCTTGGGAGCCCAGAGGGAGATGAGAGACCGGGAGAGCAACAAGACCAGCCCTCTCTTTGAGATCTAAGAATAAAGTTAGCAGGTGTGAGAACTAGAAAGAATGAAGGGGAGGGGAGAAACTAGCTTTACTGAGCATCAGCTAAGTGTGTTGCTAGGTGCTCTCAGTCCCAGGATTGTAACCCACATTACCATCCTGAAAAGTCGGTGTTGTTATTCCTCTTCCACAGGTAAAGAGTATGAGGCTTTGAAATATAAAGTAATTTGCCTGAAGTCACACAGCTAGCAAGTGGCAGGGCCAATATTTAAACCCATATCTCTCTGGTTCCAAAGCCTGTATTTTATTTGATCATAATAGCAGGGACATGAGAAAACTAGAAAAGAGAAAGTTGCAGAGAAAGGGGGATTATAATGTTTAAGCTTTCAGAGCTGGAGCAGTTTCAACTTAAGGGTGTGGCCATGGGAGTAGGGTGCTGAAGTGGCATGGAGGTCAAGATCCCTGGGGGAGAGAATACGGGGCTCATGTTGAATGGAGCATCAGTGTGGACAGTGAACTTGTCTAGGAGGCTTGTCTGAATAGAGGTAGAGTAAGCATGTTAGGTAGAAACCCCAAACAGATGTTGGGGGGAGAATTAGAGATCGGTAGGCATGGAATGATGGGCACAAAACCATTACAGCTTGGTCACGTGCTAGCCATGCAAATAATGTAAATGACCAATCCTAAGGTAACTGTGGAATTCTGAGTTCTTATTCTTTTCATGTTTTCCTTTTTTAGGGTGGGGAGGTCTTCACAGGGGGAAAGTTCTTGTCCAAATATCTAAAGAGAGGAATGTTTCTGAAACCTTGGGATATGTCTAAGCATGTCCATCTGTGAGTGCTTCTATCAGGGACTAAGTTGTCTGGGGCAGCATGGTTAGCAATTATAGACAGGCGAGAGTGTGTCCAGAAGTGGTTCTTCAAAATGCTCATGAGAAGGCAAAAAAGAGAGACAATAATAAACACAGTTGTTTAAGAGTGCATGGTGGCGTGGGAGAAGGTACACTTCAGTCCTGGCCAAGCGGACCAGAGCCTGGGGCCTGGGGCAGATCTGGGGAACCCTGGGTAGCATCGGGACTCCAGTTTGATGGCTGTGTGTGTTTGCTCAGGTTACTAAAAACAAAGTACTGCGTTTTTCTGTGCCAAGGATATATTGCACTTTCTCGAGACCACAGGCATCTGCAGATACTTCACTGTAGCAGAACTAAACAGCTTCGAAGGATTATTTAAATTACTTTTCCAGCAAAGGAAAAAAATCGTTTCTAAATTTTTGTAATCTAAGGGGTTTTTTTAAAGGATGACTTTTAAGAATGGAGACAATTCTGCTCTTAATAGGTGGAACCTAGGAGCTTAATCCTTTGGTACTAGTGTAACAAAGTAACCAGTAGTTATGGTTACTGTGTAAATGCATGATTTTAGGCTCTAATGTTAAAAACAAGTCATTATCCCAGGATTTTTATTTAATTGCTTCCAATAGCATTTAAGAGTTACTAGAGAGTTTGTATAGCGGATTGCCGGGTATGGAAATTAGGGACGTCTTTTGCTCCTCTCTCTTCTCCTGGGCATCTTTTGAGCAGTTTGCAGGCAGTGTCTGCAGGCAGGTGGCCCTGGTGAAGGCGGGGGGTAATTCCAGCATTCGGACGGAGTTTGGGGTGCAGCTGGGCTCTGCAGTCAGGCGGACTGGGCTTCAATCTCAGTTCAGGGCCTCTTTTTGACCCAGTGGGAGATGTTGGGCAATTTGCTTTAACTTTCATCTTCAGTTACCTTTTCTGAAAGAAGATAAAAAATATGGGTAAAGGAATTTGAAAATAATTTAGTTTTTCAAAGTATTTTCCTATAGGGGCCGGCCCGGTGGCACAGCGGTTAAGTTTGCACATTCTGCTTCGGTCGCCCAGGGTTCGCCAGTTTGGATCCCGGGTGTGGACCTACGCACCAGTTGTCAAGCCATGCTGTGGCAGGCATCCCAAATATAAAGTAGAGGAAGATGGGCACAGATCTTAGCTCAGGGCTAATCTTCCTCAAAAAAAAAAAAAAAACAGGCAAAGTATTTTCCTACACATTGTCTAATCTGAACCCTTGATCTTTATGTTAGCTTTAGCGTGGATAATCAATAATTAGCACTCCTGGTCTGTCAAATAAACCAGCAGTGATTTGCAGTTCACCATCAGGACTTTTGGCCATGGAAATACTTTTTAAAATCATTATTTACATAGTTTTCTTTTAAAATTAATCCCTGTAAGAGGGATAATATGGGACCTAGCCCAAATCTATTGAACACTTGATAAAATGCTATATTTGATGTGTATAATAGATCCACATTCCTGGAGTGAGAAATATCAAAAATGCATATAGGCTATTTCCACCCACTATGGCATGTAAACAGTAACCGAAATAAGTGAATATTTGCAGCTGCATCGTGTTACCTTTTAACATTGCTCTGCAAATAGCTATTCATTTTTCAACAGGTACAGTGGTGCCAGATTAGCAGAAAAAAGGCCTGATTGAGTTCACGTTTTCTAAGAGAAGCTCTGATAAAGCAAAACAACTGTACATTTTAAAGTATTGCTTGATTGGCTACTTTTCTAAATAGGGCAATACGAGTAACAATGTCATTTAGGATGCTTTGGGCTGCAAATAATAGACTAAAAAATGGTCTAATACATTTCCAATAAATAAGAAAAATGTGCTGTCACTTAAAAAGTACAGAGGTTGCATCGTTCCAGGGTTTGCTAATTTAGCAGCTCAAGAACAAAAGTTTTGCCTCCTTTCAGTTCTGCCTTCTCAGATTGGTCCCCTCGTGGTCACAAGATGGCTGCCACTGATCTGGTTATCATATACAGTATGACTACATTATGTAGGAAAAGGGGCTGTTTCTTCCCATGCAACTCTGTATCAGCAGGAGCACATAACAATCTTCCAGTAAACTTCCCATCTCTCACTGGCCAGAATTGCCTTATGTACCCATTTCTGAACTTGCAAGGGAATGGAATCACCCCGCTGGGTGATTCAAATTAATTAACATATCCATCACCTCACATAGTTATTTATGTTTTGGTGTGTATGTGAGAACATTTAAGTTCTACTCTCAGCAAATTTCAATTATACAATACAGTGTTATCCACTATAGTCACCACGTTATACCTTCAATCCTCACACCTTATCCATCTTATAGCTGAAAGTTTATACCCTTTCACCAACCTCTCTCTCTTTCTCCCATCCCCTAGCTCCTGGCAACCACTTTTCTACTCTCTGTTTCTTTGACTTTTTTTTAGATTTCACATATAGGTGATATCATGCAGCATTTGTCTTAAAATCAACTCAGTTGTCTTGATAGTGGCCTAATTTCATTTCCAAAGCTGTAACTACAGCTCAGACTCTATTCTGCTCTCAGTTCTCTCTTCCTGACTCAGGACACCTCCAACCGGATGTTCTCTGAGCATTAAAGATCAAATGTTGGAAACTCCCTGAGGGCAGGGACCATGCTCAGCGCTGTAGCTTCTGTGAGGTACTTAGTGGGCACTTCACAGATGCTTGTTGAATGGATGGCTGAAGGAATGGAGGAAACAACCAGCTCATTACTGCACCTTCCTTCCTAAACCAGGACAGCTTAGTGCTCAAGAAGAAGGGCTCTGGGGTCATATTGCCGAGTTCAAAACCTGGCTCCACCACTTACACCTGTACCCCTTTGCGCCAGTTACTAAATTTTATCAAGCTTCTGTAAAATGTGGAAGGTAATAATGCCTCATAGAGGTTTTGTAAGGGTTAAACAAGATCATTCTTAGAAAGTGCTTAACAGAATGCCTGGCATAGAGTAAGTTCTCAGTATTCTTATTAATCCTCCACTCTTTACGATGTCCTCTTGTGGCCAATTGGCTGGCCCTGGGGCCAAGACACAAACTCTGAGCCCCACCTCTGAGTCCTGTCTCTCTCTTGGCATCCTGTCCTCTCCCAGCTCTAATCCCACAGCCACAGGTCTAGTCAGAGCCTTTCATTGTGACAGAGCCTCCTGCAGACATGCCTCCCTTCCAAGCCTTCCTGGCCCATCTCCCCAGCAGCTGGGCCCAGGGAGGGAACCCTGGAGCAGACGCCCAAGAGTATTTACCCGGCTCTGCCGATTGTTTGCAGTTAGATCAGTGGTTTTCTGCCTGCTTTTTCTGGATGTCCAGGGTCCAGAGGCCATGCTTATGTTGAGACAGGAGGAGGAAGAAGGAAGCCAGGCCACACAGACCCCTTCCTTACTTCAGCCAGACTGTTCCATACTTTATATATCAGAGCTTCATGTTAGACTCTTTTGAAAAAGGAGCTCCGCTTCTTGTAGAAAGTCTGAAAAGAGACGGACTGGATGATGTCCCCAGAGGGCTGTCAGAAACCTCTCAGAACCTCTCCTGGCTCTGCGCATTGTTTCCCACCTCATGCAAACTCCCAGGAGCTTGAAGTCCCTCCCCAGTCGGTTCCTCCTCTGCTGCGTGCGCTTCCTTCACCACCCAGCTCGTCAGGAGAACGGTTCCCAGGCCCCTGAAAACATCTTCTACCTTGTTTCTAATGTCATCTGCCCCCTGGGCAATTGTCACGCTCAATGCTGCACCAACTCGTCTGCACTTGGCCCGCAGAACCAACGTCTCAGCCACTCTTTATTGCTAATCCCATATTTATTGATAAGCTTCAATATGTTCAAACTCTGTTTTCTACAGAATACAGTTACTTTTGAGCTAATCTGTAAGCCAGAAGTTCTCAGAGTGTGTTCCAGGGTCCCCTGGGGCTCCTCAAAAAACCATCCAGTGGGCGTCTGCAAGTCAAAACTATTTTCACAATAATACCAGGTATTATTTGCCTCTTTCATTCTCATTCTCTCACAATTGTGAGAGTGGAGTTTTCTAGAAGCCACTTGACATGGGATATCGCAATAGAATGAAAGCAGAAGCTGATAGGAGAATCCAGCTGTCTTCTATTAAATCAGACATTAAAGAGATTTGCAAAAACATAAAAATAATATATTTCTCACTAAATTTTTTGTTTCTAAAAACATAGCTATTTTCATAAAAATATATCATGTATGCTAACATAATCAGTTTGTTACTGTTATTTTTAAGTGAGTTTAAAAATAAATATTAGAATGTTTACTCAGTTTAAATTTCTCAGGGGCCAGCCCCCGTGACACAGTGGTAGAGTTTGGCACACTCCACTTGGGCGGCCCAGGGTTTGGGGGTTCGGATCCTGGGTGCGGACCTGCACCACTCGAAGGCCATGCTGTAGGGGCATCCCACATATCAAGTCAAGGATGATTGGCACACACGTTAGCTCAGGGCTGATCTTCCTCAGCAAAAAACAAAACAAAACAAACAAACAAAAAAATTTCTTAGATGATAAATATTGATAGATAGAACCCATATAGACAAAAGCTTTTGGGAATCTTCAATAACTTTTAAGAATGTAAAGCCATCCCCATACTAAAAAGTTTGAGAACTGATACTCTACACTATGTTGTTTTAGTATCTCCCTGACGGTATACTACATTCCACAGTGGAATCTAGAATGTTCCACGCAAGAGGAGCTCCGTGATGCCTGCTGACCACTGACTTGAGCCAGAAATGCCCCCAAAGATCTTGGAAAATCTATTGGGTCAAAACTGTGCTAGTTTTATTTGCCTATTTAATATTTTTATAACATACATTTATTGAAATATAACACCTCTTAAGTTTTAACCACAGTTAATCAAATTTGGTAGATTTAAAAATTATTATCAGGAACAATCTATCTAAGGGATGCTTATTGCTCTCATTTTGCCAATTTTGCTAAAAAAAAATCAGTTGCATCACACAGTAAAATTCAATAAAATATGACACTTTGAATAATAGTGGCAAAATATGTAATTAATTCTCTGACCTGGACTATTAAACTGAATGAAATCCCATTTTTGCCTTCTTGCCATTGTACCCAGACTTTTCTTGATTCGATAATTCCTTATTAGTGTGCATGCCATTTACCAGGCTCTGTGAAAGCTAAAACTGAAGAGAAAATAGAGATTACTGAGTTGAAATCCCTTATTAACACATGAACAGAGGCCGGAGCGTGTCAGCTGTCTTGTTGAAGGTCACTCATTAAATAGCAGAGCAAACATTTCTGGCTGCAGCATTTATTGCACTGCCCTGGTCAAACATTTAATTCTTTGTACAGGTAAAGAATTCCATTGGATAGTAAACTCGGCCTTAAATAAGTTATCGATATGGATACTGGTCTTACCATAGTTGAAAACGTATTTGCTAAAATGTATTGGTTACCAAAAGCATGCCAGTAATCAACGTGAACACAGAACAGATCTTGCAGCTGATGGTAGGGCTGGCTGCACAGGGAAGCCAGGAGTCCCACTAAATGCACCTTTCTCTTTGGCTCCCTAAGGCAGTCCTCCAGCCTAGCATGGAGGGGCAGAATCAGACCACAGTAAGTATAGTCCAGAATATTCAAGAGGTGTCACCCAGAGTCAGTAGCAGGAAACATCTGGAAGGAAGAGGGTTCCTGGTGATTTGAACCAGCCTGCCCCTTCCACAGTCACTTCTTTTCACTCCCAAACTCCAGCTGGGCCACTGCTGCTCCTAAAGGAAGCCATCTTCTCTCCGTTTCCCATGCTTGCGCCTGTGGTTACCCACGCCCGCAACACCTTCACCCACAATCCTCCTTTGCCCAATCTGGTTAACTCCTGCCAATTTCTCAGCATTCGCCTCATATCTCATCTACTCCAGGGAACCTTCCCTCCCCAGCCTCCATCACCACACCCCACCCAGGGCACTGAGTCAGGAGTCCCTCCCAAGCTCTTCCAAACATCATGTGACTAACTGCCTCATTGCACTCCTCATCTTCCTTTTGCACTAACGTGAAAGCTCCTTGAAGGCAGGGACTATGCCCTATTCCTCATGGTATCTCCTGGCCCAGCACAATGCCTCGTGCATAAGCATCTGCTTATAAATAATTGTTGAGTGACTGACTGACTGACTGAGTCCATAAGGACTAACCCTCTAACATAGTGCCATCCAATAGGAACATAACATAAGCCACACATGCAATTTTTAATTTTCCAGTGGCCACATGAAAAAAGGAAAAAGAAACAGATGCAATTAATTTTATTAATACATTTTATTTAACCCACTATATCCAAAATATTCTTTTTCAACATGTACTCAATCTAAAACATTATTAATGAAATGTTTTACTCTTTTTTTTTTTTTTTTGGTCTTAAGTCTTCAAAATCCAGTACTATACATTTTATACTCACAGCACAGTTCCATCTGTGCTAGCCACATTTCAAAGCTGGTGCTATTGTCCTGGAGAACATAGGTAGACGCACTCTAAGAAATTTCTGTCCAGGATCTTGCCAGAACACTGGGCCCATCATCACTCCCACTCCAGTCCCAATACTGCCTCAAAATCCTGGTCTTCCAGACCAGAATGACCTCAAGTTAAGCGAAACCTTGTGGGCCAGCACCAAACCCAAGTGGCATCTGGAAAATACAGAGAGGCCACTGTGTAGAACTTGTCCCTGGAGCTTTGGACGGATGTTAACTTGAGGATGTGAAAGAACAACATGTGGAGGAAACTGGGCGGCTGTCCTGTGCAGAAAGAAAGTAGACACCGAGACTAAGATGACCACACTCTTCCCAGGGACCTTAGGAGCAGATTTGTATTTTGAAAGTCTGAGAAGTCATTTCTTAAAAACTTTTCTTAAACAGAAAGGATGTCTTCAAATTTCCTAAAACAACTGTTCAGAAAATGTCATGTAATCACAATGATAGCTGACATGGCTGACCACTGACCTAACTGTATCTTCGCTGTGCTAAAGATGTAGACGGTGACAGGATCCGATGAAAGAACCTTCTATCAATTTTAATTCAAATTCTCTATGGCCAGAGCCTTTGAATCCCTTTAAGGTAAAGTAGAGTATATCAGATAGCGTCTGTTAGCATAAAATAAAGTTGCATATGGAGCCAAATTACCTATTTTAGATGATTTGGTGGTTGTAGTAGGTATTAGAGTAAATCCTATGCTCTGAATAAAGAAATAGAAGCCCATGTTCACTTTTACTCTCTTATATCTTCATTATGGCTTATTTTTTATTACTATCTATCCACTATTAAACATAGAAATACATAATTTAAAAGTGAAAGTTCTGGGGCCAGCCTGGTGGCGCAGCGGTTAAGTTCGCACGTTCCACTTCAGCGGCTTGGGGTTCGCTGGTTCGGATCCCAGGTGTGGACATGGCACCACTTGTCAAGCCATGCTGTGGCAGGCGTCCCACATAGAAAGTAGAGGAAGATGGGCACAGATGTTAGCTCAGGGCCAGTCTTCCTCAGCAAAAAGAGGAGGATTGGCGACAGACGTTAGCTCAGGGCTAATCTTCCTCAAAAAAAAACAAAAAGTGAAAGTTCCCTATAATGTTAATTGTATATATTCTTTCAGATTTTTCTATGTATGTTTGGCATTTTTTCAAAACTAAGTTCATATAGGAGCCAGCCTGGTAGCATAGTGGTTAAGTTTGCACGCTCTGTTTTGGTGGCCCGGGGTTTGTGGTTTCAGATCCTGGGTGGGGACCTACACACTGCTCATCAAGCCATGCTGTGGTGGGCGTCTCACATACAAAATACTAGAGGAGGATTGGCACAGATGTTAGCTCAGGGCCGATCTTCCTTAAAATATATATATCTATATTAAGCTCATATAATTCACATTTCAATGTTAAGTATATTTATTAAGTATGATACTAAAAGGACCAAAAGGCATGAAGTAAAAGTGAGGCTCTCTTCCTTCCTGTTCCCCAGCCGAAGAGTTCCCCTTTTCAAAGGCAACCACTGTTACCACTTTCTTCTGTACTTTTCTTTAGATAGTCTATGCAAGAAACTTCATATAAATCTTTTTTTCTTTCTTTTTTTTTTGAGGAAGATTAGCCCTGAGCTAACATCTGCTGCCAATCCTCCTCTTTGTTCTGAGGAAGACTGGCCCTGAGCCAACATCCATGTCCATTTTCCTCTACTTTACATGTGGGATGCCTACCACAGCATGGCTTCCCAAGTGGTGCCATGTCTGCACCTGGGACCCCAACCGGGGAACCCCTGGCCGCTGAAGCAGAACATGCGAACTTAACCACTGTGCCACCGGGCCAGCCCACATTTCCAGTATTTTAGGATTGAAAACAATGCCAAAGTAAATGTGTGATCATATCATTTCAGATGTGACTATTTCTACAGGATGACTTTCTAGCATTAGAATCACTAGGTCAAAGAGCGCATGCACTCTTGGGCTGGCCCTGTGGCCAAGTGAATAAGTTCATGTGGTCCACTTCGGTGGCCGAGGGTTTCACCAGTTTGGATCCTAGGCTTGGACATCAAGCTGTGCTGAGGTGGCATCCCACATGCCACAACTAGAAGGACCCACAACTAACAATATACAACTATGTACCAGGGGGCTTTGGGGAGAAAAAGGAAAAATAAAATCTTAAAAAAAAAAAAAAAAAAAAAAGAGTGCATGCACTCTAGATTCTGGCTAGATATTGTCAAATTGTACTCCCTAGAAAGTTTTGCCAATTTACAATTTCACTAGAACAATGCGTCCTCATTAACTGAGAGGTGGAAAAATAGTATCTCATTTAGTTTAATTCGCTTTTCTCTTGTAAGTAGCTTAATGATCTTTTCAGAGGTTTAAGAGCCACTTGCAGTTTCCTTTTCTGGGAATTGCCTGTTGATATCCTTTATCCACTTTTCTGTTGGGTTGTTGTTTGTCTTCTTGTTGATTTGAGGAGCTCATTAAAGAATAGACTTGGTGCTTTTTTTGAGGTTTATCTTTAGTCTGTTGACTTTATTCCTGGTGTTCCTGTCATGCAAAAATTAAATGTTTTATTTTTTAAGTTTTTATGTAGCCAAATTTATAAATCTTTCATTTTATAGCTCCCTAGATGTTTTGTTACATTCATTGATTTATTCATTCAACAACTATTTACTGAGAGTGTACTATGGGTCACAAGTTTCTAGGTACTGAGGAGGCAACAGGTGAACAAAACAAACCAAAAGGGCACTCATGGAGCTTCTATCACAGGGAGCAGCCAAATGTATTGCATTCAAATTGTTTTTGTTTATTTAACACATCACAGACATCCTCCTGTGGCAATATATAATTACCTAATTCTTCTTCATGGTTATAATATTTTCAGCATATACAGTCGTCCCTCAGTATCCACGGGGGATTAGTTCAGGACCCCCCACGGATGCCAAAATCTGAGGATGCTCAAGTCCCTCATATAAAAAGGCATATAAACCTACGCACATCCTCCCATATACTTTAAATCATCTCTAGATTACTTATAATACCTAATACAATGTATATGCTGTGTAAATAGTTGTTATACTGTATTGTTGAGGAAATAATGACAAGAAAAATGTCTGTACACGTGCAGTACAAACACCACCATTGTAGGCCTTTCTCACTACAGTTAGTTGAACCCTTGGATGCAGAACCCACCTACAGGGAGGGCCAACTGTACTATCAATGTCACAGCCAGTTCCTTGTTGAGTCCGTATTCTTGTGTGTGTGTGTGTGTGAAGGAGATTGGCCCTGAGCTAACATCTATTGCAAATCTTCCTCTGTTTGCTTGAGGAAGATTGTCCCTGAGCTAACATCTGTGCCAATCTTCCTCTATTTTTTGCATGTGAGATGCTGCCACAGCATGGCTTGATGAGCAGTGTGTAGGTCCACGCCTGGCATCTGAACCTGCAAACCCCAGGCTGCCAAAGTGAAGCACACAAACTTAACCACCAGGTCACTGGGCTGGCCCCTGAGCCCATATTCTTAACCAGAGGTCAGCATATTTTCTCTTGTAGGGACAAATATTTTAAGCTTCATAGGCCATACAGTGTTGTCACAACATTCAACTCTGCTGTTGTAGCATGAAAGCAGTCATACACAATACTTAAAAAATAGCATGACCATATTCCAATAAAACTTTATTTATGAACACTGAAATTTGAATTTCACATAATTCGCACGTCAATAACTATTATATATATATTTTTTTCACAGCCTTTTAAAAGTGTAAAGAAAAATGCTTAGCCCATGGCCATATAAAACAAACATAAAAACATATAGTGGGCTGGCTTTGGCATGCAGGCCATAGTTCAATGACCTCTGCTCTGAACTGTTCGGCTGCATTGCCTCCCAGATGTCCTCTGAGCTATCAGTTTCAGTGGCCTCTTTTAGAATCAGATTAGAAAATCACAGGAACTTTATTGCCAAGGCCAACAACAGTGATAACAATCGTTATAGTATAGTCATGCACCACATAACAACGTTTTGATCAACAACGGACCACATTTACAATGGTGGTCCCATAAGATTAGTACCATATAGCCTAGGTGTGTAGTAGGTGTGGCTATACCATCTAAGTTTGTGTAAGTACTGTAGGGGAGGAAGAAATTTTTCTCTACCCTTCTAGGTTCTTCTGGCTAGTCTAAGAATTCAATCGACATGAGACAGAATCACAGAAGAAAAACAAGCAAAAGTTTAATAATATGTATCCATGGGAGAAACCCAGGAAAACCAAGTAACTCACCAAAATGGCTGAAACCCTCACCTTAAATACCATCTTCAGTATTATGTTAAGCAAAATAAGCCAGATAGAGGGGCTGGCCCCGTGGCCGAGCCGTTAAGTTCGTGCGCTCCGCTGCAGGCGGCCCAGTGTTTCATCAGTTCGAATCCTGGGCGCGGACATGGCACTGCTCGTCAGACCACGCTGAGGCAGCGTCCCACATGCCACAACTAGAAGAACCCACAACGAAGAATACACAACTATGTACTGGGGGGCTTTGGGGAGAAAAAGGAAAAAATAAAATCTTTAAAAAAAAAAAAAAAAAATAAGCCAGATAGAGAAAGACAAACACCATATGATTTCACTCATATGTGGAAGATAAACAAACACGTGGACAGAGAGAACAGATTAGTGGTTACCAGAGAGGAAGGGGGTGGGAGGAGGGTAAAAGGGGCACATAAGTATGGTGACAGATAAAGGCTAGACTGTTGGCGGTGAGCATGATGAAGTCTATACAGAAACTGATATATAACAATGTACACCTGAAATTACACAATGTTATAAACCAAACGACCTCAAAATTATTTTTTAAAAAATACCATCCTCAGCTAAAGACAAAAGAAGATGTTGGGGGTGGGGAGAGTCAGGGACTTCAAAGGGAAGGAAGGGGATTCACAGGTAGGTGAGAGAAGCAAATGTGCGGAAAACAGGTGTTTGGCCACACAGAAACAGAAGAACACGGAGGGGAGCCCAGCAAACAGGCTTCTCTAGGTTCCCCCCTGTCTCCCGCCTAGTTCATGTTATGCTAAGGTGATAGCTCTCTGAGACAGATTTTTTTATCTGAATTCTTTTAAGCAGTTAAGGGTGAGATAACAAGAAAAACTTTGTGAGTCTTTTGTTTCTTAAAAATAACCAGCGTAAAATAATCATCGTGTTAAACAGACACATTTTGGGGTGGCAAATTTTGTCCCCCTTCAGTACACACTATAATGTTCACACAGCAACAACATTGCTTACAACACATTTCTCAGAATGTATCCCCATCGTTCAGGGATACAGGACTGTAATAATAATCATAATAAATCGTAATAAATCCTCAACTGCAGAAAACAAAGGCCAGCCCCCAGCTGCCGCTTGTCCCGCAGTGGTGGTTATCGCAGTGTGTCCTGAAGGATTAAGGGACCTGGTTCACTCCGGAATCACAGTTCATTGAGCCCTCCAGGCTCTGGGCATCTCAGGGCTGCTCCCTTACCAGCAGCAAGCCCTGCCCTCCCCACCCGCCTTTGGCTCATCACTCCGTCCACTAACCTTGATGTGTTTTTCCTCACTGCATTCAGGACCCCTGACATTACATTATATATTCAAGTGTTTCTTGTTTGCCTCACCCACAAGAATGGGAGCAGGAACTTTGCCTGCCCTACCCACTGTTCCCAGAGCCTAGAAATGGGCTTGGCATGTGGTGGGTGCTCAATAGATATTTGTTGACTGAATGAATCAATTCTTTTCACAAGTCACCCACTTGGCATTAGCAGGTGGAGCCTGAACTCTCATAAACGTAGAAAGTCTTACTACAAATAGAACTTACCTGCTTCAGAAAGAATCAATGAGGACTGGGTTACTGTTGGCCAACATCTCTACACAGCTGGATAGATACAGAAGCAGCAAATATGGGGGCAGCTCACATTTTGTTCATTGTCCTAAACTTCCTCCATGATTCAAAGGATATACAAGGCTCCTTCTCACGTCCAGAGTTCTAAGGACCAATGATGAAACAGTCCAGAAATGGCCAAACCAGAGCCTGAGAACAATAGGTGGGACCTAAGTACTTTGTTTTTGACTGTTAAGCTGGAATGAGAAATCTAAACCAATTTCTCTGGCTGGTTCAAAGAGAAATTGGTTTGCTTTTCTCCTTCCAGCTTAACAATCAAAAACAAAGTACTCAGGCACTTACCTATCTATTGTTCTCAGGCTCTGGTTTGGCCATTTCTGGACTATTTCATCATTCCTGAATATTTCTGCATGCTAATAAGGAATGGGAATATGAAATCGTGATGATGGGAAATAACTTCTGGTTTTTGCATGTAATTTCTGAAAAATCTGACTTTTTTCCCAAAATATTTCTCTGCAAAATTTATATTTACAACTAAATTTTAAGAAGAAAATTAAACTTCATAAAGGAAGCAGTACAGAAAACCCTAAGTGAACTTTATCTAAATCAGATTGAACACTCCAGACAACAGTTATTGAAAACATGTAGTGTTTTGTTTTCTCTATAGTCATCTACAAAATAGTTGTCTAATTTAACTAGTTCCAAGGTCACGCACAAAATAAAACAATTACCAAACACCAAATATGCTGCCATTGCCAAGTGTGTAAGACAACATTTTTGGACACTAACCGGGGGGTAAATATGGGTGAGATTCCGGGCAGATACAAAAGGAGTATTTGATGAGGTATTTGCTCAGAGAGTGATTACAACCAAGTGGAAATTGTAGGGCATAAACCCTGCGAAGGGTCTCTTTGGCCTTGTGGTTACATTGTCACAGTGAGCCTTATTTACTTCCATTGTGAAATTGGTCGTGGGGAGGAGGTAGATTATTAATCACTAAAGTACTTTCCAGCTCTAAAACTTTTTGTAAATTTAAATACCCACCTAGCCCATTCAGACCTTTGGATGCTTTTTTTGTGACAGCAAGAAAAAGCCCACACCGTAAAAAATTAACTTCCTTTCTACTATAAGTATTACAAAGATCCAATAAGTCTATTTTGAGCACCGGTGTGCACGGCTAGGTTCCTGGAGATACAATGCGGTAAGACAAATAAGGAGTTTGCTGTCTAGTATATTTCCTACTTCTTTAGTCTTTGTCTTCCATATGTATTCAGTATTTGGTGGAGTAAAAAAAAAAAACCAGGTAAGAACAGATCCTGTGAGAACTATATGGGACACGTAAAATAAGCCTGGCTTTGTTGAAAAGCATTCTTATTTCCTATGCAATTGGCATGTGGTAATTATATTTGCTTTCTAATTCTTAATGAGCACTTCTTAAGTAATTGGCACCCTGTTCATGCTCCCCAGTACTAAGAATTATACTGGATAACCTCCACGGAAGTGATGTGTGTGTAATTTGATGAACTGGAAGGGTAAGGCATGCAGTGTAATTGAAATCAGTTTCCCTGTTGCATTTAATATTGGCATACCAAGAAGGGGAGGAGAAGACATGTGTAATTATGATTAAAGGGGAGCTTCTCAGGCATTTCAAGAGCTCATATACAGTGACCTAGGGAAGAATTGGGTAAAGTCATGCTATTCCCATGGCATGGAGCCCAGAAGTCTGCAATAGAGAAGCAACTGCCAAGGTCAGTTCAGTTAAGTTCAGCAAACCTATTCGAACACCAACTACATGACATGCATGTTGCTAGGTAGGAAAAAAAAATAATAATAAGATGCAGGCTCAGAAGCTCTCTGTAATTTTTCAAAGAGTTTACTATCTGTTTGGGAAGATAGGGCATAAGCACAAATGGTGACAATAGTCTATGATACAAGCAATTTGAATTCCTTGATACAGTTTTAATTTTAGTGTAAATATATTCTCATTAAAGTCAGTTCAGGTCTTTTATAAACAATATCAAGCTACCAAAGTTTGTAAAAGTGACTTTTGGGAAAGCAAAAATACATCATTATTTATTGAAGAACTTTGCTGTTAGTGCTTATCAGGAAGTAAAGTAGAGATGGGTAAATAGGAAAAACTAAAGTGAGCTACAGTGATGGCCTAGAAATAGTAATCTTGATTGACATCTTCCCAAATCCTTAATTTCTTTTAACACAATTCAAACCACAGATACAGCTGTACTTATGGGTGCTCAGAATTAAGAAATGCTAGTGAACTTACCTGAAAGAAATCATCACTTTGAAAAGAAGCAGAAGAACCCAGTTCAAGATGACAGGCTAAGTATTTCTCTCTCCTATTTCCCCAAACCCCATCGAGATAATAAAAAGATATCCTAGAGGCCGGCCCCGTGGCCAAGTGGTTGAGTTCACCCACTCCGCTGCAGCGGCCCAGGGTTTCACCAGTTTGGATCCTGGGTGCAGACGTGGCACCGCTCATTGGGCCATGCTGGGGCTGCGTCCCACATGCCACAACTGGAAGGACCCACAACTAAAAATACACAACTATGTACCGGGGGGCTTTGGGGGAAAAAAGGAAGAATAAAATCTTAAAAAAATGATATCCTAAAAAGAACTAATTCATAACAACCTAACAACAAGATGGTATTAACAGACAAGAAATCTCATCTAAGTTCTGGACGCCAAAAACAGAGGCGTTGCACATGAGAAATGGAAACTGCTAGAGCCCCGATGTAAAGATCATAGACATTGACAGTGATGGTGTACCTGGGAGGAATTTGCAGGAGTGGGGTGGGGAGGGGAATGTTGATGATCTTACATGCCAAAAGCACACAGCAGGGTACCTGAAGGTGCAGGCTAAAGTTTACAGAGCAAGATAGCTTATCAGTGCAATCACTAGAATAACTAAACACAACAACAGAAAGAAAATGGGGGGGGGGGCGGTGGGGAGTGGAGTAAATGCACTAAATTGTTCAACTTTCTTATCGAGGAGTTGATAGATACTATCTAATGTTGAGAAATCAAGAAGTAATTTGGAGTTGCTGGAGTAACCACCAAAAGTAGTAAAAGTAGGCACAATTACAAGTGTTTGTCTACCTCTGAAGTGTGAATGGCCAAGAGTGCAACAGCCAGAGACCGCTTTACTTTTCATTTTATACCTTCCACACTTTGATTTTTCGAAGTGTATTGGACATTTTTATAATGAATAAATAAGAAAATGAATACTTGAACAAATAAATATTCTGAGCTTATAAATAAACAAAAATGAGAGCTTTTATATATTACGTAGAAAAAAAAGCAAGACCCAGAATGCTATAAAATATAACCCTGTTGTATTTTTAGAAATATTTTTGTTGGTATATTAAATATAAGTTTATAAATGCAAAGAAAAGGCTTTAACAGTGGTTTCCTCTGGAGGAACGGAGTTGGGTTGGTGGGGAAGGATGAAAGGAGATTCATCGTTTCCTCTTGGTGTACTTCTGAATTATTGGAAATGGTTACCAGGAGGCTCTCTAACTCTTGAAAGCTGAAAAACAATTCATAAGAACTAATAAATTAAAGAAATCAAGAGAATGGCAAAAATACATAAAAATCTTAATGTAGGTCTACAGTCATATGTATCCATTCATCCTTTTAGCATGTACTGAATCCCCACCGTGGGCTATGCATTCTACTCATCACAGGTCAAAGGGCAACGAATAATACAATCTCTGCCTTCAAGGAATTCATAGTCAAATGGCTAAACAGATAATAAACATACAATTACAATACAGGGTGATAAAGTGATAGTTTTCGGTACAGAATGCTGGAGAAGGGTCTCAAAGGGACGCTTACTCATGAGGTGGGTGGGACGGTGTTGTAAGACCTCCTGAATGTGATGATGTCCAAATGCAGGACAGCTTTATGAGGGTAGGGTGCTATGGAGCGTATACTTCTCTAGATATTTATAAGTGCTTGTATTTGTATGAAATAAAAGCAAGAAGCCATGCTAACAACAAAGTGACACCAAATATTGCCGTGGCTGACACCAGAGCCTCAACCCTTGGCTCTGTTTCAGGAGCTCCAGTAATCAAAAGATAAGTATGCTGAATGAGGCTTTGGGGAGGTCTGAGGAGGAAGGAAGACAACCTTCTCAAGTTTGCAAGTGACCCAAACTGCCTGAGAAATTTGGGGAGCACAATGAAGTATGATCAGCACAGCCTAAAAGATGTACAAATATTTGAATAATGGTTCAGCAGTCTTCCCTTTGAGGAGCCGAGAGCACTTGTGCCAGAAAAGACTCTGCTTTTACAGATGGCCAGCCTGAGGCTAGGATAGCCATTTCCCCAAATAGGGAGCAGACCAGGACTTGCAGAAACAAAACAGATCACGCCATTGCTGGCTTGTCTCTTTGTTCTGGTGTCGAGATCAGGCCCCTCCCTCCACCACTGAAGAGACGGAGAGGAAAGCTAAAAATGGCTCTGTTCAGGGGGTCACAGAATTTGGAGTCAGCTTTGTGCCTCGGGCCGTGGTCGCGCGCCCACTGTGTTCCTCGGGAGACGCCACACGCGGTTGCAGGCGGGCGCGGGCGGGGCGCTCAGCATGGCAAGTCTGCACGTGTATCCAAGTTGCCGCGACTCGGCGATGATTTTCTGGCAGGTTAGTTATGCCCTGCAGGATTTTCGGTTGGTTGTTATGGTCTTTAAAGCCACCATGAAAGTCAATGGGCCTGGAATTCAAACTTCTGAAATATCCTGCTCTGTTGCTGAGATTTCACTGTTCCAACCTGTTTCTTTTTGCAACAGGAGTCAGCATTTAAGACAAGATAAACATGATAAGACAATGGCAGAGGAAATTGTGGGTTTATGTCTCCAGGTGGGCTAATTTCCAAATTGCACTAGAGAAAATTGCTCAGGATAATTTCACACGTTTTCTCCATGGGTCGCAGTGGCAGGATTGTTGCACCTGCAAAATTTAATTACACGTTTATTTTTTTTTTCCACAGCAAAGATATCACTATAATTGGGGGTTGCTTGCCTTAGCCAAACTTGTTTCTTGTAGGGCCCAGGAGAAACAGTTTTATCCTGGGAATGAATAAATGATGACGCAAGGCTATCTGACATAATTACTCTGCAGATTTCAGGTTACTTCATTTTATCTACAACGAAATCACTGGGCAAATAACTGCCGTGAAGAGTTTTGATCTTCACTGTGACTGACTCACGTGTGTCTTCCTTGACTGTGAAATGATGACATTCTCCAAAGTGAAATATAGCACATTAAAATCCTATCTATCTGGTGGGACTGAAGCTAGGGTATTTTCATTGATTTAATATTGATAGTTACTATAACTATCTTACATGGACAAATTCAGTTCATTTCAACAGATATTTATTAATTTATTTATTTATTCATTCATTTTTGAGGAAGGTTAGCCCTGAGCTAACATCTGCTGCCAATCCTCCTCTTTTTTGCTGAGGAAGACTGGCCCTGAGCCAACATCCAAGCCTATCTTCCTCTACTTTATATGTGGGAAGCCTACCACAGAATGGCTTGACAAGCGCTGCCATGTCTGCAACCCGGGATCCAGACCAGTGAACCCCGGGCTGCTGAAGTGGAATGTGCACACTTAACCACTGTGCCACTAGGCCGGCCCCTCAACAGATATTTATGGAGTGCCTTCTGTGCTCACGGCTACATGAGAGGTGCTGTGAGAAATGTGAGAATGCAGAAGGCCTGTCGTCACAGCACTTGCATTCTTGAGAATTATGAATTTTTTAGTGAAAAGACCTCAGTCACAGTGCGTGTTAACTCGGACCCATTTTGCCTGTGAGTCAATCTTCCTTAAATGACTGGAGGCATTTCAGACACTGCGCTTGCCTGAAGGGCAGTGGTGAGGGGTCCCATGACAACATGCACCAAGGGTTAATGTTTAGAACTAATATCTGATATCAACTCATTTGTCAGCTTTTATAAAAGTAGATAGGAGAAAGCATGTTTACTTAAGTTTCCCTCTTATTCGCTTTTCAGTTAATTAGGCAACACGGTTAAAAGCCATTTAATTATTTATTAATTATGATTGATAGAAGATAAGCGAACTTTGAGCTCCAAGAAGGAGGAAATCACAGTGGAATGAGAACTCTGAGACAGAATCAATGAGTGGATGATTGGATCTGGGGCAAAAAGTATGGTCAGCATTTGGGTGTGATGGAGGGGCATGATGAAATTCGGGGGGACTTTTGGCTGTCATAATGACCATGGGGTACCGCTGGTATTCAGTGGGCAGGGGCCAGCGATGGGAGATATACTGTGGTGCTAGGAACACTCTCAAACCACAAAGATTTGTTCTGTGTCGTTTACAAACCAATATATACGTGAAGAATCTCCTTATAATATTCTAAGAATCCAACTTGTTTTACATAGAAACACAATATATATATTCTGCACAATTCTAAATACGCTGAATTTTCCCCAAAAAATGCAACTACCATATACATCAAGAAAAAACTGTGCTTTGTTTTGTGCAGAACTTGCCAGGAGTCATTCACTCTTTGGCAAATGCCACCCTCAGTATCACTGCTCTGGAAACATACACATCAGATCGCATTTTTATTGCTCACATCCATGGTGAGGCCACAGATAGCCAGCTTCTAACCAGCTCCTTACGTCCTCTAGCATAGTCGTGCCCAGGCATTAACATTTTGTTGTTCATATTATTTGAAAATAAATTACTTTCCCTTCATTTCTCTTTTATATTACAAGTAGGTCAATATAATTACTTTTCTAAATTGTGATAAAATACACATAACATATTTACCATCTTAACCACTTTTAAGTGTACGGTTCAGTGGTATTAAGTATATTCACATTGTGCAGCCATCACCGCCATCCATTCATAGAATGCCTTTCATTTTGCACAGCTGAAACTCTGATCCCATTAAACAATAACTCCCCGTTCCCTCCTTCCCCCAACCCCTGGCAACCATCATTCTCCTTTCTGTCTCTATGAATTTGGCGACCTCAGTACTACTCACAATATGATGATTTTTGAGTCTATGTGTAGATAGCTTATATTATCTATGAATTTTATTGCAGGACAGTGAGGAGGAGTTACAAGACGTGTTATAAGAAGGAGGCATTGAGTCTGATAGGGTTAGAATTACTGGCTAACATTACATTTGTATGGTCTGTATCTTCGAAAATCAACCTTTAACTTAGTAATATATTTAAGATAAACTCATTTCCTCCAAACCCAAGCCATTTTGGGGAGGGCCTTTGTTTACTTGAGCTTTTCCAGCATTGTTTCCACTTCTACACTCGTTTGACCTGATCTAAGAAACACGACAATACCCTTGAAATTGAATTTACTGTAGTCAACAAAAGTGGGAGCTCCTCACCTAGACTCTGGTCTACCTTATTAAGTATCTCAGGGTTCACCGCCATGCTGGGCAACTCCTGAAGAAACGATTGTCGGTGGGTTGATTGAAAGACATTTTAAAGAGAAGAAAACGGGAGTGTTTGGCAGCCCCACCCCAAGTGGCTCATGAACATCATTCCACATCCCACTTTGCAGTGCCTGACTCCTGACTCAACCAAGCACCTCGCCTGGTATCGTGACCCCACACGCTAATCAGGTCTAACAGGAGCACCATACGGTGACAGTCATCCTGATGTGACAGCCATTAGCCCTTCTGATAACTCTGGCCCTAATAAAATACCACCCAAAACCAATAAAAAGAACTTGGTGTGATCTGACCCATGCACTGGTTTGTACCACGGCTGTGACTTCACTTTCCTTGAATTACCTAAGGTAATGTTCTCACACCGAGAGAAATCTCATTTGTCATTCTTTAATGGTGTCAGCTAAGAATACAAAACCTTACCACTAGCATGAGGTTCAATTTTTAAAAATGGATACAGAATTAAGTACCATCTACTATTTTGCATTCAGAGTAAACTCTCTGGGTGAGTTAATTTCTTCTTCTTGACTACTATACCAAACACTTCATGCCTTTGTTTAAAGAGGCAGTATGGATCATTATATATATATAGGTACATTTTAGCAAAGCTTTTGCTACCCTGTGATTTTTTTTTAAAAGGAATATCTGTTTGAAATGGGTTACATTATCACGGCCAGTTAATATGCACAATCACCATACATGATTCCAGAATATCTATATATAATACTAACTTTTTTATCCTTGAAGTAGTCACTCAGATGTGGGCATTTAAAAAAAACTACAACATAAAGTATTCTTTATTATTTTTCCTCTTTTTTGTTAAGGCTATAGCAGTTTTCCCAACGTTTAAAGAACTGAAACTCTGTCGTTCATTTAATTACTCCTTCATTCAACATGTATTGTCTTTACTGGCCTAATATGTTCAAGGGACAACACTGGTTCCTGTTATTGCAACAATGAATGACACTCCATCCCTGCCCTCCAACTAGTGAAAGAATTTTGTTCATATTCAGTGATTACTTGGAAATTTACTGTTGAGCTCTTACATTCTGTAAAAGAAAGCTGAGGAATTTCAGATGCAATGGATGTTTACCAGTAAAAATATTTTATGATTAGTAGCAATAGAAGTGAAGAATTTGGAAATTTCATCTGGTGAAAATACCCTTAGAATCATGGAAGTGCCTGGCGCACACTCAGAGAGTAATGGCGTTATACTCAGAGAGTATCTTCACCGAGTAATGGAGTTATACTCAGAAAGCATCTTCACAGAATAATGGAGTTATACTCAGAGGATAACTGAGACATCCGACAGAGTAATGGAGCTATATATGACTGGGCCACCCCCACAGAGGAAGGAAGCTCAGAGTATACTGGGGCATCCCAGTATATAAAGTATATCTCTATATACTTTATATCTCTATAAAGTAATAATGTCAGTGAGTCATATGTTATAATGTTAGTGAGACTGGAGCATACTAGGATAGAATGGAGTTATACTCAGAGTATGACTGGAGCATCCTCAGACAGAATTGAGCTATGCAATTTCCCCTATGAGAAGCCTTTTTCTGAGTTTCCTCATTTCAGTCAACTGAAGCACGTTTTCCCTGTCCCAGAAGTGTGAATCACTGGAATCATAAAATTCTTTCATATTAGAGAAAGAAGGCAACTTAGCTGTTTTCAGAGGAAGGAACTTAAGCCCAGAAAGGCTAGATGATTTGCCTGATGTCAGAGGTCTCATAATAAATTAGGAGAAGCTCTCAAACTAGAGCCCAGTTCCCTGAGGAGGATGTCTTCACTGAATTCCTTTTAATCAATCATGAATTCTAGAAACCATTCCTTGCAATGTTTCTCAGATTTTTACCCTACCTCATCTCCGGTTCTCTTAAGCCTCTTTCTCCTACAAATGTTTCCACGCACTTGTTACAAAATTAATATTCTCCGAACACAGCCTTCTCTGTGTCGCTCCCCATTATGAGATCTACCACAACGTAAGCTAATACTTCCTGAAGAGTAACACAAAGTTCCCCCTCTCCCGCCTCCATGAAGCCCTTCTGGGTTGTTCCAAAGTATATTTAGCTCACTCTCTTTGGAACTTAGTCACTTTACTACCTAGCATGTGAGGACAGCCTGATTGGTATTGTTGGGTAATGATTTTACCAATATAATGTAGGTCTTTTCTCAATATTGTAGTCAAGGATCTTTGGTTGCAGAGAAGTTAAGTTCTTTTTGCATCCAGATTATCTGTTCTTACTCCTGGGCCCTTGGCTACCCAATAATTTTGTTTTGCACATGACTTTGGTTGGCCTTGGTGCCAAAACTACATGATCTTTCAGTTAACTGACTGCCGCTATCTAATTAATTCTGTTTCTCAGACAATATATTACTCGTCATTATCTGGGAGTGAATCACTTTATAAGCTATGTGTCTCTCTGTCTAAAACTAAGTTCTAATCGGTGATTTCAGATCTGAGCCAGGAGAGGGTTAAGATCAAGTTAGAGGAGGTATTTCATAACCAGAGGTGAGTTGGGAATTGTCTGTTCTTTGCAAAGAATCTGTGCCCCTACTTCCCCCTCAACAATTAATGTAACAGTCGAGTTGTCATTGCCGTGAGAGTCAAGGCAACGTGCCCCCCTCCTCCCTGATTTGAGTCCCGAATGCCTTGCCAGAAGAATCTGACAGGCTGAATGGGAGAGAAGAATGTTGTCGGGGGCGCAGGAGAAAGGCGAGAGAGGTAGGAAGTGTTTCTTTTCTATGACATTTGAGCTGTGAGTTGTCAGGAAGGGAGAGATCTGAGTGGGTTTTTATCAGTTGCAGAGTGAAGCTCTGCTCAAAGCACTCAGCTGATGTCTGAGAGCCTCGGGGGTTCCACAATTTTTAGGTGGTAGCTGTAGGGTAGTGGAGGAAAACAGCATTTGGGATCGCCAAGGACTGGGTTCAGTTCTTGACCTCGCATCTTAATACCTGGCTTAAATAATTTGGGGGCAAATTGTTTAAATGCTCTCCATTTTCTTATCTGTCAAGTGGGGAATAATAATAGCACTTCATTCTTTGTTGTGAAGTTTAGATAGGATAATACATATGAAAGTGCTTTGCAAACTCTAACTGACCGTACAAAGGTCAAGTACATACGACTAAACGTGCCTCAGCTCAGTCCTGTGCTGCAATGCTGCTTATGCAATGGAGGTGGGATCAATTAACAGGCTAACTGCCTTTTTAAAATGTTCAACAGTAATTCCTCTCCTTTGTCCCCAATCCAAGCCAATTTTTATGCCAAAACAAAAAGAAAGAAAAAGAACACTGTTTATTTTCACGAAGAAGATATATTTGAAATGTAACTAGATTTTTCAGCAGAACCAACAAGGGTCACGTTAGTGCCAAAGGAGACATCAGGGCTGTTTGTGGGGCTTCGATTCTATAAAGCTCAGTCTCAAAAGTGTATCAGTAGCCGCAAATTAGTTACAAATTAATAGGGTGCAAAGAGAGTGTTGGCCTTCATTAAGCTCTCAATGGATCCTGTTAATCACTCTATTTTTTTGCTGGTATTATTCTACAGTGTAACAGTTTTAGATGCAATAATTACATAAATGACTGCCTTTACATCCTACCTACCTCAGTTTTTTTAAGTTGAAAGAAAAAAATCACTAAAAAATGCATGAGCTCACCTATTTGTATTTGTTAACTTCTCCACTCTTTTCCCTTGATAATTCCACTTACACTATTTTTGCTGTATTGCAGGTTTCATTTAACATCACCTTATGGAATCTGTTAATCATGCCTTATTAAGTAGAGAGGAAACGGGTAGGGAAGGAATTTTCAAGGGGCCTGAGAAGAAAAGGATCTAAAATGTCCTAACTTAAAATCCTACAAACGTTTAAGAAAGTAAGCCCTTGATTGTCTTAATTTTGATTTCATAAACAATATTTTTCTGAAAATATGTCATTTCATTGTTGGTTTTCTTCTGACGGGGTCACACACAGAGACCACTACCTTTTTTTACATAGATTAGAAGAAATCACAATCACCATCTAAAAAGTGTGTCTTCAATTCCTCTTTGCGGTGGTGGATGTTTTACTAGAGCTGTGTTTCTAGAACATCCGCCGCAGTTCCCTCTCATTCCCACACCACCCCTAAGATGGTCGTCCTTTGGAGCTATAATAATTTCTCTGCCCCTATACTCTCAAGAAAGCACATTGGAATTGCAAATAGATTCCAGGGTGGTTGTTATATAATTTGTAACTAAATAATTTTCCAATTTAAGCATTTTAGAATTAGTAACACATTTCTTGAAACATTGAGAAATGCCTGGAGATTTCTTATCCTAACATAGAGATTAGCAGAAACCATCCGAATCCCTGTCCTGGGGGATGTACTACAAAACAGAAGCATTCCGTGCCAGCCCGGTGGAGCAGCAGTTAAGTCCACATCTTCCACTTTGGCTGCCCAGGCTTTGCTGGATTGGATCCCGGGTGCAGACCTACACGCTGCTTATCAAGCCATGCTGTGGCAGGTGTCCTACATATAGAGTAGAGGAAGATGGGCATGGATGTTAGCTCAGGGTTAATCTTCCTCAAAAAAAAAAAAAAAAAAAAAGAGGCATTGATGTTGTTTGGATACATCTCTTTAAGAAATAATTTTTGGAATACTAGGCAACTAGTACCAAGGGAAACCTGATTAGCATTTGAACTTCACAGGGAGGGACAGAGACGGTTTGCAGGAGACCCTCAGAATCATTTCCCTTCTTCCCTAGCTCCCCAAGAGAATCCTGCAACACAGAAAACCTTCCCTTGTTCTTTTGGCTCAGGAAGCAGCCCTCTGTGGCACCAACCTCAAAGCTGGTGCCTGAACCAGCCTGAGGACACAGGGGCACAGATTCTTGAGTGTAAAGAAACAGATGGTTTCGTCACTACCTCATCCTAGTCCCTTCAAGACCTTGCCTCCAAAACAGAGCCTGGGGATTCTTATCTAAGGTTCTCAAGCCACCAGGGGAAATGCCAGTTGTGTGGGCTGTGACTTTGGGACGAGATCACAGAGCCTGTAGAGTCAAGTTGAACCTCCAAGTGCCGGGCTCGTGGATTTCAGCACACACACGGCTCCAGCAGAATGTTCGTGCAGAAGCTCCCCGAACAAGCTTTCTCCCTAAACTGCAAACTCAGATTTTCTCAAACAGATTCATCAAGTTGGAAACCTCTATATATACCCACCTCACCCTCTGTAGGCAGGAGCAATTTCAGAGCTGTCTTCTTGGTGAATTGTTAACCGGCTCGAAGTCTGGCAGTGCACCCAGAGTGGCAAGCTTTTGTTGGTTTGTTTCAGGCCAGCCAACAGGCGTTCGGTAGAACTGGTCTGGTGCCTCTGCAGTGCAGGTGTGGACCTGGTGGGGTAGGCAGTGAAGCCAGAGAAAACACAGGGCCGGAGCCCACGCAGACATGGCTGGCCGTATGGAATCGGCTTCCTCCTGCCCTATTCAAGCCACAGATACAGCGTGAGGATACTTGGACAGACCATGAAACCTTGAAATTGGGATTTCAGGAAGAAAAATGGTTAAAAATGCCAAAATCCTGTGTTGACTTAATTGAAGAGGAAACAATATTTAATTACAGCTATTTGATCACATTTCAAAATGGCAAGCCATTAGATTCAATTTGGTGCAACCAATGGTTGTTGGGCCCTACTGTGTGCTTGGGTTTGTGTTAGCACTGGGTATAGAGTGAAGAAATAGACAGACTATAGGCCATAGGGTTCAGACTCTATTCAGATAGAAAGCTATCTTGGGTAAGAAAAGTAAAGGATACTTGTGAAAGAAACATATTTTTCCTAAATAAAACTGAAGATGTCATAAATTCAGGGAGAAAATTATTCAGTAATAAAATGCTCTTTGAATGGCAAATTCCCACAATAATAACCAAAACAGAAATGACATGTATACTTAGTACAGATCTAATTTGCCTTTCATCTAATGATTTCAAAGAGTTTAGCAACCACTGCTGAGTTAATCCTTAGTACTAAACCTGACTCTTCCATCTTCTTTAGGAAAAAAAAAAAATTGGCACTAACACTTTAACATCCCACATCGAAGAAGTTCTGGAAACAAAGCATGCTCACCCCCACACCAGCACCAAGCAGCAAATTAAAGACAGTCTAATTTATTCAAAAAAGTAAGTAGGGACTCAGAAGAATCAAACCAATGCTCACAAAATGAAAGTTAGTGAAAAAAGAAGTGTAAGTTTATTTCTCGCAGGTAGACATGAAGAACTTTTTTTTTTTTATGATGAGGAAGATCGGCCCTGAGCTAACATCTGTATCAATCTTCCTCTATTTTGTATGTCAGACGCTGCTACAGCATGGCTTGATGAGTGGTATGCAGTTCTGTGCCCAGGATCCAAACCCAGGAACACCAGGCCACCGGAGTGGAGTGTGCAAACTTAACCACTATGCCACCAGGCCGGCCCCCATGAAGAACTCTTTAACACACCTTTGGGCATTCTTGTTGGGCTTTCTCTATCTCTCAGAGACCTAAGGTCCAGAGTATATTTTGGGAAGGCTTGCTTTATACTCAGAGAGAATTGCTTCCTCCTACTTTAAAAACAGAAAGGAAGATAAAGATCTCATTTCCATAACACAATGTATAAAGACAACCTGATTCAGCTGATGACTGCCAAGCCCTTTGATGGGTCCCCTCAGAACCATATTCATATGAAGGGTAAGGTTATGAATGAAAGAATTTGATTGTTTGCGATAATAAAGTGAAACTCTGCCAGAGATGGAGACGATGTGGAACAGACTGGATCCCTAATTACAAAGTAATCCGATACTTAGCACTCTCACCTGGCAGTCTTCATCTTCAAAGGATCTTACCAATATTAATTAATTCTTCACCTCCTTTCCTCTCACCTACTCCCCAAATAGCTACTCTTTAAAGAAAAGTCTGTCTAACTTTTTGGCTCACATTATCACATCATTCTAGGATACAGTCACAAGTTTCTCCTCCTTTTGATGTTTTGTGATGTTTCCTTGTGCTTTGTTTTGAATAGATATACATATTCTATGATCCTGCCAAACTCTTCTTAAAAAATACACACACATACAGGCACACTGGAGCTTCTCTGTGGAGATATTATTATAATAAAATAATACAGAAGTATTAGCACCGGACAAAGAGCAGAGATGGCTTCAGGTAAGCCTCTAGCTCATGTGAGCTAGGTCCTAGCAGATAAGTAGGACTGTGTCAGGTGTGTAAGAGGGAAATGCATGCACAAAGGCCCAGGACATGGATGGGCCTTGATGGTCCAGATATAAAGCACAATGCAGTGAGCTAGAGACCAGGCGCGGCTGTGGAAAGTTATTTGGAATGAGACTGGAAAAGTGACTTGCTCAAGGCTACACAGCTAGGTAGTGGCACAGCAAGGATTTAAAGCAGGCTGTCTGGCTCTGAGTCCATGCTCCATCTAACTTATCACCACCCTGCCCTTCCTCATACAAGGAATAAGATGGATATACAGAATAAGATGAAGCTCACAGATTAATGCGTGATACACACAAGTAAATTCATGATTACAATACATGCAACAGACATCGACTGGACATCTTCTGTGTGCCAGTACCCATGCTAGGCAAAGTGAATACAAAAAATTAAGCTCCTCTCTTTTAATGAAGGCCAAGGAGTCTGGTTAAGGAAAGAATAACAATCATAATACACACAACTGCTAAAACTGGGGGTCTGTCCAAAACACCAGGAAGCATAAGCATAGGGAGCCAGAGAAGGTCCCTCAGAGGACTTGAGCTGAAACTGGAGGCCCACAGTTCAGTGCAAGGTGCCATGGGTATGTGCAGGGTCATGATTATTGCTAGCATTCATTAAGTGTTACAGGCTGCCAGGCGCTGTTCTGAGCACTTTTCCATATTAACTCACTAATCGTCACAACAATCTCCCCTTCTGCAAACAAAGACACAGACACAGAGAGGTGAAGAATTTTCCCCAAGATCACACAACACGTAAGCGGCAGAGCCAGGATTTGGATCCAAGTTGGTTGGCACCAGAGCCCAAGCACTTAACCACTACACTCTACTCTCGCTATAGAGAAAGGGAACCCCCAGCCTGCTGAAGTCAGGGAAGGCTTCCAAGAGGGGCAACATGTGAAATCATTCCAAAAAGATCTCTGGGAGTTCAGCTATTGAGCGAGGGGAGGAAGAGGATGTCAGGCCCAGGGAGTACAAGCCAAAGAACGCGGGATGAGAGAGAAGTAATTGCAAGGAAAACAATTACCTTCTGGTAGCTGGAGGGTAGGGTGGGTGTTGGATGGTGGATGCCACTAAAGGAGCAGGCAGGGAGCACATTTTAGTCTGGGTTTGTGGGGTTTCAAGTAAGAGAAAGACAAACAGGCCAAGTTAATGGATATAAAGAAGGCATCCCATGGACATCCAAGAACCAGAAACCAATCAGAGCCTGGACATGTGTGGAGCAGCTCCCTCTTCCGTGGGCGGCACCACCGCAGTGTCAGCTTCTTCTCTGTTCCCTGAGTCACAGAGCAGTGGAGGTGGCCTGAGTCAGAGTGATGCCATTGGAACTGCAGAGCAGGAGCGCAGTGGGTCAGATTTGACGTGAACATGAGGGAACAGTGAAGGTGACTACTGGGTTCCTAGCTTGGGTGCATTGCAGAGAGAGGAAATAAGGAAGGAGGAGCAGGTTTGGAGGGTGTGATGAATTGAATTGTGCCACCCCCCCAAATTCATGTGTTGAAACCCTAACTCCCAATGTGGCTGTATTTGGAAATAGGGTCTTTAAGGGGGTGATTAGGTTAAACGAGGCCATGAGGGTGGGGCCTTCATCCAGTAAGACTGGTGTGTCCTTATAAGGAGAGAGAGAGACACCAGAGATCTCGCTCTCTCCCCACACACACACAGGGAAGAAGCCATGTGAGGACACAGGGAAGGCAGCCGTCTACAAGCCTGGAAGAGAGGTCTCACCAGAAACCAACCGTGACAGCACCTTGATCTTGGACTTCTAGCTTCCGGAACTGTAAGAAAATAAATTTCTGTTGTTTAATCCACCCAGTCTGTGGTATTTTGTTATGGCAGCCCAAGCAAACTAATCCAGAGGGAAAGACAATTAATCTACACTTGGATGAAAACACAGTAGATGGATTTAAAGGAAATGGTGAGTTCGAATTGGCAGGGTTTGGTGCTTTGGTGGAAGTGGAGGGTGAGAAGGAGCATGAAGGAGGAAGCAGAGGAAGGCATATTGTCAAGGTTTCAATCTTGGATAGAGGAAGAATTTCAGTGACTTTCTCTGAGTCTGAGACTTGGGAGCTGGACATGGGTAGAGAGTGAAGGTGCAGTTAGGATTTCTTGGATGTAAGCAAGAGGAATTCAAGTGATGGCTGATTAACTGTAGGGATGCAGTGGGACCAGAATGAAAGTGGAATCTCACTGAAACCCAAGGTCAGGATTCTAGGAGGTTCTGGCCTCTGGAGTCTGGACACAGAACAGCGCTGGGGGTCTCTCAGCAGGAGCTCATGCCACAAGCAAGACTGGGCTGCTTCAATGTCTCTGCTCCCTTTCTCTTCCCTACTGGCTGATTTACTCTTACTCTCATCATATTTCCTAGAAACAGAAACTGTTTGGCTCAGGAGTTTTAATCCAGGCTTCTAGCTAGCCTAGGGATTGGTTGTCCAGGGACCCATCCTTGATCCCGTCAGTTAGGGCTGGTGGTCATGTGATAGAACACCAGGCTTGACAAATCTGTCCCTTCATCAGTGGCTGTGAGCAAGGCAGCGTCCCTTAGACAGCATCTCTTACACACTTAGACAGGTCTGGGGTATGCCTGGCAGTGTAACTGAAACATCTAGAATGGAGGGTAGGGGTGGAAGGAAGATTATTATTTTGGTTTTAGGCTTGTTAGGTACACTCGTAAATTATGCATATATCTTTTTAGTTTAGTTTTCAAGAAATGAACTTATACTTTACATTAATATTCTTTACTCATTTAATAAAATGCCTTGGAGATCATTTCACTCAGTACCTACAAGTCTAAGTTATTCTTTGTATCTATAGCTAGCATTCTGTTGAATAGATGAGACACAATTTACTTACTCACCATCCACCTCTAGAGTTAGATTGTATCCAATGATTCTTTAGTACAAACAATGCTTCAAGAACATCCTTGTACGTTTTTCTTTGTGTGCAGCCTAGATTCCTAGAAATGAATTACTGGGTTGAAAGGGATGAGCATTTTGCCTGCTGGTAGCTACTGCCGAATTGTCCTGTAGAAACACTGTACCAATTTATACTTCCAGCAACAGAGGATGCATGTGCTTATTTCTCCACATCCATACGAACGTTTCTTAAACTATTTTGTCATAAATCCCTTTAGATTCTGCTGAAAGCTATGAGTCCTTGTCCTAGGAAAATACACAGTTGTATGTACAGAATATTTTGCATACAATTTCTGTGGGTTCTCAGACCACTTGAAGATCACCCAGGAACCCCAAGACTTTATAAAAGCTCCCCTGAACAGACATGTATGAATGAGTCTCCCAGTCTAGGGCAGTGGGTCTCAATCTTAGCTGCACATTCGAGTCACCTGGAGAGAGCTTTGAAAAATTCCCATGCCCAGGCCAATTCCATCAGATTCTCTAGGGAAAGGATCTAGGCATCGATATTTTTTGCAAGTTTTCCAGGTGATTCCAACATGCACTCAATGGCAAGAATCAGTGCAGTCTAGAAGAGGCCTACAGAGGGATAAAAAGAAGTAATTTGAAGACAGAGAACCCAAGAGTGTACAAGGGGCTCTCAGGGATCTCAGACCAGACTGCAGGCGTTTTTATTTTAATGAGTCAGGGGTGGGGGGTGAGGGGAACCTGGCATTGATAAGTATGTTTTCACTGGAAAACTGTTCGGCATACACAGAAGTAGAGAGAATGAACACACACATGACCTATGTGAAACACTTCTTAAAATGTTGCCATATTTGCTCTGTTTCTTGTCGGGTGGCGAAGGCTAACATTCCTCCCTTAAATTATTCAGTGGCATCGGTACTTTTTAAAAGCTCCCTCTGGTGATTCTAAGGTGTACCCAACCTTGAGAATCACTGTTGAAGCTTCCCAAAGAGAAGAAACTCCAAGCAGTGAGGGTAGAAGGAAGAAAAGCCAAATGCAACCCTGAAAACTTGCAACTTAGAACCAAAGGGCAGTATGAGCTCCAGTAGATGGCACTGATGAAAGGGGCTGGCCACAGGCATCAAAAGCTGTGACAGTTTGCTTCTAGCTGCAAGGGTGGGAGAAGGCTTCATGGAGAAGTGAGATTTGAAGCTGGGCCTTAAACAAGACAATTTAGATCAGCAGAGGGGAGGGAAGGAGGAATTTCCCAGTTGGAAAGGAAGCTCGTGTTTGGGCTGGTTCGGGCTTCCTAACAGCTCCTCCCATCATAGGCTCAGCCATGAGAATCATACGAGAGTCCTTCCCTGGGCCCTGCTTAAGTGACTCAGCCAGGCTTACCAGGCTCCACCACCTCAACTCCTAGCCCCAGCTTTCCTCCTTCCCTGTGCCAATTCTTCCCTTTGGATATGTTTATCTACCTTCTTCCAGGCCAGTGGTTCTCAAAGTGGGGCCCAGGAAGCAGCAGCATCAGCATCACCTGGGAGCTTGCATATTCTTGGGCCCAACCTGGGACCTGCCGCATCAGACCCACTGGGGATGGGCCCAGCACTGGGTTTTGACAAGCCCTCCACAGGATTCGGATGCGCGCTCAAATTTGAGGATCAATGTCCTGGGGACTCCCAGCCATGGCTCCTCCCTTTCCAGTGCTATGCTTTCTGGAGTCCTCCCCCACAGAGGGCTGGACTCTTGTTAGGGAGACGCAATGAAGAATGTTGGGAAATTAAACTGGGTAAGATTAGGGGGAGTTTGGATTTGAAACTAAAATAAGAAAGGAGCCACAATGACTTTTAGACCAGGCGAGAAAAAGTATAAAATGGCGTTGGAGACCACGTAACAACATTTTAACAATGCAGCTGGACCCCAATCCTCCCTGAAATGGTAGGCAGAATTGGTGGTGTGTGTGCATCTTCTGAGGCAGAGGTTTCATAACTCTCATACAATTTTCAAATGGCTTCATGGCCCCCAAATTATTTAGTAATCATTGCTAGAGAGGAGATTTTATTTTATTGCTTGCTAGATTATATTAGATTTTGAGACCGTGTTCCTCAAAGTATGGTCAGATTAGTATTAGAATTGTCTGAGCTGTGTGTTAAAAATGTACATTCTTGGGCTGTGTCCTGGACCTACGAAATCAGAATCTCTGGAGTTGGCACCAAAGACTCTGCATTTTAAAAGAAGTTCCCTAGGTGATTCTGGTTGATTCTGAGGTACTCAAAGGTTCACGAACTGCCTCAGGCTTTAAATCTAAAAGCCAGCAAGTCTAGGAAAGCTAAATTAATAGTGAGTTTAGAAAGCACGTGAGCCACTAAAGCATGGTACTAAGGCACAAAAGGCCTCACAATGCCACAGAACTAGGAGCAACAGCCAGAGCACACATTTTCCTGGGCATCTCAGTGATCATCCACTTAAAGCTGTATTCCACGTGTGTTACCATCTGGATGGCAAAAAAGACATGGACAGTGAGGGTCATCCTCAAACTCTGACAGCTAACTCCACTTCCCAGAGTTGGATAAAGAATAAAGTAATGCGTTTTTCTGTGGCAGATGGCAATAAGAGAACTACGAGAAAGCGACAAGGGAAACTGTTGACCACATGGACCCACTGAAGGTTCACCCCATCCTGGAGTCAGGCCAGGCATGTTCCTGGAGAGAATATTCTGCCCTTCCTGCCTCTTAGCATGTGCTTGGCAGAGTTTGCCAAAAACCCACTGATTACATATTTTGAAATATGTAGTACTTAAAAAGTAAGCCACGTAAGATCAAATTCATGGAGATACACTCAAATGTAAAGAGTGTTTTTTTCTGGGCAGTGGAAATAAAATGGAATGAACTGGCCCCGTAGATTCTTAAGAAAGTGTGTGTGCTCTAGAGTCTGACCCTCATTAGCTGCGTGATGTTGGGCCAGTTATTTAAGCTCTCTGGATTTCTACTCATCCAGAACAGTCTTCACATATATTCATGAGAATGATTTGACAGTGTTAATATAAAAGGCCAGATCCACAGCAAGCACTCACTCAATGTTAACAAGAAATGTGGCATTGGGGCTGGCCCCGTGGTGCAGCTGTTAAGTGCGCACATTCTGCTTTGGTGGCCTGGGGTTCGCAGGTTCGTATCCCGGGTGCGGACATGGCACAGTTTGGCACGCCATGCTGTGGCAAGTGTCCCACATATAAAATAGAGGAAGATAGACACGGATGTTAGATCAGGGCCAGCCTTCCTCAGTGAAAAGAGGAGGATTGGCAGCAGATGTTAGCTCAGGACTAATCTTCCTCAAAAAAAAAAGAAAGAAAGAAATGTGGCACATAGAAATTTTTCCAGATTTCTGTACTGTTTGAATCTTCTCCAATGAAGACTTACTGCTTTTATAATCAGAAAATAATGATAAACCGTAGTTTTGCTTTGTTTTTTGTTTGTTTGTTTGTTTTTAATTTAAGAGAATGAGCCATAAAGAGAGAAAAGATAGTAAAACAGATGCAGCCCCCATCAGGGGAGTCTGTTTTTATTTGGAGTAATGACAGCATGTGACTCCTGGGGTATCCTAATCAAAGCACAGACTGTAGGAAGAGTAAACATGAGGAATTATGAGTTCTATCCTGGTATCAACTGTGTCCTGGCTCTGTAAACTTAGATCTCCAAATAGAGGGGGTAGGTCACAGTGTTTCCTGCCCCCCCACCCCCACCCCAAGGCAGTCCTCTTCCATCAGGTGCAAAGCCTGGATCTGCAGCATCAAATTAAAGAAATAGAACAAACCCATCCCAGGGCTTCTTTAAATATTCAGATAAACCCATGTGCCCCTATCAGTTAAATTAAGCTTTCCTAAGAAAAAGTAAGTCAATTAGTTCAAAATGTGGGTTAATGCTTCTGGGTATTTAAAAGAGAAATTTTTTTTTTCTTTTTTAGTTCATTTAGAAACATAGCCACAGGGCAGGTACATACTCACTCCTCAGCACATCCTGTGAATTGCCACGATATATCTAGATACTAATTTCTGATACCTAGATCTTCAAAATCTGGTCCTTAAACTTTCTCAAAGTCATGAAGATATTGAAATATGAGCTTTAAAATTTATCTTGCTTTGCCCTTTTAGCTCATATGCTTTATCTTCACCATCACTATCAATATTCATCAAAGGATGCTTGACATTACTATAGAACATTGAGAAGATATGGTTCTACCCTAATTGAACTTCCTTCCTTCGTTCAACAAATACTCTCTAAACTTCTGGAAACAAAGGTAGGTCCCTAAGACATTATGAAACGTAGTTCTAGAGCTAACTGTGTGACGTGTACAGCAAAACATTTGCCAAGTGGTCTAGAGGCAATAAACCAAACTTTACCAAAATACAAATAAGATTAGATACTTCTTAAGAAGATGAATTTCCAGAAGCAATTTCTGGATCACAGAATATGAACATTTTCATGGCTTTTGAGAGGTTGCCCAATTGCTCTCTTAAAAGGCTACCTTAACTGATACTGAAAAGAAACACAAGAATAACATTTTCATACCAACATTTGGGTATAAAGTGGTTTTTTACATGTTTTGTTTGTTTTGCTTTGCTTTTACTAATTTAATAGGCTACCTTTTTGAAATGCAGCAAACAGTTTCAGGAATATTTTGTGTTCTGAGACAACTGTAAATAGTTCCTCCATTATTTAAAATACACGTGTTTGTTTTGTTACATGATATTAACACATACCTTTATCTCTTTTTCCTCCTTAGTTAGTACTGCAATAGCATTGATTTAAATGTTATTTAATAATAGGACTGACATCTACCTCAATCCTACATACAGTTTAAATATAAATGACTAGAAGACAAAGAAAGAAATATCATTATTAATCTTATGTTTGATTTAACTTTGACAGCCTTTGCATTTGACTTCTTTATTAACCAAGTGAAGTTTCAGTATGAGAATTATATAAGAAAGACAGATAGCACACTTTTAGGCTCCACAAAAACACAATTTACTTATGGAAAACTCCATTCCCCTCATACGTTACCTGTTTTTAAAAACAGCCTAGGAGACTGGTAAGTGATTCTTAGGTGGAAAGATCAAGAATTACAGTCACCAGGTGGCAAACAGAAACTAAAAATTCTACCCCTGTCAATCACTGGGTTAAGTTCATTCCGACCTGTTTTTTGACAAAGCATCAAAGATAAAAATAGGTAACGCCCTCCTTGCCCCCAGGAGCTTTATGTAGAACAGCCCAAGATTTCAATGGAAAACACCACATTCTAGTCTGGTTGGGTTTGTGGGCATTCCTTTTGCCCTCTAAGTTGCTCACTGTCATTTCTTCTAAGACATAAATGGGTTCCTATTTCCAATAGCCCAGGAAAGCAGTACCTGTGCTTTAGGTGGCCAAATGACAAAGGTGACACTGTTTGTTAGGCCATTTCTGCTGTGCTCAGAGTCAAAGGCCTCGGCTTAGTACTATTCTGGCTTTGCAAGATTCCCAAATCAAATGACACACAGAAGTATTTTAATGGCAGGGAATTGTTCCCTTGAACATTTTCTTTTTCATTCTTTGGTTCCTAGAAGCTGAATGTGGTCAAGTGGCTCAAGCGTGAGCTATAGAGACAAACTTTCTTGCCCTACTGAGGTCTGGGAGACCTTGGGCAAGTGGCTTAACCTTTGGGAGCTTCTCTGGCCTTGGTTTTCTTGTTTATAAACAAGCCTAGAAAGTATTATAGCCTTAAAAAAAATAATAAGCTGATAGGTGAAAGTTTCCTAATGTTCTAGGCACTGTGTTACATACTTTACTCATATTAATCTATTTAATTCTTGCCACAATCCTATGAGGTAGGGGCTATTATTATTATCATCCAGATAATAAAATAATGAGAGAACGGCAACATAAGAACGGGCAGCTGGTAAGGCCAAATTAGGATTCAAACCTAGGCAGTCTGGTTTCAAAGATGAAGCTTTTAACCACTCTGCTACACAACCTTTTGTTGAGGTTAGCTCTCTTCCCACACATAAATATTTGTATATTTACTGAGTGTCTACTGCATACCAGCCATTCTGCTTAAATATGCTAAGGAACTGTATTGGGAATGAACCAGAAATGCAGTAATAAATAAGACTTAGTTTCTGCTCTTGTGGAGTTTTCTTTTCTTTTACTTTGTAGAGTTAGATTACATGGGTTCTATTTTCATCTGAGTTCAAAAAAACATTACTCAAGATGATCTCCAACTAAATTCAACAGAATTGAGTGGTGAAACTGTGAAACAAAGATATGTCAAAATAGCTTCAATTTGAATTCATATTTAACCTCCAAAATACTTTATGAATCTTTTAGTCCTTAAGTCAAGCATAACTTAAAAGTGATGAACTAAAAAGTGACTTAAAAGCCCACAAAATTCCTTGAATTTATCAATTTAAATCCTCCCCAACCCACCTCTCTTAATTCATAGCTCCCTCCATGCCCTGGTCCCTCTACTTCTGCAATAGCTTCCTATAGAATGTTCCACTAGAGAGGGAGTTAGCGGTGGGGAAATACACAGTAAACCAAAGCAGTCATTACATTCATTTTAACTTGCAAACAATAATGTTGCCTTGTAGTTACTTTTTGTCCTGATTTTTAATATAGAAATTCAGATCCATGATATTTTAGATTTTTCACACACAAAAAACCCCACATTTCTTGCTAAATATAGGATTTAGCTCAACACAGATCCTGTTCATTCAATCATCAAGAGAAAGGACTGGAGTGCTCACCATGTCCCAGGCGCCAGCCTAACCTACGAAGGTATATTGGTTTAGCAGAGGAAATAGGCAGATAAAAAGCAACTACATCAGTTGTATAACAGATGATGCTCAGAAGACTAGAACCAAAGAGGAGGAAGAAGAGCTGAGTATGTCTTTTTATGGCATAACCTTTCATAAAGTGTGAACCTGAAATGGGAGGAGGTGGGTTATAAAACAAGGGGGAAACATTTGGAGTTTTTCCTTCCAAAATAACCAGGACACTACTTTCAAGTAATCTAAGAAACAGAGAAGCACGAATATATAGGTGGTACTTTATAATGATGATGACAGAGACCAAAAAATGTGAAGCATCTCGTTGAAATTGTAAACATCTTAGGGTAGTTTATAGTAAAGAGTTCTGATAATTAAATAATTGCAATACATGTTCCATATAGTAGTGGAATCGTTTTTACATAAAGAAACTATGAATTCTGCACAAGAAATAAAGCATCTTTTCAGAGGAGTGACAGGCAGCAGTCGGTTTTAAGTGGTGGGTTCCATGGGCTTCACGATGGGGCAAAATCCAGGTGGAGGAATCTGGGGCTAGGCTGACAACCAGAAGACAACCAATACTGCCTCTCCACCAAAATAAGAAGAAAGCTTTTTTGATGCTTTCAATTTGGAATTGAGTGGATGGAACCACAGCATGTTTTTAAGAGATCATTTATTAAGCTTGGAGTTGAACTCCTCTATGAACTTAACTGTAATTTTGTGTTATTGAGTTTTAATAATTAAGCAAGTTTTTCTTTTGGTCGGGAGAGGGAAAAAGGGTTTATAACTTCTTGGTTTTCCTGGGTGTTCTTCCCGGTAAATACTGTATATTTGATGAAGTATCATGGGCAAAGAATTTTGGTAGCGTTTCAAGAGCTGGTGCCACGAAGCGGATTCACAGTCGCCCGATAATCAGGCCAAGGAATACTTTCCAAGGTGCGTTTTTCGTATCTAATGTTAGCGGAGGTCCCTCCCGTTGTTTGCAAACTGTCCACGCAGCGTCTGAAGCTGCTGTTTTTCCAAGTCCGTTAAAAAGTTATTTGCGCTTGGGGTTTTCTGGTTCTGCCATTCCCCACCCCCGCCCCCCAGCTTCTGCCAGTAGAGACCTGCCCTGGGGGGTATTTTGTCCCGGGAGAACAGAACTATTTTCTGGAAATAAGTTGACGTCAACTGGGAGCTGTTTTGGGTTGCTTTGTTTCCCGGAGCGTCCAACCCAGCACACCGCCTCCGGCAAATTACGAGCAATTCAAAGCAGCTCGCCCAGCAGGGAGGGGAGCTGGGGGAGGGGGACCCCGCCGCCCGCAAAAGCGGGGAGACCTAGGGAGCGGCTCCGCTCCTGGGCTGGAGCGCGGCTCCTAATCCCCAGGCCCAGGCAGGAGCGTAGCCCCGGGCCAGCGCGGGCCCTCAGTTCACTGCGTTCGCGGTGAGGGCCGCCGGAGAGCAGCCCCCGGTAGGTAACTTGCCGGGCGCCCAACGGAGTTCTCAGCACCGCTGAAATGCCCCACCGGACCGTTCCGGCGGCTGGAAAACCTGGGAGCACCCCGGGACAAAGGGCCAGCCCTCCGGAAGTAGCCATGTGCGACTGGTGTGTGCCAGCTCGTGTGCGCGGGTCCGCGTGTGCAACTAACTTAGCTGCCTACTGCCCTGGGCTCCGGGAAACAAACACGCGTTTCTACATATTTCCGAGGGGCAGTGCATTTGAACAAAGACGGCCGCACCTCGGGGACGACTCCCGAGGAGCGCAACCCCCGGGTTCCTCGCCTCCCGCGGCGTACGCTTCTCCGCGGAGAGCAGGGCAGATGAGCGCGCGGCGTGTGCGTGTGCGTGTGTGTGTGTGTGTGTGTGTGTGTTTCCCCGAGGAGAGGGAGGGGGCCCGCGAGGCAGGAACTTGCTCTAACTTGTCCACACCTGGCGCGGTTTCCCCAACGCTCCGCGGCGTCCATGGCCAAGGAGACACGCAGAGGGCGAGGACTGATCGCTGGAGAAGACACCGTCAACTCCTACTTAGACGCCCACGCGGCTCAGAGACCCAGTCTTCCTTCCCTCCTTTTTCTTTCTTTTTTTTAAATTACAAATTGACTGATGGGTTTCTATTGATGCGTTAAATTATAAACTGCCCTGAACGTAAGACGGAGGGCAGGGGAGGGAAAACGGGCAAGTGACAAGACTCTCACAGCCGAACTGCAGAATTCGAGGCGAATCTGAGCACCCACTCGAGGAGCTGGCGAGGCTACCTCACCGAAGGGCCGCCCCAACCTAGGGAGGCGCTTCTAGGACCTGACTCCTTGGGTTCCCCTCGCCCCCGGGACTCTGAGCTGGCCGGCGCGCCAGGGGACACTCGGGCTGCCCGAGGAGGATAAAGTTAGGATGCAGTGAGAGCTCCGGAGATGGCCGAGGCTGTGCCTCCCAGGAAAACAGCCGAAGTCTCCGGCGGCTCTGGGGGCGCTGCCCGTGGGCACCGAGAAGTGGAGGCGGCGACGCGAGGACGCGCCCGGAGGCTGGGCGCGCGGGGGGCGGGCGTTTGGCTGGAAGTGGGACAGTGTCTCCTATGGGAAAGCGGGACCCGGCGAGCTCTTAGGCCGCCTTTCCAGTTTCGGAGGTGCCCGCCCCCGCGTGCCGGAGGCAGCGCAGCCCCGAGGGCGAACGAATGGCGGATGGTAAACTTGGAACGAGAGCGCGCTCGGGATCCGAATTGCCAGAATTGTGGCGGAGGCGGCGACGGCCGAGACCCAAGTTCACTTTTTCCGCCCGCCCGCCCGACGGGCTTTAGGGACAAAACAGGCATTGCTCTAGCTCCAACCAGGTGGAGCGCCTCGCCAGAGGGAGTTGTGTCAGTTTGCTCCGAGACAGGGAGGGCGGTGGCCCGGGCGGATGGGGAGGGGTCCCTGGGGTCCCTAGCGTCTCTCCCCGCGTCTCCCCTCCCACACGCCCCTCCCAGTCTTTCTTTCTCGCTCCCTCCCCAGGCTGGCTGAACCGGCGCGGACTTGTCCTAGACCTACGGGGAGCGCCCCAGGTCTTTAATGACAGCTTAAAAGTGCCTGTTGGAAAAGTCGAAAGGGATGAGGCTGACGTGGGGCGTGTTTCGCTCCTTTGCAAGAGTCGGAAAGGGAGCTGGGAGCCGTGCGGCTGGCCCCAGGCTTCTGCGCCTCGCCGCCAGCAAGTAGGTGGGGGAGCCGCCGCCAGCCCCATCCCGCTCCCAAGCCTCGCCCGCTGCGCCCTGGCCGCGGGCGCAGAGAGGGTGCGGGGCCTCGCCGTGCCTCCTCCACCCTGCTCATTAACCTGCCTGCTCCGCTCCGCTCCGGGCGGCCCCAGACACGGGCTTCTCGAAGCAGCACCCGCGGCCCGCCCGGCGCAGCCGCCTCCTCGAACCCCCAGCTCCGGGGGGCAATGAGGGGGCGGTGGAAGGGGCACTGCTCCTCGGGCATTACTTAGAGAAGCGAGACCGCCCCGCCCTCCCGCCGGCCCTCCCTCTTCTCCCGCCCGGGCCCGCGCGCCACTCCGCCAGAGGGTAAGTTGGGAGTGTTTCACCCCCACCGACAGCTCTCCCTCCCCTTCCTTTTTTTTCCCCTTCAAAGTTTTCTTAGGAGCGGGGAGAGGGGTAGGAGAGGAAGAGCGTCCAGCCAGCCTCCGTCCTCACCCTCTCCCTGTCTAACTTACCCCCGCCTCCCCTCCATCCCCGGCGCGCCGCGGCCCCTCCGGAGCAGCGCTCCTAACTGACAATTGGAGCGCGGCTCCTTTAAGAGCCCGGCTTTGCCTCCCGGTAGCTGAAGGTCATTAAACACAAAAGCTCTCAGCGCTGCGGTCCAATATAGCGCATGCGCCCTGCCCGAGGACTGGCAGAGAGACGGCAATATGGCGAGAATGCCTGGCAGCGGGGACTGTAACACCAGCGCGGGCGGCAGCGCCAGCGCCGCCGCCGCCGCCGCCGCCGAGAACAATGGGGAGCGGGGCGAGGGCGAGCGCGGTGCGGGGGGCCGCGGCCGCCGCCACGGTCGCCCGCACTACTGCAGCGCGGGCGAGGAGGAGGAGGAAGAGGAGGAGGAGGACGAGATCCAGGAGGTGCAGATAACGGGGGACGAGGAGGAGGACGGAGGTGGGGGGCTGGAGGAGGACGAGGAGGAGGAAGAGGAGGAGGAAGAGATGGGGCTGGACTGGGACGAGCCCCTGGAGCCCGAGGACTCGGCCGGGGAGGAGCTAGAGCCCGAGCCGGTCCATATGATCAATATGGACCAGAGCGCCGCGCTGGAGCCCGAGGCACCGCCGCGACTGCTGGCGCCCCGGGCCCGCGGCGGGCCGCCCGGGGACGGCGCCGAGCTGGACCCCGACGTGCTGCAGCGCCCCGAGCGGGCCCGGCTGAGCGAGAACACCCGGCTGGCCACCCGCTACGCCGTGCGCATCTTCCGGGAGTACCTGAGCGAGAAGGCTCAGAGCCCGGACTTCGAGACCATGGACAAGGGGGCGCTGTGCCGCGTGCTGCGCTCCTTCTACGCCGAGGCCCGCTCCAAGAGCGGCCAGCTCTACAGCAAGTCGTCGCTCATCAGCATCCGCAGCTCCCTCAACCGCTACCTCAACGAGCCCCCGTACTGCCGCACGCTCGACCTCACCAAGGACCCCGAGCTTCGCAGCGCCAACCTGACGCTGGCCGCGGTCATCCGCAAGCTCGAGGAGCAGGGCGCCGGGCCCGTGGTGCAGAAGCAAGCCATCACGCGCGCCGACCTGCGCAAGCTCTACACCTCCAGCGTCTTCAGCACCAACACGCCCTTCGGGCTGCTCAACAAGGTCTGGTTCGAGACGTGCATGTACTTCTGCACGCGCGGCCGCGAGAACCAGCGCGAGCTGGAGGAGGACTCTTTCGGGCTGGCCATGGACGAGGACGGCCGCAAGTTCGTCTACTTTAAATCCCTCGGGCCCTACCACAAGTCGCGCTCGTCGTCGTGGAGCAAGAAGCGCGCCGAGAGCAGCGACGAGGAGAACTTGCCCCGCATGTACGAGACCGGCACCGAGTTCTGCCCCTACGCCAGCTTCGTCAAGTACCTGTCGAAGCGCAACCCCCTCTGCAAGGCGTTCTTCCAGCGGCCCCGGGACCACTGCAGCGAGGGCGATGTGACCTGGTACGAGAACAAAGCCATCGGCAAGAACTTGCTGGGCACCAGGATGCAGATGCTCTCTAAGGCGGCCAAGCTCTCCAAGACCTACACCAACCATTGCATCGGCGCCGTCTCCATCGCCACGCTCAACAGCATCGCGGGCATCGGCACCAAACTGGGCTCGCCCACCCCGCAGGGCTGCTACGCTGAGGCTCTGAACGGGGCGGCTCGCCACCACTCCCACCACCCCCCCACCCATCCCTCCCACCACCACCGCCCCCAGCCGCCCTCGCTGGGGAACAGCTATATCCTCCCCAAAGACAGCCAGCTCGGGCCCGACGTGAAATCCGAGGCTGCGCCCAAGCGCGCCCTGTACGAGTCCGTGTTCGGGTCCGGGGACATCTGCGGCCCCTCTTCCCCCAAAAGACTTTGTATCCGCCCCTCGGAGCCTGTGGATGCGGTGGTGGTGGTTTCCGTGAAACACGACCCCCTGCCTCTTCTTCCAGAAGCCAATGGGCACAGAAGCACCAATTCTCCCACAGTAGTTTCACCTGCTATTGTTTCCCCCGCCCAGGTAACCAAACCAAACTCTATGCATGAAATGTTTCTCTGGTACCACTTCGAGCCTAACTTGTGCTGATGCAGGTCTGGGTTGGGGGGGAAGTTTTTAAAAGTAGCAACTACACCGAATCGGATTTGGTTTCACTCTTAGAAGCTTAACTCTGGGTGCTTTTCAGGAAAGTTTACACCTAACCTTAGATGTGAGAGGGCAAGCTACGGAACAGTCACTGCTGCGCAGTAACGCTGCAAACTTGAAAGTTCGCAGAACAAAAGGGTTGGCTCAACCCTCAGCCTCTCCGTCGAACGCCTGAGTTTTATAAGGCAAAGAGTGCAGGTATACTGTACGTGTAAATGAAACAGTTACTTAAAATAGTTTTGGATAAAGTAGGCATTAAAATACTCTATTACATATTCACTGTAACTTAGGAAGGTAGGAAAACAGTTACAAATTATTGAAAAGAAAACATGCCAATCCCACTTCCTGTAAGGAGGCGAGTTGAGAGACTGGCGGCTGAGTGCCAATTTATACTGTAACTTGTAGTCGAATGTAAAGTGATGTTTGGGGTGTAGTTCCTGTAAACTAAAGTCACTTGTTAAAGTTATTATTAGATGGAAAGGTGGTGTCTGCACTATCAGCCAGACTCCCAGTGTAGCGAGCCCCGTGGTGCCCAGCACTGTGGGTGCTAAAACATTGCCATCTTTCCCCAGCCCCACGGAGCTCACCATCTAGGGGGCAGATAAGATTTAGGAAGATAGACAATCAATGAAGACAAACAGCAGGGTAGAGTATCAAGATGGCCAAAGTAAGAGTGCTAGCGCAGAAGCTGTGCCACCCTGGGCAAATGAATCCACCTCTCTGGGCTTCAGTGTCTTCATTCAAAATAAGGGAACTGTTTGACATTAAAATTATTTAATTCTAAGCAGTACCAAATTCTAGGTCGAGATTGGGGGCCCAAGTGGATGCTTCTTGTCTTACTATTTTTCCTAGAGAAATATATTTGTATTATTAAAGTTATATTCATCTCTTGGATACTTTTCTTTAGGAGCCAGAAACCAGAGATCTTTGGGGACTGCACTCTATTCTGCAGGCAGGAGTAGCCACAGGAGGTTTTACAACTTTGACCTCCCTGCCATCAAGCAAAAGTAGGAATTTCGACTCTAAGTCTGGAGGGGTAGTGCAGGCCCTTCAAGGAACAGATGTCAGGTACCTGTGTGCTTTTTCCAAAGTGGAAATTCCAGTTCTGGACAAACTGACCCTCTCAGACGATTCCCAGCTAATCAGCAAGCCTCAAGGCCAACTAAGAAGGGGGTTGTGAATGGTCATAGAAACTCCCAGCTTCTCTAAAATACGTGAGACCTGCCGGCCGTGCGTCTCTCTGTGTTTCAGAGAACATTTCTGACAGACAGAGGTGGTTTTAGGGAGATTTAAGGATGGAGAGGAGAATTCTTTCTCTGTGGAGAATTCGGGTTTTTGCTTTTTGTTTGAAAGCAAAAATAGACATTCACCTTTTTCCAATAAAGTAAAAACCCTTAAAATGTCCTGATTTAAAGTAGCACCAGATTAATTAAGAGTTAAAAGTCTAAGAAACTTGGTTAAAGTGTCTATTGGCTTGGAATAATAAGGAAACAGTTTGTCTACTGGCATCTGTCTGCTGTTTTCTTGACGTCAGTGTCATATAGAATCATGACTAAAGAGCCACAAAAGATGGGGGGGGGGGTTGTTTAGTTGGTTTTATTTTGTTCTAAGGAATGCAGTTGCTGTTTCAGTCTTTTATTTTAACCGAGATAAATTATTTTCACTGAGATACATCTGTTCTATAAACTTCAATGCTGATTCCGTAATTATTCTTGAGTTACTATCCGGTAACTCCCCAGTTAAATATAGATTTGAGCATGTTGGTTATATTATTGTGGCTCTCAAGCATTATCTTAGCTATGTCCCTTCTAGTTAAAACATTACGAAAGTTCTCTTTGCCTATGTTTTACTCAGCTGTTCACTTACGTTAGAGTAAAATTTTTTTCATCAGCGTTAAAAAGTTTAAGGGAACTCTTTAGTAACTCCAGTTTGTGAAGTCTAAGCATTCTGAGTATGAAACAGAAGTTTGGTTTAACTAGGAAGCTGATATTGAACTTTTCCCTCCTGTATTTATTAAGATCACTGTAGTGACTGAGGCCCAGCGCGTTTCCTGGGATTAGTGACTGGCGGGGTTACTGGCCCAAGGCATTGCTTTAGGTCTTCAACGACTCAAGCTGGTCATTAATCCTCAGGAAATGCCCTGTGTACCTCGAGCTTCAGTCATTACTACTTAATTATAAACACTGACTGTCTAACCTTAATCCTGATGAGACCTCATCTAGTGGTGTCGCGCTGAATTCCACGGTTGACCATATTTTCTAGACTCGATAATACAGTCATGCTGTCATGCTTTGATTCTCTTCTGACATTGCAAGTGTCTCAAAAAACCAAGAAACTCTCTTCTTGAGGGTGTTGATAAGTGTGTCATTTGTGGGACTGGTTGAAAAATGAAGGCACTTGAGGATTAACAAAGATTATGGAATTTGTGATTTCTATTCCTGGGAAGTACCTGGCTTTGGTTGTTTTGGGGGGGGGGGTGCGGGAAGGGTCGGGGCGGTTGTGTGATGGTCACTTTAACAGACTCTTTCTCTTGAATGGCTGTGTTCAAAGTCAATGGTAGTTTTAGTCCCCTTTTCCCTGCAGCTGTTAGGATCCAGTTACTGGTGCAGCCTCCTAGCGCCAGGTGGAGATCACGTGGTACATTTCCAAAGGTGTAACGCCGTATCCCACATCTTCATAGCTGTGCTCTGTGCTTGAAAAGTACAGCAGTTCTCCTGCCTCGGAGAACAGTACTTCAGCTTAGATGGATGATAAAGATGTGTAACTTTAGTCTTTATCATTTACACAAAAAAGAATATTAATAGGAGTTTAGATTCTAAGTATCATAGTTTTGTTGCTAAAGTTTTTATAGACTGAGACTCTATCCATGACCAAGCAAAAAATGTGAAAAGTCGCTCCCTAAAATACACTTAGAAGCATCCGTAAGCTTGTGACAAAGGTATCTTCAGTTGCACTTGCTTGACCTAACCCAGATTATTTCCTGAAATCCTTTTAAGGAATTCTCTAAATAGGAAATCTGTTAGTGGAAAGATTCTGGGGTCACTGGTGCATGTCCACTATTTCTGTTCCATTGTCTTCACCAGGAGCCAGGGTCATTCCTTAGAGTTTCCGAGCTGAAAACTGGAGCAGCCTCCCCGTGGGGCGCACGCAGTCATGTACGACCTTGCCTTTGAGGACAAGCCAGATGCTGATAGCACTGGGAGTTTCCTTTGGTTCAGGTGCTACCGTGTGGGAAGGGAGAGAGAATGTGCTATCTATCTCCTTGGTAGGAGAAACACGCGTTTTATGTATCATTGAAATAATCGCCAAAGTCTTAGTTTGAATTTGGACGCTAGGTGGGCGAGAGGTTTATTTTCTTGAAAAGATGGAATCTAACTTCTATAAATGGGAAACGAGTCATGTGTTGAATAGCTATAGCAATTGTAACAAGACTTTTTTGCAGTGGTTATCTGGAGCTATTAGGATTAACTGCTGTGTTTAAAACGGATGTTTTCCTGATTTTTAATATTAATATGTGGCAACATTCCTTTTTCTACTGAAAGGATGTTTGCTCTCCTTTATGGAAAGTTCAGATTGGTAGAGAAACTAAGTGTCATTGACATAAATATGTAACTGTTTTCATTCACTCAGGGAACAATTACTGAGCACCTACCATTGTAGCTTTTGTACCAGAAACCTGTAAATTAATCTATTTTCCACTTAGCAAGTGGTCTCACAGGCAAGATTTTGACCTCATTAATTATTAAAACTAGATCAAAATAAAGTTAAAAGGTGACGCACTCAATGTTTTGCAACAGTCATTTGGGGAAAGAAATCTGTACTTTTACTTTTGCATATTGTAATCAATACTCAGGTGTATTATTTTAAATTGATGTAAACGCACATATAGGTCAGCTCACTGTCTATTAAATCTAATCCAGGAAATAGAAAAATAAGTATTTGCTGCCAAGGGAGAGTGTGGATCCCATTCATCTAAAACTTAAATCTTTGTGTCACGCTGATTTTAAAATTGGGCTCCCCTAACGAATGTCACCTAAAAGGCCGTCTTCTTGTCATTGCAAATAGATTTCAAGCAAGAAGAGCTCCTTCCTCTGACAGGACTGCTGTTGTATATGAGGCCACTTAGGCAGTTTCTCACCTTGGCGTAGGCCAGTCAAAGCTCCACTTCAGTTATTTAATAAAAAGTTCAATTTCAAGTTATCTTTTGGTATCTTAACTGCCGTGTTAAAAGCATAATCGATACAGGAGTTGCTGTGCACTTACCTGTGTTAAAAATCTCAGGACCAAATATCAGCAAGTCCTCTGTGGGTCTGACATCTGCTGGAACGTTTATTCAAGGACCTATTTTATTTCCCTGATCAACCAGTCACTGCATTCTACCATTCAGTCAGGATGCTTTTTGAAAGATGTCTTTGGAGAATTTAGATAGGGGATCGGATAGTGGGAATTAGTTGGTCCAAGAAGGGATATTGATTGACCTTGATAAAACTCAATGAAAGAAAACGTAGTGTTAGGATTTGAAACATTGTGCTGAACAATAAACTTTTTAATTTAACACTAGTACTTCAATACTTCAGCCTCTTTCTACATACTACATGCTGCCAAGAGGAGCGGGATGCAGCCCGTGCCCTTAGTAGGGGTTTGCAAGGGAACCAGGAAGTTAGTGGACTTCAAGGTGAAGTGATTCCCTGCTGGATACATGAACAGCACGGCAGAAACAGATGAACTTTTAAAGTTTTAAGTTCTATAAGTTTTAGGCTTTTTGGGTTTTCAGATTCGTAAAAGTTTCTCTTTGCTTGCTATTCTCTTTCAAGAGAGGATGGACTCTGAATGATGTCGAGTCTTTATAATAGAGAATGAACTTCTGTATGATCTAGAAATAAAGGAGTGTTTAAGCAGTTTGAGCTATCTGGCTACAGCAAGGGCTTTGGGCTGAGATTAAACCTGCATATGAGGGGCCGGCCCCATGCCCAAGTGGTTAAAGTTACTTGCACTCTGCTTCGGTGGCACAGGGTTTGCAGGTTCAGATCCTGGGCGCAGACCTACTCCACTGATCAGCCATGCTGTGGAGTCATCCTACATACAAAATAGAGGAAGATTGGCACGGATGTTAGCTAAGGGTAAATCTTCCTCACCCAAAAAAAGAAAAAGAAAAACCCGCATATGAGACTGTAGTACCTAACACCCATGACTATAAACAAGACGGCAGACCACAGTGTATCCACCCTTACTAAAGGACGCCAACCGAATTAGACGAGGTTTAGATTTTCAGTAATTCTCCACATCCTTCTGTTCAACTTTCTTTACAGCCCGACTTCCTTCCTTTCAGCTTATATTTTAACAACTTAATGAAGCCTTTTCTTTTTCCCTAAAAATGATGCATTTATATATGACAGCAAACTTTCATGAGTGACTGATTTTTTTTTTCTTCATTTCACCTGAATTTTGTCCAAGTCTTGGGTCACCGAATTTTCAAAAATAATGGAAGTAGGAAATATCTTACAGTATTGTGAGTCCAGAGTGTCTGAGCTTTAGTGGGAGTTTTCTTCACAGCAGTTTCCTCTTGGGCTGCTTTGGGAACCCCAGTGGGGACTTCCTCTTTTGGAAACACACTACATTCTGAGATTGCTGATTCGTGTTTAGTGATTACAAACAGTCCAGCTACTGCTGGCTCTCCAGGCAGTGAGTTTGGTTGTTTCTAATATGTGGGGTGCAGGGAAAGTCCCAAAGGTGTGAAGGGGCAGTGTGAGGATGGTGAAAGTCTCCTGTGTTGAGTGCGTTTATATAAGCCTGGAAAACTGGGGAGACCTTGAAGGAGAGGATTGGGGATGTGCGCAAACAGGTCAGTTATTCCCGCATCACCAGCCCATTCTCTGCCTTTCAGCCCCATCTCCACCAGAATACAGACATTTGGAACTCATCTTTATAATGCAAACCTTTCCTGGGAGTGTCTAGACTCATTCACACCTTGAATTACTGCTTTCTCCTGATCACCTGGCAGGGAACGCTGGCAGATGGGCGTTTTGATCCGGTCTGTGAGGAAGGAGGTAAAAACGTGCTACCTGAAAAGGGCTGAGAGATTTAAGAGAGCATTAGGTTGTAGACCTCCGAGAAAAAATGAGGAATTCGGAAAGGAATGCTGAAGGATGACAGAGATGAATGTTGCTTCCTTTGTGAGTAATTTGGTTACCAAATTAGAATGTCAAGACTAGTTTGGAAGCTTGTAATCATCAATTTCTAGTTTTACTCCATGTCTCCAGTCCTGGTTCATCCAGTTCAGTCCAGTGTCTCACCATTCAGTCCCCATCCTTCCTCTTTTGACAGAAGAAAAAGGGAACTATTATTTTTAGCTCTCATTCCCATTTGGACCCTTTCCACCACATGCCAGGGACCAAGCTAGTAAGTATATATTAGTATATATTCTAATTTAATAGTTATAGATTTCCCTACCTCCCCCTCTATTTAGATGAAATGTTCGTGGATAATACGTTCATATAGATAGAGATACACATATCTATATATAAATTTGATTCATGAGAAAATCCTCCATTTTGTTATTGGAGTCTGAGACATAAGTGTTTAAGACAAATTTCTTGAGCTTGTGGATTAGTTCTGATACCTGAATTCGCTGTGGTTTTTGCCATCTAGTTTTTAAGGAACTTAGAAATGTGAACTATTTCACCATCCTGGCTTCCTAGCTGTTCTGGGTCAGGGAGTGGCCGGTTGGACCAGATCCAGGCAGGAGTCAATGAAGGGAGTGCCGGGCCATGAGGCTTTCATCTCATTGGGCTGCCATCCGCAGAGACAAACATGATTCCTTCCTGGCTGTCCCAACTTCTGATTCTGTATTTTGAAGTGAAGTGTAATCATTAATAATAACCAAGATGTACCGAGGGCTTTAATGTGGTCCCCAGCCGGCAGCCGCGGCGTCACTTAGGAGCAGCGGTCAACTTGGTCTCTCGTGTAATCCTCACACAGCCCTTCAGAGAGTTATGGTTCTTATTTCCATTTTACAAAGGAGGAAACTAAGGTTATCAGATGTTGACTCATTTGCTGAAGGTCTAACAACTGGTAAGTAACTATGCTGGGATTTGAATCCAGGCCTGTCTGATTCCAGAGTCTGTGCTTTCAAATTCGTGGTCTGTTGTTTCTAGAATTCTTATCAACTGTTCAAATAAAAGAATCCAGTAAAGAGAAGAAGATATGACATTCGATTCCTTTCACTACCTTACGTACTTTCCTAGAGCAACTTAAGAAGAGAGAACTTGTTAAAATACAGGAAAACAAAAGAAAAAGCAGAGAATACAAAAGAATATTTCCAGGACGTAACGTGCTTCCCTTTTGCTATGTGTGATCCCCAGCCTTTCCTGACTCTGGGGACTTATCCACCTGTTTTGAGAAGCCCTGTCACATCGTGGTTAAGAACAAACCCCAGGGGCTGGCCCGGTGGTGCAGCACTTAAGTTCGCACGTTCCGCGTCTCGGTGGCCGGGGTTCGCTGGTTCGGATCCCGGGTGCGGACATGGCACTGCTTGGCACGCCATGCTGGGCTAGGCGTCCCATGTATAAAGTAGAGGAAGATGGGCACAGATGTTAGCTCAGGGCCAGGCTGCCTCAGCAAAAAAGAGAAGGACTGGCGGTAGTTAGCTCAGGGCTAATTTTCCTCAAAAAAAAAAAAAAAAAAACAGATGCCCTGGGCCAAATCGCAGTTCTGCCCAGAACCTCCCTGTGCTTCACTTTCCCCCTTGGTCAGATGGGGCTGGTGGTAAGACTTCCCTCAGAAGGTCCTCAGTGTGACATTGGTTGCTATTCGAAAAGTCCTTAAAGCATTTTCTATCATTTTATTATCTTAGCGCAGAATGTTTTACATATGAAAAACTACTGATCTTGATGATGAAGTCCTAGCCTTCAGTTTTTCTCGTGTACATAGCTTGTCCATGTGCTGTGCTGGGCCTTTCCGCTGTTTCTTTTTCCGGGGTGTCCATAGCCTGGGCCAGTAGCACTTCCTCTGGTCTCGAGTAGACGGAATCTCAGGGCGGCCTCTGCGCTCCAGCTCACTGGGCCCTCCTCCCTCTCAGTCAGCTCAAAAGGCCCATCCATGTGGATGCTTTACCCCAGGCCTGTTTTTCTCTCCTCTGCTTTTCTTTCAGATTCACATATGCGGGATGTAGCTCCACGCCTCCTCCTAGGTTCGTTCTGCAGACCCTTCCCATTTCTTTCAGAGAGCCTTGGACATTTTCAGGTGCTGATGCGGGCAGAGGGAGCTCTCTGATGCTGATGCGGGCAGAGGGAGCTCTCTGATGGGCAGAATTGCTGCCTGAATGCCAGCGGATTCACAAAAGTTGGCTTAGAATGACATCAGCAGCTTTTCACGGGAGATTAAATTTCATTTGGAATGGTTTGGAATTAGGGAGCGGTCGTCGTACTGGGATTCTTCAAAGATTGTCAAGGTTGATGTAGCTATAACTTTCGTAAAGTCTAGTTTCAGTGTTCCGAAAGCAGGGCCTGTATTTGGCTAGATCCTATGTTACTATATTTGCATTTCCCTAATGCGTAACTGGACTATGATTTTCTAATACTTAACTTCTGTCTTGGAGACTGTATAAACCAGTAGACGTCCCACTTAAAGTTGACGTGTACTAATGTATGTTTTAAGTAGACCACAGAATCGGAGTAATTGGTCGGTGTTTGATGCAACGTTGCTGACCGATTAATGACCTCTTGTGACTTGTTTTTAGTTTGACAGAATGCTTACAAAATAGAAATGATTTGTAGGACGATACAGGGATTAATTACCTCTAATTTAATTTGCCCTTCAAATATTCACATTATTCAGCCATCACAGTCCTTATAGGATAAGTCCATGGGGTTTTAGAATTATATTCTATTACCTAATAAGTAATAACTTTAATTCATAACTCTTACTTTTATTAAGCCAGCTCATCTGGAATTTTGGTTTCTATTTTGTGACATTCTTTCTGACAAAACTATGTATAAATAGATTTTAGATATTTTCTTCCATCTTGAACAAATATCTCATTGTTTTTTACTCCAAAAAAAAAAAAAATGGGAAACTTGCAGAATATTTAGTTTTTAGGGGTTGAGTAGTGGTTTAAAAACATATTGTTGCAGAAACACACAGACCTAAATAAAAGTATAATAAGAATATTAGAAAACTGATTATGTTAGCTTCATTTTTTCTTCTCAACTTGATGTTCGTTCATATGTTAGTTTTTTACAGTTAATGGTAGGATATTCATAGTGCTGATGATTTCACTGTTTTCAGGCTCATTTTATAAGGAGGTGGGGGAGTGGTAAAATTACAGGTGTGTTTCTCAAGTTGTTATTTCTTTTAACTGATGAAGAAGACCATGGCATCATAGATCTTGTTCCCAGCATTTCACTACTATTGCGAGTGATGTATTTTAGAACCACTGCTTGGGGTGTGAGTGACGATCTAAGAAGAGAAACGTCAAGGTGAAGGAGAATGCTGTACGAAAAGCTCTGAAAATAGGATTCATTTATAAAAGCATCTATGGAGCACTTACTGTGTGCAAGGGCAGGAATTTGAAGGTGAGGAATAAGTTAGAAATAGTTCAGAGAAGACACTGGAGAAGCTCCAGTGGGAATGTCTAGGATAAGTCAGGTGGAGGGCTGGGTGGAGAGGAGGAAGAGGGTCTTAGCTCATTAAATGACTGTCCCCAGTGACCCCCAGAGAGGAAACAGTGTACGTCGCTCTGTGAGAAATGGGGCCAAAGGTGGCCTGACTCAACTGGAAGTCTAAACATTTAAACCTTAAAAGTGTGTTAGGAGAGGGGCTGGCCCTGTGGCCGAGTGGTTAAGTCCGTGTGCTCCGCTGCAGGCGGCCCAGTGTTTCGTTGGTTCGAATCCTGGGCGCGGACATGGCACTGCTCATCAAACCACACTGAGGCAGCGTCCCACATGCCACAACTAGAAGGACCCACAACGAAGAATATACAACTATGTACCGGGGGGCTTTGGGGAGAAAAAGGAAAAAATAAAATCTTTAAAAAAAAAAAAAAGTGTGTTAGGAGAATGTGAAAACTCGGAAAAAATACAATCTTGCCTTGTCAAAAATTTAAGCCTTTTCTTTGCTATCACATTGATTGGAAAAGACTTAGGACACTGCTATTTTAATGTCCCAGGACGAAGTAGGCTGCCACATCTCACTGTACATCAGCCCCTCTAAATGTTCACCCTGTTGTTATCCACATATTTTAAGATTATTTGTGCAATAACCCAAAGACAGTCAGAACTGGTAATGGGTCCCAGTTTGCATTGTCATCACGGCTCTTACGATTCCTAAAATCCTGGCTCCTCTGGTACCTAGCATCACTGCTTTCACGTCTCAGGCCTGTGGGACCATATTGTGAATAATCGGTTACTAAGGTACGTGTGAACGGTGCTTTACAGTTTGCAAAGGGCTTTCCTGTATGTGATTTCATTCTAAGGAAGTTTTGTGGGGCACTTCCTAGTGTCGGGTACTGGGTTAGATAAACGGTGGGGACACAGATAAAATTCTGGTCCTTGGAGGACTCACTCACAGTCTCCTGCAGGAGGCAGATAAGTAACCTGAAGAATAAACCCTGACCATGGGATAAGTCCTGTGATGTTCTGTATATATAGTAAAGCAAGCTGAAGGAGGAGAATAGGAACTGTGATTATACCCTTGCTACAGATGAGAAAAACTGGCCCTCGGAGAGGTTAAGCAGTTTCTCAAGGTCGCCTTGCTACTGGGAAGCAAAATTAAATTTCCGGTTCCCACTCCAGGTCCAGGCTTCTTACATAGCGGTTCTTTTTTAGCTGTAATTTAGAGCCAGAGTTATAAAAGTGGTGCAGTTAGGCATTAAAGAAAAGGAAAAAAGGATGCCGAGACACCAGTATGTGGATGGATGTGTCTTTTAAAAACTAAAAGAATCTTAATGTGATTTTTGTGCTTTGGGAGTTTCAGGAAAAGAAAAAGGAACATTCTGGATTAGGGTGAAATAGGATGGCCCAGTCTTCCAGATGTCAGCACGTGCTGGAAATGATGGTCAGATTGATTTGGGGATCTTTTCTTAATGTAAAGTCGAGCTCCTGGGGAGCCCTTTCTGCAGCCATCGGTCGAGGGCTGGCCGACTGCTCATCGGGCCTGATGCTCCCTAGGAGCCGGTCTCGGTTCTCTGCGGTTCTCTGTTTCCTGACTGTTCGGCCGTGGAAGACTTATTCCCCAAGGCCTTCAGTCTTCTCTACTTCACTCAGAGCACTTAATTAAAAGAAAAAGTGAACGCAGTTCTGATGCGGAGTTGTGACTAGTAAAAAGAACCAATAAAAATGACTATAAAGTGCCTGACAAATAGAAAATGTTTAATAATACTAAGGCGCTTTATGGGGCCAGGGTTTACCTCTTGGCACAGGATGACACGCCTTCCCGCGGAGGCTTCTCCCTGGCTGCTGCTCTTGGCAGGCAGCTCTTGCCCAGCCGGAACAGGCGAGGGAACGGATTCCGTAGTCCTGGGGTCGCCTGACTTCTTGCTGCGAGAACATTGTTGGGAAGTGACAGCCACAGACATGTAGCCCTTTAGTTGGTGACAACAGATAACACAAGGGATTAAGGACACTTTGGTGACAGAGCAAAAAGGAAAACAAGGAAAAGAGACAGTAGGAATAAAAGGAAAGGAGAGGTAAGTGGCTAAGTCTTATAGGAAGTTTGGAGCAAAACTAACATCCCCTCTCAGTTCTTACCAAGGAGAGGCCACATTAAAGTTAGGAGACTAGGGGCCGGCCGGGTGGTGCAGCAGTTAAATGCGCACGTTCTGCTTCTCCTAGGCCTAGAGTTTTCCAGTTCGAATCCCGGGTGCGGACATGGCACCGCTTGGCACACCATGCTGTGGTAGGCATCCCACATATAAAGCAGAGGATGATGGGCATGATGTTAGCTCAGGGCCAGGCTTCCTCAGCAAAAAGAGGAGGACTGGCAGTAGTTAGCTCAGGGCTAATCTTCCTAAGGAAAAAAAAAAAGGAAAAAAAAGGAGAATAATTGACCTGAATGGTTTTGGGCAAGTTACCAAGTTTCTCATCTGTTAGGTAGGGATGATGGGAATACCACTGTCATGAGTAGTAAAAACCCAACGGATGCACTCAATGATGGATAACTTTTTTAAAAAACATTCTCTTGGTTAGAGGTTATTGACAGGCTGGAAGAAAAGTAGAGGGGTTGTATACAATTCTCAATATTCTCTTTGAAAGCTAAGACAGAGGATCCCCAAAAAAATCACAAAATATTTATAAGCACAGATGAAAGAATGGAAATATACAAAGAAACCAGTTGAAGAACCTACATCTACGGTAAGAAAATAACGATAATCAAAAGAAAAATAATAAAAATTGTAAGGTTTAGAGAAAGATGGATATTAAATTGTAGATATCCCTGTTTGAGCCAATGTGTAACTCACTCAAATATAAAAATAAAATTAAATCCTCTTTTATTCTCTGCTCACTTATATCATGAAGATAATTTAAATACTTTGTATAAATTTACATAAAATTTATATAAAAATACACTTTGTATAAAATGTTTAAGGATTAATTTTGGACTAACTTTTAAGTCGATCTTGAACAGCTAAAAGTTGAAATGACTTACAAGTATTGACCATATAAGGCTTCAGTGTTCAATGAAATCATCCATCTCATTAGAAAATATTTGTTTTCCTAATTATAAACAATGAATCTATAGAAATTGATCTCTTTATAATTTTCATTAGAATGTTGTGATACCAGTAAAGTATATTCCAAATTTGTGTGAATAAACAAATATCTTAATCATACAGAATACGGAACTAGGACCCTCTAAACTTTTATCATTAAAAATAATACATATGACCAGATGATAAATTACAGGGTTTTTTTTAATAATAGTTTTAAAAAACATTCTCATGGCCACTTTACAACCAGAAAAGATCTCATCGATAAAATAAAGAATATGAAACTTTCAGGCAATGTATTACCTATAACAGAAGCCCTCTCTGTGTTAAAAGTGCTAATTTGAAAGAGATTATGTCATTCTCTTAACTCTCTTTCCCTACTTGACAAATAAAATACTCGCTCAACTGACATAACTCATCAAATAATTCACATTTTAGTCTTAATTTAGTTTATACCAACTTGTTTAGAAATGAAGTCAGTAAATATTATCTGCATCATGAAGTATGAATTGTAATTAGATTATTAGCCTTCAGTGCATCAATTGCTTGGTATCAGGACTACACATCTCATTCCTGAAGAATTGGACCCCACGATCAATCCAGTACTGTAGATACTCAGTGTACATGATGCCAGCTCATCCTCATAACAGTCTCATAGGCTAGAGAGATTAAGTAGCCTGTCCCAGGAAGTAAATGGCAAATCCATACTGTATCCCAGGTCTCTCACTTGTCCATTCACTCAACAAATATTTATTCAGCACCCACTATGTGGTAGTCACTGACGACCCAGTAAAGATCAAGACAGGTCACATTTCTCATGGACTTGACATACAAGTGGGAGTGACAGATATTAAAACCAACAAAGTTATCATTAAAAGAGACTGAAGGGACTGGGTGGCTGCTCCCTTCTTCACTTGGGTCCCACCCATGCAGAAGCAGGCCACACACGCCGACCACTCGTGCTAACGTAATCACACATGAAGCTCTGCATGGACCCAGCACAGATGAAGCTGTGCCTGGCTTTGTCCACTCTTCCAGATAAAGGCGGTCACTTTTGGATGAGCCACATCAGATTTAGTTTCCCTATTTAAAATATCAGGAGAAGGATGGGTAAACTGTATAGAATGGGTGTTAGCATAGTTTCCTTCTTAAAAACTCAAGAGTGGATAACACCTCTGACCACCTCAACTAATTGGGTAGAGTGAAGAAATGGACGCCCAGAGAGACTGAGTAGCAGAATCTGGTCCAGAGTCAGGAAGTGATCCTGATTCACAGGCTCGGGATCTCTCCTGGTCAACAAAGCCCCGTCTCCTCACTTGGTAGGTTGTGTGTAACCTTTACCATGTGATTGCTTCAGACTTAACTCAGTTGATTCTCATGCTGCGTGAGTTGCTGAAGAACTGAGGTCACTTTTGAGAGAGAGAGAGAACTGCCTCACCGAATAGGTCTGTCAGAAAATCTGTGCTTTTCTCCCTGTTCCTGTAAAAGAAAACAGCTAAGGTTTTATTGATGGAATAAAAACTGTATATACTAACATAGGTAGGCACTTGTTTTTGAGCTGCTTAGTCCATATTTGTGATGCTAAAGAATTGTGGGATTAGCATTTGAGAATGAGAGATCAGCTGGCACAGCTAAACCGCATCCTAACCTCCTGGGTGTTAATTACACTAGCTCACCTAAACCAGTTTACCAGAAGCCCTTCTCAGTAAGACAGCTATTACAGGAACACCTGGTCAGGTGACCTTCCACCCTAAGAACCTATGATTTTATGCTGGCAAAAATCTCTGCAAATCAAATTTTTACAAATCAGATGTTTGTAAATGAGATCGCAGTTTGTATACACTGAGGGAAATTCTGTTTTAGAGCCCTCATTTGTCCTTGATGTGACTTCCAATATCAGCTCTGGCTGTTCAAACATACTTGGTATACTTATAATGTCTGTTGCCATTTCTGGTTGGGATTTATATGTTTTAAGGAGATATATGTGTATATATATATCCTTTTTACAATATTTGACTAAATGTGATGTATAAAGTAATGTATCTGATATGTGTTTCAATCTGTGGTTGAAATTTTCTCATTGATTTAGGGTTATTTTATCTTTTATTTGCTGTATGCAGAGTAGCCCTTCAAAAACTAATGGTTGAATATTTTCCGAGTGAGAGTTTGTATTTTCATGATCTTTATTCATCCAATACTCTTTACATAAGGTTTCTTTCTGGGACGTTGCCTCTTTTGTTCTCTACTCTATTCCCAGTACCTGGCACACTGGCTGGCACATTTTAGGTGCTCAAAAGTATTTGTAGAAATGAATAAAAATATTTTGTAATAACAGTTTAAGGTTAATTTATAATCCTTGCCCTCCTAGCCTTCAGCAGAAACCATCTAAATATTTCACCTTCATTTGAAAAAATGAAAACCAATTCTTTAGCTGTGAAGGTTAGAAATAAAAAGCTCCTTCAATAGCACATAAGGGGGAGGAAAAAAACCCTTTCCTTAAATATTTGTTGCACACCTACTGTGTGCCTGGGAGTGTGCTGTGCTCTGAAGGGTCAGATGATGGAGACAGTGCCCCTGAAGACTGTCAAGTTCTCTACTGCATATGTTCCAAGTTTAATTTGTTCTCTTCTGTTGAGTTCTTAGCACACAGCGGGAATCACATACACCCAAATAAATCACCAGCCCAGTGGAACGTGGTGGTGGTAGCAGTGCTGTCCTGTTAGAGATGTGGGTCTGGTTAGCGAGCTGGTGCCCTCTGGGGATGGGGGAGGGGCAGGACTAAGAGGGACTTGCCCCGAGGTCAGCAAACCTGGACTTCAGCCTCTTCTGTGCTTTAGGTCTGGACCAATGTTCTTCACCTCCCTACCTCATGCCCACTCAGATTTTCTTTTCTTTCCGTTTTTCCATTTCCCATAGCTCTCATTTCTCCTCTGCCTTTCCCTGGCTTAACTGCCAACCTCATAAGAGCTAAGAGAAACCCTTTTATAAAGGGACACATTTGATTTCACAGAATTATCCAATATATAGTATCTGCTCAAATTATAGTGGACATTGCACAGCTAAGAAATTCTTAGGGAGGGAACTCCAACTTGAGGGGGTCAGTGGTATAATTTGTGTTTCATGAGAAGAGTTCCTTTTACCCATCAGTCCGTCCACCTGTCTGCCTTGGCTCTTTGTGGCTGTTAGCTAGCCTCTTCTCCCTCTCCTATGTCAATTCTATTCATATTAGGACGTATGACATACTGTATTAGGAAATATTGATGACCATTGCCACTAATCCTATTTTACTTCTACGACATTTGATGATGGACTCCAGTCACTTTTTTTTTTTTTTTAAAGATTTTATTTTTTCCTTTTTCTCCCCAAAGCCCCCCGGTACATAGTTGTGTATTCTTCGTTGTGGGTTCTTCTAGTTGTGGCATGTGGGACGCTGCCTCAGCGTGGTCTGATGAGCAGTGCCATGTCCACGCCCAGGATTCGAACTAACGAAACACTGGGCCGCCTGCAGCGGAGCGCGCGAACTTAACCACTTGGCCACGGGGCCAGCCCCTCCAGTCACCTTTTTGATTGTTCACAGTTGCAGAAAATAAAATCAGTCCTCTCACAGTTGTTTAATACCGTTTGGGAATTTACATCTGTCCTAGTTTAGGCACAATCTCCTTGGGTTACATTTTCTTTTAAACTTAAAGAATATGGTCTGAGAAGGCAAAGTACAGTTAATAAAAGGATATAAACCTACCTCTTTTTCCTTCTTGGTCTTTTTCTCTCAGTTTTTGTTCTCCTTTGGGTTTTATACTCTTTATTTTCACTTCAAGGGGGTGCAGAGAACAAAAACGGGAAGAAGGATTTTGATCTGAGAGACATAGTAGACAGAGGCAAGTGCATGTGCAAAGGCCCTGAGACAGGAAAGAGCATGGAACATACCAGAATATTCCAGAACAGAAAGGAGGTCCCTGGGCTTTGAGCATAGAGAGTGATGGGGAAGTGGCGAGAGAAAGCTGAAGAGTTCGTCAAGGGTCCTATGGTGTCTAGGCCATTTTAAAGGTTTCAAACTTCATCTTACGGTCTGGGCAGTTATGGAAGAGTTTCAAGCAGAGGTGGACAGGATCCAACTTGGTTTTTTTTTAAACAAGTTCTCTTCAGTTGAGATATGGACCATGGATTGCAGAGGAACTAGAGCAAGGGAGAGGTGATCGTGTCAAAGGACTGAGATAGAAGTAGTGGGGTGGGGAGGAGTAGTAGATGGTTCTGAGAGATATTGGGAGGTAGAATCCACAGGACATGGGGATTGATATTGGAGCTCGGAAGGAGTTCTGGCAGTGCACAAGACAAATGGTGGTGCTGCATATTGAAACGGGGGCTACTTGCAGGAGGAGCACGGGGGGAGTAGGGTGGGTTTTGCTTTGGAGATGTTGAATTCTAGAGGCTCATGGGGCACCCAAGTGGAAATGTTGGATAAGTAGGTAGATTAGCAGGTCTGGTAAAAAGTCTGGGCTGAGGGATAAAATTTGGAAGTTCATCAGTTTATTGGTGATAATTGAAGCCACTTGGGTGGATTATTTTGCTTATAAAGAAATCATAGTGGGAGAAGAGAAGAGGGCCCCAAGAAACTGGAAGATTCCGAGGCAGGGCTGAGAAGGAGTTAAGGGCATAGAGCCACAATGAGCAGCCAGACAGAGAGGAGGGGAACTGGTGGGATATTGTGTACCAGGAGCTGAGGGAGTGGTCGGTGTTATGAATGCAGCTGAGAGTTCAGGTAAGATGAGACCACAGGGTCTGTCGTCTGAATTCTCCGCAGGGAGGTGGTTAGTGGTCTTTGCAAAGCAGTTTTGTGGGGAGATGGGCAGAAGCCACACTGGAGAGTGCAGAGGGACCAATGAGAGGCTAGGAAAGGGAAGTGCGGGGACTTCTTTCAGGTTTGACTTTCCAGGAGAGGGAGCAGGAGAGCGGGAGCTGGAGCTGGAGATGAGTTTGGGGGGGAATTTTGTGGTTTTTTTAAGGTGGGAGAGACCTGAATCGTATTCATATGCTGGGGGGAAGGAGTGAGTAGAGAGTAAGAAGGACAGTGAGGTGGCAGGATCCAGAGGACAGGTGAAATTGGCTTTGAGTTGTTTTATTAATATTTTATGTACTTTTCTAAAACACGGAAGGAAAAGACTGACCCCAGGGTAGACTCAGATGAGCCTGCAGCCTCAGCTCCCTGGCTGGGCCTCCCTCCGAGCTCCCTCCTTGGCCACCCACCCACTGTGCTCCCCAGGGAGTCTGGATTTGGTCATAAAGGATCGCCACTCGCACTTAAAGGTCGTTCCTCATTCAACCAAGTCCTCTCCTTTAGGAGGAGGAGGAGTGAACATCCTTTGTGTCTGAACTGAGTCAGTGACAAAGCGGAGGATCAAGTTCAAGGTAGGGGCCCATCTTACTGAACGAAAAGCTAGATAAAATAGAAACGCTGTCTGAAAGTGTTTCTCAGACCAGGGAGAGAGCGCATGAGTTGCATTCTGTGAAGCCTGCTGGGTCTCAAGTTTCTTGGAATTAATATAGGCTCTTGTTGGCACCTTTTTAACTGATTTTAAGTATCGTGCATGTGTGCAGAGAAATTTCTAGATTTCAGTCTGAGTTGGGCCTGAGTAAAGTAGATGCACGTAAGGGAAAAAGATCAGCTTCTATTTGCTGGCTTTTTCTGGAAAAAAAAAAATGACTGTGATTTGCAGCAAGTGTAATTTTTCAATTTTTCTTAAATGTTATTTTTTAGAGCAGTTCTAGTTTCCCAAGAAAACTGAGCAGAAAATTCAGTGTCCTTATACGCCCTGTCCCCACATAGGTCCAGCCTCCCCCACTATCAACATCCACACCAGTGTGGTACGTTGTTACAGTGGATGATGCTACATTGATACCTCCTTAGCACCTAAACTCCATAGTTTACGTTAGGCTTCATTCTTGGTAGTGTACATTCTGTAGGTTTTGACAAATGTAAATGATGTATTGACCATGGGAGTATTGTACAGAATAGTTTCACTGCCCCCAAAGTCCTCTTCGCTCTGCCTGTCCACTCTCCTCTCTATTTGTTTGTTTGCAGTCATCCTCTTTCATGTAAACATAAACATTAGTTTTTCAGGCTCTCCTTTCTGAAGATCTTGAGAGAACCTTAGTAATAGCCTTGTTTTGGTTAGAGTGTTTTTGTAACACAAAAGAAAAATTCAGTCACTGACCTGGAATTATGACTTTAAAGCACTAAGACATCTAATTCCAGCTTTATTTTTCTCTCTGTGAGTATTCCCCACCCGCTTTTTAAGCTCTCTGTAGTTAACATTTCAGCAGAAGCTTTTTTCCCTCTTCTTCATTGGCCGGGATGGAGGGAGGGCAGAGAGACCCGCCCTTGACCCTGGCCTCCCAAAGCGCTGCAGGGCAACGGGCTGAGGATGTGTTCTTGGCCTCTCCTGTGTATTACGGAGAAAATTTCTGTTTCTAAAGGGCCAGAGGAGAAGCTGTGCTTCTTAAAGGTTCTGACAACCATGTTTGCAGCAGGGACCTTAAAAGAAAGACAGAGAAAGGTAGTGTGGGGGTTAAGGGGTTACAGCATTAGTGTTCAGGGCTCTGCTGTTTACTCATTGTTACTTTGTACAGAAAATATGTTGCTTTAAAGCTTATGGAAACTGGTAATTGTAAATCCTGCAGTTTGAAAGTTATTGGGGGAAAAAATCCCAAAACATGCAGGGCGAATTGGACTGAAAATACCAGTTCTTCAGAGAAGAGCCCCCAGGCGTTAAGCTGCTTTATCCACGCCCAGTGTTCTCCCTTTCCAAGCCTTTGCCCAACGTCTCTGCTTTCCAGCATCCCTCCGGATGCCTCAGAGGGGACAGGAGTAAATCGGAAGTGTCCTGGACTTCGCGCACCGCTGCGGGGACTTCTCTTTCTCGTTTCGCCAGTATTCATACCTACCTAGTATTTTTCTGTTGACTGTTTTACACTCAGGCCAAGTGATAGTAGCCACGAAGTCAGAGGTGTGATGCGCTAGCTCTCCTTTCTAATACTTAGTATAAAACACGCTTATGACTACTTAGAAACAAGAACATAGTCCGCCGCCTAGACCCTGGAGTGACCTTGCACCTCCGCAGGGATGCGTGTTACCTGTTTGGAAGACCCACTAGACCGCAGCCTCCCAGAGCTGGAAGCCCCCAGATTTCCTGAAGTTCATGAATGAGGCCCAAGGAGGTTCATTGTGCGTGCGAGACATGGCCGCCCTCTTCCAGTTGCTCGCTGGGTACGCTGAAATGTCAAGGAAGGGCTCCTCTCTTGCTGGTCTCTTCTCACATTCAACTAACTCACAATTTTGTGCATACTTGGATTTTTTTTTTCTACCTAGAGGAAAGTGCTATTAAAGACTAGTCTCTCTCCAGGGTTGTGTAAACTGAGGGCCCCACCCTGGGGGATAGGGACTTAGAGAGATCTAAATAATTTGCATGTCTCTCAACTACCTTCCTTAAACCCCTGCTACAGGTGCTGTGTTGGCTCTGGAAATGACACTGGTCCACCAGAATGACAAGGGCCCTGCCCTTTTGGAGTTTATATTCTAGGGAGAATGAGAGGGACAGAAAAGGGAAATAGGTAACAAGAAGAAAATGTGATGTAGTAATAAGTGTTGTAGAGAAAATAAAAAGCAGCAGACGTGACAGGTGGTTATGGGGGAGCAGGGCTGCTTAGAGGGGGCCTTCCGGAAAGAAAGCTCAGAGGCACGAAGGGACCCACCCTGGGAGGAGCACTCTGGGCAGAGGGAGGTGCAAAGAAGGCAATGAGATGGGGCAGCCGGCCTCTCTGGAGGCGATGGGGAGTTATGAATACTGGCTTGTATGGAATAATCCTGTCCCCGCATTCAGCCCCAGAAATGAAGCAGCTTGCAAAGCGGACCAGAGCACGTGCATTGTTGCAGTTTGTCGTGAGGCCTGAGGCAGGTTACTCATCTCCTGCCTACACTTGATCTGCCGGGTGTGGATCCTAGCAGCCCTGCCTCTCAAGGGATGTCTGTCTCCCACTTAGCACAAGGCCTGGCACACCGAAGCACCATAGCGTGCAGGCTGGGTTATCTTCCTCTTAACCCTGAAGGCTTTCTGGAAAAGTCTTTACTGGTAGAAAGAGAGTTGCATTGTGAGAAATAAGCCAAGATTTTAAAAGTTTGTGTTTGCATAGTTCTGTTCTCTGCCAGACTCGTCAAAGGAAGGCTCTGGAGACTGGTAGCTGGTATTGGCTGAGTTTTCTAGGAGAGAGACTTTTTTTAGGGAAATGAGCTCTTTTGATATTGAGCATTCTTTCCAGAGGACCTTTCTGGGTGGAGTTTTTCCAGGCGGTTCATAGAACCAGGGAGATCAAGGCATTTTGTCAGAAGAGAAGTAAAAGCTGCAGGTCTGACAAATAACCCTGGAAGGGTGTATGTGGTTCTGTGCCTCTCGATTTTTTTAAATTTAAAAAATGTTTTATAATTGAACACATATACATGTTAAAATTTTAAAATATACCATGGAAAATAACCTTGCTTCCTACTTCTGACTTCCAGTTCCCATTTTCCCCCCTAGAGACAACCACTGTTACATTTCCTTATGAATTCTTATGGCTTCAGACATTTAATATGCATCTTCAAACATATTGCACGCATCCTGGATAATTTTTGAAAGGTAGCACTTTCTTACATGTTTAGTGTGTGGCAGATGCTCAAAGGTTTGGAAAAAAATCAGACATTATAGAAAGAAGATGGAATAATGTCATTGGGATATTGATTCCTGAGCTTGAGTGAATTTGGGGCCTCATGTAAATAATACAGATCATTGCTAAGGGAAAAAATTAAATCGTATGTACAGTGAAATGGAGCTAATTCTACCTGTAGAGACAGAATGTTTGGAAATAAAACAGGACCTTGGATATTCTCATTATGTGTACTTGAGAGGAATCTTCTGGAGTCTTCTCTCTCTCACCAAAGCCTGAAAGGGATGGGGAGCCTGTGGGCACCTTCACCTTGGCACCCGCAGCAGGAAGATGTGGACACGAGTAAGGGTGGACGTGGTCCAGGAGCTGTCCCTGGTGACAGGCAGGCCCCCTGCTGGAAAGCAGGCAGTTTGCTCAGGTGAGGTCCAGCATCCCAATCCAGTTGTTAGGGTGAGTTCCTCACCTCGAGGTAGGCGCCCAGGTGCACCTCCTGCCCAGAGCAGCAGGAGGCCAGTGGCAGGATGCCCATGCTGGTGATCTCAGGGCATTTGCCTTAGAAGCCACCGAGGTAACAGTTGAGGAGCTCTTGAGTTGATACCTCCCTACTCCTCCTCATTGTGTCCAGTTCCACTCCTGAAGCCCTCGAATCCTGTCCAGTCGAGGTGTTCCTGGACGGCAGATTCCAGTCTTTTCTCTGCTGGGAGCCGCACTGGCATGAGCTGGGCTTTCTAGTGAGAGCGTTCGGACCCCGGAGCCCAGGAGTGTTCTGAACAGCACCTAAGATTTCCATCACCTAACCCTTAATCCTTGTTCCACAGATTGCGTTTTCCAGTCTGCTAGAAGCTTTTCTTATACTAGCAAAGAAGAATCAGCAGTAGGCTAAGCAAGGCTCCCCACCACTATTTCTCCAAACTCAAAACTGTATTAAACAGAGACCAGCCCAGTGGCGCAGCGGTTAAGTTCGCACGTTCTGCTTCGCCGGCCCGGGGTTCGCCTGTTCAGATCCTGGGTGCGGACATGGCACTGCTTGGCAAGCCATGCTGTGGTAGGTGTCCCACATATAAAGTAGAGGAAGATGGGCATGGATGTGAGCTCAGGGCCAGTCTTCCTCAGCAAAAAGAGGAGGACTGGCAGCAGATGTTAGCTCAGGGCTAATCTTCCTCAAAACAAATAAATAAATAAAAATAAATAAATAAATAAACTGTGTTAAATAGTAAGATGTTCAGAAAACCACACAAGGCTGCCTTAGGTTTATGATTTTTCAGATTTTATTTTATTTATTTATTTATTTATTTTGAGGAAGATTAGCCCTGAGCTAACTACCGCCAATCCTCCTCTTTTTGCTGAGGAAGACTGGCCTTGAGCTCACATCCATGCCCATCTTCCTCTGCTTTATATGTGGGATTCCTGCCACAGCATGGCTTTTGCCAAGCGGTGCCGTGTCCACACCCGGGATCCAAACTGGTGAACCCCGGGCAGCAGGAAAGTGAAACATGCGAACTTAACCACTGTGCCACCGGGCCGGCCCCTGATTTTTCAGATTTTAATGTCCTTTCATATATTTTACCTTATTTGACCCTTACAAACCACCCTTTGAGATAGTAAAAGATTGATTATTATCCACATTATATAGATGCAAAAATTGAGTTTTGTAATAGCCACATCCAATGGCAGGTTCAAACAGAAAGTAAGTCATTATGCACAGCAGACTTTCTCCAAAGTAAGTGAGGGGGAACACTGTTCCTGCAATGGGTGCCGAAAACGTAGTGTTCCCCAGTCAGGTAGGTAAGTTTGGGGAACAATGCCAACATCTTGGAAACCCTATAGAAAGAAATTTACTTAATTCAGTGACTCCCAAATTTGTTTGATCATTAACTCGCCACCTTCCACCACTAGTAATATCTGGTGCTGCTGTTTCTCATAACATTTTGGGAAACACGTCTACAACATCACCAGGAAAAAAGTAATTTTTTAGTAACTTTAAAAAAAAAATGCATCCCTGGGGCCGGCCCCGTGGTGGAGTGGTTAAGTTTGCGTGCTCCACTGCAGCGGCCCAGGGTTTCGCTGGTTCGGATCCTGGGCGTGGACATGGCACCGCTTGTCAGGCCACACTGAGGCAGCATCCCACATGCAACAACTAGAAGGACCCACAACTAAAATGTGCAACTATGTACTGGGGGCGTTTGGGGAGAAAAAGCAAGAAAGAAAAAAAAAAAGATTGAGAACAGTTGTTAGCTCAGGTGCCAATCTTAAAAAAAATTGCATCCCTGTAAGTTTATTTGTGCTATTTACAATAATTTTAGCTCTAATAATTTAGGAACTGCAAAAGTTACCCACATGGCTGTCAGCCGCCAGTGCTGTTTCTGATTCCTGGAGTGTGCACAGGCGCTGTGGGAGATGCTTGAAATCTCCGCCACTTACTGGCTTTGTGACTTGGTCAAATTACTTAACCTTTGTAAACCTCAGTTTCTCTCTCTGAAGATGGTGTTACATTAGTTCTTACTCTATGGTCGTTGAAGAGGTGAAATGAGTTGACTCATGTAAAGTGCTTGGCACAGAGTAAGTGCTCAGAAAATACTAACCTTTATTATTGATGAGCAAATTCATGCAGATTTGTTGTGGAGCAGAGTCTGGTAGACTCCTGTCTCGGGGATAGATGGCATCAAGATCTGATTAAACTTGAGCACATTACAGTTGGTTAAAATGTTCAATCCTAATGTGACTGGAGAAAAAAGAAAGGACCCTATTGTGTTAATTTCCTAGGGCTGCGGGAATGATGTACCACAAACCAAGGGGCTTAAACAGGGGAAATGTATTGTCTCTCAGCTCCGGAGGCCAGAAGTCTGAGATCAAGGTGTCAGTAGGGGTGGTTCCTTCTGAGGGTCATGAGGGAGAATCTGTCCAGGCCTCTCTCCTAGCTTCCTGTGGTGGGCTGGCAGACTCTGCTGTTCCTTACCTTGTAGTCGCATCACCCTGATCCTTGCCTTCAGGTTCACGTGGTGTTCTCCCTCTGTGCATGTCTGTGAACAAATTTCCCCTTTGTATAAGGCCACCAGTCATAGTGGATCAGGGGCCCGCCCTACTCCAGTAGACCTCGTCTTAACTGATCACATCTGCCAGACCCTGTTTCCAGATAAGGTCACATCCTGAGGGCCTGGAGGTTAGGGTTTTAATATATGAATATGTGGAGGATACAGCTCAACCCACAACAGCGATGTGGTAGGTCAGTCCCGATAAGAACATGCAAGAGGAAAGAGATTTGGTTAAACATCCAGTTGTGAAATTTTGTGCTTGCCTTTTTTTTCTTAGAACGACTTTTTTTTTTCAATTACCTTTATTGGGGTTGCTTTACCTACAATAAAATGCATCCATTTTAAGATTTTTTTTTTTCCTTTTTCTCCCCAAAGCCTCCCAGTACATAGTTGTATATTCTTCGTTGTGGGTCCTTCTAGTTGTGGCGTGTGGGACGCTGCCTCAGCGCGGTTTGATGAGCAGTGCCATGTCCGCGCCCAGGATTCGAAACAACGAAACACCGGGCCGCCTGCAGCGGAGCACGCGAACTTAACCACTCCGCCACGGGGCCAGCCCCTAAATGCATCCATTTTAAGTGCACAGTTGAGTAAGTTTTGACAAATGTATGTGCCCATGTAACCATCACCCCAGTCAAGACATAGACCATCTCTATCATCCTAAAAGTTTCCGCCTGTCCGTCCCCAGTCGGTCCCCCAACCACGCCCCAGCCCTGGAGCGGTCCCTGCTCTGCTTCCTGCCACAATAGGTTGGTTGTAGGTGTATCTTTTGTAGCATTTCGTATAAATGAAATTATGGAGTATATTTAGTCTTCTGTTCTGGCTTTTTGCTTGTGTCTGCTTTTAAAGGGAACCATTAATCCCCAGGAATCTAGTGTAGAAGTTTTTAATAACTATATATCCAGTCCTTGGAATTCTTAGAATTCTGTAGAGCACAATTTTGATGGGTCCTTTAAAAAAAAAAACCTTTATTATTTCTTTACTGAACCCATGGTCCTATTAGACACCTCATACCCTCGTTAAATCCTCAGAGCAGCCTTGTGAGGTACGTATTCTTTTCCCCATATGTAAAAGAGGCAGTTTCTTCAGGCATTTTTTTTTTAAGTCTGATTACTGCTACCTAGAAAATGGGTTAATTTGAGGGAAGTTGAACTTTTGCCAAGATTGGAGCGTCAGAATATTGAATGTGTCTGTAATCGTAGTTTTAGTGACGTGTCACAAGGTCATTGTAAAGATTACATGAGATAGTGCATGTCAGGTGTTGAGTATGGTGCCTAGCACACCGTAAGGGCCCCCCAAATGCTACTTGTCATTACTCTTATTAGAGGGCTCAGAGGCTGTCAGCTGGAGCCCCTCTATGGGAATCCAGGCCCAAGCTCTTCACTGAACTTCAGGGGCCTGGATGGTCCACCCTCCTCCAGGGAGCGGCAGGGAGTGGCCCTGACCCCTTCCCCAACCTCTCTTCCCCAGCAGCACTGCCTTTTTCTGCATTTCCTCTGCAGCTCCACTGTAAGATATCCTCTGAAAAGAAAAGGTTCCACGTGAACAAGTGTGGGCACACCCCTGAAGGACTTCTGCCTTCTCATTTTATGGCGGTAGAGGGTGTAGCCGCGTCGTGCAGCAGGCCTGTGCAGGAGCACTCGAACCCAGCTCTCCAAACCTCCAGCCTGTAGGAAATTAAGACGGGAGATGCCAGCCCAACGTTGAGATGGTTTAATGTCATGCCAGTTCAAAGCGGGGTCTGTTCTTACCCATCTCTATCTTCCCAGTGCCAGCCAGGCTGGAGTAAACTTTCCTAGATGTCAATTGAAAGTTAATCATCTTATAGTTTCTTCTTGGGGACTTATTAAACATTTTAGAGCTAAAATATGGAATGGCTTCTATCTTTTTAGCAGTTATTTTCATTTTAGGGTTTTTTTAGTTCTAATTTGTCGTCTTTTCCTCATCCCTTATCCTTCCTATCACTTTTGAAATAGGTGTGAATTAAGGTCAATTAGCGTGTGTTGACATCCACCTCAAACTAAATCTCCAAATTATCTTCGTATAAATCTTGAAGAGGTAGTAATTTCAGCTGAAGTGGCAATTACAAAGCGAGAATTATGCTTAATAACCTCCACGGGTTGTTCTGTTGTGGAATCTTAACAAATAGTATTCGTCATCAATAATTTAGGTGGGATATCATCTGACTTCCATTTCGTTTTACAAGGTTACACAGGACTCCAGATCTCTCTGGGGACGTGGCAGGGAGAAAATAGCTGGGCATTTGCATGCATTGAAGCTGTGCTTGTGGGCAGTTCTCAGCTGTGGGCCCTGAGCAAGCCTCCACGTCTCCCTGAGACTCAGTTTCCCTTTTTTGGGAAACAGTCACAAACCAGCCCTGAGTTTTTTCCAGCCCTGAGTTCATTTGCTATTCATTATCAAAACATTAATATGCAAATTGTGTTTTAGAGCTGCTAACTCAAATATGATCCTGTGTTACAGGATTAACATTAATTTAGTTAAGAGTATTGTCAGATTTGACATTGAGGACATATTCATGCTAATTAGAACAGGTACGGTGAATAGGCTTCTGCTAGAGCTGTCTCATTAAGACTGAGCTGAACTGATTTTGATGCTTTCTTACAGATTTTTAAATTAAGAGTAACAAATGGCAGCACTTGGCTCTGAATATATAGGTTTTTCCCTTGAACAGCCACCGTCCCTCTCCACGATTGTTATTTTTTACATTTCAAGTATGCTAATTTCTTCCCTCCTCCTTTCTCCTTCTTTAATATCATCCAACTAAATTTTATTAGTGCAGCAGAATATAGCTTTAGAGAGAGAAGTGGTAATCGCTGCTTCATTTGTTTAATATTTTAATTTCCGTATACCAATTACATGAAACAGGATATCAAGTACATTATTAGCAGATAAAATAACTCCAGTGATGAAATTTATTTTGAGTCTTAGTTTATATAAATGGTTGAATGAATATTAATGCTCAGATCCTCTTCTCCAAATGGTGCTAAACAGGCCAGAAATTAAGTGACGTTTTTATTAACTTAATTTCATTACCTTTTAGTTTAGGATTTCCATTAGAAGGCCAGCACATTTCAAATGTACAGATTTACAATATTTTTTATTTGTTTCAGCAAAACATTTTTCCATATAATACTGGACCAACTTAGAAACACATGTGCAGGTAATATTTTAGCATCACTCACGTACCGGAGTCTCATCTTTTGTTTATTTTTTGCACATAAGAACTACAGAAAGGAGGCATGTTCTGTATTTCTGAGGGCACCTCTATTCACATGGGAATTCTTTGTTTTTTTTTAATTTTATTGATGTCGTATTGGTTTATAACACTGTGTAATTTCAGGGGTACATTATTATATATCAGTTTCTGTATAGAGTGCATCGTGCTCACCACCAACAGTCTAGTTTTTATCTGTCATCATACATATGCGCCCCTTTACCACTTATGCCCCCCCAACATGGGGATTCTTAAAGCAGTAGCTATCTAAGGCCATCATTAGAGTTAGGAGTTCGTGAAGATATGTGAAAAGCAATACATGTGAGATTTAACGTAAGTGTGAAAGTCAGGCAAATTTTCATTCTCCAAGTGTCTTCACTGAGATGGAAGTTGTACTTAGATCTGAGAATAAGTAAAAGCAGGGACAAATGAATTTACTGTTTATTATTCTTGGTGGTTAATAATATCAAAACTTCATTACATGTATCAGATAATTACGTATTATCTTTTCCTCTGAAAAGTATAAGGTTCTGGGTATTTGTATAGCACTGCACACTATGTAGTGTAAAGTAAGCTGGGATTTCACAGCAAGTTCAGAACCACTGGAAAACAGAGGGAATAAAGAAATAAGAATGGTTGTATGAGCAACATATGCATATTCTGGTATTTTGTAAGTATCCCTTAAAAATAATCATTAAATCCTTTAAAAACAATTATCATTTATAAATTGTTACAAACATCATTAAAAATAATAGCTTACCTTTTTTTGAGTTATATTCCTGGCCCTAGGTAAGTGCTTTTCACAACTTTCTATTTTTTTTACATGAATTGCTGATTTTTCACAATAATCCTAAAAGGCATTATTATTACCATCTTAAAGATGGGGAAACTGAGGCATGGAGAGGTTAAATCACACAGCAGGCGTGATGGAACTAGCGCTGAAGCCCAGCACGCTGGCGCTGGAGCTCGCAATTCCATTCTGCGTCTGTCTACCATTGCTAATGTGTTAGTAACATTTTTCCAAATGGAATTTATAAAGAGTAGCTGTCAATTCATAAGATTATACCATAAAATATTTTACTTCATTTAAAAATGTTATTACTTTTATTACAGAATAAACGTCCACCTAAGTTATTCACAGCATTCCTCATAGCCTGTGTTTAAATCATGTGCGGCTGTATTGCTGTCTTACATTATTTGAAGCATCTGCCTGTTCCAGCCCCAGGTTAGTTTCATATTTCCCCTTCTGCTCCTGTTCTCTATACTAAAGTGGTCTCTAATATCTTATATGGTTGCTGGAGAGATGAGAAAGAAGTCATGTGAAGGAAGGTGAAAGATGGGGAGCCGTGGTGGACCCACCTTTTACATCTCTTCTGGAGTTCAATGTTAAGTCATGCAGCAAGTGTTTATTTCGTGCCTCCTCCACGCCAGGCCCTGGGCTAGAGGCTGGGATACGGTGAATAAAAGACGCAGCTCCCGTGCCTGCGGAGCCCGCAACCTGGTTGATTTCCAAGGGTGATTCTGAGGACGTTTCTTCTGTGAAAACGCTTCTCCCTGGATTGGGACTTGTTGGGGTTTGACTCCCTTGTCCTGCCCAGCCCCGCCCCCATCTGTCCCAAGAGTTTGTCCCTTAGAGCTACAGGGATCCCGAGTCAGCCCTACAGAGCTGATTGCCACCGCCTTGTCATTTTGTTACACCTGAGCCATACCAAGACTCCTAACCCCTGCCTCTCGCTGTGTGGACTGCTAACCGGAGATTCCTCCAGAGCCCCGCGCTGCCTGGTTCCTTGTAGCACCGGTGTTTCTGCTGCACAGTAGGACAGCATCAGGCTTTTCTGTTTGTGTTATGCGTTTACTTAATTTCCACAAAATCCCTATCACCTCACTGGAGTTTAATTTTGCCTTAATTGACATTTGCGCCGGTTTACGCCGTGAGATCTTGGGTTTTGTTTTTTCTTTTTATTTGACAGGTGGGATGGATAGGTAACAAATGAAAAAGCTGTTGAGGGCCCCTGCCCTAAGGGAAAAGTCACTGGGGTCGATTACTGGAAGGAGATCAGAACACTCAATTATAGAGCCTTATAGACTTGCTTTAACGTCCTCGGAAGTTTATTCATTTTCTACTGTGTGCAAAAATAAAAAAGATTTCATTAAGTACTGTGGGGAGTGGGTGGAAAAAACAACTGAGTATGCTTACCCCCGATTGCATTCCAGTGGTGTCTGTAGGCTTTCCACTGATGCCTGTGGTCTTCCATTCTGCAGGCTAGAACCATTTATCTCTGAGCTCATTTATTCAGAGAACTTTCCAACAGCGTCAAGAAAGTACCTGGTTCTCTAATAATTAGGCTTCAGCCCCACCATCTTCAGAAGGGAGCAGTACGTAGCGGGATCGTAGACCCTAGCAGATTACGAGACTGGAGAATCCTTTAAACCCTCCCCCCAAACCTCTCACGGCTGCCTGTTGAAGGAGCCCACTTACAGGGATCAAGTAGGGTCCTACTTTGGAATAAACAAGAGGACCTACGGGCAAGCAGACGGGGGTTAGAAACTGACCTTCTGAATAGATGAGTGGACAGGCGGTTGGAAAGTGAGGAGACAGAAGTAGTCCGACCCACTCCACTCCCTGCAACACATACTTATCTTCTGTCTCTTTCTTCTCGACTCTCCTGTATTTTCCTTTCTACCAGTTTCTCTTCCTGTCTCCCTCCCACGTCACTGTCCTTTTCTCACTTCCTTCCCCTCTTTTGTTCCTTCTCATCTTCTCACTTCTTCTTGGCCTGTTCTCCGTCCCTTTCCTGTTTCTCTAACACTGACCAAAAAATTTTCTCCTTAGACAGAATTTCATTCCCCACCTCACTCCGCCACCCCCACCATTGCCGTGGCTTTAAATACTGTGTCTTGTGGTTAAATAACCGTCTAATAAAATTAGGCTGGGGCTTTAAGAATACCTAAGACGTTCTGCTGCGCGTTTCGCTTCCTTGAGTGGAAATGCTCTAGTGCAATGCTGTCTGCTGCCACGGGCAGATGAGAGGGCTGTTTGCAGAGTCTCATCCACGTCCTGGTGGTCAGACACCACCAGACTGGCCCAGACCGAGACAGCACGTTGGAGTCGGGAGAACGCAGGTTTAGATTCCAGAATATTCTGCTTCTAACTTTAAATCAACTAACTTTTCTTGACCTTGCACAATTAATCTAATATTCTCGCCTCAATTTTCCTTCTTTGCAAACGACAGTAGTTAGCCTTGCTGTCTTCCCTCTCTGGACCTTTTAGAAGGCTTATGGGTTATGATTGTTCATAAGATCTTTGGAGTTCTAGTACCTCATAGATAACTGCTTCATATGCATAAGGCGCTATGTAAATTCCAGGTAGGATTTTTTTTCTAATGCATTTCCGTGTTTGTGCCAAACTTTTCTTGCCAGTCAGGTTGATCTTTAAAAAGTTAGTTTGTTTTTTTAACTCTTGTTGGTATTTATTTTAAGATGCTTCTCCAAGAACACAGATGTCTCCTTTACAGTGTGAAAATTGCAAAGAATAGCTCGTCGCAATGAACTAGCAAGGAGGATGGCTGCTTTGCTGCTGTTGTTACCGCTCACTCGCCTTCTTCCTAATCCGTGCTTTCAACGCTATCTCCTCTCCCATCTGCTCCTGCACAGGAAGTTTCATCAATCACTGTCCCCTCTAAAATATCCCAAGAAACAGGTCTACTGTGCTCATACCAGGACTAACAGTTCAGCTTCAGGAACTTTTGGGCCTCCCAGGGTCACTGGCCACAGTTGGCTGCTGGCAGGCCTGGCTTCGGCCACATCACGAGGAGCAGAGCCAGAGGAGGCCATCAGTTTATCGCGACTTTCATTTAATAGCAGTTCCCACTAGCAGCTCAAATGGGAATAATGTAACAAAGAACCAGGATGACCCGAACAGCCAGCAGAGAAACAGTCTACGTCTTCTGAGAATAAAGATCCCACCTAGCACGGGATTTCACCTAGGAGAAGCATTTTTGGCAAATCACAAGACCTGGCATCCCTGCCAACATGACACCACCCATTGTTTCTGGTGCGGAAACATTGAAACTCTGTCCCTCAGTCATTCCAGTTTTTTTATTCAGTGTGTCTTTTTGAAAAGATGACACTCATTCTGCTTACAAGAGATTCTTACTGTATTAAAAAGGCATCTGTTTTCTATCACCAAAACAAGTTATTTCTGTTCTGTAAGGGAATCTCAGATAAGCTTCTTTCAGACCCCTAGTATTTTAGAACATTGCAAGATGTAGATAAATAAACAATACTCCAATAAAATGGTAACTAAGTAAAGAAGCTCTCTGAAGTTGGCATTCTGCTCATTAAGCACCATATTTATTGGCCATTTCCTCCTGTCAGTAAAGGCGAATAAAAAGCAGTAGTGGTTAAAATGTAATCTTCCTAATCAGTTAGAGAAAATGCTGTGATTGTTAAGAAATCTTGAAATCTTAGTCTTGGCTTCTTTTTTCTTTGGCACTCATGCTTTTGGAATGCTTTTCATTTCATGACCAGTTCCCTTTCTTTCAAAGGAATTTTGAATTCCAAATCTGACCTCCTAAAATGCTAAATTTCTTAAGACATTTGAATTATCTATGGTTTATATCTTTTAGAATCATAGAATTGTAAAAACATCAGGACTGAAAAGAGCATTATAGGCCAGGTGGTTCAACTGCATATATTCTAAATGCGAAAACTGAAGTGAGAGATGCAGTAATTTGCCAAAGTGACGTGGCTCAGAGGAAAACTTGGGTCTCTACTTTGTCACATCCTCAAGAAAACGTTTCTGGGTTTAGAAACCTCGATCAATGCCGACTCTCTTAGAAGCACTGCAACTAGTTCCTTCTTTAAAAGGTAATTGGGTCAAAAATTAGGAGTATGATCTTTGTAATGTAGAATTACTAAATATAGGTATGTCTTCTTTAAAAATAATGTACCCTGGGGGCCAACCCGGTGGCAGAGTGGTTAAGTTCACTTGCTCTGCTTCAGCAGCCCGGGGTTCATGGGTTTGGATCCTGGGTGCAGACCTAGCACTGCTTATCAAGCCATGCTGTGACAGTAACATAATAAGGGAAGCTGGGCACAGATGTTAGCTCAGGGCCAATCTTCATCACCAAAAATGAAAAAAATAATGTACCCTGGATTCATAAAACCAAGTGTGGTACATTCTTGCTGTACCAAAATATTATTGTTTGCCCTCAAAATCATTTACTTAAGAGTGTCAATAAGTAGTTCTCAGAGCATTTAAAGCATAATTTGGTTTAAAATATTTTTAGTTACATGAGGATCTCTTGTCCTCAGGAGATCCCTGTGCATATGACCAGTTCCCAAATCAGACTCTCAACTCTCTGAAAAGTTCACCTCCACAGGGCCTTAGCCCAGCACCAAATAGAATAGCCAGCCAGCATTTTCTAAATGAGTGAACAAGTGAGCAAATGAACTTTTTGAACACATCTGTTACTTGTTAGAGTAAGCTAGTGTATTTTCAAACCTGTGTATTGTAATTTTTGATTTTTTAGTGCAAAAGGCTCAAGCAAATAGCCATTTAAGAATCTTAAGAGGAGGTTCCCAGGGACCCAATTAAATTTAGAAGGAACATGTTTAGCTTTTGACACTGCTGGACAAAGCATTTTTATGACCACATTCCAGAAGTCAGTAAGTCAAGTTTATTGTCTATTTAGAGGCTGATGTATCCTGTAGTTAACATTCTAGGACTGGCAGTCAGAGGAGTACATAAAATGCCAATTCTCTGTGACGGGGGGAGGAGCCCATTTCCTGGGCCAGCAGCTCCTGCCTTCTGCATGACCACTGACAGTCCTTCTAACCCTCCAGCCAGTTGTGTTCATCCCCAGGCAGACCTAGTGGAAGAATGTGGACGGAGCAAGGCAAGTCTGTCTCTTCCCTCGTGAAAGCCAAAGCATGGATAGCCTAGGAATGGAGAGTGGTCACCTTATCCTGGTACACAATGGCTAGCGTGTAAAATATCACAGTAAATTCATTACTAGATAATTATAGGCTAAGCCACTTGACCTCAGAGTCAACTTCCTTCTGTGTGAAATGGTGATAATGCTTAACATTGTGCCGAGGTTTCTGATTTCAGCCTGGAAGGCCGTCTATGAGTGTTAGATACTGTTTCATTGCCAACCTTTGCTGCCATCCGCATCTTCCTTCCAAGAGAGCGCGTGCAGAACACCAACTTCTGGAAATGCAAGAGGTGTCCATGTAGAGCTTTTACCCTCTTGCTGTTGCTGTATTTTAGATCTGGGAGCGGAGGGGGTCTGGGGGAGGGGACAGGTGACCAGATAGCTCCCAAAAGTGTGGAAACCATACACTCCTGCTCCTTTCTTTCAGGATCAAACTAAATAGACTTCTGTGTCAGCTAAATATGAGCTTACCATGACCTGAGGCCCATTTAATTTTCTGTTCTGCACATTTCCTCCCTGGCAAGAAAATAAAGGGAAAGGAAGCCTTATCCCTAAGTTCAGTTCCTTTTCTGTATTTCTTCATTCAGTCCTTCATTTAAAAATGTCCCAAAAAACCCTGATTATGAAGGTAAAATATAGCAGCATACCAAGAGTATGTAGTAATTGATTTAATTGGACAATACATTTTTTCCTTTTTAAAAATAGCATTTTGTAATTTCAAAAGTAGTGAATGTTCAATGTCATAAAGCACAAAAGAATAAAAACAAAAACTAAATTTGCCTGTAATATCATCACCCAGTCCTAGCCCCTACTAATATTTTCGTGTGTTTAATTCCAGAATTTTTCATTGTATGTACAACATATCTTTGCAAAAATGGCCTTTCCCTATACAACTGTTAAAGAATCTACTTGCACTTTAATGCTGTGTTTTAATTTTTTTAAAAATTAGTAACACCCATAGTTGAGCAGTAGTGTATATTTAAAAATACTCTGTGATATTTTAAGTACATTTAAAAATATCTAAGAAATCTAATTGAATAATTAATCTAGCTGTAATAAAAGGCAAAATTCTATCAAAATGTTCTCTTTTTTGAGTTCACTTTCCTTTGGGGGGAAAAAAGAGAAATTTGGGCAAATAGTTGTTCTTTTCATGGTCCCAGCTTGGTAATCTAACAAGGGAGCGTCTTGGATACATATTTCACTATGAAAAAGAAAACAATAAAAAGGCATATTGAGGTCACATACTCCGTATCTGGCAGAGATTGTGCATTGAAACAGATAAGCACTAGGAACTCCTCTTCCTGACCCGCAGCAAGAATAGATTAGCAGATGTTTGGTCTTGTCCAAAACGTCCGGAAGACCTTTGGTCTAGAAGACATTTGGTCCGCACCAAAAGGTCCTTGATATCTGGTCATCTTTGGTCCTGTATGAAATGTCCATGGAGACATTTGATCCACGCCAAAGGGTCCTTGACATTTGCAGGACCATTTGGTCCTGTCCAAAACATCCAGAAGACATTTGGTTCACGCCAAAAGGTCCTTGATATCCAGTCATATTTGGTCCTGTCCAAAACCATTTGGCATGCACCAAATATGTTCATGGATGTTTTGGACAAGACCAAATGTCAAGGACCTTTTGACATGGACCAAATGTATTGTGGACGTTTTGGAGAGGACCAAATATCAAGGACTTTTTGGCGTGGACCAAATGTTTGACGGACATTTTGGACAGGACCAAATGTCCTGCAAGGGAAGAATAGCATTTTGCTATTTCGTTTTGCTATTAGGAAGTAATTGCACATTAATTTAACACAGTTGCTAGTCATTGTGAAAAAACTTTAAAGTGTCCTATTTTTGATTTTGGGGGTTTTTTTAATCTGTGAAATTAAGATTTTGATCTGAAAAGAAAAATCAGTCCAGATCAAGTGCCATTTCATTTTATGAACCTACTGTGATTATTTCATTCTCTGCTTCCTTTCATACACTTTGTCCAAAGCAGATAACTGGCATCTTGTTATGCCCTGCCCTATTTGCTTTTTATTCATCTACACCTCACAGTGTAATGCTTTATCAGTGTAAAATGTTGTCTTTCTCAGCCATGGATCTTGCCTCATCAACTACTTTAAAAGTTCTCTAGGGCCAGCCCTGGTGGCCTAGTGGTTAAGGTTTAGCAGCCCGGGTTCGGTTCCCAGGGGTGGACCTACACCTCTCTGTTAGTGGCCATGCTATGCTGGTGGCCTTCATACTAAAAAATAGAGGAAGATTGGCATGGATGTTAGCTCAGGGCGAATCTTCCTTAGCAAGGAAAAAAAAAAAGTTCTGTATACTTCTCACCAAGTCCATAGACGTCTCCTCTGTACATCTGGTTTACTGGATTGTCAAATTTCAGTTTTCATGTGCGAAAGGAAAGAAACTTCCTTTCTCCTTCTCTAGGTGAGGCACTGTATTGTATGCTTTCACAGACTTGTCTCACCCTCTGCCAGCTTTACCTCTCAGTAAGGTGAGAAGATTCACCCCTGTCTTAGAGATGAGGACACTGCAGTCTGATGGGTTTGGGAACTTCTCTGAGATCACACAAAGGGTAAGGCTGAGCTCAAACCAGGTCCTCAGATCCCAAAACCCAGGGCTGTCTCTCCTGTACTCTGTGCCTGTTCTGTATGGGTGACTTTTCCGTCTATATGAAGTTTTAAAAGTTGTCTCACCTTTATTTTTATTTATTTATTTATTTTTTAAAGATTGATGCCTCAGTTAACAACTGTTGCCAATCTTTTTTTTTCTTTCTTTCTTTCTTTTTTCTCTCCAAATCCCCCCAGTGCATAGTTGTATATTTTAGTTGTGGGTCCTTCTAGTTGTGGGACGTGGGACACACCGCCTCAATGTGGCCTGACGAGCGGTGCCATGTCCGCACCCAGGATCCGAACCAGCGAAACCCTGGGCCACCGTAGCAGAGCGCGTAAACTTAACCACTTGGCCACCGGGCCGGCCCTTTGTCTTACCTTTAAAAAAATGTTTTTCTTTATGTTTTTTGGCAGAAATCTTTCTTCAATATATCATATACTTTCTAATCTAAGCTAGTCTAGGGTTTGATTTTGGAACAACTTAATTTTGGATGAATTTTGCAATTAGTTATTGTCCTGTGAACTAGAAAACCAATGACCACATTATTATACATGCATGAATTAAGAGTAAGTAGGTCTGTGAATTTGAAGGGGGTTCCTATGAGTGAAGTAAATGGAATATTTGAGATCAAATTTGAATGCTCAGAAGGCTTTTTGGCTTAATTTTCTGCTGTTTTCAGAGATTGACAGAAACTATCCTCTAAATAAATTATGTATGCAGTACTCATCAATTTCGAAGCGCTGTGGTGTTTTGTGTTTTTTTTTAACTCGTGAAGTTACAGGAAAAGATTTTTTTTCCCTCTTTATTACTTGAATGAATGAAGGAACCAGTGAGGCCTCTTAGAAAATACATTGACCTTGTGGTTGAGAGTCTTGTTATACAATTAGGTGACTGTGATCAGTAAGGTGATGTCTTTGTGAGCCCAATAGGATTGTGCCCGTGGTAAAATAGCACTCCCAAAGTCATCACAAATTTCCATCCCAGGAACTTCAGTGTTCTTGCCTGAGATACTTTGATTACAGTTTGCATATCCTAAATATTGGCCAAGTATCAGAAAATAGAGTTAATCAGAACACTCCATTCTCCAGGTATTCCGTATAATATTGATGCTACTTGAATGTGGATGTGTGATAGAAATATATCACATGTATATTAAACCCAGGTTGAAATTCGTGGAAAAGTTATGATTTGTATTAAGTTCCTTCTCTGCTGTATTGAATGTAATGAATTACTCTACCAAATAATATAGATAAGTATTTTATTATTGATGTGCTTTTGTGGAAATATGTCCAAGAAACCTGTTTCTTTTCCCAGTGAAAGAGGTGATATTGTCCAATTTGATGGTGAAACGTGATATAGGACAGGGGCAGACATTCTTAACAAATAAAGTCGTTAATGCTTTGAGTTTAAACTTCAGCTCATTTGTTCAAGGCAGTGCCCCTGCGGCTCCTGTTTGAACAGCACACAGCTAGGCTAGATTTAGGAGGCAAATTTTTCATTAGCTTCTTTTGAAAGATGCCTGAAGTCAAAGCCCTTGAAGGACTCTGCTACCGAAAAATCATTGCCGCCCTGGTGGGTAGGTGAGATGGATGATTAAGCTACAAGGAAGCCACACACTGGGAAATGGAAATTTTAAAGATAAACTGATCAACCTGCCTAGAAAATCCATATAAGATAGAAATGGGGGAAAGAAGATTTAGAAATAAAATTTCCTGCGGCTGTTCCATGTCAGAGTATTGTCGTCAGATTTGGTGAATCCTATGAGAGCAAATAATAAACATCTTTTTGGCTTTTAAAAAAGACAATATTTCACAGAAATTTAAATTTCTGTATTAGAAATTTAAATTTGGAGTATTAGAACAGTAAAGTGTTTTGATTGGAAGAGTTTTTTCCAAGATTAGTTTTGGTTTATTTTCTTTTTAAGCAGAACATAAAGGGAATCAATCTTAAGCGTACATATGTATACAACTGTGTAACCATCCAGATCAAGATTTAACGCTTTTCTAGTTCTCTAGAAGGCTTATTCTTACCCTTTCTAGTCTCTACCCCCCAGAGGTGGCCAGTGTTCTGAGCTTTGTCATAACATTCATTTTGCTGTTGTAACTTCTTGTGAATGGAATCATGGCGGGATGTGCTCTGGAGTCTGTCTTTTCTTTTTCTTTTCTCAGCGCTGTCTCTGTGAGATCCATAGATGTTGCCTATGCAGCAGGACATCATTTGTTTTCCTCACTGTGTGGCTATTAATTTATTTTATTTTCATAAAATCAGTAAAGAAGAGAGTGAGACAGTTAGAAAGGGAGAGGGAAATGAATGTGTTGTGGGGCCCTAAGCTGTTTGTATTCACTTCTAAAATACCCCTGCTTCTCCATTTAGACATGAGTGATAAGTTCAAGTTGTTGTGATTTGAGCTTCCATATATTAAGAAAAATTCAAGCAAGGTTTAACTATGCTGTCCAATATGATAGCCACTGGCTACATTAAAATTTAAATAATTAAAATAAAATTAAAAATTCAGTCCCTCAGTTGGCCTAGCCACGCTTTAAATGCTCAGTCACATGTAGCTAGCGGCTGCCTTACTGAATGGTGCAGATCATAACATATCCATTGTTGCGGAAAGTTCTATTGGACAGCGCTGTTTAGAAAACCACCTGTTAGCTCCCTTCTTCTTCCTCTTCCCCTTTTCCAGATATAAGGATGTTATGGTGGGTTTTATTTATTTTTTATTGTAAGTTATCATTTAATTTTGTGGTTCTCTGATCGTCATATTACAAACTTCTATTTCCTGCATTGTTGCCCTACCCTGGGGAAAAAATAAGTGGGAGAATTCTCACAATATGCTGAACGTATAATTTCTAGAATGTACCATGTGCTGTCCCACTTTGGGGCCTTGGCAATACTGCTTGGAGCCCTCCTTCCAGCTTCCCACTGTGCGTTGGCTTCTCATCCATCCGATCTCAGCATAGACTGTCTCCAGGGAACCTCCCCATCCCTCCTCCCAGCCCCCAAGCCTGGCTTACGTATCCCCTCGATTATGCTACCACAGGAACCTGGCCTCCTCCTGCCTGGCCGCTGGGTGCTTGTTTCCTGGCTTCTCTGTCCCACTGGACAACAAGCCCAGTGAGGCCAGAGACCAGTCTGTCATGTTCACTGTTGTATATCCATCCCTTGGGACAGTGCCTGGCACTTAGGAGATGTTAATAAATATTGTGCAAGGAAGGAACAATGGGACGCATGAGGAAGGGGCAGTAACCAAGTAGCTTAATTTGGGGGTGGGGTTCCTCTCCCCTGGGCGAGGAGACTGTCCCAGAAGGGGGTTTATCAGAGATAGCTTTCTACGTGGCTGCCTTTCAGAACATATCAGTGCTTTGGGCTGTTTCTTCAATAGCGATAATGCCACCTTCAAGACATTTGCACCCTTTCCGGTTGAAGTTAATGGTTTTCATTCCCCGGAAGTAATACTAAAAGGCATATCCAAACTGAGACGATGATGGGTGAGTGATTGAAGGGGAAGGCAGCTGGAGAAGTGAAGTTGGAGAATGGTGATAATATGACAGAATTCTGCTGCATCCATCAGCCGGCAGCTGTTCTTGGCATCACAGGCCAAGACTCACCAAGCCAAATGCCCTCACGGGGAGGCAACTGTAAATGAAGCGTATTCTATCCGGACAGGTAACAGAAATCCCAACTCAAACTAGCTTGAAAAATAAAGAGATTTATTTTCCCAAGTAACAGGAAATTTAGAGATAGAGGCTCAGAGTTGGTTGATTCCATGTCTAAACAATGTCAGTGAGAACCCAGCTTTCAGCTCAGGCCTCCTGGGTGTTGCCTTCCTCCTGGGCGGGTAGGGAAATGGCTGCTGCAGGTCAGTATCCCCTCCGGGACCTCAGTGCCAGATAAAGAAGAGAAACATCAGCTCCAGTCACTGGCGAGGGAAGGAGCTTGCCAGAATTGTGTTAGATGAAACATCTAGATATTAAGTGTCCACTACAAGCGCCAAGACCTCCCAGCCCCAAAGATCCTCCCCCAACCCCAGCCCATGGATTTTAAAAGTTCTGTCAGTCTCACCAATCCAGAAAATACAGAAGGAAAAGCCTTTACTCTGTTAGCTAATGTCAGTTAGTGCCTTGGAAATGATCATAACTAAGGGGCCGCATACAGAACAGCGAAAGCTTCTGGGATGGAAAGAGAGAGCCTAGGAAAACAGCTAGGAGGGCTCACCAGAGACCACTTCTGTGCTTCCGGGTCCTGATAGAGTCTGATGAGTGCAGCCACCAGGAACTCTCTCCTTGCCCTTAAGGGTTAATCTCCACTCCCCCCCACCCCCACCCCAGCTGAAGAAACATGGGTTTAGTTTTAAATTTAGCAATATCCATACATTTATGATTTATAATGTAAATGGGATAGATTCTGAGAAATCTGGAATCCTTCAACCGATCGGTTATGCTTTAATTTTTTTCTCCTTCTATATAGACCTTGCAGTGTTAGAGCTGCGCTGAATGAGGTCACAGTCTAACTACAGTATTAACCCTGCAAATCTGTTCATTTTCGCCTGAGCACCCTCAGGCAGGATATAGAATGTGTCCAATTGAAAAACTATTACAGACACCGCGGTGCTGTGATGGGCTGAATTGTAACAGGGTGTGTGTGGGGGGGGTGCCTTTAGCTGGGAAATCATTTGTAAAAGGAAGTCAGGAGGTATGTATCTCTTAAAAGCACAGATTATGTGATTGCATTTTAAAAGGAAAACAATGTGGTTTTGGTCATCCGAATTTTAACATGCTACTTTTAATATTTCCAAGTCTTAACTGTTTTATATTTCCTACCAACTGTCTTTGTTCTTTAATTTTTTCTCGTATTCAATACCTCTTTGACTTCTTTTCTCTGTTGTGTTACAAACATCCTTTTGTGCTTTTTTAAATATCTATTTTGCATTATTAAAAATACACAAGAATGTATAAAAAAGAATAGAGTGAACACCCATGAACCCACCACCCAATTTAAGAAATAAAACATTAACTCTGTTTCTGTGACTGTTTCTGGGCTCTGTTTGATCCAGCGTGGAGAAAAGCATAAACACAGATGGTCAGCATTTTGTGTAAAGGCCCAAGCACCAGCCCGTTCACAGTAGACGCGGAGTTTCGGAAAGCCTGTGCGTTCACGGTCTTGCCTGGACATGTGGTTAATGCTAAGTAGTCTAACATTGTGCCCCAGGTAACTCCTAAAGCTGTTTCCAATCATAAAATCTATGATGTTTTGCAAATTTATATTTTATCATGCTGGGTTTTATGCACAAAAACTAAATGACTTCCCCTTTTTAATCTCCATCCAAGGCATTTTTCAAAATCCCTTTATTATGCCTTATCACTGGCTTTGCCACACATTGTTTGCATGTTTGAAAACAATCTCTGGCAAAATTATAAATCTGAGAGTTATACTAGTGGTGTTGGTCTTGCAGAATTTAGACATACACAAATGCTATTCTAGCTTATTCCTCAGATGTGGACTCTAAATATTTGACCCCTTCATTGAACACAAGCAACCTGACTTTACTTGTCTGTGATTTGGGCTCTAATTTAAAGGCAATCAACCATGTTTGGAGAGTGTTTGAAATATGTATATTGTATCCACGGAAAGGATGTAACATTTTATTTTCTCAAGAGGACAGTTTCTTCAGCATGGTCTCGCTGCCACCATGTGCTATGTTCCTGCTCTCTTTGCTCCCATTGCACCTCTGCCGTGGGACTGCCCACTGCTCCGTGGACATCTGCCTCAGCACCTCCTTGGGAACTTGACCTCCTCAAGAAACGCGGCGTGCAGAAGAGCAGCGTGCTCGTGGCTCACAAGCATATACTTATCACTGGAGGGTACACTCTTTTCAAAGTGTCCCCAGACCACAGTGTTATAGGGAGAGAAACAGAGAGCCAAATGCATAGAGTGGGGGTAGTTTTTTTTTTTTTTAATCTGTTGACTGATAAACTTGTGCCTATTTACAAGATTGCTTTGAGTATGTGAGCTGATGTCTAGACCAGTCATGCCCTCTTTTTCCCGATTTGAAAAATAGACATCGAAGAAAACTTTTTGCAGAACACGAGTGCTGAAGGTCTGTATTTATTCCAAGTGCATATAGCAATAAGGGAGTTTTCAAAGAGAAGGAGAAAGCATGCCTATTTTATTTAGATGTGATTGTTTTAAGTGTGGATTATCTTTTCATTCGGAGTGAACAGTATTTCTTTACATGCCATTTACCAGTTGTAAAATGTGAGAAGTCATTAGTAAAATAAGCTGTCACAGTGCTCAGGATGATTTGAAATGAACATGAATTCGGCTCCTTGATCCTGAGCATGCAAAGTTTCCCTTTGCTCTGTCATAGAATTTATTTTTCAAATATTCATTATAACAAAAGCAAGAGCTTCTGGATTTTATTGCTGAATGAATATCAACGCTAGTCACTGGCTTATTCTTTATGATGTGTGTGTTTCCTTTCTCTCCAGTGCAAAAAGAAGACATGTCTAAATTGGCTTCTCTCTCTGTAGGACAGTCGGCCCAATATGTCAAGACCTCTGATCACTAGATCTCCTGCGTCTCCACTGAACAACCAAGGCATTCCGACTCCAGCACAGCTCACCAAATCCAATGCGCCCGTCCACATTGACGTGGGCGGCCACATGTACACCAGCAGCCTGGCCACCCTCACCAAATACCCTGAATCAAGGTAATCTGAACAACGGAAAAGTCACACTCAGAGTGCATGTATTTGATGATCTAACTGTTTTTCCTTTGATCAGCGTAGCAGGATGGCCTCACCAGGGCCAGGGTTAGGACAGGAAAGTGCCAGGCAGGCCACCCTACGACCAAGGCCACTCTTGGATGTGGCTGCAAATCTTCTACGAGTCAGGGTTGACCCACAGCTTAGTCAAGTATGAACATGTCAAAATGTCACATGAGAATGAAGTTCTGTGATATTTTGTTCTACAAAGAGATTCACGGTTCTCAACATAGTTCAGAAAGGACCATGATTTCTCCCACTGACCTTTCTCCTGTCCTCTTCTAAAACACACTTTCTTATCAGTTCTTGTAATTTAATAGGAGGTCACTTGGCCCAGTAACTTGTGAACTAGAGAGAAAAAAAAAGAGAGAGAGACTCTTATCAGTGAGGCAGTATATTTAGAACAGTATGCAAAAGTCCAGGAAGCCAAGATAGTCTTGTTTAAAAAAAAATAAAGGGCAGTGGAACTTATGAGAGCTCAAGGCAGATAAGTAAATATCGACAGAGTCTTTTCAGGGAGCGTGGGGTACAGTTAGGCAGGATATGTTTATGTTTATGAGATACCCCCTCCCAGGCCCACACCCACCTATTCTAAAGGAGTTCCAGGGGAACAATTTACTCTGTATCCTGGGGCAACCTTCCTGGCTCTGCCTAGATTTGGGGGCTATGCCCAGATCCTCTAACAGAATTTGTCTTCACCAGCTCTGTGGTGGATAGAGGACGAGGCATGAGCTCCCGTGGGCTAATATCAGGAAAAAGGGTCTCTGCCTGTTTTTTGCTCACGTGAAATGGGAACACACCACTCAGGCTTCAGATGGGCATCAATTGCATTTTTAAGATCCTCTTACAAAGAGACAGATATCAGGTAGCTTACCGCCTAGGTAGATAGCGCTGACATAAAAATCACTGTCGGGGCCAGCCCGGTGCCGCAGCGGTTAAGTGCGTGAGTTCTGCTTCACTGGCCCAGGGTTCGCCGGTTCACATCCTGGGTGTGGATGTGGCACCGCTTGGCAGGCCATGCTGTGGCAGGCATCCCACATACAAAGCAGAGGAAGATGGGCATGGATGTTAGCTCAGGGCCAGTCTTCCTCAGCAAAAAGAGGAGGATTGGCAGCAGATGTTAGCTCAGGGCTAATCTTCCTCAAAAAAAAAAACCACTGTCGTCTTGATAACTGGACGAAGGCTGGTGTTTTGTTTTTGTTTTTTTATGTCACTCCACTACCTGATATTGTATGAAAGAATGTGAAGGTTGAGAAGACAGCTGAAATATTTCCTCCTTGATTTCCAGATTTAATTTATAAATTCAAAATGAAATCATTTTTTTTAAAAAACCAGATGTCTATTAATACAATTACCCAAAAAGACTATGTATTTTTAAATGAAATGATCATATCAGTTATTAGGATTATTGAGTTCCCAAATTCCCTAAGTGCATTATAGCAGGTGCTACAAAATCGTGTTAGATGATGGCTATATTTCTCAAGAATATCGTAAGTAGTGTTCTTTTAAAAAAAAGTGCTATTTCCATTCCTTCTAACCTTCTGCTAGACGCACAGCAACGACTGAAAATCCCGGTGCCCCTTCTCATGAATGCTTAATTGTAGGAGGCAAGGCACAAAACAAACCTGAGTCAAAAAACGAATCCTCAGCTGTAGCAAAATTCGCTGGTCTGGTCTGATGAGCTTTTGCCTCAGTCTGATTTTTAAACTCTGATGCAGAGGGAAGTTCATAATTACACCATTTGCATATGATGTAAGCAGTAGGTTTTCTTCTAGTGTTTGTTGCAGCTGGATGGGTCTCTTCCCACTAACTAAGGCCCCACGGGGGTTTTGGTCTTCGTGAAGCTCCCTGGTGTCACTTGGCCTGTTGGCAATGGTAGAAGATAGAAGGCGAGAGGCTCTGTTTAGTCAGTCCCTCTCTCTCAAATAATTTGCCACTTTAATCATTTTGGGCCTTCATGTTATTAAAGACCTCGAAGAGCGTCTCATTTGGAGAGTCTTCCTGTGGCCACCTGTCCATAAGTATTTCTAAGAGTCTCCTGATTGTCCCTCGTTATCCACACCCTGAGACGTGCATCACCTCCATGGATCTTGTCCCTTCAGTATCTTCACTCTCTCATGGCAGCCACTGACCACGTGTAACTGTTGAGCACTTGAAATGTGGCCCATCCAAATTGAAATGTCCTCTAAGTGTGAAATATACACTGGCTTTTCAAGACTTAGTACAGAAAAAAGAATAAAAGGAAAATCTCTCAATTTTTATACTGATTTTATGTTTGAATAATAATGTTAAGTTAAATAAAATATATCATTAAAATTAGTTTCACCTGTTTCTTTTTACTTTTTTAATGTGACCACTAGAAAACACAAAACTACGTATGTGTCTTGCTCTTTATTTCTATTGGACAGTACTGAACTATATACAGATTTTTTTTAAAAACCATTTAATTAAACCTATCCGTCCCCCAGCCTGATGCTTATATGCATCATGAATTGAATTTCTCTTTCACCAACTTAATTAGAAAAGATAAAATTGTTCATCTTCCTTTCCCAATCTTCCCTGTGCTTCCTTGTCTCCACTGGGCCACGGGATCACAGGAGCAACATTGAAAATAATTTGTAGAGCTAATAGTCCCAGATTTGAATGCTGACGCTGCCACTAATAGTTGTTTGGCTATGGATAGGTCCAATTTCTAAGCACCTGTATTCTCTCTTGTAAAATAGGCACAAATATGTCTTGCAAGGTTATTGGGAGGATTAAATGTGATTATGAAAAGCACGCCATGGCCCCACGCCCAACGCATACTATTGCCTTTATACTTAATCTTCTGCCAAACCCAGCAATTGTTTCTTTTCCAACTGCCTTCCAAATTCCAAATATATCCCATTCCTTCATTTCCTAGACCATGGAAACAGCTCTACTTCTGGATTCTTGCCTGGATTACTACAGGCTCAAGGGACTCCGCGCCTGCACCTTCTGATCCTTTATCTTAAATGCCCCTGCCTGTTGCAGAACTGCTGCGCTGGTCCAAGATGATTTTTATCATTAGGAGATACGTTTGAGCACATGTCAAGACTCTTTGAAACAAGCCTTACAAAGTAACTTCTGTTTCTATAGCTTACAGCTAAAGCAGATGACACTGGGTTAGATGTTGAATTGACTGCTGTATGTTACTTTGATCCCTCTTGGGGTTTTTTTTGGGGGGGGGGAGGGAGTAATTAAAAGTTCATTTCAAAGCAACAATCAGATTAATGGGACCCATACACAAATTTTAGTAGTCAGATATACAGGGAAGAAATAGTTCTTCATGCTTTTCCCATAGATGTCAGGTGTTCTTTGCAACTTGTGAGAGAATCTCTTGCATATCATTAGCACTTTGGGGATAAATCCTGGGGCGTTAGGTTGCCCATGACCATAGAATTAGTTCTGTAGCTTCTGGTCCTTTGAGCCCTTCTCATGCTATGGGCCCATTCCCTGCCGCTCTCCCTACTTAGAGCACCCTGGCTCTGCTCTCCCCCACCTTTTCCTGGGTGTGGCCCGGAGGGGAGGGGGCTCTTTCCTTGGTTTTGTTTCCTAGGGTTTTGTTTCCTAGTGTAAAAGTACTAATTCGTTTGTAACGAGTGATATTTAAAGATGTAATATCTTTCTGCCATTTCAAAGGTCCTGCAAAGAGCCTGTACTCCATTTTGAAATATTGTAGGTGATTTTTTATTCTATTTACTGCCCTCTTTGCTACAGACCACCTTTAGAACATTGTCCCCAGAAAGTGGTACAGTGGACCACACAGCTAAAATTTAGAAGCACCTGGGAAGCATTAGAAGGCCATGCGAGGCCCTGGCCCAGACCAATAAAACGGGAATCTCTGCGATTTTCCTGAGAGATCCTGATTTTCCCCATCTGGCTTTGAACAACACCAAGTTGTATGGTCCCTCCAAGTGAATATAGCCCTCTTCCTCAATGAATATTTCATGCTATATCATAAGGGTCATTCCACCAAAAGAAAATATCTTTTGATTTTCATTTCTTTAATTACCAAGTTTACCTGGTTCCACTGTGTGTGTACCCATGTCCTTTTTTTTTTTGGCTTGTATACCCTGAGTCAGATTCAATAAGCAATTTGACTTTTAAATTTTACAACAAGGTTAATCACTTCCCTTGTTACTCACTTGCATCATCAGGTGGTTTTTAGCTAAGCGGACCGAAGGTTTCAAATTAACTGAAGTACCACGTACATCACTGATGTGCTCTGTCTTTGCCAGTGTTTTGTGTAAGATGCAAAACAGCTCTTTGGGGGCGTTTACGAGACACAGGCTGATCCGCACGACCTCAGTGATAAACACGGTTCCCCTTCAGAGGAGCCTGCAAGTCTCCAATTCTGGTTGCTATTTTGAATTGTAATCACCAAGAAAAACACCCAGTTCAGATCTGCAGTAATTTTACATCAAATAAGTAAAACAAAAAAAGTCAAGAAAAATACATCAGCATCATGAAAAGATTTTAAACGGATATACAAAGAAGTTGGAACATACTTAACAGTTTGTTAGCTTGGTTTATAAGTTGTAAATATCTAGACATGTGGGAGGTGGGCCTCCCTTGTCCTCTGCCCTGGGACCCACAAATTTTAAGGACAGACCTGATTATATATCTGATTCAAAAGTCCAAGGCACCTACTATTAACATCATTGATAAGGAAAAATCTAGGTATCTAAATAATTAGTCATAAGTAATTAAGATTGGTACCAAATTACGTGGTCTTTTTGAAATCTCCCACTGTTGACACTCTGAAATGTCTTCTTAGGCACATGTGTGTGTGATATTAAAGAAAGATTCTATGCTTTAAAAGAAGACACGAGTCTGAGTTCAGAGTTCCGTCTATTTCGTCCTTCACTATCAACTCAAACAAAAACAATATTAATAGCAGCTGTGTGGATGGTTATTCAGATGTGGACTTTTGAAAACCCGGAAGTGGGCTGATGCTGCCAATTAGCCAAGCCAATCGGGTGGTAATAAGGCAGGGGTCTGAGCTAACTGAGCTGTCAGCCAGTGACCTAGAGGTAAAAGACAAGATCTCATGTTACAATCCCCTGAGCCATCTGATCTGACTGCTTAACAGAGCTTTTGTATATTTTAAACCCAGTACATGAGTTAACTCCTACATAAGCAGATTATGCTAAATTGGTCTCTTCTAAATAGCAGCAGAGTTACTAAGCACACTAGCATATGTACGTAATTGCAAAACTCCAGGGACTCTGCTTTCAGCTTTGCAGTCAACACCCACGGCCACCCAAGGGGTGTGTGTATTTGGAGCGTTAGAATGGAGATGCCAAGCATGGGTGCCTTGCCAGCAGAGATTCGGCTTCTGGCGTGCTCCGCTCACGGATGTGTGAGCCATCACAGGATGGTTTATGTGGAGCTGCACTGAAAGGAAAGTCGGATGGGTGCAATATTAAGGGACTGGTGCACACACTCTTGGGACGACTGAGTTCTAATGTTTGGATTTCCATGTAATTGTTGTGCACCAGCCGAGGGAGTTTTCTGTAACCCTGTGCTAGGGCTGGGGATTCTGTGCTATGACTTCATGACTTCACAGTTCCAGTTTAACACTGCAGTCCCGAGACAAGGGTCCAACGGTGTCGTCACACGGGCCCACGTTTCAGGATCTCAACAAAAATGCCAAAGCATAAATGCATCCTATTTGCCAAACAGTTCACGGAGCTCTCTTTCAGGACTACTGCATGGCACTGAATAGAAAGCGTTTATTATAACCTGCTCTTTAGATCGGCGTGATTTATAATTCAGTGTCTATCTTAAGTTTAAAAAAAATTGCAGAATAGGTTATTGGGGGTTTTTAGAGGAGTGGCATTCGACCTGAGATATACAGTTTCTGCACAAATGGGAAGAGAGTGTGTGTCCCATTGCTGTGAAAATGCCCGTGGAAACGCATGGAACGAGGACAGTCTAACCAGTGGTGAACAGCTTTGAGTGGTAATATTGGTCGATCTTAAAAACAAAGAAAATTAGTTTACGGAGGGATTTAAAGGAGGAAAGGCACCTGGCAAATGAAAAATGGAAAGTTTCTTCAGGATAATAGGGGAAATTTTCCTCTTTTCTGTCTCTTCTCTTCATCCTTCAATATTGCTTTTCCAAAATTGCCCCTCAGTTATATAGGCAAAGAGTAAATGAAGCCAGCTTCAAAAGACTTTTTTTAAAAAAACAATGAAACTGGATTTTCCGTTGAATGCTGAAAAGCTAGTCCCTCAGTAACAGACACTGCCCTACTGGCGGGTTCCGCAAACTTCCTTAGCCACTTGGGTACAAAATAAGCGCAGCCTTTAAAGTAATCTAACTCATAAAGTCTTGTCTTCGAGTGTAATTCAAAGAAAAATGCAGCCACACTACGGTGCCTGTAGTTTTCTCTGTCAGATTCTTTAATTCATTTGACAGATTTGCTCTGTGTTCCCCCACAGCCGGGGCGTATACTGGCCAGCGAAAGTCCATGCTATCTTGTAGTTTACATGGGGGAGGGGAAGGACAGACAATAAACAAGAAAACAAACAATAAACAGTATTTGAGTTAGTAGTAAGTGAAGCGGGAAGTAAGGAAAATAACAGGATAAATGGGCCCACTTTGGGATGTTATTTGCCCCCTATACTAAATCTAAAGATAACTTTATTCCTATGTTTTGTTTTGTTTTCTCAAGAAACGTCTTTATTTGTTCATCTACATTTCCAAGATAAAATCTAGTTTACAATTTAGTGTCGATTTAGAAGCAGATTTTTGTCCCTTCAGTGTCACATATCACCCCCGATCCAGGATCAGTTGCCCATTCTGGATTCTGTTCTCCACCTCCTGTTATCTGATCCGTAGCAAATATATACGCTCACCCTTCATCCCAGTGGGAGGGAAACACCTGGTGCAGTCTACTCTCTGGGCGGTGGGTGTGGACCAGCTCAAGGCCAGATCATCTTCAGATCTCCTCGCTAGTATAACCATAATACTTCCCATCACTTTGCTAGTTCTTTTAACTGTAATACTGTTTCTGATACATTTTCTTTAATTTTGCATTTGCGGGTTACTGAAGTTATATTTAGTTTTGACCAATGTAGAGAGTTAAAAGATGTTAAAATAGATGTGGGCAGAAGCCCCTTGGAGGCAAATAATAAGGCTGACATCCCTCAGCCCCTGCCGAGCTTAGACCAGGAAGAAAGGGAGGGCCACCTTGCCACCGCAGACCTCTAGCATCCATGGCCCCGTGCTGTGCCTTTGATGGCAGAGCAGTGATGCAGGGAGTAACACTGGGTATCTCACGTGAAGCAGCTCAGGGCAGGACTGTGGGTCCTGTTCTCAATTTTTATTAACTTCTCGCTTGCCAAGAACTCAACCTCAGCTTAGATAGAAGCCCTCTCCCTGGAAAGCTCTTTCTCACTCAGTTTTCATCCTTATATTCTTGGAACCTAGTGTTGGGCCTGCTACAGAGTGCACATTCAAAAGTTTGCTTAAGGGCCGGCCCAGTGGCATAGTGGTTAAGTTCACGCACTCTGCTGTGGCGGCCCAGGGTCCACCGGTTCAGATCCTGGGCACGGACTTACACACTGCTCATCAAGCCATGCTTTAGTGGCATCCCACATAGAAGAACTAGAAGGACTTACAACTGGAATATACAACTATGTACTGGGGCTTTGGGGAGGAAAAAAAGCATGTAAAAAAGTTTGCTTAATATATGAATTAATTATTGGGTAAAATATTGTATACAGAGGTCAGATCCTCAAAACAGTAAAGGGCAGGGCCAGTCCCAGTGGCCTGGTTGTTAAGTTTGGCACACTCTGCTTCGACAGCCCAGGTTTGGTTCCCAGACGCCAACCTACACCACTCTTCTGTCAGTGGCCATGCTGTGGGGGCCGCTCACATACAGAAAGAGGAAGATTGGCAACAGATGTTAGCCCAGGGCGAATCTTCTTCAGAAAAAAAAAAAAAGCTATAAAAAACACAATAAAGGGCAAATAATTGGGTACAGCTATTCAAAATAGGAAGTATAGTTTAAAGGCTGGGCTGGGTTCGTTACGTGTATTACCTCATCTAATGTGCCACCATAACCTTATAAGAAGGAGCTGTTTACCCCAGTTAACAGATAAGAGCACTGAAACTCTGAGAGGCTAAGACATGTTCAGTCTTATTTGGCAAATGGGGACGAGCCAGGATTCCAGCTCCCACTCTGACTCCTGGACCTTCGTCTTTCCCTCTTTTGTAGCCTTACTTCTCAACCCTAGGGGCATGTTAGAATCAACTGGGGCTCTTAAAAAAAAAACCTGGCCTTTCCCACAAAGATTCCAATTTCTTCGTCGGGAGCAGGGCCTGACGTGGGATTTTTTAATGCTTCGCATATTCAGCCATGTGGTCCATTTTACCACCTCCCAGAACTGTGTTCTAAACGTGGTCTTCAGCTAAGAGAGCAGCTCATCCACGATATCTCAGGCCACTTTATTCTCAACGTGGCCTTCACCTAATTGCCCACTCAAGAGCTTCTCAGTCAGTGCTGGGGTGGGGGTTATATGGTGACCCCTTCAGCCCCCCGGGTAGCTGGAGCTCCCCGGCTGGCCACCTCCAGCCATGAGCAGCCTTCTCTTGTTGCCCCAGTGTCGTACAAATACAGTGCTATCATTTTCTATGTGTGTCATGACTTTAAAAGTCTGAAAAGCACACTGCCTTTGGCTGAGCAATGGGATAAATGAGCCTTATTTGCCTATGGGTTTCAGGATTTCCTTTTTTCAGGCCCCAGTGTCCAGTGCACAGAGTCTGACCGCAGCAAGGGACAAGGATGGCCTTGAACCAGTGACCTTGTCACTTGCTGATGCCTGCTTGGTTATACCTGTGAAGAGAAAATCACTGGCAGCGCATTCAGTGACCAGCTTTGGCCCTAGCACGCTGTGCCCACCCACCCTGGGAGGAATGATACATGGGACCACCTGGGATGTGCAAGGCTGTTCATCATGGTGGGGGTGTCTAGGCCCAGGGATGCATTAGTCACCTGCTTCCTGCTCAGCTCCTCCCTTCCTGTTGCTAGTGGGACAGTAGAACCAAGAGTGCCCCACAGTGCAGCACGCTATCTCAGGTACACATCTTTGCACAAAACACACATGCACAAAACACACATGCATGCCCCAATCAGAAAAAATTTTTAAAGATTTTTTAAAAATTCATTTCTAAAACATGCTCTCCAAAACTATGTCCTAGGTTTTCAAGCAAATAATAGATCCCCCAGTCATCTTCAGTGCCCTGCACACTGTGCCTGGCACCTAGGAAATGCTTGATAAATATTTGTTGAATGTTGACTGAGTTTTGCTTAGTTAGTTGGATGAGTTTTGCTATGACCTGGAACAACTCAGCTGCCACAGGGCTGCTGCAGCGGGAAGGTCAAACGTTTTGAATCATCAGGTGCAGGGTGACGGTAAGACTTAATGGCAGGCTGAATCCAATCTGGTCAGCAAAGATTGACGTCCTTTGTTCTTCAAGGCAGAGACCAGAAAGGGATTTTCTAGTCTACTTACCCGGAAGGGAAAGAGTAAGGAGAAAGGAATAAATCAATCCACTCACAGCCCAGACACCAACGAGCCAGATTAACAGAAGCGTGACACCTGCCTTCAGGATGTTTTCCTCCACCTGATCCCTCCTCCCTAACCCCACCCCCCCATATCAGGGTCATCTCCAGATGATTGAAAAAATGCAGATTCTTGGGTTCCACCCACCGTGTATGTAATCTGCATCTCAGGATTCGAGAGAAATCTGTAGTTTTCCTCAGCATCCAGGTGATCCACCTGCATCTTAGAGTTTGGGTACCAGAGAGGGTACAGAGAAGGGTGGTGGAACAAATGCATCAGCGTGCAGCATGATGGGAACAGCGTGGGGTGGCCAGGGATGAGTTGTTAAAACAAGGCTTTTGGGGCCTGCCCCGTGGCCAAGTGGTTAAGTTTGCGCGCTCTGCTTCGGAGGCCCAGGGTTTCGCCAGTTTGGATCCTGGGCACGGACGTGGCGCCACTCATCAGGCCATGCTGAGGTGGTGTCCCACATGGCAGAACCAGAGGCACTCACAACTACAATATATAACCATGTCCTGGGGGGCTTTGGGGAGAAGAAGAAAAACAAAACAGAAAAAGAAGATTGGCAACAGGTGTTAGCTCAGTTGCCAATCTTTTTAAAAAAAACAAAAAATGAGGCTTTTCTTATGGATTCTGCCTTGATTCTCATCACTCAGGACAATACTACTGACTGTGCTCATTTTGATCGGTCGTGGTGAAAGCAGTCATTAAGTCACACCAAGGTCATTTTTGCTCTTTTTTTAATTGAATTTTCATGTTTCCCCTCACCCTACAAGAAAGTACTACAAGACAGTACTTTTATAATAATAAACTGTTTGAAAAGTTAATTAGTAAGAATTCCATAGAAGATTCTGGTAACCTCTTACAAAGTTAATATGTGAAAAAGATGCTCCACTTTACTGTGTTCTTGAGAACAGTAACATTAAAAGGGCTTGAAATCGACGGTGTTATTTCACACAGCCCAGCTCCCGGGTCTCCTATGACTTTGGCTCTTCAAACCCAGTAGTTTCTGTCAGTCACATAACTCTGATTCTGGCTGAGCGCTTTGAGAGCTTCTTCCTGGTAAATGAGGACCAGCATTAAAACATTTTAAGTGACTTTCCAAAAGACAAAGTGCATTTTGGCCACGTAGAGAGCTTTGTGGGCAGGACTATTACACGCCACCGCATTGTTCTTGCGTCCACCATATCGCTCTGACGCCATCTTCCCAGGCCACCGTGATCTCCTTCATACAGATACGAAATCTCCTTGTATCAGAAGAGAAGCACCCCTACTTCAGGGCACAGTGAGGTGTCCATGCTGTGTGTATTCTTGCTGGACTACAACAATGATGTGCAAGTTATTCTCAAGTTCGGCAGGCAGGGCGGGTTGGGGGGGGGAGTCTTTTTTATTAAGCCAATTCAGAAAATAAACTTTTTCCCCCTTAAGTTCCAAACAGAGGCATTTATTCACAACCAAAACACATGATTTTATAATTTGCATTTAAACTTTGAGGACTTTTAAAAAAATAATAAACCTCAGAAAGTCACACTGAAGGATACCTTATGGGTCACCTGAACATAAATGCCCTCTGCTGAAACCTGAGGTGTGCGTCTGCCTGCCAGACAGTTCAGTCTATCATCATTTTATAAATAGCCCACTAAAATGCCATTTCTTTTCACTAGAAGTGCAGGATTTATAGCCTCAATAGATGAATTATCAATATTCTGCTTCTGAAAGATTACTCTCAAGATGTCTAGAGATAGAAAGTAGCAACACTTCATCCGCAAAGCAGCAAGCTGAGGGGGTTGCATATGTTTACATGCTGGGCTTCTGACTGTGCCCAGGATGGTCGTGTGGGAGAATGGGGGAGTGTGAGGTGGTGGGGCTGAGAAGTCAGCTGCACTCTTACGAGGTGTATACGTTTCATGTATACGTATTCCATGCTGTGTGCATGGCACATACCCAGAAGCTCCAGTCTGGTGGCAATCCCATTTGCAAAAGAAAAGGTTAAAAAATAAAATCCAGGGGCCACCCCAGTGGTGCAGTGGTTATGTTTGCACGTTCTGCTTCAGTGGCCCAGGGTTTGCCGGTTCCAATCCTGGGTGTGGATATGGCACTGCTTGGCAAGCCATGCTGTGGTGGGCATCCCACATATAAAGTAGAGGAAGATGGGCACGGATGTTAGCTCGGGCCAGTCTTCCTCGGCAAAAAGAGGAGGATTGGCAGCAGATGTTAGCTCAGGGCTAATCTTCCTCAAAAAAAAAAAAAAACCATGTTTCAGTCCCACAATTATATTGGCTATTTGCTGGACTGTCTGAATCTAATCAAGATGCAGTATCCGTGGAAATGACACTGTCACTGGATAATGGCTTCCCACAGCTACTTAAATGCCATGTGTTGGTTTGCTTAGTAATGCCATTACTGTTTATCTTTTTTGGTGGTAATGATTATTTTTACTCTTGTGCAGCTCTTCTTATTGTATTCCCCATATTCAGAAGATAAATTACAACTGTGCATGACAGCTAACCACCTCTTTCAAACAATGGCAAACCTTGCCAGACCGAGAGGGCTTTGTAACTGAAAGGTGAATTTCAGCTCGCCCAAACCTGTTCCATGATGTGTTCCAGAACTCCCACCCAGCCTAATTAAGCCTTGGCTAGGCCCCTGCCACCCCTCCAAAAATTGATTTTTTTAAAAACAGTTTAGAAGGCCCTGAGGGCTTTAGAGCTTACCTGAACAATGAAAGCTCCTCTGGTCTCAAAGCGGTGCAAACAGTCAATATAAAAGAAAAAAGGAAGGCTCTTTTAAGTGTATCCTGCTGATCTATAATCTCAGGGGCCCTAAGGAGGGTACTTCATCAAAACATCACCATTTTGATGATACATTGAAGAAGGAACAAGATGCACGAAGGGGGGGAATTCAGAGAAAATTCAGAGAAAACGTTAAAATGGACTTAGTTGTAACAACCAAGCAAACCCAGGGAAGCGTGTTACTCTGCATGCAGCTCTGATCTTCGCCCTGGCTAGATGGCTGTGACGAATAGAAACACCGAACGTGACAGTACGGTTTGCATTGCCAAGTACACAGCCTGTCAGGCTCTTAAAGAACCCATTTGCCTTTATATAGATATCTAAACTTCGCAAAAGTTTTTATGAGAAAAATGAGCTTTGGCTTTAGTGCATGTCTCAGCAGGACTTCGAAATGACAGGTTATAGGGACAGTCCCCGTGGGAAGCAGTGGAGTCAAGTGACGACTAAGACTTGTCCCCTTTTGTGTATGATCATCTGAAAAGGAAGAGAAAAAATGAGAAGTTCTTGTGAATAGCTGGGAAACTCATTTCTTTACTTTGCAGCTTAGGGCTTGGTTCTGTTTTTTTTTTGTCGGAAGAGATAGGGAGAAATATTGATAAATACGCCTACCGCCCAGCGAGTCTATGGACCAGCTGGGTGCCTCTGGGTAAATTCCTGAACCCTGACAAAGCAGGCCTGAGCCCCAGGAGGGCTGCGACGGTTTCGCAAGACACACACCTACGACCGCATTGCCGGCCGTGGTGCAGCCAAAGGCACAGTGCTGTCAGCGGCCTCGTTCATTATTGCCCAACTCCACATGCCCGAGAATGTTGTCTTTGAGTCATGAGCTGATAGAAACTTAGTATTTTTCACATGTCATTTTGATTTGGTGACTATTTAAATAATCTTGCGACATACCTTTGAAATCTTGAGCTTCTCAGCGTATAAAGCCAACCAGGCACATTGTCCATCACGATTTGAAGAAACAATTAGGCTTTTTTTAAACAGAAGGGTGGTATGGACATTTTATATATTCTTTAAAGTGCTTCTATACCTTTGAAGTTGGGTAAAAAGGAGTCTCATCCAGTCCAGTGTGCAGCTTGCTTTCCTTCCTCTAAGGATGTATAACTCACAGTCCTGAGGCTAAACCTCCTCCCTTTGATTTTGTCATCTTAAAGCTGGTTTCTGAAAGTGTTTTTAAGCTTCCTAGTCACTCTGAAGTCAGACAGCTGTGGAATAATTCATTCATTTTCATTCATCCAACCACCTCTCCATACTCTTGAATACCTGAATGATACTCTGCTGCTGTAAGACCCTTGAATGACGTCGGGAATGAAGGAGTGTGTGTGTGTGTGTGTGTGTGTGTATGAAGGATGGAAAAGGAATACAAAGGAATCAGGATAGAGTCACTTATTTTCTTCCAGACATCTTCTGTTAGGTTTTCGAAAGCATTTACCTAGTCTTTAGGTAAGTTATATTTCTCCTGTTCTTTCTTTTTTTATTAAGCACTGTATTAAGCCTCTGGTTTTTCACTTATAGGTACTAAGCAAAAGATTTAAATACTTCATTGTAAGCTGCTGTTTCACTGGCCCCATTACAAGTAGGAAAAAATTGTTCATTGAAAATAGAAACAGCTGGCTTCGCCATAGTCCTCTCGTAGTGTCATGTAATTAATACAGTGCTTTTATTTGAAGTGACTACTATGGCATATTGTAAGTGAATTCTTACAGTCTGGAACCGTAAAACACCAAAGGAAGTGGGGACAAGTTCCATTTCATGTCCTGTTCTCGTTGATAATCTCGAAGTACAGCAGAGAGGGTGGAGCCACTGGGAAAGCAGCAATCTCAGAGGAACAGGCCGAGAGTCTGTTCCCTTTATTAGAGAGACTGATGGCATAGATGGAAGGATCAGGGATGTGTCCTCCTGGAGGAAGGCACTGGTTCAATAGTTAGGGCTGCTGATGCTCAGAAGCCCAGGAATAACAACGGTCACTCCAAAACAGATTAAATTCAGTGGGAACACATGCAAAAGAATTACCTTGTATAACAAGAAAACTGGAGTGGAGGGGCCAGCCCGGTGGTGCAGCAGTTAAGTTTGTGCGTTCCGCTTCAGCAGCCCAGGATTTGCTGGTTCCAAACCCGGGGTTTGCCAGTTCGGATCCCGGGTGCAGACCTTAGCACCGCTTATCAAGCCATGCTGTGGCAGGCATCCCACGTATAAGGTAGAGGAAGATGGGCATGGATGTTAGCTCAGGGCCAGTCTTCCTCAGCAAAAAGAGGAGGATTGGCGGCAGATGTTAGCTCAGGGCTAATCTTCTTCAAAAAAAAAACCCCAAGAAACAAAAATAATAATTAAATAAATAAAAGGTTGTAAAAAAAAAAAAGAAAGAAGGAAAACTGGAGTGAAACTGCAACATGAAGAAAGGATGGCAGGTACTGCCAGAGCGAGAGGGGAGCTGGCAATTCTGGGTCAGACAGACCCTGAGTCGGGGACGATGTTGAACATGGGCTGGCCCTTGCTCTTCAGGGAAAAGAGACCGCATAGCTCAGCAACCCGCGGCAAGTTACCTGATGGCTCTGTGCCTCAGTTTCTCCATCAGTAAAGTCAAAACATTACTTGTAAGTACTTTATAGAGTTGTGAGGATTAAATCAGATAATCCATAAGTTTTTAGCAGAGTGCCTAACAAACTCTCAAAAACTGTTAGCTATTGTCACATTTTTTTCTCTGAATAGTAATTATTGTAAAATGGAAAACATATTCTAAAGTTTCAAGAGAAAAAAGGAGTGTCAAAAATACCTCCAAATATAGAACAGAGTGTTGGGAGGAGGCTGGGGGCGGGCTGTGGGGGCAGGCCCATGTGCACATGTGCAGGCTTGCCTGCCCAAAGAGAAAGCAAGAGAAAACCTAAACAGAAACTGTTTGAGCCGAAAATACCAAAGTGGGCTCCCAAGGGAGGTTATGGTGATCTGACCCTGGGCTGATCTTAAAAAATAGCCATCTGCCCTAGAAATCATTTTTAAACAGACACTTGCTCAAAGCAAAGAGCAGGACCAGGTGATCTTAAAAGGTTTCGTCCAATTCTAGATTCCCAAAAGGATTTTATATACAGTCAGGATTCTGTTTTGGCATAACACATCATCGCTGAAGGATGAAAACCTGTCAGCACTCACGGAACCCGTGCAGGCCGGCCCAGCGCCACCCGAGGAGGGGGGACCACTGGGCAGTGAGGGAGCGGCTGCGCGCCGGGCCCTGCCGTCCACCCTCCCGACTGTGAGTTCCGGCCTCGGGCTTGGTTAGCTGGCTGCAGTGCCCTCGCCTGTAAACTGGGGATGATAGGATCTGGCTAGTCAAGTTGTGAAGACTCAGTACCATGCTCTGCATGTAGTGAACACTCAGTAAATTAGACATCCATTTATTATAATCCTTTATTATCCATTTATTCCTCGTAAGAGTTCTTTGTGTTAAGTATAACCCCCTTTCTCAGATAAAGAAATCAAAACTCAAACTGAATTAGGCTTAAAGATAGTTAAACCAGGATTCAGACCCAGGTCTGTGAGTTTTGGAGCTGACTGTTCCAGGGGCTCCTGCAACATACTGAATGAACCAGGCCTGGGCTCTTGTGAATAATCGTGCCGTATGTGCCCCACTCAGGTCAACGCTTTGCGAGAGCTGCTCTTCACTCGCTGTGTCCCCAGCTCACCCATCGTGTTCTCTCCTGCCTGAAATCCCTCCTTCTTATGCCTAGTGATCCTGAAAACCCCGTACAGGGCTTGCCTCCTGCGGGAAGCCTTCCCTGCCTGCCTCAGGCTGGCGAGGTCCCTCTCCTCTGTCCTTCCATGGCTCCAGTGGGACTGTATGATGCTCATTTTAAGAGGCCTGGCAGAGTACCAGGAACATGGTGGGCATTCAATAAAGGTAGAAACGAAAAGCCTACTTATGTAAATTCTGGGCTTTTAAAAATCAGGTTAATTGTAATAAGACATTTTTCATAGTAAACAGTCAATGTAACTCTCCTAATTTAAAAAATGTTCTTGCCAAAGAGTCATGGGGAGGACTCATGAGGTTCCTAGAGGATTAGCAGGCCCTGAGTGGCCTGGAGCTGCCCCCAAGCAATCAGTGATCAGTTCTCCAAAATGCTGAGTCCTGGAGTTGTTGGTGCTCTCGCACTTTCTCTTATATCTTAAACTTATCTTTTACTTCTTCCCTACTTTCCTCAGTTCTGTGTATCATTTAAGAAAATGATGCTGCCTCAGGAAACAGGTACTGGAAACATTACTTCCTCATAAGTAGATATAATTTCTTTTTACTAAGAAGGTATTTTCTCTCTTCTCTAAATTACTCCTGTTCGTTTCTATAACAAGCTCTGAATTAATTTTTGTGTTCATGAAATATAGACAAAATCCCAACTGTGAAACATAAAGAATGATTCCTAGATTTTTTTTTTTTTTTGAGGAAGATTAGCCCTGAGCTAACTGCTGCCAATCCTCCTCTTTTTGCTGAGGAAGACCGACCCTGAGCCAACACCCATGCCCATCTTCCTCTGCTTTATACATGGGACACCCACCACAGCATGGCGTGCCAAGCAGTGCCATGTCTGCACCCGGGATCCGAACTGGCAAACCCGGGCCGCCGAAGCAGAACGTGCGAACTCAACCGCTGCACTACCGGGCCAGACCCCCTAGAATTCTTTTTTAACAATTATGAAACTTTAAGCAAATTAAATGCTATTTATGATCGTTCAGACTTCAAAAACAATAAGTTGACTGTGGTTTCTTTCTTTCTTTTTCTTTTTTTTTACATTATAATAATGTCCAGTGTAACATTTCCTTTTTAAATAAGAAAAAGTTTTTGCTATGGGCATTTAAAATATGTACAAAAATAGAGAGAATACAATATTGAACGCCCACCTTTCAGAAAGTTTCAGATATCAACCTAGCATTTCTCTTCCCTTCCACCCACTTCTTTTCTTCCTCTCCCATCTCAGCAGAAGAGAGGAAAAGATCCCCACTGGTGGCAGTGCTCCTTCCCATGTCTCTTTCCCTCCCTGCTGTTCTGAGTGCAGGTTCCACCTGCAGTGACAGCTCTCCACACACCTCTCGTTCACGCACACACACACCCACAAACACCCACACACTCACGATTGCACATGCACAAACAAATGTGTGCACCTGCACCCAGCGCTCTACCCCATCTGCCATCTTTCTTAGGTTTCAGATATAAGGAGAGAGACTTGGTCAGGAAACTACTAATGTGGATTAGTAGCCATAAAAAAGTATGAAGCTGCTAGTGCTTCCGAAAACAAAATTATTCAATAGAAAAATACTCTTTAAATCTGATTTTTAAAAAAGTAATATCCTCTTGATTAGTGGATTCATGGCAGATTGTTTTTCTATTTTCCTGCTTCTTCGTCCTCTATGCTTTTCCAATTTTTAACAATGAATAGGCATCACTTTTATAATTTAAAAATATCCCTTGGGGCCGGCCCGGTGGCGCAGCAGTTAAGTTCGCACGTTCCGCTTCTCGGCGGCCCGGGGTTCGCTGGTTCGGATCCCGGGTGCGGACATGGCACTGCTTGGCAGCCATGCTGTGGTAGGCGTCCCACGTATAAACTAGAGGAAGATGGGCACGGATGTTAGCTCAGAGCCAGGCTTCCTCAGCAAAAAGAGGAGGACTGGCAGTAGTTAGCTGAGGGCTAATCTTCCTCCAAAAAAAAAAAAACAAAAAACAAAAAAATAATCCCCAAAAAGTAGTGCTAAAGAGGTAATTTGGAAGTTGCCTCTGAATCTCTTAGCCAGCGAAATAAAGCTGGACCAGAAACTAAATTAAATCTTTTCCTCATGTCCAAACCCTATTTTCCATGGCTTGAAAGCCCAGAGGTGGAAAAAAAGGGGCATTTCTTGGCACAGGAGAGCTAAGTGGGTGAAAAGTCACAACAAGCTGTGTCCTGCCCTTTTCTCACCATCTTTATCCCTCCATCTGTCTTTGGAACTTTGTTCTCAGCCCCACCTCTGGGCAGGGGCTCCTCCACCCTCCCTGGGCAAGTCCACCCTAAGGCTCCACAGAGGAGCCCTCCTCCCACCGCCTGCCTCCCAGTGTAATTACCAAGTGTGGCCCGGCTCTGGGGAGTTGAAAGGATTAAGCCACTTGCCTCCGGTAAAGTGGGGTCTGGTCTGGTGTCGTGTTACATGCCCTGGTGGCTGATGGGCTTGGCGTTCACCAGGCGTTGGAAGGAGGATTGGGTGCGGGAAACCCCTCCAAGCTAAACTTCCTAAACTATAGGAAAACCTCACAGGGGTTTGTCAGGATTCGGTGTAGGGACACAGCTAACATGGGACACAAGAGCTGCAAGGTCAGTGGAACTGGAACCTCCTGTGTATCCCTCTCTCCAGAAGTTTTCATTGTCCTAAGGATCCTCACTTTCCCATTCCTTATTATGCCCCTTCACGGGTATGCCAACAGTTTGAGAGTAACCTCTGAAGTCTTGGGGTGTTTTGGTCCCATTCAGTTCCCTTCAGTGTAGGGTATCTTCTCCGTATCCCCAGCTCTCAACTACACCAAGCCCCTGAGCCTCAACTTTTTGTATCCCAGCTAGGAATTAAGTTAGTTTCCCTACCAAGTTGATAATAACCAAACTTGGGATAACATGCAACATTAGCAAACTCGACTGAACTATAACAATTGTGCATTTCTCAAGGGAAGTTGTTCAGTTATCTTCTTCTTCTTTGTTGTTTTGTTTTTGTGTGTGGTGTTTTTTTAATTATAAATAAAAAGGCATTATATTTAGTGGTCAAGAACACAGGCTTTAGAATCAGACCTAGGTTGGAAGCTAAGGCAAGTGACAGGCATTCTGGGCTTCCGTTTCCTCGTCTGTGAAATGGGAATGATGTGGTCATCTCATAGGATCGCTGTAAGAATGAAGTGAGATAAAGTCTGTAAGACAGCCAGCTCACTCTTTGGCACATAATGCTATTCAATAGATAGTAACAAGCATTAGATCAGTTGTCCTCCATGGGCTTGAATGTGACCGTCCTCTGCCCATCTCCCCAGGGGCAGCATGGCAGGTTTAGAGCCAGCTTTGTGTCTAGCCAGCTGTGCATTCTTGAGCATTACATATTTGGAACTCTTTTTCTCCATTTGTAAACTGGGAGGTAGAATTAGGTTGTCCTGGACACCCTTCATTTCTAAAAGTGTGGTTGGCAATTTAAGAAAAAGTGCTATGACAGTTCAAAGTGACAGAATGACTCACTGAAAGCATTTCAAGTCGATGACGTTGACTTGCTCCTGCTTAGTCTCTCTGCTCATCCTCCTTTGCCCTGGTTCTCAACTCAGCCCATTCATTAGACTTACTTGGGAGCTTTTTAAGAAATGCAGATGCCTGGGCCCAAACCTCAACCAAGAATTACGTCAGAATATCTGGCGGTGCGCATCAGTATTTCTTAAAAGCTCCCCAGGTGACTTCATTCAACCCAGGGTTAAGAACCACTGCGGGGCCGGCTCCGTGGCCAAGTGGTTAAGTTTGCGCGCTCCGCTGCGGTGGCCCGGGGTTCGGATCCTGGGCACGGACATGGCACCGCTCGTCAGGCCACGTTGAGGCGGCATCCCACCTCCCACAACTAGAAGGACATGCAACTAAAATATACAACTGTGTACAGGGGTACAGGGGAGTTGGGGGAGATAAAGCAGAAAAAAAAAAAAGAACCACTGCTCTGTGCAAATGACACAGTGAAAAGCAAGGCAGAGGAGATGGGATTTGGATAAGCCACAGGCTGCTGTGAGATGTGATTTCAGATATGATATTTCGATTCTCACTTCTAAATTTGCTCTTTTCCTTCACATTGCCGAGAGCATAGCCTTACATCAGTCCCCATCGCTCTTGAAACCAAATCCAAACTCCTTGACCTGGCTTATTATACAGCTCTTCGAGATCTGACTTCTCCTGCCCCAGCCTCATTTTTCAGTCGGCCTGGCTCTATGCCCCAGTGGAGGGTAATCACATGTCAGGTTTTTTCCAGCTTCAAGCTTATCTTCCCTACCCCTCGCCTTTCTTACCTAACCTTACCTCCCGCCCCTGTACTTGGCCGACTTCTGCTTGTCCTTCAGGTCTCCAGTGAACTTTTTCTTCCCTGCCTCCTCAAAGTGAGTTGGGTGCACTTCCTGTGTACGCCGTAGCCCACTCGACACACCCAGTGACACACTCCATCACGCTGCACTTGATCTGCATTCCCAGCCCCACAGACTGTTAAATTCCACGAAAGCAACGAGTGGGGCTTATTCACCACTGCATCCCCTATATTTCACATGGTTAGGCTCAGTGAATATTGGTGGAAAGAATGAATGAATAACTGAATGACTACACAATAACAAAGAGAAATTCTTAAGGAATGAAGTCATGGTAAATTAGAGAAACCAGGTCCCATAAATGAATGAATACACAAGAAAAAATAAATTCGTAATGACTGACTCACACTCAACCAGTTTAAATCAGGTCCTACCCCTGTAGACCAATGAAATAGACGTTTCATTGAAGGCCATTCTTTTTTTTTTTTTTAAAGATTTTATTTTTTCCTTTTTCTCCCCAAAGCCCCCCAGGACATAGTTGTATATTTTTTTGTTGTTGTGGGTCCTTCTAGTTGTGGTATGTGGGATCCCGCCTCAGCATGGCCTGATGAGCAGTGCCATGTCTGCGCCCAGGATCTGAACCGGGAAACCCTGGGCCGCCGCAGCCGAGTGTGCCAACTTAACCACTTGGCCACGTGGCCAGCCCCCGAAGACATTCTTTAATGCCAGGGCAAGGGAGACCCGTGGTGGAGAACCACATTTGCTTTCCACCAACGGAGCTTAATTTCCTCCGAGACTTGGTCCTGCATTATTTGCTCCATAAACAAGTGTAATCAACAGAATGTTAATATTAAAAAGCAAGAAAGAGGAATATATTTCAGTATCTGTTAATGGATATTTTCAGTAAACTTTTATAATCCTATTACGTAATGAAAATATTTACAGATAAAATGATATGATGTTTGGGATTTACTTTAAAAATCCCAGTGCGGGAGAGGGCGACCTGGAGATAGAGGTGAAGCGAATCAGACAAGAGCTGATAGCTTTGAGGCTGGACGGACACATGGGGGTTCATGATATTATTTTCTCTGCTTTTACATGTTTTAAATTGTCCAAAGTAAAATGTTCAAAAGCAAATGTATTGAAAAAAACTGTGGAAGGAAGCTTTTCTCAGCTTTGCCACTTGGTTCAATGAATGTTTGAAAAAAAAAAAAAAAGAGAGAGAGAGCCATACATCATCCAGAACAACCAGCTTGGTCTTGGTCAGTTGGAAAACAGGAATGTTCTCCAAGGTTAGTAAACTGTAATGAGTTCCACGTAGTTTTCAGGCACCAGAGTTTACAAATCCCTGCAGTTTGATTTGTAACTCCATTCATATGTCCACAAGAAATACAGCCCGTGTCCACGTTCCTTACTTGCTTAGCCAAACAATGCTTTTCCACAGCACGTTCAGGCCGATCTCAGAACGGACCCAGGGACGCCATTTTACGATCTTCAGGACCACCCTGTCCTGCCCCATTGTTTTCACAACTCAAAACGTTCCTCCTTTTAGAGCTAGCAAAACTCAGCAGCACTGTGCTTCCTTTTGTCGCTCCTAACGTTGCCTCAGAAACGGGGATTCTTTCCTCTTGGAAAGGCCTTTCCCCTCAGGAATGTGCCTCGGCCTGGCCCAGGGCTCTCCCTTCCCAAGCCTTCTCTCTTCTCTTCACAGACCTTTCCCTCCATTCCGGGGGGCCTCACAGCTTCCTCCGCCCTGAGCAGGAGGCCAGGAAGGTGTCCCCACCATCCCAGGCCCTTGCTCTGCTCTCCTGGGCCGCCAAGCGCAGCCTCCCGGGCCTGGTGCCACCTCGGGGCACAAGGTGTGGGCCGCCGCAGGTTCCGAACCTCGCTGCTCAGCCTACGGGCCGGGCCGGCTGGCTGGTGTTCCTGATCTGCCCCATGGAGTCTGGTCCTTCCTCCTCAGCTTCTCGCGCCCTTTTGCCTTGAATGATCCCGCCTGGAGACTCCACTTCTCCCACTGCCCAGAGGCCGCTGCCACCTCTCCTGCCTGCACTGAGCATCCTTTCCAATTGCCCTCCTGCTCCTTCTTTGGCGTCTTTTCCTGTTTCGCCTAAGTTGGAGGTGAGGGTGCTTCTGAATGCAACAGTGCCCAATTTCCTGCAGCTGCCGGAAGTGTTTTCTTATTGTTCTTTTTGTTTTCTAATCCTAAAAACCATTTTTTAAATATTTCTTAGATTTTTTTATGCTTTTTTTTTTGTTTTTAAGATTGACATCTGGTTTAACATCTGTTGCCAATTGTTTTTCCTCCTCCCCCCCCACCCCACCCCACCAAGCTCCCCAGTACATAGTTGTATATTCTGGTTGTGAGTGCCTCTGGTTGTGCTGTGTGGGACACCACCTCAGCATGGCCTCATGAGCCACACCATGTCAGGCGCCCAGGATCTGAGCAGGGAAAACCTGGGCCGCCAAAGCAGAGCCTGTGGTCTTAACCATTTGGACACCGGCTGGCCCCCTAAAAACCATTAAAATGACCCTCTCTCCTCTCTTGGAAAGGGCTACAACAATACCGTTCTGCGAAGATTGGTCCTCTTACTCCTTAAGTCCTGTTTCTTAGTGTCTGCATTCTTTTACGAGCTGCTTCCATAGAAATTTTTATTTGCTAGTTTGAGGTATCTTCCATTGCTGTGTTCTTTTTGAGCATGCCATGACCCCATTTGATTTTCTCATCAACGCTGAGAAAAACTTAGGGTAATTTTATAAAAGAAATGGAGACAATTTTATAAAAGACATGGAGAGCAGAGAAGTCAGTTCACCCAGATTACCGCTCATAACTGGTCAGGCCTCATTCCCGCCCCATCAGTCACTCTTACTCATTCACTCAGTAAAGATTTATTAATCACCCATTCTCTGCCTGCAGATGTCCAAGTCCAGATTTTGAAAATGAGCCCTTAAGAATAAAAAGCATAGGATTTGTTTAAGAACAAAATATTTACTTTTTACCTCTTCACTAAAGTGACTTGCAATCACTGATACTAATTTATTTCAGGCCACAAAAATTATCAGTATACACTCTTGGATTTTATTGTAAAGCTCTTGCTGAACAAATATAAGATAGAAATAAAAACTCAACACCAAAAGCTTTCATTCCAGAGTAGTAATTCTTTTCATTCCAATCATTGTAGGAGGCCCCTTTAAGATCAAACAGACTGGGCCCCAATCCCCCAATGCTACTTAACTAGTTGAGCAAGTTACTCATCATTTTGAGCCTATTTCTTCATCTTGAAAAGGAGGATAATGGATTAGTTACAGACACAAAGTTCTTAGGATAGTGCTGAGTATCTGGAAAGCACAGAATAAATATAACTCCCTTTTCTTCCCCTGTCAACTGTAAATTTATCATGTGTTTAACAGTGAAGAGTAAAATGTTTTAATAATAGACAAACAAGTCTCATTCTTTAGCATGCTGCACCAGGCTGTCCCGGAAGCACTATAAATAAGTGACTAAGTGTATTTTAGTTTCACTGCCACATCTTTATATGAATTATTGTTTGACTGATGTGTTAATGAGAAATGAATGACAAGGTAGCGGGCAGTGAAAGAATCCTTGAATGGTTGTAATCCACACTCTGGATAATCACCCTCAAATCATGGAAAGTTGGATGGAAACATTAGCTGAGAAAAATACATTGTTTTAGAAATATGACCTGACTGTAATTGGTTGCTTTCTTCTTTGTGCTACATACCTTCAGGTAGGACAAGTTTTCTAATTATCTTTAAAAGATTTTTATTGAAATAGAAATTCACACACCTTTCTTTTTTTGGAAGAGAGAGGAGTAGCTTTCCTATTTGTCTGTGTATTGTATTTTAAGAAGGGTGGAATTATTGATTTACCATTCCATCTGTCCCATTTCAACATAAGATTAAAAATGTATGATTTCAAAATCATCTTCAAAGCAATAAAATGATGTTCCATATCAGAGATAGACTTGTTCTGCAAAAGCTTTTCACTAAAAAATGGAGTCATTTGCCTGCCTACAGTGTTAATGAAAAGTAAAATGCACCTTTTGGTAAAGGAAGTGATTTCTAGTGTTTAAATTCTACTTTCTGATATCGGATATTTGTTTGTTATTGGCCAGACCTCTGCTTGTGCATAGTACGGATGTGACCACTTTCTGTGAACTGAATATATACTGAAGTCTGCAGGTTCAGTGTTTCTTAAAGGGATAAAGGATAATGGATTGAAAATGCTTTAACTGTAGCACACTGTTCAAATGTTGACTCTGTAAATGGGAAAAACATACTATGGATCCCTATTTTTAAAAATTACGCATAGCCACTTATGTTCCAGAACTAGGTCATATTTTTTGGGTGGTCAAATATTTCTAATAATATAATATTATACTAATATAATAATATAATTCCTGACTGTTACAGATGATTTTTGCTGAGACCTAAGAAACTAGACTGCGTAATGTTAATGGAAGACATGTTCTCTTGGACCAGTGATATTTTCAATTATTCTTTTTTGTGATTAAATATAGATGTTAGCATGTAGGCATAGCTTTATTTTTAGAAAGTTTGGGACTCACAGGTAGGGGAAAGCTCAGAAAACAGATTTCTTAAAAACAAAATTGCTTTTTTCATAGAATCTGTTTAAAAGATACTTTGGAGCAATAATATATATATATATTTTTAAGCAGCAGAGAAGGTTGTTTTAAGTAACACAGAAGGAAAGACAAGCTCTTCCATCCCAGTGACAGCACTTAGCCATAACCACCATGTCAGGGACATTTTCTTTACAGGTAAAGGACAGTGAATAAAAGAATTTACTTGAGAAAGTCTGAGACTATTTTGAATTGTTCGCTCCTGAGATCCTTATCAAGCAGGGGCCAGTACTTCTCAGAGAACCCTAACTACTTAACGAGTGATTTTCCTGACTGCCATCTTTGAAAATGCTAGCTTTGACAGTGACACAAAAAGTAGCTCTTAGTCTAAGTGGCTGAACAATTGATTCTAATTGTCTTCACTGTTTCCTCTTTTCTATCACAGAATCGGAAGACTTTTTGATGGTACAGAGCCCATTGTTTTGGACAGTCTCAAACAGCACTATTTCATTGACAGAGATGGACAGATGTTCAGATATATCTTGAATTTTCTACGAACATCAAAACTCCTCATTCCCGATGATTTCAAGGTGAGGGATTCATATTAAATTACCAATAGCATAAATATGTGATTTGTTTTGATGTGCTCCAAAAAATATTTCTAGTTCTACATTTTTAACATATACCAACTCTGATGGCATCAGAGGTCTCTGACAGACGCAGACATACTGTCTTCATGAAATAGAGTATATGGTCATTAAAGTTTTACGTGACCAAAAGAAGACTGCTTTTTACTTAAAGAATTGAATTACAATTCATTTTAACACATTGAAAATAAGTTGGTAAAATTCAAAACTTAGTTCTGAGAGTCTTAGTGAGGTAGAGAATAAGAGAAAACATCCATAGCTTAATAAAGACTTTCTCTCCCAGAAATTGAAAGCATGCATTCTACTTCCATTATATGAAATTTTAGAATTGTTCCCTTTTAAAGTTAGTAATAAGTGTTATGGTTAGTCCCACCTTGTGCTGGCAACTGTAGGCACTGGAATTAGATCAGAACAAATAGAAAGTGTTAATATTAGAAGGGAATGTACAAAAATGTAATCTTTGCAGCCATTAATACTTCTCTAAATAGAAGATTCTGAAGAGTCAGCTAAATACTATTAGAACTAATAAAGAACTTATTAAAGCATCTAAATTCAGGATCAATACATTACAATCAATAGCTTTCCTGGCAAGAGCTAATCATAAGATATAATGGACAAATATACCACTCACAATAACAACAAAAGCTATAACACCTAAGAATAAACCTATCAAGAAATATGCAAAGCCTGATTGAGAAAACAGCAAATCTCTACATACAAGGATAAAAGAAGAGTTGACTAAATGAAAGGATATTCTGTGTTCCTGGATGGGAAGACTCGAGATTGTTAAGCTGTCAGCTATGCCCAAATTACTTAATACATTCAATACAAACCCATTTAAGTCACAGATTTTTAAAAAATGAAAATTGACCCATTTATGAAGCTTGTTTAGAATGTAAAAATGCTTAAGAATAGCTGAAAATATGGCTGGCCTGGTTGCCTACTGGTTAAGTTTTGAGTGCTCCACTTCAGCAGCCCAGATTTGCAGGTTCAGATCCCAAGCGTGGACATATACCACTTGTCAAGCCATGCTGTGGCAGTGACCCACAGGTAAAATAGAGGAAGATTGGCACTGATGTTGGCTCAGGGCCAGTCTTCCTCAAGCAAAAAGAGGAAGGTTGGCAGCTGATATTAGCTTACGGCCAATCCTCCTCACCAAAAAAAAAAAAAAAAAAAAGCACTAAAAAGATTTTTGGTGGTGATAGTAGTAGTGGGCAATGGTGGATGTGTCCTACCAGACATCAAAACATCCCATAGAGCTATAGTGATTAGAAAGTGTGATCCTGAGGGTGCTAAAATAGACAAATAGATCAATGGAGTAGAACAAGGTCTGAAGAGAGAGGGAGGGATGTGTGTATAGGAATTTGATATATTATAAAGGCAGTATTTTGAATCAGTAGGAAAAGAATAATCAGGAATTGGCACTGAGACAATTAGCGCCAAGACATTTGGAAAAAGGTAAAACCAGAACCCTATCTCATATCATAAGTTCACAAAGATTCCAGAAATAAACACAAAAGTTAAAGCTATAAAAGTATTAGAAAAAATATAAAGGAATTTCTAAAAGTATAATTTTGAGGCAGAGAGGGCCTACTAAGCAAGACTTAATCACCAGTAGATCTCCTTTAAAACAAAAATTGAATTAAAGACACTATATACAATAACGGATGTGTCAGAAGAGATACTTGCAACAGAAGATTAATATCCATCATAACACAGCTCCCAAAAAGCTGTAAGAAACATCCAAACAACCCACTGGGAAACATTTTTAGATAGAAACAAAAATTTCTCAAAGAAAAAACAGAAATTGCCAATAAACATTTGAAAAGATATTTGATCTCTCTAGCATCAGAGAAGCAAAACTTAACTGAGATACCCTCTTTATCCATCAGATTGGCAAAAATTTAAAAATTGATAATATATAGTGTTGGGACATATACAGTGTGGTTGGGAATGAAAATTATTAAACATTTTTGGAGGGCAATTCAGCAGTCCTTTTTAAATTTTCAAAATACATATTCTTTGATCTAGCAATTCCATGTCTATTAATTTATCTTCTAGAAATATTCACATAAATGTGCAAAGATATGTACATAGGATGTTTACTGTAGTCATATTTGAAATAGCAAAAACTGGACACAGCTAAAAAATGTCCAGTAATGGCACATGGTTACAAATATTATAGACTATCCGTACTATGGCAGAGTTTAAAAGAGTGTGGTAGATCTATGTCTGTTGATGGGGGAGATCACCAAGATTTTATTGTTCAGTGAAAATATTACATTGCAGAATATGTATAGTATGTTCCTATTTATGTAAAAAATTGTGTGTGTGTGATTAAATACATAGAAAAAGATCTAGAAGAACAGATCCCAAATTAATAGGGGTCAGGGTGCCTCTCATCCAGCCTCTCCTTCAGGATTTTGAACCTGGGGCACATGCCAAGGATGACTAGCCAAAGGGAAAAGAGAGTATGGAAAGGGTCATATTATGTACACATTTATCTTACATGAAAACAACTCTATCCATCTGGCAAGAAAATAAAGAGAGAGAGAAACTGCAGCTAGCACGTGCAGTTCCCTGCGCCCTGGAATGAGCCTGAGGAGGATCCCAGCCTCACTGCTCCCGAGCCCATGGCAGCTCCCAGGGCCCTCTGAGTGTGCCTCTTATGGTGCTGGGCGTAGTCCAGGGTTTCAAGATGTGTGGGGCTGGTTTGTGCAACACGGCTCCTGAGTGAAAGTCAGCTACCTCATCAGTGATGATGTCTCTCAACTCAGGAAGGAAAACGGGTTGGGAATATTTCTAATGTGGCACCTTCCTACAGGGTTTTCAAGGATACTTTTCAATGTTGTATTTTCTTTCCATGCCACTTTCAAACCTCCTTCCTGCCTTCCCCTCTCACCACTTCCTTCACTGGCCAGCGTCTTATGCTGGACTCTCAGATAGTAGCTGGATTAGAGATGCCCCGTAGGCCTGAGGCCGAAGAGAAGTCTCCTGCCTCCAGCCCTCAGTCTCAACCTGGGATGCACCTGCTTAGACACGACTGCAGAGAGAGCTGGCTGCGTTTAGACAGCAGGCCCCAGGGCCGCTGGGACCACCGCTGACAGCCAAGGACAGCAGGCCCGCTTCACACACTAGCTGCAGGCAGAACAGTGAGCTCAGAAGACAGTCAGGACTGCTTCTAGGAGGCAGGCCCTGGCCCCCACGGAGCTAGGAAATGGGGCTGAGTCCTGCACTAGGCACGGGAAGTGAAAGGAGTCGGGAGAGGCCAGAGGGCCTGCTGTCCGTGGGCACGGACCCCAGCAGTGCCCCCAGCCCTAATTACACCTGGTGCTGCGGATGTCGGGTGTTCCCCACTTGGCTCTGGCCTTCCTCCCGTGTGGGAGAGCAAGTAAGGGAGTAGAGAGAAGGGCTGAAAGTGTGATATGGCGAGGTGGGTGAACGTTTTCTTAGTCTCTCATATTTTCCTGGAAGGAAGGCAGTAGAAGGAAGGGGAGGGGGGTGAAGGAGGGAAATTTCACTTTTAGTTCTACATTAAGATGATTGCATTTCCAAAGGCCCACTCCGAATCTCCACCTGGATAGTCCTTGGCTCCTTAAACTTAAGCTGCCCAACATAAGCAGGCCATGCCCACCTCCCCCGGCCCTCCCCCACCACCATGAAACCTGCTCCTCTTCCTTTGTGTCCTATCGCAGTAAAAGATGCCAGGATCTGCCTGCTCGCTCCACACAGGAAGCTGAGAGCCATTCTGCGCTTCTTCCTCTCTGCCCCCGAAGTGGGATCCTCAGGGAGTCTCTCCATCAGACCTCCCGGATGCTTCTCGAATCAGTCCACTCCTCTCATCCCCCCTCCCTAGTCCAGGCCCAGCAGCTCTCTGGAAGACCTGGAGTCGTCCCCTCTCCCACCCTTACCCCCCTCAACCACTCTCCGTGTTGAAACCAGGAGACACTTTTTTTCACTAAACTTTTAACCTGAAGATCATTGTGGCTTCCCATGCACTTGCAAGAAATAACAGAGAGATCCTACGTTACTAGTTCCCCCAGTAGCGACGTCTTACAAAATTATCGTATAACATCACAACTGGGCTGTAGACGTTGATACAGTCAAGGTACAGGACATTTGCGCCATCACAAAGATCCCTCCTGTTGCCCTTTTATAGCCTCACACCCTCTCCCCTTCCTCCATCTCCCACCCATCCCTGACCAAAGGACACTTCAGAAAGGACAGTGTATGATGACTTGCTCCTGCTTAAAACTCTGCAGAGGCTTCCCCTTCATTGTTCCTGGAGCAAAGCAGCACATCCTTGTCAGAGCCCACGAGGCCCAGAAGGCTCTGGCCCCTGCCCACCTCACCCGACTCTCATCCTACACTTATGCCCTACAAGACTTCTGTTAGCTCCTCAAACACGCCGTCTTTCTGCCCCCATCAGAACAAACCGTTCTGTCTGCCTGATGCTCTTTTCCTGGCCTTTGTTTGTCACTCAGGGCTCATGGTATAGATCACTAAGCTGTCCCATGCCTGGGCTAGCTTAGGTTTTCCTCTGCCTCCTGATTCTCCGTGGTCACACACTGTACATTTGTAATTATTTATCTATATTGTTTAGCACCGTATACCCAGCTGTAAGTTATGAATGGTTTTAGCTACAGGCGTCGGAATGGCTGATCACCAGTGCCTTAAACTAATGGAGATTTGTTTTTCTCACATAAGATGTCAGAGGTCCATGGTTGTTGGCAGTGGTATCTGCTCAGTGATGTTATCAAGGACCAGAATTCTCTGTCTTTTTTGTTTGCCAACCTCAGTGTTGACGTTTTGGCCTCATGCTTGGTTACCTCAAAGTCATAAGGTGACTGCCACAACTCCAGGCATCACATCCTCGTTCAAGGCAGGGAAAAGGGGCAAAGGCTTTTAACTCAAAAGACTTTATCCTTGTCAAAAGATCCCCACTAGCCTTCCCCTTCATAGCTCGTTGGCCAGAACTGAGCTTCCTGTAGCTCAAAGGAGGCTGAGCAGGTGATTTATTCCCTTTAGCCCTTATAGTGAGAGAAATGGGCAAGGGCTGAGGGATTGGAAATAGCTGTTGGGGAAGCTAGCCAGCAGGGTCTGTCACACGAGCTCAGCACTGCCACTCAGGAAGCATGTAAGTATTTGTGGCGAGAGCGAATGAATGCACAGATGGGTAAATAAATGAATGAGTGAGTCTCACATTCAAACCAGATTCTTTTTCATACCTGGTCATCTACTTTCTTATACTTGAACCCTAGATATTTTGCACATTTATCTTGACTTTCTAACTACTTTGTAAGGGTCTCACAGGCAGGGACATTTTTATGTTTTTCTAAAGGACACTGTGTGCTGGACACATAACAGTTGCTTAGTATTAATTTAAGCACAGCAGAAAAAGGTCAAAAGAGTCATTAGGAGGCTTGTAGGCCCTGCACCTTTATTTAAAATGATATAGGACTTATAGGACTTATATTAAATGGAAAATATAAAACATGTATGTGTGCAACACCATTGTCCTAAACTACTTATCAGGGTAATATATTTAATTTATAATTCTCATGATTAAAAGAGAAGCAGACTCCAGGGAATCCAAAACAGTTTATGGGGAATTATGGTTAGAAAACGATAATAGCTATTTGTTTTTAGTTGCAGTCCGTTCCAGAAATGGAGCTGGATATTTGAAACACATTTAAATGTGGCAGGCATCATTTTTCCTCCAAGAACATTCAGGTTAGATGCTGGGAGGGAAAGTACATGGGAGTTAAGCTGTGGCCAATTCCCAAGGACAGTCCCTTAAGGACACACCCAGTCACCCCTTGGCTAGGATTGGGCTGGTGGCTTCCCTGCCCCTTTCAAGCTCCCTGAGGATTCCAGAGCCCCGAAGGACCTGCCGCTATTCAGTGCCAAGCGCAGAACACGCCCTTTCACTGGCTCAGGGTTTAGCTGTGGCCCGTGCTTGGGGGGAAAAGACAAAAAACATGTCAAATAAAACTCACGTATCCCAGGGCCCTGAAATCTTTCCCACGGAGGCTCTGGGTGCCCGGCTGTAAATTACAGGGTGTTCTGGAACACGGAGCAGGGGCAGAAGGCAAATGGAAACTGAGGTGGCCATTCAGCCCTTGTGGCTGAGCATGGAATTGCACCACCAGCAGCCGTCGGTTTCTGGGAATCCCAGATACAGGGGCACCGATGAGCTCTCAGCCTGCCCATCCCTGAACTGTATAATAGGTGCTTTCTTCCTTGTCAGAGTTCATTTCCTGACCCTGGAAAAGGGACACAGCATCTGGCGGGTGGAGAGAATCTCTCTTTCCGGGTTTGCTAGGGAGAGCGTTCCTTGATTCCCTGCTTCCGTCTCCAGCTATTTAATGCTGGGTTGAGCAAATGCACGAAATCTTGAAATCACAACATCCTACGCCCCCTAAAATCTCATTCTGCAAATGTGCTGTCTGAGCTAGACACCCATTTAACAATTTAGATAATTTCATCTTGCAGAACACCATTTAAGTGGCAGCTGCTTGTGTCCTGCTCCCGCTGAAAGCGGTTGGAATCTGTTCTCTGGAAAAATGATTGCAGAACTTCTCTGCAGTGTTTTATTATGGATATGACTGTTTCTCCCTCTTCCCTTAATTTCCCCCTTCCCCCGAATTATACTGATTTGTTCATTGCTGCTTTATTTTATGCTTATGCATATGTGTATATGTGCACACACCCTGTTGTACTCCCCAACACACCAGGGGTCCAGAGCCTTGGTTCCATTTTTGACAGGGAACCACAAAATTCTCTCTCTCTAGCCTTTTATTTTGAACACCTTTGGTAGGTGACCCTGATGTTGCTAACATCTTTTGTGGTCTCTGGATGAATTTCCACCCTTCCTAGATGTAGAAAAATTTGCTGGCAGACAGCCCCCAACTTACCTATCTCTGGCTTAGGTTGAAAAATCTATTAGTTATTTTTAATAAGCTTTTAATATTATAGAAGAAGTATATATACACTGTAGAAAATCTGAAGATATGGACAAGCAAAAAAGAAGTTTAAACAGCATATTCCCACCACTTAGAGATAGCCACTGTTAAAACCTTTGTGCATAGCCTTCTGGATGTTTCTCTATGCTTATTTCAGATAATAATCTCTACCTTTTCATTTTTCTTTTCCCCAAAGCCCCAGTACATAGTTGTATATCCTAGTTGTAAGTCATTCTAGTTCTTCTATGTGTGACGCCACCACAGCATGGCTTGGTAAGCGGTGTGTAGGTCCACGCCCGGGATCCAAACTGGCGAACATCAGGCCACCAAAGCGGAGCACACGAACTTAACCATTCGGCCACAGGGCCAGCCCCTCTACCTTTTCATTTTAGTAAAATTGTATTTCCTCTAAAACCACAACTATATTTACATTTCCCTGGTTGACCCTAAAATGTTCTTTAGGGTTGGTTTTTCCAAGATGGTCTCTGATCCAAGACCACATATTGAATCCAGTTATGTCCCTTCCTTTTATTATGAGCCATAGTCCCTTTTCATATGATCTTGACTTGCTGAAGAGACCAGGCAGTTGCCCTACAGAACATCCCACCATCTGTATTTGCCTGGTTGCCTTGTCATATGTAGTTTAGCTCCTTACCCTATCCTCTAATTTCCTGTAAACTGCAAGTTATGTCTAAAGGCTTGATGGGTTTAAGTTAAAAGTTTTGGCAAGAATACATGTCAAGTGATATTGTGTGCTTCGTATTACATCACATTAGCAAACATATGTGGTTGAACGCCCATGAATGACTGACCATTTGACCAGGGTGAGTTATGTGTTCCTTAGGTTGCAACAAAAATGATCCCTGTGAAGCTCAGTTTTTCAGCCTCACACTATTGATATTTTGAGCCAGATAATTGTAGGGCCCTGTCCTGTGCATTGTAGGATGTTGAGCAGCATCCCTGGCCTCTACCCACCAGATGCCAATAGCAGTTATACAACCAAGAATGTTTCCAGGAGCCGGCCCCGTGGCTGAGTGGTTAAATTCCCCTGCTCTGCTTCAGCGGCCCAGGGTTTCACCGGTTCAGATCCTGGATGTGGACATGGCACCGCTCATCAGGCCACGCTGAGGTGGTGTCCCACATGCCACAACTAGGAGGACCCACATCTAAAATATACAACTGTGTACTTGGGTTATTTGGGGAGAAAAAGCAGAAAAAAATAAGAAAGATTGGCAACAGTTGTTAGCTCAGGTGCCAATCTTTAAAAAAAAAAAGCCTATCTATTAAAAAAAAAAAGAATGTTTCCAGACATTACTAAATGTCCTCTAGGATCAAAATCACCCCCAGTTGAGAACCAGTAGTCTAGCGTAAGGAAAAGAGGAAGGAAGTATTTATGGGAAGGATACTAGTTTATCTCCTAAAATTAGTGGGGACGTTCTCTCAGGTGGAAACACCCAGGCACCTCTGAGGACCTTGGTCATGGGAGTTTGAGGGCTCCTAGAGCGCTGCCATTAACACGGCTCTGCCCCAGCGATGCCCAGAGTCTCTTTCCCCTCCTGTGATTCTAGGGAGAGACCAGCTGATTCACTCAGGTTGGCTCCAGTGCTTACTTTTTAGCCAATCAGCTGTGGCAACACAGACATGGCTTCTAGGTACTCACTCCGGAGGGCCGAACTTTCTCAGAGAAGGCAGAGCACTAAGCTGGGTAAACCCCCAAGAAGTTTCTTCTTCTCTAGTACCTAAGAGAGTGCCCATTAGGACGTCTGCCTCAGCCCCTGGTCTCAGCTGCTGCCACCTAGAATCTGCGTCCCTGGTGCAGAGACTGTTACTCTTAGACCCCTGCCCAGGCCCATCTCTGTCCTTCTCTCCCAAGCCTACGCCCTCGGAGGCAGGACCAGCTGCAGCAACCAAGGAGGACCAGGAGGCGAGCAGAGCAGCCCACTCTAGCCCCATCTCAGACAGCATCTCTAGCCCCTGCCCTCTCCACGCCCCACACATCAGGCCTAAGTCCTGCAGGGTAGTTAGCCAGGGTGTGGCTTCAAAATGCAAATGGATCTGCCTGCGGCTCTGCCACCAGCAACCCATCAGTATCACTTGTGTATAATTTAGCCTTTCTCTAGCAGATTCAGAGAGTGGGGGATTGAGACAATGGCCAGGTAGAAAAGGGACACTATGCCACTGCTTCCGTTTCCTTTAATAGCTATCAGGATACATCTCAGGCTGGATAACCTTGCCCCAGAAAAACAAGAATAGTCGCGAGAAGCTGGAAGCTGGTGCCACCGGACAGGGAGGAGGTCTCCTGGCGGGAAGTATCAAGTGGTAGCAGCAGAAAAGGAGTAAGTGGGCCAGTCTTTCTCGCTTGAAGAAAAGAAAGAGGTTAAGGGTTGGGGGGGAGGAATGAATAGCTGGAGCACGGAGGCGTATTAGGGCAGTGAAATTGTAATTGTGGATATATGCCGTTATACATTTGTCCGAACACAGAGTGTATAACAGCAGGAGTGGACCCTAGCGTAACTGTGGACTCGGGGTGTGATGATGTGTCAGTGCAATTCATCCGCTGTAACTAATGCTCCCCTCTGGTGGGGAATGGCAATAATGGGGGAGGCTGTGCGTGTGTGGCGGCTGCGGGTATATGGGAAATCTCTGCACCTTCCCCTCAATTTTGCTGTGAAGCAAAAACTGCTCTTAAAAAGTGAAGTCCTTTTAAAGAAAAGAAAGAGTGTCAGCCCACAAAAGTATTTCAGAGCCAGGAAAATTAAGAACTTTAGATGCCCCAAACCTCAAACACTGGGAAAACTATGGCGGCCCACCTCCCCTTCAAAAAAGATCTTTAAAACTAAAGGAAAGTCCTGCAGAGATCTGTTTTTTTTCTTATGATGACTACTACTTGGATGCTATTTTTGAAGTATGAAATATAAACTCCTTTCATTTCCCCTCATTTTCTTGGTGCCCCTGCTTTGTGGGTCCTCTCATGTATCTGTACTCTGCCTTCTGGGGAACCGAGCACCGCAGGGGCCCAGGAGCAGTGAGTGGGCAGGAGAAGAGCTCTAGGGCTCCTGGAAAACTGGATGCGTTCCCCCTAGAAAACCCCTGTTTGTGCCACAGTGCCTCACGTGGCATCGGCACATACACAGATTTTAAAATGAATGAGCGAGCGGTTGAGGATAAGGAACTGTCAACTACTGTGTAAAATTTCAAGTACATTAGGAGTTAAATAAACCTTTGAACTGTTTTGTCGGACCAGTAAATGTGTACCGTAAGCTGAATAATGGCCCCCAAAGGTGTCTACATCCTAATGCCCAGAACCCGTGAATAGGTTACCTTACACAGGAAAGCGACTTTGCAGATGTGATTAAATTCAGGGTCTTGAGATGGGGGGATTATCCGGGATAATCCAGGTGGCCCCACTGGAATCACAAGGGTTCTTATGAGTGAACGAGGGAGGCGGGAGGGTCAGGGTCAGAGATGTGAGGCTGGAAGTGATGGGACTGCTGGCCAGGAGCCAAGGAATGCAGCAGCCTCTGGAAGCTGGAAAAGGCGAGGAAACCAATGCTCCCCTAGGGCCTCCAGGAGGAAGGCAGCCCCACCGACCCCCTGACATTAGCCCTGGGAGACCCATTGGGACTTCTGACCTCCAGAACCATAAGAGAATAAATTTGCGTTGTTTTCATCAAATCTGTGGTGACTTCTTACCGCAGCAAGAGGAAAGTCATGCACTGCATATATCGCTTTCCTCCCCCTAGGGAAAACGTTTTCTGAATTCCAGATATTTAATCAAGAAATAAGCCTTTGAAACATGGCCCATTTGCATTTTGGAGTCCACCCTTATTTACCTTCTTGTTCCGTTGTGTCTATCTCCAGGGTCTTAGGGAAGCCAAACTTATTCATCTGTAGAATGAGATCTTGATCTTTCTGCCTTGAAAAACCACTGTAAACCTCCAAAAGATTTTTATTTTAAAAACATGTACTCTTGGATTTTAAAATTATTTAAACATGATAATAGGCCTGTGAAAAACCTATTTCCCTTTAACTGGATATGAGGGTAAGCAAGAAATATGGATGAGGCTTTCTTAATTAGAGAAGATCAAATTGGCAGAGAAGAGTGACAGCATCTAGTACATTCTGAAGTTGCTTTGCTGAAAGCAAACGTGGATGCTTTGGGTTCATTTCCTTCAAAAGAACTAGGGCTGAACCTGCTACCCCCTAAACTCCTGCCCATTTCCCCCTCGTACCTTGGGAATAAGAGACTGAGTTGTCTAGCATTTGTAAAAGTTTTTGTAAAAGGAACGGTGGGCGCTGTCAGATAAGAACTGATGCTTAAGGAAAGAAGATTTCAAAAGATTCCGAGACCAGAAGGAAAGGGACTCAAGGCCAGAAAATCTAAAAGGAAACATGATAAACTCGAAAACATGGGATTTAGATAATAAAATTAAATGATGCTGATTGAGGAAGGGAAGGAGGACGTGGTTTCTAAAGAAAGCAGCCACGGGGCTGAGTCTGTTCTGCAGGGAGTTCTCTAATGAGCCAAGACTGGAAGTGCACGTTAGGAAGTAGAGAAAGACAAATATAAAGGAGGCTGCCAAGAAAACGAATGGCCAGTGTGAGCTTAACCATGCAGAAAATGGTAACAACAACAAGAAGGGCCTTTTTAGTTCTCGGGCTGGCTGATGCTTGGAGGCAAGTCAGCGTGGGCAGCTGATGGCCAAGCGAAGCCCGTGTGCTCAGCTGTTCTCTAGCGTGCACTGCCCCCAGCACAGACGGCGGCTCTGCCTTGGAGCCCAGACAGAACTGGGTGGTAAAGGGGAGAAATGGAGCCCAGATAGTCAAGAGACAGTAAAAGAACACCTGGTGGTTTGAGGTAGTTCAAGGCTAGGCCTGTGAGATTACGTCCCAGGGTGCAGGATGACCTTCGGGGGAGCCCTTTTAAACTTTCACTATAATGACCACTAGCAGGATCCTTGAGGAATCACTGAGCAGGGCTAAAAGTCTCAGAAGGGCCAGTGTCTCCCTAATATTCCAAGAGCAGATACCGATGAACGTGAACAACATTCCATAGGGAGGTGCTCTGCCGGTCCACGGCCAGACTGCAGAGTGCATTAGTACATGTGTGGTTTGTGAACTCAGAGGAAGAAAGAAGGTGGTGAGGATTCAGAGTCAGCACGGGGGGCCTTGTAACCCCAAGTCCTGTTAGCCTCATTGCCTCTGGGTTAATGTAGACAAACGGGTAGATCAGGGCATTGTCATGGGCATAGACTCATAGACTATCAGGACTGGAAGCAACTGTAATGTAATTTATTCCCCTCATTTTACAGATAAGGAGATGAGCCCTAAACAGTCAGAGGAGACTGTCTGGGCAATACAGAGACTTGGGCCCCTCCAACTCCAGCCTTCCCCTTGGAGTCTCACGCTAACGCACAGGATTTCAACAAGGCATCTAGCAGATGCCACAATTATGGGCTGGATGACCTTAGAATTATGGGCTTTATCACTGCTTGAACAGCCAAAATCCAGAGTCTTAATTTACTCCCTGAGCATTAACCTGAACAAAGGCTTGTATATAGCTCTCTCCTCTCGGTACTTTAAGAAATGATTCACATGTACAAATAGAACACCCAGTTCAAGAAGACACAAAGAGGAGAGAGAGACCTAAAGCACTGGATGAAAGAACCCAAGATTTCTCAGTACCTTGAAAGAAGTTCAGAACCAAGAGTCTACAATTTAAAGAAGGGTGAATAATGGAGGATTTAAACAATTTCACAAACGCCGAATGAGGAAGACCTAGCTCAATGGCAGCTCTTGTGAAAAAGATGGAGGGACTTTAGCATAAGTAAAACGTGAACTAATAGAGCAATGGGGCTGCCAAGAAGGCGAATACGGCCTTATGCTGTGTGGTAGGCAGACTGGTGGCCCCCCAAAGATATCCATGTCCTCAGTCCTGAGGCCATGATTATCTCACCGTCCATGGCAAAGGGGACTTTGCAGATGTGATTGAAATAAGGATCTTGAGATGGGGAAGTTGTCCTGGATAATCCAGGTGGGCCCATTGTACTCACAAGGGTCCTTACAAGTGACAGGAGGCAGGAGGGTCAGAGGAAGAGAAGGAAGTGTGACAACAGAAGTAGAGGTAGGAGTGATGCTGGACCACAAGCCAAGGAATGCGGGCTGCCTCTGGAAGCTGGAAAAGGCAAGGAAATGGATTTTCTCCTAGACCTTCCAGAAGAAACACAGCCTTAATAACCTATTTTAGCTTTCTGACTTCTAGAACTGTAAGAGAATAAATTTGTGACAGCTGTTACAGCAGCAACAGGAAACTAACACAGGTTGCATTCACAGTGATTAGAGTGTCCAGCCAAGCAGAGGCTGTACAGTGCACTCATTAGATGACATCTGAAATGTGAGGTTCCGTTCTGGTTTGGGTTTTAGGAAGCATGTTGACAAAGTCAAGTACATACCAAATGTTGAAGAACTTCAGAGTCACAGCAAATGAAAAGGAGCTGAAGGGATTGGATATTTCCAGCCTGAATAAGATGAACACATTACAGTTGTCTTCAAATGTTTAAAGGGGGAACAGGTCAAAGAGAGATTAAGATCACTGGAACCCCAGAGGGCAGGATTAGAACTAGGAAGTTGGAGTTACAGGGAAATTCAGGTCATTCTAATGAAGACGTTTACAGCAATCCAAGCTGCAGACCCAGTAAATGCTGTGTCTTGCTAGGCCGTAAGCATCCCATCACTGGAAGCATTCAATCAGAGACTGAGTGGTCACTATTCAGTGATGTTAGAGAGGATTCCTCCGTGGGGTCACGATCGGTCAGGAAGACTGCTCTAAGCGCCTTTAGGATTTGAAGACTTGATGGCTCTAGAAAAGACAAAGCATATTTTCACTAGAGTCCAGATCTTCCTTGTGCTAAAATTTGTAATTAAATCTCATGGGAAAATAAAAAGCAGTAGCAGAAGTTCTCACTTCTGTTTCTTGTGTAACCTTCAGTGCTGTTTTTAATCTTCTCGAGAGCTGTCATCTTGATAAGTAAATATTGAGGTCAGTATCTCACAGTTGGTGTACTTCGAAGACTGCAAGGCCCCCGCAGTGGGGGTCCGTGGGTCGTCTGGGAGGAACCTGCAGTCTCCCCACTCTGACCCTCAGGCTGGGCTAGGGGACCTCGGTTCTGCCCTACCTTAAGAGCGGCCACACCTCAGATTAGTTCTTCACTCCTCAAACAAAACAGTATCTCCTTCAGGTCAGGAGGCAAAGGAGGTAGCAACATGTGAAATGAAGATGATTAGATCAGTGGGCCGCTCCCCTTTGGGAACCAAGTCTCCTGTAGTAATGGAGTTGCTGGGAGAGGACAGAATGAAGCAGCGGCCCATTCTGCTGATGAGTATTGATGACAGCATCTTCCACCTGGCCCAAGGTTCTCAATATGGAAGGTGGATGACCCAGCTAGAGGCCACTGGTGCTTTCTCGCCTCTCCGCAGTTTTCTCTGGAAGCCTTGACTAATTTCTGCTGCTGCTTGATTTACAAGAAAAAGAGCAAAGTGCCAAGTAAAACCAGTTCTCCTGTGGTCATCCTCTCCCCATGCTCCATCCTGTCCAGATGGTAGAGGCCTCTGACAGCACTCAGGCCCTGGGCTGACAGCCTCAGCTCTCCTGCAGGCACCAGGCACCAGGCACCGCCTGCCAGCTCTAGCCCCTGGAAGGAAAGCAGAAGTGCCTGTGTCAGTTGATTAAAACATTCTCAGTCAACGTGTCTGGACAAGTATCCACTTACCTCACACCCAGAGATGATTGTGGCCATAGCTACGTTTAGACATAATATTGACCTGCTTGATAACATTGTTCCTAAGTTGCTGCCTCCCCTTCATGCTCCTTTGTCCTTCCATTCAGGGACTTGTGTGTGTGTGTGTTTTATACCTATCTGCTACATTTCTGTTTTAATTCAATAGATTCTTTTTTTAAGGCAAGAGAAAAAGAAACCATGCCTAAACACTGGGTGAGTGCGCGTTCAGAAATGGCCTCGTTTCCTTCCTGCACTTCTGTCTTGCAGGAGTCAAGGCCTGATGTTGTTTGTCTCTCACTTTATGATGACAACACCCATAGGGGGCTGAGGGCAGTGTGTCAACCTTCCCCACACCATCACACAGCAACACTCAAGTTTAGGTAAAAGCAGCATGCACACCCCAAGGCGCCCACCCGCCCCCTCTCCTGCCCCACTTCTGCCATCGCGCTGCCCACGCCCTCCCGCGAGAAGCTCTGGAGCTGCCTCTGAAGATAGTCAGGAGCCTGGGCTTCTGGTGAGCAGTGCGCAGCGGTGCCTCCTCCTCCTCAGGCGACATTTGTGCTCCATCCAAGAGGACGTACAGTGGCTTCTCTCCAACACCATCAAACTTTCCCAAAGGCATTTTTCTACGAAAAGTGAAAAGTCTTGGGGGACTCCGTTCACATCCCAGTTTTCTCATCGGCAAAATGGGAATAATGATGGTTCCCAAGTCACTGAGCAATTATGGGGATTACAGGACTTAATTCATGTAAAGCACTTAGAAGAGGCCCACCTAGCCCTTAATACGCAGAGCTCCTATTGTAATAACTGAATGAACAAAGAAATGAATGAATGAGTGAGTGCAACTTGAGTCTGTGCAAATGCCTTGGAAGTGAAAATTTTACACCCAGATTTGATTACTGAAATAACAGAGGTGAAAAATTCACCTCTTCTATGTAGACATTTTCAGAATTTTATGTTTGTATTTTGCCTTTGAAATACCTTTTTTTTTTGTTCAGGACTACACTTTGTTATATGAAGAGGCAAAATATTTTCAGCTTCAGCCTATGTTGTTGGAGATGGAAAGATGGAAGCAGGACAGAGAAACTGGTCGCTTTTCAAGGCCCTGTGAGTGCCTAGTGGTGCGCGTTGCCCCCGACCTCGGAGAAAGGATCACGCTCAGCGGTGACAAATCCTTGATAGAAGAAGTGTTTCCAGAGATCGGCGACGTGATGTGTAACTCTGTCAACGCAGGCTGGAATCACGACTCGACGCACGTCATCAGGTTTCCACTGAATGGCTACTGTCACCTCAACTCAGTCCAGGTATAGCATTGTCATATACTATGTGGCATTGAATGTCACTCTTAACATTGTTAACTTAACCTTGCCCTCACATGGTGCCTTTCCTCCAGAGAGCTGGAGAACTCTCATGTGGTAACACTTCCGTTGGGTAGGTAAACATATTCACCCCTCTACAGCATTCACTCAGTCCTTCCACAAATGTTATTGAATGTCGACTGTGTGCCAGGTGCTGGTATGAGCACTGGAGATATAGAAAAGAAGAAATAGACATTAGCACTGTTTTCATGAAACTTACATTAGGGGAATGGAGTGGGGGGCAAACTGTAACCAGCATTAATGTGGGTCACGTAGTGAGAAGAGGATATCTGGGATAGAGTATTCCAGGCAGAGCGACCAGCAAGTTCTGAAGACTCCACAGTAGGAACATCCTTGGCATACTGAGGAATATCGGGAAAACCAGTGTGGCTTGAAGAAGTGAAGCAGGGTTAGGGAGTGCTAAGACACGAGGCCAGCAGGCGGCCCGGGACAGATACTGGATTGCCTCATTAAGGGTAGTAAGCACTCTGGGGTTTTTTGTTTTGGTTTCTTTGGGTTTGGGTTCATTTTCACATGGGAGTAAAACGGAAGCCATTTGAGGATTTTGTGTGAAAGAGTGACATGCTGTAACTTGTATTTGAAAATGAATACTCCAGCAGCAGGTGGAAAACAGTGGAAGCAAGGGGACCAGTTGGAAAGCTATGGTCCAAGCCACAGTTGAGTCGTGTCTGACTCTGAATATCTTGAATGTAGAGCTAACAAGGTTTTTTGTTAACGGCTGTGGGTTGTAAAACAGAAGCCAAAGACAACTAAGATTTTTGGCAGAGGAACTGAATAAATGGAATTGCCGTTTTCTAAGATGGACAAGTCTATGGGAGGAGATGTGAGGGTGAAATACAGAACATTGGTTTACATCATGTGCGGTGCCATATGCCTTAGACACTGGTAGGTGTGGTCATCATCTTAGCTAACATGTGCCAGCGGCTGTATACGCATCATCATCTTATAACAGCTCGTAACAAGTCAGCCGTATTAATCCCCCTGAACTGTTGATGACAAAATGGAGGCACGCCTGGGTCTTGACTCCAGGTCTGTGTGCAAAATGATTTGAAGTCAATGGAGTGAGGGTTTGGCAGTTCCCCCCCTTTTTTAATTGGAATGGCCCATGACTTTATTCAATATTGACCCAACAAAACATCTCCCAAAGCTCAAAGACTAGAAGCACCCACTATACCATTCTGTCTCTTGAAGATTTTTCCATAACTATTTATAATTTTTAAAATTTATGAAAAGATGTCTGAGCAGAACAGCAGGAAACTGACAGAAACTGAGCCCTGGACGTCCCAGAGGAAGGCACACACTCTCAGGCAGTGGGGTAGCCGCTGGGTTGCACGGTCCAGAGGTGCGCCCCCATGCTGCCCTGTGCAGCATTCCTGAGTGGGGACGCTATTTATAAACGCCCCTGGAGCCCTGAAAGCCTTTCCCTTCCCACACACACCCTTCCTGGCGCTCCCCTAGACAGAGGGAGAGGCAGAGCCCTTCAGAGCCAGGACAGCATCCCATCGCTTCCCTAGGCCTCCACCTCTCACACAGAAAGCCTTGGCCCCACCCCTCAGGCCACCGAATAACTCTCATACATTCATATGCCTGCCAAGTTTCCCGATCATCCGAGGTTGATCAGTTGCAGAAATTTTCATCTGGATTAACCTCCTGCTTCCTGCCAAGAAACAGGCCCATCCTGTAGGCATTCAGAGGCTTTGGGATGGGGCACAGGAGACCTGCTGCCCCACAGAGTGAGTTTAATCTCTCAAATGATCCCTAACTTTAAGGAACTTTGCTATTAATAAGTTGATGTTTGAAAAGTAATGGCCAACGGGCATAACCTATTTGCATTAACGTTGGAATAAGCTTCGACCACATCCGAGCTAGCCCCGGGTCACACTGAAAAGTTATCCTATTATACGTTGCAGACAGACCCCCTGGGGAGGGAGCTTAGCGATTTCCTGATATTAGCAATTTAGCGACCTAACAACATTGAAAGACAAATGACACCAGAGTTAGGGTCTTTATTGTTCAAAGCATCCTCGACCTTTGAACTTCCTCTCCTAAGCGCAGCAAAGAACCCTCTCCAGGGCGGTGGTTTGGCCCAGCAAACTGGGCTTTTTCTTGCTGACAGGCTGCATCCCTGCCTCTGCTGGGGAGACCTCAGAGCGCGCTGGTCTTCACCTTCGATTCATCTGCCACCAGCGCACATCTTGATTTTGAACTTAGGCATTGTTTTCTTCATCCTGTCCTTTTGGGGACTGGCGTGCATATGCGTTGTGAATTTATGTACAAAAATAGAGCACGCAGCGTGGAGTGTTCATTTTGTTCTCATAAGGACTTTTTTAATTTGCCAGCATTTGAAGTTTTAATTTTTAGAAAGCATACTCTCTTGCTTTCCGGTCTCATCTAGTTAGCTGTTTTGCAAAATAGCAGATTATATTCCATATAAAAGTAGGTGACCAAAAACTAATAATTAAAAAAAAAACCAGTAAGGGTTCACTTTACATTGACTATATTTTGAAAGTTATTTCGTAACATTTCACTTCATTCCAAAAAAAAATCTGACTCAGGCCTTTTTTTTTTAAAAGCTGTGATTGAGTCATTTTGCCTTTAGAGTGGGGTAGCAGTAATCTAATTATATCCAGAATCCTGATGGGGAACGTTTGCAAGTCTAATATTCGTTGAATTCCTAAAGATACAGATGCTCTACATCAATTTCCTGTATCTCTGTCCAAGTCTTGCAGGAAACGTTTCCTGCCTTTAAGAGTGTCAGACACATGGTGACAAACCCAGGGATCTTTCTGGCATTAGATATTTGATTTCAAAATTAAAGAAGAGATTATGTGGCTTATGTTTATATGAGAAGTTTAGAATATCTTTATTTTGGATGTTTTCTAATATATACCCATTGCATTTATTCTTGCCTTCCTGAATGCATACAAAACAATAAATCTATTTCAAATGCCACAAATTGAAAACCTGTAGATAAACTTCAACTGTCTTCAGGAGTCCATTTGCTCTGCTATTGAAAGTACATCAGGGGCCGGCTCAGTAGCCGAGTGGTTAAGTTCACGCGCTCCGCTGCGGTGGCCCAGGGTTCGGATCCTGGGCGTGGACATGGCACCACTAGTCAGGCCACGTTGAGGCAGCATCCCACATCCCACAACTAGAAGGACCTGCAACTAAGATATACAGCTGTGTACAGGGGTGTTTGGGGAGATAAAGCAGGAAAAAAAAAAAAAAGATTGCAACAGTTGTTAGCCCAGGTGCCAATCTTTAAAAAAAAAAAAAGAAAGTACATCAGTTTTCCAAGCTGAAATATATTGACTCAGCATCGGGACACTTGAACAAGGGCAGAGTGGAGCATGAATCACTGGCTGAGTAAATTCAGATAATATCACTGACTTTCCACATCCTTTATCATCTCATTGAATATATTCTAGTGGTAAATGAGCGTTGAAATGTGAACCCTCTCTTTTTGCAGAGAAAGTAGTATTGCTCATTGCAAAAAACATGGGATTTGAGGCCAAACAGAGCTGAGTTGGAAACCCAGTTCCATCACTTACTAGCTCTGCGCCTCGGTTTTCTCATCTATAAAATGGGCTGACACCAGTCATTATGCCAGGGGGTTGTAATGATTTCATGCACTTGGCATGTGTAAAGTCAGCATGTAAAGGCCCATTTTAGGTACTGTATTAGGAACATTTGCTCCCTCCCTCCTGCCTTTTAATCCAGAGTCTTCGTTTGAAACCAGAAACTCAAAGAGACTTAGGGGTTGGATAACACTCACCAGAGCCGCACATGATCTCAAACTTTGGGAGATTTCTTTGGGCTGTTTCTGTGGCCAAAGGACCCATGTCGCCTCTAACCGGATGCTTGTCTTGGCCCCTCGCAGGTCCTCGAGAGGTTGCAGCAAAGAGGCTTTGAAATCGTGGGCTCCTGTGGGGGAGGAGTGGACTCGTCTCAGTTCAGCGAATACGTCCTGCGGCGGGAGCTGAGGCGGACGCCCCGTGTCCCCTCTGTCATCCGGATAAAGCAAGAGCCTCTGGACTAAACGGACATATTTCTTATGCAAAAAGGAAAAAACCTGCACAACCAATAACGCAAATAAAAAAGGGACATTTATGTGCAGTTGCGACAGCAAACCAAGTCCTGGACCTAAAATTGAATAAAAGACACATTTATATCCAGTAGAGACCACACCTGTATTCATATGGGAACAATTGGAATAGTGATATCCTCAAGGTGTAAAAAATATATAAATATATATATATATGTCAAAAGGTAGGAAATGCAAAAAAAGAGAAAAAAAAAGAAAACAGAAAAAAAAAGGTGGTAGCTACAGTTGGTGCTGTGATGGCCGTGAAGTGTCCTGGGCCTCCCAAGGCCTCTGACCAGTAAACAAGCCATGAGCAGTGAGGACGCATCTCCTTACAGTTTCCATTGCCAACAGCCATCCATTGTTTCTTTTTCTTTTGTCTTTCTTTTTCCTTTTTTTTTTTTTTTAAAAAAAACAAAACAAAACAAAAAAAACACCTTGAATCGAGTTTCTTTGCATATGGCGGTTTCACGTCTGTTTAGGCGGGGACCAGGCAGGACTTCAGAAAAACGCTCATGAGCACACTGCATTCAAAAGACGTTAGACATGAAATTTTAAATGTAGTTTGTACAGAAGTCACACTTTTTTGTCCGCCTCACAGATGTGAACATTACTTTGTTTTTAAACTGATCAGTTTTGCAAAGGGGCCAGAATTATTACTTGTTAGAGTTGCTCCAGTTTGAGTCTGCTGCTTTCCTACAATTTTTCAAATTTTATAATGTATTAAATACAATAAACTCTGTTTAAAAAATAAGGTCTGTGTGAAACACACATGTTGGGGTAAGGCTGTACTAAAAATGAAATTTTTCCTTTTTTAAATTTTCTGTGTTGAGCATCAAAAAGAAGCCCACCAGCGGAGGCCAGTTTTGAGGTCAAAACTCACTGAAGGATGAGGATTGTTGTCACCTGAACAGTTCCGTTCCCACTCAGCAAGTGTTATGTCTCATGCTTTGTTATTCTGCATCGGTTAGCAAGATAAGTCTTCCTTCGTGTGAACTTTTTGTTTACAAATTTCAGTTATCTATTGCTTCAGAGCAAATCACGCCAAAACTCAGCAGCTTAAAACATTTTATTCTCTCTCATGGATCTGTGATTCTCTTGTATCTGCTGGCCTTTGCTGGGCTGCTGCTGCTGCACGTGATGTCATCCGGAGCAGGACTGGGCTGGGACATCCAAGGTAGCTCCTCCACGGGGCTGCCGATGGATACTGGTCGTGGGCCTCTCCATGTGGCTTGGGCCCCTCCCAGTGTGGGAGCTGGGTTCCAAGAGAGAGGAAGCGGAAGCCTCAGTCCTCTGAAAGGCTGGGCCTGGAACCACTCAGTGCCTTTCTGCGGGTGAATTGTTGGTTCAACAGACACAGAGCCAGCCCAGGTTCAAGGGGAGGGGAAATAAAACCCGCCTCTTGGTGGGCAGAGTGACAAAGAATTTGTAGCCAACTTGAATCTACCATAACACCTGTCCAAAAAAAATCCAAAAAGTAGGGCATTAAGGCTTTGGAAGAAGTAGGGAAAATCTCAGAGCCAGAACCATCCCTTCTTATCCAGAAAGGTAAGAAACCTGAGATTTCTGTACGACTTCGGAATTAAGCCCTCAGCTTTCCCGAGGGGTTAGTGACTCCGGAGGCTCCTGCATCAGCCCTGCCATCTCCTTTCTTCCCTACCTCCTCTTCGTCCTTCCAGACATTCAGAATAAACCTGGCATGGTGATAAGATTGACAGGTAAACTATAATGTGTTTCTGGCGCAGAGACGTTCCTGTGGTGACGGGCTATTTCCATCCTGAACTTACTTTCTTTTTTTAAATTAAAAAGTCTGTGCCCGAGGACACTAGTAATGAAAATATCTCTGGCTTTTGAAACTAAAAGTAAGCTGTTAATGGCTCCGATCACCCCCTGAAACAAGAGGCGGCCCAAATGCTGAATTACTCTAATGACTGCAGCCGGCCTTCCACGAGGTGGTTTAATTTCCCCCTATTTGAGACTGATTCACCCTTGTCTCAGATGGAGACAGCCAGGGTTGCGCCCACCGGCTGCTTGGCATCCATGTCCTCCCGAAGGAGATGGAATGTGATTTTACTAATAATCCATCCTCATGAGGCAAAATTTTCTAAAAGCAGTAAAGCAAGGGCCCCACTTTGGGACCTTCTGCAGGTTATTGTCATCAGTTCACATTTGCCCAGCACTCTCCATGTGCGTTTAGTATTGTCCCAACCAAACCTGCACAGAATGACATGCATTAGTATTAGCATCCACTTTGTTCTTTTCTATTCTTATGCCCATTTATACAACTAGAGCCCAAGTGCACACTCTATCTACAAAAACTCTGACCCAATTCAACGGAGCGAACATATCACATGCAACTCTCACATTTTTAGGTCTTACAACATAAAAATTCACAGATACCAAAGCACTTCAGGAAAGAGCTGATCAATCAAAATATAACTGAGTCACAATCTTATTTTTCCCTACTTTTTATTATCCAATACACAGCTCATAGTCAGATTTCACCAGTCATCCCAATAAGTCTCTGTGGCTATGCTTATCTTCGCCCTAGAAGATCTGATCAAGGCTCATGCACTGCATTTATGAATAATGTCTCTTTGGACTCAAATTTAGAAAGGTTTCCCCATCTTTCTGTCTGTTTGCTCTTCCCTCAAATTGGCTTATTTGAAGAGTCTACGCCAATCATTTTGGAGTTTGTTGCACAATATGGATTTGTCTGGTTGGTTCCTCATTGGTAGAATCAGGTTAATTTTTTTTTTGCAAGAATACTACATAGATGATGTTATTTCCTCATTACATCACATCATGAGGGTCTATTTGGCCCATAGTAGTGATGGTAATTTATTTTTATTTTTATTTTTTGCTCTTATAAATCTCATTGCCTGTCTCTTATGGTTTTTCTTTGGTGATGGGAATTTTTGTTGTTGTAGTTGTGAGGAAGATTGGCCCTGCGCTAACATCTGTTGCCAATCTTCCTCTTTTTGCTTGAGGAACATTGTTGCTGAGCTAACATCTGTGCTAATCTTCCTCTATTTTATGTGGGATGCGGCCACAGCATGGCTTGATGAGCGATGCTAGGTCCACACCTGGGATCCAAACCTGCCAACTCCAGGCCACTGAAATGGAGCATGCGAACCTAACCACTACTCCACCAGGCTGGACCCAGTGATGGGAATTTTGACCACTTAGTTGAAATGACACCCACCAAATTTCTCCAATGCAAAAGTAATTTTCTCCCTTTATAATTAATAAGTAATCTATGGGATGAAATTGTGAGACTGTGTAAATACCCTGTTCCTCAACACACTTTTGTCCCAATGGTTTTAACATTCTTTGGTAATGTTTTCCTGAATCAATCATTACCATGCTGTTTATAAAAGTGTACTTTTTAAAAAGCTACTATTGTCTGAACCATCAGTATTTGAAATAACCTTTTTTCTTTTTAGCAAAACACATTTCTTTAGAGCACACAAACAACAATCTTTGACCTGCTGTTTCCTATGAAGTAGTTTAGAAAAATAGAATGAAGCAAGCCACTTCTAAATACTAGTTATATTTCTACATAGCAATAATAATACTGATACGTTTAACGTACGCTCTGTGCTAAGCACTTTACCTGCTTAACTCACTCAGTCCTTACGACCACATGAGAGGTGGTATTATCCCTGTTTCTCACTTAAAGAAACTAAGACTCCAGGACATCAGGTACATATGATAAAGACGAATGTTCAGGTAAGCTTTCTAAGGAAGGCCTCAAACAAAGTATTTGAGAAAAAGTAAGTTTTCACGTTGTAATAGGATGAGGAAAAAAAGTAGATTAATAGCATTCTCTACTTAGAAGGGAAATGTATTCCTGTATTTAAATTTTTTTAAAGATTTTTTTATTTTTCCTTTTTCTCCCCAAAGCCCCCCTGTACATAGTTGTGTATTTTTAGTTGTGGGTCCCTCTAGTTGTGGCACATGGGACACCACCTCAGTATGGCTCGATGAGTGGTGCCATGTCTGAGCCCAGGATCAAACTGGTGATACCCTGGGCTGCCCAAGGTGGAGTGCGTGAACTTAACCACTTGGCCACGGGGCTGGCTTGTGTATTTAAATGTTTTGAGCATCGCTTACAATATGTTGGGCACTGGGATTTGGCGATACTATGATGACCATAATATGGTTTCTTCGATGGGGTGCTGGGGTGGGTGGGGACCTGCACATCAGCAGCAGAATTGGGCTAATACAGAGCTAACTACAGGACAGGGCTATTGGGTATCTGTCATTTCATATTTACAAACCAAGGATTATAGAAATGCCAAATGATAAGGGATCACATGTAGCTGGGGACATGAGAAAAGCCTCAGGGGGGAGGTGGCACTTGAGAGATGGGTAGGCTTTCACAAGGAAGGGGTATTGAGGGAAGGCGGGGGCTCTGAGTTGGGAAAGCATAAGGCAGATTCAAAGAGTGGGGTGGCATGCAGCTGCGGTAACTGAGGAAGAGTGAAACATGGCTGGAAAAGGAAGGTAAAGTTGGACTGGAGTGGGGGTGGATCGTGAGTGCCACACTGGAGGTTGGACTTCACTCAGGAGCTGTCGGAGAATCATGGAGGGGGGGCTCTGTGGATAGTCACCTAGGGGATCCGCACACTTGATTGGCTGGAACAGTCTGTTTGTCTAGAGGGGCAGTTAAGTGGCTGTTTTTCTGGTTCATCCATTCATGACCTACTAACCAGGCTAAGAGCTGACAATCCAAAGAAATATGAGAAAATAAGACATCACCTTGGGTGTAGGGGTGACAAACTCAGATGCCTGCAAGGGCCAGGTGAGTCACATCAGTTAAGAGACAGACAAGCCCCAGCCTGTGTATCCCGTTCAAAGGGGCGGACCCTACTGAACTCCAGCAGGTTCTCCCTTAGGAGAACAAGGATCCTCTTTACTTAAACTCCTCATTTTCCTAGAAAACACAGAAATCTAGATTTTTGTGTGAAATCCCTAGATATATAAATGTTGGAACTCATTCATTTTTTCAAATGTACAGACCAAACAAGACATCTGCAGGATTTGTAGCTCTGAGAGTTATGAAATAATAAAACAGTTTTAGACATTCTAGAAAAATTCTACTTGGGTAGACTCACAAGTATTGGCACAAGAATTAAGTTGTTTGAGGACATATCTTTTATAGAAAATGAGGAGTTGATGCACCTTTAGTCATATCATTTGATCGTAGATTTAAATCCTGGTGTATAACTGGTGATAGTGATAATAAGAACCCTCACTAATGCTTACTCCGTGCCAGGCCCTGTGCTAAGGGCTTCCCAGATGTTCTTTCCTTCAATCCTCATAGAAACCCTAAGAATTTAGCATTCATTATTATCCCCCTTTGACAGATGAGAACATTGGTATGTCGAAAAGTTTTGCCAAAGGCCACAAGAAACTTGGAATAACACATATACATACACACACACATGCACGCACACACACACCATGTTTGATTAATACCCCAGACTTTCTGGTTTCCTAACCCTTGCAAAAAATGATTTTGCTCTGTCACTGGCAACTTCAGTGTACTTCATTATAAGACACTAGACAAAAATGTCACTACAGTAACTTACTGGTCAGAGAGTAGGAATTACTAAGCTCTGGGAATATTTGTTGTCTCTGACATAGCTGTCAAGCAGGTCTTCTCAATAAGAGTTTACATTGGTTATAGCAGGGTTCCCCAAACTGTCTGCTCATAAGATACACGAAAGGCACGTGTTAAAGTTATAGGCTCCAGTCCACCACCGCTCCTTCCACCCCATCTCCCCATGGATGTCCTGAATCTCAGTCTCGAAGTGAAGAGCCTGGGAATCTGTATTTTAACAATGCTCACCCTAGGTGACTCTTCGATCAGGCAAGTTTGGAAAATACTGGGTAATATCATGCTCTCTCAATCTAGGCTAAGAACAGTAGATGAGAATCTTCAGGGGGTACTTTTGTGAAGTGCCTTTTTATAACTTCATTGATGTTTATTAAACAATGGTTGGCTTCTCGTAGTCCTTTTGTGTGTGTGTGAGGAAGAGTGGCCCAGAGCTAACAGCTGTTACCAATCTTCCTCTTTTTTGCTTGAGGAAGACTGTCACTGAGCTAACATCTGTGCCAATTTTGCTCTATTTTATGTGGGATGCCACCACAGCATGGCTTGATGAGTGGTGGTAGGTCTGCACCTGGGAGCCAAACCTGCAAACCCATGGGGCACTGAAGTGGAGCACGTGAATTTAACCACTATACCACCGGGGCAGCCCCAGCTTCTTTTGAAGGCCAGATTGAATACTTCAAATGGAGTCAGCGGGAATGGGGAAGTACTTAACTGAAATTTAACCCGAGGGCCTTCATCCTTCCCCAATTAGGTAGAGAACTGCCCGATCCTGTGGAAATAGCTGACCATTTAAGAATTCTTCCACCTCCTCTTAAAAAGCTATCAGAGGCTTGAATGAACCTTACAGCACAGGAAATAATTACAGTAGCATCTACCACCTATAACAGAAGCTTCTACAGATGTGCAGGAATCCACATTTTCCCATATATTTTAACTTGTATGAGTTTCTTTGAAATTTAAATTATTTCAGACTTTCAAATTTGAAGAGGTGTGTAAATCTATAACCCTAACCATTTACCACAAAACTCCTCTGCATATGCTTTGATATATGTAAGGTTCAGAGAGCTCATTCTGACTATATTTCACGGGACTCCAAGTTCATTTTCTCTCTCTCTGTTTCTCCTTTCCCCCTCACCCTCAATGTGAAACCCAGTATTTCATCACTCCTCCTAATGAGTCCATCAGATTGTGCTTGTCAGAATAAGGAATAGACAGTATAGGTATTAAAGCATACTGTTGACCAACAGGACTGAAAAAGCCAGAGAAGCTGAAAAAGCTGTGTGTTCCATTCAAAGTCTGGAATTTGACTGGGAAAGCCCGTCCTGGAAGCTAGAGACCAAATCCTTGTCACAAAATGTTCTCATTCGTTGGAAAAGCAGCAAGACCAGTAGGGACAGTTGACTAAATCCAGTCTGAGGAGACCTTAAAGACCATTTAAAGGTCTGCAACTTGAGCAATCTCTTTTGCTGGCTTTCCTGTTAGTCAGCAGTACTGGGCAACTGGATTGGCAAGAGGAACAGTGGGAGGTGGATTGTTGGTGGGCCCTAAAATTTAAATATCTCATCCATTATTGCTCTTTGTTTGAAATGGTATTTTACTATTTAAAGTATTGTTCTCCTATAAGTAATATTCTCAAATATTTGGCCCCTTAATATATAAATACCAGTAAATTTGGAATTCTGTTAAGTAGGTTACATATTCATGAAAATAATTCAGTTGGAGCTCTTACTTTAAGCAGTGTAGCTGTGTCTCCAAAACGGAACATTGACCTGTACAATCTTTTCCCTATTGCTATTATAATTTCAAAATCAGAGCTATTTTGCCATAGCTCCTAGAGAAGGGGAGGGAACTACACACACCGCCCCTAATCCTTCCTTCCAATAGCTTTCTGCCCCAGTCCCGTCTGTATTAACCATGCTCCACCCCTCACCCACAGCCCTGCCCACTCCTTGGAACTTTTCTTCTAAGCAAATTTAGTCAAGTGATGCATAGAAACGATTTCTGCATGACCACTCAAAGCCTTCATGTTAATATTAAAAATATATAAAGGGAATGACTTACCTAAAGCAAAAACTGACAAAGCAGCAGGACTGCATCTGGGTGGCATTTCACAAGGCCCGCAGAAGAGACCTGTGACAAAGTGAGGCCACTAGTTCCCTCATTTCTAATTCTCAGCCCAAGGTGTAAACAACTTTTTCTTATGTGTCAATGCTCTTCTCAGCCTACTCCCTCTTCCCTGAGTGATCTCATCCATTGATGGCTTCCTTGTCACCTGTGCTTCAGGTCCAACCTCTCCCAGGGCTTCCAGCAGGGTAACCAGCGCTGAGAATATAGCAACAAATAAGACATGGGCCTGCCATTCAACTCTTAGTTATGCAGGAAAGGCATAATCAGATCATTTCAGTATATTGTGTCAAAAGCAATGACAGAGAGTTTCCATTTGACTCTCCAGAGCTTATTTGGCCCCTAGACCTTTCCTTTCTCCTTTCAGATTTCCTATCTCAGTTCAAGATGCTCCTTTCCTTCCAAACCAGGAATCCATTTCCTGCACTCCCTACTTTAGTTGCTTACCAAGTTCTACAGAAAGTATCTCCTGAACATTTCTCAAATTAATCTCTTCCTCTCCATTTCTACGGACACTTCCCTATGTCATATGATTAACTCTTCTTATGTACACCATTTCCATAAGATCTTAACTGTTTTTTCTGCTGGGAATTGGGAGTGTCAACCCTAAAATGCATCCTCCACATTGCAGCCCCCTCACCCACATTAAAAGCCGAACAGTGTTTCCTCGTTGCTTTCAGAATCATCTTGTCTCCTTAGTGTGGCATTTAAGGCCCTCCTTGATCAACCCCTACCTCGATTCTACCCCCCCCTCAACCTCAGCTGTGGCCACCTTTGGCCTCCTGCATAATGCTTTTAGCTCCCCTACACATCATATTGGTTTAAATCTCCCTGCTTTGCAATATATTTATCCTCTTATTTGCTTAATCACTTGTCACTCAACCTTCAAGACTCCTTTCACCTATCACTAGCTTTCCATGTAGCCCTCAGCTGGGTGACCCTTCTCTATGGTCCTAAAGCACCCTATTTGTACTTTTATTATTGCACTTACCATATAATATCGAAATACCTTTGTACGTGTCTTCATCTAATGGCCAAACTTAAGATATTCAATGAGAGATATCTGACTTATTTATGTCACACCTAGTAGGTGCTAATGAAACGTTTGTTGATGACAGATGAAATCAATAAATGAAGGCTATTATTCCTAGAACAAGGTAGAGTGTGGGTTTCACCTTACTAACTCCATCACTTGGAGAGCTTGTTAGTAATCACAAGCACTAGACTAAATGAAAATGTATGTAAAGTAACTGGCATACAATAGGGAACCAATTATTAGTAATATTAAATCCCTTAAACACTATGCGTGTTTTAATGTTTACTTTGGATTTCGCCCAATAAAAAGTCACGGAAGACTTCCACATCTGACCAATATGGAATAACTAATTTAGTCTCCCACCTGAAACAACTAAAGAGCTAGACAAAATGTATGAAACAATGGTTTTAAATACATTGGATATCAGGCAACAGAGGACAGTGCTCTCTGAGAAGTGGATAACAAACAAGGTGAGCCATATGGTTGCCTCAGCTAACTGCCTCCAGAAAGTTTCCAGGCATGGTGCAGGGAAGGGTAACCCAGGCAGAGGCCAGTGGTCTCCTTGGGTTGAAGAAACAGCTGGCATTCTAGGGAAGCCAAGGCATTTGGAGTTCATAGGGCAGAGTAATGGAGAGGAGAGAGCTCCACACAGAGGGAGAAGACCAAGGAACTGAAGAGGGTCTCCTCGGAGTCTTCAGCGAGTTCTGATCAGAGCATGTGTCTGAGGATACTACCCAAGGCTAGGCAAAGAACTATGTGGAAGAACTAGAAAAAACAACCCCATAGCTCACACAGGGCCAGCAAAAGTTCCTATTCCCACCAGCCGGAGTGGAAAACTTCAAAATTATTGGGCATTGGCTAGAATAGTCAGAATGCCTCAGTGGTAGGGAAAAATTAGCCCTAGACTAAACATAGCTCTGATCTCACCTAACAAAGTTTAAAAGCAAATCCCAAAAGGATCAAACTATTTCCAAGTAACTCAACTTCATGCTAAAACAAAGTTCAAGAATATTTATAGGAATATAAATATATCTAGCACTCAACAAGGTAAAATTCACAATATCTGGCACCCCATAAAATATTACCAGGCATGCAAAGAACCAGGAAAATACAACCCATAGTAAGAAGAAAAATCAATCAATCTAAACCAACCTAGAAATGATAGAGATGACAGAAGTTGATGAAGACACTAAAACAGTTATTAAACTATATTCCATATGTTCAATGAGCTAAAGTAAAGACTGAACATGTTAAGCGGCAACATGGAAAACATAAAAAAGAACAAAATCAAATATCTAGAAATGAAAATCACAGTTTCTAAAAAATACACCCAATAGGATTAACAGCAGATTACATATTAGAGAAGAAAAATATTAGTAAACTTGAAGAGATAGCAATAGAAACTATGTAAAATGAAACACAGATATTTTAAAAGGCTGAAACAAAATGAACAAAGCATCACTAAGCTGTGGGACAACTTTAAGCAGCCTAACATATATGTAATTGGAGTCTCTTTCAAGGAGTTGGGGGGAGGGAACAGAAAAATATTTGAAGAAATAATGGTTCAATATTTTCCAAATTTGAGAATGACTATCAACCCACAGATCCAAGAAGCTCAGTGAACTCTGATCAAAAGAAATTTGGCGCTGGCCCAGTAGCACAGCAGTTAAGTTCACACGTTCTGCTTCGGCAGCCCAGGGTTCGTTGGTTCGGATCCCGAGTGCAGACATGGCACCACTTGGCAAGCCATGCTGTGGTAGGCATCCCACATATAAAGTAGAGGAAGATGGGCACAGATGTGAGCTCAGGGCCAGTCTTCCTTAGCAAAAAGAGGAGAATCAGCAGCAGATGTTAGCTCATGGCTAATCTTCCCCAAAAGAAAAAAAGAAATTTGGAGAAAAACATACCAAAGCACATAATAATCAAATTGATTGAAACAAGTGATAAACAAAAAACCTTAAAAGCAGCCATGTGGGGAGAGGTAAGATACCTTATGAACAGAGGAAGAAAGATAGCAGACTTCTTGTCAGAAAAAATGCAAACTAGAAGACATTGGAGCAATAACTTTAAAGCACTGAAAGACAAAAACTATTGACCTGGATTTCTATACCCAGTAAAAACTTCTTTCAGAAACAATGGCAAAATAAAGACTTTTCCAGACATACAGAAGTTAAAAGAATTCATCGCTAGCAGATCTCTCTACAAAAATATTGAAGGAAGTCCTTCAGGCAGAGGGAAAATGATACCAGATGTAAACCTGCATCTATACAAAGAATGAAGAGCACTGAAAATGATAACTACACAGGCAAACATAAAAGGCTTTATTCCTTATTTTTAAAATATTTTAAAAGGTAATTGACTGTTTAAAGCAAAAATAACACTGCATTATGGATTTATAGCATATGTAGAAGTAAAATATATGACAACAATAGCACAAGGAAGGGAGAAATGGAAGTATAAGGTTCTCATACTATATGGCAAGTGATATAATATCACTTAAGGCAGACTGTGATATATTAACAATGATGCTATAAACACTAAAGCAGCCACTAAAATAGTGCAACAAAGAGTTATAGCTGATAAGCCAACAGGGATGAAATGAAATCATAAAATATACTCCTTTTATCCAAAAGAAGACAGAAAAGGAATAAAAGCAAGCAAAGTCTGATGGAATAGGTAAAAAAATAGCACCTAACTAGAATTAAACCAAGCCATATCAATCACAATATTAAATGGAAATGGCCTAATACCTCAATTAAGAGACAAAGATTGTCAGATTGGATGAAAGTAGAACAGACAACTATAAGCTGCCTACCAGAACCTTGTTTTCAATTAAAAAAAAAATGAGTGAAAAATAAAAGGATGGAAAAGATACATCATACTAACACCAATCAAAAGAAAGCTGGAAGTGCTATATTAATATCAGGCAGATTTCAGAGCAGAAAATATTAGGAAGAGAAAAATGTCACTTCATAATTATAAAGAGGTCAAGAGGACATACACTTTACCATTTTTTTTTTGCACATAATGACAGCACATTAGAACAGAATACAGGAAATACAGATTGATAGAATTGGAAGGAGATATAAGCAAATGACAATTATTCTGGATTTCAACACAGCTCTCTCAAGAATTGATAGAAAAAGTAGACAGAAAATCAGTCAGGATGTGGATGACTTCAACAACCCTAACAACATAAAAAAGAAATGAGTTAAGTCATACAAAGGATGTTCTCTAACTGCAATCAAATGAAATTAGAAATTAATAACAAAAACATCTCTGGAAAATCCCCAAATATTTGAACACTAAACACATTTCTACACAATCCATGGGTCAAAGAAGAAATCAAAAGGTTGATTAGAATGTATTTTGAACTGAATGAAAATGAAAATACAACATATCAAAATGTGTGGGATTCTGCTAAAACAGTACTTATATTATAGCACTAAACATCTTTCTGAGAAAAGAAGAAAGCTTTCCAATCAAAGACTCCAGCTTCCACCTTAAGAAACTAGAAAAAGAAGAGCAAATGAAATCCAAAGTAAGCAGAAGAATGAAAATAATAAAGATCAGAACAGAAATCAGAAAAGAGAAAAACAAAAGTCAATAGAGGAAAGCAATGAAATCAAAAGCTGGTTCTTTGAGACTGACAAACAATAATGTACAACTGAAATTTCACAAGATTGTAACCTATCATTAACTCAATAAAAATTCAAAAAAGAAACAAAAAGATAAAAAAAAAAAGCTGGTTCTTTGATAAAATCAATAACACTGATAAAACTAGCCAGACTGACCTGGGGAAAACAGTGAGAGGTCAATATTAGGGATGAGCCAAAGAGTAAATCAATGAAGGAGCCCAGATTCTAAGTCAGGCCTGGCCACCTGTTGTGCCCATGACCCATGGACCCCTGGGGGCTTAGAGAGGCACACTAGACGACAAAGAGGTTGGGAGCAGCTAGAGTAAAATTTTCCTGAGTCCACAGAAGTGTCTCTAACAAGACTAGTAACCTTCCAAATTATGCATTTGCAACCTAAACACTTCCAAGCAACACTATAACGTAAGAAGTTTTATATTTTGTTACCCTCTAAATGAATTTGTAATGAATTAAAAAAACAAATATTCATTTTTTATTTGGCAAATTATCTGACTTTGAACATTAAAATGATTTTTAAAAGTAGATTCTTAAAGGGGCCAGCCCAGTGGCGCAGCCATTAAGTTCACACATTATGCTTCAACGGCCTGGGGTTCACTGGTTCAGATTCTGGGTGCAGACTACACATGGCTTATCAAGCCATGCTGTGGTGGCGTCCCACATATAAAGTAGAGGAAGCTGGGCATGGATGTTAGGGCCAAGCTTCCTCAGCAAAAAGAGGAGGATTGGTGGCAGATGTTAGCTCAGGGCTAATCTTGCTCAAAGAAAAAGACAACTGTACTTTTTTCAAACTGAGAGTATTTGCCTGCGAAACGAAAGTAATTATGGCTTATATTTCAAAGATGCTTTACGTGAGGCGACAAGCTAGAATCCCGCCTATATTAGAGTTTTAGGTTGGGCTGCCTCCTCTTCTTATAAGCATCAGGAAGTAACTACAGGGTTAAATCAGAGCCATGGGATGGGGTGGAGAAAAGAAACTTAAACAGTCTGATCTTTCCCTCTGCCTCTCCAGTCTGAATGCGGCTGATAAATGAGTTCATCTACCACACAAAATAGCCTTTGTTTTATTCTGGAGCTTACTGGCTTTCCACTGCTAAGAAAAGAAAAGAGGTAATATGGTTTGCCTCAACTTGTCTACTTCCCACTGAAGCCTTTCATTTTTAGGCTCACAATACAGTAGAAGTATTTCTTAAAATTTGCCTTTATTCAGTGTTAACCACGTTTGCTCCAACTTTCATTTGAAAATACTCAAAGCCACAGAAAAGTTGAAAAAATAGTACAAATAATGCCATATATCCTTCACTTAGATTCATCAGTTGTTAACATTTTGCCACATTTACTTTCTCCATTTACTTTGCTCCCTTCTCTCTCTCTGTGTATTGTTTTTGCTGAAGCATTTGAAAATAAACTGCAACCATCATGACAATCCCTTCCAAAGTACTTCAGCATGAAATCTCCTAAAGAAAGGAACATACGCCTACATAACTCACAAGAAATTTAACATTGGTGTGATAATATCACACACACACAGGCACAGACACACACACACAAAGACAATGTTCAAATTTCCCCAATTGTCCCAATATGTTTTTTAGAACCGTTCTGTTTTGCTTGCTGATTCTGGAACGAGTCAAGGATCACACATTGCATTGAGTTGTCATGTTGCTGAGCACTTTTCAACCCGCACTAAATGTGTCTGTCTGATTTGCCACTCCCGCCAGTCAGAAAGTCTCAGATAAATGAAAGCTTGATTTGGCAATTAATTCAGAAGTAATAACCCTTGAAGTAAAGCCCTGAATATCACACACACTGTTCCAAAAGGCAGAAGCAGCGATTTCATTAAATTATCCTTTTGAATAAACGACATAACTCATTGAAAAATGACACAGGACACTGAAGTCAGGGAAAGCACCGTCTTCTAGCCCTTACATGGAACATCTCTCGCAAGTCATGCTGGTGTTCGCCAGTCGCTGGTAGGAGACATAAGAACGTCAACTGCTTGCAACCTCTCGTCTCCTGCATACTGACAGTTTGCATAGTGACGAACACAGACAGTTTACAGTGGAGCCTGACATCCTGAACGGGGCATCCTCATAATTACAGACACTCAGAGCTGGGGAATCTTAAAGGCAGCCTTTCTCCAGCCCACGGAACGACTCACCTCTGCGGCATCCCTGCCAGGGTCTTCCAGCTTCTCCTTCAACACCTTGGTCGTGGGAATTTCAGGGAATCCATCAGACTGGAAGCCAGAACATCTGGATTCTAGCCTTAGCCCTGCAACTTGTGAAGTGTGTGACCTTGGACAGGTCACTTAAACACTTTTTCTTTAGCTGCACAGTTTGGCTCTAACGAGAGCCCAGCATCGTCTGCCTCAACTCTGCCTGAAGGCTGTGTGGTGAATAAGAAAGAATGTGGAAGGGCAAAGCCCTACTCAAACGGAAGCCACTGCTGCCATCATGCCCTAACAGCTTTTCCACAACAAGACCGTCCTGATTATACGTCTATGCCGTTCTCCTTATTGACCTGTAAGTCCATCAAGAAGGAAATGGCCTTCTGAGGGGTTTAGAAAAGTCTGATTTTTTGGGTAAAGAATTTATACACAGTTCAGAATCTGGTGAGGAATTGGGTGTCAGCTTGGACACGCCCCCGTCTGAGAAACTTCTCTACCCCCCTGGCCCAATTCCCTTTGAACTGACCACATACACACGCCCTCTCCACACCCACCCCCCTTACAGGTGGAGCAGCTCTGTTTACCCAGGACCCTCTCCCTCACTGATCAGCTCAGAGTCCTTTACCTGTAAATACATAACTGGGTTCCAGAGACTTGGTCTCAGTCTGGTTGGACTCTCAAAAAGAGGAACTATCAACACCGGCTGTGTGGGCAGACAGTTCTGTATCCTTATAATAAGCTCTACTTTAAGCTGTTTAAACTGGTTTATGTTATTTCCAATTTAAAAATTCTACCTAATACATAATACAGAAAAGATGTGGCTAATGGTCTGTTTTCAGACCCTCTGTGATCATTGGAACACCTACTGACGTTCAGTATTTAGCCCTCTCCCTTCCTCCAGGAAACCTCACTAGTTAACACATCCACAAGTCCTCTCCTCACCTGGAATTGCATTTCGTCTAAACCAAGAGACTGAAATGCACGCCAGCCCACACTCTGCACCTACCCTGCCGTCCAGCTCCTTCCTTATTGTATGTGTTCTCCTCCTTCTAATTTGAAGTCCATTCTCAGAGATGGGAAAGGCAGAGACAGAACCGCCGTGAAGTAGATCTGCTTTCTCTTGGCCACAAGTCACATTGCACTGACTTGTCTCAGCAGCGGGCCTCTCCCTCCGCCCTGCCTAGAGGAGCACTGTGGCCTGATGGATATCAGTGTAGGTTCAGATTCCTGCGCCCCTGCTCACTTTCTGTGTGACCTTGGAAAAGGCAGGCAACCTCTCTGTGCCTCAGAGTCCTCATCTAAAAACCAGGGGTAATGGCAGTATCCACCGCACTGGGCTCCTGTGAGGATGTGAATAAATGAATTAACGCACACAGAGGACAGGGCTCAATGTTCACTATTATTTTTTCTCTTCCTATTCTGACAATAGCTAAAAGAGCCCTCTTTTGTGTGCAGATTCAAATATCCTATAAGCTTCATTTTTAGTCTTCTTGTCATTTTTCATGGTTGTTATTTTTCGTTAGGATTTTCTTGCTTTCTTGTGAAACCAAGGCCGAGTACTAACCGAAAGGGCCTAGCCCACCTACAAGAAGAATCCACTCCTGGAGTGTCACACCGCGCCCTCTGAATAGGTGCCTGCCCCACAGTTGACTGTCCAGACGTCCCCCTTGGCTGGCCTTGGTCTGCTGCTGCTCCCTTGCCCAGGCTGCAAAAGTTAGGCCAAAGGCAGCGCCCTGCTGGGGGAAGAAATGGATGTTCCCTCCCAGGGCTCCGCGGGGCATGTCCGCTTGGACGTTCTGACAGTGAAATCCGAGACTTTCACTACACCCAAATAAAACGAATAAAACGGCCTTGCTAGGCGTCAAAGTGGAGAAGGCTCACGCGGGACGCTGGAATTCTCTTTCCCGATGCCCCTCCTCAGCCCCGCCTTAATTTTCTTCTACTGAAATAGTAGACATAAGTGAAATAAAATTTACCACGACTGACTCAGAGAAACTGGAGATCCTGACGAAAGGACATTTACAAAACTGCGCTCAGTTTCTGCTAACTGTTAGTTCTGCCGATGGCAGCATCTGACAGGCAGTGCTCAAAATAGGAAAAGAGAAGAAAGAAGGCAGCTTCATTCACTCACTCGCTGGCCAAGCATTGAGTGGGGCTGGCACGCCAGGCACTGTGCCAGACACCAAGGATGCAGCAGGAGGAGACGGCGTCCTGCTAGTGAGGGAGCCGCTCCCAGCAAGGGGAGGCAGGTGCCCTTGTAATCTATCAGCAGAGTTAATAGATGCCCTGACGGGGGTATGTTCAGACTGCCCTGGGAACGCAGAGGAGGGAACAACTAATTCATCCTGGGGAAACCAGAGAAGGCTTCAGAGAGCTGGGGGTAAGAGCAGAATCTTGTAGAAAGACAAGAGAAGGGGTGTGAGGAGCAGAGGGTGTTCCAGGTACAGACCAGAGCACATGCAAAGCAGAGGCTCGAACAAGCCAGAATGCTAAGAATAGCAAGTTCCCTGTGGAAGAGAGCTTCGGGAGACCTGCCTGCGGAGGTTAGGAAGGGAGCGCTTTTTGATGCAGATATCCAGGCCCCACCTACTGCCTCTGAATCCCTAGGGTGGGGCCCCAGGAGTCTACCTCCAGATGGCACTGGAGCCAGGCGCCCATGTGGGAACCAGCCATAGGCAACAAGGAATCGGTGACATTTTTAAGCAGAAGAGTGATGTAATCAGATTTGTTTTCAAGAAATACTATTTCTGTGGCAGAATGGAGAAGGAAGTGGAGCGGACAGAGAATGCAGAGATAAATCAGAAGATTATTCCAGCTGTCTCATGGAGCGATGATAAATGAAAGCAATTGGGAGGTAGAAGAGAGGATGAATTCGTGAGATATTTCCAAGGCACAACAGCAGAACTTGATGAGCAATTAGATGCGGGTGGCGAAGGAGAGAAAATCAAGAATGAGTCCGAAGTTTCTACCTCAGGCTCCCAGGTTGTTGGGGAGCCCTTATGAGAAAGAACTGGCAAAACTCGTTTCCAGTGATAGCAGTTAGAAGCCTTCCATAGGGTGGAGGTGAGAGGTTGGGGGGCAAGTGGCGAGACAGGGGCTTGAGGGGTAATGAAAATGTTTTCTATGAGGGTGGTTGTCCCGAATGTAGTCATAATACATTTTAGAAGTCAGGAAAGGGCCCAGAGATAATTGGTGGAGCAAGGCCCAGGAACAGGCTGAGGGGCCAGGTTAATAACCAGAGATGTAGTCTTAGCTCCAGACAAGCCTCTAAGGCCCGGGAAGGAGGGAGAGTCAGCCCAGTGGCCTGGGGGGTGGCCTGGCAGTGGCCAGCTGAGCGAGTTAGTGTCGGAAGGCCCATGTGTCGTTCAGCTGGAAGAGTGAGCACATGGGAAAATTCTTTTCCAAGGGCAGAGGTTCTTGAGGTTGAGGACGTTGGGGCTGGGAGAGAATCCCCCTTTATGGATAAAGACCCAATGTTAGTGTCGTATTCATGGTTACATGGCTAATTAGCCACAGAGCTGGGGTTAGCACTTAGTTCTCTTACATCCCTAGGAGAAGTCAGTTGGGGCAGTGTCAGGCCCTCCTCAAAGGCATGGCCCTGCCTCACCTCCCACTGCTAATGAGACCCCTTACTGTTGCTTACACAAAGCAAGGAAACATTCATTAATCACTGACCATTGGCCAGGTGCTGTTAGGTGCTGAAAATCAATACAAAGCCATGGCCCCTGTTCTCAGATAACTCGAGGTTGGTTAGAGGAGACTGACTTGAACCGACAACATACTCTAGTGTTAAGAGCATTAAGAGAGGGAGATAAGGTTTGCTGGTGGTAGTTCGAGCAATTCTGCTAAAGTGCAGAGTTGCGAAGCCTTCCTAGAGAAGAGGTTTAAGCTTCTGAGAGGATGGGGCAGGCTGAGGTTAGGGAACTGAAGAAAGTTTAAGGATAAAATAAGCATTGTCAAAAGCATGGGGAAGCACCTTGCAAAGGGAAACTGCCCTTCCCCACTTCCCCATCCAAAGGCATACCCTGGCAACGCTTAGCTAAGTGCACCAGCCAAGGGGACCCATCTTATCAATCAACGTCAACAATGCCCACGAAGAGACTGACTTATACACCCCTGAAAATAAATATGACAGACGCTCAACCTGCGCTTATTCTGCAAATGGAATTTCCACGATAGAGTTAGGATTCAGTTTCGGTGAGTGGAAACACGACGTTTCTAAGCACATTTTAACCAAAACGATGATCTTAAAACGGGCACCTAAACTGGTTCCACAGGCAATAGTCCTGGGCAGTAACCTGCTGGCTTTATCAACCAATATCTCCTGAATCTGAGAAACGCGCACACTCACTGAATGCAGGCTACAGCTCCACCAGTGATGGAGAGCGAAACAAGGCAGCACTAATGAAAAATTAATGAAAACAGTTACTTCCATGAGAAAAATGATCTGTTCTCTCCACCTCTGTATTGACTTTTGACCAGCCCTGTAATTGGAAATGTATCATTTCCTCCTAAGGTATAGGCAGGCAGAAGGCAGAGTGTGGAATCCAGTGAGATGAGAACAGGCTTTCAGCCACACAGCAAAGATTTACCCGGGGACAACTAGCCCCCATCCCTCTCACATTCTCTCCACTTGGCCTGAAACCCCATCCTCTCAAGCCCTGAAGCCTGAGTCATTTGAAGGTTACTGGTAACAATGATACCCTAATGTTCCCATGTCCTCTAGCCTTTTGGGATCACCTTTTCCTATAGCATTCAATTAAAATAAATACAGCCCCAACCTACTTCATGCAGGAAGTCCCACCTCTTCCCCAAACTTTTAAGGAATCCCTTGGGAAGGTGTTTCTCTTTTCTCTGGTAGTCACCTGTCACATCTCACTCAATGCCACCCTCAACTCTCCCATCCCGTCTTTCCTCATCGGCCCTGTCTACCACACTCGGCGCCAGCTTGGACAGAACCTACCTCCTCGCCTCTCCAAAGACACTAACCTAAAGCAGTACTAGGTTAGGTTAGTTAAAGTTAGTTAAAGTAGACTTTACCGGAGGTTGGAGGGCAGAAACTTCATTCACCTTGCTCACTGTTAAATCCCACATGCCAAACCACCACCTGAGTCATTGCAGGAGTTTAAAAACAATTATTGACCTAGAGCAGTCGAATTCATAGATGCAGAAAGTAGAACGGTGGTTAGCAGGGCCTGGGGAACGGGGAGTTATTGTTTGATAGGTACGGAGTCAGTTTGGGGAGATGAAAGAGTTCTGGAGATGGATGGTGGCGATGGCAGCACAACAATGTGAATGTACTTAACGTCACTATACACTTAAAAAGGGCTAAGGTGGTAAATTTTGTGTTATGTATGTTTTGCCACAATTTTAAAATATGTTGAATGAAGTAATAATATTATAAGAAAGGGCTGCAACTCAGAATAAAAAATAACCTAAAACTGAACACCAGATCTCAGGGTTCCTAAATTTCCCGGCTTGCAGGGTGGCTGATCCAGAATTCTCCAAAGTGAGCGCTCCAAGTCTATTCCTAACACAATCCAACCAGGAACAGGAAAAAATATTAGAACTTCTGGGTGTATATTTTAATTCATTCTTTAAATTTTTCCTTTTGGGGATAGATTTAAATACACATAATATAGAACAGTATAGATGCATACGTATATAATTTATAAATAAATAGACTTACCTTGGAGGAACAGGGTCAAAAACCTTGTTCTCTGTGTTGCATGGCCAACAAACTTTGAGGACCACTGTTAGGATGACCTTGCATTGTGTGGCTCACCCCCTAGGCTGCGAGCTCCCTGAGGGCAGGGGTCTTGGTACTTTGTTCATGCATGTATTCCACACTCCAGAACAGTGCCCAGCACGATAAGGTCTCACTCAGTAGTAGCTAGTTGAATGAGCTGTGGCTGCTGTTACTGGCGCTCTCCCAAATGCAAATGCTCTTAGCCCATGACTGCCATGCTGCTGGGGGCTCTGGCTTCCCTGGGACGTGTCCTCCTGCTCCTCCTCCTCGTTCTTTGTCACTCTACACCCCCCCCCCCCAACTTTTTTCATCTGTAAAATGAGGATGTTGGATCAAATGCTTCCAAAGTTCTTACACATCTGTAATGCCAAGTCCCCCAGAAGTCATTCTAAGTGACAGCGTGATTCTGTGTCAGGGATGGAGGCACTTTATTCTTGCTGCCCTAGCTTCAGGGTGACTTTGAGGACTTGGCCTGACTTTCCTCTCAGTCACAGACAAACTGCCAACCCCTCCTCTAGGACACCAAAAGCCACGTACCCCATCAAAGATCACCAGTTAGAGCCCCTCCACTGTTCAAAGTAGGCATCGCGAAAGCTGACCCTTTCAAGGCTAGAAAAGCAAATCTACACCGAGTTTGCATTATGGTCTTTCCTACAGAATTTGGGTCAGGTGGGAAATCTGAGTTTTTGAGGACTTGGCCTAGTGCTGGCTTTGCAGCCAGTCCAGGATGTAAGTGCCTTGTCCTCCATGCATTCTCTGGGTGACTTCAAGCAAGTTGCTTAACCTTCCTGAATCTCAAGTTCTTCTTTTGATAATTCCAGAAAACAACACCCGTCTTGTGGGGCCACTGGGAGATTAAAAAGACAAGTACATAGTAAGACTGCAATAAAATACGGCCATGATTACTACTATTACATTTAGTTTCCCCATGTGTGAAATGAGAGATTAAATCAGTAGTGTTCAGAGGAATTCTAGAATTTTGAAGGGATACCAGAACTGTTAGCGGATGTTAGCTCACCCTCCAAATGCCTCTTTTTTCCAGCTCTGCTTTTCTCAGATTTATGAATTTTTATTTATTTTTAAAAAAAGTGTATTCTGCAGATTTTAAAAAGTGTTTTAAAAGTTCTGGACTACAGAATCAGGTAATTTTTAATCGTATGAATCTAATGAAAAGAGAGTAAGACCTCTGAACTCCAGTTGGAGATAAGGATCTCGCCTGACAGGGAAAGTATGATGGCCCGCCGCCAGAATTCCAGACCCCAGACTCCAGGTTTCCTTCCCTGGGCTCTGTAAAGACTAGTTTCCTGTTAGCGTAACCTCCAGGACCAGTTGCTTATCTGCTAGGCAAGTGGTAGTTAAACACCTTGGTGAAATACCTCACACTGTCATCTCTGCCTACGACTGCTCATCTCCTAATCTCTTGAATTCAAAAAAAGGAAGGGAGAGAGTTCCTTACTAGGAAATACTTCTGAGTACACTTAAGATTGCTGTCTCTCACACCTTTTCAATCCAATTTCAGCCCTGGGCATGGATTTAAAATGGAGATATCCTGAAGGTGGTCTTCCAATGCAATGGGCAATGATGAATATTTGCACTAGACTTTGAGGCCATGGGCAACCTTTTGTACTATTCTTCATGAGTGCTGCTGACCTGCACTCTGGACCTGGTGGAAATAGCCTGGTCTAGAAGCTTGGGGCATGCCCAGCTCCTTTATTTTTTGGCAAAAATCTTGGGCAAACAACTTGCATTCTTATGTCTTGGTTTCCATGTCTGAAAAATAAAGGTAGATAATGTTCACTTTGCCCACCTCTCAGGATCTTTATAAAGGTGTCATGAAAGAATGGATGTAAGAACCATATAGAACCACACAGAAAGGAGGCCCCAAGGTTACCAGAGATCTTCTGAGCCCGCCCCGCATTGAAAAGGTCCAGCTTGGCAGGGAGGGGCCATACTGTGGATACACTCATGGATCCCCAGGCATGAGGTCATCTGGAGAAGGTGAGGCTGTTGGGGCTGCAGGTTACTACATGATCCCTCCTCACATCTGAGCCCAGCAGTTCACTTTCATGGCTTACCCGATGCCGGGCAGGTTAGGATGAAAGAGTCCTAGCTGAGATTCCATCCAGATACCACCAGTTCTTCCATGACTAAACAGATAGTGACTCTTACTCCCACTGCTTCTTGAAGGCAGAACTGGCCTTTGGCTCAGTGGGGCCTAAGGCAAGGATGGGTGGGGCGCCTCCTCCTCCTGCCACTCCCACTTAGTCCCTGTGGAAGGTGAGGGTGAGGGATCCACAGGTTAGCCACTTGTTTTGGGAACATCTAGGCTGTGCAAATCCAGAGAAAACCAAAAGAAGAAGGCTAATGACATGGACCAGGGAACATGTGTGGCTGAACCAACTTGGTAAGTAAATGATTTAGGAAAGTGAAACAAGGCGAATGCAAGTCCACTACAAAGTACTTTGGGTTGGGACTCAGGACCCCTGGCTCTGCTCTCTACTCTGGGTTGCCCAGGGCAAGTCCACAGGGCTCCTGGACCCAATCCAATGTGTGAGTGTGTGGAGGCAGTTCTCGGACGCCAGGAGGGGGTCTGAGAACTCACCTCAATTCTGACACTATCCACCTGGAAATAGAATCAGATTCCACAGGTGAGGGCCTCAGTCCCACAAGACCACCCGCCAACTCAGGATGCCAGTCATAAGTCCAGGTTCCTACCTGTACTTCTGACCTGTTGTCTATAAATCAGAGGTTCCCACCACCACCTCCTTGTGTTCGATTAATTTGCTAGAACAGCTCATGGAACTCAAGAAAACCCATTTACTCACTAGATGACCAATTTATTACAAAGGATACTAAAGGATATGAATCAACAGCCAAATGAAGAGATACATAGGGTGAAGTCTCAAACAAAAGAGCTGCTGTCCTTGTCGAGCTTGGGGTCTGGCACATGGAAGCTCTCTGAAAAAAAGGCCAACGAGCCTCCTTTTGGGTTTTGATGGAGGCTTCACTACGTAGTCATGAGTGACTAAATCGTTAGCCATTGGCAACTGATTGGACCTCAATCCTGCCTCATCCCTCCCAGGAAATGAGGGCAGGAGACTGAAAGCTGTAATCCTCTGATCACGAGCTGGTTCTCCTGGCAACCAGCTCCCCCTTGGGTGGGGTCCAAAGTCACTTTCATTAACATAAACAAGACGCTCACTTCACCTTTGCGGCCCTGAAGCATTTTTAGGAACTGGGGATAAGAGACCCAAATATTTTAACAAAAGAGGCTCTCATTGCTCTTATCCCTCAGGAAATTCCAAGGATTTGGGGAGCTGTGAACTAGAAACTGTGGAACAACACCAAATATATCTGAAGAATACATTTTGGTCATCTGAATGAACAAATATATGTATTTCTTATAAATCACAAAATCGCAGCAAGCCACATTGCCTCCTCAGATGGCGTTGGACCGGAATCTCACTTCTCAAATGGGCAAATTTAACCCCAGCTTACTCAGTGGTGAAAGCCTACAAGTTACTCATCTTTCCGGAATGCCAATTTTACTTGAAGATTGGGAGGGATAAGTTGTTGGGTTTTTTAAAGCAGTTTTATGAGCTATAATTCACATCCCATACAATCCACCCATTTAAAGCATACAAGTCAATGGTTTTTAATATATGCAGATTGTGCAACTGTCACATAATCAATTTGAGATCATTTTCATCACCCCAAAAAAGCAACCGTGTAGCCTTTAGCTATCATTCCCATGTCCCCCAGCCTTCACAGCCCTAGGCACCCACTGATCTACTGTCTGTCTCTATAGATTTGCCTGTTCTGGGCATTTCATATAAATGGAATCATATAATATGTGGTCTTAGGAGGATAATTTTTATATTAAAACAAACAGCTATGTTATGAAAAGCATACAAAAATTACATCAATTTTTAAATCATAAAAGATACTTCAAAGAAATTTTCCTTGTGTCTGGCAGCTTCATGCTGAGTCCAAGTCTCCCTCAGGGACAGTGATTCACGCCGCTCTGCCCCTAGGGCTATTTTGTGGAAATTCTGGGAGTATTGGACTTACTGATCTTTTATCCTCAGTCTAGCTCTAACCTTTAGAAGATACCAGGGCCCAGTCTGAAAACCTACAGAGAGATTTTCCAGGAAAAACTGTTATTGACCTTCTGTTACCTCCTTCATCTCATCTCTCCATCTTATCTCATCTCCACCCAGAAGTCTACATTTAGAAGAACTGAAAAAATAATACGATTACACCAGTATTTCAGATTTCTATATAAAAAGTTTGGAGTTGTCCTCCCTGCCCACTCACCCGATGCCATCCCCCAGCTCTTGGGAGAAGCTTCTTGATCTTTTTATTCACTGCAGCCTCTCCAGTACCCAGTGCAGTGCCTTAGAATACCATAGGGGCTCACAGGGGCTTTCTGGAAGGAAGAAATGACAGAAAGGATGAAGGAAGAAAAGGAGGGAGGGAAAGAGGGAAGGAAGGAAGGAAGGAAGGAGGAAGGGAAGGGAGGAAGGAGGGAGGGAAGGGAGTAAGGAGGGAGGAAGCAGGGTGAGCCTGGATTAGTATAACCAAGCATACATGGAAGGGAGACCACAAGAGGCACTCAATATTAGCATGAGGAACATTTGTCTGTCTTCCAGGCTTTATACCCTGAAGGAATCGACTCTGCCCCTTGAGTTTCATCAAATGGGGAAGAAAAAAGGTAACCATGAGTAGAGAAAAGAAATAGGAAGATGAGACAGAGGAGATAGAGAAGGGTCTCAGGGGTGCCTCTCAGAGGAGGACGCTGATAGGCGACTCGAAAAAAGAGTAGACAGGGAGGAGCATCCTCTCCACCCAGCTCAGGATTGTCTAACAGAGTTTCTTTCCAGTGTAAAGTCCTCACCCAATATGAATGACAAATAACCCCAGAATCCTGCCTTACAAATGTGGGCAGAGAAGCAGCTCAGAGAGATTTTGAGACAAAGAGCCACCACTCACCAGAAATAGCAGAGAAGATCATTGAAGGGCCACCCAGGCCACAGGCAAGTGGGCAGTGAACTTCTATGGATTTGTCCTGTCCTGGTTACCTAGACCCCTGGCTGCCTAGACCCCAAGGTTCTAAAGGCAAGAAATGAATGAAATAAGTTTTTAGGCCCCATGAAATCTATTAATTTAGACATGAAGATTACTGTTCTTATCACCAAACTGATGCAAATAAGGGAACAGGAAAATAAAGCCCACTTTTTCCCTTTGTATCCTCCAGCTTTTGCTAGGTTAAGCTGTGTAACAAATGTCCCCCAAAATCTGAGTCTTACCAGCCACCACCACAACGGGTTTATTTCTTGCTCAGTTTCACACCTTCTATGGATCAACTGCAGCTTTTCTTTCATTCCAGAACCAAGACTGAATGTGCAGCCCCCCTCTGGGGCAAGCTAGCCTCATGGCAGGGACAAAAGAACAAGAGAACTGGTGGAGATATGCAATGGCTCAGAAGTGGTGTATACCACTTACATTCACATTTCATTTCATAAGTCATATGTCCAGCCAAGGTCAATGAGGTAGAGAAAAATTATCCTCTCATAAGAAGGGCAGCAAATCATTGCAAACAATAGTATGGTCTACCACACTACTCCAAACATTGCCAGAAAGACTTGGGTGAACTTCCTGAAGGCAAGAATTGAGACTTTTGTTCCTGCGTCCCCCATGCCTAGCACAAAATCTGGTTACAGTAGAATGCTCAATAATGAAAGGATGCTGCCCACATTTAAAGGTGGAAAATAAGGCCGATGACATTGCCAAGACTAGAAATCAGATATCCTGATATCAGCCTTCTGTCTTCCTATCCCTGTACCCTGCTGAAATGCAACCACCTAAGGGCTTTGACCTTGCACATATCGAGAACTTTCCTCTTCAGAAATCATCACTGCCTCAAATCAAGACAACGAAACCAACTGTTGACTGAGGAATTTGAAGATGAAGAGTGGTGAGTGGGTTCGAGGGAGGGGGTGTGTTAAACCAGGAAGCGTAGCGCTTTTAACTTATAAAGTGCTTTTGCACACATTGTCTCATTTGACCGACCCAGAAACCTGGTGAGAAAGCCAGAGCAAGGATTATTCAGGCTGCTTTTGATGAAGAAACAGCATTTAACTAGCATGCAGTGGGGTAGTACACAGGTTCTAGAATCACGCAGCCTGATTTAAGTTCTGCCTCTGCCGCTTGCTAGCCACGTGACCTTGGGAACATTGCTTGACCTCAGTTATGCTAATGGACACTGTCTTTGAGGCAGGCTGGGACTCACAGGGAGAAGGGCCAATTGGTGCATGGGTGCCCCGTTCCCTCAGCATGGTGTGCCATGCTTGTGCTCTAGGGCAGGAGAGCTATTTCTACTGGGCATGAAAGGAGTCTTGAATGGTGAGGGACAAATCATGCTGGGGTACTAGGAAGTCTGAGCATAGACACGGACTGTTCAAGGAGGTGATGGGAATGTCAGTGCCCAGGATCTGGAGATAGTGAGCAAGCCAAGATTATACACGGCTCCTCCCACCTCTGTTCCAGAGACCCTGTTACCAGGCAACTTGAGGGTCATCCACTGAACAATTCATCATTTCTCTACATCTTTTCTACATCTTAGTTTCCTCATCTGTAAAATGGGTGCAATAGCACCTCCCTGGGAGGATTATGATGAGGTTAAAATGAGAAGTGCATGAAGTCTTTTGCCCAGAACCTGGCATATCATCAGTGCTGGAAAGGGCACTGCCCCACCCATAGCTGGCAGTACTGGAACTGGCACCTTGATCCAGATTGCCTAGGTGCTTGTCCAGGGCCCCTGCAGTGACACAGGTGTCCCCATAAGCCCACCGCACTGTCAGCTCCGTGCACTTAACCTCAGAGGAGCTTCATGCCTTACCCCGTGGGCATCTGTCTCAAGGCTCCTGCTGCCCTAGGACACAGTGGAGGGAATGAGTTCACCCGGGAGGCATGGAGAACATTCTCCGTTTATCACAGGCTTCTCACTCCTTCACAAATCCAGGAGTCAGAAGGAATTTTCCTGAAAAAGTAAATGTACAAACTAAGCTGTCGTGATAGGCATCCACTCCAGCAAAGACTCCTGGGTGCTGCCTGGGTCCCCAGGACACCAGAGGGCATTCATCCCACGGATGGAGAGCGGGCAGCGTGCGCCCTGCTCCGTGCCTCACCAGGAGGGCGCTTACCCAGTGGAAGCAGTATGTAGCCTTGGCCTCAGCACTGTCACCTTGGGGTCCTTGACAGGATGGGCAGTCCTAGCAGCCCTCCAGCCCTAAAGCTGTGATCATAATAGTGTTCTCTCGGTGCTGCCCTGGGGGCAGGGGGCCCTCAGAGCACTTTTCCCACCCACTCTTGCCAAACCTTCTGAATTGTCTGGCTCACCTTCTTGCTGCTGAGAGAACCTGAGGGCCGAAGCTGTGAGGTGTCTGATAACATAGTCAATGCCAAACACGCAAGGCTGCCTGTGCCTTTTGGGGACTCAAGGCACCTTTGCCTCTGTGGGTCCCTTCCTCTGTATAAAATATTAAAAATTATATTTTATAACTATATTGGCGTGAAGACAAATATAATCCAAACTGGATTTATATGTTATATATTGTATATTTATTATTATTATATTCACTCTTCTGATTTTAAAAGAAGTTAAAACATTTTCGTGGGCGCTATGCCCTGTGTGTGCTACACCGAGTGGAGAAGCTGGTCCTGAGGCTGGGACAATTGAAGAGCCTGTGATGCCGAGAGCCCAGAGCTCCTTAGACTGAACCAACCACCCTACCCGCCCCCCCCCACCCCCACCGCCACCCCGGGTGTTACGCTAGTCCAATAAGGAACCCTCCACGCAGAAGTCTGCACGTGCAGAAATAAGAAACTGGAAACAGGCTCTTTTTAACAAAAACTGAAGCTCCACTGTATGAACAACTGCAAGGGAAAACGAAAGAAGGTAGGTTTAAACAGTGTTTTAAATCTCTTGGTAGCCTTAATACACACACACACCCCTCCCTACAAGGTGAGAGCCTAGTGCTTCACAGTGGATTTTAGCTAGGAAATGAGTTTGGTTTGAAAAAGGGATATTTTGGGAGGCTAGAAAGAGCTTCCATCTTATCTGGAAGGAAAACAAGCCCCTCTGTGGGGTTTCCACAGAGTGCTGCCCACAGAACGAAGCCTCCTAGTCATTCCAACACTGGCTGACGCCTGGCACGTGCTAGGCACAGTGTCCGACATTTGGGGTGGGCATGGCTAGGCTGCACTGCCTGCCTGGAGAAGCTCACCGGGTGGTGGGGGCAGACACGGAGAATGTGGGTGTAACAAGGCGGGTGTGGTGGGAGATGGCAGGGGTGCTCAAGCAGCCCAGCGGCCGGGAGGAGGGATGCTCAAGGAGGGTGGAGGAAATGGGGAGGCCTCCCAGGCTGGGGCAGCGTGAGCAACGCCAGTGGCGAGAAACTGTGCGGGGAGTGTCAAGGAGCTGCATAAGGGAAGAGCACCCCTGAGCCCTGCTGCAGCAGAGAGACCAGCTGGGGAAGGTCTGGGGGTGCAGGAGCCCGGCCCAGAGAGATCTCCAGGCCCAGACTTCCTTCCGCAGGGATGGAGAACCAGTGAGGCAGGACTGGCTACATAGCTCACAAGGCCCAGTGCAAAATGAGTACGCGGGCCCGCTGTTCAAAGAGTGTTCCGAATTTCATGACCGTGGCAGGAGAACATCAAACCACGTGCAGGTCCTGAGTAGGGGACCTGTGTGACCGCCCAGGCCACACACCTGCGAAACGGGTCCTGGGTGTGGTTTGGGGAACGAATCCAGCCCCAGTAGATAGCAATTTCCAGTCTCAGCCAAAAAAGGCCTTGTGTTTGTATTGTCTGCATATTATTGCTATTTTCCTTTCTCTTCAAATACAAGATTAAAAACTACATATTTTAATCTTTTATGGGATATTGACAATGTTTTTTTTTCAATGTTATATACCATTAAATACACAAATTATTCAACTAATAGAAACATTTCAGAGACAGGTTTTTTTCACTCTCCCTTCTCCAGACAATAAAGTAAGGCAGAAGGGCCAGCCTGGTGGCACAGCAGTTAAGTTTGCACGTTCTGCTTCAGCAGCCCAGGGGTCACCAGTTTGGATCTGGGTGCGGACATGGCACCGCTTAGCAAGCCATGCTGTGGCAGGCATCCCACATATAAAGTGGAGGAAGATGGGCATGGATGTCAGCTCAGGGCCAGTCTTCCTCAGCAAAGAGGGGAGGATTGGCGGCAGATGTTAGCTCAGGGCTAATCTTCCTCAATAAATAAATAAATAAAATAATAAAAAATAAGAAAAATAAAAATAAAGTAAGGCCGACTCCTGCAGCTCGAACATCACCGAGAGTTCCTCCTGCGGTGGGTACACAACTCACCTCTAGGGTCACGAGCCAGTGCTGCCTTGAAAAACAGTGCAGCAGAAACTAAGGTTTAAGTTCTGGCAACAGCAGGGTTTTGAAACTCTCCCAGGTATTTTACAGCTACGCCAGCCAAATTCATTCCGAAACTCCCTAAGAATTTCTCTCGCTACATCCCTAGGAGAAGGCAGAGCTGGAGGGAACAAAAGAAATTGCATTTTCAAAGGGTAGGCGAGGACCCTCTTTTTGGGAGCACTCACACCTGCCCCTGGCCCCTGAGTCCTCGGCTCGTCCAGCTCTGCACGGCCCTGTGGGACCTGCAGAATTCCATCAGGATTCAGGGTCAGACTCTGCGTCCCACAGGAGGGCCAAGGCTGTGACAGAGTCTCCCTTTCTCATGGAGGGAGGCTCTGCTTCTTCTCGCTCCAAGAGGGCAGTGTGGACGGCAGCAACCTTTCCAACGTAGATGCGATTGCTTAGGCTCTTATTTCTCTAGTGCTTAAATTTCCGTGTGGAAGTGAGGAAGTTTCCACAGAAGACGGCGAACTGTACCCTGAAGCAAAACATGGAGGAAGTGGGAGCCTGGGCTTCCTACCCAGATTCACAGAGGGCGTCACTCAGCCCCCCTCAGCTTAACTTTCCTCATCTATAAATGGGTATAATAACACTCTGTTGCCACGAGTCACAGCTGTGCCATGGCTGTGAAATGGGAAGATGGACAGGCTGCGTTTTTTAACCTCGCATCTAGCACACAGGGAGAGTCTAATGAATGTTGGCTAACTTTATGATTTCTGCCCAGTTCATTAAAGCAAATATCCTCAATCTGGAAGGTTCCCAGAGCAGTCAAGTGGTTAGAAACAGTGTGAGTGGAAGCCTGATTTTTCAAAAAATTACTATCTCCACCCATACCCTCCATGGGATGCCTGCCCTGTGGCACCAGTATTCCCCTGTGAACACACTGCCCTGGATTTTACCTGTGGCCTTTGGCCACTAGCAATCGCCATGGATGGGATTCCTGGCAATTCTCCCGAGCTTATGCACCCTTCTCCACTGCCCCGTGCCTGCTGCACCCCAGCAAATGTCTTTAGCTGCCATAACAATGCAAGCTGCTCCCCAAAACACTGCTTCAACTTTTTGCATCCCTAAACCATACCTCACACGCTTAAACTAGCAACAGAAGGACCATCAGCACATAAATGTGGATCTTGCCCCTTCTATCAGAGAGAGGAAGGAAGGGGGAAAAATCATTTAAAGGGTTTTTAGAAACGAGCGACTGAGAGCTCTTGGTCCTGAGTAGGCTAGAAGACGACACCCTGCTCTCCCCTCCACAGGGTGCTCTGACCGGCTCAATAGTGAGCTGCCGCCAAAAATAAGAGAGACAGAGGAAATCTCGAAGGTATGAGAGTTTGTGGACCTTCTTAAGGACCATTCTTACAGGGCATGACTTGGGCCCTGGGAACAACCCAAGAACTATTACCCTGGCTCTGAAGACTTTTAGCTAAAAAGCAGAATCTTAATTATAACTGCTGATGCTCACTGTGAATCTCCAGAAGGGGAAAATAACATGCAACATTTCCCAAACAAAATTCACCACAAAATGCTTTTATTCAAGGAGTTCTGAATAAATGGCTCTCTCAAGCCATCGATCTAGGGGTGTGAGGCAAAGGGTGAAGACACAGCTCCTGGACACAGGGGCAGGGCAAGTAAGTCGAGGCCGTGCTGCCACCATGTTGAAGAAGCTAGATGCACGACCCCAAGTAACCAAGCAAAGGGTGGGTTGTTGTGCCTTGAGGCGTGTTCCCCTTCCTTTGTCTCTTCCTTCTCTCTACAATATTACGCTCCTGGGTGTTTTTGTTGTTCCATCACAGTCAAAGAATCTCTTGTGTGGGAGGCTGCAGGCCGTTACATGTCACTGGACACCTGAAGCCAGACCACATTCAGGACTGCAGCAGAAGTGGGGGTCCCAAGTTTTTTTTTGGCGTTTTTTAGGACTGTACATTCCAACATCAAATAGAATTTTTCAAAGCAGTCATTCTCATCATTTTAAAGGATGAAATTTATGGTTTGAAAGTAATGGCTGCCAACCTCATAAAACGAGCTTTAATATCACCACAGACATTCTTACAATTGGCCAAATTCCCAAGACCCTTATGAAGACTGAAATGCCCTAGGCAGAAAGGTATTAAATTCACTCAATATCATAAAAATACACAATGAGCTCCACATCGCTTCTCCTTTTCCAGTAACAGTCACGCTGGGCAGGGGTCCTCTGGACACGATCTTCTCTCACCTCACCATGTCCACTTCCCAGCTCCTATCTTTGTTCACCTCCACACTAACAGCACATGGCCTTGTTTTCCACCCCTGGTTTCAACCTCTGATATGGACCTGTACCTGCTCCAGCCCTGTCACAGTCAGTGTCTTCTCTTAGATCCTAAAGAACCAACTGAATCTAGAATTGTGTCCAGATATTAGGAATATGGCCTTGTTAATTAACATTGGCCAAGTGAAAGCTTATATTCACTTTGACCTATGAGACATGTGAAAAATGTCTTGATAGACTGTGCTCTGCTTTATAGACTATGACCTTGAGATTGCCTAATCACTCTGAAACTGTTTACTCATTTGTCAGAAATGTTTTAAAAATATAGAAAGGTAACTTTATTATATCATCTCACTTAATACTCACTAAAATCCTATGCAATAAGTGATATTACCCTCTCAGAAATTGAGGAAACTGACACTACTCAGACAGCAAATAGTGGAGTTGGGATCCCAATCCTAGTTTGTCTGATTCTAAAATTAACACTCTTTTTCCATAGACCTCCATCACATCCTGGGGGGAATTTTTGGAATACTAGGTAACGGTGTGCAAGATGGTTGACAAAGGAAAGAGACTGATAGCAGAGGCATCAGCAGGGAGCCTGCACTAATCCGAAAGGTGGGGTCCTAAACTAGAGTAAAGGCACCAGAAAGGGAAAGAAATAGTGCAGAGGCAGAACCAACATGATAGGAGGCAAGGGACAGAGGAATAAGAAAGTGGAAGGGACCAAACTAAACTGAGATTTTTGAGCCTAAATGACCCAAGAGGCAATGGAAGAGATGAATGCAAAAAAGAAAAATTAGGAAGGAGAGCCATCTTGAGCATAGGGACACTAAATGAAAATGTCTGGGAGGAATTTAGGGATGCAAGATTTTAGATTTAGAAGAGATGAGGGACAGAGAATCAAGATGTGAAGAGCAGCCACATTAATAATAGCTTAAGTCATGAAGGCAGGGATCCCTCAGTACAGAGAGGAAAGCTGTGAGCTGAGAACAGGCTTGGGTGGAGGGGCGGGTGTGAAAGAAGAGCAGGCAGAGGGTAGGGGGCGAACCTGGTACTGCAGGGTCACCAGGGGCAGAGGATGCTTCCCCAGCAGGAATGCACTGGATCGTGTACAATAAGCTGAGGAGAAGACTTGGTGATAACAGAAGGAAAGCTTTCATTTTTAAGAGGGTAATCTCAATAGAGTGGTGAGGGTGGAGGTTAGATTACAGATGGTTAAAGAAAGACTCAGGGCAAAGAAAGAAGACAGAATTCACAGACCATATGTTAAGGATATTTAGAAGGGAAAAGAAGAAAAAAAAAAAAGGCAACAGCAGGACCAAGTAAGGATATTTTCCTTTCCCTTCAATGTCAAATAATCAATGTGTCTGATCATAGATGGGAGGGATATAGTGAAGATGGAGATTGAGCAAGAAAAAGAGGTCATAGAAAAAGATGTTTTCTGGAGAAGACAAGAAAAGATCCATTTGTTAATTCAACAGCATTTACAATGAGCCACTATATGCAAAGTATTGTGCTTAGCAAAGTAAGAAATAGTAAGGATAAAACAAAACACAGTGCCTTCTCTAAGGAGCCCACGATTTAGTAGGAGAGATGACAGTTATGCAAATAGCAATATTGCATGGTAGTGTAAGCCCTGTGTTCTTCTTAACAATAAAGTGCTATTGGAGTTCGGTGAGGAAATTTGAAATGAAAGGGGAAGGGACATCTCAAAAGCATCACAGAAGAGAAAGTACTATATTCAGCCTTGCAAGATTAGCAACAATATTATTGGCAAAAGATGCAGAGGAAGGGTGTAGGAAAGGAGGCATTCCAGCTGCAAAGACAGTATTCATAGCAAGGATAGAGGAGTTGGCCTTGGAAAGAAGGGACAATTCTCCAAATGGGACTTAAGGGAAGAATACGTAGGAAGGATTAATAGGATAAAGAAGCAACTGTCAAGCAGAGAGGATGGGGTACAAGAGAACAAATACATCATGGTCTCACTATACTTTGTGATGTAGGAAAGCAGAGGAGCCTCTGAAAGCAGAGGGTCAAGGGTCAAGGTCAGGAGGAAAAGGTGAATCTGAAAGAGATGGAGAAAAGGGACTGCAAAGCAGCCAGGTGGGCTTGCTCTGTTGAAGTTAGAAACTCCCAAAACTTTGCCTAGCAAAAATTAGCACTCTGAGAATCAAGGCTGGAATAGTAACCATGGGGAGGACTCTTACTTCTGAAAGCATGATGGCCTATCCTGCTATGGAAAACAATTAACAATGCTGATACATATAAAAAGTATTGTTGAGTTTGGCCAGAAAAATGGCAAGAGACTGAAAACTAAGTGAAAGTAAAAAAATCAAAGAGAGAAGCAGAATTCTAAAGCCAGCTTACACCTTGAGGACATTCACTGGAACAATCTTTCACAGTCTTGTTGTGCGAAGGAAACAGAGTCCAGTCAAAGTGGAGATTCAAACACAAGAGTCCTCTGCATAAAGTTAGAACCCCCATGGGCAACACCTTCTATGTAAGAGCGAACTGAGAAACAGACCTGCCTACCTCCTTTTCCAAGGCAGTGCAAGGAATTTGCCTCCTTGGATCTTGAACTGAGGAGGAAGGGAAAACTTCAAGTTGAATATTTAGTTTAAAGATGTCTATGACTGGAGCTGCCCCCATATGCTTGGAAGAGACAAATACAAATCTTCCCAAGAGAAACTCATCAACTAAACCTCAGATAATTCCCACAGATATGAACTCACAGTCAAGAATCACAGAATACATAAAGAAACAAAGCATGAGTAAGTACAAGCAGGAGAAAAAAACCCAGAAGAATCAGACTCATGAAATTATCAGATACAGAATATAAAATAAATGTTTAATATGTTTTAAAAGATAAAATTAGAAATGTAAAATATGAATAAAGAGCAAGAGACTATACATGATCATATTTGAAAAAGAACCAAATAAAATGTCAACAAATAAAAATGATAATTAAAATGTGAAACTCAGTAGTTGAGTTTAACAACAGATTGGACACAGTTGAAGAGAGAATTAGTGAACTAGAAGTAGTTCTGAAGAAATTAGGTAGACTGTATCACAGAAAGTCAAAGAAACAGAAAATATAGAAGAACATTTAAAATTTATGAAAGAAAGCATGAGAAAGTTTAACATATGTCTAATTGGCATTCCATCAAGAGAAGGAAAAAAATGAGGAATATCATATTTCAAGAGATGAAAAATTTCTAGACCTGATAGAAGATACCAATTCATAGATTCAAGAAGCCTAAAACAATCCCTACCAGGATAAATAAAGGCTAAAATCATCATCATCATCACCCATATCCAGATACATCATGATGAAACTTTTAACACCATAACACAGTGTAAAAATATCACTGTTTTTTAAAACTATTTTTTTAACACAAAAAACAGGTGGTAGGAAGATCCTAAAAGCAGCAAAAAAGACAGATTATCTATAGGAAGAATATTTAAACTAGTTAGACTCAATGCTGACTTCTCAACAGCAACTCAGGAAGCCAGGAGACAGTGGAATGATATATTTAACAAAGTGAGAGAAAATAGTCATTTACCTAATAATGTATATCCACTGGAAAATGTTTCCAGAATGAGAATAAAATGAAGACATTTTCAGATCAAGAAAAATTCAGTGACTTTCCCCCAAAAGACTCAGAAAGGAAGTTCTAAAGGTTATACTTCAAGCTAAAGGAAAGTGACTTCATATGGAAGATCTGAAATGCAACAGGAATGATGAGTAAAAAAGTAGTAAATACGTGGGTAAATCTAAACAAATGTTAATGATACAAGATAATAATAATGTCTTATAGGGTTAAAAATTAGAACCAAAATATAGGACACCAGTAGCATATAATCTGAGATTAGAGGAAGGGTTCATTGTGTGAAAATTAATATAAGGGAAACCTCATTTAAAATGGGAGCTGGGAAGCCCTGAAGGGGGAGCTCTCGTGCAAGTACTTTTCATTGGAGCTTACTTCACATTCTTGGGCAGGAAGAAGCTTACTTTACTACTCCAATAGGAGGAAGGAAGAGGTTCTCATTGCCCAGCAATAGTCCCAGCCAGTGAGAAACTGCTCCAACTCAGCCAAAGGAAAACCATCGCCTCTTTGAACTCCCACTCTCCTCCAATGAACTTTTGTTCAAAACAGCCCCTCTCAACTTCCTCCTTTGCTCTATAAAAGCAAGCCCCTCTCTTTTGCTCTCTGGACTTGCCTGTGGTTCACATAGCTTGCTTGTCCTAAATTGCAATTCTCTGCTCTTCCTGAGTAGACACATTTTGATGGTAAAATAGTTGGATATTTTATTTTTGCAGTTGACAGTTGGTAGGAGTTAATGTGTCCCAAAGGTTGTATAACGTTCAGAGAAGAAAAAATACTGATTAACTTTAGGCTTTAAGTTAGAATTTCTAAAATAAGAAGAAAAAAATGGAAACAAAGTGAATGATTTCTAAGCTAGTAAGGGAAAAATAAGATAAGAAAAATAATGTTTACTCTAAAAGAAGAAAGAAATGAGTGGGTGGACCTTCTTAGATCCAATTCTAACAAACCAGTGCTAAAAAAAATAATAATTTCTGTGTGAGACTACTAGGAAAATTTGAACACTAACTGGATATTTAATGATATTAAAGAAGTACTATTTTTTAAGATGTAATCATGGTAATGCAGCTTTGTTTTATAAAAAATCTCTCAAATACTATAGATACATGAAGAATTTATGACTGAAGTTATATGATGGCTTGGTTTTGCTTAAAAACAATCCAGTGTTGGGTTGTGGGGAGGGCACAGAGGATACATAAAATTTGTTGATCTTTGGCAGAACGGAAAGATAATTTCTCCACTTTTGTGTGTGTTTAAAATTTTCTATAATGAAAAATTAAAATAAAACAAATATTTAAAAGAAGACAAAGAAGCAGAGAAAGTAAGACAAACAGAAAGCTTTTAATAAAACGGCAAATATATCAGTAATTGCAATCAATATAAATTGACAAAGTTTCAGTTTAAAAAAATCTGTCTATGTGCTATTTATAGGTAACACACTTAAGACATAAGACATAAAATGTTAAAAGTAAAAAGGACTGAAAATGATAGTCCAGGCAAATGCTAATCAAAGAAGCTGGTGTACGTAAATTAACAGCAGACAAAATAGGTTCTAAGGCAGGAAGCACTACTAGAAAAAAAGAAGATCACTATACAATGATTAAAGTTTTAGTTCACTGGGAAAATACGCAATTTTAAACATGTGTAACCTTAATAATATAGCCTCTAAATATATATCCCAGAACATACACAATTAAAAGGTAAATAAATAAATTCACTCTTATGGTGGAAGAATTTATTAAACCTATCCCAGTAATTTAAGTATCAAGAAGATTAAAAAAAAACTGTATGAATATAGAAGATTTTACGGCACCACAATGTTGATCTAATACATATTTACAGAAAATTGTACCCAACAACTATAGAATACAAATTATTTTCAGCGACAACACACCGATCAAAAGAGTCTCAACATATTTTAAAGTATCAGTGTCATGGACCACATTCTCTGACTAGAGTGCAGTTAAATGAGAAATCAACAACAAAAGATAAGTTCCCAATGATTGGAAATTAAAAAATATGTTTATAACCAATGGCTGAAAGAAGCTAAAACATACAACTTATAATAGAACTAATGAGGTCAGCATACCATCTAAGAAGATAGGAAAAGAATAGAATAAACCCAAAGAAAGATTTAAAAAAAAAAATAGAAGAAATTAATGAAATAGAGGACAAAAATAAAATAGAACCAACATAGCCAAAAGTTATTTCTTTAACAAAACTAATAAAATTGATAAATTCCAGGCAAGACTGATCAGGAAAAAGAGACGACACAAACAACACAATCAGAAATGAAAAAAGACACACTTAGAGATGCTACCCACATTACCAAGATTTACAAGGTTATTATAAACAACTTTTGCCAATAAGTTTGAAAATGTAGATGAAACAGATAAATTACTAGATAAATATAGCTTTCTATAACTGACTCAAGAAAAAATAGAAAATTCAAATACTCCTATAACCATTAAATAAATTGAAACACTAGCTAACAATCTTTCCACAAAGGAAACACCAGGCTCAGAGGACTTTTACCAGCAAGTTCTACCAACATTCAGGAAATCAAACTAGCCTTAAATTATTTTAAAATAGAGAAAAGTAGGTAAGAATCACCATCTCATTTTAACGAGGCTAGCATCACTTTGGTATCAAAGCCAGATAAGGACAGTTAGCAGAAAGGAAAATTGCAATCTCACTTAGGAAATAGATATGTAAAAATCATACACTACAAGCTAACTATGGTATATTAAAGATGATTGCACAATTTTTGCCACTTCTCCCACTGAGAGGTAGAGTCTAATTCCTTCCCCCTCGAATCTAGGTTGACAAAGCACTTTGTCAGGACAATGTGGTTTCAGTGCCACTGCATGGCTTGCTAAGCTAGTGAGAAGAAGCAGCTTGCAGCTTCCACCTTAGTCTCTTAGAACACTTTCTAGGAGCCCTGAGCTCTGAGCCCGTGTAAGAAGACTACCCTGAGAATGCCAGGGGGAGGGGCAACAGGAAGACACTGCAATTGACAATCCCTGGGCGATTCTATTTTTCAGTCATTTCTATCAAGGTGCCAGGTATATGAATGAGGAGGCCGTCCTGGAGCCACCACACTAGATCATCTGCCAGCTTAATTTGATCAAGTGATCTCTAAGGGTCCTCATGGAGCAGGGAAATCCTGAGCTGAGTCCTGCCCAAATTCCTGATCTGCAAAATTATAAATGAAATAAAATGGATATTGTTTTAATCAATTAAGTCTTGAGGGTACTTTGTTATGCAGCAAGAGATAACCAGAACACTAACAAACTCCAGCATTGTATAAAATCATCACAACCTAGTTGGTCATAAACATTAGAAAATCAATTAATGTAACTTACTCCATTAACCGATTAAAGGAGAAAAGTTATGTTCTCTTCTCAATTAAAGCAGAAAAAAGTAGCTGTTAAAATACTATGTCCATCCATGGTTTCAAAAAACAAACAAACAACTCCTAATCTAAGGATATGTAGTGTCAAAGTTGACTTCAGTGGAGCCATTTTAAAATAGAGTCAAAGCTGCCTTTCCAGAGAAACTGCCTTGCTGTCTTGAACCTTGGGCTGGGTCAAACCTTTGGACTGGGCCAAAAAGGCAATTGTTTTACATGCAATTGTTTGAGAAGTCAGCAGAACGGACATCCTGATCACAAAGACATGATTGCGGACTTCCTGAAGATAGAATCAATAGTCAATCAATGTCTTGCCGAGACTAGCTCTCTGCCTCCAACTTCAGTGAAAATTCGTTGCAATACAGCCTCCCTTCTTTGTCTTTAAAACCCCTGACTTTTACTCCCTAGCGGGATGCTATTTGGGTTTTGGCCTGAATCTGTGCGCCTGGAATTGCAATTCCTTTTATTTTTTTCCTCCCCAAAGCCCCAGTACATAGCTGTATATTCTAGTTGCAAGTCCTTCTAGTTCTTCTCTGTGAGCCACCACCACAGCATGACAGATGAGTGGTGTGCTTCCATGCCTGGGAACTGAACCCAGGCTGCCAAAGCAGAGTGTGCCGAGCTTTAACCCCTAAGCCGTCAGGGCTGGCTGAATCTTGCAATTCTTGGATCCCAGATAAACACTGGGCCTCTTAAGCTGGCTTCTGTTCTTGGAGGTTGACAACAGGAGCTTCTTCAGCCTAAACATCATTCTGCAGACATCATTCTTAATGGTGAAACATTGTTTGTGTTCCCTTAACATCAGGTACAAGACGAATGTGTCCATTCTCACTACTTGTAGTCCATTTTGTATTGAGCATTCAAGCCAATAGAAGGGAGAAAGAAAAAGTTTAAAGATTGCAAAGGAAAAAACAAAGCTGTACTTATTTGTAGACGACATAACTGTCTTCAAAAACAACCATCAAAAATCTACAGAAAGATTATTAGTATTGATGGGATTTTAGTAAGGTACTAGATATAAAATCAACACACAAAGATTAATTGCATTTTCCTATATCAACATCAAATGCTAGAAAATTTGTTTTAAAAGTACAGTTTAGAGTAGTATCAAAAATTTTTAATAGGGGCCGGTCCGGTGGCCGAGTGGTTAAGTTAGCGCGATCTGCTTTGGCGGCCCAGGATTTCACCAATTTGGATCCTGGGCGTGCACATGGCACCATTCAAGTGGCCACACTGAGGTGGCGTCCCACATAGCACAACCATGGGCACTCACAACTAGAATCTACAACTATGTACTGGGGGGCTCTGGGCAGAAGAAGAAGAAAAAAAAGAAGATTGGAAATACTTGTAAGCTCAGGTGCCAATCTTTAAAAAAATTTTTTTTCTTAATAAATAAAGATACCAGTTTTTCCCAAATTCATCTACAGATGTAGTTCAATTCCAGTCAAAATATCAACAGAGTTTTTGTGGAACTTGACAAACTGATTGTAAAATTTATATGGAAATGCAAAGGGGCAAGAACAGCAGTAGCCAAGACACCCTCGAAGAAGAACTGGGAGGAGGGGGTGGAACTTATAAGATATCAACATTTACTCTAAGCTGTAGTACATAAAACAGGGCAGTACTGGAGACAGCAAATAGGCCAATAGAATAGAGAGCCTCAAAGAGATGTATCTATCTATCACCTAGCTATCTACCTATCTATCTATATCTATCTATCTATCTATATCTATCTATCTATCTATCTATATGAAATTGGCAGCATTACTGATCGGGGGGAAGGACTAACTCTCAATAAATTGGTGGAACAATGGCTTATCCATACAGGGGAAAAATTAAAACTGGACCCTAAAAATGGTTTTTTTTCTTCTTTCCAAAGCAGTTTTTCCACCTGAGCTACGTTCTGGGACATCTCTGACTCTGATGGATTAAGGATTATATATGTGTGAACATGCGTGTGGCCAGGGGAGGGGCTGAAGAAAGATGAGGGGAAGTGAGAGAAGAGAAAAGGGTGGTGCTGGTGCCATTTAGGCCCCAAAGATGAGGCACCAAATGGGAGAGGTTAGTGAAAGCTCCTCAAATCTCTCAAAGAAAATGAGGATTAACGCAGAATGCACTAATTAATGCACATTGCTTCTACACTCAGGGCCTGATGAAACCGGTTTGATTCTGGCCAAGAACCAAGGGAAAAAACCCCACTGGGCCCAATTTCACAGTGCCCTTGTGGATGTGCCTGGTAAATGGGCACGTTGGAAGAAGGAATAAAGGATTGTGTCAGTTCCTGCCAACTTCTTATCCTTGCAAGGTTCTAGCATCAGTTAAAAATGCCTCCGTCCTGTTCAGCCTGTCTGCCAGGCGACAGGGTGGAATACCTTGGCCTCGCCTAATACCAGGGATTGCTCTGCGTTCGTTTTTCCTGAAGCAAAACTTGGCACTGGCCTCCAGCGTGGCAGGAAGACGCGCCCGTCCCTCCCAGGCCGTTCATTCTCTGCCTCAGCTTGGGCCGGGAAGCAGGTGGTGCATGAAGCGCCTCTGGGAAGGGCCCCGCGGAGTGCCCCAGCTTCTCCAGGGCTTGAATCAAAGGGCACAGGGGGAGGCGCCGTGGCTCCAGTCCGCCTGTCTTCAGAGCTCCAGCTGTTGGGTCTTTTTGGTTTTTATTATATTAGTCTTAAAAAAAGTTTTTAATCAGCAAGAATCAGTGAAGCAGGCTTTATGGTGCAATAATTCTGCATGTTTTGTTATAAATATCCCCAGGCAAAGTTAAGGTTATTTCATACGACTATCAAAGTAACACACCCGCTTCGGTTGCAACAAGGAATCTGAGGATTAGCAAGCAGGAGGCGTATCATCTGCATTGTAAGAGGCTTTTCTTTTAATAAAATGGGCACACATTAACCTATAAAAGAGACTGACCAGTTTGGTAAATTCAGAGTCCGTGAGAAGTAAAGATACAGAGAGAAGCTACCTTATTTGCTGAATTAAACATCGACAAAAAATTCTCCCATCCACCCACTTCCCAGGAACAGTGCTCGGTTGTGGGTTTTGGCGATGCCGATGTTTACAATAAACCCTCAGAGCTCAAAGGCTCCAGGTCCAGTCCTAGAGGGTTTGGCTCTGCAGAACACGCTGAGGGCTGTTTTTTTATTGAGTTAAGATCCTCCTCCTTCCTTCCTCTGAAAAAACATCAGAAGAAAGTTTGAAATTGTTAAATCCAGGATGAAAAGCTGCTCTCGTGGTTCTGTTTCATATATTGCCTTCCATCTTGTTTCTTTAGACCCTGAAGAGCTTTGGCGGTGGACACAAGTCAGCTCGCAGAGGGGCGGTGCAGAGGCAACAGGCCCTCACGCTCCGCTCTTCCCTGCGCACACTCACTGATGGGTCTCTTAAGACAGATTTCCACACGCTGTGCTTCCTGCCCGGGAAAATTTCACAATTCTTTTCCATCAAACTTCCCCAAAGCTGCAACTCTTGAAGCAAACGTTGTCCTGGGTTGGAAGGAAATCCCTACTTGGTGTCAGATTTGGTAGGAAGTTTGTTTGTTCACTTACCTTTCAGTTTACTAAGCAACTCTCACACCCTAGCCTTGGCCCCCGGCATGTACATATTGAATCATCCAAAGATCTCGCAAGGCAGGCATCTCTCCGCCTGCACAGAGGCGGAAGAAGAGAGGAAGGTGCCCAGAAGCACAGGTCACTGAGGGCTTGGGAAGCAGAAATGCCTGCTGTCCCCAGCCTTACTCTTTCCCACCATAACCCTTTCTGCTCTCCCGCCTCGGGCCCCTCCACCATCCAGGCGGGTGAGTGGTGAGAAACACAGGCTCTCATGAAATGCAGCATGACCTCGACCTGGAGGCAGACCCTGTGGGGATCCTCCGGCTCTCGTGCTATGGAGACAGTAGCTGTGGGGCCTCCATGTCAAACCACCAATCCGGATTTTGAGTAGGAAGATATGGCACTGACTGTAGGGCCTCAGGGACCCTCCCTCTGCCCTTGGACTGCATGCTTTCCTTCGAGCCCTTCCTAGGCGTGTACCCCAGGGACATTGCCAGCCTCCTGTCCCACACTGAGGGGCAGACCAAATGTCTTCATTCTCCTGACCTCTGATCTCACATTTCCAAGCTGTGTGGAGATGTGGCCTCTGACACGTGGTCTGTGAGCCAGGCGAGGCTTCTGCCCAGCATCGGTCCCCCAGTCACATCCCCTGGAACTGCTGTAACTCAGGGCTTCCCTTCCAGCTGGGATGGTGACAGCCACACCAGTGGGGCCGCGAGTCTCAGGGGAGCTACTGATCTCCCTCACACCTATAAATGCACCCTCGGCCCCACATAACACCCTCAGGGCACAGTCAGAAGCCAACAGGGGTATCTGCAAGGGATTTCTGCTCTCCAACCCCTTCCTGCAACGGACAGACTAGGCTACTACGCAATAAACTAGTTCCCCCAGCGAAACGATTAGGGAGCCAGTTGTTGGTTAACAGGCCTTTACTTGGCGCCAGAATGGAAGACATGGGGGTCCAGTTAGAAGTAGAAGGGTCTGGAAGTGAAACAGGTCATCCGTCTTGATTGTGGAGGTAGAGCCTTCCCCGCCAAGGACAATGGGTGATGACAGGAGAAAAACACCAAGCTTCTCTCCTCAGTTTTCCAGTTTGAGAGACAACATCCACTCCTGTGGGGGAGAAATGGCCAGGATACCACACGACCACCAACTGGTGGGAGGAGAAGCGACAGCAGGAGGAGCTGCGGCTGGCTCTCCCGGTCGAACTGCATGCTGGGAAGAATGGTTCTGACAGGCCCAGAGACCCGGGGACTGTACCTGGAAAGCCTGAGGAGGTTTTTTATTCCAGAACACATCTGAAAATGCTTACCCAGGGTTCACGGTTTAAAGGGCACAAGCGAACCTGCTGGCACCAGTGAACCTCCAGGAGGCGACTTAAAGGGTTCTTCACTCAGAGGACCCACCTAGCCCTCAGGAGGAGCCCAGAGGAACATGCCTATGACTCAAAGGTGGCCTTTGCTGCCACCAACAGTCAGGAGAACCACCGCCAGGCCTGCCCAGCCGGTTTGGCTCCTGCTGACTTCCAGAGTTTCCATTCCAGAGGAGCTAAAAAAAAGATGATAAAATCCCTAATTATGGCTTCTGTAGGCACTTCTTCCCCCGGGCTCAGGCTGGCTGGCAGGCAGCTGAGAAGCTTCCCAGGTGCCGAATGCCTAGGGAGGGGGCCCTGCCAGGGGCCAGGGCCCACAAGCCCTCCCTCAACCTTCACTCCTCCAAACAGCCAGGATTTTTCCAGAAGTGAGGTCGCAGTGAAGGGCACTTCTTTTGCTCATTACCACAACACAAGTGGGGCCTCAGTGGACCAACCCACATGAAGCTGTCTGTAGACAACCTGGAGCTGCGTCCCTACCCTAACCTACCCCCTCCAATGTACCAAAGAGGAGGAGAGGGTGGGAAAGGGGTGGAGGAGCCCCCAGAAAGGGGCCCCAGGGTCCTACAAGGCAGGGGCTCAGGAGGGCCACCTTCAAATGCTGACTCAGGCATCTGGGCAGTGAACCACCCACTAGCCATTTTCTCAGTGATGGTACCTGGCAGGCAGGCAGGGCCACCTTGAGATGGCTTATCATTAGTCCTACCACATAGGAAAGACCAAAGCCAGTGGAGGGAGGTGGGCTGGTGGGTGTGTGTGAATGGTGGGCAAAAGTGGAGACTATATGAAAGCTGAGGACCTCTGGTACCTAAATGCAAGCAAGCCTCACCTCTCACAAGTGCCTGTGTGTGGACCATCAACAAATTATGACTTAAAGGGCTCCAGAGTCAAGGGGGTTTGGGATCCAGGCCGTGTGTGACCACCAGAGGGTTCCAACAAGACAGTTTGGTTAGTCCCTGTACTCCTTAGCTGCTTACAAAAGCCCCTGACATGCGCCAGCCTTAGGAAACTAACAATTCCCCAAATCCAGAAGTCACGGCACTTTTGCCTTCTGCCTGGACCAGCTTCTTCCTCAGCCTAGGGAACTCCTATTTAGTCTTCAAGTCTCTGTGTAAACTTTCCCTTTTCCCTGTCTCTTCCAGAGCAGGCCTCCTCCTGTGCACCCCACGGGGCCTTGCCACCCTGTCACAGCACTTAGCACACCCCATGCAGTTATTTGGTGACAAGTTTGTCTTCCTAATGTGGTTCATCTCAGGGTACCCATTACAGTGCTTGGGGTATGATGGATGTGTGATAAAATAAAACAAGGTATTACTATCTTTAAGCTACTTGATATTTATTATTTTTCAAGAAGAAAAGGAAATGGAAAGGAAAGGCAAAAAGCGAAAGAAATAGAAATTGAAGCAAATAACAAAAAACCTCCCACAGCACTTGGTTCATCCACTCTTGCCAATCGTGTTGTGTTCCAATCACCTGCTTCCCATGTGCCTCGTCTACCACGCAAGGAGCTCCTAGAGGCAGGGCATGTGTCTTCATCTTGGAATCCCACTGTATGAGATGCAGTGCCTGGTACACAGTAGGCACCAAATATATGTCTTGGATGCATAGCAAAACCAATGAGCCCAAGAGACCCATGGACAAGAGCAACAGTACCATGCATTGAGGGAAATGGTAGAGTGAATTGAAGTGTGTCCGACTTATGAACAAGAAACCTGTGCACCTGGAAGGAAGAGCTAAAACTAAGACCTGTCATTGGGGACCAGTGGCAAATATTTTGCCAGGCAGCCCAGCAAATGCCTGGATGTCAGGCTCTCAGGCAGCTCATGACCACAGGGGACACCTGATTGGCCTACTGCCTGATGCAAACCTCTGTCCCCCTGGGCTCCAGTTTCTGCTTTGCCATCAACCATTGATGGACATTGTTTCCCTCCCCTGTAAAATGAGGTGCCTGTTCCAAGCTCTCTAAAATTCCTTTGAGTATTCTGTATAATTCCACTACCTCAAAAGCTCTGTAAAGTGGATATTGAAAGAACAATGACCACTGCAAAACTTAAGAAAAACATGAATCAAATGGAAGATTCATCAGGGAAAACCCTCCAGACTGTAATGGCACATGTTTTAGAATCACACATGGCTCGTTACCCTGGTAGACCTAACGTGCTGTCGCCACTATTACTGCTGTCAGTGCTGCTACTACAATTACTTTTTATTATCATGGTGTCTGTTTGGATGAAAAACTTGTGTGGGCCAAAGGCATTCTGATGTGAATCAAATGGAAATTTAAAATATAAAAGACACAGGAGAATTTGTTTAGAAATGGGACAGACTTTAATGATTTCTCTTGAGAGAGGAAGACCAGATAGAGTGAACTGCCAAGTGTTAGCCCCTCTGACTGGAAGGATGGTGGTGTTTCTCTTTGGCAGACAATCCCCCTAACCTCTCTCCAACCCTCCATTGCACTAACCCCTTTGAATGCAGTTAATGCATGTGGCCAGCTAATTCATCCACTGCTTTAACACATTTAGGCCTGGTTCTTAAATTTATCTGGCTTAGAAACTGACTCAGCATTGCCAGGTTGCATAAGAAAATATATTTTTATATTACCAGTGTTCTTAGAAAATTGTGCATATTAAATGCATTCTAGAGCTCTGCCCTCAGGCAAACTACCTAATCCCTTTGGGCTTCAACTTCCTGTTCTGAAATCCGGCTATATGGCTAAGGTTCAGCATAGCTTTAAAATTCCTAAGCCTGGATCGGATCTGACCCACAGGGAAGTGCAGTTTTAAGCAAACCTAATATACAGAAAACTCCAGATTTACAGTACTTCTCAAACTTATAACGCATGCACAAATCACTTGGCCTCTTGTTAAAACGCACATTCTCATTGAGCAGCTCTGGGGTGGGGCCAAGGTTCTGCATCTAACAAGCTCCTGGTGATGCCCATGTTGCTGGTCCAGGCACTGCACTTTGAGAAGCAGGTGTATAGCATGCCTGTTATGCTAAACCTGTCCTCTAAACAACACTGCCAAGGCTGCTTCCTTGCATGAGATCTGTCTTGCTTTATACCTGTGACATTCCCACACTGGCCACAGCCGTCTGCACTGGGGACCAGCACTTGACTCCAGAGCAGCCATCCACAGGCCGGCCAGTTGCCTGTGAGACAGTTTAGCGCAAAATCACTATCCAGTAGATATGAATATACAAAAAGGAGTTGGCACTTCCGCGTCTGCTCTTACTGACTGCCAGCTGAGAGGTGCTGTTCTTCCTCCGTTCCTTTGCAATTTCTACCAAATGGTCTGGAAAGGCAAACTAAACGAAGTCCTCACTTAAGGAGACATTAATTTATGAAACCCACCCACTTACAGTGCTGTCTCTGAAATCACAGTATCCTTTCCCCGCCTTTGAAAATGGCCAGGGGTTTGGTAGTGGAAATGGGTCTCTGCCTTGTGCTCCCTTCACCAACCACTTCCATTCTCTTGGAAGTGTGAATGTGACACACTGGATTGTGCCCAGATGCAAAAACGTGCAAGAAGGAGGCACTAGATAGAGGACGAAAGCAGTAGCAGAAAAGCTAGTAGGAGAAGCAGCGACAGAGCGGCTGAGGTACTGTGACTGTCAGAAACACGAGAGTTGAGAGACAGGGATTCTGACATGGAGGGGACAAGAGGACAAGGCTGCTAGAGTCTGTGCTGTATGGTGAATGACTTTTTCATTCTCCCAGGAGCCTGGCTCAGCGGTGTTGTACTCCGACTTTCCCTGTAAGCATTGATTAAATCCATGAATGCAGGCCTCGTGAACATTCTTCCGCCCTAGTGACCCAGAGGTGAGTCTTCCCTTTAAGGCAATCCTTTACTTCATCCAGGACTTCACTGTAGCAAACACCCCTGAGGCATTTAAACGTGGTATCGGTCATGCCTAAGTTTCTCACACGGACAGTAACGTACCACTTCAGATGATCTTGCCAGAGCCAGAGGACCAATTCTACCAAAAAGCAATGGCAGGAGGGGCGGGGGGAGGATGGCGTAGCAGTTTGCTAGGGCTGCCATTACAAAGTACCACACACTGGGAGGCTTACACAACAGAAATTTATTTTCTCACAATTCTGGAGTCTGGAAGTCCGAGATCAAGGCGTCGGCAGGGTTGGGTTCTTCTGAGGCCTCTCTCCTTGGCTTGCAGATGGCTGCCTTCTGGCTGTGTCCTCTGTACCTGTGTGTGTCCTAATTTCTTCTTCTTATAAGGAAGCCATTCATATTGGATTGGGGCCATCCTAATGATCTCATTTTAACTTAACTACCTCTTTAAATACCCTATCTCCAAATACAGTCACATTCTGAGGTACTGGGGGTTAGGCTGTCAACATATGAATTTGGGGGGTACACAATTTAGCACAGTTTAGATGGGGATCTTCCAGACCATTGCCACGCTCTTCTTTGAGATGGCTGCTAGGCTGGTTAACTGCCTATGCATCAGGTAGTGCATGTAACTGAGCAAGTTCTCCAGATATCTCACGACAACTTTGTGAACTCTGCAATAGTACCATTAGTTAGACACGGCCACAGGTGGCTCTAGAGTGGTATCGGTGCTAATTAATAGATTGATGTTGGAGGGCAGCAACATGCTTCATGGTTTTATAGCTGGCCCAGTCTTGTTCAACACATTTATGGACAAGTTGAATAACACAGAAGACGTGCTTATGAAATGTGTGGGTGACACAAGGCTGAGAGGGACAATGAATTCTCATAGTTGATTTAGTCACTTGAATTCAAACGTCCTCAATAAGTGACAGAATCAAAATTTAAATGATCATGACTGGCTAAAATAACAGGCCAAAATCAGCAAAATGAAGCAGAGAAGAACCTAGTAGTGTTTTCTCTTCAGGTTGATAAGGGCAATTGATCAGTTAGAGAAGAGCTTCACAAAATTGGTTAGTGCAGGAATCACCCCGGGGGCTTGCTAAAACGCAGGTTCTGATTCAGTAGGTCTAGGTGGGCTTGACACCCTCCGTTTCTAACAAGTTCCTAGGTGAGGATGATGCTGCTGGTCCGCTGGCTACTCTCTGAACAGCGGGAGGGAAATAGCCCTGGAGTGATGAGTTAACCACAAGTTCACTCTACCACAATCTTTGCTCCAACAGCAGTATGGAATTCTGACCCACGTAGTAAATGGGCCCATCATCCTCCTTACGCCCCAAGCCCCATCTGCTATGTTGCATTTAGCAGAGGGAACTACATCTTATGTGGCCTTTAGCACATAGAATACGACCAAGAAAACAATTAAAATTCTGAGTAATCTAGAATCGACATTGTGAGAACTGAAGGAGCTGGGCCCCTTCAGCCTGCAGAAGGGAACACTAAGCGCAGGAAAGGGAAAGGATAGCTATCCTTAGACCGTTAAAGTGCTCTCACGTGGTATGGAGATCAGCTCCAAAGCATTAAAAAATAAACAAAAACAAAACCCAACAACCCCCCAGCTCACTGTAGGGGCTGAGTGCATGCTCTGGGGCTGGACAGGCCTGGGTTCAAATCCCAACTCCACTACTTTCTCTGTGATTTCCACTAAATTGTTTACTCTCTTGACACACCAGTGTCCTTATCAGTAAAACAGAAATAATAATAGCAGTAGCTATCGGTAGAGGTTAATTCAGCTCTATTCACTGCTAGCACAGATATATTGTTAGTGGCTTGCACATTAGATGTTTCTTTCTCACATGCGTGTAGTCCAAAATGGGTGTTTTTGATTAGCAGGCAGTTTTGCTTCAAAACACAATTCAGTGACTCAAGGTTCATTCCACTCGGTGACTCTGCCAGCGTCACCATGAGCGTTCTGAGGTCTCCGTGGAGACGGAAGGAGCAAGTCAGGTCATGCACAGCAGGTTGTCATGAGCCAGATGTGAGTCATGTCACACATCACTTCTTACATGTCATTGGCCAGACCTCAGGAACAAGGCCACATTTAACTACAGGGAGACCCGGAAATGTGGTCTAGCTGTGTGCTCAGGAGGAAATGGGGCTCTGCCACTGTGTCTCATAAGGCTGCTGTGATGATGGATTTAGGTACAGTAGGTAAAGTGCTTAGTTTGGCCCAGTATCTGATACATAGCCAGTGCTCAACAATTTGCTACTGTTATTATTTAACTTTGGAGAACATAAGTGGCCCCAAATGTTAAATTATAAGAAGGTGGATTTCAAATCAAACCAAGACAGAATATATAAATAATAGGATGGTTTGATTATGGATTCTATGTTAAGATAGTAAGGTCTCCACCACTGGAACTATTCAAGTAGTGGTCCTATGTTTCAGGGATGAAGGGGATTCCTTTATTAGGTGGGATGCTGGACTAGATAACCTTTAGACAGCCTCAGAAATATCAAGAATCTTGGGCTGCAAATAAGTGGCTTGATTCTAGGTGGATTGATACTTAAATGTGGTAGACTAGACATATCATCATCCTTGTTCTACAGACACTTATCTGTAACCTCGCCTGCACCTTAGCAATTGATGTCACTCAGTAGTCTTGAAGCAGACTTAACCAGACAGAGGATGCAACGTCCTATCATTTGGCTTGATTTGACACCTTTCTCTCCTTATCCCCATGCCTACCTCTGCATCTGTCAAAAAGATGGATTAAAACTTAGTCTTGAGAACCTGAGAGTTGAGTTCTCCCTTGAGATAACTGAAGACACTGTGTCATGAAAACAAGTTTGAGAATCTGAGAGATGATGGTTCCTATGTTAATACTTCAGGCAGAACCTGCTGTTTTCTGAGCTTTAAAGACTGCATTTGATAGACTTATATGCAGGTCCCCCATAGAGTACATGCAGACTTCTTTCAAGAGCCTTTTCCCTAAAGCCCGCCAAACTGTTTGTCTAGTTATTCAGTAAGGCCATAAGAAGAAGACAAAGGATGCCTTTTATTAATTATTATTTATTTTATTGATGTCATATTGGTTTGTAACATTGTATCATTTAAGGTGTACATTATTATATATCAGTTTCTGTATAGACTACATCGTGCACACCACTAATGGTCTAGTTTTTATCAGTCACCAAACATACGTGCTCCTTTTACCCCTTTCACCCAGCCCCCCACCCCCTTCCCCTCTGGTAACCACTTATCTGTCTCTTTATCCATGTGTTAGTTTATCTTCCACATATGAGTGAAATCATATGGTGTTTGTCTTTGTCTGGCTTATTTCACTTAACATCATCCCCTCAAAGTCCATCCATGTTGTTGCAAATGGGACAATTTTGTCTTTTTTTACAGCTGAGTAGTATTCCATTATATATATATATATATATATATATATATATATATATATATATATATACCGCATTTTCTTTATCCATCCATCAGCCGATGAGCACTTGGGTTGCTTCCACATCTTGGCTACCGTGAATAATGCTGCAATCAACATAGGGGTATACAAGTCTCTTTGAATTGTTGTTGTTTTTAAAGATTTTATTTTTTTCCTTTTTCTCCCCAAACCCCCCCCCCCCCCCGGTACACAGTTGTACATTCCTAGTTGTGGGTCCGTCCAGTTTTGGCATGTGGGACGCCGCCTCAGCATGGCCTGATGGGTGGTGCTATGTCCGCGCCCAGGATTCGAACCTTGTCTGATTTTGGTATCAGGGTAATGTTGGCCTCATAGAATGAGTTAAGAAGCATCTTATCTTCTTTAATTTTTCAGAATAGTTTGAGGATAGGTATTAAATCTTCTTTGACTATTTGGTAGGATTCCCCCGAGAAGCTATCTGGTCCTGGACTTTTGTTTTTGGGAGGTTTTTGATTACAGTTTCAATCTCTTTACTTGTGATTGGTCTATTCAGATTCTCTATTCCTTCTTGATTCAGTTTTGGGAGGTTGTATGATTCTAAGAACTTATCCACTTCTTCTAGGTTATCTGATTTGTTGGCATATAGTTTTTCATAGTATTCTCTTATATCCTTTATATTTCTGTGGTATCCATTGTAATTTCTCCTCTTTCATTTCTAATTTTATTTATTTGAGGCTTCTCTCTTTTTTTCTTAGTGAGTCTGGCTAAAGGTTTGTCAATTTTATTTATCTTCTCAAAGAACCAGCTTTTAATTTCATCGATCTTTTCTATTGTTTTTTAGTCTCTATTTCATTTATTTCTGCTTGACTTTTGATTATTTCCCTCCTTCTGCTGACTTTGGGCTTTGTTCTTCTTTTTCTAGTTCTGTTAGGTGTAGTTTTAAGATTACTTATTGGAGATTTTTCTTGTTTGTTGAGGTAGGCCTATATTGCTATAAATTCCCCTTTTAGTACCACTTTTGCTGCATCCCATAAAAGTTGGTGTGTTGTGTTTTCATTTTCATTTGTCTTCAGGTACTTTTTAGTTTTTCCTTTGATTTCTTCATTTATCCAATGGTTGTTCAGTAGCATGTTGTTTAGTCTCCACATATTTGTGACTTTCCCAGTTTTTTTCTTGTAGTTGGTTTCTGGTTTCATAGCATTGTGGTCAGAAAAGATGCTTCATATGATTTCAATACTCTTAAACTTATTGAGACTTGCCTTATTTCTCAACATATGGTCTATCTTTGAGAAGGTTCAGTGTGCGTTTGAGAAGAATGTGTATTTTGCTATTTTTGGATGGAATGTTCTGTATATATCTATTAAGTCCTTCTGGCCCAGTGTTTCATTTAAGGCCACTGTTTCCTTGTTGACTTTCTGTCAGGATGATCCATCCATTGATGTAAGTGGAGTATTGACGTCTCCCACTATTATTGTGTTGCTGTCAATTTCTGCCTCTAGGTCTGTTAATAGTTGCTTTATATACTTTGGTGCTCCTGTGTTAGGTGCACATATATTAATAAGTGTTATGTCCTCTTGGTAGAATGTCTCTTTTATCATTATATACTGCCCCTCTTTGTCTCTCATTATCTTTTTTATCTTGAAGTGCTTTGTCTGATATAAGTATGGCTATACCTGCTTTCTTTTGCTTGCCATTTGCTTGGAGCGTCATCTTCCATCCCTTCACTCTGGGCCTATGTTTGTCTTTAGAGCTGAGATGTGCTTCCTGGAGGTAGCATATTGTTGGGATTTTTTTTTTTTTCTCATCCAGTCACCCTTTGTCTTTTGATTGGCAAATTCAATCTATTCACATTTAGAGTGATTATTGATATATTAAGGCTTAATATTGCCATTTTATCTCTTGTTTTCTGGTTGTTCTATATTTCCATTGTTTGTTTTTCCTTGTACTTCTGACTGCCCTTTCAGTTTGGTGGTTTTCTGTGATGGTTTTCTCTTTATTTATGATTGGTGACTCTGCTCTGATTTCTTTTGTTTACTGGTTACCATGGAGTTTGTATAAAAGATCTCATAGATGAGATAGTCCATTTTCTGATAGCCTATTATTTCCAGTAGCCTAAGCAGGTTCCATCCCATTCCTCTTTTGCTTTTGTGTTTTTCTTGTCACAAATTATTCTTTTCCGTGTTGTGAATTTGTGACTAAATTGAAGTGTTTATAGTTCGTTTTGATGCTTTCCTTCCCTTTATCTTTTGTTATAATTAAGTGTTTGCTAACCTATTTGGATAGAGAGCTGCAAATTTCTGATTTTGTCTATTTATCTCCTTGCTTAAAGCTTTGTAAACTTTTGCCTTTTTGTTTCAGGTAAGAGGGCTTCCTTCATCATTTCTTGTAAGGCAGGTCTAGTGGCAGTGAACTCTCTCAGCTTTTGTTTATCTGAGAAAGTTTTATTTCTCCATCATATCTGAAGGATAGTTTTGCTGGATAGAGTATTCTTGGCTGAAAGTTTTTGTCTTTGACTGTATCATTCCATTCTCTCCTAGCTTGTAAGGTTTCTGCTGAGAAATCCACTGAAAGCTTGTTAGGGGTTCCTTTGTAGGTTATTTTCTTCTGCCTTGCTGACTTTAATATTTCTTCTTTGTCATTGGCTTTTGCCAGTTTTACTATTACATGCCTTGTAGAAAGTTTCTTTGCATTGATGTAATTAGGAGTTATATTGGCTTCATGTACCTGTAAGTCCAGTTCTTTCTTCAGGTTTGGGAAGTTCTCAGCTATTATTTCTTTGAACAAGCTCTTTGCTCCTTTCTCACTCCCTTCTCCCTGTTGGATACCTATAATCCTTATGTTACTTTTCCTAATTGAGTCGGATACTTCTCAAAGAATTTCTTCACTTTTTAAAAATCTTAGTTCTCTTTTCTCTTCCAACTGAAGCATTTCTAGATTTCTATTCTCTAATTCACTAATTCTGTCCTCCATAAAGTTTGCTCTATTTTTTACAGTTTCTACATTTTTTTTTACCTTATTAATTGCGTTCTTCATATCTAGAATTTCCATATAGTTTTTTCTAAGGGCTTCAATCTCTTAGGTGAAGTATTCCTCCTGTTTATTAATTTTATTCCTGATCAGATTGAACTGTCTGTGTTTTCTTGTAACTTGTCAAGTTTCTTTATGACAGCTATTTTGAATTCTGTTGGTTAGACTGTAATCTCCTGTGACTTCAGGTTTGGTTTCTGGAGACTTGTAATTTTCCTTCTGTTCTGCAGTGTTAGTCTGTTCTTCATGGTGTTTGATGAATTGATCCTCTGCTGATGCATTTGTGGGAGTATCAGGTGGCAGATTTCACCTGCTATGGCTGAGGGATGGGCAGGGTCTTTGTTTTCTGCTCCCACCCTGTCCACTGGTAGTTGTGTCAGTTGGGCTGCTCCATGTTTGCATGGGCTGCCTGCAGCTGCTCAGTGGGTCGCACTTAGGGTGGCAGGTCCACTGTACTCAGTGGGTCGGTTGCAGATAGGCTTCTGCACTTGTTGGGCAGGTCACACTTATGTGGGTGTGGCCATTGTGCTCAGCAGGCAGGTCCTATTGAGCTGCTGTGCTAGGTGGACTGAGCTGCCACCACTTAGTGGGGAACGTTTGCATAGGCAGAGCAGCCTTGGTAGGTGGGTGCTTCTGCAGGCTGGGCTGCCACTATGAAAGTGTTCTGGTGTGGGCCAGACGGCCCCCACCTTCACTCACAGTTGCACTGGCCAATGTGTGAGGATCTACGACCTGGATCTTTTCCCCTGGGGTTGGGGAGGAATCCACTCTCCTAGCTCCACTGCTTCCTGGGGGTCCAGTCCACCCACCTTCAGATGTACAGCTGCGTGGATCTCTCAGGCATCCTGTTGTGTTGTGCAGGGAATCCTCTGTTGGTTAATGGCTATCTGTCTGGTTGTGACTTAGAGGGGAGAGACAAAGGGAACAACTCACTCTACCATGATGCTGACATCTCTCCTTGAGCATGGCTTTTTAAAGATAGAGCACGCAAAATGCACACTCTCAAAAAAGTTAGGATCTTTTTAAAATTCTATCGCAAAAGAAATCTGATAAAACTCTGAGCTCCCTGTAGTGACCTTAGATTTAGAACTTGCTACCAACTCCTAGTTCCAGAGGCTGATACCCGATGGTGGTGTCTGTGATTAGATCAACAAAGCTATTTTTGATGTGTCTCCAGTTTCAAAGTCTCCTCAGTGATGCATCTCTCCCCACTAATTCTGGGCTTTGCTTCTTCCTTTCCTTCCCCAACAATACAGATTCCCGCCCCAAAAGCAAGCCTGCTGGTGTCAAATCAATTGAGTTGACTGATTTAATGGGACTGGGTCCCAAGTTGGCACTTTGGAAGCAGACTGTGAGAGGAACAGTTACTGACATTTTCCACATATTGGCATATTTTCATTTCAGGAGGACTATAGTCTCTTGAAGTTCTTAGAGAGAGGACCTGGTTTAATTTTTGTAAGAAATGTCCTAATACTTGATACCTGTTGCAATCAGCACATCCACATGAAATAAATTTATGATTCACTCATAGTGTGGAGAATTTCCTTAAGAATGGTCAACATGCAAATAGCATGCAAAATCTCAAAAGGCTTCTGAAGACAGATTTACTTGAATACACTATTGTAAACACCAGGATGGGAAAGTCTTAACCACATCAAAGACGCATTTCTCAGAACAGAGTGAGCCACCCACCAGGAACTTCTGAGCCTTGCCTGAAGTGAAAGGGATCGGGGAGAAGGTAAAGACAGGCATCTTGTCAGACCTCAAGATTCTGTCTCCAGTGTAAGAAGACACAAAATCAACCCCTTCACATTTTAAGAACCATTAAGTTTTTTACTATTATTGAAGTCAGAGATAGAAAATAAAGTATCAGGAATCATATACAGTATGCACCTGCAGTGGGTTGAATAGTGCCCTTCCGCCTCCCAACCCTACCCCAATTCATGTCCACCTGGATCCTCAGAATGTGATCTTATTTGGAAATACGGTCTTTGCATATGTTACTTAAGGGTCAAGATGAGATTATACTGGATTAGAGGGGGCACTAGATCTAATGTGTGGTGTCCTTATAAGAAGAGGAGACAACATGAAAGGCACAGAGAAGCCCACGTGAAGACGGAAGCAGATCGGAACTCTGCTGCCACAGCCAAGGAACGTCAAAAGCCACCAGAAGCTGGAAAGGCAAGGAAGGTTCACCCCTAGAGCCTTGGGAATGTTAGCCCTGCTGGCACCTTGATTTGGGGATTCTGGCCTCCAGAACCGTGAGAGAATACACTTCTGTTGTTTTAAGCTACCCAGTTTGTGGCAATTTGTCATGGCAGCCTTAGGAAATTTGTGCAGCTTGATATAGATCAATTACGATGCTTGTATTATTCTTTGATTGGGGTCTGGCCCAGCACCACACACATTACACATTTTTTTGATAATGGCAGAAGGCATGAAAAAGACACGATGCACCATTTATTCAATTGTCCTGCTTTCCTTAGCATTAGAGGCAACTCCTGTCTGCTTTTATAAGAATTAACATTGCTAGGAAGCATGCAGTGAGATACTCATATTACCATGTGAAAGTTTAAAGGTTCCTTTGAGACCACCCAGCATGACAACTTCACATTTCTATTTAGGGAAATGGTAGCCTAAGACATAAGATTTCATCAAGAAGCCAACCAGCAAATCCGCACCTTCCCCTCATCTTCAGGCAAAGCCACCATTAAAATTACAAACAGGAGAAGTTACCAGTCCCATAACCTAAGCCTCGTGGGGAATATTTCTATACGAGCTTTGAGTCTGCTAAACAGTTTACATAGAACTACGGCAATTTTTCTTCCACATCACCTGATCACGTAGGGGGCTAGTGCAAGTAGTGGGGAGACAAAAAAGGGACTTCCATTTCACCCCTAAGTACAACAAATTGAAATCATTTTAAATCAATCCATATGCTTCTCAAGGAAATGAGAAACGTGGCCTCAGCATCACTTTGAGGGACGGAACCCCAAGGTGATGCTTTATTCTCCCAGTTGTTTCCTCTCAGTTTCCCCCCAGCATCTCCAATGGGACGTAGGTAAGGACCCAGAGCTAGATCGACAGTATGATCCAAAACAGCTACAGATTCAGCACAGAAGAGACGAGAAAGAAATGCACCAGTGTTTTCATTTTCCTTATAGTCTTTTATTTTCCACATTTTCTACAAGGAGAATATATCACTCTTATAATCAAGAGAAAATCTTCGGGGTGGAGAGAAGCTTGCAGGAAACTTTTATCACTCTCTTTTTCTGTAATTTCCTTGAAATAATGAAGAATTTATCTAGAAGACGAAGGTGGGGGACTTTAATGTATATTCTTTTGTACCTTTTGAATTTTGTACAGTGTACGGATATTAATTGCTCCTATCTTACATTTCCCAAATTACCTTCCATTGCTCCCCTACATGACTTTCATAATCAGCCAAACTACATATTTACTTCCCTAAAAGTACTTTAGCCTTTTTTTGCTTTCCAATCTTTTCCCTTAGAAGGCTTTAGAATATATGACTTAAAAAATCTTACCCATTCATTTCATTGCTCATACATATCAAGTTTTATTTCTTCTGTGAGAGATTAAACATGACTGTTCCACTTGGAAGTACTATCTTTTTCCCAGACACCTATGAGAACCTACTATTGACACCACTCCTTGCAATAGAGTATATGCTACTTTGCATTATTAGTGTGTTTATGTCTATCTCCATCACTCTGACTAGAGAGCCGCTCCAGGACACGGACTGTGTCTTACACATCTTTGTTCCCCATAGTGTCTCACATACAGAAGATTTTTACAAGTTTGCCAAATGAGTATTTTGGGCTCCCATCAGGGATCACTCCCAGGAACCTCGAATTTAGACTATCTCTGTTCTGATCTATTCATTACTTTTTAACGAGGAATGTAAATCTTACAGAAAATAGGTTGAAGTTATCCTAAATTCAGGTTGGTTTCCAATACTAGTGTTCACGGTGGGAGGGTGCTGTCAGTGAGACTTCATAATTACTACTGAACACTCAGCTCTTCCCTTAAATGACTTTTCCTCTCCCCTCCCCCTACCTACCAGGAAACCGCCACTCCCCTTGTTGATTTTCACGATGCCTCTTTGGTAGAGAAACACTGTTGACACATTCAGATGTGACTGGATTCTTTTAGTGAAATATTAAAATTTACAAAATAGTAAAAAAAAAAACTTGTGACTAAATCCCTCAAGGGAAAATTCATTATTGTCCTTAAGATTACAGTAAGATTCTACCAGGACTCCTGGCCTGGAACACAGTATAAAGTGAATTAAGAATAATGGGATTGTGAAAATGGCAATGGATAGATCAGTTTGCTGCCATATGCAAATAAAAAGAAAATACACAACTATGTGCTTACATGTACAAAGACTATGTCTGGAAAGAATATATGAAACTGGTAAGAATGGATGAATCTAGAAAGAGGGGAGCATGGGACCAAGGGATGTCTAGGAGTAAGAGAATTACTTTGGTATGCTCCCTTATACGGTTTGAATGCTCACCATATTTACCTCTATTTTCAAATAAAAATTTAGAAATGATGGCATTGCTTCATTATTGCTTCCAACCCCACAAGAAATTTGTTAGGCAAAGCTATGACATGGAATTACTCTGTTTAACGGCTCCACTATGGTATCATACCTTTCTCCTTCTAGCCTCCCATCCTCCAACGCCCAATGCAATGCTTAAGAATTTTGCATGACCTTAAGATTATTATATTTTATTTATTTACTTATTTAAGATAGGCACCTGAGCTAACAACTGTTGCCAATCTTTTTTTTTCTTTCTGCTTTTTCTCCCAAAATCCCCCCAGTAAATAGCTGTATATATTAGTTGTGGCTCCTTCTAGTTGTGGCATGTGGGACGCCACCTCGGCGTGGCCTAATGAGTGGTGCCATATCTGCGTCCAGGATCCAAACCGGCGAAACCTGGGGCCACCGAAGCGGAGCACACAAACTCAACCACTTGGCCAAGTGGCCGGTCCAAGATTATTATATTTAAATAAGACACTAGGTTCATACATTCAACCAGTGGTTTTCATCAATATAATACGGTAGTGGAGGTGGGCTGGAGGTAGAGCTATGTCATTCAGAATTGATACAACCATTACAACCACCATTACTGACACTGACAGTGTTTACTACATGGATTACACTGCTCTAAGGGCTTTACATAAGAAAATTCAATAATTTCTCACAACCACCTCACTGGTAGGTACTATTATTTACAGATGAGGAAACAAAGGCGCAGAGAAGCTAAATAATTTGCCCAGGGTCACACAACAGGTAAGAGGCAAGACTGAGATGGGCAGCCAGGGCAATATTGCCTCAATACCACCTATAATAAGAGAACTTAGAAAGACATCAACTTGATATTATCTTAAAGAAGAATTTCCGTTACAATTGCTCTCATCATGGTTTACCGAGAAAGTCAAAAGTCTTAAAATGAGTTCCTTAGGAGTATTTTCTTCCCACAAATATTCAGCGTGCAAGGTCTACATACATTCTAAAACTACTATGTTATATATCTGCTCCTCTCACCTAACCAGTCAGTGTTCAAGCGTGGTGGCAAATACTTCAGGTTTGCATTCGCACAGCAGTCTCTCAATGTTTCCCAACAGGAAAATATGACAAAAATATTCCGAGGACCAATTTCCAACTGGTGAAACAACTTCAGTGAAAATGCAAACGCAGCAACGCAATGTAACTGAGATGCATGTGAAAATCCTGAGAGGCGGCTGAAAAGTCAGAGACAAAGATATTGAGACCAGATACAAATCACGTCCACATGTAAGAAAAAAAGAGTCACGTCAGGGCAACAAGGCACACGAAAGTGTCTGAAAAGATAATGCTAAAAACAACAAAATAAAGACTGGCTACCAGGTCATGTATAAACACACAACACATTATACTTTTATTTCCTGCAGAGTCACTGAGTCTTATTGAGGTCAAAGTTTTATAAACACTTAGTTGGTTCATTGTACAACTACGCATTGAGTTAAGTCCAACTTAATCAGCCTGGGATCTTGGTTCTAAATTTTTATAAAGAATATGCCCTAACATTGCTTCTGTTCTTTTCTGCAACCATGACATAACTAGTATAAATGGTCGTAATTCTAAACAAAGTTTTGCCAAAATTCTAATGAAACAAAATTTACCTCAAACACAGGTTTTAAGAAATACAGGCTTTAGGGGCTGGCCCCGTGGCCGAGTGGTCAAGTTCGTGCGCTCTGCTGCAGGCGGCCCAGTGTTTCGTTGGTTCGAATCCTGAGCGCGGACATGGCACTGCTCATCAAGCCATGCTGAGGCAGTGTCCCACATGCCACAGCTGGAAGGACCCACAACTAAGAATATACAACTTTGTGCTGGGGGGCTTTGGGGAGAAAAAGGAGAAAAAAAAAATAAAAAAAATAAAAATCTTTAAAAAAAACAACCCTCTCAACTTAAAAAAAAAAGAAATACAGGCTTTAAAAGAATGTTAAACTTTGCTTTTTTTTAAGGAGAGGAGAAGAATCTTAAGGCTATTCAGGAGGAAACAGTTTAAAAGGTCAATCAGTCATATAAAAAGTAAATGGATGTGGGCTGGCCCGGTGGTGCAGCGGTTAAGTTTGCACGTTCTGCTTTGGTGGCCCGGGGTTCACCGGTTCAGATCCTGGGTGTGGACATGGCACCTCTGGGCAAGCCATGCTGTGGCAGGCGTCCCGCATATAAAGTAGAGGAAGATGGGCATGGATGTTAGCTCAGGGTCAATCTTCCTCAGCAAAAAGAGGAGGATTGGTGGAAGATGTTAGCTCAGGGCTAATCTTCCTCAAAAAAAAAGGGGAGGAAAAGTAAATGGATGAAATGGGGTGAATTTTATACGTAAAATACGCCTCAATAAAGTTGCTAAAAAAAAGTAAATAGACGGAGAATTTCTGGTATTTTCCCCTTTAACTGTTCATCATCCAAGACAAATACTGGAGGCAGAGGGTCACAAACTTCAATGCTTAAAGGGATCAGACAAAAGAAGGAAAACTTATGCCCCCAAATCTAAGGTGGACAGCCACTGGCTGGCTCCAATGGATTGTCATACAAAAAGGTATACCTAGTGATTGCAGATTTTCTAATTTTTCAAAAGAAGTGGAAATACAGATTTTCGTGAATTAAAACAGCAGCAGCACTGTGTGAGTCACAGAGAACGCCTTAATAGATCAAATCGACCCCAGGCCACCATTTTGCAACCTGAGCAGAAGAATCCCTTGGATACACTGTCTTTGTTCTTTTGTGTTTAAGATATACCTTACAACGCAAAGCTTAAAAATATATAGGAAAATAAATTCTGAAAAACAATACCTTATGTAAGAAAACCTTGATGGGCCAAGAAAAGCTTTCCTAATGAATAAGCTTAGCTTTCTTTGTGAGTCAAATAGCAGGCAAATTTATAATGACTTCAAAGAAAGTGATATAGTAACTTGGATCTGAAGTAAGATTCTGGACCCCAAAAGCTGACACTGCAAAGTAAATAACAGTCGGAGCCAAGAACGGTCCCCCGCCCAGCGGATCCGATCTACCGCCCAGCCCCCTGCTTTAGGGGCTGACTACGAAAACACCGGTTCTCAAAGTCAGTGAGCGAGCAAAGTTATTCTTATAATAAAATAATTATTTTAATGACGTATTTGAAATAATTTTAAACATCTGATCAATAAGATTATACACAAATATGGGAGTATGCTGCACTTTACAAAAAATAAAGCTAAGCATTTAAATATACAAAAACAACTTTAGGTATAGATCTCTTCTTAAAGTACTCCTTTAACATGTACATAATTTATAGCATTTTACATCATAACTTGCTGAAACAAAAAATGTGGCCAATTTAAAACTTCCTACAGTACACAGCATGGCCATAAGAGTCCCAATGGGAAGAACAGGATGAAGAGTAACCTACGCGAGGTGTTTCTTTTCCCCTGAATTCTTTTTCTGAGAAGCACAGCTTTCCCATTTTCTTTTTTTAAACCTTCTTGGAGGATTTCCTCATTCTTTCTGAATGTGATTCTAACTATAGCTACTATTTTTCACCACTACATGCCACAAAGGTAGAACTTAAAAAAAAAAGAAGGTTTGCTTTGCAAAACATCAGCTTCCTCCTCAGATGAATATATAAGATGCTTCTCATAATATAGTTAGAGCCAAGTTCCAAGAGTGAGATGCTGACATTATCTTTTGAGAAGAGAATCTGAAATGGAGTCCTGGTGTTAAAAATTTCTAATCATCAATTAGGATTTTTTAAATGCAACGAGATGTTTAAAACTTAGGGTAACTAAAAGATTTTATAAAACTATCCTTCTTGATTTTTAAAACAATACACAAAACAAACAATAACTTCTTCCTTTGAAATACTGTAATTTGGACATGTTTGAGACCTTTTCCCTTTTGGTCGGGCTATGATTTCTTTCCTGTCAACAAAACATGCGCCAGTTGCTGTGCAGCTGCAGGCCCAGCACTGCCCCCCTCCGGCAGACGCAGCACACTCCCTGTCTTAGGATTTCGTTTTCACTCTCCCCTCATCAGTTTGAGCGCAATGCCCCATCCTCCCTTCCACTGCTTTCTACCTCTCCTGTTTCCAACAAGGTGTATCAGCAGCTTCAGTTTGAAGGTTTCCCTCACAAGAAGTCCCCTCACTCAGCATCAGAAGGAGCATATGTATGGTGATAGGAACCAGAGGATAGCAACCTCAAGCAAAAACTATCCCCATTTGTCTCAGTGTTGACAACACTGGGACTCAGTCAACCAAAGTCACCACAGCCCCTACTCTGGTTGGTACCTTCAACTACAGAAGGTGACTGCCATAACGAGCTAAGTAACTTCTGATTCCAGCCCAGAACACCTACCCCCTTGAGACAGGGTCAGTACAGGGTGAAATACAGTTTCCTTGGGAAGTAGTGACCCTTCCTTTCTTCCCCTTGCATCTCCGTGCAGGCTGTATTAGATAAAGACACCTCACTGTTCACAGCTTGGCACATGAAGCAGGCAGGAATAAACAGGGCCTTAACCGGCTGTAATTCAATGTACAAGTAGGCCATGCCTACTTCTGGGTAAACTGTATTTCAGACCCAAGATTCAGAAGACAAGGCTGAATTCCAGTCAGTAAGAACCCCATGGGATGTATAAGCAAGATTTAATAAAAGTTCATAACTGTAAACAATGGTCTTCCCTATTGGTGATTATTTTCCAGAAACTGAAATTTCAGGACAGTGCAATAATGCTCTTTAGGTCTTCTTTGGCAGTAAACAGCAAGGATCTGGATGGAGAATGGAGTGGTCACTTTAGAAGGGCAAGGTATAGAGCTCGAGAGTACTTCATCTCCTTTTCCTGTTCCATGCAGAATATCAAGTCTCTAAGGCAGATCCTCGTGATTCTTGGACGAAGCATCTGTTTGGTGGCTGTCAGGCTGGATGTCCCAGAAGCAAGAAGGTTGTCTTTTAAGCCCTAAACAGAATAAAGGAGGAAACAAGTTTAAAATAAGCAATCTTTCATAAAGGGAAAGCCTGCCAATTCAGCATGTAAGAGGTCTCAACCTCTGGCCACTGCCTTAGGTGCTGGAGATAATACGCAGTCATGCATGGCTTAACCACGGGACTCATTCTCAGAACCGCATCACAGGCGATGTCGTGGTTGTGTCAACGTCATAGAGTGTACTGAAGGAGAACAAAATTTGCCACCCCAAAATGTGTCTCTTTAACATGAGGATTATTTTAGGTTAATTATTTTTAAGAAATAAAAGACTCAGCAAGTTTTCCTTGTTACATCCCCTTTAACTGCATAAAAGAATTCAGATAAAAAAATCTGTCTCATGAAGAGAGCTATCACCTTAGCATAACATGAACTAGGTGGTAGATGGGGGAACCTAGAGAAGCCTGTTTGCTGGGCTCCCCTCTGTGTTCTTCTGTTTCTGTGTGGCCAAACACCTGTTTTCCGCACAGTTGCTTCTCTCACCTACCTGTGAATCACCTTCCTTCCCTTTGAAGTCCCTGACTCTCCCCACCCTCAATGTCTTCTTTTGTCTTTAGCTGAGGAGGGTATTCGAGGTGAGGCTTTCAGTCATTTTGGTGAGTCACTTGGTTTTCCTAGGTTTCTCCCATGGATATATACACATTACTAAACTTTCTTTTTCCTCCTGTTAATCTGTCTCACGTCAATTTAATTCTTAGACTAGCCAGAGAACCTAGAAGGGTAAAGAAAAATTTCTTCCTCCCCTATAGTACTTACACAAACCTAGATGGTACAGCCTACCACACACCTAGGCTATATGGTACTAATCTTGTGGGACCACTGTCGTTATATGTGGTCTGTCGTTGACTGAAATCTCACTATGTAGCACATAACTGTAACAATGCAGGCTCGACTCTGTCCCCCAGCAGTCCAGTCTCTTAGGGAAGGCCAACTGCCACCACACCTAGTTCATGACCTCATTCATTCTTTCTCTCACCTGGACCATGGCCCGTAGCTTCTTAACTGATTTCTCCACTTCGAGGCTCTACTTCACTTCATTCTTTGCTGCACATTGCAGGTCAGACTCCTCTCTTTAAAAGTCTTAGACAAAACTTTTGGAATTGATGGATGTTGGTCATTATTTTGATGGTGGTGATGACTTCATAGGTGTATGTACGTTATGTGAGATTGCACACTTTAAATGTGTGCAGTCTTTTGTATGTCAATTATAAAAACAAAACTAAAAGCCTTACAGAGTTCAGATCTCACCACTCCATGGTTCAAAAATCTTCAACGCTCCTCATCGCCCAGAGCAGCGACTTGAGCACTTGTTATTTTTTGAGAGCTATGGTAAGCACCTTCCACACGTTATTTCTTTTTTCCCCACATTATCTCTTCCTTTTCACACAACATTATATCAAGTTATATGGGTGCTGTCTCCATTTATCAAATGAAGAAACTGAGCTTAGATAGGTTAAGCAATAAGGTTACACAGCAAAATTGAGCTGGGACTCAATCTCTAATTTGATCTAAGGTGAGCGAGCTCTTAGTCGTTGTGCTACATTAGCCACCAGATCAGGCACAAACTCATCACCCGGCTTCCCTCCAGCTTTACTTCCCATTGCTCCTTTACAAGGCATTTTAACTATAGTCAATAAACAAAAGTCAGTAGAAGACATTCCAGACCAATCTACTTGTCTTTTTTTCCTTTTGCTGAGGAATATCAGCCATGAACTAACATCTTCCGCTATTTTTCAGTATGTGGGCCACCAGCACAGTATGGCTGTTAACAGAGTGATGTAGGTCTACACCCAGGAACCACACCTGGGCCACCAAGCAGAGCATACTGAACTTAACCACTAGGCCTCTGGGGCTGTCCCCCTCTACTTGTCTTTTATTTTCTTTCTTTCTATCTATCTATTTATTCATTTATTTATGAGGAAGACTGGCCCTGAGCTAACATCTGTCACCAATCCTCCTCTTTTTGCTTAAGGAAGATGGTCCCTGAGTTAATGTCCGTGCTGATCCTCCTCTACCTTGCATATGGGATGCCACCACAGCATGGCTTGATAAATGGTGTGTAGGTCTGCACCTGGGATCTGAACCTGCAAACCCCAGGCCACTGAAGCAGAGCACCTGAACTTCACCACTGCATCACTGGGCTGGCCTCTCTACTTGTCTGTTAAGACCCATTTCAAATGGGTCTATTTGCCCTCCTCACAAGGAATTCTTACTGTGGCAATTGCCTTACACCACATTACAGTAATCTGTATGTGCCATCACCACCCACAAGTACTCACTAGATCATAAACTTTCTGCGGACAGGGACTATCATTTCTATGTCTTCCATGGCTCAGCAGACTGCACAGAACCAAACAGATCATCAGCAAAATTTTCCGAAACGAATGTACTGGTTTAAAACAGAACAACCAATATGAGTTCTAAATGTCATTTAAAAATGAATGAAACCCAGTACTCCTGTATTAAGACAGTTTCTAAATATCAATATGTCTACACACCACTATTTAAAAAAAAAAAGATTGGAAGAAGAAATGAAAAATACAGACTTCTCAGACAGAAGGTAATTTTGTAAAAATGAAATCCTTTATTCTCTCCTTCTTTTTTACCATACTTCATTTCAAAAACATCTTGATAGGCTTGGCAATTCACCTTTCTCCACCCAAAAAATGTATACAAGAGAAGATACTTACCTAACATAGGAAATAAATCTTCTGGTTCTGTTACTTTCCTTTTATAACCATCAAATTTTAGTTATTCCCTCTATATTTTTGTTTCTGTTTTTTCTGTTGTTATTGTTGATGGAGGGGACGGAAATCCTTCTTAAGGTCTCTAATACACTGAGGTCAAAACAAATCAACTTAATTGCCTCTGTTCACAGAATTACTTGGGGGTACTTCATCTGATGGTCACACAAAATTTCCTTAAAAGATACTATTCAGGAGGCTGGTCCTGGGGCCTAGTGGTTAAGTTTGGTGTGCTCCACTTAGGTGGCCCAGGATGTTCCTGGGCGTAACCTATACCACTCGTCGGCAGCCATCCACATATAAACTAGAGGAAGACTGGCACGGATGTTAGCTCGGGGCGAATCTTCCTCTCCCCTCCAAAAAGGGGTATTATTCAGTTTTAGGGGGATATGATATCACAATCACATTTCTATATTCATTAGGTTAAACTCGTTCAAAGGTAACCACAGAATAAATTTTGGAAAGTCCAAATTTTAAAAAAGGACAAAAAGATTACTTGTGGCTGCATGCTGTCTGGCTACTTACCCTGGAGACCATCTACAGTATCGAGCCAGTAGCTCATCACTTCTGCAGTGTTCTTGGTAATGAAGGCAATTTGTACAAATACAAGTGTCAGCCTCTGTCACTTTGCAGTCAAGCACCACATATCAATCTTCCCTACTAGCGTCACCACTCAGAGGTGGTGTAACTCAGAGGTAATCTTAACTGTTGTAAATTATCAACATCAAAATGTTTTCCTAAGATTTTTGCAGTCTAGGCTCAATTTTGCTGTGTGACCTTAAACAGGTTGCTTAACCTATCTAAGCTCAGTTTCCTCATTTGATAAATGGAGACAACACCCATATAACTTGATATAATGTTGTGTGAAAAGGAAGAGATAATGTGGGGAAAAAAGAAATAACGTGTGGAAGGTGCTTACCATAGCTCTCAAAAAATAACAAGTGCTCAAGTCGCTGCTCTGGGCGATGAGGAGCGTTGAAGATTTTTGAACCATGGAGTGGTGAGATCTGAACTCTGTAAGGCTTTTAGTTTTGTTTTTATAATTGACATACAAAAGACTGCACACATTTAAAGTGTGCAATCTCACATAACGTACATACACCTATGAAATCATCACCACCATCAAAATAATGACCACATTCATCAATCCCAACAACTCACCTTTGGAAAACTGTAATAAAAAGTATATATTAGGAAGAAAGTTAATAAAATGTGTCATAGGCGGTGAGTGGCAATTTTGTTGTATATAGGAGTCATCTATTTAAAACTATAGTACATTTAAGTAGAGGCACCTTTTTTTTTTTTAAGATTGGCGCCTGAGCTAACATCTGTAGCCAATCTTTTTTTTTTTCTTTCTTCTCCCTAAAGCCTCCCCAGTACATAGTTGTATATTCTAGTTGTAGGTCCTTCTGGTTGTGCTATGTGGGACACCGCATGGCCTGATGAGCGGTGCCATGTCCACGCCTAGGATCTGAACCAGCGAAACCCCCAGCTGCCAAAGCGGAGCATGAAAACTTAACCACTCAGCCCTGGGGCCGGCCCCTAAAAGCACTTTTCTTAGCCAAAAATCAGATATGCTAAAGCTGTATCTATATACGTTTACAAATGTTTCCTACCAAGAGTTTGTCTAAAATCAGTCATTTAGTGTTTTATATGAATTTTTTAATTAAATGGCTAGATGGATACACTACGTCTTGGCAATTCCACTTCTATGTAAATACACAGAAATATGTCATATGTTCATCAAAAGACATGTAATGTCTAGCACTATATTCATAATAGCCCAAAAGTAGAAACAATCCAAATACCCATTAAGACTAGACTAGATGATAAATTGTGGAATATTCATACAAATGGAATACTACACAGCAATAAGAAACTGAGTAATATGGATGAATATCACAAAAATGTTACATGAGAGGATCCAGACACAAAAGAATACATTCATTTGATTCCATTTCTACAAAGTTCAAAGCTATAGAGGTCAGGATAATGCCTTCCTTTGTGGGAAGGAGTAGTGACTAGAAGGGGCCCGAAGAGCTTTCTGAGGTTCGTGTGATGTTCTCTTTCTTGATCTAAGTACTGTCTACATGGGTGTGTTTGTGCTGTGAAAATTCAGTGAGCTTATTATTTATGTAATTTTCTGCACCAATATTACACTTCAACAAAGAAGTTAAATTACTCCAAAAATCCCCTTGTCTAGGTAGGAAATAAAAAGAGGAGCAAACAGGGAAAAAGGCGAAAGAAAATAAAGCAAAACTGTTAAACAGAAAAAATTTAAGGAAACTGAATCATCTGGGTAGGGGACAAAAGGGTCACAGTTCATGTTTGTCATGTGACAAGCCTGAAGGATCCAGGGGAAAGAGCCATATTCCAGCTGCCAGCAGAGGGTTGAAAAGGAGGTCATTCCAACAGGATGCAGCAGAAGGCCTGAGGCAATGCTATAAATGAAACAAACCCCAAGGGACACCCGGTAACCCAACAGAAATGTCTTTCATAATTCACAACTTTACGAAGGTGACAGCATCCTCTTCCCCCAAATAGTGGCGGACTTAAAAAGTCACTATTTCTTGAACCTGGATACAAACATCTATCATTTTAATTCCTATGCTTATGATTTGGGAATGTCCACAATCTGACTTGCCAGTTTCACAAAGACCTGGTCAGAAATGAGCTACCTCTCAGTTATGCAAGGTAAAGAGCGTGGAATGTGCACGGAGAACTTAAAGCCATAAACACTCAAACCTGCCTTCTCACCACGAGTTTTAATTTTCTTCCACCTCAGCAAGTCCTTTCCCCAAAGATGCCTAGGACTGATTTCTGGTCACATTACACTGTCAATGCCAAAGAACACTAATGCAGTTAAGAGAACAGAATTTGTAAGAAGAAAAAAGACTCATGACAATTTACTACTTATTTTTGAAATAGAAGGTTTTCCCAAGTCATCTTTCTACATGAGGACATTCCTTAATCTGGATCCTTCACCTGGGTGAAAAGAAAGTAAAACAGAAGATGAAGTTCAATGAAGATGAAAGAAATAATTCACTTACCAAGTACACAACAGATGTTCTCGGAGGCGTAATCAAACAGAAATGTTAACACGCTCTAACACTGCCAGGTCAATTAAGTTAGCCTTCATTAATTTCTTCGATTATATCACTAAACAAAGTTTCTTATTTTTACAACAAAACTCTTCTGCTCTAATAAGAAAAAAAGATTTCTAATAAGAAAAAAAACCCGTCACTTACCAATTTCAGAGAAATAACATCGTTTTAAGAATGACACTAAGTAATTAAAAATAACCCGTTATCCAAATTTTTATTCCCTCAATTTAATAAAGTGAGTGCTCCGAAGTAGAACCTTTAAAAGCTTCTCTACTTCTTTTTCCACATGTCCTTAAATTATATTACTGCTATACTAACCGAGATGCAGAAATAACATCTTTATGAGCCCAGGGGCTTCCTGCATCCTGCTGAGGTTCTCAGTGACTTCATGTGGGCCTCTGTTTCCAAGAGCCCCCATCCAAGGCAACTTAGCTTCATGCTAGCCCACGTGCTGACTCGGTTCAAAAGTTATCTGGGTTACTGGCACCCACAACGGGCAAGAACTGTGTTGGGCAGCATAAGATATACAGGAAGACTGAACCATGGTGAATACCAGTTGTCTCCTCTAGAAGCAACCCCAGACAAATTACTTAACTTCTCTGTGCCCTCAGGTTCCTAATCTACAAAATAGGGATAGTAACAGTAATTATCTCATAGGGTTGGCTTGAGGGTTAAATGAGAACAATGCCTGGTACACAGTACACACTATAAATGTTGGTCATTGTTATGATAAATTAATTCATTAGTCAGTTGGGAGGCATTGAAGGTGTATAAATAGAAAACAGCATAATCCTAGTTCCAGACCTTTCTTTCCATCCTCTAGTTAAAATAAATTTCCCTGCCTATGTCCTATTCTCTTAAGTCCCAGCTAACTTAAAGAAATAATTTGTCCAGGGCCGGCATGGTGGCGCAGCAGTTAAAATGTGCACATTCCACTTCGGTGTCCTAGGGCTCGCGGGTTCGGATCCCGGGTGTGGACTGGCATTGCTTGGCAAGCCATGCTCTGGCAGGCATCCCACATATAAAGTAGAGGAAGATGGCATGGATGTTAGCTCAGGGCCAGTCTTCCTCAGCAAAAAGAGGATTGGCAGCAGACCTTAGCTCAGGGCTAATCTTCCTCAAAAAAAAAAAAGACAATAAAAAAAGAAAGAAAGAATTTGTCCTCTCACACTTACCTTGTCCCTCCCAATAAAATTTCTGAATTTTAGTGGAGCTTTGAATGCCTAAAGCTAAAGAATAAACCAATGGGCATTTCAGACGTGGCAGGTGGATGAAAGATATATCCTGGGACAGAAAGTTTCTCATAGGCTCCTCCAGTCAAACAGTGGAGGAGCCTGCTGCTTTACAGAACCAACCCAGCTTAACAATACTGTCTCTAGAAGGTAATGCCAGCTTCTTCCATTGTATTCTCTGAATCATAAGACTAAAAAACCACAAATGTGTTCCCGAATCTTAACAGTGAACTAGAAACAAAAACTGTATATATTTAATAGAGAGAGGCAAAGATTCATTACATTTCTCAGACTCGCTAACTGATTTTATCCTAACCCCATGCTACCACGGCAGCTCGTAAGGGATGACTCAAGTCTTAAACTTTACGGAGGAAATAAGGACTAGTCATGGAGAACAGGAGGTAAAATGAAGAATTAGCTCCAGAACAAAAATGGAACATTTTATAAGACTTGGAAGCAAGGATAAGTAAAAGTATCCTGGATGCCTGCCCTTGTGTAACAGGAACGCTGAAAATCTCTATTCAAGACCTAAGCTTCTGGGCCTTAAGGGCAACACAGAGCAGAAAATGCTGAGCTTCAAGATTCACTGCCCTCTGCTGGTCAACAAGCAGAACTTCTGAAGCAATAGTTCACTTTACCACCTTCATTTTATTCCTTTGAGTTATTTCAGAATATTGTCAACCCCGCATGTTAACTTCTGCCCCAGAATTTTGTTACTTTTAAGTACGTGTGTTTCCACAGTCTTTTATAGAAGTAATATGTCTAAACAGATCGATGTGACATGTAATCACAGGTTTTGAGTTCTAATCTGGTTGTGTAATTATGAGAGCTATAAAGGTAATACTGGTGTGTCCTGTGCTAATGACAATCCACCATCTTTATCTCCAAAAGAACGTTTTCTTAAATGCCAGACCTTATTGTTCAATTTCCTAATGAAGTCTCCAATTGAATGTCTCCTAAATTCGATATGTTTCAAATCATCATTTCTTCCCTTTCTCCTCTTCTCTTATTTAAAGTAATATCATTCACTTTCAACGCCCAAGACAGAAAACTGGGTGTCATTTTCATCCCTTTATTCCCCTACATTCCATCTGTCACTTCTTATCAGTTCTACCTCCTTAACAGTTTCCAAATCATTTACTTCTTTCTACATTTTAACCCCCTTTATCTTCTGCCTGGATTACTTCAACAATCTTCTAAGAAACCTCTCAATTTCCAGTATTAGTATTGCTCACACTGCAGTGAGAATGATCTTTCTAAAGCAATAAATAATCTGGTAATACTGTTTTCCTGCTTAAAGTGCTCCAATGGCTAAAAATCTCCTGCTGGACCCAGTCCAAGTGTCCAAGCACGGCACACACAGTCATCCACGAGGGTACCAAAGCGTCTCCCCAGTCTCCTCTCTCATTCCTTTCTTCCTGTCCCAAAGGACTGAGCATGCCACAGAATATTTTTTTCCGCTTTGCTCCAGACAGTTAATTCTCCCCTCCTGGAATTCCTTCTCCAATCTCTCTGTCCTATCCTTGTATCACATCACTTGACTAAGTTGTTTAAGATTCAACTCAGGTAGCATGTTTCCCCAATGCTACAAACACAAACTCATCCAGGTCTAGACGAGGCACAACTCCGGTGTACTTCAGCAGTAGTCTGTACTCTACTCTACCTCACATGTACTCACGCAGCGCAACTACCTCTTTAACTTTCTCACTTGCTCCAAGGGAAGGATTTTGTACCTATGAATATTTTATATAGTGTTTGGCACTTAGCTGGTATCCAACCAACATGTGTAGTGTGATCTGTGTCTAGTGTCAGCCAATAATATCACTTATATTAATGAACAAACAATGAAAACGAGCCATCTTATGGCTTTGGAGCTTTTAAATCAAGACCCTGCTGTCATTGTCAGCTTTAAGCCAAAGAAATTTGGGAGAAAAATATAAAGGTCAAGTCCTCTGATGGCTTGTTCATAAGCATTACTCAGCCCTTTAACAACTTATCTCACCTGCTCATCCTCACCCCACTGCCACCACATGGCATTTACTCAAAAGGCTGTTTTTCCGCCACTCTCTCCAAACAGCGAGAAAGTGCTTCAGCCAACCAAATAATGCAACACACAAGAACAGCAAATAACCAAGTAAACAGTCAACTCTGAAAAGCATGTTGACAGCAAGTTGAAAAGCCCATGCCAGGACTTTCCTCTTTATACTATAATTATTTTCTTGAACCTTTAATTAAGACATAGAGTCCTCCAAAAACTCAAGTAAACAATATCCAGAGACAAGTTATATCTATTATTTTATGAAAACTTCTTCAAAGGAACACCAGGTTTTCTTTTTCTGTCAGAACCAGCAATGATTTAATCCTTGCAGGATTGTGAATGTTAAAAAAAGCTACAATATCAGAAAGGGTTGCTGTGCCTCACAACTAAAAGTAGATTTACCAATCCACTCAAGTGTATCAATAATAGCTTTGTTTAAAAGAGCTGGTTCTTTGGGAAGATAAGTAAAATTGACAAACCTTAGTCAGACTTGCAAAGAAAAAAAGAGAGAAAGCTCAGAGAAATAAAATTAGAAACAAAAGAGGAGAAATAACAACGGATACCACAGAAATACAACGGATTATAAGAGAATACTATGAAAAACCATATGCCAAGAAAATGAACAATCTAGAGGAAATGGATAAATTCTTAGACTCTTACAACCTCCCAAAGCTGAATCAAGAAGAAATAGAGAATCTGAATAGAACAATCACAAGGAAAGAGATTGAAACAGTATTCAAAAACATCCCAAAGAATAAAAGCCCAGGACCAGAGGGCTTCTCTGGAGAATTCTACCGAACTTTCAGAGAGGATCTAATACCTATCCTTCTCAAGCTAGTACAAAAAATTAGGGAAGATGGAATGCTTCCTAACACACTCTACAAGGTGAACATCACTCTGATACCAAAGCCTGACGAGGACAACACAAAAAAGAAAAACTACAGGCCAATATTGCTGATGAACATAGATGCAAAAATCCTCAACAAAACTTTGGCAACCCAAATACAGCAATACATCAAAAAATAATCCATCATGATCAAGAGGGATTCACATGAGGGACACAGGGATGGTTCAACATCCACAAATCAATTAATGTGATACATCACATCAACAAAATGCGAAATAAAAACCACATGATCATCCCAATAGATGCAGAGTAAGCATTCGACAGGATCCAACAGCCATTTATGATAAAAACTCTTAACAAAATGGGGATAGGAGAAAATTACCTCAACATAATAAAGGCCATATATGACAAACCCACAGCCAATATCATACTCAATGGGCAAAAACTGAAAGCCTTCCTTCGGAGAACGGGAACAAGACAAGGGTGCCCACTCTTGCCACTCTTATTCAACGTAGTTTTGGCCAGAGCAATTAGGCAAGAGAAAGGAATAAAAAGAATCCAAATAGGGAGTAAAGAAGTGAAACTCTCACTGTTTGCAGACAACATGATCTTATATATAGAAAACCCTAAAGAAACCAGAGGAAAACTATTAGAAATAATTAACAACTGCAGTAATGTTATGGGGTACAAAATCAACTTACGAAAATCAGTTGCATTTCTGTACTCTAATAACGACCTTACAGAAAGAGAACTCCAGAATACAAATCCATTTACAATGGCAAAAAAAAGAATAAAGTACCTAGGAATAAATTTAAATAAGGAGGCAAAGGATTTATCCAATGAAAACTATTAAGACATTATTGAAAGAAATAGATAATGACATAAAGAGATGGAAAGAGATTCTATGCACGTGGATTAGAAAAATAAACATAGTTACAATGTCCATATTACCTAAAGCAATCTACAGATTCAATGCAATCTCAATCAGAATCCCAATGACATTCTTCACGGAAATAGAGCAAAGAATCCTAAAATCCATATGGGGCAAACCAAGACCCGAACTGCTAAAGCAATACTGAGAAAAAAGAACGAAGCTGGTGGCATCACAATCCCTGACTTCAAAATGTACTACAAAGCTATAGTGATCAAAACAGCATGGTACTGGTACAAAAACAGACACACAGATCAACAGAACAGAACCGAAAGCCTAGAAAGAAAACTGCACATATATGGACAGCTAATCTTCAACAAAGGTGTCAAGAACATACAATGGAGAAAAGACAGTCTCCTCAACAAACGGTGTGAGGAAAACTGGACAGCCACATGCAAAAGAATCAAAGTAGACCATTATCTCACGCCATACACAAAAATAAACTCACAATGGATCAAAGACTTGAAGATAAGTCCTGAAACCACAAAACTCCTGGAAGATAATATAGGTAGTACACTCTTTGACACTGAACTTAAAAGGATCTTTTCGAATACTATGTCTTCTCAGACAAGGGAAACAAAACAAAAAAGGAACAAGTGGGAGTTCACCAGACTAATGAGCTTCTGCAAGGCAAAAGAAACTAGGATCAAAACCAATTTCACCAATTAGGAGAAAATTTTTTGCAAATCATATATCTGATAAGGGGTTAATCACCATAATATATAAGGAACTCACACAACTAAACAACAAAAAAACAAACAGTCTGATCAGAAAATGGGCAGAGGATACAGACAGACATTTTTCCAAAGAAGATACACAGATGGCCAATAAACACATGAAAAGATGTTCAACATCACTAATCATCAGGGCAATGCAAATCAAAACTACACTAAGATATCACCTTATGCCTGTTAAAATGGCTATAATCACTAAGACTAAGAATAACAAATGTTGGAGAAGGTGGGGAGAGAAGGGCATCCTCATACACTGCTGGTGGGAAAGCAAACTGGTGCAGCCACTATGGAAAACAGTATGCAGATTCCTCAAAAAACTAAAAATAGAACTACCATATGACCCAGCTATCCCACTACTGGGTATCTACCCAAACAACTTGAAATCAACAATCCAAAGTAACATATGTACCCCTATGTTTATTGCAGCACTATCCACAATAGCCAAGACATGGAAACTATCCAAGCGCCCATCAACTGATGATTGGATAAAGAAGATGTGGTATACACATACAATGGAATACTACTCAACCAGAAAAAAAGACAAATTCCTCCCATTTGCAACAATATGGAAAGACTTGGAGGGAACTATGCTTAGTGAAATGAGAAAGACAAACATCAGATGATATCACTCCTATGTGGAATATAAACAAGCACATGGACAAAGAAAAGAGTTCAGTGGTTACCAGGAGAAGGGGAGTGGGAGAGTGGGCCCAGGGGGTGAAGGGGAGCACCTATGTGGTGACAGACAAGAAATAATGTACAACTGAAATTTCACAATGATGCAAACTATTATGAACTCAAATTTTTCAACAAAAAATAAATAACTAATAGCTTTGTTTAAAACTCTGGTAAGACCAGAGTTGGTGAACTGCATATCAACTGATGGAAAATGATACTAGAGGGCCAGCCCTTGTGGCCTAGTGGTTAAGTTTGGTGCACTCTACTTCAATGGCCATGGTTCAGTTCCCAGGCACAGACCTATACCACTCGCCTGTCAGTGGCCATGCTGTGGCAGTGGCTCACATACAAAAAGAGGAAGATTGGCAGGGGATGTCAGTTTAGGGTGAATCTTCCTTAGCAAGAACAAAAAAGAAAGAAAGAAAATGATAGTAGAAAGAAATATGAATTTACGGGAAAATGGAAGAGTCCTCAAAATGGTAAATATAAAAGAACAATTTTTATTTTCATAAATTCGTTAAAAGATATATGACCAAGTAATAATAATGTACTATGGAGGTCAAAACATGTAGGAGTAAAACAAGTGACAACAATAGCACAAAGGATGGGAGGGATTTGTGTAATGGAATTATAAGGTTAAAAGGTTTTTATTTTATATGTGAAGTGGTATTAATTCAGGCTGAGTGTAGTCAGTGAAGGATACATATTATACCTTTAAACAGATATATACAGCAACTATCAAAAAAAAATAAAAGAGGTATAGTTAAAAAGCCAATGGAGGAACAGAACAACATACTAAAATACTACTTGATTAATTCAAAAGATGACAGGAAAGGAGAAACAAAAAAACAGTGGACAAACAGAAAATAAATAGCAAGATGGTAGACTCAAGTCCAATCACAGTTATATTAAATGTAAATGACTAAACAGTCCAAATAAGTTTTTAGCCTGGATACAAACCCAAAACTCAACTGTATGCTATTCATCAGAGACAACTTTAAACAAAGACACAGATAGGCCGGAAGTAAAAGGATAGAGAAAAGATAAACCATTCAAATAGTAATAAGCATAAGAAAGCTGGTGTGGCTATAACAATATGAAATAAAGCAGACTTTAAGACAAGGAATATGTCTAGAAATGAGGACAATTTCACAATGACAAAACAGGATAATTCATCAGAAAGACATAAAGTGTTTGTACCTTATACCAGACCATCAAATAAAAGAAGCAAAAATGGACATGAAGAAATAGACAAATGCATAACCATGGTTAAGGAAAAAAAAAAAAAACCTTACACACTTCCCTCAGTAACTGATGGGACAAGTAGCCAAAAAAATTAGCAAGGAAACACAAGACTTATAGACCCTACACTCAACACTGCAGAACACAGATCTTTCTCAAGTGCAGAGAGAATATTCATTAAGATAAACCATATGCTAGGACAGGGCTCAATAAATTTAAAAGGATTAAAATCATAGAATAAGTTCTCTGATCAGACTGAAAACACCAAATATCTGGAATTAAACAACACATTTCCAAATAGTCTGTAGGTCAAAAAAGATGCCAAAAGGGAAATTAGGAAATATTTTTAACTTAATTATAATAAAAACACAATATATCCAAAATACCCAAGTTTGTGGGAGTGGGGCTAAAGAGAAAAGCTAACAAAAATTTATAGCTTTAAGTGTTTACATTAGAAAAGTAAGGTATACCAAAGCTTCACCTTAAGAAGTTGCAAAAAGAAAATATTAAACTCAATGTAAGTAGAAGAAAGGAAATAATAGAAGTGGAAATCAATGAAATAGGAAAAGGACAAAAAATTTTGAAAAAATTGAAGCCATAAGTTAGTTTTTGGAAAAGATTAGTAAAACTTTTATCTAAACTGATCAAGAAAAGAGAGAGAAAGCACAAATTATCACTATCAGGAAAGAAAGAAAGGGTAACATCACTAAAGACATTAAAAAGAAAACATGGTACAATTAATAATTTTATGTAAATGACTTCAACAACCCAGATGAGTGCAAAAATTCTTTAAGAAACACAACTTTCAAAAACTAACACAAAAGAAAGAGGATTGAGGTTTCTCCACATAGAGAACTCTAGGCTCAGGTGGCGTCACTGGTAAATTGTACAAAACATTTTAGGAGGATATAAGACCTATCTTACACAAACACTTTCAAAAAAATGAAGGAAGAGGGAACCCCAGCACAGCTCAAACCAAAACTAACAAGGACATTACAACCAAATAAAATTACAGACCAATATCTTTATGAACATAGATGCAAAAATACTCGACAAAATAAATGAATAGCAAACAGAATCCAGTAACATGTATAATCAATTTTATATTATGACCAAGTGGGATTTATCCAGAATTAAAAGATTGATTAAAATTTAAAATTCAGGGTGGCCCCGTGGCCGAGTGGTTAAGTTTGCACACTCCGCTGCAGGTGGCCCAGTGTTTCGTTGGTTCGAATCCTGGGCGTGGACATGGCACTGCTCATCAAACCACGCTGAGGCAGCGTCCTACATGCCACAACTAGAAGGACCCACAACGAAGAATATACAACTATGTACCAGGGGGCTTTGGGAAGAAAAAGGAAAAAAATAAAATCTTAAAAAAAAAAAAAATTTTAAATTCAATATAAATTACCAAATTAAGAGAATAAAGGAGAAAACTCACATGATAACCAGATAAATAAATTCAGACAAGCCTTGACAAAATTCAACACCCACCATCATAAACGCTCTTAGTCAACTAGGAAGAGAAAAACCTCCTCTATGAAAAACCTAGAGCCAAAATCACACTTAAGGGTGAAATACTGAGTGCTTTTTCCTCCTAAGATGAGGAACAAGGCAAGGAAGTCTGCTCTCCCCACTTCTATTCAATGCAGTACTGGGGATGTTAGCCAGTGCTCTAAGGCAAAAAATAGATAAAAAACATAAAGATTGGAAAGAAAGAAGTACCCTATTTTCATTTGTAGGCAACACGACTGTTTAGCCAATCTTAAGGAACTGACACAAAAACGTACTAGAACAATTCAGTAAATTTAGCAGGTTGGAGGACACAAGATCGTTGTATTAGCAAAAAACAACTGGAAAGTATAATACTAAAAATGCCATTTCAATAGCATCAAAAAATAATACCTATGTATGAAAGTAATGAAAGTTGTGAAAGACTTCTAAACGGAAAACTAAAACACTAGAGAGAAATTAAAGATGATAGAAGTAAATGGAGAGATATACAAAGCTCATATTGCCTCAATATTGTTAAGGTGTCAATTCTTAGCAAATTGATCTATAGATTCAATGCTATACTAACAAAAACAGCTAAATGTTTTTGTAAGAATGATTAAGATGATTCTAAAATTCATACAAAACCAAAGAGGCCCCAGAAAACAATATTGAAAAGGGACAAAGTTGGAGGACTTCCACTATCTGATTTCCAAATTATTATAGTAATCAAGAGACTGTGGTATTGGCATAAGTATAGGAAAACAGATCAACAAAATAGAGTATGAATATATGCCCATATATACAGTTAACTAATTTTCAACACAAGTCATGAAAAGGTAATTCAATCAGGAAAGTCTTTTCAATAAATAGGATGGAGTAACAGGATATCTGTATATGAAAAAATTAACCTCAACTCCTACCTCACACCAGACACAAAAATTAAGTCAAGATGGATCAAACACTTAAGATTTAAAAGCTAATACTAGAAGCCTTCTAGGAAAAAATCTTCATAACTATGGGGTACACAAAATTTTCTGGATACAGAAAGCACTAACTATAAAAGATAAATTGGACTTTGTAAAAGTTAAAACCTTCTCTTCTTCCAAAAGGCACCATTATGAAAGTAAAAGTACACTGTTAAAGGGAGTATTAGAACGGTCTGACCATCCGAAAAACAATTTAGAGTCCCTTATAAAGTTAAACGTACATTTGTCCTATGATTCAACAGGTGCACTTCTAAATATTCACCTAAGAGAAATGACAACATATGTCCACAAAATGTCTTTCACAAAAATGTTCATAGCAGCTTTACCCATACTAGCCCAAAACTGGAAAGAACCCCAGTATCCAACAGATACACAAATTACGGAGCATTTGTAAAATGGAATACTACTCGGCACCAAAAAGGAATGTACTACTGATACGTGCAATGTGAATAAATCTCCAACACATAAATATTGAGTGAAACAATTTAGAAACAAGAGTATCTTACTGTACGATTCCCAATTGTACAAAGTTCTAAAACAAGCAAGACTAAGCCATGGTAACAGAAATTAGATCAGCAATTGTGGAGGGGGCTGCAGGTCGTAATGACTGAAAAGGCATGACAGAACTTTCTGGGGTCACAGAAATGTTTTATATTTTGATTTGCGATAGGGGTTACAATTCAAATCAGCATATTTTATTGTATATAAATTATACTTCAATCTAAAAACCAAAGGCAAAGTGTGTCTGAATTTTTAACTAAAAGTCATCCCTTACTCAAGACTTCCTCCAAAGGAACACGGTTACTCTTCTCTACCGTCTGGTGAAGAGTTTGGGAAGCACTGTGATGTCAGAATTCTACATCCACAAATATTACGACAGGTACAAAGAAATGTTTATTCCAATATTATGTAGAAAGTTGTTTGTAGATAAAAAAGTTACTTGGAAGATATTCTAAGACCCAAGAATATGTTCAACTCAAGAGATTATAAATATTATTGAAATGCTTGAGAAATTTCTGTATCAGTGTTTCTCAGTGGGGTGTTATTAGAAGTCTGAGTGAGCTTGATTGAGGGGATCTGCTCCTCACATTGAACCATGTTTCGTATTGCTGGCTCCCAGCCAGCAAATGCCAGTAGCACAGCAGCAACTCTCAAGTCACTGTGTCAAAACAATAACACTCCACACATTTCCAAACACCCCACAGGAGCAGGTACTGCCCCCAGTTGAGAATCACTAGTCTACAAGCTAATGGCCAAAAGCATTTGTAAGCAGCATGAAAAATCATCCAGTGAATAGACTTAATCTACTGTACGATTTTAATTCCAAAATTGATAATTTAACTAACGATTACCTTTACTTATTTAATCTTCAAAAGAAAAAAGTACATGCTTTCATGTGCGATATATATACAACTGATTTGGGAGGATGAGGAACAACTGATTTTGTTGAAATCTCTAATTAGGGAAACCAAATACAACCACAATGTCAACAGCACCAAACTATAACATAAGAAATAACATTAGAAATCAGACTATTGAGTGGAGTGATAAATCCACAAGATGATTTACCATGATCAGAACCCTATGAATGGCCCATTTCTGTGCAATAGTGGGCTTAAAAAAAAATCAGGATACTCCCAAGGTGTTTTCTGTGGCAAAAAATTAGCAAACAACTAAAATCTCCTTAAATAACACATCCTAAGCTAAATCAGGCAGATACTAACTAATTTGCTTTATGGTTTCAATATTCAAACTTGCCTTTCATGCTGCAGTCAAAACATAACATAATCATTTAATGGTAAGAAAGGTTTGTTAGGCTACCAGCACTTTATTCCTAAGTGCAAAGTTAAGAATGGACACTGAGGACAAGACTAAAGAATGGAAAAGGATACAAGGTTGCATACATGCCTGGTACTAAGAAGCAAAAGATGAATTAAATGGCACATGTTCCTATAACAAGAGACTGAATTAGTAATCAAAAAACTCTTCCCAAAGAAAACTCCAGGACTAGACGGCTTCACTGGCAAAGTCTACCAAACACTTATAGAAGAATTAATACCAAATACTTCACAAACTCTTCCAAAAAAATAGAAAAGGAGGGAACACTTCCTAATCCATTCTACGAGACCAGTACTACCCTGCTACCAAAACCAAAGATATAGCAAGAAAAATACAGACCAATATCCTTTATGAATATAGATGCAAAAATCCTCAAGAAAATATTAGCAAACAGAATCTAGCAGCATATAAAAAGAACTATACATCAATGACAAAGTGGGATTTATCCCAGGAATGTACAGTTGGTTCAACATATGAAAATCAGGGCAATACACTTTATTAATAAAGGAAAAAAACACAGGATCATCTCAAAAGAGGCAGGAAAAACATTAGACAAAATCAACACCCTTTCATGATAAAAAACACTAAAAAACCTAGGAGTAGAACAGAATTTCCTCAACCTTATTAAGAGCATCTAGGAAAACTCCACAGCAACATCATACTCACTGGTGAAAAACTGAAATCTTTCCCTCTAAAATTAGGAACAAAAAGGATGTCTGCTTTCACCACTTCTATTCAACTTGTACTGAAGGTTCTAGCCAGGGCAATTAGGCAAGAAAATGAAATAACAAGGAATCCAGAAATAAAAGGAAGAAGTAAAACTAACTCTAGTTGCACATATTATCTTATATATATAGAAAATTCTAAGGAATTCACAAAAAATTAGTAGAGCTAATAAACGAGTTCAGCAAAGTTGCAGTATACAAGATCAATATATAAAAATCAACTCTATTTCTATATGCCGGCAATAAGCAATCCAAAAATGAAATTAAGAAATCAATGCCATTTATAATAACATCAAAGAGAATAAAATACTTAGGAATAAATTTAACAAAATGAAGTGCAAGACTTGTATACTGAAAACTTCAAAACATTGTTGAAAGAACTTTAAAAAGACCAGATGGAACATCATATGTTCATGGATTGGAACACATAACATTGTTGAGATGGCAATACTACTCAAATTGATCTATATTTTCAATAAATCCTTATCAAAATCCCAGCTGGCTTTTTTTTTGCAGACACTGATGAGCTGATCCTAAAATATGCATGAAAATACATAGGGGATCCAGAATAGCCAAAACAATTGAAAACAAAGAATCAAAAAGAAGGAATCACACTTTCTGATTTCAAAACTTACTGCAAAACTACAGTAATCAAGACACTGTGGTAGTGGCATAAGACATAGACATATAGATCAAAAGAATAGAATTGTGAGCCCAGAAAGAAATCCACACATCTAATATTACTTTATTTTCAACAAGAGCATGAAGACCATTCAACGGGGAAAGAACAGTCTTTTCCAAAAATTGTGTCAGGATAGCTGGATACCTACATGTAAAAGAATGAATTTGGATCCCCTACCTCATACCATATACAAAAATGAACTCAAAAAGGATCAAAGATGTAAATGTAAGAGCTAAAATTATAAAACTCTTAGAAGAAAACACAGGTATAAATCTCTGTGACATTGGCTTAGGCAATGATTTCGTAGATATGGCACCTAAAGCACAAGCAACCAAAGGAAAAAATAGATCAATTGGACTTCATTTCTACAAGTAGACATACGAATGACCAATAAGCACATGAAAAGATGTTCCACATCATTAGTCATTAGGGAAAAGTAAAACAAAATCAATGAGATACCAGTTCACACCCACTAGGATAACTATAAAAGAAAATGGCAATAACAAGTGTTGATGAGGATGTGGAGAAATTGGAACCCTCATGCACTGTGAGCAAGAATGTAAAACGGTGCAGCTGCTATGGAAAGCAGTTTGGCAGTTGCTCAAAAAGTCAAAGAGTTACCATACACGGCCCAGCAATTACACTCCTAGGGATACACCCAAGAGAAACGAAAATACATGTCCACAAAAAAAAAACATTAAATGAATGTTCATGGCAGCCTTACTCATAATAGCCAAGTATATAAATAATCAAATGTCCACCAGCTGATGAATGGATAAACAAAATGTGTTATTTACATACAATGGAATATTATTCAACCATAAATGGGAATGAAGTACTGATATATGCTACAACATGGATGGACCTTGAAAACATTATGTTAAGTCAAACAAGTTAGAAACAAAAGGCCACATATGATATAATTCCATTTATATGAATGTCCAGAATAAACAAATTGATAGAGACAAAAAGCAAATTATTGGTTGCCAGAGGCTAGGGGAAGTGACTGCTAATGGCTATGGAGTTTATTTTCGGAGTAATGAAAATGTTCTGGGATTAAATAATGGTGACGGTTGCACTGCCATGTGAATATGCTAAAAACTACTGAACTGCATATTTTAAAATGGTTAATTTTATAGTATGTGAGTCTCTTACCAAAAAAACAAAAGACTGGCACGGTCTGAGAAGTCAAACAACAAGTTCAAATAAACATTTCAAAAGCAACTTATATTTACTCTTCTTTTCAACACTCTGGAATTCTTGGGAAAAATGCATAAAGAGAAACCCAACAATATACTCTAAATATCATTAGAAGGTACTGTTGCAATATCTAAGGCAGATGCATTGTCTTCCATGTTCACTGGTAACTAACTGACAATCTGAACATCTATTTTAGGAAAATTTCACAGAGAAATTAACTGTCATTTAAACTTGAAAGGTGTGCTTAGCAATGGAGCACTTTTCCCATAAACATTAGGTGGTTGTTAATTAGCATTCATCTGTCACCTTAGAAAACCCTCTAAGACCTAAATGATATTTATTATAGGCAATTCTTTTTAACATAGGCAATACATGCTTTTCATAGTCACTAAAGTCTGAACCAAAGAGATGCATGAGGGGCTGAAACAAACAGCTACTGGTACAACATTACAGTATAAGCATAACAGTGTAACTGGTCGTGTGAGACTACCACCATTTAAGAAACCTAAGCAGAGTAATACTAGTGTGAATTAAGAAGCAGTATGCACATAGACACACTTTGAAAAACTGCTCCCTGGGAGCCTGACAACTTATAGGAATCATCTTAAAGCTGGACAACTTAAAAAAAAAAGCCACATAAAGCCTCAAATATTATATATAAAACACCATTGAAACACTATTTGCCGTGGGAGCAATAGTGACCAAAATACTTAATGAAGCAGAGGAAGATAAAAATATTTGAGGAAAAGATACAGACCTAGTTCTGTTCTCACCATTTTACCTAGCACAACTGTGTGAATGAACGAATGAATAAGTGAATACAAATGCCATCTCAAGAAGTACATTATGACTCTTAAATAGAGAATAGAGAGGAGAGCAACAAGTTAAAAGACTGAGAGATAACAAATGACATTAAGTTTTTAAAATTATGATATCCAGTATTTATGAGATGCTAATAAAAAGACACTTTCATATACCGCTGATAGGAAATAACTAGTTCAACTTTAGGTGACAGTAATTGGCAGTAAATATTTAAAAAGAACTTTAATAATAAATATCTCATCTGACTTTGCAATGCTATCTCTGAAATTAAAAAAAAAAAACCATGGTCAAAGATTTAATTATAAATAAGTTCACACAACATTATATTGAAAACTCAAACATGTCCAATACGAGAGATGGATAAATTATAGTATGCCAATGAAATGTGCAGAACATATAATGACATGGATAAGATGTACACATTACATCATTAAGTAAAAAGCGGGTTACCAAAAATCTTACTACGATACGAATTTTGCAAAGATGTGATATGATGTGGATAATTTTTTTTTTTTTTGAGGAAGATTAGCCCTGAGCTAACATCTGCTGCCAACCCTGCTCTTTTTGCTGAGGAAGACTGGCCCTGAGCTAACATCTGAGCCCATTTCCCTCTACTTTATATGTAGGACGCCTGCCACAGCATGGCTTGCCAAGTGGTGCCATGTCTGCACTGGCGATCCGAACTGGCGAACCCCAGGCTGCCGAAGCGGAACATGCGCACTTAACTGCTGCACCACCGGGCCGGCCCCTAATGTGGATAACTTTTAATTTCCTTCTCTGATTTCTATAAAAATCATATTTGTTTTAAAGAAAATAAAAATTTTAAATACAAAAATTCACATTACAGAGGCAGGGGAGGAACATTTAAAGAAATCACCAGTCTGAGACATCAAAAGGTGCAAGTGACAGGAAAAGGAAAGGGACGTGGGAAGAGTTGACAGTGAAGAACCCACTGGAAATAAAACAGAGAAAGTAGACAGAACAGACTCCAGATACTAAATGACAGAGCAAAGGGTAGGCTTTGGAGCTCCTGCTTAGGGCAATAGAGCAGAGCAAGGCTCGTGGAAAGGGGGACAGTCCCCATTTCAGATCGAAGGAGGGACATGTTTCCTCTAATAGCCAAATGTGCCCCTTTCTTAGTGACAAGAGAAGCCAGATAGAGCAAGCTGTCTTTTACCACGGAAAGGGTATCTCAACATGCTCCAAACCACCGAACTCCTAGAAAGTTCACCAAGATGACAGGCTCCAGGGTTTTTGCAGGATTTATCCTCACCCTCTGGCATGCATGCACCTTACCAAAATGTCTATGGGAGCTGTTACTTCTAGCTCACCAGACCCAATTAGTGAGGTATCAATATTTCTTTGGAAGGGAGAGGCTATCCAGGTACCTGCAGACTAGCTTATGACATAAGGCTTGTTACAGCCCCAAGACAGGATAGTGAAGTTGTATTGCTGACCCTGCCAGTTGAAAGCAAACTGATTCTGATGGTCTTTAGTAATAAGCATAGAAGAAAAAAAAGCATATGCCAGATCAATATCTGCATAGCAAATGCCAGGGGTTGTACTGATTTGCTCAACCAACAAAATCACATCTGGAACAGCTGTATTGGAGCCACCACATGATTAAGTTTATGATAACCCACCATCAGTCTCCAAAATCCATCTGTCTTCTTCAATGCCAAATAGATGAGTTGAATGGGGATGGCTAGGAACCACAAATCCTGCATCTTTCAAATCTTTAATGTTGGCTCTGTAATCCTTCCAGGAAATAGTTCACTGTTTTGGTAGGTAGATGACACTCTAGTGGCTTCCACGTGACTTAGTTGTTGAGTACGTTTATTCCAATTACGCATTCCAGGAATATGGAAATAACCATATTAGGCCCACTGTGAGATGGACCTAAGCCAAAACTCCACTGAGACTGATGGAAAACAGTGGTGTTTTGGGTCTGCTAGAATTCATTAGGTTCAGAGTCAGTGTTCAGCAATTCCTAAAAAGTCTAATTATTTCCCCATCCCCAATCCCAGTCACTCTAGTAAATGGCTACAGGTCTTTTGGAGGAAGGCTAGAAGGAGACTCACAGCATAAATTTTTGGCTGTATGGCAGGGTCTTTTCTCAAGAGGACCTGGCTTTCCCTTCATTCAAAGGTCTTAGGGTCTGTGAACGGGCTTAAGTTTGGTGACAGGATGAGAGGCTGCATCCTTTTTTTTTTGAGGTCATCCAGGTCACACTTCTGTTCCCCAGGTCTAGAGCCTTCTGTTTACACAAATCAGTGAAGACGTACAGGTTTCCCACCTAGTTCAGTTCTAGGGGTACTATGATCAACTAGCCCACGCCAAAGACCTCTGCAACTCAGACGATTCTGAGCACGGCTTTGGCCTTGCTGACCATTCAGTAACTACACCCTTTTTGTCTTTAGCAATTAAGTGCCAGCTAGGAGTCCATCAATGTCGATGAATTCAGGGATCCCAGTTTGATGGCAACAGTTCCCCTGTCATTAATGGCTTAAAGAGAATAACCAACAGAGCTCTTCAAGGATGCTGAAGCTCCCCTCATGAATGTATTTCTTAGAGCTTTGAGGAAAGGAGTGTCCACTGGACCCACCTAGGAGGCATATATGATCAAGTGTTTTTATGAAAAATCCACTCTAGCATTCTAATCTCCCTAAGCCTTTGGATAACTTCCTCTACAGTATACAAATAAAGTTTTAGCATCTGTCTCAACTTTACTTAACTTAGGCCACCTTTTAGAGCAGTTTGCAGTCAACCCACTGAGCAAACTGTTAGAGCCACGCCTAGCCCTGTGACCTAATACCTTCAATCTGGAATCTCTGCTTAGTGAGCCCACATCAATAAATTCAGCCTAATCCAATTTTATACCCCTTGTGCTCTGATACCACAACCTTAGGTAGCATCCCGAGGTTAACTGCAGGCAAAATCATTCAGTTCTTTTAGTGTCTATCACATTTCTTTATGGGTAACACTTAGTACTTTCCCATGGGAAAATGTCCAAGACACATTGCTCTACAAGTTTCAGGACAGTACTTTTAGGATGATCCCTTAATAGTGGTTAAGAGCACAGATAAGAACAAATTCTCTGGATATGTATCTGGGCTCCTCCACTTACTAACTGTGGAACTCTGGAAAAGTAATCCTCCCCATACCTCAATTTTTTCATTTAGGAAAAATAACAGTATGATTTTACAGAGTAGTTGTGAGAACTAACAAAGATAACACATTCTAAGTGCTTGATAAAGGCAAATTATTATTATCATATATACATACACATATGATTGTATTAGGTCGAACTATGTGAACTTGCCAATACTTGATAGTTTTTTACCTATAAAAATGGCAAGTTCATGAGTTAACCTAATATAAGAATGGAAATTTTCAGAAAAGATACCCAAGAAACTTAAGGGCTGTTTTTAATACTCTTCTATACCATTTAGACATGTTCAACGTGACCAGAGTTAACAAACACCTCTCCCCCAGATAAAAAGCTATCTACCCTACTCCTCCGGCTGTAAGCAGTATTATCTTAAAAGCATGGCAGACATAGGAGACCTCCCCTTTCTCCCTAAAATCAATAATCACTTGTTGAAGGATTAATCTACCTTCTTATAATACTCTTGTAGGGAGAGTCCTCTTCGTTTCAGAGAAACTTAAAGACTTACAGAGTGCTGGCAGTGGCAAGGATCTTAGCAATTACATACCTAGGTAAATTCATGCTAGTTTAAACAGTGTCAGCAAGTTACCCCTGAAATCCAATCTAAATATTATATTCCAAAGAGCGCTTGTTTGGATAATTCTCTAAAAGTATCCTTCTATGAAGGTGGGTGAGAATAGAGAAGTCAAGAAATAGAAACAAAATGTTTTCTGATAGGAACAAAGAAATGTGCGGGCACTCCATGTTTGAGAAGACCACCATAGGTCTAGTGCTTTAGAAGCCCTGTCCTGCTCCATGCTGAAATAATTCTTGGAAAGGGAATAATGGGAAAATAATTAAGTCCAGAAATCCCTAATAATATCTTCTCTGAAGAAGACAAAGCAACGGACTACATCTTACTTTGCCTCCTGATTTTTCCTCTTAACTGATACAGACACACACAAAACCCATCAGAGTTCCATCCGTTCTTGGCTAGAACACTCTCCAGTACCATCACTGCCTTTCCTGGACATCCCATCTTCCCCAGACTGCATTTTTGGCTGTGGAAGCTGCTGCTGAGTGCTTCTGTGCTTGTTTTAAAAACTGGTGCATCACTACCTGGCACTTAACTATCTGACTTTCACTTTCCAGAAGGGGCACACCACCAAAGCACAGAAATAATGCGAGGGAGAGAGGGAACTGTTGTAAGGATCAGCATGGAGGGAAAAAAACGGCTACCTACACACAGATTTCTTCAAAAAATCCAGAGGTAGTTCTGGGAATCCATTAAGCAATTCTTTCATTGAGCGCCTACAACATCCTAAGACACTGAGGGTACAATATTAAATCATGAGGAACAGGGAGAGGATGTTTGTGCCACTAACTATGACTTCGGTGAATTTTTTCTCAGATATATACAAATTAGTGGAATGCTGGGTGATTTCTGGCTATTAAAACGACTACAAATATTTTTCTTTTTCATAAGACTAAAAGTTTTGAAAACAATAGGCACTCAATGCACAGTTGTCAAATTAATGCAAATTATCTCTTAGCTATCTCAAACTCTGTCATATACCTTTTATGTAACAAAGCTCAAGAAAAAAACTTTTTCAAAATACAATGCATTTTATTACTTTAACACTGCCTCAGCACTGATTCGTAGATAACTTTTGACTTTTCCTCAAACAAGTCCAGTTTATTTTCTAAAAAGAGCTTTATTTTGTATGTAACTTTTAAAGTTGTATACCAGGTGAGAAAAAAATAAACATGGGTGAATTTTCGAACCCTGAGATATCTTTAGCCTAAAACAGGCTGGGTCGTAATGATGTGCTTTGCCCTTCAGAGGACCAGGCATCTAGCAGAGTGGAACCACTTTGCGTTTTAAAAAGGCACCCAGATGCGGGGCCAAATAATAAAGAAAACATACAAAGATTCTTTAAACTCCTCTGTTTCCTTCATAGCATCACCATTTATTCATCTTGATTTTTTTATTGCTGTTTGCCCATAATATTCTGAACACCCCCTCCACTCTTTCCCGCCCCTACCCTGCAAACATAAAGATATGTTTTATACTAACCTCATAACATATCTAAAAAGTCAAACAAAGAAACTGATGCTTTAAATATCAAATTGGACCTAAAGGGAAAGATAAGTTGCTACAACACTAAAATAGACACTAACAAGACCTTAAGTTTTATACAAAAAGTTCTAACAATATTCTACAGCAAACTGTTGTAGAACACTATTTGCAGTAGAGGATTTTTCAAAGTTCATCTCAATTTTTACAACACATGTAAAAATTAATAGAACTTTCCCAGCAATCACTCTTCTGTAAGCTACAGCACGAAATATACCTAACAATGGACGTAACATGTTATTCTAAAATGGTCCTTCTCATCTCCTCTCCTCTATATCCAATAAGTCTGATCATGAAATACTGCAATGTGATTTCTATTATTAATCTTATAGTAAGATCATCAAACATAAATGGTTAAGACTATAGATACATGGTTCTGCAGCAGAATCATTTCATAGGTTCTATCCAAAAAATATTTGCCTGATTAATAATATTTAAAGAATGCTTAGTTTAAAAAGAAATATTTAGAAGAATGCCCAAAATGAAATGGCTTATTTTCAAGGTGCACAAATAAAAACGCACAAGAAGAAATACCTTTTAGGAATGCACTCTTAATTGTGGGGAGAGAGAGTAAAACTGTTATCAGTATCTAACATTCATCATCAAATTAGAGTTCAACTGTGGAAAAATATACATTCGTCTGAAAGCAATTCTGATTTCAATCAAATTTTCTAATTTATTGCTAAGCACAGTTTCAAAAAAGCCCTTTCTCCTCTTATCCCCAAGAGTGAGCATTTTACAGGGCAGCACTCTACCCCGCTTCTAGAGGGAAAGAGCATACCTTATCCACATGACAATTTCTCCATTTTGGCTAGCAAATAAACACTATTTTAAGCAACACATACTAGGCACATCAATACTATATGCACCATGTAGCTCATGTGGTACTGTAACCACTTCATTTTAAAAGAAATATCAGCATTTCAGGCCAAGTGAATAATTAAATGTTCTCAGGAGGCCTAATTTATTTGTATTTGTAAAAAAGCACTGAAAGTAAAACTGCATGCTGACATTCCTAAATTCATACTTTCATAGCTCCAAAAATCACTTTTATGTATAATGATGCGACTTTTTAGATAGGTTATGAAGTTAATATAAAACGTATCTTTATATTCAATAAGATTAATAAGAAATATTGCTATCGGGGCTGGCCCCGTGGCCGAATAGTTGGGTTCACGTGCTGCACTTCAGTGGCCCGGGGTTTTGCCGGTCTGGATCCTGGGCATGGACATGGCACCGCTTGTCAGGCCACGCTGAGGCAGCATCCCACACACCACAACTGGAAGGACCCACAACTAAAAATATACAATTATGTGCTGGGGGGCTTTGGGGAGAAAAAGGAAAAATAAAACCTTTAAAAAAAAAAAGAAATGTTATAAATGTGGGATCATTAATAAGTTACATGAACTATTTGAAAATATTGCTAATAGGGAAAAAGATCCTTTTTAATCCAAGGATCTAAAATTAATGCAAGAAGTTTTTAATGTCTTCACATTCCAAAGGACCCCAAACATAAGACCTAAGCATTATACATACATAATACACACATGCAAACACTCTAAATCTTAAAGTAGGTTCTAATTTACTAAGTATCTGTACAGTCTATATTAATTTAAAAACTAATTTCATATATATATATTCTTATATATAACTACTAACCACAGCAGTAAATTAAGGACAAATCCAAGTACTCCCAAGTAGTACATTTTAACTATTTCAATCCCTCAAAGCCAACAGGCTGATGGTACAAATATTTGGTTCAAAATGATAATTAGTACTTGTTGTTTTTTGCCAGGGTAACATGAGGAGACAGTAGCTGATGCTATTCAACTTTACCAAGACTTCGGAGAATATCAAATGTAAATCGACACGAGGTCAGTTTAATATATAAATTGCACAAATAGATCTTCTTAAGGATCAGAGGAAATTTTGCTTTGTTTTACATAACAGAAAAATACTAAAGGATGAAGGTTTAAAACTAATTTCTCCAAATTTATTATTATTGTTGATTTATTATCAACAAAAATAGTAATCCATTAACACTAAAGGTACTAAGCTTAATCTTCTGAATTTTACAACTTTTTAATACACCACCATTCTACGCAACCTTCCAAATTGTAAGCTCTCCCTGTTAGTAGAAAAAAACCCTGCATTTGAAGTAAGGAGTTACTCCTCAAAGAACTAGACTCTACCCGACTCCCCTGCTTATTCTAGCACATTTAAATCAAACAGGTGAGATTTCAGGTCCCCTTCTATAAAGAAAGAAAGAAGCAGACAAAAGTAACGCCTCAGTTTCCAAGGTACAGAATATTAAAAATATAAAAGGTTTCATACAACACCATTTTTGCGTTATTCGTGAGAGAATAAAACAAGTGAATAAAGGGTGTTTAATAATCCTGATTAATGTAACTTTAGTTACTGGAGGGGCAAATAAATCAGCAGTATACTTGAACATGGAAAGAACAGACAACAGGGTTCTCTCCAGTGAACATTTTTAAAAGAAAATTGCCTTTGAAGTTAAAACACCATGAATAAAAATCATCAAAAAAGAAAGTAGTCTTCAGCTAATTTCAAAATAAAGATTGTACCAAAATGTCACCAGCTCATTAAAGAAATAGGTATTTTCAGTTCAGGCTGGCATGACTTAAAGTACTGGCTGTTATAATTCAGTAAAGTCGGACAACTATATAAGCTTCAAGTCCAGGAAATACAGGGGAAAATATACAGGCCTAAATTCTCAAAGAAGCAACAAGCAAACAGACAATTCAGTATATTTATATCCAAGTTAGACCACATTTTGAAATTTAAAAATAATTTTGCATTTTAATGCCAATAGATAAGTCACATAAACTGATTTTTATCACTGTTTTGAACACCAACAGAACATTTACCCTCCTCTCCCCCAACCTATGGACTTTCTCAGATTCAAACATAAATCAATGAAAAACACTTAAAAATCTCTGATTGGTATAAGCCAGCAAATGTCTAAAGTTTCTAAAATTTGTGACAAACTCATATAAGACAGACAAGCAAAGCTCTGAAGAGACTGATGGTTACACTTCAAACTCACTATGTATCATGACTACTACTTATAGAATACTATTAAGAGATAAAATAATGGTACTATTACTATGATGGCAATGATGACAATTTATTAAGCCTGTTCTTGAGGCCAGCAACTAATTAAGTTTTACATAATCCAATTATAAGGCAGGTAGTATACTCAATTTCCAGATGAGGATAGTTGCGGTATGGAGTGTAAAGAACTTGCCAAAGGTTATAAAACTTGACAGAGTCAAGAACCAAACCCAGATTTGTCTGGGTCCAAAGCACATGTACTTATCCCATGTGCTACAATGCTTCCTCACAAAGCAAACGTTTAACAGGATTTGTTGTGTAATGCCACCATAACAGAAAAGGACAGGAACTTAGACGCTCCCACAGCTCTTTCTCAAAAGAGTCAGAATAATACAAATAATAACTCTGTGGATGAAAAAAAATTACAAATAACTATTCTTGCCACAAAAGAAAAAAATACAAACTAGGCCATATTTATAGGGATACGTTTAATGATGAAATAACATGCCCCAGTTTTAATAAAACATTTGCATACATTTATATACCAAGAGACCTAAAATGAAGGGCAGTCGGTCATCCTGTGCTAGAGAAGTAGAAACATAAAAAAGTCTCTCTCTACTGGACAAGTTTTACCATATTTTTAAATATATGTATTAAGATTTGGAACCTTGAGGACCTGCTAAGTGAAATAAACCAGTCACAAAAAGATAATTCTGTATGATTTCACCTACATGAGGTATCTAAGCAGTCAAATTAACAGAATCAAATTAGAATGGAGATTACCAGCGGGTGAGGGAGGGCAAAATGGGGAGCTGTTTAATAGGTATAGAGTTTCAGTTTTGCAAGATGAAAAAGTTCTGGAGATATGCTGCACGACAATGTGAATATGCTTAACACTACAGAACTGTATACTTAAAAATGGTTAAGATGGAAAAAAAAAAGACTTGGTGGGTAACACACAGCATAAATACATCTACATCAAAAGAAAAGTCCTGCTGCACTATCTAATGTGGTAGCTACCTGCCACATGAGACTATGAAAATTTACATTAATTTTAAAAAATTAAAACTTTATTTCCTCAACCACAGTAGCCACAGTTCAGCTGCTCAACAGTCACATGCAGCTACTCAGGACAGCACGGACAAAGAAGCTTTTTACCACAGGATGTTCTGTTAGATAGCACTGGCTCAGAGTACACAGAAAGAGATGCAAATACATACAGGATTTGTATTCAGTACAAAACTGTGTGTGACATAGGTGGCATTTCAAATCAGTGGGGAAAGAATTACTGAATAGTGTTGAGACAATTTGCTAGCTTGGGGGAGAATGAGGGAATAACGCTAAAGCCATAACTCAACTCTTATTCAGAAGAAATTGTGAATGAATCAAAGATTTACACTTAAAAGGTGAAATGATAAAAGTACTAATACATAATTCTAATTAAGGAAAGGGCTTTCCAAATCGAATAGAAGCCCAGAAGACAAAAACAAAACATTGATTTTTTTCTTTTTAGAAAAATAAAAAAACTTAAAGCCCAAACAAACTGAAAGAAAAGTGGAGGGGAGTGTGGAGTGTTTCGTTTTCTTTATCAATTAAAAAATATAACTCAGTGAGAAAAAGGTAGACTGAAAGTGCCAATATACCCAGGGAAAAAATCACTCAATTTTACTCATAATTTAAACTCTCTATTAAAATTGCATTTTCAACCATCAGATGGCAAAGATAATCCCCAGAGTTAATGAGAATGTGGGAAAATAGGCATTGATGGATGTAAAAACTTATACAATTTATTCAAAGGGTAATTTTTATAAAAAAATCAAAAGCAACAAATAATATTTATGGACAAAATGATATTGAGTCTAAGATTCACTTTAGAATAACCTAAGGGGTGAAACACTTACCTGAGAAAGTTGGTGTGGCTATAAGTGAAATAAGGTTGGGCATAGATTGACAGCAGTGGTAGCAGAGTGGTGGGTCTATGGGGACTCATTATACTATTCTATCTTTGTGCATGTTTGAATTCTTCCAAAAAGTTTTTCCTATTATGCATACTCTTTATCCCAGGAATTTCATTTCTAGGAATTTAGCCTATCATTACATTGGACAAGCACAGAACAACGTAAGTACAAAGATGTTCTCTAAGGAAAGAGAAGCAAAAACCTGGAAACAACCTAAATTTCCATTTGCAGACTGGTTGAATAAACTATGTTTATCCAAACACAGTAATGTCATATACCTTTAAAAAGTATGGAGGTAAAATATATGAGGGAGATTATGGAAAGGGGAAAAAACTCAAGGGCAGAACAATAGGTTTAGTTTGATCACATTTAAGTAAAAACAATATCAAACGTGGATTTGTGAAGCATATGAGATACACCCCAATGTTCATAACAAACTTTCAGAAGACTATCAAAATCTTAACAGTGGTTACGTCTGGTTAGGCAGGGGAAAGGGGACTGGAAATCTATGAGGAGAAAACACTTACTTTTACAAACATTTTTATCCTGGGACTTTTTTGCATGTAAACATATTGCATTCATTGCATTTATAATGAAAAACAACTAGATTTTTTAAATCTTCCTCTATTGAGATGATCGTCATTCATTTAGGAACTGTCAATGTTTAGGGTCAGTGCTGGGGAGGAGCTTGTCTCAAAGCGCATTTAAATTTTACCCAGCAGAACAGATAAACTCCTGTTTTTTAATTGCTGACTGTATCTCAGGGCTCTTACCAGACCTCTATCTCAGCCCTGATCATTGATCCAACAATCTAACATTATATCAAATAATTACACTAAAGACGTAAGATCGATCCTTCCTGGGTGTTAAAATAATTAATGGTATTTACTGAGTATATTTGTGCCCAGTTCTTTGGGGAATACAAAGGAATAGGATTACAGTCTTGCTCAAAAAGTTTATAATTTCACAAAAGAAAAAAAAGAAGCAGAGAAGAATTAATGCCATGCAAACACGTATGTGCAGCAAAGGAGAAGTCAGTGTGGGAATGAATAGTCGGGGCTCATGGAATAAATAAAATGGCAGATTTGATCTAATAAATGAACTGGATTTAGATACACAGAGGGGAGAGTATTATTATATAAAATAGCTAGAAAGAATGCACAGAAATAAAAATGGAGATAGTGAGATTCAGTATGACTAGAGATGGGGGATAGGAAGAAGTATAAAATGAGTAAAAACTAGGAGTAAAGTTCAAGGTGTTATATATCTGAAAAACCAGGCAAAAATTAAAATTTTATAAAATAGGCAAAGAAGAATTTTAACATGCATTTGGCAGCAACAGTGTGCAAGGTAGGGTAAGCTATCTGTGTGTCTTTGCTTCCTTTTGGCTTGGTTTCTTAACATGAAAAATAATGAAAATAAAATAAACATGATTTCAATACCTCACTTCCAGACCCAGATTCTAGTGGTCTCTTCTTCCTTGGTCCAATAGCTGCAAGAGCTGTGAGATTAGCATCTCTTTGCTGTATCTGTGCGAGCTCCAACTGTTGTAACTAGAAGATGGAATAAAAAAAAAAAATCAATGTTTACACACAGTCATGCTCAGAGGGAGAAAGAAACTGATCACTAAGCCTATTTCTGTATTCTTCACCAAATAAATTACGGTGTAAAATACATACTAGATTCCCCTAACAGCCAAGGCAACATCATTTCCTGATTCCTTTACTCCTTAGTCCTGAATCTCTAAACAGAAGAGGCAGAATTTAGGTAAGGAAGAACTACAGAACAGCAGAGGAAAAGAAAGGCATCCAGAGCTTAACCACTCCTCAGTTTACGCACAGGTAAGAAATGCCTGAAGAATAAACTGAACAGTAAATTGGAGAGAAATTTGCCAAACTACAGTCAACCTTCTCAGATTAAAAGAAAATTACTTAAAGATAGCTTTTGTATATCAAAGGAAACAGTTCTATGCTGTATGATTTACAGAGCACTTCCTTAAAAATTAACTCATTTAACTCTCACAACCACATTGAAAGGTATACACTAATTGCTATAATAACATATGGAAATTATACATATACTTCCATATACTTTATCCCTTCTTTTACTAAGGGAGACAGTGAGGCTCTAAGAGGTTAGGAAAACTTCATACAGGTCATACAAATGATATGTGGTAGAAACAGAGCCCAGAGCCCAGTGTTTTCATTACAGACATTTTCAATATATCACACTTGTCATGGATTTACTCTATGTTTACTTCATGCCCAAAATTGAAAGTGAGTTAGCATTGTTTTACTGTCCCTCTTTTGTCATACTTAACCCAGAATGCCCAAATCTACGAGGCACAATTTTTTACGAAGTGGCTGCTAAAGTATACAGGGGTACTCATGAAAGATGCTCCATTAAAAGGCAGATAAATAAGACATTAAAAGTGGAAAATAAATGCATGAAACATAGCATCATTTCAGCAAGGCAGGTAAGTGTCAAATGCTATTCTTTAAAAAAAAAAAACAAGGTGAGGAAATCAAAATAAAATATTACTGTACAGGTCCTTAAGCTTTTCCAGAAGAGGACAAATGTTAAAATCCCATCAAAATCTTATTAATACGAAGGGGAAAGAGGAAAGCACCTGGCACTGGTTGCTAGGCAAATATTCAAAGAAGATCGGACTCCAAGAGAGTCAACTGAAAGTAACCTGTTGAGGAACGCTATCTATATACTGAGAATATTCTGTTAAAAGAGCACTAACCAAATTTTTAAGATATTAAGAACAGGATGAAAATAGGAAACAGTTTGTGGTAAAAGAGGCAGTCTCAAGGAGATACAAAGTAAAGATCACTTGAGATTATTTTAACATTACAGGAAAGACAGAGAATAAGCCATAGGTAACTGAGCATTTAGTAAAGCAGAAAACACTTAACTAAAGAAAATGAACTAAGAGCCATTTTCCATTTGCTCCACAAATTACAGGGAGAAATCCTTCTTTTAAATTGTGCTTACTTATATATAAATTGCTAGACAATTATTTCCAGGAGTTGTAAACTATCTTTTGTTGATGCTGGTCTTTTAAATAAAATATGTAGTTTTAGAGTCTGATATATTATAATCCAGAATTTCTAGGTGACAAAATACAATTTTAGGTAATCTACCCTCCAGCACAAATCAAACAACAAGCTATATTTTAAAGTCTTTCTCTGTAGATAAATGGCACGTGCCAGATAGTCATACCAAATAAAAAGTTTTGAAATTGACGTCTGTCATCAAGTCCCCTACCTACATACTATAACATTTTCTCCTACTCTGCAAATTATACTTTGGTTTTCTGAAATCTCACACATGAGTTTTCAAAAATGTTGCAAAACTCTAACAAAAATGGGAATTGACCATAGTTTTGGTTGGCCCTGTATTTAAAACAAACTTTCTCAAAAACAACGTATCTTGGCCAGCACAATACAGAAAAACTAGGCATTTTTACGTTCCGCTTCAGTGGCCCAGGGTTTGCTGGTTCGGATCCCGGATGCAGACATGGCACTGCTTAGCAAGCCATGCTGTGGTGGGCTTCCCACATATAAAGTAGAGGAAGACGGGCACAGATATCAGCGCAGGGCCAGTCTTCCTCAGCAAAAAGAGGAGGATTGGCAGCAGTTAGCTCAGGGCTAATCTTCCTCAAAAAAAATCCTAGGCATTTTTAACTGGAAGAGGAGAACGTTCTGGCATTAATGCAGATTTGCCATACATAGTAGGTGAAGAAACGTAAGCTCAGTTGGGTAAAAACAGTCAGCCATCGAGTTAGAGGCTTGCTGGTGGAAAGAGGATTGCAAATGACATGATTATCTACCAGAAAACCTCAAGTTAGCTACAAAAAAACAAAAACCCAAATTCTCCTAGGACTAACAAATGAGTTTAGCAAGGTTGCCAGATGCAAGGTCAACAAACACAATAATCATATTTCTAAATACCATTAAGGTACAATCAGAAATTTAGATTTTAAAAAATGCCTCCCTAATAGCTCTCCCTAAAATGAAATACTTAGGTATAAATCTAATAGGTGCAGGTATTTGTATGCTATGAACCACAAAACACAAATGAAAGACATAAAAGAAAACATAGATAAATGGAGGGACATACTGTGTTCATGGACTGCAAGACTCAATATAGTAAAGATTTCAATCCTCTTGAAATTCATCTATAGATTTAACATAATTCCAATAAAATTTTTTGTAGATATGTATAAGTTGATTCTAAAATTTATATGGAAAGGCAAAGGATTAGAAGAGCTAAATCGATGTGAAAAAAAGGAACAAAATTGGAAGAGTTACATCATGCAATTTTAAGAATTACTTAGGGACCCTGGCCCCATAGGCGAGGGGTTAAGTCCGTGAGCTCTGCTTTGGCTGCCCAGGGTTTCTCTGCTTCGGATCCTGGGCGTGGACATGGCACTGCTTGTCAGGCTGTGTTGAGGTGGCATCCCACATGCCACAACTAGAAGGACCCAAACTAAAATATAGAACTACGTAGTGTGGAGATTTGGGAAGAAAAAGCAAAAAAAAGAAAAAATTACTTATATAAAGCTACAGTAATCAAAATTATAAAGTATTGACAAAGGGATATAAATTACTGAGACAGAATAGAGGATGGAGAAATAGATCCACATAAATATGGCCAATTGATTTTTGACCAGGGTGGAAAACAATTTAATTGAGAAAGCATAGTCTTTTCAACAAATGTGGAAGCAACTGGACGTCCACATGCAAAAAAAATGAATATTGACCTTTAACCTCACACCTTAATACAAAATTAACTCAAAACTTAAATTATAAGCTTCTAGTAAAAAGCATAAGAGAAAATCTTCATGACTTGGGGCCCAGCAAGGGGTGAAAAAATGGACTTCATAAAAATTAAAAACTTCTGTAACAGTTAAGAGAACAAAAGAACATGCTGTTTAATTTCTCCCTTTCCAATCTATATGCCTTTTATTTCTTTTTCTTGCCTTATTGTACTAGCAATGTAAAGTTAAATAATAGTGACAAAAGCAGACATCCTTGCTTTTTTTCTCATCTTTGGAAGAAAGCAGTCTTTTCACCATTAAGAATGATATTAGTGGTAGGGTTTTAACAGCTGCCCTTGATAAGACTGAAGAAGTTTCTTGTATTCCTAGATTTCTGAGAGTTTTTAGTATTAATGGATGTTGAAATCTGTCAAATGTATTTCTGCATCAACTGATATGATCACATGGTCTTTCTTTCTTAGGCTGTTAATATGGTTGATTATATTGACTGATTTTTAAATATTAAACAAGGTTTGCATTCCCGGGGTAAACTCCACTTGGTCATGATATAGTATTATTTTTACATATTGCTAGATTTGATTTGTTAATATTTTATTGAAGATGTTTACATCTATGTTCATGAGAGATACTGATTTACAGTTTTCTTTTGTAATGTTTTTCTGGCTTTGGTATCAGGGTAATGCTGCCTCATAAGATGAACTGGAAGAGTTTCTCTCTCTTCTATTTTCTGGAAGAGACTGTGCAGAAGTGGTATTAATCCTGTAAATGTCTGGGAGAATTTACTAAGTAAAACGATCTGCACCTAGAGATTTCTTCATTGAAAGGTTTTAACCATAAATTCAATTTATTTAATAATTACAGAACTATTGGGTTATCTACTTCATCTCGGCTAAGTTTGTGCTTTTCAAGAAATTGGCTGGGGCCGGTCTGTGGCTGAGTGGTTAAAGTTCCGTGAGCTCTGCTTTGGTGGCCCAGGTTCATGGGTTTGCATCCCAGGTGCAGACCTACTCCACTCATCAGTCATGCTGTGGAGGCATCCCACAGACAAAGTAGAGGAAGACTGGCACAGATGTTAGCTCAGGGCTAATCTTCCTCAAGCAAAAAAAAAAAAGGAGGAAGACTGGCAATTGATGTTAGCTTAGGATGAATCTTCCTCACCAAAAGGGGGGGAAAAAAGGAAAAGAAATTGGTCATTTCCTCTAAGTTGTCAAACTATTTGCATAGTTGTTCATTCTATTCCTTTCTTATCCTTTTGACACCTGCAGCATCTGTAGCAATTTCCCATCTTTTTTGTCTTGATATTGGTGATTTACATATTCTTTTTTATCCTTTCTCAGTCTTCCCAGAGATTTATCAATTTTGTTGACCCAAGAACAAGCTTTCAGTTTTATCAATTTTCTCTATTTTTCCCATTCTGTTTTCAAAGTCATTGATTTCTGCTTTTACCTTTGTTATTCCCCTGCTTTGCTTTGGGTGTATACCGCTTTTCTTTTTCCAGTTTCTTAAGGTAAAAGCTTCGATTATTGATTTGAGACCTCTCTTCTTTTCTAACATGAGCATTTTTTCCCCATCCTTTAACTTACCTGTATCATTACATTTGAAGTGAGTTTCCTGTAGACAAGTACAGTTCAGTCATAGTTTTATATATACTCTGACAATCTCTGTCTTTCAATTGGTAGATTCAGATAATTTATACTTAATATAATGACTTAGATAAGTTTGGATTTACGCCTACAATTTTATTATTTGTTTTCTGTTTGCTTCCTCTGCTTTTGATTTCTTTGTTTACCCTTTCCTACTTCTTTAGGGTTATTTGAAAACTTTTAATATTTCATTTTAATTTATCTATTGTTTTTTACTATATGTCTATATAGTTTTTTTTTTTTAATTTTAGTGGTGACTCTAGAGATTACAATATACATACTTAAATTTTCAGTCTACTTGGAATCAATATTTTACCACTTCAAGAGGAATACAGACCTTACCTATGTATTTCCTTTTACTCTCCATACTTTGTAAGTTATTTTTTACATTACATATACATGCATTGAAGATATCTGACGTTATAATTTTTGCTTTCAATTAAACATATTTAAAAAACTCAAAAGCAGAAGAATAGTCTATTATACCATTTCTACTACTCTTTCTTCATTCCTGATGTTTAACTTTTCCCTTTGGTATCATTTCAGTTGATTCTGAAGAACTTCCTTAAGTAATTCTTTTAGAGCACGACTGCTGGCAACAGATTCTATTCTTGTTCCTTTATCTGAGAACGTCTTTATTTCACCTTCATTCCTACAGAATATTTTCACTGGATATAGAATTCTGGGTTGGTTGACAGTTCTTCTAGTACTTTAAAAATATTTTGCTACTTTTTTCTGGTCTCTATGGTTTCTGACGGTAAATCTACAATCATTTGAACTGTTGCTCCCCTAATGGAAAGTATCCTTTTCTCTAGCTAGTTTCAAGATTTTTTCCTCTATTTTTAGTTTTCTGAGATTATGATGTGACTGAGACTGAGTTTCTTTAAAATTATCCTGTTTGGAGGTTCACCAATCTTCTGGAATCTTTAGGTTTATGTCTTTCTCTAAATTTGGAGGTATTTTTAGCCATCATTTTTTCAAATATATTTTTACCATCTCACTCCTCTTCTGAGACTTAAATAACATGAATGCCAGAGTTTTGGTCATTGCCCCACAGATCTCTGAGGAGGTTTTTTTCTTTTTAATTTTTGTCTCTTTTTGATCTATTTTCCTCTGTTGTTCAGATTAGATAAATTCTATTTATCCATCTTCATTGACTCTTTCCTCTGTCATCTCTTTTCTGCTATCCAGCCCATCCACTGAGTGTTTTATTTTGGTTATTGTCATTTTCAGTTCTAAAGTGGAAATTTTAGAACTTGATATCTTTTACTTCTTTGCTGGGACTTTCTATCTTTCCAATCATTTCAAGAGTGTTTGCAATTGCTTCTTGGAGCATTTTTATGGTAGTTACTTGAAAGTGCTTGTCAGATAACTCTAACATTTGTGTCATCTTGGGGTTGGGATCTGTTGATTGTCTCTTCCCAAGCAACTTGAGATGTTCCTGGTTCTTCATGCCAAGTAACTCTGGATAGTATCCTGAATGTTTTGAATATTGTGTTTTAAGACTTTGGGTCTTCTTTAAATCCTTTGAAGAATGTTTTGTTTTAGTATGCAAAACAGGTCAGTTACGTTTAGGCCACAAGTTCCAACATCACTTCTGTGGACTGTGCCTCCAATGTCAGTTCAGTTTTGAAAGTCTTTGTAGTGCTATTTGGATCTGTCCCAAAGGTGTACCACTCAGTGGTCAGTCTAGGACTTGGCAGTCATCTATTAGTTCAAATCTTAAAGTCTTTGGTATGCTGATCAGAATCAGAGTCACGTGATAAATGTGTAGCTCAAGAGTGGGCCTAGGAGTTTAAAGTAATAACATGGGGTTGCTTTTCTGATCTCCTCCCTGTCTATAATCTTCCCAGTGATTTCTGATTCCCTGGGGCTCCTCTTTTTGTCCTCCAGCCAGAAAGCTGGGGTTTTAGTTATTCTTTTTTGCCACACATTTCTGTGACTGTGTCTATGTCGAGGGTCAAGCATCAAGAAGAACTGGGTTACAAAAGTGGGAGAGGGATAGCAACCTCATTGCTGGTTCAGTGGTATTTTGAATTCTCATCTTTCCCCCCAATTTGTCTACTATTTACTTGCAAAGGCCTTCAAAGAGCTGCTCCATGCAATCTATCCAGGCTTTACAGCAGTATTCAGGGTGAGAGACAGTATGGAGGTTTTTTACTCTATCTTACCTGGAACCCTTAAAAGCTAGAGTTTAACCAGAATTCTGACAACAGGTTTCTGTTATATTTTATTCCTACTAGCCTTTGTTTTATACAACCTAAGCTTGCTTGATCACCTATGCCAGCGACACATATCTTGGTCCAAAAGGACCTAACAGGCTTGGCAGGTTCTCTTTTAAGAGTATCCTCATTCTTTTCTTTATGGCCAATGAACAAAGGCAGAAGCCTTCATTTCCCTTATCACAGTCTCTAACATCAAATAGAGGTCCCCTAAAATTCAAGTCAGTGCCTTCAAGAGCAACAGGGCAACAGTAATTGAAGATTATTTTATCCTTGGTGTTTAGTATTTGACTCTGTTCATTTTTAAGTACAACTATGGTAGTACTGACTTTAATCAAGATCCAAAACACGTTAATAGATTACCTCAAAGATCACACAAGATCTGAGTTATTTCTCAATGCTAGGCACATAATTTTCAAGAACAAAATTGTGAAAAAATAAAAATTAATGAAAACAGAAACCAAAAGCTTAGGCAGAATCAGAGGATCTAGCTGAAGAATGAATAAGCCAAGTGTTACATAGCCAATTTCCTGACAGATACAGTGACATATTAAACAGGAATGACTAAATTATCTAGATAATTATGACACTGATAGCATGGGAAATAAAAAAATGTGGGGGTTTTTTGTATTTAAGGAATGAAAGATATAAAAAAAATGCAGGCACAGAAAGTACAAAACAGGACAGCAGAGCCGTCCTTCATAACAAATGATCCAAAAAATTGAAGTGGTGTCATCTTCAGTCTGATTTTGCTACAAACTTTTGGAAAGTGACAAAATGGTATAAAGCAAAGGAAAGAGTTGAGAGGTAAGTTAAGGTCTCTCCTAAAGCTTAGGGTGAGTGCTGTCCAACAATAAACACATTAGTAGCAATGAAAATAGCTAATGCCACCAAACAGGAATGTTTGAAAGAATCTAAAGAAATAAAGTACACTACCAGGTTTTGAATTCAGCCTATAAAGAATTAAGAATAATGTCCTGCCTAGATTTCACAATGAAAGTTAAGCGTACATAGAGACAACAAAAACCCCTACAACCAAACAATAGACACCTTTTACATAGTAAAAACTTAAATAAAATTTTAGATCTGGAAAAATTAATTAAACAAACTCTAAAATTCTCAACAATGCTTATAATCACTTCTGAATTACTGCAATTTACTAAAGAAAGAAGGTTAAATCCTAAAATAATATACTACAAAACAAGCAAACACCACCACACCAAATCCTATAAACAGAAGAATGTTAAACCGAGGGAACCAAAGAGCAAGTTACAAAAACATCACCACCCCTACTTCACCTAAAATTTAAGGATACCACAAGAGAAACATAGGATCCTTTTCAAACCCTTAAAGACAATTATTAGGCAGGCATTCCACCAAATCAAACAGTACAGGGTCTGATTATTTTTTTCTCCTATTCACTAAGATAGTTCTTATGATATTAGGACACTGTCCACAACACCTGAGATACTTGGAATTTGAAATGTATGCTCTAATGTCTTCAAGTCAGCCCTTCTAATCCATCCCTCTCTTTCAGTAAAATAGCATATTCCACATAATCTCAATTAGATACTTTCTCCCTTACATTTAAACATAATACTTGATTTATGTATTTTTTAAAACAAATATAATGCACTGTATTCCTATTGGATTATAAAACTTTTTCCCCCAGTTCTCACCCTTACATTATTTTTTTTCTCCCCAAAGCCCCAGTACATAGTTAGTTGTACAACCTAGTTGTAGGTCATTTTAGTTCCTCTATGTGAGATGCCACCATAGAATGGCTTGATGAGAGGTCCGTGCCCAGGATCCAAACTGGCAAACCCTGAGCCACCAAAGTAAAGTGCATGAACCAAAGCACAGGGCTGGTCCTCACATTCTTCTTCTTCTTCTTCTTTTTTTTTGGTTAGGAAGATTGGCCCTGAGCTAACATCTGTGCCAATCTTCCTCTATTTTGTATGTGGGATGCTGCCACAACATGGCTTCATGAGCGGTATGTAGGTCCATGCCCAGGATCCAAACTCATTAACTCTGGGCCACTGAAGCGGAGCATGGAAACTTAACCACTATGCCACTGGGTTGGCCCCTCACCTCTACGTTCTTTTTTCTTCTCAACCTTCTTTCCAGACCTCCAGAAGAAAAAACATCTAACATACCCACGGTCAATCTCAAGCTTATGTTTAAGAGCTTGATAGCATTTGCCTTAAATGTTTCTATGGCAAAGGAGTTTAAGCTACTGGTTTTTCTTTATACGTCACCTTTCCCTAAATTATGACAGCTGTGTTACCTAAGCGGAGCATGTCTTGTTACATTCATTTTAAATACAAGAAACTGGGGTAAGTTCAAAGAGGGGAAGTAACTTCTCCAAAGTGAGATCTAAATAATAGCAGACTCCATGGCTGAATCTAGAATCCAAGACTCCTGACTTCTAGTTCAATGCTAGTTCTTTTAAAATATGCACCTCTTCTGCCAAAAGGGTAATATGTCTCTCAAGACGCACAGATCCTATACTTCAAAATTAACAATGCATGCAACCTTCTGATAAAAAGCTCTAAATAAAATATTGTCCTTTCTAGGTAAGGTACACCAATTAAGAGATACAACCTATAGAGGTCTCTTGTGAAAATATCCTAAAAAAAAAAAACTTACTGTAGCTTGCCTGGTTCCAAGAGAGAGCCTACTGAATGGTAACTAAATGGTAAATGAACTACCCCAGTTAGAGATGCCAACTCTTAGATTCCCAAATCACAGTATTTTGCTGAACCTTCTATGACCATTTACTCAGTGGGAAAATAAAAGTGATGGATTTTAAAGACCTGCTTCTTCCTCCTCCTAGACCAACGGTTCTAAGTGTGATCTCCAAAGCAGCAAGCAGCAATAGCAGAATAACCTGCAAATTTGTTGGAAATGCAAATTCTCAGGCCTCACACAGACCTCGTATATCATAAACTCTGTGGGGAGGGCCCAGCAATCTGTATTCTAACAAGCCCTCCAGATAATTCTCATGCATGCTAAAGTCTGAGAACCAGTGTCCAGACGATCAATGCTTTGAAACATTTATATCTGTTTCTCTGCTATGTACACAAGCTCTTCATAACTTTTCACTTTAAGAACATCTTCTCCATACTGTATTAATTTGATTGTTTGAATGTACTTTTAATGACAAATTTCATTTTGCCCTGTTCAGAGTTTTGGCTCATGCAGAACTAGCATAAACTTTAAATACAAATTGCTATAATTTAATTCTTAGCCTTAACTATCACATTTCAATAACTCCCTATCTTTTAAAATATCCCTTGCCTTTCTTGTACCCAAATAATATATCTTCTAATCAGTAACGAGACTTATGATTCAGCATTCTATTTCTTGCACAATAATGCTTTGTGAAGAATTATACTACTTATAGTTTTTATATCCTATATTTTCCTATAAACAAAAATCCTAAATACTTCATGGTACAGGTTTTCTAATCTGTTATGAATGTTAATCATTTAATACTTATGCTTTTGTCCAGTTTCTACAGGTTGCACCGTGAAGCTAATGTGCCAGCAGGTACATGTCTTGCATTCCTTTTTCTTTCTTCTATTGTCTGATAACAAATGAAAGTGGGAATGCTAGGAATTGTTAAAAAGAAAGTAAATGAATTCTTTGTCTCACTCTGCACAGATGCACTGAACTCACATTTCCCAAAGGAGAAAGAAGATATTCAAAAGGAAATAAGGGTCACAATATATATAACAAATGTTTAAGGAATCAGGATGTTTGAACTCCAAGGTCAGATGGCTTGCTCCACAGAATTCTGGATGATCTGGTAAGAAAGGAAAACACTGAAGCCTAGATGGTAATCTAGGGGACACAGCACACATTTCAGACAAGTCTGCAGCTGCATTAAACAAAGATGCGCCCACTTGTTTGAAGTTAGAATTTGGCAATTAGTAATCTATTTAAAACCTTTCACAAATAGATAGTGAAATGGAAGAATGTCAGTACTTACATTTTAGGAAAAGTATTTAGGAAAATGAAAAAAAAATCAGAATTTTAAGGGTCAAAATTTAAAATATAAAGTTATAACAGAGAGAGAACACTTACTAAATTTGTGTTTTCAGGCAAAACCAGAAAAATGGAAAAAGACAGCCCCAAAGTTTAAACTAAAATGCTTGAACTACAGGAATATCCACAGACACTTTAGCCAGACAACAACAAGGTTTTCAAATAGACAGATAACCTGTCAGGTGAATAAGAACAGCATGCAGCAGGAGCCACGTCAATGGATTGAGACTAGGCTGGAGGCAAACCCAAAGGCAGCCTTTTTTTTTTTTTTTTTTAAAGATTTTATTTTTTTTCCGTTTTCTCCCCAAAGCCCCTCGGTACATAGTTGTGTATTCTTCGTTGTGGGTTCCTCTAGTTGTGGCATGTGGGACGCTGCCTCAGCGTGGGCTGACGAGCAGTGCCATGGACGCGCCCAGGATTCGAACTGACGCAACACTGGGCCGCCTGCAGCGGAGCGCGCGAACTTAACCACTCGGCCACGGGGCCAGCCCCAAGGCAGCCTTTTTTTTTTTAAGCACCAAATGAGAATGACAAAATTGGAAGAAGTCAATATGAAGGATGAAAAGAAATTATTAGATACCTTTATTAAAAATGTGTCCAATTTAACAGTTTCTCCTTACACCCAGAATGCAAAGAAGTAAGGACTCTAAAACTGTGTCAGAAGATAAGCCACAGGAGATACGATCAAGATCAAAACTCTAGTCCTTAACAGGTGAAAGCAACCATGGATTAAAAGATTATACATGAAGGGGATCCAAGTTATGATTTAATATTTATGACAAACATCATTGCTGAAACATTTCCTAGGATCAAGAAAGCCGACAATTTCTCTAAATAGTTCTTCAGAGTTCTACATTCATAAGATATTGTCATTAATCTATTTCCTATGACCAGTTTGGTAGGTAGGTAGTTACCTGGAAAAGGAAAGTACAGTAGCTCTAAACTGAGGAACTGTAAGGAATCTGTGCTAATTTTCACAAGTGAACAAAGAAAACTTCCCAGACAGCCAAATTCCAAAAAAATCACAAACCAAAGCTTTATAGTTTATACCAGTATGATAACAATTGGCATATTCCAACTGATAACCTTACAGATTACTGTAAAGAGAACAATTCAACTCTGTATAGATAGGGTCAATGATCTTTGCAACCAAACAAAATACAGGATTCCTGTGTGTTTGAATGTAAATTACAGTTCCGTAGAATATTGAAGTTATTAAGAGCTCTAGGGGTCAAGGGGATGACAATAACGACAACATTTTATTTTCATCAAACATTTGCAACTAATACAGAATGGCTCAGTTCTTAGAACTGGTCCAGTGTAGTTGATTTTTTTTTTTTAAATCAAAGAGGATTTAGGATAGGAAGCAACTAGAAACTCTTCAGAAGAAAGAAACCTTGGAAAGAAATTATATAGTCCTTTTAATCTTGCTAGGAAAAAGAAATAAACGGAAGTGCAAAAAGAATGGGAAAAAACCCAAACAGATTTGCTACCACCTGCTCTCATTAAGAGAGGTATTTTTTTTTGCATTTACAATTTTCTTTGAAAAACCCTGTCTACCTATTCATCCCTCAGAGAATACTCAACACAATATTAAAAGAAAACCCAACCAACCAAATAAGCAAAATTATCCCATACAAACCTGAAGGAAAAATTAATCTACGATCCAGACAAATATGAAGGTTTGTGAAGGAGGAACAGACAGGATAAGATCTTTAAGGATGAAAGGGTAAGCTTTCTGATATATATTTTCCAAAAAGTGGGTAGAATTAGAAGAAAGTAAGATAAGCATCTAATCAGTCCTTAACTAAAATAAAGAAGGATACCCAGGATTCAGACCAACAAGAGGCTGCCCATCCCAAATAATCCGTCATTAAGCCAAGCTTGCCTGAAGAGGATTATAGGTATAGCTCTGATATTAATTTTTTTAGATAATATTTTTAGGTAAATTTTCCACTGGAAAGAAAAGAGTACGAGAAATTTTTTGTTTTGAAATAAAATGTTTCTGGTTTCAATCCTTTTCCGTGTTCTCCTTTTCCAGTTCTCCTCATCCCAATCCAGGAACCCCTCCATCCAGAGTTCATGTATTTTCCTTCTCTATTTCAGTGAAAACACACCACACTGATTGTAAGAATCTTACTAGATTTCCATTTGTTTTGCCTCAGCTCCTACATTAATCCAAACAATAAGGGCCTTTAAAACATTCATAAATAACCTGCTGCTGCTGGCACCTAGGAGCCGAGTGCAGCAATGTTAAGCAACAACAAATTTCATAGTTCAGGAGGCACAGTTAAGGAAAAAGGTTGCTCAGGAAATCACTCTTATTTAGCACAAAGATCCTTAAAAATTGCATGAAATCAGTCAAGTAACTATAGAAACCAATTTCTTCAGCTCCATATCACACGTCTCACACCTCAATTGTCTTTATTATCGTCTGCTGTCAGATCCTTAATCAGAAATGTGAACAGGCTTGATGATTTATTCAGCAGGGAAAAGAGTCTGTAGGTCAAGTGAAAAATTTCACACACACACCCATATACACACCACATCTTCAACCTTAGGTACTTTCATTTCCTTCTGTTCTCAGCAGCTCTGGGGGCAACTCCAGTGAGATCCAATATTAAGGCTCAATTAAAATAAGCTCCAATTAGTGGAGCTTTTTTCTCTGGGGCTAGAAAAGTCAGGAAATGGATATTGGGAAATGTAAAAAGTCAGCTACTGAGAGAAGGCTGCAGACATAAATGAACTTATTTGTTGATTTCTACAGTTGCTATGCAGAGGCCTCTGGGAGTAAAAGCTTAACCAGTCTAAGCTATAAACTAAAACCCCTGCAGCTAAACATGAACTGTGTGAAACAAGGGCTCCATTCCAGAACAGAAAACTGCTGGGCCCAGAAAATTAAAAGCCAGAGGCGTTTTCCATTTAAAACTAAATCCCAGTACCGCCTCCCAGCCAAAGAATTATAAGCAGTATCAGATTTACAAAACGAACAATTACCCTGGAAAAATGTAGCCTATTGTACAGTCCCAGATGCTAAATCTCAGAAGTTTCCTTTTTTTTTTAATCCCACATTATATTCCTCCAAGTATACTGCTGTAGTTTACAAAGAGCCATTTCTAGACAGGCGTAAGCCTTGAAAATAAATTTTAAAAAGAGAGCACATAACTCATTGACCTCATTTGAAGTACTGCCCTTGCCTTCAGCAGTTCCTGTCCTTCCCCAAGGCTTCTGCAAATGGTATGCAACAGCAAAATAAACCCTGACCTAATTGCCAGGAGAGAGCTGCCAACCTTCCCTCCAACACAAAGACAAGCATGGTAACTTGAAAGTCCTACCTCTTTGGCTTTCTGCTTTAATCTCAGCTGTTCTGGATCTTCTTTATTGGAACGACTCTATCAAAGGAAAAGAAAATTTTAATAGAAATTACTAGCATCTAAACACCATACTTGCCGTTAAATATTTAATAAATGACAATTTTCTCTGGTGATTGAAAACCTTAGCTCCAGGGGAAAATGCCTCAATCCAGTCTGGCGCACGCTCCCTTCCGCCCCCTCCCTCTCATCATCTCGGCTGCTGCAGTTCTAGCCTGAAGGAAGCTTAGACTGAAAATGACGCTAACAATGTCAGTCAGGTCCAGTTGAGGCATGACGTTGTTCTTGCTGGAACACTAAAACTAAAACACGGATGGTACAGATGAAGGAAAAGAAGAGAAGGATAATTGTTGGCTCAAATGAATGAAAATAATCAATACTGGCTAACCTTCAGGTGAAGCCATTTTGGAAAAACATGGTTTTTCAAGGACTATTCAAATCAAGAAGCTGACTAATCTTGAACCAAACCTCTCTCTCTTCAAAAGTGTAATTAAAAAAATTAAGTAGGAAATACATCCCAATGTTTTCATTAGAGTATCTTAGCCTCTTTGGGCCCTCTATAGCACTTGACAGAATGCTGTGCACAAGTAAATATTCAATAAATGTTTACTGAATGTTGCTTTTCATACGGATTCATTTTAACATTCCACAAATGAACAATCTTACAGGATTGCTATAAGAAGAGAGCCATCCTCCATATGTAATGCTATGATGGAACAAATAGTAAGAAACTTTATTTCCGGCACCATGAACATTTGTCCACTGAAAAATACGCTTAGGATAGGTGTATCCTTTTTCTCATTCTAACCAGGTTATTTAACTCCTTATAAATCTGAATACTTGTTCTATAAAATGCAAATCACCTAACTAAAGGTAGCTAACAAAATAAAAACTAAAAGTATTTTCCTATGTACTACATTTATTTGCTACGTTTACTGATTTATCAGTGCTTTTGTTAAAGAAAAATACAAGAAAGAGACTTTCTTAGACTTAAGAGAGTCTTCTAATTTTAAACACCTTAATTAAATACCTACATAAAATTCTTCCAGTAATTTTTTTCTGCATTTTGTCCCCAATCTACTAAAACAACTCCACTTCAGCCCAAACTAAGACAAACTCCTTTGTTATTCCACCTATAGTATTAGGAGAGAATGAGTATATGTGCATTTATATAAAAATATGTGTGCATGTGTATATGTATGTATGTATACAGATTTTCCGCCAAAGTATAAAATGGGCGCGTCAGAGTATCAAGTCTTCGTCAGTCAACCAATATTTACTGATTACCCATAGTACAAATTCTACTCTGCGTGCCACTGTTCTAGGCCTTGGAGATACATAAATGAAATAAGAAGACAAAGTCTCTGCTTTCAAGTAACCTACATTTTAAGAAAAAAATAGTAAAACAAACAATTTTATAAAAATTAAACACTTATGATACATAAAACATTTATAATGGAGAAAAAATAAAAACAAATAATTACTGATAGTAATAAGTGCTATAAAGAAAATAAAACAGGATAATGCGATGGAAAGGAAGGGGGAGGGTACTTCTTTAGCTAGGATGGGAGAAAAGACATCTGTGAGGAGTGACATTTGAGTAGAGATCTGAATGACAAGAAGGAGGTAGCCAGGCAAAGACCTGGGGGAAGAACACTCCAAGCAGAAGGCACAGGAATTGCCAAAGCCCTAAACTGAGAACAAAGTCGGCATACCTGAGGAAAGAAAGAAGGCCTGTGTGGGTGGAGCATAGAGACAAGTTGAAGGAGGTAAATCCGAGGTGAGGTGTTGCCTTGTAGGCCATGATAAGGAGATGGGGTTTAATTCTAATTAAAGGAGGGTTCGGAGAACTGGAGTGAAATGTCACTGATATGACACCTTTGAAAGATCACGCTGGGTACTACGTAGAGACCGAAGATTGGAGGCCCAGGCACACAGAGCAATCAGGAGACTGTTCTAAAAACTGTTCTCAGTACAAGACTGGGAAAAAGATGAGGGCAGCTTGGCCTAGTGCCATAGTAGAGAAGACGATAAGTGATTAGATTCAAAATATATTTTGGAGGTAGAGCCAATCAGATTTATTGATGGATTGGATATAGGGTATGAATTAGAGAGAGAAATCAAGTTCTGGCTTAAGCAGCTGGTAGGATGATAATTCCAACCTTGAGAGGGTAAAGACTGGAGCAGATTTGGGGGAAGGGAACTTAATGGTCGGCTTTAGATGCCTAATTTATAGTCTAGGATACAAGCCTGGCACGCGCATGGAAAGGCCAGCGTGAGTGCAGCAGAGTGAGTGAAGAAGGGAGTGATATGAGGGGAGCTTAGAGAGGGAGGTGGGTGCCAGATCATATAAGGCTTTCTAAAATTTGGTTTTATTTTAAGTATAAGGGAAAGCCACTGAAGGCTTTTAAGGAACAGAGACACACATGACTTGTTATGAAAATATTATTCTGAAAATAATATGAAAAATGGAGGGTAGAAAGAAAAGGAGATTAGTTAGAAGACATTATAAAAGTCCAAGTGAAAGATAACTTAAACTGGAGTGGTGACAATGGTGATGAAGAGAAGAAGAAGGATACATTTTGGAAACAGAATAGGAAGTGAACGGATGTGAGGAGAGAAAAGGAGTTAAAAATAACTCCTAGGTTTTTTGGTTTGAACATCTGGGTGAATAATGGCATCATTTACTGAGTTAGGAAAACCTATAAGAGTAAAATGTATTTTGAAGAGGGAGGAGGATCAGGAATTCTTTTGGACACATTAAATTTGAGGTGCCTATTGGCCAATGGACTGGAAATTTCAAGCAGGCAGTTAGCTATATGAGTCCAGAGTTCCACAATGTAAACTGAGTTGGAAATATAAATGTAAGAGGAAATGCAGACAGAGAACAAGACCTAGGACTGAAACCTGGGACACTCCAATATTTAGAAGTCTGGTAGGTCTGGTAAAGAAGGAACAGCCTAAAGAGAGTGAGAGCAAGTATAACATTATATCCAGTAATAACTAAACAAGTACTTAATAGTTTATGATCTTGTTAACAGCATAGTAATTGGAAATAAAATACCAATAAACCACCTTATTACATTGGCTGTGTGCTTGCTTATAATACTTGAAGGCTCAAGGAAGAGTATCTCCCTGTGCCAGCTGCCCTTCCCAGTGCAGGAAGGGTCAGCATGGGGACTGGGCCTGTGGGAAAGCGGGAAGTGGCACACTGACAACAGTTATGATGCACCACATCTCTGTGGGGGGTTGGGACACATGAAGGTGTAGACCAGTGGCCAATGCAGGGTGATGTGGGGGTTGCGGGACTCACCAAGGCAGGGGCCAGTGGGCATGCAACCAATTACATGGGCAATGAAATGAGGGCAAGGGTAATACGAGTAGGAGACACAGGAGTCAGCCAGCATGGCTGTTTGGGAGATTAGTTACATTGATCAAATAAGTAAACTGAGGACATAAGTAAATATATTGAGGATAATGAAAGCCAAGTTTCTGAATGTGGAGAAAGTACTTATAAACATGGAAAGGTTAAGGCTAAAAAGAACCCTAAGATACTGATTGGAGTTGGAGGTATCCATACAAACTTATGGTTTTATAATATACACACAGATAAAGAAATAGTTACAAATGTATGTTTGTGTGTATTTACACACATGTACATATATATGCACCATATATATATTTCCTAGATTTGCCAATTTGAGAGAGCCTACATGTAATGACACCCCATTAGCAAAGAGCACACTATATGCTCTAATCTTGGTTTTTGGATATCATCCTCAACAAAAATGATGCAGGGTTCCTTGGAGAAATGGCTGATTCCAAGGCTGGTGAAGGAAGAGTAAAATGTGGGCCTGGAATATCTTGTGCCAGAAAGTAAGGACATGCAAAAGGTCAGAGTGCTAGTTGGAAGGGTCTCCCATTCAGGAGCAATTTGGGCATCAAAATAAATAATGAAAGTAATGGATTACAACCTATTGAATCAAATAGAAATCCATGAGCCCACACTAATATAAATAAATGCATGAATGCATGAATGAATGAAGAAGAGAGAAAGGAAAGCCCTTCCATATTGTAGAGTACTAATAAATGTAGAAGAGATGATAAGAATAAAGAATCCCCATCTGGCAACCACCACAGAAGTGGCTGATTCAGGTGGTCATCATCAATGGATGCCGGAGTAGATATGTGGAGGTTTAATGAAGAATGAAATATTGGTATAATCTTTGAATACCTTCCTGTGAAAAACTAATTGATTACAAAGGGGAAAATGGCAAATTTAAAAAGGAAAGAACTGATAGGCACCCACATGACCAGGTGATCAAGCCGGCCTTTTGATATGATCAGCTAAGAAGAATGTAGCATCTTTTCTCTGTATTCCTGCCAGGAATGCACGACCTAAGTCATGAGGAAATATCAGATGAAGACAGATTGAGAGTCACCCTACAGAAAGTAAGGCCTATACTCTTGAAACCTGTCAAAGACATGAAAGAAAAGAGAAAGAAAGAGAAAATCTGACTGAAGGAGTCTCAAGAGATGGCAACTGAATGAAACACATATTCCTGAATGGGAAAATGGACCATGAAAGAAAAAGAGTGGAGACAGCTGGTGAAATTTAAATGGAGACTGTGGTTTAGATGTTTGTGTTGTATTGTTCAAGTCCTGACTTGCAGGGTTGTACAGAAGAATGTCCTTGTTTTTGCAAATATGTACTAGAATCTTTAGGAAACTGAAGCTTGCTTTCAAACGGTTCAGAAAAGGGCTAATTAGAGATGACAGGTGCACAACTTTGTGAATATACAAAAAAAACCCCTCTGAATTGAAAGAAAGGAGAACAAAAGAGACTAACGATAATGGGGATGTGTGTGTGTGAAGAAAGGGTGGAGATGGAGCAAATGCAATGAAATGTTAAAAATGGGGGAATCTAGAGGCTGGCCCGGTGGCATAGTGGTTAAGTTCACACACTCTGTTTTGGTAGCCCGGGGTTCATGGCTTTGGCTCCCAGGCATGGACCTATGCACTGCTCATCAAGCCATGCTGTGGTGGTGTCTGAGGTGCAAGGTGGAGGAAGACTGGTACGGAGGTTGGCTCAGGGCTAGTCTTCCTCAAACCAAAAGAGGAAGATTGACACTAGATGTTAGCTCAGGGACACACCAAAACCAGATAAAGGGGGTGGGAGGAATCTGGGTAAAGGAGATGAGAGTTCTTTGTATAGTTCTGGCAACTTTTCTCTAAGTATGACATAATTTCAAAATAAATTAGTTTTTAAAAAAGTGATTGGCACATGATCAGCAACAATATTCTAAAAGGGAAGGCTGCTAAGAACACTAGAAATTAAAACTAAGCTGTTTAAAATAAAAGAATAAGACTAGTGCCTACCCTTTAAGACTACTCAGAAAGGCCCTAGGTCTACAAAGAAAGGTGAAGCAACAAAACGCACATTGTAGTGGAATTAACTTTCACTTCATCTGGCACTAATAGTCCAGGAAAATGTTTAAATAAAGGAGAAAGGAAATAAATAAATAAATAAATAATAGCCTCACCTGTTCTCTCTTTTACTTTCTCTCTAAATCATTTTTGCGTATCCTATATTTTGTTCCATATAGTCCTAATTACTCCTAATTTTACCCATAACTTTCCTGTCTACTTTCCAAATTTTCCTGTCTCAACTTCAACTTGACACAAGTTGAAATCATGTCCCTAAAAAGACCTTGAAAACTTTACAAAACATTTTTATGTGGGAGGATGGCAGGTATGATGCTAGCCACACAGGAATTGAGAATGAGGAGACAAAATATTATGCTTCATTAAACTAAATTAACTAAAAGTCACTGCACCACACCATCCTGGCTGTGAGAGATTTTATTAGTAATTTCATTTTAAGAAATTCTTCAGAGAAATCTAAAGGCGTAATAAAACCAAGACAGTCAACCAATGATAAAACCAATTCTGATATCCTTGCCAGGCCCTGTTCACTCATAAATCACAAAAGACCTTACCTTGGCTGCCTTAAGTAACATTTCTCTTTCTTCTAAATCCTTTCTCTGCTTCTCTAATTGATCCAGCTTTTCAAGAAATTTGAGCTGTGACCTGGTGTCACTAGACAGGATGTAATTTTCACTTGCCTGGAAAAAAAAAAGAAAGTCTTATGATGATCCTAGGCAACACATTCTACATTAGGTATTGTTATAAATCAGCTAGAGACAGTAACACCACGAGACACAAGGAGCTAAGTTTTCAGGAGGTTTAAACAAACAAAAAAAAAGGAACTTCAATCATCCTTAAAATTTGAGAGGTGACTAAGCATTTAAATTTCAAAGAGGTTCCCTGGTAAGCTTCATTCAGAGGGGGAAAAGAAAGGAATTAAGCCAAGCTGATCCTAACAAAAGGAAGTAGAAAGCAAGAGAGTGTACCATTTACCTATAACCTAAATCTTTTTAGTTAAATGACTGTCCATCTCAGCAGACCTTAATACAATTAATTAGATCTTAGGCCTGTCAAAGACAAACAACAAGAAAAACTCACCTCACTGAAAAACACACCAAAGATGAAAGTTATCATCCTTGTTTCTATTGTTGGATTGGTCTAACCTTGACAAGTGAATACAACTTCTATCAAAATACAACATAAGATAAAACGGCAAACATTAGAATTCTAAACCTTGTTTTGAGGATTCCCTTAAGCTATGAACTTGGGCAGAAACTGTAGTTAAAGAAATAAAGTATAAAATTTATAAATGAAAGTCATAACAAAGAAGTATAATTATTTGTCTTAATTGTTTCATAAAATGATAAAATTTACTTTGTTCCATTTATTCTGATATTCCAGAATATAAAACAGTGCTTTCCAATCTAAATATTACGCAATTTTTTTCATCTGATATGACCACCTAATTTCTCCTCTGTAATACATATACGAGTTTGTGAATGCTTGGGGTGGGGGTGCAATCTTCCCAATCAATATTTAAGACATCCTGTCATCTACTCATCTCAGTAATTCAGACATTCAAGCTATAGGAGGGAGATTGAATGATAGGAAAACTGACGCTATTAAACATTTAGTCCAACAGTCAGTGACTGGCTTTGGAAATCATGGGTTCAGCATCACTTCCATTTCTGTTTTATCCCATGCTTATGGCTGATTCAATTAACTGGGACTGAGAGATTTCATATGCCCAAGATTCTTTTTAAATTAAATTTTTATTGTTGGTATTTAACTAGATCAAAAGAGTATTACATAGTATAACGAACAAGGATATATTAGTGCTACTTATTTTACTTAATGTTTAATACAAAAAGAATTTCAAATAGTTTTAAAGTTAAATAATACAAGATAGAACATGGAATACATTATAGGCCAACCATAGAGGTATAAACATAATAACCAGTGATTTCTTAAATATTTCATCTTTACCATTTTTGGTTTCAGATACTGTGGAGACAGTTTACTGCAGGATTTAATTTAAAAAAGACAACAAACACTAAATTAAAAAGGGGCACAGACTTTCTAAACTTTAACTGAATCTCATTCCCATGGGTAAGATTCCTCCTCTCTGTCTCAACTTGGATACAACTGCCTCTGGCTTAATGCATCCTTCCTTTACTCCTCCAGATGCTAAACAAATGAGTGCCTCCCCAACTCCTACTGAGTCCCCAAATTTATTTACACAACAGCAACTTCAATCTTATCATATTCCTTCCTGTCTACCCAGCTGGATTAACTGAAGTCTTCATGTACCACAGAGTAGGGTAGTTTAGCAATAAAAATATAAGGACTCAGACCAAATGAATCCCATGTAAAGAAAGCACTATAGCCCCTTTTAACTGGAAAACACTGAAGCTTCTCCAGCCCACCGGCACGCAGAAGACTATAACATATCTTCAGTGGGAAAACACCTGGCAGCAAGATCAAAAGCTTTGTACTACATGTGTCACTTTCTACTTCTTTACTTAAATCTCAGTTTAGGGACTATGACTAATTAGAGAATTATATCCAACCAGGTGAAAGATTAGCAAAAGGAGATGGATGTCAAATGGAAAGAGATTGTGGGATTTTTGCTTTTAATAAAAGTAGCTCACTTTTGTGAAATTCATGGAGTAGAGTTTCCCACACTGTACAGATAAAAATAAATCCTATGGGGATGAACTGAAATATAAGGGCAAGGAAAAATCTATGACACAAAGATTATTACAATCAAAGTCTACAAAATAAGTATTAATTTTGAAGTAGATTCAAATGTAACTAAATGATTATTATTTCTGTTTAAAGAAGGATGATAATGTAGCTGCCTTTCTATATGTGTAAATTGAGACAGTGGATTAGCTGTATCAAGGAATGAGTGTGGGGAAAGGAGGGCAGGGGAAAATCAACCACAATAGGCAGTGTACAAGACAGAAGGTTATGGAGGTGTTAGCTTTAAGCTAAGTTATTGAGGTTCCAGGTGGGGTAGATACTATCCATTTTGCCGAGGGCAACTAAATCCTTGGAACATATGCACCGATATACAACAGAAGAATTGCATCTGAAGGTTGTACATAATAGAGCTTTGGATGGCACTCAGAATAATCAATATTACTTGGAAGAATTCTATTCCATACTAAATTGTACATGTCACGTTTTATATAGAAACTGCCCATTGTAAATGAAAATGAACTCATGTATCTCTGAAACAAAAGGGTGACTGGGATGGCAATAGGGGAAAATCCAGGAAAAATTATAACTCTTTAAAAAATTACAGTAAAAAGCCAAAAAGGAAGACTAATTCTCCCACGTCCCAAAATTGAAGGTAAACTGTTATAAATTCAAACTAGATTACTACAAATTTAGGACGTTAATTGCAATCACAAGGGTAATTACAAAAAAAAAATCTAAAAAATGTACACAAAAGGAAATGAGAAGGGAATCAAAACAATACACAAGAAAAAAATCAAACAAAAAAGACAGCAGTAATAGAGAAAATGAGGGACAAAAAAACCATAAGGCATACAGAAAAATAGTGAAATAGTAGAAATAAGTTCTTCCTTATCAGTAACTACTTTAAATGTAAATGGATTAAACTCCCCAATCAAAAGGTAGGGATTGGCAGAACAGATAAAAGTGTGATCCAGCTATATGCTGTCTATGAGAGATTCACTTTAGATGAAAGCACACAAATAGGTTGAAAGTGAACTGATGGAAAAAAATATTTCATGCAAATAATAACCAAAAGAAACCAGGGGTATATTAATATCAGGCAAGATAGACTTTAATCAAAAATTGTTAAAAGAGATAAACAAGGACATTATATATTGACAAGAGTCAATTCATCAAGAAGATATAACAGGAAGATATACACCAGACAACAAAGCCTCCAAATATATGAAGCAAACACTGACAGAACTAAAAAGAGAAGCAGACACTTCTAGGAGAATAGCTTGTCTTCAATATCACACTTTCAATAATGGTTAGAATACCTAGACAGAAGATTGATAAGAAAATAGAGGACTTAACACTACAAACCAACTAGATCTGATAGTCATGTGGACACTCCATCCAACGAGGGCAGAACACACATTCTTCTCAAGTGCTCATGAAACATTCTCCAAGATAGACCCTATGTTAGGCCACAAAACAAGCCTCAATAAATTTAAAATAATTAAATCATACTAAGAATCTTCTCTGACCATAGTGGAATGAAGCTAGAAATCAACAATAGAAGGAAAACTAGAAAATTCACAAATATGTGGAAATCAAATAACCAAAGGACCAAAGAAACCTCAAGGGAAATTAGAATATACTTAGCGATGAATGAAATCAAAAACACAATGTACCAAAACTTACAGAATGCAGCAAAAGCAGTGGCCAGAAGAAAATTTATAGCAGTATATGCCTACATCAAAAAAGGAAGATCTCAAATCAGTAAGCTACTTTATATTTTAAGGAACTAAAATCAGAAATGAAAGTGGGATCGTTACTACTGACCTCACAGAAATAAAAAGGATTATCAGAGAATACTATGAGCAATCATACGCCAAGAAGTTAGATAACATAGAAGAAATGGACAAATTCTAGAAACACACAAAAAGAAATACTGACAGTGGGTTTTTTTCTCCCACAGCCTTTTCTCTGGTTGATCTCTTATTTTAAGACAGCCCAGCAAATTCTCACAAAGATTTATGCAAGTGAGAACCTCAGCAACTAAAAACAGTTCTTCCCAGGTTCTAAATGAAGCAGAAAGGAGAGAAAATACAATGATTCCTCCAGGAAACTTACCGGTGGTATTGTAGCTCATATTTGCCTGGATTCCTTTTAACTTCTGGCTAGGACATTATGACAATGACCATTCTTGCAAACTCAAAACATCTAAAGATTACCCACATACCACCTTGTACAAAATCTAGCTGCCAACATTTCTTGATACGGGGGAAAAGGTTTTTTCTTTTCCATCTCTCATTACCCAATAAATCTGCTCTCCACCAAAACCATAATTCAAATAAATCAGGTGCTTTCACCTTGATGATGGTAAATGATTTGGTGCATAGCACTAGGGAGAAGTCAAGACATTCTTGCATTTTTCATAAAAGCAGCCAATGATGATAATGAGTGGCACCAGTATTAGCACTCAATGCAATCATTTAATTTATTAAAAGGAACAGGAGTGCTAGCAGAGTACAGATCACTGAAGAGAACACAACTAGCCAATATTCCAATATTCCAACATATCCTCCCCTTCCCAATCAAACGCTTTAGGAGGAGAAGCCTCAGGAGAACAGACGCGTATTTCAACTTACACTGACACAGAAGCTTTGGATACCAGTTTAAACGCTATTTTAATTTTGTCATGTAAGTGTATCTACATAAGGCAAATTAAGAATAAGACTTTGATTTTCTACCAATATGAAACTGAGATCTCAATCACTTCCTTTAAAAATATACCTAGAAAATGAATCTATGACCAAAAAATACCCGTAACATGACAAAGAGGAGAGAGAAGAGTTTGTATTTCTTCAATGATTTCCTTTACCTTGTAAGTTGTCATTCGATGCTGAGCAATTGTAGTCAGTTTTTCTAGAAGGCCTCGTAATCGTTCCTGTGTTGCATGGGAGATCAAATTTACAGCATCAGAGTTAAGTTCCGTAATGTCATGCTTTTTACCTGTGGAAGCAGAGAAAATCCATTACGTGTTTTAGTAGTGGCTGATAATTGAAATAATTAGCACAGCAGGTATTCTGTTCCCCCTGGAAGTCATACCCATTATGAATAAAGGTTTGGAGATTATGATTTTCCTGGTAAAGTCACAACTTCAAAGATCTTAGACATTACATTAATAAAACTTAGCCTGAAGCCTCAGAAAATACAGACATTGTTTCACTTAGCCTCTAGAATCATTCTCCGTGCAAGGTCATTTATAGGACAAAGTTAATAAGAACACAAATCAAGTCTAGTGTTCAGGGAGGAAAATGGTAACTGCAGAAATTAGTGCCGTATTGTGTTAATTTTAGTAATTAAAAAAATAGAAAATTACATTTTGGCCTGTTTGACACTGTTAACAATTTATGACATTTATTTCAATGAATTCAGATTGTGAGTCTCTGTTAATGTCTTGTCTACAAGATGTACCTATACTCCTTATGTCCATTACCAATCATGCTTATTTTGCACTAACTCATGTTCTGATAAATTGACGTGGTAATTAATTTACAAGTTGAAATGGGCTCAAAGCCTCATCATTTCACCCATCCATTTGAATAACTTTTCTTTCACCATATCCCTTCCATAAATAAACCAAACTTCTATTCTTCCTTCTGCTAACTAGGAAGAAAGTTTCAGGAAAACAATTTGGACCACAAGCCAAAGGCAGAAACTCATTTATAAATCAACCTTATCAGTATTTAAATAGCAATTCTCCAGCTCAGTGAAACCACCTGTATCAACAGAGACCTAAATCCAAAGATACAGGCAATTAGGGAGTCCAATTTAAACGAGCTTTTAATAGTGTTATTTTGTTTCTTTTTAACATATGCATATACACAGACATGTTTAAAATATTATTGTTTGATTTTTGCACTCTATCTGAAACCCACTTTTATATACTCTTCAAAGTGTGAATGAGTATAGCAAAAATACGTTTTAATAAAAAGGCAAGAAGTCTTAAATACATTCTTTGACATTATTCCGTAATAAAGGTGAAACTTTAACTCAAAATGTGGGCTACAGTAATCCAGACAGGAAGAAGATAAAAAATTATCCAGCTTCTTCCATGCCAAATCTTCAAAATGTAGTTCACTACTTTGTAGCAAAACTGAATTTGTCACCAATTTAAGATTCAAGCAGGGAAAAAACACAACAAAGTCCAATCTACTTTACTAAAACTGTCAGCATAAACAATTAGCAGGGGCCTTCTACAGAAGGAACTGTACAATTTCAAAACAATCCAATGATTAAAATCACAACTAAACATAGGGTAGACAGAGGATGACATGCCAGTTTCATGCCTAAATTAAAGAAAATGAGCATTTAAAAATATTTAGTGTTTTGGGGGTAACTGAAAATAATTTCATATGTATTTATAAAATTGATAATTTACCCTATGGAAAAGAAAACTCCATATTTTAAAAATATTAGAAATAAACAACTGGGATTTGCAAACAATTCCAGGGCTTAGTGAACAATCAAATATTCTAATATCTTCACTACACTGATAATAAAACATGACAAAGTTACAAAGTTAAATTCTCACTTTAAATAAAACACTCTCTTTAACAAAGTCAACATAACTGATTAAGGAGCTATAGCTGGTGTTTGCAAACTTATGTGATTTTTACAAAATGATTGTTTAATTTAGGTAATTAGCAAAAATGAAAGAACATTGCCATGTTTACTTTCCTAACACTATTCAAGCAGGAAAATTTCTTCCAAAAAATTCTTTGGGTAAATTTATAATATCTGTTATTAAGAAATGGTCTTTTCTGATCTGTTCTGTAAAGATGGAATTTTACTATAAATGGAAAACATTCCTAGAAATACATAATTCCATTCACTCTACAGTTTTACTTTTTAAAAAAAGCTTAGATAATTCAGAAGTAAGTTTTGCAATTTTCCATCATATTAAATGACCAGTTTCTGTTTCCTCATTAAGAAATGAAAATACAAATAGTTGTCTTGAGAATTCTCCTTTTTGAAAGCAGAGGCTGGAAAACCAAATCTGGTCTCTTTGTAAATAAAGTTTGATGGGAAAACAGTCGTGCGTTATTTGTTTACATACAGTCTATGGCTGTTTTTGTAATGTAACAACAGAGTTGAGCAGTTGCTATGTAGACAGACCGTATGGCCCACAAAGTGGCAAATATTTACTATCTGGCCCCATGCAGGAAAAAAATTGCCAATCCTTGTGCTAAATAATCAAAAATGCTCTTTAAATACTAAAAAATTTCCTATCATATAATCAAGGTTTAAATCAAGCTAGAAATAAAATTTGGAAGGGGGACGGGGAATTGATAAAACTAAGTATCTACTTCTATACTACCAAAGCTCTAAATAATTATATGGCTAAAGGAGTTAAACATCAGTAAATTTCCCAAGCCATTACAGGAAGGTGTAGTGCTTATGAGGTTTGTTCCAAAATTAAGCAACTGCTTCCTGTACAGTAAAAATATAGATGCAAAGAGGAAAACGTAAGAGACAGAGGGAAGAAGAGGGTGGGGGAGGGGGAGTCAAACAAAACACAAGCAAACAGCAAACAAACATTTTAAGATCTGCTCTTCTGAATTCCTATCCTTTTAGGACTACTTGTAAATTCTAGTTTTTCATGATAAAAGAATAATAATACATACCAAGTTAAATGAAAAAAGTGGTAATTTATATAGCACATAGTAGGAGCTCATACATTTCTTTACCAAGTCATTATGAAGTAGACTTAAAATACCTAATGGTAATGCACTTTGTAGTCCTTAAATATACCGTGCGCCTATCAAAATTCAGAAACCTCCACATTTTTGTCTTAGGCGTTCAATATAAAATGTAAAGGTTCTTACTCAACTACACCCAAAGGTCACTATATACTGGCCCCCCAAATTTGACATGGGTGAAGGAGGAGAGCTGGTCTCCAATAAGTCCCAGGATCAGGACACAAGAAATGAGATAACTCACATGCAACAACATCTCCACAGTCTGTCTCTTTTTTCAGTTAATTTGGGGAGATTGTAGTCTTTCACATTACTGTGAGTTTGGTATTAAAAAACAACAAAAAAACTGTCTGGTTCCAGAATAGAACTGGTATGCTCTCTTCCATTTTCTTTCATATACTGCAGCCACCTAACAACTACTCCTGGACCTAGAGAGACCCCTAATATTGTAATTTAATTCTTTTAAGGCAAGAGTGGTTTTGAATTCCAGGGTTGAGATAAGGAAAAAGGGACTTACTCTCATTGCCCATTTCCATATTTCATAAACACAAACTCGTAACATAAGAGTGCATTTGTACACCTAAATGCCTAAAGCCAACCAAGGAAGGAAAAGGACAGGAAAAAATAGTATATCACATGTACATACTCATATAAAAACATACACATCTATTATCCCATTAAGAAATATGAATATTAACTTCAATGATCTAAACCAGAAACCATAGGTTATATGATTTAAGTTAACAGTTTTTAAAATAAAATACTTGTCTCTATAACACCCATGAAATCTTGATTATTTCTAGAGCCTTATTTGAGCCTCAGAGCTCCAGGGAAACCAACCCAGGCTGTCTCTTTTGATAACATTTCCCCTGGAACAGACAGTCTTATCAGGTCAATAATCATAAGTCTGCACTTACCAATGTCTAAAATTCTCTTTTGTAATGCTCCAATGAAAAGAAATGGTTCATCTTTACATGACTGAATGAGTGTGCCAACCAATTCAGTGTTTGTTGCTAAGATGCAGGCATTTTCTTCATTGAGGTTGACCCCTGCCATGGAAGTCACATCATTGATGTCATCTTCATTTCTAATAGGAAAAAAAGGTAGCTTTTTGGTGGTGATGGTGGTGATGTGTACGTATGAGTAATTTAAGAGATCAAGAATTATAGATCTCTCCTTATAACTAAAGACATTATTTTACTCAATTCATCCAAGCAAGAGAAGAACTGAAGAATGGTTTTCCCTGTAAGCCTTTAAAATTAATTGGTGTCTAATCACTACCAGAAAGATGAATCAGAGGCAACTTTGTCTTCTAGTGCCCATCGTTCCCTGTCTCAGTTTAGTAAACGAGATACACTAAAAGAGATCTGGAAGTTATACTAAGTTATCCACAAATCCCCTGCAATGAAAGACAAAAAAATTAAAACAGATTTCTTTGTTTTCATCCAACATGATTAAGAGCTCCTCAGATTTCCCCAGTGCACTCCACTGTTCACCAAAGAGCAGGAGAAATCCCCAGGTCCTGAAAGGTTGTACCCATATAAAGGCCCTTGAGAAGCCTTCTTGACTAGCTAGTGTGAAATGAAACGGTTAAAACTAGTTTTGCTTTTCTGCTTCAGACTTTTCGTGTGCTCCAATTGTACCATTTGAATTTATAAATCACATCCTTGAGCAAATGGCTGCAAAGGGCGTATATTTAAAATATACAATAATGTACACATACATGTAAAAAGACAAACATATAAAACACAAAATATGTTTGAGTTCCTTGCATTTTACTTGCAAAACTAAATAGTTGTTTTATGTCATAGAATTGATACATAGCTACAGTACTAAGATAAGTACATATGTTTAAGGGTAGAGAAGAGAGAGAGAAAAGAAATACTAAAATTTTCTGACAATATTCTTATTATCATATGTAATAATAAGCACATTACTGATCATAACTCACATACCAGCGCACAACATAATTTACACAAACATGATTATATTAAACAGATGTTGTTTCTCTTTATTGCATAGGCCAAATGGTATATCACGTCTCATGTCAATAGATTTAAATTATGAACCTCTCTGTGATAATGCATTTGTGCACAGAAAAGGGAAATAAATTATAATTGTCAAGCACTCAAGAAATGAAGCCCTCTAGTGTTCAACTTTAAAAAGCAGCACATTAGGAGTGAAGGGAAAAGGGCCCATGTTCAAATAAATAAGAAATTCAAAGTAAATGAAAGAAAGTAAAATGCTAGACACACCAGTTGAAAGTGAAAAGAAAGAACAATGGTCTTACAATCTGGACAGTATATTTAAAAGACTAACTTTAAAAGGTATGTCTCTGCAATGAGGAAAAGAAAAAATTTAAAAATTAGTATCTCAAACCACGAACTGAAACATGCACTATAAATAAACTAAACAAAAATGGTTGGACTCCCGGCCTAGTGGCGTAGTGATGGCCCAGTGGCATAGCGGTTAAGTTCACGCACTCTGCTTCATTGGCCCGGAACTCACCAGTTCGGGTCTTGGGTGTGGACCTAGACACCATTCATCAAGCCATGCTGTGACAGCATCCTTTATACAATATAGAAGAAGACTGGCACAGATGTTAGCTCAGGGAAAGAAAGAAAAGAAAGAAAGAAAAGAATGGTTGGCCTCCACCTTATCAAACGTCACAGAGGTATTGTTAGAGGTACGGGATGCTGAGAATGGTTCTAAGAATCAATTTGCCACCTATGTAAATAAAATAGTATTTCCAAAAACATTCTAAACATTTAAACATCTAAAGTGTAAGAATGGTAGAAACTATAAACCTAAAGATGGACCAAGATCTGAGTAAAAAAAATTTTTTAAAGGTCTGAGCAAAAAAGGTTTATTAAAAAACCAAGTATCAGGGCTGGCCCCGTGGCCAAGTGGTTAAGTTCATGCGCTCTGCTTCAGTGGCCCAGGGTTTCACCAGTTCAGATCCTGGGTGTGGACCTAGCACTGCTCATCAAGTGGTGCTGAGACAGCGTCCCAGATGCCACAACTAGAAGGACCCACAACTAAAATATACAACTATGTACTGGGGGGATTTGGGGCGAAGAAGGAAAACTAAAAATATAAAAAAGGAAAAAATCTGAAAAAAAAAAAACAACCCCAACTATCAACAGAATGAAAAGACAAGCCATAGGCTGGCAGAAAATATTTACAAAAGACATCTGATAAAGGATTGTTATCCAAAATATACAAAAAACTTTTAAAACTCAGTAATAAGAATGCAAACTGAAAAACTGAAAAAATGAGCCAAAGACCTAAAAGACACCTCATCAAAGATAAATGATGGCAAACAAGCATGTGAAAAGATGCTCCATATCCTTCGTTATTAGGGAAACGCACATTAAAACAACAATGAGATACCACTGCATACCTATTAGAATGGCCGAAATCCTGAAGACTGACAACACCAAAGGCTGATGAGGATATGGAACAACAGGAACTCTCATTCACTGCTAGTGGGAATGCAAAATGATAAAGTCACTCTGAAAGACAGTTTGGTGACTTCTTACAAAACTAAATATACTTGTACCACATGATCCAGCAATGACACTGCTCGGTATTCACCTAAAGGAGTTGAAAATTTACGTCCACACAAAAACCTGTACACAGATGTTTATAGCAGCTTTATTCATAATTGCCAAAACTTGGAAATAACCAAGATGTCTTTCAGTAGGAAAGTGGCTAAATGGTGGTATATCCAGATAATGGAACATTACTGAGCGCCAAAAAGAAATGAGATATCACACCATGAAAAGACGTGGAGGAAACTTCAATGCATATTACGAAGTGAAGTAAGCCAATCTGAAAAAGCTACGTATTGATGATTCCAACTACATGATATTCCGGAAAAGGCAAACTCTGGAGACAGGAAAAAGACCACTGGCTGCCAGGGTTAGTGGACAGGGAGGGATGAACAGGCAGAACACAGAGGAGTTTTAGGGCAGTGAAACTACTCTGTATGATACTATAACGATGGAAACACATCATTACACATTTGTAAAAACCTATGAAATGTACCACACCAAAAGTGAACCTTAACATAAACTATGGATTTTGGGTGATAATGATATGTCAAGGCAGGTTTTTCGATTGTAACAAATGGCCCACTGTGGCGGGGGATGTTGATAATGGGGGAGGGTACGCATGTGTGAGACTAGAGGGAATTCTCTATAGCTTCTGATCAATTTTGCTGTGAACCTAACTGCTCTAATAAACAAAATATATTTTTTAAAAAGGCCAAAAACACATCAATGAAAAGTCAGTTCACTCCAAAACAGAATCCCAACCAGCTACTTAATATCTTTAGGACTCAAATTTTTCCTCCTCTGAAAAGCAAATAACTTAGATTAGGTGTTTTCTAAGGTTCCTCTCAACCACGTCAAAAAATGAGGCAGCTTTCTTTGACTTGATACAGAAAAATTGCCAAGGGTACTGTGAAGTGAAACAAAACAAAACAAAAACAAAAACCAAGGTACAGAATACACGGCATCTTGAAAAAGTACACACACACACACACACACACTTATAGGGGCACAACATGTCTCTGGAAAGATACATGACAAGTTTTCCCCTAGAGAGGGAAACAGGGAAGCAGGGATACGAAGAAGACTTATTGAATACCATATTATACTCCTTTCTATTTTTGACTGTTGTACTATCTACATGGATTATCCAATCAAAATGATTAGTGATATTTTTAAAAAGTAGTAACTAAACAGAGAAAGGAAACTGGAGATACAAATTTGATGAAGTTTAGACATATACCCTTGTCTTTCCCTTAAAAAGAAAATCAGAATTGTTTAAGGTATTCAAAACACGGCCTTTACACACATGCACACAACACTGAATGTTTACAATGTGAGATGTGTGCCAGGTACACAGGTCCTGTAAACTGCAGCTTGCTTCCACAGGACGGTCCTGCATAACCCCTGCTGAGATCTCAGACACAGGCTGCAGAGACCAGTACCAGGCCTACTTACTACCAGGATCTAGCACAGTACTAGAATTGAATAGAATTCATAAATGAAGAGACAGTCCATGATTTTAGAATCTTCTTGCAGTCTTTCTCTGAAATAAGCAGGGAACTAACAGTCCAATAAAATTTGTTCTTGCCTGCCTTCCCTCCTCCTATTTGGCCCCAAGCTGAACACAGCTCCCTCTAGTACAGCTGCTAGTTGCTATGGTTACAGAGGCAGCAGGAGTAGAGGAAGACCCAACTGAGGGAAGAGGAAAAGGTGCCACAATAAACAGCACCCAAGCCATTTAAAACTTCCTCTAGGAAAGGAGCCAGACTGAAGGAAAGCAAGACAACACGGCTAAAATAGGTCAGGGCAGTAATAAAGGCTTTGATGTTGAAGCATATTTGTGATTCTACTTTGGTTTTAATTTTAAAGGGAGAAGAAAGTCAGAATCTCCGAACCACGCTTTCAAGTCTTCCAGTCTAATATAGTGTCTTTTGATGAAGGCACTGTGAAAGATAATCTGTTTTGTTTTAAGAGATATACAAAAAGGAAATTTAATAGTGCCTCAGTAGGAAAAGTCTTCCAACTCAAGATTCTGTGGGGTGTAATAAGGTATTGTGCAAAAAATTAAAGAAGTATTACCCAATTATCATTAATGCCTTGCATTCTGGCTTCTGAAACTGATCCAATTCTTTAGCTTTTGATAAAGTCAACCACTGCTCGTGCCTGTCTTCTTAAATCTCTTCCAACCTCTTAAGATCTATAATAGCACCAGACTAATTCTTCTAAAGTAGAGTGAATCACGTTACTTTCCTGTTCAAAAACCTTTCATGTTCCCATGAACTCAACCTGATATTCAAGGCCTTCCAGGTAATGACCTACCTTAGGACTCTTCTTTCCCATTACTTGCTATCAAATGGTTCCCACTGATTCTGGCCTTTGCTCAGGCTATTCCCTTCTTGTTCCAGTCTTCAACTCCTCTTGCTTTTTATCTTTCAGTTGCCAAAGCCTTATCTATATCCCAGGCCTACTTCAAATGCCTACTTTAGAAATGCTGGTTTGTTTTTATACTTTTAAAGCATTTGTCCAATTGCTACAACTTTTGAACTTCTGAGCAGGTTTTGTCTCTACCATAGGGTAGAGTCTTACTCTGTCTTCTACTCTAATAATCAATATATTTGGCTTAAACTCTAACTCGACTAATTTTATTGATCTTATTAATCATCTTCATCACCTACTGTTCCCAGTAGAGCAGTACACAAATGGTACTGAAATAGTTGAGGAATTTCTATGTGCTCAGAACGGTGTGCTGTTTATCTTTTACCAAGTACTGGGAAGTAGAAGAACAGAGAGTAAAAATGAGGAGGCTTCTGAGTCCAACTGCTTAGCACAGAATCCCAACTCCGCCACTTAATTATCTATGTGAAATAAAATTAATTAATTAATTAACCTCTCTAGACCAGCATCTTCAGTAAAACAAGAACAACAATAGTCCCTAATCCTAAAGTAAGGATTGAAGGAAGTAATTTGTATCATGGAAAAAGGAATTACCTTAATGTATAAAGAGCTCCCATAAATAACTAAGGAAAAGACCAACAATCCAATGGAAAAACAGATGAAGCATATGAATCTTCAGTTAAGAGTAAATTTTAAATGATTCAAATACAAGACATTCTACCCCACTCAGAAGAGAAATATAAGATATAATTTTTCACCTGTTGAATTGGAAAAAAATTTTTATAGTTCACCAGAACACGTAGAAATTTGCTATCTTAAGTTTTGTTGCTCAGAGTGTAATTTATTTAAAGATTGGCACCTGAGCTAACATCTGTTGCCCATTTTCCTTTTTTTTTTTCCTTCTTTGCCCCAAACCCCCCCAGTACATAGTTGTATATTCTAGTTTCTAGGTCCCTCTGGTTGTGCTACGTGGGATGTCTTCTCAGCATGGCCTGATGACGGATGCTACGTTCGAGCCGGGGACCTGAACCAGCAAAACACCGGGCGCTAGCAAACTAAATCACTTGGCCACAGGGCCGTCCCCAGAGTGTAACTTATTAATAGAACCTCCACGGAGAGTCATTTGATATATCTGATAATTTAAAATGAATAAGCTGCTCTTTCTAGAAATCATGCAAAATAATAGTCACTGCAGCTTTGCTTTCCTAGTACAAAATACTGGAAACAACCTAAATGCTCATCATTACGTAACTTTGTCAAAAATAACAAATCACAAGAAATATGTACTGATATAGGACCATCTCCAAGATTTATTAGTACTAAGTTGTAAAAGCCAAAATGTAGGGGCTGGCCCTGTGGCTGAGTGGTTAAGTTTGCTGTCCCACTTCAGTGGCCCAGGATTTCACAGGTTGAGATCCTGGGCCAGGACATGGCACCTCTCATGAAGCCATGCTGAGGTGACATCCCACATTACACAACCACAGGCTCTCACAACTCAAATATACAAGTATATACTGGGGGGCTTTGGGGAAAAGAAGGAGGGAAAAAAAAGAAAATTGACAACAGATATTAGCTCAGGTGCCAATCTTTAAAAAAAAAAAAATCTAGGGGCTGCCCACGGCTGAGTGGTTAAGTTGGTGCGCTCTGCTTCAGTAGCCCAGGGTTTCATTGGTTCGGATCCTGGGAGTAGACCTAGCACTGCTCATCAAGCCATGCTGAGGCGGTGTCCCACATGCCACAACTAGAAGGACCCACAACTAAAAAGTATACAACTATGTACCGGGGGCTTTGGAGAGAAGAAGGAAAAATAAAATCTTTTTTTAAAAAAATCTAGGGTCTGCCCAGTGGCACAGTGGTTAAGTTTGCATGTTCCACTTTGGTGGCCCAGGGTTTGCTGGTTTGGATCCCGGGTACAGACATGGCACTGCTTGGCAAGCCATGCTGTGGTAGGCGTCCCACATGTAAAGTAGAGGAAGTTGGGCACAGATGTTAGCTCAGGGCCAGGCTTCCTCAGCAAAAAGAGGAGGACTGGCAGCAGATGTTAGCTCTGGGGTAATCTTCCTCAAAAAAAAGAAAAAAAACCTAAAAAAACCAAAATGTAAAACACGTATTGTATCTGTATTGAAAAGATTCTATCTAGAAAGATACACAAGAAACTACTAACAGTGGTTAGCTCTAGCTTGGGAACCGGCGTACCAGAGGGAAAGAGAAGTAAGGGAGAACCTTATTTTCCCATGGTATATCCTTTTGAACCTTTTGAATTGTATCCAAAATGATTGTATTACCTAGTCAAATAAATAAATAATTTATTTAAAAAATATAAACAAAAAATTTTACGTTAAGATCAAGTTCTTCCCTTAGATTATTAATCCCTACTAAAATAAGTTTGCCTTCAATATTCTTTGTCGTCATTCTCAGGCACAACCTCTCCACTTTACCACAGCCGATATGCAAACTCACACAACACCCTGCTTATCCCTCTTCCTATGCCTTTTTGGAAGTTATCTTTCTCATGGGAAATTCCCTTTGCCTTTCTTCTTCTTAACTCAGCATACTGCAGTATTTCTCAAACTTAAATGATTTTAGGAACCACTTAGGAACCTATTTTAAATGCAGGTCTCACAATGATTAACACACACTCACACAGCACCTACAATTCTCATTCAGTGGGTCTATGATGGAGACCAGAAACCCAGAGGTTCTTAACAAACATACTAGTTGACTGTGATGCAAACAGTCTGTGGACCACACCTGGCAAAACTGAACTATAAAAATTAAGAGTACCAATTCTAGACTTAAGGAGACCGAGGTTTCAGTCCTTGTTCTGCCAAGTATTAAAAGGATGACTGTAAATAAGTTTCTTCCCATCTCTATTCATCAATCCCCTTATCTGCAAACTGAAGATGAAGACTGCAGCTATCATGTGATTGTGAATGAAAACTGTATTAGAAACTAAAAATATTATTAATTCATTACAAAATAATAAAACTACATATAAACATAAATAACATTTTTATGGAAAACTAACAATACCAAAATTAAAAAATAATTAGAAGACTGGCATTGTTTTCTGTTTTTGCAAATCTCTTTAAAACCCGTTGGTCTTCTTCACTTTGAATGGACCTTTCACTGATGCGTGGTTTTGTAACATCATGTGTTGGTAATTTGGAAAATACTGGTTCACTGAGTGATACGGATCTTCCAATTTAGACTCATTATACATAATCCAAAATTACATGTTAATATCTGCACCAATCTGATCAGAAAATCTAAGTATTGAGAAGTTGCTAAGCTCATGGAGTGGATACAAGTTTTCCAAAATTTTAATTTTTGCTTAAAAGCTCAAACTTTATCATCATTGGCAAAAAATACTGAGAGTTATTTTCCCTAAAGTGATAGGCTCAGTTTTTCCATTTTCACAAAAACATCTGTCAAATTCCCAAGTCTAAATAACTGTAGTTTGTCAGTCATTCTTTCAAGTAAAAATGATGCTCTACGAAAAGAGCAGTTAGTTCAGCTTACAACTGAAACACAAGCAAAGGTACTTGTCTTTGAGACAACCGTGAACTTCGGCATGCAGCAGAAGAGCTTTATGCAAACTTTCCATTTCGTCATACAGAATACTAAATAGGTGTTTACTCAAGGGTCGAGACAATAAAAATAAGAATGTGTACTGCCTTATTAAAAACATTTTTTAAAAAAACTAGCTTCTTTCCTTTTATTTACTGTGTGTGTATGAGGGTAAAGAATTAACAGCTACTGTATGTAGTATCAAGTGCTCTGCCTTGATCAACGCTAAGGTACCAGCCGTTTTACCATTGTGGCTTTTGAATCAACACAAATAACATACTGAAAAAGGCAAATAACATCATGATGATGATGACGATGATGAAAACTGTTTTGAGCTCGCAACCTCTCTGAAAGAGTTTCAGTTTCAAAACTATTTTCCGTAGACCACATTTTGAGACCTGCTAGTCTGTACTTAAAGTCCTAAACCTATAATGAACATCAGGAATACTATGAGGATTTTAAAAATACAGATTCCTGCTTGGGTCCAGTCTCCAGAGATTTCATTCTGGATGAGACCTACAATCAAGAATTTTAGGGGCTGGCCCGATGGTGCAGCAGTTAAGTTCGCACGTTCCGCACCTTGGCAGCCCGTGGTTCGCCGGTTCGGGTCTTGACATGCACCACTTGGCACACCATGCTGTGGTAGGCGTCCCACATATAAAGTAGAGGAAGATGGGCATGGATGTTAGCTCAGGGCCAGGCTTCCTCAGCAAAAAGAGGAGGACTGGCAGCAGTTAGCTCAGGGCTAATCTTCCTCAAAAAGAAAAAAAAAAGGAATTTTAACAAGTTCCCTGGGTAATCACAAAATTGCTGATCTATACTATATTAGCAAATGTTTACTTATAAATTGTTTCAAAAGTATCTACCAGCCCTTTCCTATATTTATATATTCTCAATAGAATTATTAATCCTGTCAAGAAAGTTTTATTACAAACCACATCATAGCATCATTACTGTTCTCTTGGCTTTGATCCTTCTTGAGGACACTCACGGTATATAAGTAAGATATGCTCTATCTCCTGCCCAGGTAACTTCAACCTCTGCTCCATGGTGAATCTACCTGTAATGTCCCACCTCCCTGGTTCATCTGGCATGTAAGTACAAACATAATTTTCCCTAAATAGCATTTTACTATGAAAAATCTGGCTGAAGTCTTTGAAAGACTTCATAATCTCATCTCCAAGTCTTCATCCACATAATTTCCCTTTGAGGAATGTTTAAGAACCTAATTTCTAACAAGATCTAGCATAAGGCAACTCTTCCAAGAAGACTTTTTGGCTGCATTTTAACCCTAGATTTAGAGCTAATCTGGGCACAGCTCACACGGATGCTTCTCTAACTGCTTCATCTTTCCAAGCCGAGAGTTTGTCATCAGAGACTATTTTCTCTCTCTTTAATTCCCTGCTCTGGAACGATTAACCATAAATATTATGTCATATATTACATAACCAAATATATTCTTGATATACTTGTACCTCTAAGGACAAACATGATGAAACAATGAATTACACATGAAGTAAGGCAGAACACAATTTTAATGAACACTAAAGAATCCGATTCCTGCAATATGAAAAAATGGACATGAAAATTGGTGGAATAATACTCTTTACGCAAACAGCATATAACCTTGTCCTGTATTATTTTCTAAAAGTGTCTTTTAAAGCAAATTTTTAAAAATCACGCCACACCCCTAGCTGTTAAAATATCTTCACTAACAGAAGTAATATATATATACATTATTCATCCATAAATATTTTACTTCTCTCTAAAATAAAAAGACTCTAAAAAAGAACCCACCTTAATCATAAAGCATTATCACACTTTCAAAAACTTAACAATAAGTCCTTACTATCATCAAAATAGTCAGTCAGTTTAAATGGGGTTAACTATACAAATATGCAGAGGTACTGTAATATTTGTCCTTTCTGATTCTGAATATAAAGAATAAAACACAAATCTCTGGCACCCTCTGGTGTTTAAGCACTATATCGCTTCTCTCATTCATCCCAGGTATACTGACAAGCAGAATAGAAAATATGACTTCCTTAGTGGAAAAAGGCCACAAACAAAAAACTTTTTTTCAGTTATACGGGTAGTTTTGAAAAAGTAGACAGCTACCACTCTGTTATTAAACCTCATCCAATTAAGTCAAGACAAGACCTAATGCCAAATACTAATACCTCCTCTTATTGAACAAAAAAGTCAACATCAAAGTCTATTTTAAGCTTCATTTTAACAGTAACTGAAGTGATATTAAGTATCTAAGAAAGCAAACAAATAAAAAGACATCACTATAAAAAGGTACACATAAAATCACCTATGACGCAAATCACTAGAATTATACAAAAATGAAGTGTATCTTCATGCAAAATAAAAGATATCTTAAAAATTAGCTAAGATTATAGATACTCCTGTTCTCTTTTTAAAAATCAACATTGCAACAAATATTTGAATGCTTAAAATGAATCAAGCATTGTCTTAAAATTATGTATACAATGGTAAATAAAAGTTGTAAACGCTCACAGAGATTTAAAAAGGAGTGGAAAACACAAAGAAAGGTAAACAAATAAATGAATAGGATAATTTTAGATAAGTGCCCCAAGACACTGGATGTGACTGAAGAAGTTAGCCAAGCAAAAGCTCTTTAAGGAGACAACTTTGAAACTGGAATAAGAAGGACCAAGCAACATGAAGAGTGGCAGACAGAAAGTCTAGGGAATATCACATCTAAAAACTGTACAATGGGAACATGACTAGTGGGTTTGAAGAACAGAAAGAAAGAGAACAAAGGGCCTGGGTTCCTAACACCATGGAGTGTTCTATCTGCAATGGTTTGCCTACTTTCAGTTTCTGTGAATATGCGAAATAACCTTCTATCTTGCTATGCCACTGTTTTTTAGTTTTTCTGTTATCTATAACCTTACTGAATTTTAACAAATATAACTATGGTTCAAGATGGTTCACATCAAGAAAAAGTCAATTCTCCCCCAAATTAACCTAATCACATAAACTCAATACAAAATTTTCATAGAAGTGCCCTGCTGATTCTAAAATTCATGTACAAAAGAAAAATAACAAGTCAAGATACCTTTGATAAAAAAGGAATAAAGAGAGAGGATTTACCCTATCAGATACAAAAACAAATAATGAAGGTATGATAATTGAAAACACAAAAATATCACCATAGAAATAGAACAAAAACATAGCACTAAAATGAAATTCTAGAAATGTACTCTTGTATAAACGAGAATTTATTATAAGATAAAGGTGGCATTTTAAATCAAAAAGGTAAGGATTATGAATTCTTTAGTAACTATATTGAGACAAGCAATCCAATTGGAAAAAGTTAATTCCTGCTTCAGACATTTACAAAGATAAAATCAGAATTATTTAAAATGTAAAGGTATATGTGCATATGTGAAGTGTGTGTGTATAGATATCTTAGGAGAAAATATAGGGGCACACCATTATGAGCACAGGGTAGGGAAGGATTTCTTAGAATAAGGTAAAATTCAAAAGCCATAAAGGAAGAGACTGATAAATCTAATACTGTGATTTAAAACCTTTGTGTAATGAAAGACGCTAAAAACAAAGTTACAAGTTAAGCAAAAGATTGGGAGAAAAATATTTACAACATATGCAACAATGAATTACTCTCCAATATATATCTAAGTCTAGAAAGCAATAAGCACTCAACAGATAAATGAGCAAAAGTAATAAGCCAGAAATTTCCCAAAGAAAATACTAATGGTGACACTTTTGCTGCAGGCAGTAAGTGGACTAGATTTACAGAGGAGAAATTACGTAGCATTATAACCAGACCAGCATAAGACACTTTTATTCCAGTGCTGGGTGTACAGAAGTTGTCAAAAAAGGTGTCAGTAAAAATAAGCAGTGAGCGCACTCTGACGGCAGAAGTGCCTCAGGGGCCAACGCCTGTGGCTAGCACTAGTTCTCGGGCTCTGTTAAAGGACAGAAATCGTATCTGTGCCTGCTAGGTTAAGTCAAGTTCCCTAGAACAGGGCTAAAGTGGTCCCAAGTCAATAGTCGTCCCTGGCTCCCATGAGAACCAGTCACAAATCCTCCCCGAGTGTAGCCAAATCAATTTAGGTCTTCAGGTTTACTCTTACTTACCCATCCAATGAGGTTTTTAATCCAACAATTACATTTTTTCACTTGTAAATGTACTATTTGGTTCTTTTTCAAATCTTTGTATTCATTTGTTAATAGGGAATTGTTACTTGCTCATTTGGTGATTCCATATCTTATTTTTAACCATTTTGTAACAATTTTTAATATTGAATACTTGATCATCCAGTGTTTGAAGTCACTGGAGTTCCAAATGTGTTGCTGCTTCCCTGTAATTTGAACTCGGGGTGACTTTTCCTTAGTATGTTTTATCTTCAAAAGTGAACATGTACATGAATACAGAAAACAACACTCACATTTTTTAAAGTGGTGAAAGCCAAATGAAAACAAGTCAATCCATAATTCTAATTTCACTGTTGACATCACTGTATACACAAAAACCTAAAATAGTCTAAAAATTATCAGAAATAAGAACTTGCAAGTCAGTTGGCAAATGATTTTTAACAAAGCCACCTGCATCTGTGTATACTAGGAACATAAAAGGCAATGACCAAAAATATTATTTACAAGAGCAGTAAAAAGGTGCTTAGAAATTAATTCAACATATAAATGCAACAAATTGTGTAAACCTTTATAGAAAAAATTACTTCATTTTATTGAAAAATGTTAAAAAAGGCATGTATAAATAGAGATATAAATAATGTTCATAGATAGAAGGCTCAAAATTATAAAGAAAACAGCTGAAGGACATGGACCTATGGACTCAGGCTCATGCCAATTCAAATTCTAGAAGAGATCTTTGGTGGAATATAAACTGATGCCTACATTTATATGCAACAGGAAAATCCCAACAGCAGCCAAGGAAACCAAGCAGAGCAGGAGGGGGGGTGAGTACAAGAGTGGGAAAAGGAGAGGAATTAAAGGAGAAGGGGAGGGAGGTAATGGACATGCCTTAACAAATATAAAATTTCTTTTGAAGTTATAGTAAATTGAGTAGTATGCTGTTCGAAATTAATAAACCAATAAGATAAAATAGAGATAAAAAGAAAGATTAACTAAAAGAGAGAGGGCCAGGCTGGTGGCATAGTGGTTAAGTTCGTGTGCTCTGCTTTGGCAGCCCAGGGTTTGCAGGTTTGGACCCTGGGCTCGGACCTACACATCACGCATCAAGCCATGCTGTGGCCGTGGGTCCCATATACAAAATAGAGGAAGACTGGCATGGATGTTAGCTCAGCAACAACCCTCCTCAAGCAAAAAGAGGAAGATTGGCAACAGATGTTAGCTCAGGGCCAATCTTCCTCACCAAAAACAAAACAAAACCACAAAAGAATAGATAGCCCAGAAAAGACCCACACATATATGACAGAGGACACATGAGAGATAATCGAGAAAGGACAGACTCTTCATTAAAGCTGCTGGGACAAGTGATTACACAAATGAAAAAAAGTGAATCAGGATACCTACCTCACAATATAGGAAAAAAACGAAACCAAAATTAAACTCTGATGACAAAGATTTAACATAAAAGGTAAAACTTCAAAACGTTCAGAAGACTATATACGAGACTATCTTTATAACACCAAGGAGAATGAGTAAGACTTCAATAAGCAATTCATAACAGAAATTGCTAAATTCAACTACTTTAAAATTAAGAACTTCTGTTCATCAAAATACACTAGAAAGTGAATTGAAAAAAACTAACTCCAACAGGTATTTGCAACACACAAAGTATAAAAAATTACACAAAGACTTCTGCTTCTGTTGTAGACTGTCAGACAATTGTCCTGATAAGAAAAACTACTAAAGCCAGAAAAATTATTTTTAAAAGTTTGTTTGAAGGCAGATTAGTGCCAAGGGAACCAGGTCTTGAGGGGCCACAGTCCCAAGAAAAGAGAACCTCACTGAAGGAACCTCAATTTCCTCCATGATGTTTTTCCTTTGGGCATGTACTAATTCTTGCTGTGGAACAGGACACAAGGAAGCCACGGAGAGGGCAGCTACTAAGAAGCCAAAAAGCCAAGACAGCATTAGGCAATCTCATAAGGCTAGAGAGGCAAAAGTTGGAGTTCAAGCCCCTCAAGGCTGCCAAGACTTGAGGGATGAGCCATGATCCTCTAAAGAACTGAGGAACAAAGAAGCAGACCTGACATTAGGTGATGATTTTCCCCTCAAAGCATTTAACATTGAACTCTGCAGAAGAAAAGTCAAAGAGGCCAAGCAAAAAGTTTACGAAAAGCACACTGAGGAGGAGGATTCTGGGAAAATGGGAGAATAGTATGCATCAGAAATCTGGTCTAACTATTTTGCAACTTCTGAGTCTACTGAAAGCTTACAACTTTCAGGGGAAGGCTTTGAAGGGAAACTGTGGTCGATTTTGGTCCAGTTCAGCTGTTAGTTTGACAGGAGCTACCCACCCCCACCCAGAGGCAGAAAATCATGCCCTGTGTATTGGAGCAGTTTGCACACAGCTTGTGGGAGCTAGAGTGGGCAAAAAAAGCCTGTCCTCCAAATATCAGAAATAGGCACTCTGATCACTGATTGTTGCTTCTGATCTCAGAGGTACAGACAATGAGGTGGGTGGGCGTTGTTGTTGCAACTCCTCCCTTTGTTCCAAGCCCCTCAACCTGCAGCCCAACCTGCAGCCAAAGTGACTTCCAGGGCATTTTAAAGGGCAGTCCCCCTTTTCCCTCATCCCCTCATTTTGCTCTACCACTTTTGGAAGCCAGACATGAAAGACTAGGACATTCAAAGGCAAATGGGTATATGGGGAAAATGATAAAGTCACCATGCATGCCCAGCTAAGTATAATTCTAATTCTAAGTCCTTCTAGTTCTTCTATGTAAGCCATTGCCACAGCACGGCTCCTGACATATGAATGGTATGGTTCTGCACCTGGGAACTGACCCCAGGCCACCAAAGAGGTGCCTGCTGAACTTTAACCACTAGGTTAAAGGCAAAAGCTAAGAAAAGATCTGAGAAATCTAAAGTTTATACCTCAGAATGATTCTACAACAATTAAAGAAAAAGACCCAAAAAACAGGAAACCCTGGGGAATGGGAAGATTCTAATTTCCAGTTACCACATTATTAGATTCAAATGTCCAGTTTTTGACAAAAATAAATCACAAGACATACAAAGAAAAATGAAAGCATAGCCAATTTAAAGGAAAAAAATCCACAGAAACTGTCCCTCAAAAAGACCTGAAGGATGGATGTACTAAACAAAGACTTTAATACAACTGTTTTAAAAGATGTTCAAAGAACAAAAGGAAGATATGGGGAGAGTCAAGAAAATGATGTATGAACAAAATGGAAATATCAATAAAGAGATAGAAAACCTAAAAAGAAATCAAAAAGAAATTCTGAGACTGAAAGGTACAATAACTGAAATGAAAAATTCACTAAAGAAATTCAAAAGTGGATTAAAGAAGGCAGAAGAAAGAATCAGTGAACTTGAAGACAGGAAAATGGAAATTATTGAGAGTGAGGAACAGAACAAAAAAAGATTGGAAAAAAGTGAACAGAGCCTACGATACCTGTGGGACATCATCAAACAGTCAAACATATGCACTGTGGGAGTCCCAAAAGGTGGAGAGAGGAAAGGGCAGAGAACATATTTGAAGAAATCATGGCTAAAAATATCCCAGATTTGAAGAATGTCATGAATATAAACATCCAAGAAGCTCAACAAATTCCAAGTAACATGAACTCAAAGAGATCCACGCAGAGACATATTATAATCAAACTTTCAAAAGACCAAGAGAGAGAGCCAGCCCAGATGGCCTAATGGTTAAAGTGCAGCAAGCTCCACTTCAGCTGCCTGGGTTCAGTTCCCAGGCACAGAACCACACCATTTGTATGTCAGGAGCCATACTATGGCAGAAACTTACATAGAAGAACTAGAAGAATTACAACTAGAACGTACAACTACATACTGGGGCTTTGGGGAGGGGAAACAAAAAAAGAGAGGAATATTGGCAACAGACGTTAGCTCAGGGAAAACCTTTCCCAGCAAAAGACAAAGAGAATTTTGAAAGCAGTGAGAGAGAAGTGACTTATCACACACAAGGGATGCTCAATAAGATTACAAGTAGATTTCTCATCAGCAACTTTAGAGGCCAGAATGCAGTGGGTTGATATATTCAGACTGCTAAAAGAAAAAAAAATGTCAACTGGGGCCAGCCTGGTGGCATAGTGGTTGGGTTTACATGCTCTTCGGCAGCCCAGGGTTTGCAGGTTTGGATCCCGGGCACAGACCTAGCACCACTTGAAGCCACGCTGTGGTGGTGTCCCACACAAAATGGAGGAAGACTGGCGTAGATGTCAGCTCAGGGCCAATCTTCCTCATGCACACAAACACAAAACCCAAAAATGTCAACCAAGAATTTTCTGTCTGGCAAAACTGTCCTTCAAAAGTGAAGGAGAGGGGGCTGGCCCAGTGGCATAGTGCTTAAATTCACACGATCCACTTCAGCAGCCTGGGGCTCATGGGTTCAGATCTTGGGCATGGACCTACTTGCTGCTCATCAAGCCATGCTGTGGTGGAATCCCACATACAAAATAGAGGAAGACTGGCACAGACGTCAGCTCAGGGACAATCCTTCTCAAGCAAAAAGAGGAAGACTGGCAAGAGATGGTAGCTCAGGGCCAATCTTCCCCACACACAAACAAAAAAAATGCGAAGGAGAAATTAAGACATTTCAGATAAACAAAACCTGAGAGAGTTCATTACCACTAGACCTGCCTTGCAAGAAATACTCAACAGAGTCCTCAGGGTGAAATGAAAAGACACCAGACAGTAACTTGAAGCCCTATGGAGGAATAAACATTGGGGATGGCCCTGTGGCATGATGGTTAAGTTCGCATGCTCTGCTTTGGCGGCCCAGGGTCCACAGGTTCAGATCCCAGGCACAGACCTAGGACTACTCGTCTGGCCATGCTGTGGAGGCATCCCACATAAAATAGAGGAAGATTGCCACAGATGTCAGGTCAGCAACAATCTTACTCAAGCAAAAAGAGGAGGATTGGAACAGATGTTGGCTCGTGGCTGACCTTCCTCACAAAAAAAAAAAAGAGAAAAGAAAAGAAATAAAGATCTCAATAAAGGTAAATACATGGGCAATTATAAACACTACTATTATTTTAATAGTTTGTAACTGCATTCTTTGTTTTCTATGACTTAAGAGACAAATAAAATTTTTTAAAAAAATTATTAGTCTAAAAGCTAGACTATTTTAACTTTGGTTTGTAAATCCACATTTTGTTTTCTACATAATTTAAGAGACTAATGCATTTAAAAGATTATAAATTTATGTTTTGGGGCACACAAAGTATAAAGATGTAATTTTCCAACATCAACAACTGAAAGGAATGGGGACAGAGCAGTAAAGGAGCAGAGTCTTTATACATTATTAAAGTTAAGCTAGTATAATTTCAAATTACACTGTTCTAACTTTAGGATGTTAAATCAACTCCCCATGTTAACCACGAAGAAAATAGCTACAGAAGATACACAAAAGGAAAGAAGAAAGGAATTTAAACAATTTCACTGCAAAAAAATCAATTAAACACAAAAGAATACAGTAATACAGGAAATGAGGGACAAAAAAGCTATAAGGCATACAGAAAACAAATAGCAAATGACAAAAGTTAAGTCCTTCCTTATTGGTAATTACTTTAAATATAAATGGATTGAACTTTCCATTGAAAAGACAGCACTTGGCAGAGTGGATAAAAACACATGATCCTAATATGGGCTGCCTACAAGTGAATCACTTTAGATTTCAAAACAAACAGATTGAAAGTGAAAGGATTGAAAAAGATATTCCATGAAAATAGTAACCAGAAGAGAGCATGGGTGAGCATACTAATATCAGATATAATAGACTTTGAATCAAAAAAGGTTACAAGAGATGAAGAAGGACATTATATATTAATAAAAAGTTCAATATAGCAAGAAGAGAAAATAATTATAAATATTTACACATCTATTAACAGACCAGCAAAATGTATGAAGCAAAAATTGACGTAATTGCAGGGAGAAACACACAGTTTTGCAATAATAGTTTGAGATCTCAATACTTCAATACCGTACTCTCAATAACGAACAGAACAATCAGACAGAAGATAAGCAAGGATATAGAGGAATTAAGCAACACAATAAAAAAGGGATGTTTTTAATAGATCAGGCCCACATTATGAGTAGTATTGGAGGGTGGAATGCTAGAGGTAGGAATTGCTGAGACATCTCTCTCACATGGTATATAACCAACGTGCTTGACGGAACAGAACCAGTTTTAGATTTACCCGAAGGTTCCTTTCATTCAACATTAGCTTGGATTTGATTAGTTTACTTCTAGATATATAAAATTGTAGTACTCTGTTATGTGTCAACGGCGTGGTAGTCATCTTTAAGAATGTTCAGCATTAGAATAAATTACAGGAGGCAATGAAATCTTCAAGAAGTCTTTATCATTTGGATACAGATTATGCCTATATGGAAGCAAGCAAGCAAGGTCATCAGGAGTCTACAAACCTCACTAATATACAGCAGTCTGATTTCGAATCCCATCTCTATCAATTCCTATCTGCATAATTTTGATCAAATAATATAATATTTCTTAAACCTAAATGTCCTCTAAGATACTATGATAGATATGATGATAGTGTCTACCTCACTGAGGTACTGGAAAAGTGGATGTTATAAAAATTATCTTCTTTAAACAAACACAGGGACAAAGAGAACTATTTAGTGGTTATGGTGGGGAGGGGAGGGTGAGGGTGGGCTCAAAGACTGAAGGGGTGCACCTATAAGATGACTGAGAAATAGCAATGTACAACTGAAATTTCACAATGTTGTAAACTATCATAACCTCAATTTAAAAGAATGATTTAAAAAAACCATCTTCTTAGCACAGCACCTGGTGCACTGGAAGGACTAAGTAAATATTACTCATAATAGTAATAATTGCCAAGTTATTACTTTTTAAATAAGCCTCTAGACTGAGAGGTCAAAGGAATAGCTAGGACTGAAGATATCTTGATTTCTAAAGAATAATTAAGAAATGCCTCATAACATACCTGATGGACAAGATGAAGTTATACCAGAATGTTAACAACTATATATATATCAAACATATGACTAGTACAAAGCAGATATTGAACTAATATTCACTGAATGGATTAGCAACGTGTTGAGAAAAATTAGTATTAATCAGTGTTGGCTAATCCATTAGCATCATCCTTAAAGGCAGACTAGAGTGGCAAGTTTTGTCTTTCACTCTTGAATGAAGACACTAATGTCATCTATAAAAACAAAAACAAAATACAATAAACTAAATCTAACAGACACATACATATAGCACATGCTACCCAAACAAGAGCACACATATTCTTCTCATGTGCACCTGGGACAATTTCCAGAACAGAACATATGTTAGGCCACAAATGAAATCTCAATAGATTTTAAAAGATAACATACAAAGTGTTTTCTGACCACAATGGGTTGAAGTTAGAAATCAACAACAGAAGTAAAATTGTCAAATTAACAAATTCGTAGAAACTAAACAACATAATCTTAATCAATAGATGAAAGAAGATATCACAAGGGAAATTAGACAATACTTAGACACAAATGAAAACAAAAACATAACATATCATAACTTACGAGATTCAGCAAAAGCAGTGGTGAGGAAATTTTAGAGCTATAAATGATTACATTAAAAACAAGAAAGATCTCATAGTAACAAACTAACCTTACAACTTAAGGAACTGGAAAAAATAAGAACAAACTAAATCCAAAGCTAGCAGAATGAAGGAAATAATAAAAACTAGAGTACAAATAAACAAAAGAGAGAACAGAAAAATAATAATGAAAACAAAAGTTCGTTCTTTGAAAAGATAAAAAAAAATTTGACAAACCTTTAGCTAGACCGCCTAAGAATAAGAGAAAAGACGACTCAAATTACTAAAACCAGAAATGAAAATGGAGGCATTACTACTGATTCTACAGAAACGGAAAGGATTATTAGACAGTACTATGAACAATTACACGCCAAAAAATTGGATAACCTAGATGAAACGAACAAATTCCTAGAAACACAAAGCTTATCAAAACTAAAGATGAATGAACAGAAAATATGAATAGATCAATAATTACCAAAGAGATTGAATCAGTAATCAAAAATCTCCCAACCAAGAAAAGCCCTGAATCTGATGGCTGCACTGTGAATTACCAAAAATTTAAAGGAGAACTAATACTGGGGCCAGCCCCATAGTCAAGTGGTTAAGTTCGCGTGCTCTGCTTCAGCGGCCCGTGGTTTTTTTCAAGATTGATTGATATATAGTGGACATGCAACATACTGCACGTATTAAATATGTACTATGTGTTGTTTTGACATATATATAAACCAGTGAAACCATCACCACAAATCAAGACAGTGAACATATCCATTACGTCAAAAAGCTTCCTCCTGTCCCTTTGTCATCCCTGTCCCCCACCCCTCTATGCCCCAACCCATCCTCAGGCAACAACTTACCTGTTTTCTGTCATTATAAAAAAGAAGATTGACTCAGGTGCCAATCTTAAAAAAATTTTTAAAAAAGGAACTAATACCAAATCTCTTAAAATTTTTCGAAAAAACTGAAGAGGAGAGGACACCTCCTAACTCATTCTTTGAGACCAGCATTACCATGATACCAAAGCCAGACAAAGATACTCTATGAAAACTACAAACCAATATCCCTCATGAACACTGGCATGAACACTAGGAACATTCCTCAACAAAATACTGACAAACTGAATTCAGCATAATGAGGATTATACACCATGACCAAATGGGATTTATTGCTGGAGTGCAAAGATGGTTCAATACAAAAAAATTGATCAATGTAATACACAACATTAATGAAATGAAGGAAAATAACCACTGATAATCTCAACTGATGTAGAGAAAGAATTTTACAAAATTCAACACAATTATAAAAACACTCAAAAAATGAAGGATAGAAGGAAACTACCTCAACATAATAATGCTGAAATATATTTCGATATATATGAAATACATGAAAAACTCACAGCAAACACCATACTCGATGAAAGACTGAAAGCTTTCCCTCCAAGATCAAGAAGAAGACCAAAATGACCACTTTTGCCACTTCTATTCAACACAGTATTGGAAGTTCTAGCCAGAGCAATTAGGCAAGAAAAGGAATTGAAAGGCATCCAAATTGGAAAGACAGAAGTAAAATTATCTCTATTCACAGATGACATGATGTCATATATTTAAAAACACTAAAGATTCCACAAAAAAGTTAGAACTAAAAATGCATTGAGCAAATTAGCAGGATACAAAGTCAACACACAAAACCCAGCTACATTACTATACATTAGCATGAACAATCTGTAAAGGACATTAAAGAAAAAAACAATTCCACTTACAAAAGCATCAAAAAGAATAAAACACTTAGCAATAAACTTAACCAAGGAGGCAAAAGACTTGTAGAATGAAGACTACAAAACACTGCTGAAAGAAACTAAAGAAGACATAAATAAATAGAAACACATCCCAAATTCATGAATTAGAGGCTTAATATTACTGAGATGTCAAAATTACCCAAAGTGACCTACAGATTCAATGCAATCTCTAACAAAATCCCAATGATGTTTCTTGGAGAAATAGAAAAACTCCTCCTAAAATTCATACGCAATTTCAAGAGACTCTGAATAGCCAAAATAATGCTGAAAAAGACAAAGCTGGAAGACTAACATTTCCTGATTTCAAAACTTACTACAAAGCCACAGTAATCAAAACAGTGTGGTACTAACATAAAAACAGACATACGGCCAAATGGAATAGAATAGAGAGCCCAGAAATAAACCCTCACGCGTATAGTAAAAGGATTTTTGACAAGAGTGCCGAGACTTTTCAATGAGGAAAGAACAGTATTTTCAACAAACAGTGCTAGGAAAACTGGATATCCACATACAAATGAATAATGTTAGACCCTTACCTAAGTCTATATACAAAAATTAACTCAAAATGGACAAAGACCTAAATGTAAGATGTAAAACTATAAAACTCTTAGAAGAAAACATAATGCAAAAGCTTTATGACATTGGATTTGGCAATAATTTCTTGGATATGACACCAAAGGAACAAGCAACATAAGAAAATTAGACAAATCAGACTTCAGAAAAACTTAAAAATTTTGTGCATCAAAAGACACTATCAACAGAGTAAAACGGCAACCCGCAGAAGAAAATATTTGCAAATCATACATTTGATAAGGGATTAAATTACAGAATATATAAACAAGTCCTAAAACTCAAAAAGTAACTTGATTAAAAAAATACTTGAAATAGTACTTGAATAGAAAATTCTCCAAAGAAGATATACAAATGGCCAGTAAGAAGATGAAAAGATGCTTGACATAATTTATAATTAGGAAAAGCAAATCAAAACCACCATGAAATACCACTTTACACCTATTAGGATGGCTATTATAAAACAAAACAAAACAGAAAATAAGTGTTGGCAAGGATGTGGAGAAATCTGAACCTTTGTGCACTGTTGATGGGAATGTAAAACGGTACAGCTGCTGTGGAAAACAGTATAGTAGTTCCTTTAAAAATTAAAAATAGAATTACCATATGATCCATCAATACCACTTCTGCGTATATACTCAAAAGAAGTGAAAACAGACTTGAAGAGATATTTGCATGCCTGTGTTCATAGCAGCATTACTCACAACAGCTAAAATGTGGAAGCAACCCAAGAATCCATTGACAGATAAATAAGCAAAATGTGGTATATACATACAATAGAATCTAATTCAGTCTTTAAAAGGAAGGAAATTCTGACATACGCTACAGTAGGAATTATTCTAAGTGAAATAAGCCAGTTACAAAAAGACAAATACTGTAAAATTCCACTTACAAGAGACACTTAAAGAGTAATCAAAATCACAGAGACAGAAAGCAGAATGGTGGTTGCCTAGGGAGAAGTGAGGAATGGGGAGTTACTGTTTAATAGGTATAGAGTTTCATTTTACAAGATGAAAAGAGTTCTGGAGATGGATGGTGGCATTGGTAGCACAACATTATAAATATATTTAATACTGCTGAACTATACACTTAAAAATGGTTAACATGGTAAATTTTGTTATGTGTATTTCACAATTTTAAAAATTGGAGGGAAAAAAGAATCATGCCATTTTACAACAAAAAAAATAGTAAACTGAGTTTCAAGTATGCCTGAAGTACTCCGGAAATAAAAATTGGGGTTCAGAATACAGCAAAGAAAAGCACCCTAAGTCTTATCTGAAACTCCTGAGGGACTATATCCTGGAGTTGAAGAGAACAAGAGAGACATGGAGTGTTGGAAAGATTACAACCCAACTTTGTTCCAGCTCAGTTACTGACTAGACTGAGGCAACCTGCTCCCATGCTGCCAACCAGAAAACTAGGTGAATTCTCTTTCTGGAGGTAATTAATACAAAACTCCTACAATTATTGTTTATATATATGTGACTGTGACTCAAAAATTACTAAGTACACACCAAGAAATAGGACTAAAAAGCCAGGTAACAGAAACAGACTTACGGATAATCTGGATATTGGGACTATTAGGTATGGACTTTAAAATAACTAGGATTAATTGTTCAAGAACACAGAAGAAAAGATAATTCCACTAGAGAATAATAATCTATTAAAAAAGAAACGGAGGTTGTGGTTTCTGGTAATAGCAGAGAAGCTTGATTAGTAACAATTACAAAATTGACATACAACCTTTAGGCAACCATTTAAAAAACTAACAAAAGCAGGCAGAAACTGGAGGGAAGTCACCATTAAAAGATGGGAACAACAATGGGTAAAACTTGTGAGTTTATATCTTTTGGCCTGACAGCACTCCCCCTTCTGGGTAGTCACATTCCTGGTGTCAGGTGTCACAGGACAGATTTGATGTTGACAGAGCATGTGGACAATGAGAGAAGACATATGAGAATGTAAGGACCCACAGAGGAGTAAGCCTCAAATCTGAATGTCAAATTGACCTCATCGTTGATTGATGGAAGAACTACCTGTGTGCAAGGTAACACTGCAGGAAGCCTAATAAAACCAGCAACAGCAAGAGAAAAGTACTCAGTGAATATTTCAGTTGCTGCTCAGCCTAGAAAAGAACAAAGTTGGAAACTAAGAACAGTCAAGCTAAAATAAAAGTGTACTAAATTAAAAATCAAGTCTTCACAAGAACATAACTGAACCGAGAGTCAATAATTACTAGACACGTAAAAAATGGGAAGTCAGTGAATGTTCTGACCGCAATACAAATTTACAAGACATATGAAAAATAGAAAATGTGAATATAGAGTCAAGAAAAACGTCAGCAGAAATTAACCTTGAAATGAGCCAGATGTTGCAACTGGCAGGCAAAGATTTTAAGGAAGCATACAAATATGCCGACAGACTTAACAGAACATAAACGTCAAAGAAAAATAAACAAGGTCTTGCTGTATGTAGGAAAATATCAAGTAAGATCTAATGCATATATAACTGAAATCAAAAAAGGACAGGAGAGATAATGGGACAAAAAAATATCTAAAGAAATAAGGACAGAACATTGTCCATAGTTAGAAAAAAACCAGTTATACATTCAAAAAGCTCAGTAAAACTCATGCATAAGAAATACAAAGAAAACCATAACTAGAGTCAAATTGTATCAGAGTCAAACTGCTGAAATCCAAAGAGAAAATCTTAAAAGCAGTGAGAAAAAAACTACACAGTGCATACATGTGAACAATGATATGAATTAAAACTGACTTCCCATCAGAAACAATGGAGATCAGAAAACAACAGAATAACACCTTTAATTCTTCACAGTAAAAAAAGATGCCAGCCTGTAATTTTAAATTAAAAAACAAAACAAAACTACCCCTCTAAAGTGAAGGCAACCAAAAACAGTTTTCAGGAAAAGGAAAACCAAAGAGTTGTCACCAGCAGAATTACAGACCAAAAGATACTATAAGATCTTCAGCTGAAGGAAAAAAATATCACACGAAAATCAGACTGTACAGAAGAAAAGGAAGAGCACATGGAACGTTGTAAAGAACAAGACTATTTTAAGAAAAAAGACTGTTTAACGCTAAAATCATAACTGTAGAATTTATAATGCATGCTGATGTAATACATACAAACATAAAAATATATAGCACAGAAGAAGACAGTGGGGTTAATAACCTATATTATTGCAAAGTTCCCATATTTTAAGTAAAATAGTACCATATTAACTCAAAATAGAAAGTGACATTCTAAACCTGCATATTATAATCCTTGTAGATCGACCAAACAAAAAAAAATGCAAAGAAATATAGATAAAAAGCCAACAGGGGAATTAAAATGGAATATAAAATAATAATCAGTTATCCCAAAAGAAAGGAAACAAAGAACAGATAAATAAAATAGCAAGATATTAACCTAAATATAACAATATCAATAATTAAATTAAATGTAAAAGTCTAAACACAACAGTTAAAAACGAATCATCGTTAGATTTGATTAAAAAAAAAAGCACAATCCAGCTATATGCTATGTATAAAAGACACTCTTTTAATACAAAGACACATATAGGTTGAAACAAAAAGGAAGGAAAAAGAATATGCAAACAATAATAAAGCTGAAGTGTTATACTCAGCAGACAAAATAAGACAGCAATACTAGAAATACTTTCAAATAAAGAAGGACATTTAATTATGATAAAAAGGCTAATTCATCAGGAAAACAATTATAAATATGCATATACCTAATAACAGAGCTTCAAATAAATGTAAAAACTGACAGAACTAAAGGAAAAAAAAAAAAAGAAAATCTACAATCATAGTTGGAAATTTAATATCTATGCTCAGTAACTGATGGAAATAGTCCAATAAAAAAAAAAAAAAAGCCCGGAAATAGATGTGAACACAATTAGCTACCTTCACCAGACTGACCTTTACAACAAATTACTCCCCAAAACTGAAAAACACACGTTTTTCCAAGTGCACATGAGATATTCATCAAGGTTGACCATAATGAAGAGTCTCAATAAATTTAATAAGATTGACATTATGTGGAGCATGTTCTCTGGTCACTAAAAAATATTAGAAATTAAATGAATAAAATATCTAGAAAAGCCCCAAATATTTGTACTATTAAACAGAAGGGAAAGAAGAAAATATTTTGATATGAATGAAAATGAAAACAACACACTAAGTTAGAAGATAAATCAGTACTTAGGGAGAAATTTATAATTTTAAATGCTTATATTAGAAAGAAGATTAAAATGAAATGATCTAAATTTCCACCTTAAGAGGCAAGAAAAAGAGAAGCAACTTAAACCGAAAGTAAGGAGAAGAAAGGAATATTTTTTTAATAATGTAGACAAAAGATGAACAGACAAAAATAACAAAATCAAATGCTGATTCTTTAAAAACATTAACACAATTGAAAAAACCCTATCAACGAAAAGAAAGAATATCACTACAAATCTTATACATATTAAAAGGATAAGGGAATAAAATAAACAACTTTATTCCAAAAAAAGTTAACGACTAAGATAAAATACACAAAATTCTTGAAAAAATTACACTATACTACATTATCACTAAAGAATCTACAGACCTTAAAAAGAAAAGGAAGTATGAGGAACAACTCCAACAAATTAACAATTTCAACAAATTTAAAAGATGAAATATACAAAAACCTTTAAAAATATAACTTTTTGAAACTGACATTAAGATGAAATAGAAAATGTAAATATCATACATTTATAAGGAAACTGACTTTCTTATCAAAATTCCCCCCCCAAAAAAACAGAAGACCACCTGGTTTCAATGGTAAATTCATTCATGCATTTAAGGAAGAAATAATATAATTTCTACACAAAGATTTAAAACACAGGTGGGGGGAAACACTCTACAACTCATTTTTTGAGGCCAGCATAACCAGAGATACCAAAATCTGGCAGAGACAACATAAGAACAGAAAAGTATAGACCAAAATCCCTCATGAACATAAACACAAAACACATAAAGGAATATTAATCAAATCAAATACAGCAATACATAAAAAGGATAATACTCCAGGAGAACAATGTTGACTTGACACTCAAATTTTAAAAAAAAAAAATCAGTGTAGGGGGCTGGCCTGGTGGTGCAGTAGTTAAGTTTGCATGCTGTGCTTTCAGTGGCCTGGGGTTCTGAGGTTCGCATCCTGAGTGTGGCCCTAGGTACCACTCAACAAGCCATGCTGTGGCAGCATCCCACATACAAAAAATAAAGGAAGACTGGCATAGATATTAGCTGGGCAACAATCTTCCTCAAGCAAAAAGAGAGGAAGACTGGCAATAGAAGTTAGCTCAGGTCCAATCTTCCTCACAAAAAGAGAAAAAAAAAGTAATGAATGATCATATTAAATAGATGCAGAAAAAGTGCATGACAAAAATACTCAACTTAAAACTGGGCAAAATATTTTAACAGACATTTCACAAAAGGAGTTACACAAATGGCCAATAGGACATGAAAATATACTCAGTATTATTAGTTACAAGGGAAAGTAATTAAAACCAAAATGAAATACAACTATATACCAACTAGAATGGTTACAACTTAAAAAATTGCAGTAACAATTGTTAGCAAGGATGTGAAACAACTGGAGAAATTCTCATGCTTTGTTGGTGGGAACCAAATTTGGTACAACCACAAAGGAAAACAGTTTGGCAGTTTCTTACAAAATTAAAGATAACCATATTATATGATTCATCAATTCCACTCTTACATATTTACATAAGTAAAGGGAAAACATGCCTATACAGACTTGGACACACTATCCTAGCAGCTTCATTCATAATAGCCCCAAACTAGAAAAGATCCCAATGTCGAACAGATGAAGAGATAATTCAGTGCAAATTCAGTATATCCATACAGTGGAATACTACTTAGCAAGAAAAAGGGACAAATTACTAATACATGCAACAACATTGGATGTGTATCAAACACATTATGCTGAGCAAAGGAAACCAGACACAAGAATACAAGTTATATGATTCTATTGGTTTAAAACCCCAGGAAAGACAAACCTAAACTACAATGACAGGAAGCCAATCAGTGGTTGCCTGGGGTGTAATGAAGGGACCGGCTGGGAAGGAGCACAAAGGAAGATCGTGGGATGCTGAAAATATTCCATGTATCTTACTGAGGTACTTGGTACATGGATTTAGCCTTTTATCAAACTCACAGCATTGGAAGACAATGATGACTGCCTAGATTACCATCTTCCAACATTTCCTCTCAAAACAGTACAGAACAACAAAAACCACAGCCTCGGCATAACTCGAAGACATAGAACGTCGAAACTTCAAAGTAAGTATAAATGTAAAAGCAAAACAACAAGTTCTAGTACGCAGACTCCTGTCCTCTGGCAAACAATTCCCCATCCACCCACTCCGCGTCCGCTACCCAGCTCATTACCCCCCACCATCATCTGACTCAAGGCTTGTGGCAAAAGCAGACTGGGAAAAACTGCAAAAGAGAGACAAGAGAACTAGTGGCAGTCTATAGTGGCATCAGCTTGTGTGCCCCTTTAAAAACCATGTGTCCTTGAGGCTGCTGTCTCGGCTATGCACCAGCACTCACGATAACAGTCCTGGGCTTGGCCAACCCAGCTGCTTTCTCATGGGAAAGTTAGCCCCAAGACCCTCGAGGTCTGAGGGAACATGGAGGCTCTCTGGGGGGGGGGGGGGGTCTCTGGTACTTGGAATGCAGGTCATACAGGGATGACCCCCCTTGGCAAGCACACAGCCTTTGCTTCTCTGCCTATTTAAGCAAGCTTCTCTCAGGGGGCGGTAGCGGGTACACATTGCTGCCCAGCCAGCCGCCACTGGACCTTCCCTGTAAGTAACTCCCAATAAACCCACAAGTCTCGTTTGCTGTCTCAGGGTCTTTTTCTTGGTCTCTTGGCAACCTATCCTGCACTGCTCACCCAGATGGGCATGTGCTGGAACACAAGCATAAAGATGAAATATGCTATTGGTAGGAAGACTAAATATATCCCAAATCTGAAAATACTAAAAAGGTGTCCTGGTAGATCAAAGCATGGGCTACATTCAATTTAACCTGGCTGACTTCAAAATGAGTAAGCTTCCGGGTGTGGGGAGGCAAAAAAGAGAGAGAGAAGCACTTTTTGGTGAAAGGGAAAATTTAAGAGCACTGCAGACAAAAGAGAATCAAACAGGTTTTCAAAGGCAAATAGATGCAAAACAAAACCCTATTAAGAGGCATTGGAAACGGTGGAAGGTGGAAAACAACAAGGGAATGAAAATGAGATAAAGAAATAAAAAAGGATCAGAGACAAAATAATGGAAAAGAAAAAGAAGCAAAAGGAATAAAATCCAAACTATTGCAGTCCCTGAAGAAAAAAAACTAAAAACATTGGACTAGAGTTAATATTTAAAACTATAATCCAAGAAAATTTTCTAGAAATTTCAAAAGACCATAATCTGCATATTAAAAGGGCCAAGTGGGAACCTAGGAAAATTAACCAGAATGATCAATGTTTCACAACATACCCTAGTGTAAAACTATCAGATTTCAAAGATAAAGAAATTCTCAAGGCCTTCAAACAAAAAGATCAAATAAATTAAAAACAACATAAAAATCAACGCAGTAATGGAGCAGCATCTTTTAAAACGCAATACAAAAAGTGTTAACTTCAAGGACACTGAAAAACAGGTTTGGTTTGGTTTGGTTTGGTTTTAAAGCTGGAAGGCCCACTTGGCCTCTCAGCCCAGGAGCCGGCGCTGGTTTTGTTTTGTTTTTTTTTCCCCAAAGATTTGCACCTGAGCTAACATTTGTTGCCAACCCTTTTTCTTCTTCTTCTCCTCAAAGCCCCGTGGTACATAGTTGTATATTCTAGGTGTGAGTGCCTCTGGTTGTGCTACATGGGACGCTGCCTCAGCACGGCTTGACGAGCGGTGCCATGTCTGCGCCCAGGATCCGAACCAGCAAAATCCTGGGCTGCTGAAGCAGAAGGTGCAAACTTAACCACTTGGCCACAAGACCAGCCCCTGAAAAACAGTTTCTAACATACAAGAACTTAGGGAATTCTACACCAACAATCCTTCTTAAGTGGATGAATGTCATCCAACCAAGAGATGACTCAGAAAACTTCACAGAAAGGACTTAAGGTGACCACTTTAACATAAAATTAGACCTACAACTAAAATGTAGGTGAAGATGAGGAAGGAGGACCAAAGCACAAATGCTTATATATTGTGACAAAGAATCAACGCAACTAAAAACGGGAAACGGGAGAAAAAGAAGCAAGTATCCACGTATTGATTTTTATATAGGCAATAGGTGGAAATTAAAGAATATCAAAAGATAAACCCAAAACTGTAAAACTTCTGGAACAAAGCTAAGAGAAAATCTTTTTAACCTTGGGTGACACAAACATTTCCTAGATAAAACATGAAAAGTATAATCTACAAGAGAAAAAATTAATGAACTGGATTTTGCTCTGTGAAAGACACTGGTAAGAGAATGATAAAACACATCACAAAGAAAATATTTCCAAATCACCATGTGGCAAAGGACTTGGATCTTGCACACATAAAGAACTCTAAAAACTCAACTATAAGAGAACAAACAACTCAGTAAGAAAAAAATGGGCAAAAGATTTGAATATACCCTTCACCAAAGAAGATAGATGGACAGCAAATAAGCAGAAGAACAGATGCTCAACATCTTTAGTCATGAGGAAAATACAAATTAAAACCACAATAATAACCACTGCACACTTATTAAAATGGTAAAAATCAAAAGAACTGACAATACCAAGTGCTGACAAAGTTGGAGAGCAACTAGAATTCTTATCATTGCTGGTGGAAATGCAAAATGATATAGTCCCTTTAGTAAACAGTTTGGTAGTTTCTTAAGTAAACACAAGCTTACCTAATGGTCATTACCTAACGACCCAGCGATCATATTCTTAGATATTTACTACAGTGAAACGAAAATCTATGTTCACATAAAAATCTGTAAATAAATGTTCATAGCAGCTTTATACATACAGTCATGCATTGCTTGAAAACAGAAATATGCTCTAAGAAATGCATTGGTAGGCAATTTTGTTGTTTTGCAAACATCATAGAGTGTACTCACACAACCCAGATGGTATAGCCTACTACACACCTAGGCTCTATGGTAGTAAGCTTACGGACCCCATTGTACAAGCAGTCCATCACCGACGGAAACATCGTTAGTGGTGCATGACTGTAATTATCAAAAACTGGAAACAATCCAATGTCCATCAACATGAAAAACGAAACAAATTTACATTCATACAATGAATACGTCTCACCAATATAAAAGAACAGTCTTCTAATATTCAAGATAATATATAATATGAATCTCAAAAATATGCGGAGTGAAAAAAGTCAGATGAAAAGAGTAGATAATGTAATTTTCCATTTATGTGAAGTTCAAGAATAGACAAAAATGATCTATGATGATGGACATAAGAACAGTGGCTACCAGAGGCAGAGGTTAGGGGAAAATTGATTTGAAAGGCGCATAAAGGTGATGGATATGTTTAGCATCTTGATCTGGATTACGATTACACAGGTATACATGTTTGTCAAAATTCATTGAGCTGGACACTTAAGATTTGTGTGCTTTACTGTTTATAAATTATACCCAATAAAGTACTGTTAGCATTTTTAAAAGGCATCAATATCATCAATATATTTATTTTACGTAATATTCTGTTGTCTCTTTTGTGTTTTCAAAAAATTTTTATAAATTATTTTTTAAAAAATAAACCAGACTAGGTTTTACCTATTTATATTCTTTACCTGAAAGATGTTGTTCCATTCTCTTTTATTTTATTATTCTGAACAGGAGATGCTTGAAGTGATAGAATTTTATTTCCTGGTAGGGTAATTTGCTTTAGAATGGAAGCTATAAAAACAAAAGAAAGAAAAAAGTGGAATTAAAAAAACCAATTAAGTCACATTAGGAAAAATTCAGGACAGCAGCTTTTAATCTATGTAGAATAATTAAGAAAATTTCAAGCTGCCCTAGAAGTACGTTTAAATTCAAACATGACAATGAACTTATCCCCTACATAAGAAATCATTCTATAAAATCAAGACCTCTCCATTTCTTTTTATATGGTCTTCAAATTGTCTATAGAATTACCAGCATTATAAAAATATTATGCAGAAAAGGCGACAGAAACACGTTAAAATATATATCATTTATATTGCTAGATTTTAAAAATACAAAAAACCTCTAACTTTTATGCATAAGACTGATTTCCAAACACAGAGAAAGAAGTAAATTTTAAAATTAAAAGAAATAAGGCTATAGAAAATTTTATAAGTTAAATAAGTACTTATTTACTAAAAGGTAGCTATGTATGTACAAAGAATATAATAAATAGTTATGTTTCAGTCTTCAACTTAAAAGACCAAATCTCTCTTTGCTTAATAATAACAATAAAAAAGAGAGTACAAAACCCCATCAAGCTCCAAACGCGGTGTGATGCAGTGAGGATGCACAGTCTACCTGGAGGAAACTGACTGGTGGGTATTGCAGTGTTCACAGGCATCTTCTTCTGTCCAGATTTCTGAATGGTCAATGCTGAGGAATGGGAAAGTGTGGTCACTTGTTTTGCAATGCCTCCTGAAGGCTGCTGGACTACCTGAAACAATGAGAACTGTCAATATAGTCATTCAACTAAACCGCTGTAGGAAAGAACAGGCTTTCAGTTGTAACAACAGAACTAAAGGACTGTGCTCACTTACCTGTAAAAGCACTTTTATCTTAGCATAGGGAAGCCTACTTAAAATTTAAATTTGTATGGAGCAAAATTATCTTGTTCAAAAGTGAAAAAATTATTATCTCACACAAGTATATGTATTTTTTAGAGTGGAATTCAAATTCGCATTACACATTGCCTAATTTAAAGCTCCATACGGATCCTATTTTCACTTTTCAACCTATCACGGAAAGTTTCAAACACACAAAAAGAGAGGGAACAAGAAAATGAAACCACCTGTACCATTATTGCCCAGCTTCAACAATGATTAATTCTTCACTAATCTTGTTTCATCTATACCCCTACCCACTTCCCCACTACCCTCAAATATTTTACAGCAAATTCCAGATATATCTTTTTATCCATAAATATTTCAAAATATATCTCTAAAAGACAGCAACTTTTAATGGGCTGTTTTAAAAAAATATCTGGAAGGGGCCAGCCTGGTCGGGCAGTGGTTAAATTCACATGTTCCGCTTTGGCGGCCATGGTTCGCTGGTTTGGATCCCAGGTGTGGACCTACATGCTGCTTGTCAAGCCATGCAATGGCGGGCATCCAACATATAAAGTAGAGAAGGATGGGCACAAATGTTAGCCTAGGGCCAGTCTTCCTTAGCAAAAAGAGGAGGGTTGGCGGCAGATGTTAGCTCAGGGCTAATCTTCCTCAAATAAATAAATAAAAATATCTGGAAAGTGACACAGCTAAAGGCATTCTCTAAGAGAAGAGTTCAAGAAATCCAGAGGGTGAGCACTGGGGATAAAGGAAGAGAAATTAAAGTAATAGTGGGACCTGATTTTTAGCTTCAAAGATGAAGAAAAAACAGAATAGCAGAGCTTCATTTTTTCACTTCAAAGAAGAAAAATAGGGGCTGGCCCAGCGGCACACTGGTTACGTTCACATGCTCTGCTCTGGTGGCCCAGGATTTGCCAGTTCAGATCCCCAGCATGGACCTACACACCACTTGTCAAGCCATGCTGTGGCAGGTGGCCCACATATAAAGCAGAGGAAGATGAGCATGGACGTTAGCTCAGGGCCAGTCTTCCTCAGCAAAAAAAAAGAGGATTGGCAGCTCAGGACTAATATTCCTCAAAAAAAAAAGAAGAAAAACAGCCACCCTGTTTTGATAGTGAAGTATTTATAAGTCTTTAAACTCATATGTGGCTAATATAAGACAAGCCAGGAGACAGGCTTCCAAACAGAATTGTGGGGCTATAATTTATTCCACACTCTAATTCTTTGTAAGCAAAATTTAGAATCTAGTGTGTATTACTAAACAAAAGTAACTCACAAGAAACTCAAAGTGTCCTAGTAAATAATCCTACAGGAACTAATGTCCCTTGAGAAGAAATACAAGTTGGAATAATTCAATTGCCATTGTTCTCTGAGAACAGACTCTTGAAAGAGAGAAAGAACTCTCAAAAACGATGTATTTCAATAAGTTGAGATCATATTTATGTATTGTAAAGTCCTAGAGATTACATTTAAATTCTACAAAGTAACATACATTCAGAGTCCCAATTATGCATTCAGACTGAATCTCAACGGCAGCACCCCTAACAATTCTGGCTTATCTCTGTATTATTCACATTTTCTTTCTTGATATCCTTTATGAGGTATTCTTTTCAGTATTTTAATTATAAAAGATAGTAATGAAATATTATTCGAGGGGGCCGGCCCAATGGTTGAGTGGTTAAGTTTGTGCGCTCTGCTTCGGTGGCCCAGAGTTTCACCAGTTCGAATCCTGGGTGCAGACATGGCACCACTCATCAAGCCATGCTGAGGTGGCATTCCACATGCCACAACTAGAAGGACTCACAACTAAAAATACACAACTAGGTACCAGGGGGCTTTGGGAGAAAAAAAGGAAAAATAAAATCTTTAAAAAACAAAAGATGTTATTTGAAATTTGTTTATGAGTTAGTCTTCATACCATTTTTGATAGGTACTCAAAAATGTAACAGCCCAGAAACTGGCCCGGTGGCACACAGTTCATGCACTCCGCTTCTCTGGCTGCCTAGGGTTGGGGGATTCAGATCCTGTGGCGGACCTACACACCGCTCATCAAGCCATGCTGTGGTGGCATCCCACATACAAAGTAGAGGAAGATTGGCACAGGCGTTAGCTCAGGACAAATCTTCCTCACCAAAAGAATAATTAACAGCCTAGAAGCCTGTTCCTGGGTTGGGGGGGCGGTTCCACAGCCACCTGGGGACCTGCCAGGAGGGGTGGGGGCTGGGTAGGGGCAGGAAATGGGGCTGGAGAACGTGGGGGTAGGGCTGGCCTCCACTGATCCGTGCCTGTGTGCAGCCCTGGGATGGAACCAGCTGGGGGAGGCAAGCCTCAGTGACTGCAGTCAGGATCTCAGACCTGGGAGTGTGGCAGCTCCTCCTGCAGCCCAATTAGGGTCAAATTCATGTACGTAGTGGGAGGCAAATGTGCCAGTTAAAAAAATAAGAAGTGTATTTGTGTGTGTATATTTATATGATTGTGATATTTATATATACTGCAAGGCTTTGAGCGGGGATTTCACAATCCTGGATCCCCATCATTCCTCATCTTAATCACTATAACACTTACGGCAGCATATATCCTGCACACTTGCTGAATAAAATAAAATATAATGAGTGAGAAAGTATAAGAGAATTAGTGTTTTTTTCAAAGAAAGTACCATTTAAAACCACAGTATTGGCACCTTTTGAAGACTGAAATTATCTTAAGACAGATGGAAACTGGCCCAAAGAAGAGATATTTAGTCCTACTTGGCAAGCAAAAGGAAGAGCTGTATTTTTTAAAAACTTAAGTCCTGGGGCCAGCCCAGTGGCGCAGCGGTTAAGTTTGCACGTTCCGCTTTGGCGGCCCAGGGTTCTCCAGTTTGGATCCTGGGTGCGGACATGGCACCACTTGGGTAAGCATCCCACATATAAAGTGGAGGAAGATGGGCATGGATGTTAGCTCAGGGCCAGTCTTCCTCAGTGAAAAGAGGAGGATTGGCAGCAGTTAGCTCAGGGCTAATCTTCCACAAAAAATAAAAATAAATAAAAAAATAAAATAAAACTTAAGTCCTTTATTTACTTTCTCTCAAAAGAATCACTAGAAAGGAAGAATAGTAAATAGTACATACCTTAGCTTTTTCTCTTGACATGTCAAGTTCTAAAGTTTTCTTTGGATGTTAACATAAATTAACATGCCAGCGGTTTAGAGAAACTACAGGTCTAGAAGTACACAATACTCCTCAGGTGCCAGGTTTTTTTACATTAATTATAATTTTTACATTAACTATGACCCGGAATATCTGACAAGGAATGGTTCTTAAATTTCATAAGGAAAGGAAGCGAAGAATCCAAGTATGGATTAAACGAGTACATGAGAACACCCCTTACAATTTGCTTTGCTTTCTCTGTATTTCAACCCCCAACCACTTCCCTATTCATAAATATACAGCAACCAAATACTTATCTCTAAATAACTCACACAGTATATGCACACAAAGTTAGCAGAATCAAGGGTAATATCTCCACCAAATACTTATCTCTAAATAACTCACATAGTATATGCACACAAAGTTAGCAGAATCAAGGGTAATATCTCCTCTAATTTCTATATAATATTCAATATAAGATTACTGGCACACACTCACTAAGGTTGAGTTCTAGAAAATAGAGGGCCCCAACTAAACAAAAACTATAGTATAAAAGTCAGGAAATACATGTTAGTTGTCAAGTATTCCTCAGGAACAGCCAATGTGTGGTTCTTGTGCCTCTAACTCCTCATATTCTGGGACAGTGTCACATACCACTAAATGTCAGCACTTCTATATACCCACATCCAGCATTAGAATCTTTAACACAGAGCTCTAGTAAAATCCTACAATGGGAGTTGACATTTACTTGCCATGCTCAATCTAGATTAAAACTCAACCTTGGTAAACCTCAGAATATGCTGTTTCTTTAATTTAAAGGGCCTTCTAAACACTTTAAAAAATTTGCTCAAGGGGTCAGCCCTGTGGCGCAGCAGTTAAGTTCACATCCTCTGCTTCGGTGGCCCAGGGTTTGCCAGTTCAGATCCCAGGCATGGACCTACACACCGCTCATCAGGTCGTGCTGTGGCAGGCATACCAGATATAAAATGGAGGAAGATGGGCACAGATGTTAGCTCAGGGCCAATCTTCCTCAGCAAATAGAGGTGAATTGGCAGCGGATGTTAGCTCAGGGTTAATCTTCCTTAAAAAAAAAAGATTTGCTCAAATGAATTCTTTATTACCAGGCTTTTATAGGAATCAGTAAATGCCTGCTTCAAATCAAGAAACTACAAATTTCTGTTAAAAAAATTCAAATGTGCTTATTCTATGATTTGATTTATATGGTGTTCTAAAACAAGCAAAACTAATCTATGGTAGAGAATTATCAGAAGAGTTGTTGCTTCTGGGGGACTGGGGGTGGGGAGTTACTGGGAAGGGCCATGAGGGAACTTCAAGGTGATGGTAACGCTATCTTGACGGGGAGTTTGAGTTACACAGAGGTAGGCACTAACTATTAAAAATTATCCAATGATACATTTAAAACTTATACATGTCATTATAGGTAAATTTTAGCTAAAAGGACAAAAAGAGTAAACAAATATTGAACTGTAGTTAATGATATGCATGTTTATTTAGGAAGAAGTCTGAAATGGATCAAAAAATTAAGATGACTGATGGCTGGATAAATACATGATATCAAGTACAGTAATGTGTCAATAGTAGAATCCAGGTGTTTGCTATATGGGTGTTCACTATAAATAAACCTCAACTTTGCTATTTTGAAAATTTCTATAATAAAACATTTTCTTGAATAATACAAAAAGACACATACATACACAACATATGTAAATATTATCTCTAAATAGTTTATTTTCCAGAAATTCTAACGTACCCTTACCAAACAGATAAAGTATTAAGAGTGAATCTTTAAATTCATGATTAATTATTAAGGAAAATACATTACACAAATTTTAAACCTAACATTGAACAAGATAGCCATAGTTGCATTCTTCAGATCATTTCTGGAGACTGCATCCTGAGTTGCATGGACCATAGATTTGATCCAGTGTGGCAATTCTCATATTTTAAATGATTATTTGCCATATTTCTTGTAAGCTGCATTGAATACTTTCTTAGGTTTCTAGCACCCTGAGTGTTTTCCTTCTCACTTAGACCTAGGATTAAATTGGAGTATAGTTTATAACAGACTCAGGGATGATATTCTTAAATTACTTCAGTAATACTAATTCAAACTTGAGTAATATTAATTTTCTAAATTAGTTGATTTGCAAGAATATTCTAGTTCAATCCTCTCTGTGGTATTACCATACAGAATGGCTTATGTTGTTTTGTGCACCAGGTAAAAATCCGTTGTAAAACAGATTGCAATGCATCTTCACTGTCTAGCTGCCCTGATTTTTGCCATTTTAAATAAAAACGTATGAATACTGATGTCAAATCTGTTGATTAAAATTGAAACAAAGGCCAAACAAGCAAGCAGGATTCACAAGGAAAATTATACACATTCTTTTAAGGAAGTTAAAAAAAAACCCTAAAATTAACTATTGGACTTTCTGTTACACTTTTTTCTTGACTGAAATTGTTTTTAATGTATAATAAGTCACACCTACAAAATGTAAATGCTGTCAAGATATTCTTACCACAGAGTTTTCTATTTTAGGATGCTGCAGAAACCTCTAAGTTCTTGCCACGAGCACCATAACCTAATGGCAAACACCCCAGGTTCTAGTCTGAGATCCACTACACGTTGCGTGCCAGCTGATGGGTCACTTAAAAGTTCCAGATTCTTAGTTTTTTCCTGGCCTTTTCTTCATCATAAAATTATTTTAAAATCCATAGTGCATACATGACATGCTTTTAAAACTCTATGTAGCTATAAAGTATTATTTCACATCAGGGACTGATGCACTGCAGATGTTCAATAAAGATTAGCACTGATTCAACAATCAGCTGTGACCCATGAAGAGGATTTCAATTCTGTTCAGTGCTACCAAAAAGAGGCCTTTCCTTGGGGCAATTACTCTGTTCCGGTGGTTCCCAAAACTGGCTGTTCAGGCCACTGTTTAGGAATCACTGCTTCTAAAAAGGTTTCATCTCTGAGATTAAACTCAGACACCCTAGAGAAGCTTTGGGAGGCAGGTACATTTCTCCACTTGAAAATCAGACTCAGAGTAGGAGGGGATGAAAAAAGATTAGCACCCAGGAAATGACTATTACTTCCTCTCTGTTAGGGTTGACTACTGTCCAAACTGATCTGACCCTTTCATTCTACGCCCAAAGCTGCCTTCTGCCTCAAAGACCATCAACCACAGATACTAACCTTTTTCTGATCACACAAACAAGGCTGGTAATTTTACCTAGATTTTACTATTCAAAGAAGCAGAATAAATTAAAACCAAAAGATTCAAAACACAGCTTTTAAAATGAAGGCTTTACAAAAGAGAACAAGGGCAATCATCAAAAATCAAAACAACTGTCAGCTCTCTTATAGTATAAGATAGGGGAGAACTTTACTAAAAAAACATGATTTTTAATTAATTCACCATGTACTATCTCCCACAGGTTAACAATACTTTCATAGTCTTCTGATAAAACTTGTCTTGTCTTGAATAAAGTAGAATGTCTTAAACCCTAATCGATAAACAGCTAAGATTTCTTTTCACCCAAGAACCTCCCAACATACCGGAGTTTAGGAAAAGACACAACTTCTTACTCATCTACTCTCCTTACTGTCTCCCTCTTCCCTCAGCACATTTTTTTAAAGAAATGTTATCATAATATCACCTATGTAATAACCCGGGCCAAAAATATTTAATCTAAATCTAATCTTGAGGAAACAATCAGACAAAACAAAGTAAAGGACACTCTGCAAAACAGCTAGGCTGAGCACTTAAAATATTACAGCATAATGAGCAACCATAAAAGGCTGGGGAACTGTTCCAGATTAAAGGACCCTAAAGAGAAACGACAAGTAAATGTAATACGCAATTCTTTATTAGAAACAACATCAGAAAAAAATAGCTATAAAGGACATTGCTGAGACAACTGGGGAAATATTGTACCAATATTAACTTCCCATGAGCAATAATAAGTATGTTGCAGTAAAAGGATGTTAGAAAAAAACATCCTTTTCCTTAAGAGATACACAGTACTTAGGGATGCAATGTCACAATTTCTACAACCAACTCCGAAATGGTTCAGGAAACAACTGTTTGTGTGTGTTTGTGAATGTGAACAGAGAGGGAGAGGCAAGGCAATGTGGTAAAATGACAAATGGCCAAACTCGGTCAAGGGCGCACAGGGGCTCCTTTTACTCGTCTTGCCAGTTTTCTCAATGTCTGAAATTTTCAAAATAAGAAATTGAGGAAGAAATGAAATGTTACTCACTAGTTGTTTGACTTTCACTGCCTGTGGAATACCAGCTGGTTGTGAAAGGATGGGGCCCGGCTGTGCAAGTTTGATCTGGACTGGCGCACCAAGGACAGGCTTGTCTGATGTGGTCCCAGCAGAAGTAACAACAGGTTTCACAGACGGAAGACAAATAGCTGCAGCTGAAGTTTCTCCAAAAGTTACTGATGGAAGGGCCAGCGTTACTGCTGCCCCAGAGACAACTGGCTTTTCGGGTTGAAGGGAGACTGCTGTCACTGTGTTTTGGATCGATGTCACAAGCGGTTTTGGAGTCTGAAGCAAAACAGTTCCAGCTGTTGCTCCTCCTGGCCCAGCAGCTGAGCCCACAGAATGAAGTGTCACAACTCCAGTTTTTGCTGCCCCTGGACCAGCAAGTGGATTCAGAGTTTGCACTGACACAGTTCTGGGTGTTGTTGCTCCAGAAACAATGATAGGCTTTTCAGGCTGGATTGAGGAAACTGTCGTTGTCACCACAGGAGAAGCTGTTACTGTTGCAGTACAGGTAGCAATGATTATCTCGCTAGAAGTCTGCTCAACACACTGCTGAATAAAGCTCTGGGAGTTAGGCATGAGTTGTCGTAAGGCAATCACACTTTTCTAGAAACGGGGAAAAAAACCACTGATAACTAAACAAACTAGCTACTAGTAAAACAGAAGTACTTTGTATTTCATATCTTTGGAGCATAAAATAAATCAAAAGTATATCAAGTGTTTCAGTTGAGGAAATCTGATTTTACACATATACCCTGTCAATATCCAGGATACAATCAATTTAAAGCCCAGAAGTGCTTTTTTTTTCAATACAAAATTATTATGTCCCAGTATTAAACTTATTTTGTGTACTTCAATATCAACCTGGTAAAAGAAAACAGTGTATCACATCTAAATTCCATAATTGATCACTAATAACTTCAGTATCTTTAAGGTTGTTTATACAGCAGCAGAATCTACAAAAAAGTTTTTATTAACTTTCACACTCTGAATAGAAATAGTCTTTACATCAAAATAAAACTAACACAAACACGTTCAACTTCCTTCACTGAGCCAGAATATTTTGACTAGATTTTAAGTTGGTATCTATCTTTGTATCTTGCTGAGAGAATAAAGACAGTTCAAACTAAAAAGCAGAAAGTTCTGCCTTTTCATCTGTAGGGTTTTTGTGGGTTTTGTTTTTGAGTAAGAAAAAAATTGGAAAAGTCGACAGTAGGTTATTTTTTGGCAAGTTCATGGGCTGTTTTGGAAAATGTCCTTGTTTTGACACTTAAATTCAGACTGCCTTTTTTTAAGAAGCAAATGAGAACTATTGCTCCTCTTCTCTTCCTTTTAGTTACTTCCTTTACGTTTTTGGTTTAAAACAAATTGAGGAAATTATTATCTGAAGAGGTTTCCAAGTATATATATAAATAGTAACAAAGGAAAATAAGAAGCAGAAAATCTCATAATCTTTTTCCAAACTTTAAAAACGGTAGAAAACAAGCTGCTTTGGAAGTATATGAATGACGCAATTTAATTAAATTTAAGCTAGAAACGTAAGATGAGGGGATCCTGAGAAAAACACAATTGGAAAGAAATGTTAACGTAATAAGACTTAAAGAGACAACAAGAAAAAACATATAGGTAAATTATGTCTTGATCACCTAGCCAGAATTAAGTTTAAATGCTGAATCTCTCATCTCCATGCAACATCCAACCCCCCAAAACTCTCAAGGATGAGGAAAAAAAAATTCTCAAGAAAAAACGCATAAGGCTCAATAGGTCCTGAGAAAACAGACACAAAGTGCAAACACTTCATGGTAATATTTGGTAACTTAAAGGTAGTTTTACCTAGCAAGCAGAGTCAGATCGGCTAAATTCTGGACCTTTGAGTTTGATCAAAAGTGAATCAATTTAAATGGTTTTCTCATCTCCAAAATAGAAAATACCAGACTATCTAGCACCTATTCTCAAAAGACTGATATGAAAATTAAGTGCAAACAATGCAAATTAAAAGTAAAGTATCTAGCAAAGCATCAGTCACAAAGTAGGTGCTTAACTAATTTCCCTCCTCCTCCACGGTGAATATGAAATATAGACAAATTGAAAAGAGTTGTCAATGTCATGTAGGGCACCTACAGCTCACAGAACCTTGGCAATGAAAGGGATCTAAGGAAGAAGTTCCTCTAACTTCTCACTCAAGAGGGTCATCTGAAAACAGGGCACTCATCATTTGATATTAGGTATTGATTGTGCTGACCCTTCAACCTTAAATTCTGCAAACCAAGTCTTCTCTAGCGAAAAGATTCTCAGTTTCTTTAGCCACACTTCATAGCACATGACTGGCACCCTCCTAAGCAACATGGTCTCCTTCCTAAGGACAGTTTCCACTATTTTAATATCCTTCTGAAAATGCAGTGCCTCATCTCCCTTCTCACTCTTCTTTCATGAGGCAACCAAAAGGAGTCTTCCACTAGGAACCCTCTGTCATCCTCCCTAGACAATTCAGTTAACTTTTTCTAAGGGCCAACTCCTCATCCCATTATTTCAGCATGTATGGGATGAGTCTTTTGTTCCCTATAGGCTCATGTCTCAAAAGATATTATAAATTTTAATTTGATTCCTTTTCAGCTTCTGATTATCCAAAAGGAATATATTTTTTCAGTCTGTCAAACCAAACTCTTGTTATCAAAGTTATTGTTCTCCATCAAAATTCTATTTAATTCAATAAATCCTAGAGAAGCATATGCCTAACAATATAAATTAATTTTTAAAATTAACAGCTTTCCCACTAAATTTGGCACAATGTGGTTTATTACTTCTAAGAGAATATGAGTCATTAGAACAAAGCAGAAGGCCCTGTTTTTTTTTAAAGTCAAGAATCTTTGAGGATGCAAGCATTAAACAATATAATCATTAACTTATGTTCATGAATGAGATAGTACTTCTGGTTTCCCAATGTGTTCCAATCCAAAGAACATGGACTATGCATGTGCTTTACAGATTACAAAAACACTGAGAGGTTTCTCCTACACTGTGAGTACATTCACATTAAATCATTGTTATACTGAATATTCAGGCTTTAAATTATTTTAAAGTAATCTAATCCAAACAATTTCTTCAAAGTAACACACAACTCTACCTTAAGAAAAGGAACTAGGTGAGGCTGCGGTGAAGACTTGAGTTCAACATACAGTTGTCTAGTAAATTCTTCTGCTTCAATTTTTCCATCCTGAGGAATGGGAGAAAGAAGAACACTTTTAGTTCTACAAATATTTTAAAAGAGGAAATGGGTGTAATTCATGATTGTAGACATAACAAGCTTTGAATAGTGATAATGTCCATCATTAAATGGGGCATTTTTTTCATGTCACTTGTGAAATGAATAAACAAGTAATAGAGATGTTTTGCTTATACAGAATGAAAGGAATTTTTTTATTTTTATTTTTTGCTGAGGAAGATTCACCCTGAGCAAACATCTGTGCCAATCTTCCTCTATTTGGTATGTGGGTCGCCACCACAGCACAGCTGATGAGTGGTGTAGGTCTGCACCTAGGATCTGAACCTATGAACCCAGGCCACTGAAGCGGAGCATGCCACACTCAACCCCTTGCCGCTAAGGACTGGCTGCTAAGGGTGATTTTTTTTTAAGATCCCAGTAAGTAAAGTGAGAGAAGAGCTGGCTGGCTGAATACAGCTATAGATGGTATTATAGTATTACTGTTAACAATAAAGAAGTGAAGACAGAGGAGTCTTAAACTTCTTAAGGTAGGGAATAAGAAGTTATTTGGTTTGGAGGCTTTGGGTTTTTTTCTTCTGCTTTTTAAATTTTTAAATCACCTTAACCAAAGTAAGATTGTATTTTTAGAATGCTATTGCAAGGCCAATAATAACAGGTATACTATTGTTCCAAAGGACTTTGGAACCTTCCATACAGCTTACACTCCTAAGAACGTCAGGAGTCATAAACCTCCTCAGAAAGATCTAATGATTTTCACATTAATACTAATTTTTTTGGTCCTTTTCACTGTGCTGAGATTTACACTGATGGTACAAAAGCAGCAGTGGGTCAAACTGCTGGCAAGAAAGGCAATGGCAACAAACTGAAAGAGATGTCATCATACCCTATATTGCTGTGTACTTGTGGTAAAAGACCAAAAAGAGTCAGTTTCACTTTAAAATGTCCTCAAAATTTCAACCCTTCAGAAGACATCTTTTTAATATTGTGTGTAACAAAATGGGAAGCACACAGAGCATTTCTGCTGCAGACCAAAGTAAGAGGCTCAAGGAAAAGCACTGTGAGATTGAGCTGCTAGCTGAACTAACTCCATTTTCTCATTTATTGGAAACAATGTCAAACCAACTGTGGTTATTCAGACTTGGGTATTTGATAGACATTTATTCAAAAAAGTCAAAAAAAAGAGCCTGTCTCTGTAAGGAAAACAACTGACGGTATTTGTTGCTAATGATAAAAATTAGAGCTCTCAACCCAAAATTAGAATTTTAGAAAATTTGTAACCACAATCCTGAACTTGATAGCTCACCAGTAATTAAATAACTTTTTGATGAGACTGTTGATGAGATTACAAGTACGATTTTTTTGATATCTTAAATAACAAATCTGTCAACATTTAGAAGATCTGTACAACTCAGTGAACCAATATTTTCCAAACGACCAAATGCTTGCTGTTACCAAAATCATATATGGGTAAAAGATCCATTCAGAGTGCAAGATAAACCAGTGAACTCTAAAGACTATCCACAATGATGTGGAGAAAAGCTCTTAAAATACTCACTTTTCCAACCACTTCTCTACATGAGGCCAGATATTCTGCAAATACTTTAACCAAAATAACACATCACAAAACAAGATCAAACACAGAAGCAGATATGAGAATCCAGCTGTCTTTTATTAAGTCAGATATCAAAGGAATTTGCAAAAATGTAAAGCAATGCCACTCTTCTCACTCAACTGTTTTGTTTTTGGAAACTACGGTTTTCATCATTTATAGTTGTCCCCCCAACCATCCGTGGCTTCACTTTCTGCAGTTTCAGTTACCCGCCATCAACCATGGTCTGAAAATATTAAATGGCAAATACAGAAATAAACAGTTCATAAGTTTGAAATTGCATGCTGCTCTGAGTAGCATGATGAAATCTCGTGCTGTCCTGCTCTGTCCCACCTGGGACGTGAATCATCCCTTTGTCCAGCATATTCATGGCATATATGCTATCTGCCCCATTAGTCACTTAGTAGTCGACTAGGTTATCAGACTGGGTTATCAGATCAACTGTTGCAGTATCACAATGCTTGTGTTCAAGTAACCCTTATTTTGCTTAATAATGGTCCCAAAGGGCAAGAGTAGTGACGCTGGCAATTCAGATATGCCAAAGAGAAGACGTAAAATGCTTCCTTTAGGTGAAAGGGTGAAAGTTCTCGACTTAATGAGGAAAGAAAAAAATTGTATGCTGAGGTTGCCAAGACTGATGGTAAGAATGAATCTTCTGTCCATGAAATTATGAAGAAGAAATTTGTGCTAGTTTTGTTGTCGCACCTCAAATATCTATGTATATTTCCTATATATATATGTAGTATATGTATATACAGTATATGTAGGGTTCGTTACTATTTAACGAATAGTTTCAGGCATCCACTGGGGCTCTTGGAATGCACCCCCCTCAGATAAGGGTGTAAATATTAATGTTAACATGTAATGGGTTTATTGTTATTTTTATTTTATAATTTTTTTTCTTTTTTTAATTTTTCCTTTTTCTCCCAAAGCCCCCTGGTACATAGTTGTGTATTTTTAGTTGTGGGTCCTTTTAGTTGTGGCATATGGGATGCCACCTCAGTGTGGCCTGATGAGTGGTGCCATGTCTGTGCCCAGGATCCAAACCAGGGAAACCCTGGGCCACCACAGCGGAGCACGCGAACTTAACCACTCAGCCACAGGGCTGGCCCCTTATTGTTATTTTTAAATAAATTAATAAATAAAATTTTTCTTTTCTTTTTATTTAATTTATTTTTAAAGATTGGCATCTGAGCTAACAAGTATTGCCAATTTTTTTTTTCTGCTGCTTTTTTCTCCCCAAATTCCCCCAGTACATAGTTGCGTATTTTAGTTGTGGGTCCTTCTAGTTGTGGCATGTGGGACGCTGCCTCAGCATGGCTTGATGAGCGGTGCCATGTCTGTGCCCAGGATTCGAACCGTGAAACCCTGGGTGGCCGAAGTGGAACACTGGAACTTAACAACTTGGCCATGGGGCCAGCACCTGAAATTTTTCTTTTAAATGTCTCAATTTTAATCCTGACTCCACAAAAGCAAAATGCCTTTGGGAATCCTCAATTTTTAAGAATATAAAGGTATCCTCAATTTTTAAGAATATAAAGGTATCCTATGACCAAAACGTCTGAGCTGTTCTAAACAGATCTTAAGCTAGAAAGTATATTTCTTTAATTCTTGACCGCTCCTAGCTGTCCAGAAAATTTACACAAATTCTTTGTACTTGGAAATTTTTAAATGTTTTACTGGATACATGTTCCTTTCCATCATGCCTCTCCATTTAGAGTATTCCACCTCAGAGAAACAAGCCACGAGATCCCCTTTCAAAACTAGTATACCTTGAAGCTAGTATACTTTGAAAATGGAAGATCAAAAGCTCAATGTTTGCTTTAAAAGAGATGCTCAAAAGTTAAATTAAAAACCTATTTACATGACTTATAGTTTTAAATATCTAAAGTAGTTTTCCCACCATTTCAATTATGCTCTATTTCTAACAAATTAGAGGCAGCATGAAAAACAGTAGTAAAGAATTTTAATATTTACAAAGTATGCTTGTTTTCCTGTAGAATATTTGAAGTATAAACATTTCCTGCTGAGAAAAGTTTTTTATACGAAAAATACACAAAAATTCTAACTACATGGTTAGAAAAATCTGTAGATTTAGGTAATTTAAAAAATCCCCAATTATATTTGTCTGTTACATACTCATATTTCTTAAGCATATAACATCAATATTTGCTAATTTCCACCTTCATCCGCTTTAACGTATGTAAGCATTTTACCTGAAAGAGGATATAAGAAACGAAGGATGTGTAATTTTGTAGCTAAAAGACACAGTATCTTGGCCCTTATGTAAACCTCAAAGATCATAACATTTACTCCTCTCATCTTATAGAAAAGGAAACTGAGACCTAAGAAGGTCAACTTAATTCCACAGGACGTCCCAAAGTTTGTTGTCTGGACATACAGAACTGAATTTCATTATTTGTTGATAGCCTGGCTTTCTGTCACTGGCAATTCTAATAACGACTTTTTGTTTGACCAAATGGTCAACATTCTCGCCATGGCCCATTTTAGGCTAAAGGAAGCAGGACTGGCATACAGAAAGTAATATATAATAGATTTACTTGTCTAAGATTTATAATCATTACAAAGCTTTCAAGAAGCAAAAGCAAAGTTTATTAAAAAATTCATTTAAAATAAACAGTATTTTTAAATATTTATTTCTCATTTAAAACACGTTCTATAGATTCCTACAGAACTTGCCAGATTTTATAGTACTAACTTACCAAAAGTTGTTCCACCAGCTTCTTCACATTCTGCCCCATTTCTGGGGACTGTGACCCACTACATGCCAGTTTTATTAACATTGCAAGGAAGTTCTTACATTTCTTCACATTTTCTAGCATCGTCTGAATACAGAAATATAAACAAACACTCATGAATGTTAGCTAGGAGTCAGAACTCAAGAACATTTGTAAACAGTTGTATTTACGTAAGGTGTGAGAACTTACCGGAGAAAGATCAGTCTGAGCAGCCGCTGAGTTCTCTGCTTTGAGGCTGGGCTCATTTGAGGGGGCAGGTGATGCTCCCACACTTGAAGGCTTCAGGGTAGTTACAGTATTCAACGGCTTTACAGGGGTAACTGTGACAACATTGGTTGGCACAGCCACAGACTGAAATTAGAAGTAGCACACATTTAGATACATACTACTATGATATGCATCATAGTGGGTGCCTCATTTAATACCTAGGAGACTACAAATGGCTCTTGACATCTTTGCTTTTATGTTATGCTCCACTAGTCCAGGGCAATGTAACACAGTTGTAAGAGCTCTGGACTCTAACAGACCTGGATTTCATTCTCACCAACCTACCTACTTTTCATTGACACCAACTGAGGGTTGACTCCAGGCAAGTTACTTAATACTGCTAAGCCTCTGATTCCTGTCTATAAAAAACAAGGATAGCAATGGTATCTACTATGCTAGGGTTGTTCGTGAAAAACAGTGCAAGGCACAGAGTCTTCAAAAAAATATTATTAACACTTCTCCAAAAAGGATTTGAAATAGCAAGACTTTATAGGAAAATATAGAATTTCCTGTTCTGTAATTTTCTGCCTTTTCTTAAGTAAAAAGTAAAGAGATCTACTGATTATCTTATATTCAATCTAAGCTGCTTTTACATAGACTATGAGAGTAAGCATAATGAATTTTACAAAACGTATCTTATTTTCACACTAGAAAGATCTTGGTTGTTTCTTCCGCTCTCTATTGAAATAAGGTGTGATTATAGCACCACCTACAGGATAAAAAGTTTAATACAAGAAAGCACAAGTGAGTAGTAATTGAGACAACCATATTGAGATAAAGCAACAATCTTATCCAATCTTATTTTAAAGACAAACACTAAGTTACAGAACATGAGCAAAATTAGGGAGTAGCGGAGAGAATAGTATTTACAACTCACACAGAAAACTAAACCCTGCACCATCGTTTTAATTTAAATGCCTGTGTTCTATAGGCACACAACGCAAAAAGCTCAAGTTGCTATCACCTTCAAGAAAATTTCCTTCTGTAACAGTCAAGACAGGTGAATTTGAATGTATACCAAAATTTCCCACTTTAGAAAGACTGGACTATGTTAAACAAGAATGTTTTGAAGGTAAAAATGGGAATGAAATGAAAAACACTGGTTAATGATGAAGACTAGAACTAATAATGAAATTTTAAGCAAAAAAGGTAAAATAAAAAATTGCAGCTAAACTACTACCATTTTATTAAATATAAACAGATCTTAAAGGCAGTCATGAAATAAAGCCTCCCCCAATTCCTATCCTTAGTCCTGCTCCCCAAGGACAAGTACTGTGCACTTTCCCCTGAATCCTTCTGGAGATTTCTTAACAAAATTTCTAAGGCTATGTACAGTAAATAAATATTCTTTCTTCAGTGAGTCTATTTTATACTCAGCCATTAACTCTTTGTAACTACTCTATTTAAGAAAGTCTAATCTGGGACTTTTAGCTGGTGGTTGATTCCCTTTCAGGACTCATGGAAAGAGCTCCTCAGGGAAGTACTGTTCCTCTCTCTTATGAAGCAAAATAGGGCCCAATGAAATGTGAACTCAGGAAAAGTATTCTATTTTTGTGAGTAGAGGGAGCACTTATGGTATTTCTACTTTCCTTGTCAATGTTTTCCTCTGTCTCTAGTGCAAAATCTGTCCTTCACAACTCTTTCTAATATACCCACTACGTGTACCTTAGCAGATACATGCACCTTGCATGCCAATTCCACTTCTTAAAAGGCATGGAGAGGTACATAATCTGGTCTTTATCTATGTAATCCCATTGTAGTAATGGATGGACCATCTTAAACTCAATCATAACTCTGGCTTAGATTCAATATTCTAGACCAGCCAATGGTACTTCCACACTTTGCAAGGCTGCACTGGCACTGATTAGGCACGTCTGTGGGACAGAACAGAAAGAGCTGGGGTGTGTGCGAAATATATCTGTGAAAATCAGTTACACACAGAGCCAATAAAATGAGTTGTATGCAAAGTTAGCAGACTAAACTGCATTTCAAGGAGGGTCATTTTCCATAACTGTCTGAAAGAATAATCACTTTGCATTTTTCCATATTTAATTAGAAATACTAATTCTAAATCCAACCATTTGCCCCATTAGATTCCAACCTAACAATGCGTCAAGCTATATCTTCATCATTAAATACAATATAAAACTGAACAAGGATTTCAAATTAGTTCTTCTGTTATGTTTACTAGACCAGACCATGTTGCACCTTCAAAATTTCTTAACACAAACATTTGCCTTTATAGTCAAATACAAAGAATTATATTTTCTCCAATTTCCAGGTTCTAGCTCCTTATTTCCAAGAAATGCTTAAAACTGAGATGCCTTACCCCTTAAAATGGACACAGATATTATTCTTTAACTTCATTGTCTGATCATTTCTACTGCCTTAGCTGACCACGGAGGAGCAAACCAGCTTAAAATATGCATCGACCTAAATTCGGAAGTTATAAACAATCCACATGGAAATATCAACGGTAGTGATTTATATGGAAAAATAATCCAAGGAAAAGAACCAACCCAGACATACCAGTTTAGAATAACTGTATATGCTAAATCTTTAAGAAATAGAGAAAATGAAAAAATTGATATCCTCAAAGTACTGCTAAAATGATGAAAACTTTTCATAAAATCATATAATTATATTGTAAATTCTTACAACTTCATATTTTCCTCATGCCTCAACATCCCACAAAGAGGCTGTGAGCACCCCTTCCAGGTGACCATGACTACAGTGTGGTAGGGTTGGTTCCTGCCACAAATTCTCCTTCCTGCCCTCCCCTGACTATGACCTTGTGACATTCAAAGACACCAACGAAATCCACTCAAATCTTCTGTTTGTGTACTCCACACTGACCCCCAATAAAGGTACTTGCCCCAGCGCCTCCCTCTCTCTCAGCTCCCCACCTGTCTGGCTAAGCCTGCTCCCTGGGTACTCTTCCTAATGGCCCCCTGTATGGTGTGCCCTGCCTCCCTCTTCTAGGATATGTGAGTACAATAAATCTTTCACTTTAATATGCTTTTAATTATTCTGTGTCCACATCTTACTGATCATCAAAAAACCCCATTTTAAGGAATATTTCTTACAACACAACAATAGGTATCAGTAGGCCTAAATTCATACCCTTTGGCCCAATAATCTCCTTAGAATTTATCCTAAGGGAAAACAACAACTAGAGTTTGAGATAATCAGTACAAAGGTTATTAAGAACAGAGTTTCTGGAATCAGACAGAGACCTTGGCTCAAAATCCCCCTTTGCCACATATAACATAAATCATCCAAGTTTCTTAACCTCTCAAAACTGGTTTTCACACATATAAAATGGAGATAATACTTCCTTATAGACTAGTCACAAGGATAAAATGAGATGATAGATGTAAAGTCCCTAAAAAGTGTCAAACACATTAAGTGCTCAATAAATGGCAGCCATTAATAGAAAAAAAACCCCTATGTTTAAAATCAGATTCACTGCTCATTATCACTGTTAGAGGAAAAGAATGGGAGCAATGTGGTTAAATAAGTTTTCAAACACCAAGAGAGAGTTTGAACTACCAGCATGGGATTTCACATAACATGCTCTAAGAAGATGCACCCTCTATATAGCAAAGGAAGTGTGACAGTAGTCCCATGACCATAGGATCCACTGATTGTATCATATACAGCATGACCCAGAAGCTACCGGCCTAGTAAAGTACTGTGACAGCCTGAAGAAGGCACAGGGGAAGGGCAAACTCAGAGGCAACGCTCAACGAAGATGGAATTCCATCCTCCATCTTCTAAGACTCAATGTACTCACTGAAGCAAAAACTTCTACTATGGTACTATGTCCCAGATGGGACAAATACACAAAGAACAAAGGAATCAAGCTGTAAAAGGATAAATGAATCCACTTACCATCACTCCCAAAGACCCACTGGGAGACTGTGCTTCCCACTTCTGCCCACAGAGGGCACACTTTCACCAAAGGACAGAGCAAGAGCCCCTATAAACTAGACCCTATAGCTGCCTCCTGGGCACTTCAGGTTCCTTGTGTCCAGAGACCAGCAGTAAAGAGAAGGGTCATTATCAAGACAGAGGTAATTGACCTGACCTCTGGAACTGGTAGGTTGCTATTACAAAATGGAGGCCAAGAGGAGTATATATGATAAATCCAGGTGATCCACTTTTAAGTGTCTCTTCATATTTTCTTTCCCAATTGTGATGATACATAGACAAGTATAGCAACTCTTGACTCAAAAGGGCATGGTGATTAGGACCTCAGATCTCTCAAGGATGAAGGTCTGGTCACCCTACCAGTTAAGCTACCAAGACCAGCAGAGTTGGTAGTTGAGGGTGAGGAGAATCTAGAATGGATAGTGGAGGAGCAAGATGATGAGTATCAGCTGCAGCAGGGGGGACTGTAGTTCATCCTACTAACCTTCTCTTCTTTGTTTCCCCAAGGAAGAAACCCACTGGAATCCCAGAACAGCTGGTCTCCAACATGTAGGAGGAAGTAGATCCCAATGATGCAAGGAGGAGACTGTGATATACCATCACAAGGAGAGATTGGTGTTGTCTTAGCTGTTGGCAGTGCTCTTAGCCTCCAGTTGTCAGTTCCTTCAGGATTTGCCTCAGCTGCAGAGAATTACCTTGCCCAAGAGCACAGCTCTCTCTGGGGAGTCCACATCCAACCCCTGACCACAGAGGAGGAATTAAGGCCAGACTGATTATGTTGGCACACAGTGGGACAACTCTGACAGAGCATATTTGTTCCAAAGTTGTCCATCAGATTGGCTCAGTCTTTACTGGGCCTACTCTTACTTACTTACTACTCTTACTTAGTTTACTAGTGCAAACTCTTACTTACTCTCCTTCCCTTCCACAGGTATGGATCCCTAATAAATATCCCATACACCAAAATTCTGTCCCAGCTCCTGCTACTAGACATTGCAACACATGGCTATTAGACGCACTGTGTATCATTTTAACATATGTAAGTAAAACTGGTACCCCAAGAATTTACACCATGTTTTATCTGTTTCCCATACCTCCAACAGTTCTCAGTTTGGTAAGAGTCATCATATATCACTGAAATGCTCTCTTCAATGTCACAGTCAGTAACTTACACATCCGGCATGAAAGGGTTAAATAATAAAGAAAGATGAGAGAATAACCAGTGCACACATGGCCCCAGGTCAGTCACAACTTACTTGTACTGAGGAAGGCTTCGGAACAGTGGTTACTACAGTAGTTGCTATTTGTGTCAATTTTTTAACAGGTGCGACTGCCATTTTCTTGATTAACTGTGAACTAGAATTCTGGGGTTGGGGGGCAAATAATATGGAGACATCAACATTAGGAATTTAAAATCAATCAGTACTACGGCAAACATTAAAACACTTTACCACAGCAAACTTCTTTGCTAAAAGTGGCTTTATAACCTTATGCATTTTATACACATTCTCTACTATTACGAACTTAACTAGTCAGTTGGCCAAGTGATTTAACAAATAAATACCACAGTATTTCAGCTTTAAAATCTTGACCTTTACTTTTTGGCTCATATAGAAAACATACAGATCCTTATTTAATATCTTATTATAAACAAAATCTGCTAACATATCTTCTCAACCCATAGCAGTTAAAGCAAACTAGAAAGGCAAGGAGCAGCTATCATTGTCAGATGTAGGAATAGAGAAAATGATTGGTTGGGAACCTAGAATCAAATTAGGAGAGCACAAAATGGGGGGGTGGGGGGGGTACCAGCAGAGATGGTATTAACACAGAATACAAAGCAATATTTCATTAGGATGAACCTGACTCATCAAGAAAATCATCAGCATTTTCTGTTTAACCTAAGAAAGATGCCCATAAAAATATTTTTTTTTAACTCTGGCATACAAGATAAGCTTCAGTTACCTGGAAAGATTAGCATGTTTGTAAAATAAATCACATTCTAATAATGCCAAATTAATGAAATATTAGATTTCTGAATTTCTTAAAGGTAATTCCTATAAGATATGAATAAAAATGAATACTATAAATCATAGTCTTAATATTTTACCACAAATTAAAACTGAAGCAGAATGGTTTTCTTTCCATTTAGAGATGCAAATAGCCCTTTGAACCTTCCCTCGAGGACTACAAAACCTTTGAGTATGAAGACTGAATTTTTATTTTAGCAATTACCAAATAACAAAACCAAACATCTTGATTAAACTAACATATTCAAAAAGAAAGTAGCTTAATTCAAAAAGTTGAGCAGAATTATCTCTTCAATTATTTCTTGCTGGCAAATATACACATTTATATGAAGATAATAGCTGGAAAACTAAAAAAGATGAAAAGAACTTTAAGGTATATTACCGGCATGGTACAGATTTTGACTGTTTGAGTATTCACTGGTACAGCTGGCCTTGAAGTTATGTTACTTGTAGTCTCGGCTCTTGTTACAGCTTGCTGAGGAGACACCAACATCAACTGACCACTGTTACTTTTGATCAAAACTGTTCCTATAGTTAAAAAGGGAAAAAAGTGACCTTAGCTAATAAGTGAAGCATAATCATCATATATTTTCTTCTCCCGTTTCTTTCAACACTGTAAAATGCTCTGAGTAAGTGATTAGTACATATTGAATTCCATGCCTACTAATTATCTTATATAATATGGAAGAATGATTTCATTTAAAACTATTTAAAATATTAAAAGTCTAAGCATATGGCCAAAATATTCCTGAAGAAGGCAAAACACTTTTCCTTCATGACACGAAAGGATTTAGAAAGCTACAATAAGTAAGATGGTATGGTAAGGGCACAAAGCTATACAAACTGACCAACAGAAGAGAACAGAGAGCCCCGAAATAGACTCATGCAGATATGGCATATCAAATTTTCCTAAGAGCCACTGCAGATCAGTGAGAAAATGAGAGACTCTTCAATAATTTGGGCTGGGCCAATCAGTTATCTATATGGAAAAGATGAAAAACTTCACGCCATACACAAAAACCATTAAGGATAAAAGGGTAAGAAGTAAAAGCTTTTAAACTTTTAGACAATGTAGAAAATTATCTGTCTGCATTTGGGATAGAGAAGGATTTCTTAAATAAGTAATGTTGGATAGATTCAACTATATTAAAAGAACTTCTGTTGAGCAAAAGAAACCACCAGGTAAAAAGACAAACCACAAAATAGGAGACCATTTTACTTTACATATACTCAAAGGACGAATATCCAAAATGCATAAAAGAAACACAGATGCCAATGACAGGAAAGGTAAATTAAGACCACAGTGAGATATCACTTTCTATCCACCTAGACAGGCAAAGATTAAAAAGTCCAATGACAATATTAAGTGTTAGAAAAATGTGTAGCAACAGGAGCTCTAACATCTTGATAGTGGTAGTATAATTTGGTACAACTGCTTTATTCAACTTTATATGATTATGCCAAATTGATTTGTATTTGCATACCCTCTAACCCAGTATTTCTAATCTAAAAAAATTCTTGTCCGTGTCAGTAGGAGGGACAGATAAGAATCTTCATAGCTGGAGTTCCACTTCCAGAATGGCAGCATAAAGAACTCAACAAACCCGTTTCCCAGCATAACAGGTGGAACTGGTAGAAATTATTTTTAAAAACAACCATTTCAAGTCTTTGGAAATTGCCCTAAGGCATACAGAAAAAGACTGCACAATTATTAAAAAGGATCTACTACCCTCAGTAAGAACAGCAAGAATCTGTGGCATCTGAACCACGATCCACTCCCTCCCTCTCCCTTCTTAGCTCAGCATGACCAAGACTCCACTCCAGGAAGTGTGGCCAATGCAGAACCTCACTTTCTCTCAAGCTCCCCAGCTGAGGGCTATGGTATCTTCCTGGGAGAAGCAGCCCACCAGCATTTCTCATCTCCACCACCCCAAGCTACATACTGTACAGGACAAATTTGCGACAAGTGTGTCCAAGAGGTTCCAGCCTTCTTTCCCCTATGCCCGCTCATAAATGGGAAGACTCTACCTCAGAGATGACACAATGAGAATACTTGGCCCCCAATCACCTTCCCTCTAGTTCTTTCATAGGATGGAGATTTCATGCTGGGAGAGGTAAGCAGAGAAGACCAGAGGCTACCACCCATGCCCAGTACCTGGCTCCTAAGGCAGGGATATCACTCAGAGAGAAGCAATGTGACAGTGCTGGTCCCTGCTCCAAATATGTCCCCAGAGAAACTGACTTTATTTCAAACAGAGTCTGGAGAAGCTCACCACTAAGAGAACTCTCAAATACAATTGAACAATTAAAAGAAAGTTTGTAGCTTCATGACAGATACAAGCTAAGCCATAGGCCTAGCTCTAGTTTACCAGTGAGAAGCTGACAAAGAGAAAACTAAGAAGGGCACTCCTGGAGTCAGAACAAATCTCAAACAATGACCTCAAAAATTACCCCTGAAAAGGAGCCGAAATTTAATTGGATTAGACTATGGAGCAAATTTGGCCCTATGGCACTGTTGAAAACAATAGGGCAATAGGCAGGCTATGAGTGGAGCCTAATAGCTGGGTGTGATACCAGGAGATGCAGACAGCTTAACAGAGTAATCAGAGAAAGAGACAAAGAGCCCCTGCTAAAATATCTGTGATCCCAGGGTGTCTGTGCTCATGCCCAAGGCTGTATCCTCTAAGGAGCAACATCAGAGGCTTCCATTGCAAGGAAAATAGGCTTCACTACAATAATCCTGCCAGACATTAAAAAAATAAAGAAGCAAACAACAAGAACACACTCAAGGGAGTAGGGACCAGTATCTAGAATTGCTAAAAGACATTAATTTTGAACGAATAACAAAACATGCAAAGAGAAAGATGTGACACTACAGGAAAAAAGGCAGGCAACAGACATTACTTGTGAGAGGGACTAGACGTCAGAACTAACAGACTTTAAAGTAACCATTTAAAATATGTTCAAAAGACTACAGGAAACCATGCTCAAAGCAGTAAAAGAAAGTACAATGATGATCTCACCAAATACAGAATATCACTAGAGAGATAGATATTATTAAAAAAAAGGAAAGAAAGAAATTCTGTAGTTAGAAAGAACAATAACTGAAGTGAAAAATTCACTCCTCTGGGCCTGGACTTGAACAGGCAAAAGAAAGATCAGTGAACTTGAAGACAGATCAACAGAGATTATGCAATCCAAAGAACAAAGAGGAAAAAGAATGAAGAAAAATGAACAAAGCCTCAGAGAAATGTGGGACACTGACAAACACACCAACATGGGCATAATACCAAAAAGAGAGGAGAGAGATATAAAGGAGCAGAAAAAATATTCAAAGAAATAAGGTCTGAAAACTTCCCAAATTTGATGAAAAACAATCTAGACATCCAAATAGCTCAGCAAACTCCAAGTAAGACAAATTCAGAGAGATACACACCAAATATATCATAGAGAAAACCGTGAGAGCAGCAAGAGAAAAATGACTCATTATGTACAAGAGACTCCCTGCCAACAGGAATAACAGCTGCCTTCTCATCAGAAACAATGGAGGCCAGAAGGCAGTGGTATGACATATTCCACCTGCTGAAAGAAAAGTGTCAACCAACAATCAGATATCCACCAAAAATGTCTTTTAAAACTGAAGGCAAAATGAAGATATACCCAGATAAAAACCGAATGGATTGGTTGCTAGCAGACACACCACACAGGAAATACTAAATAAAGTTCTTCAAGCTGAAAACAAGTAAACCCAGACAGTAATGTGAATTCATATGAAAAAAGAAAGGGCACTGATAAAGGTAATTATGTAATTTGATAGTATAAATGCATATTACTTCTGCTTTCCTCTCTAAATTGGTTTAAAAAACAACTGTATAGAATTATATGTATATAATTGTATTGTTGGACTTATGACATATAGAAATGTAATTTATTTGTGAATAATGGAACAAAGGAAGTGGGTGAGAACAAAGTTGTACTGCACTAAGGAAATTACCTCAGATGGTAACTCGAATCCACAGGAACAAACGGGGGAAACAAGAAAGGGTAAATAAGAAGGTAATAAAACAAACGCTATAAATATATTCTTGCTCTCTTTTCTTCTGTCACTCTCTTTAAAAGACATAAAATTACACAAAGTAATAATTATAACAAGGTATTGTTGGGTTTGTAACATATCTAGATACAACATGTAGAGCAATAATAGCACAAAAATGAAGAGGGATATGAGGTAAATAGGAGATGTGTTTCTACATCTCATGGAAATAATATAAATGTGAAGTGGATTTCAATAAGACATATATTGTAAGCCCTACAGCAATCAGCGAAAATATATATATATATATAAAATTATAAAGGAATTAAAATGTTACACTAAAAAATATTCACTTAATGCAAAGAAAAGCAGAAAAGAAATAGAGGAACACAAAGGAGAGAAAATATATAGAAACAAAAGTGAATAGCAGACCTAAACCCAACTACATCAGTAACATTAAATGTGAATGGAGGGTCGGCCCAGTGGCACAACGGTTAAGTGCACATGTTCCGCTTTGGTGGCCCAGGGTTCACCGGTTCGGATCCCGGGTGCAGACATGGCACCACTTGTCAAGCTATGCTGTGGCAGGCCCCCCACATATAAAGTAGAGGAAGATGGGCACGGATGTTAGCTCAGGGCCAGTCTTCCTCAGCAAAAAGAGGAGGACTGCCGGCAGATGTTATCTCAGGGCTAATCTTCCTAAAAAAAAAAAAAAAAGTGAATGGATTAAATAATCCGATAACATGCAAAAAGTGTTAGACTGGACTAAAAAAAACAAGATCCAACTATATGCTGCCTACAGAAGACAAACTTTAGACTCTAAGATATAAAAAAGTTGACAGTAAAAGGACAGAAAAAATATATCATGCAACAGTAACCATAAGAAAGCTGGAATGGCCATACTAGTATCAGACTAAACAGACCAAAACCAAAAAATGTTACTAGAGACAAAGAAGGGCAATAATAAAACAGCCAGTGGACCAGGATGATGTAATAATTATAAACATATGTGCACCAAACAACAGAGCCCAAAATCTATGAAGCAAAGCTGACATAAATGAAGGGGAAAACAGACAATCCAAAAATAGTACTTGGGAGAATTTAATACTCCACTTTTCTTTTTTTTGAGGAAGACCAGCCCTGAGCTAACTACTGCCAGTCTTCCTCTTTTTGCTGAGGAAGCCTGGCCCTGAGCTAAGATCCGTGCCCATCTTCCTCTACTTTATATGTGGGCTGCCTGCCACAGCATGGCGTGCCAAGCAGTGCCATGTCCTCACCTGGGATCCAAACTGGCGAACCCCGGGCCGCTGAGAAGCAGAACATGCGAACTTAACCGCTGCGCCACTGGGCCGGCCCCCAATACTCCACTTTCAATAAAGGATAGACAACTAGACAGAAGATCAACAAGAAAATCAAATACTTGAACAATACTATAAACCAACCAGACCTAAAACATATCTATAGAATACTCCACCCAATAACAGCATTTTTCTTAAGTATGCATGGAACAGTCTCAGGACAGACCATATAGTAAGACATAAAACAAATCTCAATAAATTTAAAAGGACTGAAATCATACAATGTATGGTCTCCAACTACAATGGAATGAAATTGAAAACAGTGACAAAAAGAAATTGGGGGAAACACACAAACATGTAGAAATTAAACAACATACTGCTAAGTAGCCAGTTAGTCAATGACGAAATCACAAGGGAAACTGGAAAATACTTTGAGATGAGTGAAAATGAAGACACAACATACCTAGATTTATGGGATAATGCTGAAGCAGTGTTCAGAGGGAAATTTACAGTTGTAAATGCCTGTGTTAAAAGAAGGGAGATTCAGTAACTTAACCTTCTATCTTAAAACACTAGGGAAAAAAAGCAAAATAAAAACTGAAGCAAACAAAAGAAAGGGAATTGAAAAGGTTGGAGCAAAGGTAAATAGAATAGAGAAAAACAATTGAGAAAAATCAAAACAAAAGTTGGCTCTTTGAAAAGATCAACAAAACTGACAAATCTTTATCTAGACTAACAAGGAGATAAGGCTCAAAACTACTAAAATCAGGAATGAAAGAGGAGACATTACAACTAATCTTACACAAAGAAGGACTATAAAGGAATACCATGAACAACTATAAACCAGTAAAGTAGATAACTTACATGAAGTGGACAAATTCCCAGAAACACACAAACTACTGAAACTGACTCAAGAAAATAGGCAACCTGAATAGACATCTAACAAATAAAGAGATTGAATTAGTAATCAAAAAAGTATACACAAGAAAAGCCCAGGTCCAGATGGCTTTACTGGTGAATTCTACCAAACATCTAAGGAAAAAATTAATGCTAATCCTTCACAAACTTTCAAAGACACAGAAGAGGAGGGAACGTGTCTCACCTCATTCTGTAAGGTCAGTATTACCCTGATACCATACCAGACAAAGATATCACAAGAAAACCAGAGACCAACATACCTTATGAATAAAGATGCAAAAATTCTCAACAAACTACTAGCAAACTGAATTCAGCATCATACAAAAAGTGTTATACTCCATAACCAAGTGACATTTATCTCAGTATGCAAGGTTGGTTTAACATTCGTAAATTAATTAGTGTAAAACACCCTATCAATAGAATAAAGAACAAAAATCACACGACCATCTCAACAGAAGCAAGAAAAAGCATTTGACAAAACCTGACACCCTTTATTTCATGAGAAAAACATTTGACAAAGTAAGAATAAAAGGAAACTTCTCCAACCTGATAAAGGGGATCTATAAAAGATTCATTGCTAACATTATACTTAACGGTGAAAGACTAAACGCTTTCTCCCTAAGACCAGGAACAAGACACAGATATCTGAAATGAGGACTCAGACAAGGATGCTTACAATCATCACTTCAATTCAACATCGTACTGAGACTTCTAGCCAGAGCAATTAAGCAAGAAAATGAAATAAAAGGCATCCAGATTAGAAAGAAAGAAGTAAAACTATTCACAGATAATCTGCTCTTGTATATAGAAATCTTAACAAATACACACACAAAAAACTATTAATACTAGAAAACGAGTTCAGGTAGGCAGCAGGATACAAGATCAATACACACAACTCAAGTGTATACACTTGCAACAAATAACTGTAAATGAAATTAATAAACAATTCTATTTACAATAGCATCAAAAAGAATACTATACTTTAGGAATAAATTTAACAAAGTAAGTACAAAACTAATACTCTGGAAACTACAAAAAGTTGTTGAAAAATAGTAAAGATCTAAATAAATGGAAAAGCATCCCATGTTTGTGAATTGAGAGACTTAATACCTATCTTGTAAGATTGTTAAAGGGATCAAAGGAAACAATACATTTGAGAGGATTATTGTATTTTAAAGTTATCAGTAATAGTTGTTATTAATGCTAAAAAGTGCACAATCCAAACTTTTCTTCAACTAAGTACTCAAAACATCACTAGGAGGTAATACTAGAGGACTTGCAGATAGACAAGACTGAGAATAAAATAACGAGCTCATCTGAACTCTGGATCCTCTTCTGACAAAGTATTTATCTATCTCAAAGGCCCAATTCCAGTGGGCAACAACCTGTAAAATGCACTTATAAACACATAAAGGAAGCTGAACGTTAGTCAGTCTTTTCTGAAGACCAGATACCAGGTCTTTTTTAATTCAATCCTGATAAATATCTGAGATTCACAATCATAAAACAATAGCCGGTCTTGCCTATTTATTCTACACATCTCCAAAGAAAATAACTGTACATCAGGTGTCAGACGAACTTTCCTCTAAAAATATTAGGATATCAAAGTGTAAAGTGATCCATGTCCACTCGCTATCTGGTACACAATTTAACATACTCTACTTTTCTACCCAGTGAACTGCTATTTCCCAAGATGCCTTTCCTACTGCATCTTGGTGGCAAACAGATCTGGATGGAGGCTCTGATTTCTCCATATTCCAAGCATTGGTAAACACTTTCCCTGAAAGGATAGCACACTGTGAAATGAATATGAGAAACCTCAACTAATTTGGAGCGAGGAAGCCCTGTAGTGGGAGCTCTCACACCTAGCATACTGTCAATTACCCCAAATAGTACAAAACTGCAAGCTTGCATCTCCGACAGGAAATACAACTGCTTTACAACTGGAGGAAGATTTCTCTCCCCACCCAGCAACAGCCCAGCCAATGAGAAATGCTGTAGCTCAGCTAATGAGAACCCCTTGCCCCCCTGAACTGTTCCTTTCCCCCAATGGACTTCCCTTTAGAACAGCTCCTCCCTACACCCCCTTTCTCTCTATAAAAGCAAGCTCCCCTCCTGTGTTCTATGGATTTGCCTAGGGTTGGCCATAGTATGCACATCTTGACTTCCAGTTCTTTTGGGGCTATTCCTGAATAAATTTGTTTTTAGGGTAAAACAACAGGCGAATCTGCTGTTTAAGTTGACAAGACCCATACAAATCTCAGAGCCAGAAAGACTTCAGAATGCATCTATTACAATGTAATAGCTATACATGAATGCCCGACTGGTGACCTTCTAGCCTCTACCCAAGTAAGTCCAGGGTTAGGAAGGTGGAGAGCAGAAGTGTCACTCCTTCACAAGCAGACCAGAGATAGAGTTCTTCCTTAATATGGAAGCAAAATGTTCTTCCCATTAATATTCACAAATGCAAGGGTCCCTTGTGCAACTACACAAAATAAGCCTACTTTCATTTCCACAGGACAGTCCTTTAAATGCTTAAAGGCAACTAATATATTCCAAGTGGTTTTCTTTTTCAGGCACCATGGGCCCAATTCCTTTAATTTTTCAAATGTCTTAGTTTCCCCTACTGAGCTTAAAAATCACTTAAATTTCCCTCTTCCCCTTATTCCCATGATTCCGAGTAAATGAAAGAAAAAATTAAATCAATCAATAAATTTTTATCCCAGATTCTACTACTGTGGTAATCTCTCCTATTCTCCCTTTACACAGTTGATTTGTCAAAACAGAGGTTCTATTTACCTCAATTAAGTTTCATCTTTTAAAATAGGACCATAAGATTTGACAGGATTTTTACCTTTTGTTGTTGTTTTTATATATGTACGTGTTCGCTTACAAAAATAAGATTGTTGGAAAAAAATTAAGCCTAGAGTAATCTAAGGAAATTCTGGAAATCTATTTGATTTGAAATGTATGAGTAAATAAAAATTATATCAATAACTTTAAAACACCCACATTTCCTTGATCCAGGAATTCCAATTCTTATCTGTCCCAAGAAAATAATCAAGATGTACACCACAATCTAAACACAAAAACATTTGGCTTACTTTTATTTAGAAGTAATTTTTTAAGCAAAAAAGCATAAGCAACCTAAATGGATAGAGGAATGATTAAATAATAAATTACACAGCCATTAAAATTAAACTTTTGAGTTCATAACATACAAAATTGTCACTATTTGGGGCCTGCCTGGTGGCACAGTGGTTAAGTGCACACGTTCCAATTCAGTGGCCTGCGGTTCACCAGTTTGGATCCCGGGTGTGTAATGGCACCGCTTGGCACGCCATGCTGTGGTAGGCGTCTCACATATAAAGTAGAGGAAGATGGGCACGCATGTGAGCTCAGGGCCAGTCTTCCTCAGCAAAAAGAGGAGGATTGGCAGCACTTAGCTCAGGGCTAATCTTCCTCAAAAAAAATGAAAAAAAGTCACTATTTAACAGTAAGTGAAAAGCAGGATACAAAAATTATATGATAGAATCCCAATTATGCAAAAATAGAGGACGCATATATATATTTTCTTCCAAAGAGACCAAAACCTTTGGGGAGTGAGATGTTCTATATTTTGATTGCACATCTTTGTCAAATTTTTCAAAACTCACTGTAAATAGATTCCTTTTTATTTTAAATAACAAAAATTATAGCTCAATAAAGTTGACATAAAAAAAGACTAAAAAATACATTCAAAATATTTTAGGGTAGTTTTTCTGTTTTCCAAATTTTCTACATCATTTTTCTAATTAAAAAATATCGGAGTGGGTAGGCACTGAGGTTATTTAAAACTCCATCCTTTTAAATTATTGAGAATTTGGTGGATGTTTATATATATTAAATAAACAGCAACCTTACCGTACCTAGAGCCAAATGCTATACAGGCACCTTAAATATTCAGGACATTCCTGCTGTACAACATGTATTCCATACAGACGGCGCTCCCCGGAGTTCTGTGACATGAGGCCTGTATGTTTATTTTATTTAATCCTTATGATACTTCTATGAAGAAGTTATGGTCCACATTTTAGACATAAGAAAACTAAAGTTGAAGATGAGGTTAATAAACTTGCCCAAGATCACAAAACTATTAAGAGGTAGGGCTGGGATTCAAATCCAGGTCCAAGGTTCCGCCCTACATTACTACACGCCACTACTTTCCCTCAAGGGCTAACCCTCCAAGCCTCTTGTTATCTACAGACTCGATTAGCACACCACCTAGCCCTTGTTCTGTGGCTCTGAACTAAACCTTCCTAGCTACTATATATCATATATTTATTTGACTTCAAGCTATCAAGAGCCCTCTGAGGCATAGTTATTCAGGAAGTAACAAATCTACATAATATTATCATCCAGTCCACATTTCTCTATATAAAAAGTCTACGTCTCTCCACTTAATTATAGGTTCATCTTCTCTTACCACTAAGTACAGTTAAGTCTGGAAAATGACTTCTTAGATTTCCTGGGTACCTTTTTAAAAATTAAGTTTTACCTTTGTTGATTATGCATTTAAACAATCTTTTGGGGGTAAAATTTGGCAATACATATTTGAACCAACAATTCCACTTCTAGCAATTTGTCCTATAAAAACATGTTTACAAAATTGCACAAAAATATATATACAAAGATATTTATTATAGTATCATTTGTAGTAGCAGAAAGTAGTGGAAACATTATCAATGTCTATAAATAAGAAAGTGGTTCAAAAATGATGGTACATCGATACAATGGACTACTAAGCAATTCAAAAATTGAGTAAGATTTATGGGTACTAACATGAAAAAGATACAACAAATTGTTAATGATAATACTCTGATGAAATGAGTATTACATTTCAGTACTTTTTTTCCACATAAATACTACCACTTTTGTAAGCAGAATAAGCAAAGAAATTAAAAATATGATACACTGATGTGATGGCCCTTGGAATCCCTTCAGGGCTGCAGCAGACTGCCCCCACTCTCTCCATACATACTCAGCTTGCATTCAAATGCTTAAGCGCCACGCAACTTACTAGGCCCTAGGAAGAATAAAGTCAGCGACAGATTCCCTACCTTTGTGGAAATTACAATCAAAAAAGGAACCAATAATAACAAAGTGTGAGAGAACAAAGGTGGTAAAAGTACAGAGTGCAAGTGGGAACACAAAATAGGAGAACCCAACCTAGCCTTGAAGCGCAGCCCAAAAAGAATGTCAGCACCTTCTACTGAGGGATGACTATCCATAGAATGAATAATGCCATCAACACTGGGGTTAAGCTGACTCCACAGCCTTGGAAACCTAAACAGCCTGAAGAGAATAGCCTCGCATTTCACGAAGTCCAGCAGCACTGTGACAACTGTGGAAGCTGCTGATCATGTAATATCCCTTTAATAAAGCCAGGGTGGAAACAAGAACCACTGCCTTATCCAGGAACTGGTTCCAGAATTTGAGAAAGAAGTTGCAAATCCTATGCCATGTCTCAGCATGAAGGAGTTCATGAAAATGGACGGTAGCCATTTCACAAGTAACTTTCACACATTTCTGTACAGTATGACTGTCAGGCAGAATTCACCACAGTTAATGACATAAAAGAAGTCATCCAGTCCTTGCTCACGGCTCTCAAACAAGTAATAGGAGATGCAGAATACCAAAAACAGAATGAGCCACAGTCTGGGATAAAATCCCACAGGTTCACGAAATGGAAGACTGAAGAGATTACCAAAAACATTTGACAAAAGAAAAATTTTCAGAGCTTGCTTTATTTCTTCACAATGCCCCCTCTCCTTTTTTTCCAGCTCCAGCTCCCTAGAAAAACCTGTGGAGCATATTTATATTTTTCAAAACCAGTTCTGTTCATAGAGGAAATTCTGATGTAAAGAGAGACCAAATACTTAAAGTATTCATTACCTTGGAAAAATAAGAGCTGACATATAATTTAAACATCCACAAGTAATCAACTGCTAATCCACAGTACTATCTAAAAGAAATGGTACAAGACTCAACCTCTTAAAAATGTCATTTAATCAGTGTTTCCATTTCATTCTTCAACCATTGGCTATATTATGGTGCACCAATGAGAGCACAAACGTGTTAGTATGTTCCTGCCACACATCAGCAGAATTTCCCAAAAGCTGCTCTTCAAAGCACCTCTCCACCTCCTCTGAAATAACAATTCCTAAAAGCAATTTACCTCCTCTCTCTTGTGAGAGTTTCTCCATAGTCAATAGCATAAACTGTTTTACTGTACTGCATACTTAGGCGGTGGTCCTGGTTTGCATTCAGCTCTGGCAAGTTTCAGTTTTGGTTTCCTCGTGTATGAAAAGATCAGGCTCTCAAATTCTATAAATTATCTTTTAGCACTGATACTCAATGAAGCATACTGTAGATACACACACCAAGTGGTGAGCATAAGGTTCAGAAAGAGTTAAGTTAAACAGACCTGGATTCAAATTCCCTCTGACCCCTATGAGTTGTCTGGCATTGGACAAATTATTTACCCTTAGAGACCTTTTTCCTTATTTGCTACCTATCTATTATGACCAACAAAAGGAAAGACTATAAAAGTGCCTAGCACAGTACACCCTCAACAAGCGATCAGTTCCCACTTTCCAAGTTCCAAACAGTTCCAAGTTTTCACTCCTGAAAGTTCTATCTTAATACTTTTTTGATTATTTCCAAGCAAACTTCACTGGCTAGACAGGAACTTAGTTTTTAACAAATTAGGGGGTAATTTCATTCAAACACGTCCATAACTATAAGAGTATACGCAGGAAGACAATTTAGAACCGGCAGAAAACGCATCCAGCTGCGTGCAGTCCTAAGTGCCCATACCTCGGTACCATCCAAAACTGAAACAGAACTTCAGCAACAGTGAAGAACATCTTCTTTTTCACAATGTTCATAACCAAATAGAACACCAGCTACAAAAGAGCCCCTATCCTTTTGCTAGAGGACACTGAAATCTTTTGAATCAAATGACTCCACGCTTTCCCATCTTTGCAGGACAGACTTCCAATTACTGCTAAGCCAAATAAACAGAAGACAATATTCTGAGTAGAGCTCACCCCAAAGAAGAATGTGAGATGTGCTTTTGTTCCCCACTGAAATTCCAAGAGGCTTTCAGTTGAGGAAAGAAGGTAGAACGCTCAAATATCATTCAGCATATTTACCTATGTAAACAATCACAAAGCCAAACCTTTGCATCACGAAAAACAGCCCAACAGAGTAAACCCTAGGAAAAAACTCGTCACAGACTCAAACTGTGGCATTCACACCCTGCTTCAAACATGACAGATCTATTTCTCAACTCTGGCACTTGCTCCCAGTGAGAGGGATTCTTCTAACTAAAAGTTAACGATCATCACACATTTAAAGATTGCGCAGGAAGCAGCATTATTCATTTCTGGCACTAGAAAACAGTAAACTTATTTTGGCTTGCTTAAACTTAAATTACTCTTTCAGTCTTAACACACAAGAACCTTTTAAAGACACTTTTTCTGACGCCGTAATCTAAGCTTGTGGATACATAAATCGGTCCGTCCTCCGCACGAAAATAAACTTTACCTATTATCCTGTCTCTTCCCCGACCCAGGAGCCAGTGCCTCAAAGGCCCTCCTCAATACGCTGCTCCAGCTTCTCCTGGGTCATTTGGATGAAAAGATTCTTTCCTTAAATATGGAAAGAAAAACTACTGCAGTAAGGACGCAAAGAGGCTATATTAATTGTAAAGCCAAATCGCTGCCCTGCAAAGTCAAGATGAGGAAAGGTTCTCGGGTGAGTTTTTTTAGAGCTACCAGCAAGAAGGCGCAATCCGGGGCTGCGACGTTTCCCGTGTCACCGCTGGATAATCTGGAAAAGGTGATCGACATACCTGGAGGAAGCTGCAAGTTAGCAGGCAACTGGATGGTGGTGGTGTTGGGGGCTTTCACAGCCACTATCTGAGGAGCAGGCAGCCGAGGGCCGCTGCTGACTTTAGGAAGAGAAGTGACAGGAGCCACTTTGGTCACCAGGGTCCCCAGAGGGGACCGCAGGGGCTGGGACACCGTGGACTCCACGCAGACACTGACAGGAGCCTTAGTCACGGCGCCCAAGGCCACCGGGGTGCTCTCCAGCCGGACGGGCAGAGCCGCGGCAGGGGCCATGGTCACGGTCCCGGAGGCGCTCACAGCGGCGGGCGGAGCGGCGCCGGCCGGCTCGCTGAGGCCCGCGGGCATCCCCCAGGTGGATCAGCGGCAGCTGCGGCGCTGCCGTTCTGGGAGCAGAGGCGAGGGGAGGCTTGACAAGCGGCCGCCGATTCCAGTGCAGTTCCGGCCCCACAGCATCGCTAGGGAGAGGCGCAGGGGCCGCGACACACAAGTCAGGGACCGACTCCGGCTGGGCAGCGGGACCCGCGCGTCCCGGACCTTCCTCGTGTCCGCGCAGCCCGCCGGCAGCAACACCTGCTTGGCCGCTCGCCGCTTCCTCAGCGGCGCTCACACGTGCGCCGGCTCAGCCCGGCGCCTCAGCCTCGGGTCCCGCTACAGCCGAGCTCAGCTGCCCCGCTCCCGGAAGGGCGTCCCTTCGGCTCCCCCCTCCCAGCAAAACTCAACGCCGCGATTCCCCCGCCAGAAATTTCAAAACTACAAAACCCAAGCGCCCCAAAGCCCCTCCGCGCGCTCCGCACGGCCCCGCCGCGCGGCCCCGCCAGCCATGTTTATATAGCCACGCGGAGACCTCGCGCACGCGCACAGGCCGCCGCGGCCGCCCCGGGCTTCCCCCGGAATCCGGCCGTGTGATTGGCCACAGGCTGGAATCGTGCTCGTGACGTCACTAGGGACGACTCCAGAGGGCGTTAGAATCATCCCCGGAATGGGGAGGAAGGAGGGGCGAGTTGCCAAAAATCTACCACGTGGGAGGGGCAAACCGCACTTGGAAAACTGCGGCATCCGCTTTCCTCTCCTTCGCATCCTCAGTTGCGTGTTCCTTGAACAGCCAAGAATATGCTTTCCACGGGCTTCTACTTCTTGAGGAAAAAATGTGGAAGACCGATTTCGGAGAACGGTAACTCAGTGTTTTTCTGCGGGCTTTGCTCTAAAGCGTCGCTATAATGAGCATTACGATTGACACAGTGAAAATTTTTTTAAATATCCATTTCTGTCTTTTAAATGCTTAAGAATGGCGTATGATTTTATAGTTTGTAAAATGGTGCTGTTGTCATACAATTTTAGAGCTGAGCTCTTCCAAAGGAAAATCTTTTTCTTCCGGTGCTTCTATATATGTCTCTGTCACCTCTAAACTTACTTAAATTATTTATCTCCTTGGAAACTGGGACAGTGTTTTGATTTTTACATCCTCAGATACTAGCAGTTAGATCTTAAGTGCAATCCTAGATATCCTTTGAATAAGTGAAAGTGTTTGTTGAATGAATCAACAATACAGCCCAACATGGAAAAACTTGCCCGTGAGAGATCTAGTCAGAGAAGATGACCTGATTTGAGGGCATTGTCATCATATTATGTTTGTAGGAACTGACACCATACTGAAGGAGATTTTGCAGGTAGGCAGGCAACCTGACGTTTACAGCTTCTAGTTTTCTCCCTCCCTGTAAACTCCAATGGACAGGATCTATTCACAATCCTCACGTTTCACTGCATTTGCCGTCTCCCACATCTCAACTAGTCCAAATCAAGAACCCCATCTCATGACCCAAATCAAGCGCAACTTTCCCCATTCCGTGAGGACTTACCTGATCACTTACCGTCTAGAAAACTCCTCAAAGTGGAGTTAGGGAGAAGAAGACTCAGTTTATGGCCTCTTGTGTGCTGGGCACTAAGAGATACATTTCCTTGTTTCTTTTTTTTTAAACCACCGCCTAATTTTACTGACATAAAATGCCGTCAAAAGAGTAATTTATCCAAGAAGCTGGGATTCAAACCAGTCTGTATGATGCCAAAGTACATCTCTTTCTACAGGTCCACAAGTGGCTGATTCACCATATATCCCACACTACCCCTGGCAAAATGCCTGGCACATAAAAGGTATTTAATACATATTTGCTCAGTGAATGAATTAAATGGAGACATGCAACATTTTCAGTGAAGCAGAACGGTCTGGTGGATTTGAATCTGAGATCTGCTCTTTACTAGCTCAGCAAATTGTTTAGCCTTGGTTTTTCTCTCTCCATATAGTGTAGTTCAATAAATACTTGTGGAAGGAAGGCTCACAGTTTGCTGAGACCTTTCCCATTCTAAACTTCCATTGGACTCCACCCCCAACTCACATACTTTGTTTAGGTATGTAAATACCCTCAATCAAGTTACAAAGAGGCTTGGCTGAGGAAGTATACTTTCTCTTTAAGGTGACCTTGAACGTTATTCTCATAATCGTCTGTGTTTGCTTTATAATTCGTCTCACTAATGAGAACTTTAATTATCTAGTTGCAAAGAATATACTTTTTTTTTTAAAGATTGGCCCCTGAGCTAACATCTGTTGCCAATCTCTTTTTTTTTTTTCTTTTCTTCTCCTGGAAGGCCCCCAATACATAGTTGTATATTGTAGTTGTGGTCCTGGTTGTGCTATGTGGAATGCCGCCTCAGCATGGCCTGATGAGTGGTGCCATGGCCGCGCCCAGGAACCGAACTGGCGAAACTCTGGGCTGCTGAAGGGGAGCACAGGAACTTAACCACCCGGCCATGGGGCCGGCCCCGGAATATACTTCTTACCCAGTACAGGTAACTACTGTACTGAATTTGGACTTAAGTAATAATTATGTTTACTACATTTCCTTCCTATAGAAACTTACAATAAAACAGGATACATAGGGAGGCAAAAAATGCATTTTATCTATTTATGTAAGAAAAGAAAAAATGCAGGGGGGAGATTATACCTTGATTTTCTTATGTTTATCTGTTAAAATATTTGGAAAATTGAAGATGTTGAAAAATACTTATTCATTTACCTTCTTTCTTGATCCATTCGGAGTGCTGTAACAAAATACCATAGACTGGGTGGCTTATAAACAGCAGAAATTTATTGCTCACGGTTTTGGAGGTTCGAAGTCTGAGATCAGGGTGCCGGCATGGTCTGGTGAGGGCTCACTTCCAGATTGCAGACTTCTCCACCGTGTCCTCACATCTCCGAAGGGGCAAAGGATCTCCCTGGATCCTCTTTTATAAGGTACTAATCCAATTCATGAGGTTTCCACCCTCATGATTTAAGCACCTCCCAAAGGCTCCACCTCCCATCACCTTTGGGAGTTAGAATTTCAACATGTGAATTTTGAGGAGATGCAAACGTTCAGACCATAGCAGCTTCTAAACGAGGGACTAAGTCATTAATTGTCCAAATATTCTGCTCATTAATTCAGGTAATGAAAACTGTGAACAAATACAAAATTTATATTTCACTGTTTACACACACGAATACAGTTTAACTTGGGCAAAACCAAAGGCTAAGGATATAGTTATTGGGTGGAGAATGTAAGTTATTCTTATGGTCCTTTTGGTTTTCAAGTGCCTACAGTGTCTTCAGAAAAGGAATAAAAGTTTACTACTCTGTAGAATTTAAACAAAGTCTTGTGTATCTGTGAAATGAGATCAGCTGAAAAATCTGCCTGAGAAGATGAACTATTTAGCTAAGATGGTTATGGCCTCAGGTTCAAAGTGAGCCAGAAACAAATGCCTTCAAGTTCTATACCTTGAACCTGGTCCAGTATCTGTGCTTTTGCATCAGAGCATTTAAATACTTTCTGCAACAGAACACCTCCAACACAGCTCTCTCATTCCTTTCCTCTTAAAGGAATGCGGCTTAAACTCTATGAAGTTTTTAACTTCGTTAATAACTTGCATTTTTGATATCTTCATTAAAGGTTTAAGGAAATATGAGACACTTTTTTAAGATTAGCGCCTGAGCTAACAGCAGTTGCCAATCTTCCTTTCTTTTTTTTCTTCTTGTCCCCAAAGCCCCCCAGTACATAGTTGTATATTCTAGCTGTAGGTGCTTCTGGCTCTGCTATGTGGGACACTGCCTCAGCATGCCCTGACAGCTGTGCTGGGTCCATGCCCAGGATCTGGACCATCGAAACCCTGGACCACCAAAGCAGAGCACACAAACTTAACCACTCGACCACAGGGCTGGCCCCTGAGACACTTTTAAAACTTTTTAGCATTTAAAAGCAATGCTCCTAGAAAAAGTGGATATAACCAAACTATCCTAACAAGAGATCCATTCACACTGTGAAATACTAATCAACCATTAAAATTTGCCATTTAGAGGTACATTTAGGGAAAAATGATCATGGTATATTGTAAAATGAAAAAAAAGGTTATAAAATAGTATATAAAGTATGATTCCATTTTTTGTACATTAAAAAAAATTTTTAAACCAATAAGCAGATAGACATATGCTCAGAAGAAAATCTAGATTGTATACCAAACTGTTAACTAAGGACTTCTCTGTTTGGAGACGTTCTAAATGATCATTTTCTTTTTATTTCTCTGTATTTTCTAATTTTTTTTAACAATGAATAGTATTCGCATAATCAAAAATTAACACGAGCCTTTTCTTAAAATATGTTTTCTTAGTGACAATTGAAATCTGTAAGTACAGCTAAGTACTCCCTAGTCTACTCCCCACAGCACCCGAGAAACTTCACTGAATTTCATAAAGCTGGGCATGTATATGGGACTGCTCAAGCTATATACCAAGCGGAAGCTTATTACAAACACCACCTTAACCTAGGAAGATGGGCCATTTTCTAAAAGTGTGAGTGCTCACTCCTTTCATTTCATAACAAGAGTAGAAAAAGTAATAAGACTGCCTAAGAAGCCATAATCTCAGAAATAATCTTTTATTTTCCAGAAGATTCTGCAATCACAGAACTTTGTACTTGCATTGTCCATTTTATTTTAGTACTCATTGTGTTGAATTATATATTCTTAGAAGGCTCTCCTCCCCACCTCCCTTCAGTCATGCATTCACATAATAAATGTTTATTGAATGCTTACGCATGCTTGGTAGTAAAGAATATATCAGTGAAAAAAAGAAAAGACAAAAATCCCTGTCCCCATGAAGCATACATTCCAATGGAAAGGGACAAAGTGAAAAAGTAAATTATATGGTATATTAGATGGTGATACATGTCATGCAAAAGGCAATAAAACAAGGGCATGGGAAGTGCTGTTGGTGTGCAGAAGAAGAAAGAAAGGGAGGCAGCAAAGTCATGTTGGGTCTTGTTGGCCTGTGTAAGGATTGTGGCTTTTACCCTGAGTGAAATGGAAAAGACGTTGAGAGACTCTCAGCAGCAAAGTGACGTTATCTGACTTATATTTTTAAAACATCACTGTGTCTGCTGTGTGAATAGACCCAGAGGGCTAATTGGATAGGATAATTGTAGGATAATATACAAGAACAATCATACAAGGATAATTGTAGAGAGACTACTTAAGGAAGCTACTGGAAAATCCAGATGAGAGGTGATAACAGCTTAGACAAAAGTGGTAAAAGTGGTCAAATTCTGGGAATATTTTGATGCTGGATCCAACAGGTTTTCCTGATGGATTGAGTGTGAAGTTTGAGAGGGGAGTTAAGGATGACTCAAAGGTCTCTGGCCAAAGCAAACTGGAAGTATGACTTACTGCTAATTGGAGTAGGGATGACTACAATGGGGTTTGGGAAATCAGGTGCTCAATTTGGGATGTTTTAATTTGAAATGCTTTTTATATATCCAAATAGAGTGTGGAATAGGCAGCTGGATATACAAACCCAGAGTTCAAGGAAGAGGTCCCGGCTGAATATAAATATATTCACTAGCATATGGATGGTATTTTTAATGCTGGTCAACTCAATATGATCAAGGAGAGAATATAAAGGAGAAGAAAGAGGCCAGAGTCCCAGGCTCTCTACTGTTAAAGGTCAGGTCAATGAGGAGCATCCAGCAATAAGAGATGGAGAACAAACCTCCATTGATGAGAGGAGAATCAGGAGAATGTGGAGTCCTGGAAGCTAACAAATGGCCAAGTTTCAGATGAAGAGAGTGATCAACTGTGTCAAATGCAGCTGATAGATGAAGTAAAATGAGGACTGGTAAGTGTCCATTAGGTACAGCAACACAGTGTGGAGGTCATTTGGTAAACTTGACAAGAATTCTCTGTGGAATGTGGAAATGAAAGCCTGATCAGAGTATGTTCAAGAAAGAATTGGAGGAAAGCGTTTGAACGCTATGCAAGTTTTGATGCAAAATGGGGCAGTAGGGGGAGGGGATGAGGTCAAGAAAGAGGTTTTCTTTATGATAATAGCATGCTTGTATGCTGATGGCAGTGATCCAGAAGGGAGAGAAATTGCTGTTAGAGGAATAAAGAGAGGAGGCTTGCAGGAACCATGTCCTTAAATGCAAAAAGGGATGGAATCTAGTGCACAATTGGAGGGGTTGGGTTTTGATAAGAGCAATAGACCATTCATCTATGGCAACAGAAGAGAAGGCAGAGTTCTTGGCCACAGATGCTAGTAGGTGGATATTTGTGATGGTGAGAACTTGTGAAAATTCTCTTCTAATCCTTCTCCCTTCCTCCAATCCAATCCCTGTCCCTCACTGTTTCTAGACGTCTTCGAAAAATGCAAATCTACTTATGGAACTCTCTCATTTACAGCTTTTTAACATCTTCCCGTTACCTGCAGGATAAAATCTCAAATAGCTAGCATGGCATCCAAGGTTTGTTATGATCTGGTATCTCCTAGGTTGCCCAAGCAATCTCACTCTACCATGTTCCCATGGGGACCTTCCATTGGCACCACGGATAGCTGCAGGAATTTCCCAAATGTCCCGAACTCTTTGTCAACTTCATGCCTTTTCATACATTGCTTCACCTCCCTTCAAAGACCTTCCCCATCTGAAACTCATGTTCTGTCTGGCCAAATTAATTTCCATTTGGCCTTCAAAAGGCAATAACCTACACTGGGTGAATTCAGTGCTTCTCTTCTCCTGTAGCACCTTGCCATTTCACTTATATTGTAGTATTCAAGTTGTTTTTCTTGCCTACCCTCTCCTATTCACTAAACTCTGAATTTTCTGATAGCCAAGACTGTGTTCTGTTCATCTCAGGACCAGAAGAGAGAACTTAATACTTAGTAGGTACTTGACAAAGAGTACTTCTCTGACTCCTATCCCACTCCTAACCTCTAGGTTGCCTCCTAGGGGCAGGAATTTTGTCTTATATGTGTATCCCCAGTGTCTAGCACAATTCTCCGTATAGTATTAGGAGGTTAATACTTGAGCTTTCTGTTCTCAGTCTGCACTTTCCTTGGGCGATAACATTCACTTCCATGGCGTAACTTCTATCTGTATGTTTATGACTTTCATATCTGTCTATCTTTGGCTCAGATTTCTCTCCTGGCCCCCGGACCTGTATAGACAGCTGCCTACTATCTCCACCTGGATGCCCCACAGGTTCGAAACTACTTATCCCATCTTCAGACCTGCTTTTTCTCCAATGATCCCTATTTCAGTGAGCCGATCAACCTCCTTCCAGTTGCCCAAGGTGTAAAATTAGGAATTGACTTTGAGTTTTCCCTCTTTCACACCGTTTCAGTCATTAGGTCCTGTCAGTTGTAGCATCATATCTGTAGTATCTCTGGAATCCATCGACTTCTCTCATTCCCACTCTCCCTCTTTTAGTTCAGACCAAAGCACGCTCACTTCAATTATGCTAACTGGGCTCCTTCCATGGCTCCAACCTTGCTCCTCCTTCATTCGATTCTCTAGTCTACAATCAGAGAGATTTTTATGTTTTATGTTAAATGTTCCTTTAAACATTAACATTGTAATTATTATCATCATTCTTTGTTTTAGAATTATTTTTCTTTCTTACTGAAAGGAACCTAAAAGGAAAACAATTTCTATTTTCAACTATTTATAATTCCATCATTCTGGCTGAATTCTCATTTTTATGTATCCCTTTTTAATCCTTGTCCATTGTATGCTTGCTACTAGGTGAAGTGTATGTTTGATTTGTATGTAATTTAGAACTTGAGCTAAATAATTTCCCATGCCTAAACACTTAAATCAGTTCACTTTTATAATTCCATATTTCTAGAATGTCCTCATAATTATCGTTTTATGCATAATATTTATTAAACAAGAACACATAATTGTTTGCATGTATAATTACAAATTATGATAAGTGCTATGAAAGAAAAGAAGACAGTGCTTTGAAAGAAGAAAATGGATAGGATCTAATTTAGGTAGGGAGCTAGGGAAGAGCTCTAGGAATTAAGGGAATGCCCATGAGACTGGTCCAGAGGGAAGTAGAGGAATAGTGGCCAGAATGATGGAGAGGCAGAGAAGGGCCTGACCCCCTTCAGGGTCTCATGTGTTGTGCAAATGAAATCAACTGAAATATTTTAAGCAGAGGAGGAAAATGAATTTATTTACATTTTTCAACTTTTATTTGGAAATAATTTCAAACTTAGAGAAGAGTTTCAAGAAATAGTACTTGCAGCTCCCATACCCCCTTCATCCACATTCACCAATTTTAGCATTTTGATTTGTTTGTCATTTCTTCTCTGTGTGTACATGTGTGTATGTGTACATACATAATATATACACGCTCGATCTTCATTATTCACAGATTCCATATTTGCAAATTCACCTAGTTGCTATGGTGCTTTCGAGGTCTTTTGCTGACATGTGCAGAGCAGTGAAAACTTTGAGGCACCAAACGCATACGTTTCCAACTGAGGTCAAATAAGGTGGCACTCTGCCTTCATGGTGTAGCTCTCATACTGTAGACAAGTGTCCCTTTTACAGTCTATTTAGTGCCATATTTTTCATATTTTTATGCATTTTCTTTGTGATTTTGCCATTTAAAATGGCCCCCCGATGTAGTGCTGAAGTGCTGTCCGGTGTTCCTAAGTGCAAGAAAGCTATGACGTGCCTTTCAGAGAAACTATATGTGTTAGAGGCTGGCCCAGTGGTGCAGCGGTTAAGTTCTCATGTTCTGCTTCGGCTGCCCGGGTTCGCCGGTTCGGATCCTGGGTGTGGACCTAGCACCGCTTGGCAAGCCGTGCTGAGGCAGGCATCCCACATATAAAGTAGAGGAAGATGGGCACGGATGTTAGCTCAGGGCCAGCCTTCCTCAGAAAACAGAGGAGGATTGGCAGCAGATGTTAGCTCAGGGCTAATCTTCCTTAAAAAAAAAAAAAAGTAAATTAAATAAATTAAAAATGAAAAAGAAATATACGTGTTAGATGCGCTCTGTTGAGGCACAAGTAACAGCGCTGTTGGTTGTGAGTTCAATGTTAATGAATCAACAATATATATTAATTAAGGTGTCTTCAAGCAGACACACACATAAAACAAGGTTATGTATTGACAGATAGAAAAATATGTTATGATTAGACGTCTACAGGAACCCAACCCTGTAGTTCCCCTGGGAGCAATGGTTGAGTATTTGCTAATTCAGCATTCTGGCGATTTAGTAGAATGTAACTATTGCAGATAATGAGAATCGACTGTATATATACTTTTTTCACTGAACTGCTTGAAAGTGAGTTGCAGACATGCCCCTTTATCCCAAATACTTCATGTATATTTCCTAAAAACAAGGACATGCACCTATATAACCACAGTACAATTAACAAAATCAGGAAACTTAACATTGATACAATTCTGTAGTCAACAGATCTTAAATCAACAGGTCTTTTTGAATTTGCCAACTGTCCCAATAATGTTCTCCATAGCAGTTTTTTTCTAGTCCAGGATCCAATCCAGAATCATTTCTTGCATATAGTTTGATATCTCTTTAGTCTTCTTTAATCTAAAACAGTTCCTCTGCCTTTCTTTGTTTTTCAAGATATTGACATTTTTTAAGAAAACAGGCCATTTATTTTGTAGACTGTCATCGTTTGGGTTTGTCTGGTGTTTCCTCACGATTAGATTCAGGTTATGCATTTTGACAGGGATACTGCATGAGTGATGTGATGTCCTCTGTATCACATTAGGAAATGCATGAGTTACGTTTGTGTTATTATTGTTTACATTAAATTTGATCACTTGTTTATGATGCAACTGCCAGGTTTCTCACTGTAAAGTTGCTGTTTTTCCTCTCTGTAATTAGTAAGCAGTGTATGGGACATAGTTTGAGACTATGTAAATATCCAGTTCTTCGTCAAGCTTTGACCTATTAATTTTTGTGTCCATTAATGACTCTTGGCTGAATCAGTTATTACTATGATGGCTGAATAATGGTGATTTTTTTTTCCCTACATTATCATTTCTTCTACATTATTGTTTGACATTCTACTAGAAGAAGTAGTTTTCCCATTTCTCTTGTGTATGTATCGGTATGGATCCATGCATTCTTTTTTAGTCAATGGGTTATGATGAGCTATTATCATGGTTTATTTTGATTCTCAGTTGTCTCAGCTTTGGACAGTAGGATCTCCTTTAAGTTGTCTCCTGTATCCTTTTAATGTATCCCCATCATTTTCTGAGTAACTTACATTCTTAGAAGATCATTCTAGTTATTATATGGAGAAGGGACTTGGGGAGGGCAAAAGAAGCAACAAAGAAACTAGTTAGATGGTTCTTAGCTATGGTTGATGGCCAGGTGAGAGTTGAGAGTGGCTTGAAATAGGGTGGAGGCAGTGACTATGAAAATAGGGTGTAGTCGTGGACAGATTTAAAATATATTTTGGAGGTAAAAATCTATGGATCTTAGTGATAGATTGAATTAAGTGGCTGAGGGAGTGAAATATGTTGAAGTTGACTTTACATTTCTAGCTTGAGAAATTGTATAGATGGTGATTTCATTCACAGTGATGGGGAAGACTGGAGAGGGAGCAGCTCTGGAGGGAAAGATCAAGAGTTCTGGTTCAAGAAAGATCAAACTGAACTTGAAAGTGAAACTTGGTCTAGATTTTATATCATCTTTCTGCCTGCCCTTCCTGACGGAATCTAAATTTCACTTGCAGTAATGGGACTGGGTGTCATCACTGAGGGAGAGAAGGTCTAGTAAAGAGAAGAACCCGTATCAAAACTCAGCATTTAGTGGTAGCGTGAAAAAAGAAACCAATAAAGGAAATTAGGGAAGTAGGAGAAGCTGGAGAGCTAGGTAAAAACAGTCAAAAAGGGTTAAGACAGAAAGTCAAGGTGAAACAAATCAAAGACGTTAAGTAAGGAAGCCAAGATAAGTGTTTCACTAGGTGAAATTCTGAGAGGTTAGTAAGATTTCAATTTTGTCTCTTCTAGAATGATGCTTTATGAAGACAGGGATCTTTTGTTGTTGTTAACTGCTGTATGCCTATAGCCTGGAACACTGGCCCATCGTAGGTGTTTAATAAACATTTGTTGACCAGATTAATGAATTTGTGGGTCATGTGTTTTTAGTATTATTGCATTGGTTAGAGATAATCTCCAGAAAAATGTTGAATAATAACAATATATGCTTTCTAGTCTTGTATTTGATATAATATTTCCTCAAGTGGTTTAATTGTTTGATACTTGTCTCTCTAAAACAGAAATTTGAGGTTTCTTCTGTACTTAAAAACTTTCCGTGGCTCCCCTCACCACATACCCCTCCCTTCCCCCAATGCCTCAAAAGTAATACCCAAACATAAAATAGAAGTCGCATCATGACGTGACCCGTGCTTGTCATCACTTCTGGCTACCACCCTTGTCCCATGCTAATCTCCTTATGATGCCATGCTCTTCTGGCCAGGCAAAGAGGTGAGGGAGGAGCTTTGCCCAAGGAAGTCGTCTCTGACCTCCTCCCCAACAAGTACCCTCCATTGTTTTTCTGTTTTGCTTCTGTCAGATCCCTTACTTCTGTGTCTCCCCAGTAGACTCTAAGTTCCTTTCAGAAGGGGCTGTGTTATTTTACTGTTTAACCTGCAGTTTCTGACACAGTGTCATGAGATTTTTGTGGTGGGAAGGAAGGAGGTCAAGGTCCCAGGCAAAACTGGGCTAAAACCTCTCACCTACCATTACCCTTCTGTTTGTTTCCAGGTATTCCTTTCAGAGAATCTTCTCTATTCTCTAAGTTTCAGCAAGTTTTCCATTGTATCTTCTCTTTACTGTTAAGTAATTCCTGCTAATGCATTTCATTTTAATAATATTATTAGCTGATAAGCTGTGATCTCCTCTTTTCTCTGTTTTTTTTTTAAGGAACTTCTGAATGAGAAAAAAAGGTTTCAAATTTTCAGGATTTAAAAATTGTCTACCTCAGTGTCTTCTACGGATTTCTATATTTAGATCTGGGTTTAAAATCAGATTTGTAGTGTGTATTAGTCTATCGAAAACTCTGAGAAGATGTAGTAAAGCATCTGTTCTCAAACTTTTTCATCTCAGGAAATTTTCACACTCTTAAAACTTACTGAGGACCCCAAAAATCTTTTGTTTATGTGGATTATATCTATCAATATTTACCATGTTAGAAATTAAAAATGAGAAAATTATAAATTATTTATGAGTCCACTTAAAAATAACAGTAAAAGCCTCATTATGTTACATTACTCACATGTTACATTAGCTAGGGTCCAGTCAGGGGACAGATATCACACTAGTTATTTGAAGAGGGAAAATTTAATATAAAGAATTGTTAGATAGTAGAAGGTAGTTAACTGCTAAAAGAGGTAGAAGAGGACGCTAAGGCATCCAGAAGTAGCAGGGGCAAAAAAAGCATCTGCTCTCTCCAGCTGGAGGGAGCGCAGACAATAAAAGAACCAGGGACTATGAGAAGGCCCTCCCCAAGGCTGAGAGTCAGACCTCCTCAACGAGAGCCTGGAACACCAAGCTGGACAGTGCGAAAGAAACTTGCCAGAGGGAATGAGCCATTGCTGATCTATAAAGCCACTGAAGGTGGGGAAAGCGTGTCCTGGGGGTGGAACTGGAGTTCGTCTCACTGAATCCAGTATTATCCAGTGATAATACTGGAGTACCAGAATCCATAAACCAAGTAGCTGCTGCTATAGCTCTGCAGTATCACTTCAGTGCCCTCTGTTGACCAAGCTTAGTGTTTCACCAGCTGACGAAGAAGAAACGTTTTCAGAGTTCAGCTCTGCTGTCACAAAAAGGGGCAAAGAAAGGTGATTTCTAGCTGGGAGATGAGAAGTTGATAGCTGGTGCACACATTACCATAAATATTTTATAGCATTTCATAAACACTTTAAATGAAAAATACAGTTTTTTAAAAGCATAGTGAAACTGTAGCATTGTTTTACATTTTTGCAGATATCTTGAATGTCTCACTTAATAGAAGACAGCTGGATTTTGTATCTGCTTCTGCATTCATTCTGTTGCAATATGTTATTTTGATTCAAGTGTATGAAGAAAATCTGACTTCATACAGGTAGTTGGAAAAGGGAAGAATATTTCAATAGCCTTTTCAGATCGTTGTGGATATTTGTCTTTGATGCTACATCAAAACTTGAAGAATAGTAGTTTCTTAAAGGTTAGTTGCAGTGTGGAAATTGAAATCATATCAATTAACTTTTCATACTTTGTTACATTGGAATCCATTGGTTACACTGAATGGATCTTTTACCTGTGCATGATTTTGTGTGTGTCTTTGGAAAATATTGGTTCCCTGAGTTATTCAGATCTTCCAAGTGGTGGCATATTTCATTATACAATATCGAACTCATATTTTTCAGTAACACTACTAATCTCATCAGCTTTGTATATTGGGAAGCTGTCAGTCTCTTAGTAGTGTATACAAGTCTTCCAAAATTCTAATTTTTGCTTGAAAGTTGAACTTCGTCATTGGCAATAAATGCTGTCAGTTGTTTTCCTTGAAGTGACAGGTTTACTGTTTTCATTTTTGAGAAAATGGTTACCAAATACCAATTCCCAAAAAATATAGTTTGTCTTAGTAAGTTTTAGACAAAACATAGTTTGTCTGAAAAACATAGTTCCTTTTTTTTGAGGAAGCTTAGCCCTGCGCTAACATCTGCTGCCAATCCTCCTCTTTTTGCTGAGGAAGACTGGCCTTGAGCTAACATCCATGCCCATCTTCCTCTACTTTATATGTGGGATGCCTGCCACAGCATGGCTTGCCAAGCGATGCCATATCTGTACCCGGGATCCGAACCGGCAAACCTCGGGCTGCCAAGAAGCAGAATGTGCACACTTAACTGCTGCACCACCGGGTCAGCCTCTGAAAAACATAGTTTCTTAAAAGAAATGACAATCCATGAAAAAAGTGGTTCCTTCAGCTGGCAGTTCAAATCGTCACATAAGTGCTTTTCCTCAAATCATTCTTCTTACTTTGGTAAATACCGGAAGTGCTTTTTATGTATTTCTCACTTTATTACACAGAATATTTAAAAGACAAGTAATTTTTACTATTTCATCAAGAACATCCTTAAGTGGAACTGCCTTTAAAAAAATCAAACGCCAAAAAGAGAGCACATGGCGGTAAAGCATACAATGCCTAGTGTATAGTTTGGTGTCACTGTGCCGATTGTCCTAAAGCTCCAGTAGGTTTACCGTCACTGCTTTTGCACCATCAGCAGAAATGTCCACACAGTTTTTAAAAAAGCAAACATCTTAGTATTTTATGAAAATAATTAAGACACCCATGTACCTCATGAAATGGTCTCCAGATACCCAGGGGTGGACACACCACATTTGGGTCACCACCGCAGTAAAGAAGACTGCTTTATTTCGTGTAAGCCAGTGTTTCACGGATTTCCCCAGCCAGGAATGCTTTGATCATATGACGCCCTTTAAGGTGGCACAGAGGAAGCTTACGTGGGATAGGTTTTGGAAAACTGTCCTGAGGTTGCTCCTTTGCCCAATATCATGCATTTCCCGCCAGCCAGTTTCTAAGGAGGGCAACCGCTGACCAATAATCTGCGTCTCTTTCCCGTCAAAAGGAAGAGTCCCTCCTCGCTCCCTCTTCTTTTTCAGAGATTGAATAATCTGTAGACTTCACCTACTACTTCAGTAAAGTTAAAACCTTTTTAGAGCTTTTATTTAGTCATCATAAATTGAGGCCCCAAACTGTAAGGTTACACTTTATAGCCGGAGACGCTACGCTCTAGTAGGAGACACAAGTATGAAACAATTACTAGACAGTATGAGACAGGTCACAATAAAGAGCTCTGGAAACACAGATATCAGACCTCTATTCCAGTCTGAGGAAAGTCTTCGTGGAGAGGACTGCCTGTCGTGAGTCATAAGAAATTTCCAGAATCATCTCAATCAATGAAAAGGAGGAGGGAAAAAAGTCTTTTCTGTGAGAGGAAGCTTGTGTGTGCTACCCAAGTCAGTCATGATGCCTGCCCTGTCCCCAGCCTCTTGCAAGAAAACTGCTCTACTGGCACAAAGGGCATCCCCTGGGGAACTGCTTGACCCTAAGCTGCTGGCCACTGCTGATGGACAAGCATCAGGAAGCTGGCCCAAGGGCTGCCAATCCTTGGATGCCTACAGTGGCCTTGCCCTGGCCTGATGCAAAAATATCAGCTCGTCCAAACATTTATTCTTTGCAGAATTGAAATTGGGAACCTTAGAAAGTGAAGGGAAATTAAGTATGGAAGGTGGAGCTACACGATCATAATTGAAAGAGAGGCTAGAGAGGCCATAATGCATCGGTATAAGCCCGAAGGTTATAAGGGAAAAGAAATGATGAATTAGCGTGAGCAATGAGTTAAAGAAATAAAATGAGGCAGAGAAAGTCAGTAAAGAGAGAAGAACAGAACAGATGTGGGGAAAGGAACTGATCTTGTTAGTGCAGTATTAGAGTTAAGATCTAAAAGCTCTTCATGTTGACATTTCTAGCACTGCCACTTCCTAGGAAGCAAAATGATGCTATTGTTCCCAGTTTTGTATTTCCCCATGAGAGCCCTTATTTCCTTGTGCCCTTACTTGAGTGAATCTTTGTTTCTTTTAACCAAAAGATCTCAGCTGTAATGGGCATAGAGAAAGCATGACACTATTAGCAAAATCAAAGTATCATGCCTGAGAAAAGGTGGCCTTGAGTTGTCCCTGAGTCCCTAGTGTAGCCTGGCCAGCCTCATGCATGATCACTCACATGTTATGTGCATTTCAAAGACAGAGTTTTATTTTGCCAAAGAAAGATATAATTTGGAGAACTTTTTTTTTTTTTTTAAGATTGACAACTGAGCTAACATCTGTTGCCAATCTTCTTCTTTTTCTTTTTTTTCCTTCTTCTTCTCCCCAAAGCCCCCAGTACATAGTTGTATATTCTAGTTGTAGGTCCTTCTGGTTCTGCTATGTGGAATGCCGCCTCAGCATGGCCTGATGAGCGGTGCCGTGTCCGCGCCCAGGATCCAACCAGCGAAACCCTGGGTCACTGAAGCAGACTGCATGAACTTAACCACTCGGCCACAGGGCCGGCCCCTGGAAAACTTTTCAAGACCTCTATTCTATTATTTTATCCATTATCAATAAATATAATATTATCTAGAATAAGATAAGTAAAAGAATATCTAATCTTATCCAGTAATTTCATGTATCTTTTAAGTGAGAAGCAAGGAAAGACCTGGCACCCAATTTTGGATTTATAGGATTTAATTTAAATGAATGCCTCTCTACTATTCATTCAACAGATATTTATTAAGTATCTACTATATGCTTGGCACCGTTCTGGGCACTGGTTGTATACCAATGAATAAAATGACGTAGAACTTATGATTCTAATGGGAGGGGGATCAGTCAGTAAACACATACAAACACACATTTCAGGTGTTAGGTGTTGGGGGGTGAGAGTTCTATTTGATATATGGTAGTCAGAGAAAGCCTCTTTGATAAGGGGACATTTGTACAGCAAGTGAAAGAAAGTACAGGAGCAAGCTGTGCCCATATAGGGTGCGGATAGAGTGATCCAGGCAGGGGACACAGTTAGTGCCAAGGCCCTGAGGCAGGAGCATGCTTAGTGTACATGAGGAAAAGCAGGGAGGCCAGCATGCCTTTAGCTGAATGAAGGAGGGCAGAATGGCAGGAATGGCAGGAGATGAAGCAAAAGAAGTGTGTGTATGGGAGGGAAGGGAGATCACACAGGCCAGAGTAGGGGCTACATGCAGATACTTAGCTAATGAGATCTAACCAATTCCTGGGTGCTGCCATTGCATCCTGGGCATCCATTACTTGGGAGCTTGACAGAATATGTTCTTGGACTCCACTCCAGACCTATTGAATCAGAACCTGCATTTTAACAAGATCCTCAGAGGTTCAAATACATTAAAGTATGAGAAGTACTAGTTTAGATAATGTGAGTTAACTTTCACAGAAAAATAGGAAACCGCAATTAGCACTTTTTCTTTAATTTTCAGATTAGGATGGATTTTTCTATTTTCAAAAAAACATCATTGGATTTTTTTTTTTTGAGGAAGATCTGCCACCAACCCTCCTCTTTTTGCTGAGGAAGCCTGGCCCTGAGCTAACATCTGTGCCCATCTTCCTCTACTTTATGTGTGGGATGCTTGCCACAGCATGGCTTGACAAGAGGTGTAGGTCTGCACCTGAGACCTGAACCCGAGAACTCCGGGCCACTGAAGCGGAACTTGTGAACTTACTTGCTGCACCACTGGGCCGGCCCCAGAGAATAAGCAATTTCCTATTGGAATTAGACCTCACATAATTGTGGGAGTTGATGGAGAAAGCTGTGCAAGACTGTTGCCTCTCTGTGGGCTTGAATGCACTGTACTCAGCTCAGTCTGGTAGTCAGGAAGGAAAGTTGGATGTGAAGTGGGGAGGCTGAGAACCAACTGTAACCCATGAGGACAAACAGTACCCTCGTGTATCTTTCACCATCTGCAATGGTGATGATTCTGGTGACCTGCAGCAAAAACTAGTGTCCTTTGCCATGAAGCAGCATGCATCCCTGGCCCAGTTCCCAAAGAATCTGAAGGAAGAAATCCAGCAGGATCTGGAGGAACTGGAGTGGCTATGGGCCTGGATGCCTTCCAGGACCAACAAAGTGAGCCAGCAAACCAATATCCTTTGAGAGATGCTACAGTGCCTGGTGCCCTACACTGAGCTGCTTCCCTTCTGCCTTTTGAATCTTGTGCAGATTTCTCTTGTGGCCAACTCGAACTTAGAACCATACAGGAAAGAGATTTCTGGGAAACAGTTCCAGGTTAGCTGAGTTGACATCATACAAAGCCAGCACAACTACAATGGGAATGGTGTAGAGAAGGAGGGATCCTCACTCGCTGTTAGGAGAAACATAAATTTGTATTATTGTGTAACATATCTTTGGCCGTGCAATTCTAATTCTAGTGATTTATCCTGTAAGTATACTTCTGCATATGGGAAGTGACAAACAAAAGTTTATTCATTGCAACATTATTAGCAGTAGCAACGCTGATGAACAGTAATGTTCATCAGTACAAGACTGGTTAATAATTTAATGTTACATCTGCACGTTGGAAAGAATGATGCTCACATGAGAAGGTCCTCAAAGATACATTAAGTGAAAAAATCAAGATACAGAACAGTATATTCTATGCTACTATTTGCATCAAAAGATATATTCATATTTGTATATGTATAAAATATCAATAGATGTATATGGAAAATATCAGTGGAAACATACTGGTAACATGGGTTGCCTCCAAGAAGAGGAACATACTTACTGGGGGACAAAAATGAGATGGAATATTTGACTATGTGAATGTATTACTCATTAAAAATAGGAGTAATAATGTAAAAATTCAATGAGACTATTACATGCATTTCTTCATGTTGTTTTTTTCCTGATATATGCCTTTTGAAATCAAGATCTTAAAGAAAAAGTCTAGTCACTTAAAGAAAAAGTCTATGTTTACTATATATGTAAAACACAGTGCACCTTTATAATCCTTTATTAAAAATACAGTGAAAAATTTTCTTGTAGATTTTAATCAGATTAGTCATTTTTTTGACCCCTCAGTAACGACTGAAAATTTATGTGGAGTTATGATAAGGTAATTGCTTAATTTCTTTCTAAAGGAATCTCAATGGATGTGAATATATATATTCAATTACATAAAACATGGAAATACTTGGAATGAAAAGCCCTAAGGAATTATGAAATATGAGTAGTGTAAGTGGTTTTTTGCAAACTTGGAGAGTATTTATTTCAATCACTTCCTTTACCAAAGATCAAGAAGAAATTTACTAGGTTATGAATGTCTTTTAAAACTTATTATGCAAACTCCAGATCTGTTTCCTAAGAGAATTAATCATAATTTCACTTCAAATAATGGTGAGATTGTCATGTCTTTCATTACTTCACTCACTTGGTCATATTCCTCATGATCACCAGGAATGAGGGGAAAAGAGATTTTTAGAAAGGGGTAAGTTTCAACTTTAGTAATGAAGCAAAGATGTCTCTGGCTCTGTTAGACAAGGGCATATTATAATGACATTCTGATACCATCCACTGTTTAAGACTTAAATATGATGTGTCAGATGCAGTTGAAGCCCCTTGTGTTCCCTTCTCTTCCAACCATCCTGATTTTGCTTCTTATTTTTATCTCATATGGAAACATTCCATAGATAACACATTATAATTAGGCATGCTTTTATTTTATTTTATTTTTTTTGAGGAAGATTAGCCCTGAGCTAACATCTGCTGTCAATCCTCCTCTTTTTGCTGAGGAAGACTGGCCCTGAGCAAACAGCCATGCCCATCTTCCTCTGCTTTATATGCGGGACATCTACCACAGCATGGTTTGCTGAGCAGTGCCATGTCAACACCCGGGATCCGAACTGGTGAACCCCGGGCCACCGAAGCAGAACGTGTGAACTTAACCACTGTGCCACGGGGCCGGCCCCTAGGCATGCTTTTAATTTTTCTCAAAAGAGTCTGTTTCTTGAGGGCAAGGTATGTGTCTTTAAATTTTCTTCATCTTTTTCTGCATTGAATGTTTTTTGGATTTATAATTGGGAAACACACAATAAATAAGTGCAGATAACTTACATGTACAGTTTAGAGAATGAGGTGAACATGCACTCACTCGCCACCCAGCTTTGCATTAGCAGTTCTTGTGCATGTCTCTCCCAGCGCCCAACAGAAATACTCACTATCCTGACTTTTGCAACAACCATTCCCTTGCTTTTCTTCAGTTTTACCTCAAACATTGTATCTTTTAAATACTATATTTAGCTTTGTAGGCCTTTAAGTTTTCTATAAACATCAGATTGTGTATACACTGTCACAGCTGGCTTTAGTTTTTCTCAGTATGATGTTTTTGAGACACATCCATTGTTGATACATCATGTAGCTGTAGTGCCTTCTTTTTACCTGCTATGGTATGCTACTGTATGAATAACAATTTATTCTTTTATTCTCTTTTTGATAAATATTAGGTCACTTCTTTTTTTTTTTTTTTTTTCTATCACAAGCAATGCCTTTGTACGTGATTATTTTTATGTACATATGCTAGAGTTTCTATGGGCTATATACCTTGGAGGGGAATTGCTGCCTCTTTGACTTGACTAAGTCTCACTATCTTGCCCAAAGCAGTTGTCCTAGTCTACAGTTCTAATAGCAGTAGGTGAGTTCTTTTGGCTCCAAATGCTCACCAACATTTTATACAGTCCTTTTTAATTTTTGCCCATCTGATGGCTGTAAAATAGTGTCTCATCATAGTTATACTACACATTTCATGAATGACTCTGGTAGAACATCATTTAATAAGTTCCTCATAAAGAGGTCAGGTTTCCTCTTCTGTGACCCGCCTGTTTAAATGTTCCACCCACTTTTCTGTCACATTGTTTTTTTTTTTTTTTGAGAAAGATTAGTCCTGAGCTAACATCTGCTGCCAATCTTCTTCTTTTTGCTGAGGAAGACTGGCCCTGAGCTAACATCCGTGCCCATCTTCCTCCACCTTATACGTGGGATGCCTGCCACGGCATGGCTTGCCAAGCGGTGCCATATCTGCACCCGGGATCGGAACCGGCGAACTCCAGGCCGCTGAAGCAGAACATGCAAACCTACCCGCTGCACCACTGGGCCGGCCCCCACATTGTATTTTTTATTCCTTTGAACAAACAGTTCTTTATAAATTCCAGACACACAGCTTTTATCAGTGACATGTGTTACAAATGTCTTCTCCCATTTGTGGCCCATCTTTTTACTTTCTTTCTGTTATCTTTTGATGTAGAGAAGCTTATGTCTTCAGGTAGTTGGATTATCAGTCTTTTTCGTAAGTGTTAGCATTTTTTGTACCTTGTTTAGGAAATCTGTCCTTACCCCCAAAGTCTTAAAGCTATTTTGCTGAATAGTCTTCAAGTTTTATCTTTTATGTTTAGGTCTTTCATTGACCTGGAATTTTTTTTAATACTGTGAAGTAGAGGTCCAGTTCTTTCTTTCCAGATGGATAACCAGTTATCCTATCACCATTTATTGAAGAACTTGTTCTTTACCCACTGACTGATGCTGCGCTGCTGGCTGCCAACAACCAAGTATTCCAGGAAGGGTGGGTGTGTTTCTAGGTTCTCTCCTGTCTCGTTCTCAGTTTGCTTATTCCCTGTGCCAGTGCAGCCTCCTCCAGGGCAGCACCAGCATCTGCGAAAATGCCTCTTCTGATTTTCAAATCTTTTTGGTTTTGGCCTCTGGGGATTTCCGTTACTTCTTGTGAGCTCAGCTATGCATTTAAAAGGATGTTTGTTAGGTGTTATCCAGCATTTCTATGCCTGTAGTGAGAAATTTTTTTAGACTATGTAGTTGACCATAACCCAGTGATGGGAAGAGAACTTCTTTAGCTGATTCCTAAAACCAAATGTTTGTGATTATCTCACCTGGAGGATACAAGAGAGAAAAAGCACAACGTGCTTGCATTTGGGGGAATCTTCTCTCAATAAAAGATGTAGAAATGACATTTTAAATAGAAATAATGTTTGAGTATATTTTGGCTAAAATGTCACATTAAACAAAAAATCACAGGGAGTGGGGCCAGCCCAGTGACATAGTGGTTCAGTTCACGCGCTCTGCTTTGGTGGCCTGGGGTTTGCAAGTTCGGATCCTGGGCATGGACCTACACACCACTCGTCAAGCCACACTGTGGCAGCATCCCACATACAAAATAGAGGAAGATTGCCACAGATGTTAACTCAGGGACAATCTCCCTCACCAAAAAACAAAATTTAGAAAAAAAGTCACTTTATGTAGATCAGCAAAACCTGGCCAAAATAATACCTTCCAAAGTAAAAGAAAGCAGTTGAGCCAAAAATAATCAAGACCCTCATGCTGGGTACAGGAGGAATAAAGCCAGTGAGATATAAAGGCTCTTGCCCCTCAGGAAACAGCTTTGTGAGGGAGATTTGGGAGATTTTGAGGGACAGGTGTGGTGGCAAAGCAGCATAACCATCAGCCCTTGGGCATAAACCACATAACCTGTCTCATGAGAGTTATTGAGAATTGAGTTAATGTTTGTAAAGAACTCAGTGTCTGGCATGTAGTAAGCATTATATGAGTACTTGTTTAATAAAAGTAAGGGGTAGAATTAGAACCATATCATTTGGATGATGTGTCCCTGTTCCCCCAGATAGGAAACATGGGATCCACACAGCTGAGGTATGATTCAGAAGAGGGTCATTAACAATATATCAATTTATAGCCAAATCCATCCAGAGGCGCACAATGGCCCGTCCTCAGATCAGAGATGGAAATTGGGAGACAGGGAGGTATAACCCCCTTGTTTTGTTTATTAACACACAAAACATGTCTCATTTCCATTTTAAAAGATCTGGTGTTGTGTGCTGCATTTACTAGGGAATATTTAAATATTACTCCAGAAACATGTTCCATATTAAATTCACAGATTGTAAGGGAGATATACTTTTCATTATTCAGATAACTTGCAAGAATGGACTCAATTATTTGGTACTATGATCTCTTCAAGACAAGGACCATATCATGTTCATTTCTGGTACGTGGCAGAAAGAATGTTCAGTGAGGGATGAGTAGTAGCTGAATGCCACTTCAGATCACTGCACCTTCAGTTGGTTTCCCAGGACCATACTATGTTGCATAACACCACATTCCTCTCTTCCTGGAAGTCCTCCTATTTTTATTTAACCAGGGTCTGAATCCACTTTGAGGGGCCCTGCATGCAATGTATATTCATTGATAATGTGAGGACTTCCCATCACTATAATGTTCAACAAGGGAAAAAGGGATTTAGGAAGTTGATTTCTACACTAAGTGAGGGATTAAACTAGATGATTCGTGCCCCCATCCTCCCAATATCTGATATGTGCAACAGTCTGCAAGTTAACACAGCTCAACAAGCATGTATTCTGTCTTAACAATAGGGAAGGTGTGGAAACAAAGATGAAAGAGACGTGAGTCCCAGCCCTGCCTCCTGAAGAGCTGCTAGTTTAGTAGGGAAGACAGGCACAGAGCACTAATCCCAATTATTATATATATATATATATATATATTTCTAGGAAGATTAGCCCTGAGCTAACATCCATGCACATCTTCCTCCACTTTATATGTGAGACGCCTACCACAGCATGGCTTGCCAAGTGGTGCCATGTCCGCACCCAGGATCCGAACCGGCGAACTCCGGGCCACCAAGAAGCAGAATGAGCGAACTTAACCCCTGCACCACTGGGCCGGCCCCACTAATCCCAATTATATATAACTATTTGGGTTTAATATCTGCCTTCTCACTACTGTGTAGTGAGGACAAAAAACAAAGACAACTCTTTACCACTATATCCCTGGCATCTAACAGTGCCTGTTGCTTAAAGCACTCAATATTTGTCAAAAAAAGTAGATCAAACAGACAATTTCAATATAGTCAATATAGTATGATGAGTGCCAAGAAACAGGGATGTGCAAGATGCTGAGCCATGTATCCAGAGTATCAAGGATTCGCAATGGGTTCATTGCAGTGCAGCAGGAAAATGCAAACATCCCGCCCCTCCTGTGTGCGTGTGTGCGTGTTGAGGGAGATGCCTTTAGTAGGAGCTGATTATTGATTATCAAAGGTGTGGATTTTTTTTCCAATGTGCTAAAATTTTGTTTAGTAAGGCTTCGCTTGGGAAGCACCTTTGCTTCCGGAAAGCTAAGCAGGGCCAGGAGGTGACAGGAAACACGTATTTGGCTTTGATTCTAAGTTTTAAAGAAGGGTATAGGGAGCCATGAAATTCCATGGTTCCAGTGAAACTAGAAAGGCAGTCGGGGTCTAAGTCAGAGTGGAATACTGTACATTCTGCCCTAGAAAATGCCCTGGAGTCCTTCTGTTTGAGGAATGGAAGTGCAGCAGCAGGAGGCCACAGGAATTTGGCCCAAGATGAATACCAGTGAGGCGGCCTTGTACTCTGCTCTTTCTTTTGCCCTTTCTTCAGAGCACTACAACTACCAATGGCTTAGATCTTATGATAGCCTACCCAAACTGATTCTTTCCTTTACCAGGTCCCCTGAGCCTTTTATTCTTCTGCAAAAACTCAACCTCTTTCCTTGTTTTCAAAAAGAATATTAAAAAAAGACAAAGCTCTAAAATAATAAGGTATATAAGCTTTTGTGTTTATACCTATTAGTATCTTTTGTTTTAAAAAATATAACCTCATTACAGGCATTAAACACATTCTTTTTGTGGGCCATTTGGATTAATTTTTCTTTTTTTTCTTTTAGAAGATTGGTCCTGAACTAACATCTGGTGCCAATCTTCCTCTTTTTTGCTTGAGGAAGACTGTCCCTGAGTTAACATCTGTGCCAATCTTCCTCTATTTTATGCTGGATGCCGTCACAGTGTGGCTTGACGAGCAGTGCTAGGTCTGTGCCGAGGATCTGAACCTGTGAACCCTGGGCTGCTGAAGTGGAGCATGTGAACTTAACCACTATGCCACGGGGCCAACCCCTGGATTAATTTTTTATATTTATTACTCCCAATAAGCCTAGCACAATGCAAGCATATAGTAAGCACTCAGATATCTGATGGCACATATAACAAATCTAACACACTGGACATGCTTAAGATAAAATTAAAATTGAAACTAAGAATTAAATGTATTGGGGCTGGCCCAGTGGTGCAGCAGTTAAGTTCATACATTTCCTGCTTCAGTGGCCTGGGGTTCGCCAGTTTGGATCCTGGGTGGGGACATGGCACCTCTTGGCAAGCCATGTTGTGGTAGGTGTCCCACATATGAAGTAGAGGAAGATGGGCACGAATGTTAACTCAGGGCCAGTCTTCCTCAGCAAAAAGAGGAGGATTGGCAGCAGATGTTAGCTCAGGGCTAATCTTCCTGAAAAAAAAAAAAAGAATTAAATGTATTCACTTCTCTCCTTATTTTCATATAGTCCCCTGTTGAGATGTCCTTATAAGTTCTTACCACACTTTATTTTAATTGCCTATTTGGATTAGGCCTTTAATATGTGTCCCATGAACAAAATGATATACTGCAACTTATGAAATGACAAAGGCAAAATAAATATGACAAAATATTTAAAAATGAAGCAAGCTGACAAAATTTTGGCAATTCACCAATGCAAGGATGTTTTTATCATGCATCTAGAAATGCAACTCAATATTATATTCAGTTTATTTTGGAACAGCTTTTTACCTGATATCAATACTCAAATGTCACCAAATTATTAATTTTTTTAATTAATGTTTTTTCTTAATTACATTTGCATATATGAAGAAAAGTAATACACTGGACAAGTTATAAAGTACTGTCTCAGGCTTATGTGGAATTATGATTGCTTCCAACAATTACTGAAAGCTCTTTTCAAAGATAACCTTCCTACTAATGTATGTTTGTCCATGTAATAGACTGAAGACAGGCAGAAATCTGGCATTCTTGAAACAGCATGTAACTACTCAATGTAATGCTACAAATCAACTTATTTCCTTTAAAACTTCACTAAATAATTCCGAGGAGTACAACCAAACATTCAAAGCTCCCCGTGCTCATCCTAAGAATTAGGCAATCTTCTTTGATTTTTTCTTCTCTGCTTCTTCCTTTTCCTTTTCTATTTCAGTTACTTGTAATTCAATTTCTTTGGCACTAAACATCTGAGAAGAGAAAAAATTTAAAAAGCAAATTTCAATAATACCAGTAATTTCTAAATATTTATAGTATGAAGGAACTCAATTATATTTTATAAATTTACATTTTCTATTTATAACTTTATAGTGTATATAACTTCAAATATGTAATGAAATATTTCAAAAGGTTTAAAAGCAACACAACTTGTAACAATTATGGACAAAACCAGGACTCTATGACATTTCCACTATCACTGTGCTCTAAAAGAGCGCAGGGTACAATGTGATGTTGCATTACGTATCCTGTATATGCATATAACTTGGAAAAGATTTGAATGCAAGGCTTATTCTATTCGTGAGCAAACAACTCCTTACTGAACTCCCCCTAGCCCTACCCCACTGTGTGATTCTCTGATAGGATTTGACTATCTTATCAGCTCACAGACTAGCCAAAGAGGTAGGGAAAAGATGATTTAGACTGCTTTGTTTACAACTCCCTCACTAAGTACAAAGCAAAAACAGTTTTTATTTTATTAATATCAAAGATGAGAGCAACTTGCTCAAGGTCATACTGTTAAACAAATGCATCGCTGGAACTTAAACCCAGGTCTATCCAATTCCAGAGCACATGCTCTATTTCCCCTACAGCCTCTCCTGAAATATAATGTGGAAGGAGAGCATAGCTTTGCTGCTGTACACATACCACCCTACCACTCATAAATAAAAATATATGTATAACTCTGTGTGTGTGTCTCTCCAGATGTGTATATATGTATGTGATGGGGCTGGAGAGATGACTCTGGTCTCAGTGGTTCTCTGTCCCTGTGGTGTTGACACATCTGTCCCCCCATCCTTTACAGCAGGGGTGACAATGCGGCTCAGTTCCCATCTCCACACTCTGTGCTCAGCACTCTGGTTATTTCTGTGGGGCTGTGCTGGGGCAGACCCCATTACTCTGTCCCCATTTCTCTTATTCACTGAAACTTTGCTGCTGCCCTATCCTTGCGTCCTCCGTCTATTGATTAACTAATAAAAGGTGGGAATGTGATGTCAAAACAATGACAACAACAAAGCCCCTAAAACCCAAAAACCCCACTGCTCCACATAGCACTGATTTTAACATTATTTCCCCTTGAAATATTTTCCTTAAAACAAAAGAAAAGGTATATGTGAAATAATCCTTTTTAGCACCTTTTTCGTATAGATTCCCATGCTTTACGTGATTTTGTACACTCTCAGCTAGAGAGAGCTAGTCAGCAAACCAGACTGTAAAGTTCTACCTAATGAACAATCGTGAACCACATTTCAAATGCTCTTTAGCCCATGAGTCCTCTATCACAATATCCTAACAATTTATCACATTGTTCTAAACAATTTATTTTGTGGTCCAGCAGTTTTAACCCATAAGAGCTGACAAAAGGCATAGAAAGAATAATGCTAGACTTGCCACAAAGACATATGGAAAGGTTATTACACTAGGCATTAAAATTTAAATCGCAAGCCACTTTTAAGTGAAAAGAAGAGAGAAGAGATAAAAGCCAGTAGGCAACCAAGAATGGGTGGTGCCTTAACATAATGAAGGATAACACTATGTTAGAAGCCTGGAGGGCCAACAATTATATAAATAGCAGCTGAATGACACTGGCTGGAAGCACATCTTGATTTCAGGAGATCTAAAAAGACAGGAAGAGTAACTGCTCTCTATATGGTGCCAGGAATGACTCTCCATAGGGAATAGCTATACTGACACCATATAGGGCTGACTCAGTAGGAATTCCTACTTAGAAGAATATATACCACTAAATGGGATAGGCCTATATATAGATCTCAGTGCCTCTAAGTCTTCACAAAGGGTTAGGCATAGGTAACTGTTTGCAATAAGCACATACAAATTAGTGACAGCCTACAGAAACAAAATGGAAATTGCAGTGTCAATGGATGCTAAAGGGATGTTTCAGGCTGATAATGAAGACACCAGTGGGTGTCAACAACATTTTAATTTTTTGTCAAAATACTTTATACTACAGGTATTTTTTTCTTCCTAATGACTTACCTTCAAAGGTTGGTTTCTTCTTATTATAGCAAGTTGAATGTTTTTTCCACCAGACTGGACAACCTAATGTAGAATAAGTGCAATGTGAGAATTACTTCAGGAAATTCTGTGTTTTAATAAGCCACTGAATGAAAAAAAAAAAACCCTATGCTTTTCTGAATAAGCTTTATTAGATCACTTACTTCTAGCAAAGCTCTTATTGCTAATTTTACAGCTTCGTTGTCGTTTGCTATAGCATCTTCTGTGTAATTCTTTTCTAGGAATTCTCGAACAGTTTTAGCACTTCGGCCTATTGCATTTGCCTTGAAAAATAGAAGATAAGTATTATTATTACTGCAGTATGAATGGATTTATGGTTAATAAGTGAATTTTAGAGACTTAGAGTTTTCATAATTACTAAATGAAAATTGAAGGTTTGAAAACTTAGCAAGCATTTCAGCAGCTCATTTGGTTACTGTATGAATAATTTTATTTTCAATATGAAATCAATATGAATAAACTTATTTTCAAATATACCAACACTTTGTCCTGGGTCTTGGCCAATGCTTTCTTTTACTTTAATGGTTCCAAAATCCTTGATAGCCAGAAGAGATTGAAAGAGTTGAAATTCCAAAAGATGTGGAGGGGAAAGGAGGTGTAACTTTGCAATATGGTGCAAAAGGAAGAAAGAGAAGACTGAAAAAAAAAAGGACATCCACGTGAAGAAGAAAGCTGACATGAGTAGGACTGTGTATCATTTTCTCAGAACTTAGAATAAAGTACAGAATTTAGAATAAAGTATAGCTATTATTGATTCATTATCTTCTTTGACTATAAGCAAGAAGTGCTTCTTCTGTTCCATTGCGTGTTTTATATTGTTCTGTAGACATTTCTGAAGGAAAGAGGCAAATGGATTTCCCTGGAGGCATGGCTATAGGTAGTAAATGCTGTGTTCTTTTAATTCAGTCTAAATATCCAGACTAATACTAGTGATGATAATAGTAATTTACATTAACAGAACACTTACGTGCCAGGCACTATATTAAGCATTTTACACGGATTATCTCATTTAACCATTACAAAACCAAACAGGTACTATTACTAACTCCAATTCATGGGTAAAGAAATGAAGGATTGGAAAGGTTAAAACGAGGTTTCTCAACCTCAGCACTATTGACATTTTGGGCTGGATATTTCTTTGCTGTGGGGGGCTGTCCTGTGCATCGTAGGAGGTTTAGCAACCTCTATCCACTAGATGCCAGGAGCGGCCCCTATCCCAGCTGTAACAGCCAAACATGTCTCTACATCGTGCCACATGGACTGAATCGCCAGTCCAAGCTTTGACCTCTATGCACTATGCCGCCACATGCCTCTTCGCTATGATGACTCTAGACAGGGGAAAGAACCAGCAGAAGGACCCGTTCTTTCACGGAAGGATCCTGGCATTAAAGGGGAAATGTTCCAGTTCTAACTGGTTAGTAGTATGATTACAGGAAAGAGATCTCAAAGGAGATCTTTAGGAAGGGAGCATGAAAACACATCTTTTGTACTACACGGGAGTTACTGTTCTGCTACTTCACAGAGCTTTTTCTATGTCTCTGTGTTTCAGAGGATTAAAATAAATAGCTGTGAAATTTTAAATTCGATTTTGTGGCCTTGAAATTCCACTATGATCAAAAGTAAAGCGTGGTACGACTTTGGAGTTTATTAGCTACTAGTTTTTTGGGGGTAACTAACTGGTTGCTGCCAAGAGGGGAAGTACCTACGGTAGCAGTTTATCCAGAAATCTCAGCCCTTACAGATCACTCCTGACTTTCCTGTCCACTTTCTCCAATTGCCGACGTCAAAATTCTTTAATTCTCACCTACTTGACTGGTTTCCTAAAATCTAGCTGCTTCTTGCCACACTCATATTCCCACCCTGCCTCCAACCCCATCACCCACCCCAGCCACTTCAACAGCCTCTGATGGTTTTGCAATGTTTTTCCTGCTTGTCTATCCAGATTTACGATGATTTTCTGTGGCAGAGAATACTAGCTGTCAACCCCAATGTCCATTCTTCCTTTGTGACAGAACTTGGGGCAATGTGCCTGCTGAAAAAATGTCATTTCCTAGCCTCCATTACAAATAGAAATATACAAGTGAAAGTAACTGGGTGGAACTTCTAGGACTCTTTTGCTGCCTGGAATGCAGACATGTTGGCTGGATGTCTGGTAGCTAACTTGAGAGCATGGAAAAAGACTAAGATAATAAAAGAGACAAACACTGGCAAGTGCCTACCTTCAAACTTCTCATTATGTGAGAAAAGCAAATCCTTATGTGTTACGAATCATATCTCTGTTGTTACGAGCCCAAAACAATACCTCACAGATACACCTCTGAGTGGATCCTGTCACTCAGTGCCCCTTGCCCCTTATTCCCAGAGCTCCTGGGGGTGCCGATGGCAGATAGCCCAGGCTCTTCACTTTCTTGAGAGATGCCTTGGTTAACTGAGCTGCCTCACCCAAGGTCATGCACTCTTCTAGCGGTGGCCCATAGCCAATGACTGATGAAGAGTTGTTAATGTCCAGCCCCCTCACCCCAACTTGGAACAACTTTGAAGAGCCACCCGAGATGCAGAGCTTCCCATGGGGCTGACCAGGCCTTTACTGAGACTGCACTGCAGTCCCCCTTCTCCCTCTGCCTCGCGCTGTTCCCTTCCTTTCAAGAAATGCTGATCCCAAAAGCACTTCATAATACACTTCCTAAAAATGATGGTTAAACAGCCTTTAAAAGTCTTTTCGGTCCTAAGATGCTGTGTCTCTATGGGAGTATTTTCCAAAGAATACCAGAGTGGAGAGAGGATCTATGATAAAAGGTTTCTAAATTCAAGTAACCTTGGCGATGACTACTTTAACTGCTTCTGGAAGACGTACAATGCTTTTTAGAAGATCCATAACCTAATAAAACATTAAATTTCTTTAGACAAACACCACCCAAAATGACTTAGCTTGTTTACCTTATATCTATATATCTAGTAACATCAAAGAAATACACTTTGAGAAACATTGTTCTGAAGTACACAACATATTAACTTTGTTCCCGTTTTGAAGCATTACTGACAACAGCAAAACATGCCCCCGAAAGCATTAACACTGTTAGTTTTGTAATATCGCGCTTTGGTCATTTGGAAACACTGCTTCAGAGAATTAACGCAGATCTTCCAAATGTTGACCAGTTTGATTTCTAAAATATCAAATAATCATGCTCATTAATTTCACCGCCAATCTCATCAAAGATGTCTTTAAGTACTGAGAAACTGTTCAGCTCTTTGTGACAAATGTTTTTCAAAATTTTAATTTTCGCTTGAAAGCTTGAATTTTATCACTGGCAACAAATACTATCGGTTGTTTCCTTAAAGTAAAGGCCTCGGATCACTCATTCTTTAGAAGATTTCCTGCTAAATTTCCAAGTCTGAATAACCACAGTTATTCTGTCTGTTGTGCTATCAAGTAAAAATGAAGTTCCATAAAAAATGGGCTATTTTAGCTTACAACTCAAACAATCGCATAATTGTTTTTCCTCAAAACAACATTACCTGCAGTAGATGTGCTTTAAGCATACTTCTGTTTCATCACACAGAATATGAAAAGATGCATACTTGAGAGTTAATGTTTTTCCCCCCTGAGGAAGATTCACCCTGAGCTAATATCTGTGCCAGTCTCCCTCTATTTTGTACATGGGTCGCAGCCACTGCAGGGCCGCCAATGAGGGGTGTAGGGGTGTAGATCTGCACCTGGGAACTAAACCTGGGCTGCCAAAGTGGAGTGCACCGAACTTAACCACTAGATCATGGGGCAGGCCCAAAGAGTTGAGATTTTTTATAATAATGTTTTTATTGAGATGTAATTGACATAGTATATTAGTTTCAGGTGTACAAAATAATGATTCCATATTTTATATATTGCAAAATGATCATAATAAGTCTAGTTAACATCCTTCACCACACACAGTTACAATATTTTCCTGTGATGAGAAAAAAGTCGATTTAATAAAATTAATGATTTTTACTGTTTCATCAAAGACAACTTATGAGGAAGTTGAATTTATTTATTAATTTACTACAAATGCATGATGGTAAAGAATACAATGAGTACTAGTACACCTGGGTGCTAGGGCACCAGCAGTTTCATCCACCATTGCTTTTACATCATCACTACAAATGTCCACACAGAGACAAAGCGAAGGATTGTCTTAGTATTATTATGAAAATAATTTTTACTTCATGGACCAGGAGTCTGAAGACTACATTTTGAGATCTGTCACTTTATACTATGTATCCTATTTGGCTACATCCTGTAAGCTTATAAGGCCAAGAAACCCCTACACAGTATGGGTTTTACACAGACATACCTGAAACTTTCTAACACTGCAGTTTTTTAAATTAAAAGGATGGGTTCTAAATCTGGCAGGTCAGCAAAGTCATCTGGGAAGAGCCCTTGTCCCAACATAGCCACTTGGCTGGCTTCTTTTCATTCAGTCTCAGCTTAAACATCCCTTCTTCAGAGAAATGTTCCCTCTACATACAATCTAAAGCAACTCTCTGTTGTGATCTAGGACATTATCCAGCAGCTTGGTTTCATCATTGCACTTATCTCTACTTAATGTCAAACTAAACAAAGAAAAGTGCAAGTTGTAGAATGATATGCATAATATGATACCAATTGTATGAAATTTTAAAATATGCAAAATAGTCCCTATTACTTATGGATACTTCCATGTGCAGTAAAAGTGTAAAGTTATGCATTGAAAAGATAAATGTCAAATTTAGGATAGTGGTTTCCTGGAGCAGGTAGGAGGAGATGTTGTAGGAGGGGAATGAGATTAGAAGGATGCACAAGAAGCTTCAATTACATTCAAGCTGGCTGGTGGTTACACGGGTGTTTTAAATATTATTTTCAGAAGTCTGAAATATTTCTCTTAAAAAATGATCTGGAGCAAATATGATAAAACATTAACATCTATTTAAATTTGCTGAATACATGCGTATATTTATATTATTTTGTATTCTTATGTATGTGCTTGGAAGGTTCCATTAAAAACAATTATTTCTGTTAAACATAAAACTGTCCGTGCTTCTACTTAAACATTTTCACACTGGGTTCCATGCACTTGCATCTATTTAAGGTCTTTTATGAATATTTTCACTTGCCTCTACATTCGTTGTTTTGCTTCTCCACTGTATCTTTTTCATAAATTTATAAAAATTCCAAAACATTTCATTCTTGCTCCTCTTTCATACCCTACATCCATCAGCACAGCCTCACACCATTTCTCATCCTGCAAAATAAAATTAAAGTCCAGCCACTTCTCATCATTTCCAGCACTACCACGTGGCACAGATCATTGGGATTTTTATTATATTCTTTATTGGCCTCCCTGCATCCATCCTTGCCCCCTCCATACATTTTATCACAGCAGCCAGAAGCACCTCTTAAAAGTCATTTCATGTCTCTGTTTTGCTAAAAAACTTCCGATGACTTCCCATCTTGCTCAGAGTAAAATTCACAATCTTATAATGGAGTATAACAAAGGCCCTCTATGATTCTGTCTCTCTGCTCCACAGACTCCTGTCTAACCTCACATCCTACCGTTACCTCCCTCCCTCCCTCTGCTCCTTCCATCTCTTGCTACTCCTAAAACACACCAAGAAGCTGCACTTCAGGGTATTTGCCCTTGCTGCTGCCTCTCTCTGGAATGCTCTTCCCCGGATATGTTCACAATTTGCCCCCTTCACTTCCTACAGTCTCTGCTCAAATACTCCTCTGCCCTGACTACTCTCTATAAAACTGCACCCCCTTCCTGCACCGTCCCCATCCCCCTCACCTGACTTTACATTCCTCCATAGTAGTACTTCTCAAATTTTAATGTATATAAAAATTATATGGAGATCTTGTTAAAACAGATTCTAATTCAGAAGGCCTGGTGGGACCTGATATTCTGTATTGCTAATAAGCTCTCAGGTGATGCTGGTTTCTGACCCACTCCTTGAGTAGGATGTGTTAACATCTAACCTACTATATATTTACTTGTCTTTCTGTCACCTCTAGAATATAAGCTCTCTAAGAGTAGAGATTTTGTTTAGTCACTGCTATCCCTAGTGTCTAGAAGAGTGCCTAGCACATAGTAAGAGCTTAACATTGTTGATGAATGAATGAATCCCATAGTACGGCCAATCTTAAAAAAAACTTCTCTTGAACCTGTATTCTCCTCTAGCTACTGTTCCATATCTCTGCTCCCTTTATAGCTAAACTTCTTAAAGGAACTATCTTTACTTCCTTCCTTACTATTCCCTTTTCTTCAATTTTCTATTTTGAAAATTTTGAAAACTATGAAAAGTTGAGAATACAATGAACAACTAACTACATACTCCTTTTGTGTGTGTGTGAGGAAGATTTGCCCTGAGCATTCATTGCCAATCTTCCTCTTTTTTTGCTTGAGGAAGAGTTGCCCTGAGCTAACATCTGTGCCAGTCTTCCTCTATTTTGTACGTAGGATGCCTCCACAGCATGTCTGATGAGTGGAGTAGGTCCACGCCCAGGATCCAAACCCACGAACCCAGGCTGTCAAAGCGGAGCATGCAGAACTTTAACAAGTCAGCCATGGGGCCAACCCCACAACTAACTAGATATTCTTAACTTAGATTTATGAATTGTTAACACTTTGAGATATTTGTTTTACCTCACTTCATTTATTTTCACAAATATACACTTTTTTATATTGAAGTTGCAGATACCACAATATTTCATCTCTAAATACTTCAGCATCTATCCCCTTAAAACAAGTGTGTTGTCTTATATAACACTGTAATTATCACCCCCCACCAGAAATTTCAAACTGATACAATACTATTATCTAATATACACTCCATATTTAATATCTCCAGTTGTCCCCAAAATGTCCTTTGTGATTGTTTTTCCCCCATCCAGGGTCTAATCAAAGACCGAACTGCATTCGTCTCTTTAGTCTTTAAACTAGAAATGTCTCCTTGTTTTTTTCTGTCTTTCAATAATATGAATATTTTTTAAATGTCTTGTAGAATGTTCCACAATCTGGATTTATCTGATTGTTCCCTCTTGATCAGATTAGGGTTAAATACAATGGCAAGAATACTACAAAGGTTGGGCCAGGCCAGTGGCATAGTGGTTAAGTTTGTGTGCTCTGCTTCGGTGGCCTGGGGTTCACGGGTTCCGATCCCAGGCATGGGCCTACACACTGCTCATCAAGCCATGCTGTGGTGGTGTCCCACATACAAAATAGAGGAGGACTGGCAGAGATGTTAGCTCAGGGACAATCTTCCTCAAGCAAAAAGAGGAAGATTGGCAAGAGATGTTAGCTCAGGGCCAATCTTTGTCATAAAAAAAAAAGAATACTACAAAGGTGATGTTATTTCTTTCCCATTATATCACACCAGGAGGCACATAATGTCAATTTATCCCATTATAAGCGATGGTAAGTTTGAAGGTTATCATGGTGTCCACCAGATCTCTCCACTGAAAAGGTACATTTTCTCCTTTGTGATTAATAAGTAATATGTGGGACCATGTGGACATCCTTTTCCTTAGCCATCTTTTACCTGGTAGTTTTAGCATCCCTTGATGATTCTTGATCTTTCCTCCCTATTTCTTTTAAATTCACTCCAATCCAGCTTTCATCACCATCAGTCCATGCATGCTGTTCTTGTCAAGGTCACCAATAGCCTGCATGTTGCCAAATCCAATCATTGCACTGTCTTCTTACTTGACCCATCAGTGGCACTGACTCAGCTGATCATCTCTTCTTGGAATACTCTTTTCACTTGGGATCCAGGACACTGCTCTCTGGGGTCTCCTCCTTCACCAACTGCTGGATCCTTCCCCACCTTTCACTGGTCTAATGCCCCAAACTTAATCAGTTCTTGCCTGATTTATTATTAGACACAGCCTTCTAACTTGTTTGCCTGCATCTCCCCTACCCTACCCTACAATCTATTCCCAATACAGCTGCCAGAGAGACTTTTAAAATATAAATCAGATCATGTTACTCTCATATGCAAAAATATCAAATGGCTTTATCCATCACTTTATTTAATATCTCAAGTCCTATCCATGGCCTTCAGACCTGACAAGATCTAGATCCCTCCTACCTCTGTTACTGCACCCTTACCGCCATCTTTCTTGTAGATTTGCTGTAGCAAAGGCATATGTTCCCACGTAGAGCTACAGCTCTAGCTATGATAGCCTCCCTGATAGTTCTCATACATATGGAACATGCTGCTGCCTTGGGAGTTGGTCTTTATTGTTTCCTCTATTTGGAACACCATAGAAATAACTACCTGGCTTGCTCCTTCACTTTCTTCAGGTCTCTGTTCAAATGTCATCTTTTCAAAGGTGCTTACCCTGACCACCTTACCTACCAGTCACTCTCTATCCTTCTAACCATGTTTCCTTTTTTTTTTCATAGCACTTATATATTATGTATTTGTCTGAGTTCACCTCTATATCCCCAGACTTAGAACAGTATTTGATATATAATTGGAATTCAGTATGTATAGACTGAATATTTGTTAAAGGACAGACTCTTTATATAATTATTTTATTTTATAACTTTTGGTGGTGAATTATCTTTGGGAATCCTGCACTGTAATATCCCTAAGTGCAGAGATATCATCAACTCCACGCTTACTGCTCTGCTACTCAATTCCTTCTTCATTTTTGGTCCCTTAGGATTTTCTGTCTTTCTTGTGAGTTCAGCTATGCATTATTAAAAAATGTTAATGATCACTTTAACATCCTAGGTGTTTACAGCAGGAGAATTTTTAGTTAATGTAATTTAATGTAATTTGCCAAACCCCAGAACCTGCTACTCGAAGTAAAAAATATTTTCTTCAATATGAAAATGTGTTAAAGAAAAAAACACTTCAAAATGGGTTTCCCTCACCACAACTGACCTGGATACTGCCAGAGTACGTGGCAACCTGCCAGGCTGTCTGATCTCGTTGGCCTCTTCTGTCAGGGAAGGAGGTGCAGTTTGCCCTCACTGGAAGAGAAACTTACTCTAGATGTGCTTCCCTTCCCTGTCCTCAACGCTTCTGTCAGCCCCACCATCTGTGGACTTGCTGGATGCTTTCTTCACCATCATGGTATCCTATAAAACACTGCTGCTGACCAAGGAACTGATGTGAGGAACTGAGAGAACAGACTTATGCCCCTGGGATCCACTGGTTTTATCCTGTTCTCTATCCCCCTGGAGTAGCCAGCCTCATAGAAACATGGAATAGCTTACTGAAGACTCCTTTATAGCACCAGCTGGGTGATACCTTATGGAGCTATGTTTCTGTTCTATAAGATCCTGTATCTGCCCTGAAACAGGAACCATTAACTGATTTCTCCCATGGTCACAAATCTAGGAATCAAGTGACAGACATCTCATTAACACCCCTAATAGCCCACTTGTAAAATTTCTGCTTCCTGTCACTACTGGGTTCTTAGTTCCCAAGTGGAGGTGAGGGGGGAGTGGTGACGTTCTACCAGGGGCTGTAACAAGAATTCCACTGAACTAGAAGCTAAGACTGCCACTTGGCCATTTTGGACTTCCCATGCCACTGAACCAATAGGCAAGGTGGGCATTATTGTAAGGATGGTATGATTTATTCTGATTATCAAGGGAAATAAAGCTATTATTATACAATGAGATGAGGGAAGAGATATCTAGAACTCAAGGGATTATGGAGGTCTTAGTATTCCTATGTAAAGTGAAAAAAGTTAATGGAAGGCTCTGTAACCCATTAAGACAGGATCACTAATGGGCCACAATCTTCCAAAAAAAATACGTTTGTGGGGGCCGGCCCCATGGCCAAGTGGTTAAGTTCATGCTCTCTGCTTCGGCAGCCCAGGGTTTCACCGGTTTGGATTCTGGGCACGGACATGGCACCACTCATCAGGCCACGCTGAGGCGGCATCCCACATGTCACAACTAGAAGGACCCACAACTAAAATATACAACTATGTCCTGGGAGGAGGGGAGGGTTGGGGAGAAAAAGCAATAAAAAAATAAAAAATAAGTTTGTGTCACCTGCCAGATAAAGAACCCCAACAAACCAAAGTGCTGGTATTAGCTATTTCTATTCTCATTTCTGCAACTGGTCATGTGGCCATAGTGTATATTTATAACTTCCTTTTTCTACTCTCCATTTCACACATCTTCTACCTGCACCTTGTAAGACTGTAACAACCTAGCACTGCAAAGTGTTGTCACCACATGGTACCACAGCTGTGTCCTCAACAGCCCACTGTACCATTCTATCAGGTTACTTGGTATAGTAGGTAAGAGTAAAAAAACAAAACATAGAAATGAACAACAAAAACTCCCCCAAATCCCTGATCTCATGGCTGAAGTCCTCCCAAAATAGAAAAAAAACAGATTTTATTCTACCTTTCAAGGCTGTATATCACAATTTATATAATACGCATAGAGAATTATTTGGCCTAAGGGAGGTAGCATGATGTAGTGGAAAGAACTTTGACTAATAAGCAGAAGACCCTGAATTCTAATTCCAGTTTTGCTATTAAGTAGTGGTGTGAACTTAAAAAAATTCACTTAACTCCTGAGTATCACTTACCAAATATGGAAAATAAAGTTTTCAAATGTTTTTTGTTACAGATAATGTTTTTTAAAGCTGCATAATACTTCCTTCAGCCAAAATCTTACGAGAAAGTGCAATATGTAAAATCAGTAAAATGATGATAATGGGGTATACACGTGTATGCATGTGTATGCACACACCGTTCAGACGCTCCCCACCTCCGCCATATGGCCTTAAGACACCACAGCACGGCATAGTTTCAGACTTAGATGATCAATGAAATCCCCAACAATTTTAAAATTCCAATATTTTCCAAATTAATTGGCTTTGAAATAAAATAAAAATGCTTTTCTGTATGACCCCAGGGAGCAACCAAATCAAAATGGAAAATTACATAAACTTGGAAATTGTTGTTATGATATTGAAATGAAAGGTAATGATGTAATGATAAATGCAAACAGAAGATGGCAGACTTCAAAATACTTAGAGAAAGATTGTGTGTAATAACTTGTTATATTTAGGGCATAGGTTTGGAAAGGCACAAGAAATCTAGTACATGTAAAAGATTTCTAACTGGCAGGAAAAAGCCTGGTATTTGCAGCAGGTAAATGTGTAGCTTCTGATTACCAATGAGATTGTCCAGGTAGCTTAAAAGAAGATGTGCAGCTAACACAAGTATTGAGATTTTTGTGCCTAGAATATAACACACATTGTTTTACTGGCCTGGTTAACTGTTTTATAAAACAGTATCTTATGAGTATGGTGAGCTCAAATCAAATCCTATAGATAATACAGGCATAGAGACCAAGGCAATATTTCCCCATTAATTCATTTGCATCTTTTAAAATTTTTTCCTTCTTCTCCCCAAAGCCCCCCAGTATATAGTTGTATATGTTAGTTATGAGTGCCTCTGGTTGTGCTATGTGGGGTGCTGCCTCAGCATGGCCTGATGAGCGGTGCCATGTCCACGCCCAGGATCCAAACCAGTGAAACCCTGGGCCACCGAAGCAGAGCACATGAACTTAAACACTCGACCATGGGGCTGGCCCCTCATTTGCATCTTAATCATAGTAAAATAAACTCTTCATGAAATTGTTTAAAGCCTAGGTATTTAAACTTTTAATGAAGTCAAAATCACTTAGATTCTGTGGTGTAGTCTTATTCTTATATATGAGAATATACAAAAATTCACTTCTGGAAACTGCCACTAGTTTCCCTAGGCCGAAGACTTTTGTATTAGATTTAAGCGCACCATTAAACAAATTTAGTAGTTGGGTACTAAAACAAGGATAACAACTTATCCCAGAAGACAAACTATCTTCCAGGAATTATGTGGAGACAACTGCAACATCCTGACACATGGGTATAACTGATTCATAGTTTGGGGGGCTCTGACTCTTCTAGAATGGAAGATGCATTAAATTTTCAGTATGGGGTTTAAATGCTCATTTAATTCTTTACTAAAAGCAGAAATACTATTACTACTCAAAGCAAGCATCTATATGATGCAATACTAATTTGGAAGAATGAATGATGAATTAGAAACTGGATATTTTTCTTATTTGATCATTTATATACACTTAAGTTTGTTACATCTTCTAAAAAGTAAGGAAAACACCCTGTGATTAATAAACTAAAGTGTTTCTGTACCCATCAAAACCATGATAGTTTCTGACTAGCTAAATAGCCACATAAAGGTTGTATCACCATCGATATTTTAATGCAACATAAATTTTTTTGTCATGTCCCTGAAAGCGATAAAGCATTTACAGTGAATACATTTAGTCAACTTTTTTTTTTAAAGACTTCTTTTTCTCCCCAAAACCCCCTCAGTACATAGTTGTATATATATATATCTTTTTTCAGTTGTGGGTCCTTCTAGTTGTGGCACATGGGACGCCACCTCAGCATGGCCTGATGAGTGGTCCCATGTCTGCACCCAGGATCCGAATTGGCGAAACCCTGGGCTGCTGAAGTGGAGCGCAAAAACTTAACCACTTGGCCACCGGGCTGCCCCCTCAACTTCTAAAATATATTAACAAATTCATGACTCACCTTCCAAGCATGGTAAGTACCAGAGGGATCAGTCTGATACAATCTTGGGATACCATCGTCATCAAAGCCTACAATTAAGGCAGAAATACCAAAAGGTCTTCGTCCATTGCTCTGAGTATATTTCTGAAAAATAAAATGTTTTCATAACTACTTTCTATATGAGGCCATACAAAGTATAACAGTATTACTTATCAAATAACAAATTCTAATAGTAAATAAAGCATTCCTGCCAAAATGATCTTCTTTATCAATTCTTATTTTAGTATCTTTAAGATCCTCTACCTGACTTTTTCTGGACTGACTTCAATCCACGATGAAATTTTTAAGAAATTAATGTACACAGTCTGTAAAATAAAATCCTAAGTTTGCTTACATATGGTCTTAAGATAATTTTCTTGTTGCTCCATGAACATTTTGGTAACATAACTAGATTGTGATCTCTTTAATATAGCAGAGAACTGTGTGTGTCACAGCATTTTGGTTCCCAGCACAGCTGATTTCAGTGAGCTGTGCTTTGGAAGCATGTCCTTGGTTTACTTTGAGAGAAACTGTAATTGTTACTATTATTATCCAGTATTCTCACTTGATACTATTATCATCAAGTATATTCTGTTCACTATAGACTAAGCTATCTCTACAGAAAAGCCAACCAAGACATTTCTTTCAGTCCCAAGACAAGGAAACCTTTGTTTCTCTTGAAGAAAAAGCATGCTTTTCCCTCACAGACAGCGGGGCACTGGAAACCAATTATATTTCTTTTTCCTGTTGTGCCAGGAACTTCCTGGATTTGTGCTCCAGGGAGTGGAATTCACACTCATTCTGAGACTGGTGCCCCTAGACGTTGTACCAAGAGGCAGTTCTGACAGAAAGCTCAAGACTCCATTTGTAGGCAACTTGAGGAACTGTATGTAACTCTGTGGCTTGAAATAACTTTACACTAGCTTTCTTCTTGGACTTGTCAATGTATCGTAATTTTTATTTTTAAATTTTATCATATATGTATCTCCATAAACCACCTCAAAATTTGAATGCAAATAGTTGGGTTACAAACATAAACTGTTAAAGAATAGGGTTTATGTCTTAATTCCTTTGTATTTTCTGATGTTCCTAGTTCATATTGAGGTATGAAGTAGATGCTTTGTAAATATACCTTAGAGGAGAGACCCTTTTACTTTATTTGCTCAATAAACCATTTTTTTTGTTTTGTTTGTTTGTTTGTTTTGAGGAAGATTAGCCCTGAGCTAACATCTGCCAATCCTCCTCTTTTTGCTGAGGAAGACTCGCCCTGAGCTAACATCTGTGCCCATCTTCCTCTACTTTATATAAGGGATGCCTGCCACAGCATGGCTTGACAAGCAGTGTGTAGGTCCACACCCGGTATCCGAACCAGAGAACCCCAGCCTGCTGAAGTGGAATGTGCGAACTTAACCCATGTGCCACTGGGCCGGCCCCTAAACCATTTCTTTTTAATGAAAAAGTAACACATGGACAAGGTTAAAATGATTTAAAAAGTACAAAAGTTGTACATAAAGGGTCTCTCTCTCTTGTCCCAGAACCCAGGCTCCTTCCCCGTAGCAATTCCACTGTGACAGATTTACAATATATATTTCTATAACTGTGCAATGCATAGCCTTTATAGTTCTAGAAGAAAACCTAAGAACCACAATTGGGAACCTTGTATACATAACGTTCTGTACCTTGTTTTTTGGTGGATACCTTTTTAACTACTGGGAAAATCAAAGCAAATAAAAAAGAAAAGTAGAACAATATAAAAATTTGGACTTTCTTGCATATGAATTAAATTTTTAAAATAGGGCAATTTTTCTATAAATATGTAATTTAAAACTTTAATACCTAGGATATGTAGTCCATTAAAAAATCTCTACATGGACAAATGGTAAAATCCACGCCAGAAAGTGTTTTAAATGCTATAAATGTATTAAGTCATTTAATCCATAATGCAACCCAACAAAGTAGGTATTATTGTAACACTCATTTTATAAATAAGAAAATTGAGGTAAAACAAGCTAGTTTGCCCAAGGCATTAAGTAGGAAGTAGCAAGGCCAGGATTCAAACCCTCAAATTCTGGCTCCTGGGGAACAGTCTTAACCATTAGAGTGCCTGTCAAAGTGAAGGATAGTTAGAAGGACTAGAAAGGACTAGAAGGGACTAGAAGGACTGAAAATAGCAAACCAACATGTAGAAAAATATCAACCTCATTACTAATTATAAAATACAAATTGAAACAACTATTACAGTACTATGTTATACTTATTTGCAAAATAAAAGAAAAATGAAAAACCCAATGCTAATGATCCTTCAGGGCTACATTTATGCATTGCTGGTTGCACAATAAAAATTGGTTCAATCTTTTTAGAAAGCAATTTAGCTACATATAACAAGAGTCTTAAACCAATTACAGTCTCTAATCTAGTAATCCCATACTGAAAATTAATTTAACAATATAATTCAAAATAGAAAAAGAAAGGCTGTGACAAAGAGTAATGTTATTAAAGTAGCAAATTGAGAGAGAGAAAAAAAATGAAAGAAACTGGAAACAACCTAAATAATTACCAGATATTAACTAGAAACAGTATTATGTAGTTAGTAAGAACCTTAAGTATAAGGACTATGTTGACATATATAAAGGACACATAAAATTATAAGTGAAAAAATACATGTTTACATCATGATTATACTTAATGTCCAGCCATGTATCTATGCATGAATTCAGAAGAAGTCATATCTAAACCTGATTAGTTATGTTTAGGTTTGTAGCTGAAAGAATCATGGGTATTTCTTTGGTCAACTTTAAAAAATGGTTCTCATTACTATGTCTCCAGAAGTGTAGAAATCCCCTTAAAGATTAGATTTATTGTTTTAAATTTTAATATAATTCCCAGAATTGATACTGACTGAGATTTCTAGTGATCAAATCAATCCATTCCATTGGAATAACAGTGTAAGTATGAAGTCAGTGTGAGAAAGAATAAGGAATTTAGTTGATTTAATAGACCAAATGATTGGAGTGATTATAGTATTTTCATAGGACCCATAATGATGGAAAAGGAGAAAACTTGAAGAAACCTGCTGGAATATTGGCTTACCTGCTTTAAGGCTGCTATGAAGCGAGTTATATATTCTACAGTGACTGGGTCCTCAACTGTGAGCTTATGACTCTGGCACTCCACACGAGCTCTGTTTACTACTGCTCTAGCGTCAGCAGTCAGTCCTATGAAAGCAGTTGACACATCACAAAAAAGAACGACTTTTTTCCTTGACAAAAGGGTTTTAACCATCATAAAATCTTTCTTATAATGTCCTTTGTTTTTCTCAATATATATCCATTATAAAGAACTTGTAAAATAGAGTATCACTTGTCCAACACTGATTTATTTCCTTTAAGACTTAATTTGATGCACTCTTCTTTTTCTTTTTCTTTTTTTTTTTTTTTTTGGTGAGGAAGATTCACCTTGAGCTAACATCTGTTGCCAATCCTCCTCTTTTTTTTGTTTGAGGAAGACTAGCCCTGAGCTAACATTCGTGTCAGTCTTCCTTTACTTTGTACATGGGATGCCTCCACAGCATGGCTGATGAGTGGAGTAGGTCTGAGCCCAGGATCCGAACCGCAAACCCGGGCTGCTCAAGTGGAGCACGCAGATTTTAACCACTTGGCCAGGAGGCCGGCCCCTTATTTTCTTTTTTAAAGAAAACGGCTTTAAAGAATAATGATTAAACACTAATGTCACATAAACTATTTCCAAAAGATCAAAATGATTTAATTCACAGTAGCTGGGCTGGTTATCAGGTTTTATTAAATGTTTTTAAAAAATCTATGTAGTCATATTTTTAAAATTTTTTTCTGAAAGATATCAATGGCAGACTGTTCAAAGGTTGATGTCTATCCAGATTCCAAGACCAATATACTTATTACCTAAACCATGAAGTAAGCTGGATTTCTTCTTGTGAAAACAATGAGTATTACTTCATTATCAAACACATATCCATTGAATTCAAACTGCATTCAATGTAACTGTGACATATCATTTCTCAGCTTTTTGTCTAAGATTAAGGGTTTGAAAATCAAGAAAGCTAAAACAGAAAAAGAAAACACTTCTTTGCTTTTGCCATACCGAAATATCATTTAATTAATTTTCAACACTTCTATAAGGAAATAGTTAATGTGTTTCTATCAAAAAAATAGACTGATCAAAAGCTTAAACAGATGCAAAGGCTGCAAACATTTCTATTCAAGACTTCTTTGGCATTTGACCTCTCCATGGCCATTTTCTTTCTTTCCCTACTCTTTTAATACCACATTGCCCAAAAACTTCATTCATAAAATCTCTGAAACAGCTGTTTCTCACATAACCATCAGTCTTTTGCAGTCACAAACTCTTGCTCCCCTTCCACACCATTTCAAATAGTGTTTCTACAAACCTGGAAGAATGTCAGTCCCTGAAGATAGTTAATAGCAGTCAACAATAAAGAAGCTGTTAGAATATGCCACTGTTAAGAAGCACCCTAACGCTCACGGGTAGGGAGAAAATTATAATCAGACAGGTAAAGGAAGAGAAACTGATTCTCTTCTTTTTGCAAATGTTATCTGAAAGAAAAGAATGGGAAAAGGTTGACTCAGCCCATCCTATGGATTAAAAGCTTCACTCACTTAGAAAATATTATCAGAAAGGAGATTTTTAAGTATTTCCCCTTTACAATGTAAACGTGATCCAAAACTATAGAAACATAAAAGTATCATACTTAGAAAGTAGTAATATACCTGATTCAAGGAAAAAAATTTAGTGGTAAATTTGCCAAACCATGAGTAACACAGTTGTGTGTATGTGTCTGTTTTCAACCTAAGTAGTAGGAATTATACTAATCGATACTAAATGGCTAGAAAAAGAGAACAAATTCCACTTAAAGATAGCATTGAAAATTGCAATTTCACTTTGATTATAAATAAGCTGTTTATAGAAGAATGGAGCCCTCAGTCTAGTGCTTTTAAATTTATACCACAGCTTTACCTTGAAGATACTATCATATTATAAAATTTCTACTATGAAATGGAATTCCACATGCCTCATGAAATAATTCTTTTTCAAACTCTTTGACTTTTTTCCCTAAGGGTTGTTTTCCAAACATTAAAAGCACAATATAACAACAACATTGACAAAATAATGTGATTTTTTTTCAAAATGGAACTATTTTTATATGCGTGCTCATTGTAAAATATTTCAACAGGGGGAATAAAAGTTACCATATAATTCCACAATTTATAAACAGAACTATATGACACACATTCTTCTGTAATTATTTTTAAGACATATTTTGGATACTTTCCCATTTATACATACAGATCCTACACTTCCTTTTGTAACTGCCACTAAATAGTAATAAGAATGATAATATGGTATTAGTAGTAATAGTAGTGGTAATAGTGATAGTAACATTTGTTAAACACTCACTTATGCCAGACATTGTTCTAAATGCTTATGTATTAACTCACTTAATTATTATAATAAATCAATAAAGTAGATTCTATCATTAAGCCCATGTTACAGATGGTTAAACTGAGGCAAGGAGCAGTTAAGTACCTTGCCCACGGTCACAGGTATAGCAGACAATGGAGTCTGGCTTAGAACCCAACTGGTATAATTCCAGAGCATGTACTTTTAAGCAACTGCATGGATTTACCATGATTCATTATACGAATTCCCCAATAAAAGAAATTTAGGTATTTTCCAATTATGAAAGCTAATTAACATGTGGGGGAGAATATTAGTAAATGCTTATTTTACTCTGCCAAAAAGTTATATACATACTGAAATTGTTTTTATATTAAAGTTAGAAAGGTATGTGCACCATAAATTAAAGCATTCCATATCATTTACATTAAGATGATTCCTTTTTAAAAAAAAATTTTTATTGTAGTAAAACACACATAACAAAAATTTAACCCTTAAGTGTACAGTTCAGTGAAATTAATTACATTTACACGTTGGGCAATCATCATCATCCATCTCTAGGACTTTCCTATCTTCCCAAATTGAAATGCTATACCCATTAAACCATAACTCCCAATGCCCCTCCTCCAGTCCTCGGCAACCACCATTCTACTTTCTGTCTCTAAGAATTTGACTATTCTAGGTATCTCATATAAGTGGACTGATACAGTAATTGTCCTCTTGTGACTGCTTATTTCACTTAGCACAATGTCTTCAAGCTTCATCCATGTTCTAGTATGTATCAGAATTCTTCCTTTTTAAGGCTGAATTATATTCCGTTGTACACACATACCACGTTTTGTTTATCTATTCATCCATCAATGGACACTTAGGTTATTTCCACCTTTTGGCTATTGTGAATAATGCTGCTGTAAACATGGATGTACAAATATCTGTTTGAGTCTCTCCTTTCAGTTCTTCTGGGTATATCACCAGAAGTGGAAATGCTGAATCATAGGGTAATTTTGTTTTTTTTAAAAAGAAACTACCATATTGTTTTCAAGAGTAACTGCGCCATTTTACATTCTCACCAATAGTCTGTAAGGATTCAAATTTCTCCACATTCTTGCCAACACTTTTGGAGAAATAACTATTTAAGTTCTTTCCTCTTTTTTTTTTTGTTGGTGAGGAAGATTGGCGTTGAGCTAACATCTGTGCCAGTCTTCCTCTACGTTGCATGTGGGATGCCACCCCAGCATGGCCTGACGAGCAGTGTGTAGGTCCACACCTGGGATCTGAACCAGCAAACCCTGGGCCACCAAAGTGGATTATGTGAACTCAACCACTATGCCACCAGGCTGGCCCTCTTTGCTCATTTTTGAATTGGGTTGTTTGCTGTTTTGTTGTGTCCTAAGTGTTCTTTCTATATTCTGGGTATTAATCCATTATCAGATATACAATTTTGCAAATATTTTCTTCCATTCCATGGATTGCCTTTTCACTCTGTTCACTGTGTCCTTTGATGCATTACAGTTTTGAATTTTGAGGTAGTCCAATTTACTTTTGAATTACTGAATTGGTTTGCTAGTATTCTGTTGAGGAATTTTACATCAATATTTATAAGGGATATTGGTCTATAGTTTTCTTTTCTTGCAGTGTCTTTGCAGGGTTTTGGTATCAGGGTAATCCCGGCCTCACAGAATGAGTTTGGAAGTATTCCTTCCTCTTCAATTTTTTGTAAAGAGTTTGAGAAGGACTGGTATCAACTCTTTAAATGTCTGGTAGAATTGCCAGTGAAAACATCTGGTCCTGGACTTTTCTTTATTTGGAGGTTTCTGGTTACTGATTCACTCTTTACTGATAGTACATTTGTTGAGATTTTCTATTTCTTCTTGAGTAACTTCAGGTACTTTGCATGTTTTAAGGAATTTGTCCATTTTTTTCTAGGTTATCTCATTTGTTGGCATATAGTTGTCCTTTTTATTTCTGTAAAATCGTTAGTAATGTACCCCTTTTTGTTTCTGATTTTAGTTGTCTTCTTTTATTCTTAGTCCATCTAGCTAAAGGTTTGTCAATTTTGTTGATCTTTTCAAAGAACCAACTCTTGGGTTCACTGATTTTTCTATATTGTTTTTCTGTTTTCTAATTTTATATATTTCTGCTCTAATTTTTATTTCCTTCCTTCTGATAGCTTTTGGTTTAGTTTGTTCTTCTTTTTCTACTTTTTAAGACATAAAGTTAGGTTGTTGAATTGCAATCTTTCTTTTTTTAATGTGTAAGTGTTTACAGCTATACATTTTCCTCTTAGCACTGCTTTTGCTGCATCTCATGAGTTTTATATGTTGTGTTTCCATTTTCATTTGTCTCAAAATATTTTCTAATTTCTCTTGTGAGTTCTTCTTTGACCCATGGGTTTTTAGGAGTATTGTTTAATTTTCATATATTTGTGGGTTTTTCAGTTTTCCTTCTGCTGTTCATTTCTAGTTTTATTCCATTTTGATTGGAAAAGATACTCTGTATGATTTCAGTCTTTTACAATTTATTAAGACTTGTTTTGTGGCAAGATGATTCCTTTTTTAAGACAGTTAGAAAGGCTATTTCTTGCTCACTGAGGTTTTTAAACATCAACATAAAATTCTGGTTTTTAAAAAACAGAATTAAAAAATAAGCAAAGAAAAAAAGACAAGAAACATGTTTTGTTTGCTATACAGAGGCAAATAAACACATGAAAATACATTCAACATCATTAGCCATAAGGCAATGCAAATTAAACCCACAGTGAGCTATCACTATACACCTATACAAATGTTTAAAATAAAAAATAGTAAAATACCAAATGTTGCTGAGGATGCAGAGAAAATGAATCATTTATACGTTGCTAATGGGAATGTAAAATTGTACAGCCACTCTGGAAAACAATTTGGCAGTTTTTTATAAAACTAAGCATACATTACCATATGATCCAGCAATTGTACTCTTGAGCATTTATTCCAGAAAAATGAAAGCCTATGCTCACACAGAAAAACTGTTCACAAATGTTCATACCAGCTTTATCTGTAATAGACAAAATCTGGAAAAAATCCAACTGTCCTTCAATGGGTGAGTTATTAATAAAGTATGATATATCCCATACCATGGAATACTATTCAACAATAAAAAACAATGGACTGTTGATATATGGAACAACTTGGATGAATTGCAAAGGAATTATGCTGGATAAGAAAAGCCAATATGAAAAAGTTATATACCGTATGATTCTATTCATATAACATTCTCAAAATGACAAATTATAGAAATGGAGAATAGATTAGTGGTTGCCAGAGGTTAGAGACAAGAAGGAAGAATAGCATGAGGTAGCCTTGTAGTGATGGAAGTGTTGTGTATCTTGATTGTGGTGATGGCTACATGAATCTACACATGATAAGACTAATAAAACTAAACAAACACACAAGCAAATGAGTGCATGCAAAACTGGTGAAATCTGAATAAACTCTGTGGCTTGTACACATGTCAATTTACTGGTTTTTGAAGATGTTACCATTGGGGAAACTGCGTAAAGGGGACTTCCTTGTGTTCTTTTGCAACTTCTTGAGGATATGTAATTATTTCAAAGTAAAAAGTTAAAAAAGAAACAGCTAACTAAAGTTATAATTAAGGTAATACGTATCTTTTAACATACGTTTTATTAAAGCTCATTATCAGAAATCTTGGTTTACAGAGTTGTGATTTTCCAGAAAAGATAAGGAATACTGTGTTTAACAAGAAATGGAGTATAGCTCCACATGTTATATAAATATAGCACAAGAGCCGTAGTGGGGCCAAGTGTGTTACCCTACTACACTAAGGTACTCTGTATCATTATTGTAGGTCCATAAGTACCTGCAAAAGCCATGCAGACGTGGTCATCAAGGGCACAAATTTTCCTCACAGTTCTTTCATCTTGAAGCTTAGCAACAGATTTTTTCTCCACCCCGAGCACAACTATATCAGTACCTCGAATTCCAACCTGTCATTAAAAAAACATAATTAGTTGTCAGTTTTAACATTAAAGTCAAATTATTCTAATACATGACTTATAAGAAAAGTCTTCTTCTTGAACATTCAATAAAAATGAGAAAAGTAGACTTCTAAGAAGACAGATGCATAGGCACAGGCTTACTAGAAGTCCATTCCCCAACTCAAAGCAAAGAAGACAGATAGATAGAAACCGGAAGAATATACCACCAATGCTGAAACTACATGAGTATCCTGATCTCACACGATACACTTAAAGAAGTGCTATCTAAATACAGAACAATTTTAACCAAAATGAAAGACGACACTGGGAAGCCATGTGGATTCCTTATTAGAATGGGCAGTACCAGTACTGATGGTAGTAGTAGTACAGAAAGTCAAGCAGACAGAATTCTGAAAGCTCTCCCATGTATCACTCTAGACCAAATGCCCTCACTCCAGGACACTGATCAACGAAGCCTCAATTCAACACAGTTACAACAAGAAGAATCACTATTGCCCCTCCCTCCACTCCTTCCCTTGGGGAAGAAGTGGGGAAAAGTCTAAAGAATAATGTACAACGGTGGTAGTTATCGAACAAGGACTTCTGGGGAAACATGGCCATATTCTCAGGGATTCAAGAGTAATCTATGAGAATTTTAATTCCATATTACAATGGTAATCTAAATATGTTTTTTTTTTACATTTTTTTATTGAGTTGATAGGTTACAATCTTGTGAAATTTCAGTTGTACATTAATGTTTGTCAGTCATGTTGTAGGTGCACCACTTCACCCTTTGTGCCCACCCCCCACCCCACCTTTCCCCTGGTATCCACTAAACTGTTCTTAGTCCATAATTTTAAATTCCTCATATGAGTGGAGTCATACACAGATTATCCTTCTCTAGCTGGCTTATTTCACTTAACATAATTCCCTCAAGGTCCATCCATGTTATTGCAAATGGAATGATTTTGTTCTGTTTTGCAGCTGAGTAGTATTCCATTGTATATATGTACCACATCTTCTTTATCCATTCGTCTGTTGATGGGCACTTAGGTTGCTTCCACGTCTTGGCTATTGTAAATAACGCTGCAATGAACATTGGGGTGCATAGGACTTTTGGGATTGCTGACTTCACGCTCTTTGGATAAATACCCAGTAGTGGGATGGCTGGATCGTATGGTAGTACTATTTTTAATTTTTTGAGGAATCTCCATACTGTTTTCCATAGTGGCTGCACCAGTTTGCATTCCCACCAGCAGTGTATGAGGGTTCCTTTTGATCCACAACCTCTCCAACATTTGTTACTATTAGTTTTAGATATTTTTGTCATTCTAATGGGTGTAAGGTGATATCTTAGTGTAGTTTCGATTTGCATTTCCCTGATGATCAGCGATGATGAGCATCTTTTCATGTGCCTATTGGCCATCAGTATATCTTCTTTGAAGAAATGTCTGTTCATGTCTCCAGCCCATTTTTTGATTGGGTTGTTTGATTTTTTGTTGTTGAGTTGTGAGAGTTCTTTATATATTATGGATATTAAGCCTTTGTCAGATATATGATTTGCAAATATTTTTCCCCAGTTAGCGGGTTGTTTTTTTGTTTCAATCCTGTTTTCATTTGCCTTGAAGAAGCTCTTTAGCCTGATGAAGTCCCATTTGTTTATTCTTTCTATTGTTTCCCTTCTCTGAGAAGGCATGGTGTCTGAAAAGATCCTTTTAATACTGATGTCAAAGAGTGTACTGCCTACGTTTTCTTCCAGAAGCCTTATGGTTTCAGGTCTCACCTTTAGGTCTTTGATCCATTTTGAGTTTATTTTGGTGAATGGTGAAAAAGAATGGTCAATCTTCATTCTTTTACATGTGGCTTTCCAGTTTTCCCAGCACCATTTGTTGGAAAGACTTTCTTTTCTCCATTGTATGCCATCAGCTCCTTTGTCAAAGATAAGCTGTCCATAGATGTGTGGTTTTATTTCTGGGCTTTCAATTTTGTTCCATTGATCTGTGCACCTGTTTTTGTACCAGTACCATGCTGTTTTGATTACTGTAGCTTTGTAGTATGTTTTGAAGTCAGGGATTGTGATGCCTCCCATTTTGTTCTCTTTTCTCAGGATTACTTTAGAAATTCGGGGTCTTTTGTCGCCCCATATGAATTTTAGGATTCTTTTTTCTAATTCTGTAAAGAATGTCATTGGGATTCTGATTGGGATGGCGTTGAATCTGTAGATTGCTTTACGTAGAACAGACATTTTAACTATGTTTATTCTTCCAATCCATGTACATGGAATGTCTTTCCATCTCCTTATGGCGTCATCCAATTCTCTCAGAAAGGCCTTGTAATTTTCATTATCTAGGTCCTTCACTTCCTTAGTTAAATTTACCCCAAGGTATTTTATTCTTTTTGTTGCGATTGTGAATGGTACTGTGTTCTTGAGTTCTTTTTCTGTTGGTTCATTACTGGAGTATAGAAATGCTACTGATTATGAAAATTGATTTTATACCCTGCAACTTTGCTGTAGATGTTGATTACTTCTAACAGTTTTCCAATGGATTCTTTGGGGTTTTCTATATATAAGATCATGTCGTCTGCAAACAGCGAGAATTTCACTTCTTCCCTCCCTATTTGGATTCCCTTTATTCCTTTTTCTTGCCTGATTGCTCTGGCCAGGACCTCCAGTACTATGTTAAATAAGAGTGGTGATAGAGGGCATCCTTGTCTCGTTCCTGTTTTCAGGGGGATGGCGTTCAGTTTTTGCCCATTGAGTATGATGTTGGCTATGGGTTTGTCGTATATGGCCTTTATTATGTTGAGGTAGTTTCCTTCTATGCCCATTTTGTTCAGAGTTTTTATCATAAATGGCTGTTGGATCTTGTCAAATGCCTTCTCTGCATCTATTGAGATGATCATGTGGTTTTTATTCCTCAGTTTGTTGATGTGGTGTATCACGTTGATTGATTTGCGGATGTTGAACCATCCCTGTGTCCCTGGTATGAATCCCACCTGATCCTGATGTATGATTCTTTTGATGAATTGCTGAATTCTGGTTGCCAAAATTTTGTTTAAAATTTTTGCATCTATGTTCATCAGTGATATTGGCCTGTAGTTCTCTTTTTTCGTGGTGTCCTTGTCAGGTTTTGGTATCAGCGTGATGTTGGCCTCATAGAATGTGTTAGGAAGTGTTCCATCTTCCCTAATTTTTTGGAATAGCTTGAAAAGGATAGGTATTAAATCCTCTCTGAAAGTTTGGTAGAATTCCCCAGGAAAGCCATCTGGTCCTGGGGTTTTATTCTTTGGGATGTTTTTGATTGCTGTTTCAATCTCTTTCCTTGTGATTGGTCTGTTCAAATTGTCTGCCTCTTCTTCAGTGAGCTTTGGGAGATTGTAGGAGTCCAAGAATTTATCCATTTCCTCTAGGTTATCCATTCTGTTGGCATATAGTTCTTCGTAGTATTCTCTTATAATCCGTTGTATTTCTGCAGAGTCTGTTGTTATTTCTCCTCTTTCATCTCTGATTTTGTTTATTTGAGCTTTCTCCCTTTTTTTCTTTGTAAGTCTGGCCAGTGGTTTGTCAATTTTATTTATCTTCTCAAAAAACCAGCTCTTTGTTTCATTGATCCTTTGTACTGCCTGTTTTGTTTCAATAGTATTTATTTCTGCTCTGATTTTTTTTATTTCTCTCCTTCTGCTGCCTTTGGGCTTTATTTGTTCTTTTTTCTCTACTTCCGTTAGGTGTAGTTTAAGATTGCTTATTTGGGATTTTTCTTGTTTGTTAAGATGTGCCTGTATTGCGATGAATTTTCCTCTTAATACAGCTTTTGCTGTATCCCATATGAGTTGGTATGGCATGCTATCATTTTCATTTGTTTCTAGGTATTTTTTGATTTCTTCTTTAATTTCTTCAATGATCCATTGCTTGTTCAGTAGTGTGTTGTTTAGTCTCCACATCTTTGTGCCTTTCTCAGCTTTTTTCTTGTAATTAATTTCTAGCCTTATAGCACTATGACTGGAGAAGATGCTTGTTATTATTTCAATTTTTTTAAATTTGTAGAGGCTTGCCTTGTTTCCCAACATATGGTCTATCCTTGAGAATGTTCCATGTGCACTTGAGAAGAATGTGTATTCAGCTGTTTTAGGGTGAAGTGATCTATATATGTCTATTAAGTCCAATTGTTTTAGTTTTTCATTTAGCTCGACTACTTCCTTGTTGATTTTCTGTCTGGATGATCTGTCAATTGATGTGAGTGGGGTGTTGAGGTCCCCTACTATTATTGTGTTGTTTTTAACCTCTGCCTTTAGGTCTGTTAATAGTTGCTTTATGAATCTTGGTGCTCCTGTGTTGGGTGCATAGATATTTATAAGCGTTATTTCTTCTTGAAGAAGTGTCCCTTTGATCATTATATATTGTCCCTCTGTGTCTCTCTTTACCTGTCTTATTTTGAAATCCACTTGGTCTGATATAAGAATTGCAACACCTGCCTTTTTTTCCTTGCTATTAGCTTGAAGTATTGTCCTCCACCTCTTCACCCTGAGCCTGTGTTTGTCCTTGGGGCTGAGGTGTGTTTCTTGGAGGCAACAAATTGTTGGATCTTGTTCTTTAATCCATTTTGCCACTCTGTGTCTTTTTATTGGAGAGTTCAATCCATTTACATTGAGAGTGATTATTGATGCATGTGGACTTAATGCTGTCAATCTGTTGCTCATTATCTTGTTTTCCTGCATTTCTTTTCCTGTGTGCTTTAGACTACCCATTTAATACTGCAATTTCTTATGCTGGATTTCTTAGATTTTTCCTTATTTATGATTTGTGACTCTGTTCTGTATTTTATTTTAGTGTCTACCTTGAAGTTTGTATTTAGAATCTCGTGTATAATATAGTCTATTCTCTGGTGGTCTCTTACTTACTTGACCAATACTGATTTAGACCCTTTGCTCTTCCCCTCCTAAATAATTATTTTCATTTCTTATTCCAACTCGTGTTATGAATTTGTAGTTAGAGTGATAAGATCGTCCTTGCTTTGGTAGTTTCCTTATTTTTACCCTAATGCTATAGTTGAATATTTGCTATCCTGTTCTGGTTCTATCCATCGGTCTCCCTAGTGTGTGGATTGTGACCCCTTTCTCCCTTTTTTCTTTTTTCAGGTATGAGAGCCTTCTTGAGGATTTCTTGTAGTGGAGGGCTTTTAGTTACAAATTCCCTTAAATTTCGTTTGTCTGGAAAAGATTTAATTTCTCCCTCATATCTGAAGGAAATTCTTGCTGGATAAAGTATTCTTGGCTGAGGATTTTTATCTTTTAAAGCTTTGAATATGTCACTCCATTCTCTCCTAGCTTGTAAGGTTTCTGTAGATAAATCCACTGACAGTCTGACAGGGGCTCCTTTATAGGTTATTCTCTTTTTTCTTACTTCCCTGAGTATTCTTTCCTTATCTTTCCTTCTTGCCAATTTTACTACTATGTGCCTTGCAGTAGGTCTTTTTACATTGACAAATCTAGGAGATCTGAAAGCTTCCTCTACACACATTTCTCCGTCAATCCCTAGATTTGGGAAGTTCTCTTCAATAATTTCATTAAGCACACTTTCTGCTCCATTTTCCTTTTCCATGTTCTCGGGAATTCCTATGATCCTTATGTTCTTACTCCTCATTGAATCCACTATCTCTCGGAGATTTTCCTCATTTTTTTAAATTCTTAGTTCTCTTTCTTCCTCTGCCTGGAGCCATTCAGCCTGTCTATCTTCAATTATGTTAATTTGCTCTTCTATGGTGTCTACACGGGCATTCAGGGAATCCGTATTCTGTTTTATGTGGTCCATTGTGTTTTTCATCTCTAGTAATTCTGTTTGATTCTTCTTTATGATTTCAATCTCTTTTGTGAAGTAACTCCAGAACTTGGCTTGTTTATCTTTCTCTCTACCTCATTGAGTTTTTTGACTATAGCTGCTCTGAACTCATTATCACTTAGTTTACCTAATTCCAAGTCCTCAGTACTTAATTCTATGTTTTTATTGTTTTCCTTCTGGTCTGGGGCTTTTATAAATTGCTGGATGGTAGAGGAGCGGTTTTTTCACATGGTGGTAGAATTCGGTTGCAGTTACAGCCTGTTGCCACTAGATGGGGGTCAAGAGCCGCGTGTTATGAGCTCTCCGCCTTCGGGCAAGATGGCTGCACCCAGTGGCTTTACTGGGAGGGAGGGGCTGCTATTCTTGTACACCGATCTGGATTCAGATCAGTACTGTTCTCTGGTCTCCCGAGGCCCTGGGTTTATGGGGTCCCCGCAGACAGAAGCTTTCCCCCCCATCAGTGGGTTTCCACTGAACCAGCAGCAGGAGTCCTGGATGATCCCCGGTCACGCGGCCCCTCCCCCGCTCCTTTCCCACCTGCGCAGCAGATCGCAGACTCTAGGGGAGGGAGTGATGTTCTCTCCTACCGTTCTAGCACCTCCGAGGCCGTAAGTAAGGTTTATGATCTCTGCCTTTTTGGTATTGTTGGCATTAGATTTATTCTCTGAAATTCAGTTTTTCCAGTTCTTTGTTGTATTTTGGAGAGGAGAGAATCCCGGGTCAGCTCACCCCACCATTTTGCTCCACCCCTTCTCCTTTGCTCCGCCTCTTCTCCTAAATATTTTGATATAGGTATTTGTTTGCGATTGCTTTGTGGCCAAGTGTGATGTTAGTAGTACTGTTTTATACAACATAACTATGCAAAAAGGTGTGCTCTGAGTTAGTATAATTGAAGGAAAAATACAGAACAAGACCTGAGATTATACCTTTCAGTTAAATAAAACAATTTATCAAGGCTTTTACTCTTATCATCCCTCACTTCATTCAAGTCTGTCAGTTCAGCCACTAGGCCTTCCTTAACCATCCTATCTAAAATCAGGAACCCTCCTTCCATATCCCACCCTCATTTCATAGACACTTGTTGAACTTTATACCCTATAGGGACTGTGCCTTCTTATCAAGCCATAGGACATTATAACAATTTAACATATATTAGGATTCAAAGAAAATCTCAATGTTTTCTCCAAATTGAAATATCAAATTAATTGATCAAAAGATAACCCAGTAATTTTTATAACTCTCACCTAAACAACTTTTGACTTAATAGAGAAATTAAAACTGCCAACACAGACTATCTAGAAAATGTTTATAATGAAAATCCTAATATCGCTGTCTTTTGGATGTGGACAAAATAATGTTCAGAAGAAAATTCATAATCTCATTTTATAAAATCAAATAAAAAATCAATTAAGAATTCATTCATTCAAGGAGTTCAAAAAGGAATGAAAATATTTAAGCTAAACTTAAGGGGACAAAGAACAAAAAAGCAGAACTCAGTGATTAGGGAGAAAACAACAAAATTGATAAATAGTACCAAGAGATTTTTTTTTAAAGAAATAATTAAAAGAGAAGTCTCAGTTAATCTAGCCAAGATAGCCAAGAGGGGGAAAGTGTAAAAGAAATATATACAAGTGTAAAGAAGTAGGAATTTAAAAATTGTAACCCTAACAATAAATGTGAAAACTTCACTGAAAAGGATGACAAACTAGGAAAATTAAAAACTGTCTGGATTGACTCAAGAAAAGATAGAAAATTCAGTTTCACTAACTAACATAGGATAATTCAGAAAAGAACTCTCTCTCAAAAACAAGTGTCAGGCCTAGAAGGTTCATGGATGAATTCTTTCTAATCTTCTGTTATGGGTAATTCCTATGCTATTTAAATTATTCTATGGTCCAGATCAAAATGGAAATGTTCCTAACTCTTTTCAGGAAAGCTAGGCAACAATGTTAAAATCTGCCAAATATAACATTTTCTAAATAAAGAAAATTACCAATGATTTTCACTTAGGAAAGTTGATGCCAAAAATTCAAGAAACGATTTTCAAAAATAGAATCCAGAGGTACAGAAAAATAATAATATACCATAAACAAGTATGGTTAATTCTAGGAATTTTAGCCATGTCAACAAAAATAAATCTTTCAATATAAATGTTACAGTGGACAGTGGAGATCTGTTATTTTTGCCCTTCTGATAACAGCAGCATTTCAATTGTTATTGGAGAAAAAATGAGTCCTTAGGTGGGGCTGTAATGTAACACAGCCTAGCCAACAGTAATTCCTTAAAGTTTTACCAGAAGTGTTTGGAAGACAGGATAATTCTTTCTGCTGTACCTAAGGCTGGGGGCCTGGAGCCTGGGGCTATTTAGGAGCTACCACTTAGGTCTTGTCTGAGAGTGAAAGTACTGCAGACAGGAAGCAAGAGATGGAGAGGGGCAATGGAGGCAGAAAAAGACACCGAGAGACACACACCAGTTCTGCTTACATCATTTAAAACCCTAGAAGCCATATAGCTAAACCTAAAAGCAAGTTTCACTCCTGCTCCCTTTGGTACCTGATTCAATAGATTCATTTTTTTGTTAAAATTAGTTTGAGTTGGATTTCTGATGCTTACAACTGAGATAGTCCTAACTAAAACAATTAAACAGTAAAAATAAAAAGCAAAGGATTAAAGCTACAAAGGTATTCAATAAAATTTAACACCCACATCTGATTTAAAAACCTGGTTGTCATACCTCATAGCTCCCTCTCCCACACCATCTATTTCTAATCAATTACCAAGTTTCTGTCCATTTTACCTGCAATAGCTATCCACTTCTTCCTAGCACCACTCTAGTACAAGCAACCATCGTTTCCTGCCTAGACTGTGCACTACTTCACAGCCTGATAATTTTTTCATTTTCTACTCTTGCTCCCCACTTCTCCACACCCGTCCCTCCCCTCCCAACCCCCCAGTGTAGTCTCTATAAAGCAGCCAAGGTGAGCATTTAAAAACATCAATAGGGTCAGATTACTCTCCAGCTGAATATCCTTCCACGACATTTCGCTGCACATAGAAAATTTTTTCAAACTCCTTAGTCTTGCCTTTAAAGCTGGTCATGATCTGGCCTCTGTCTACTTCTCCAATGATATGTTACTGTTGTTCACCAAGCACAAGCCACACTATTTTTTTCCAAGACCTTCTCAAACACATTCTGTTCCCCTCCTCTGAGCATTCACACATGATATTCCCTCTCCCTGGAATGCTTCCCCTCTTATTTCAGGTCTCAATTTAAGTTTCACCTCAAGGAGTCCTTCTCTACTATTCATTCTCTAAACAACCTGTTCTATTCTTGCAATCAACACATTTACAGTTATGTATTCATTATTGTTCTCTCTCTAAAGAGTAAATTCTACGAGGGCAAGGAAATAATCAAATAAATCTAGAAAGTGGGACACTACTGAACAATAAACCCAGTCTTTTCAAGAAGTCCAAGGCATGAAAAAAAAAGGTGGATGCTGTTCCAGAATAAAACAGAGATACCTAACAAATATATTTTGCGAGCAATAAGGGAAGTTAGAATGTAGACTATTATAAAACATTAAGGAGTTTTTGTTAATTTCATTGGAAGTTATAATGGTTTTAATAAACGTCCGTATTTTTCAGAGATGTAAACAGTAGTCCCCCTTTATCCACGGAGGGATACATTCAAAGACCTCCAGTGGATGCCTGAAACAGTATATAGAACCAAATGCTATATATGCTATGTTTTTCCTATACATACTTGCCTATGATAAAGTTTTTTAAAATTTTTTTAAAATTTATTATTAGTGAAGTTGTACAATTAGTGAAGTTGTAATTTTTAAAAAAATTCTTTTCCTTCTTCTTCTCCCTGAAGCTCTCCAGTACATAGTTGTATATTCTAGTTGTAGGTCCTTCTGGTTATGCTATGTGGGACACCGCATGGCCTGATGAGTGGTGCCATGTATGTACCCAGGATCTGAACCAGTGAAACTCGGGGTCGCCAGAGGGGAGCGCACGAACTTAACCACTCAGCCATGGCGCTGGCTCAATAATAAAGTTTAATTTGTAAATTAGGCACAGTAAGAGATTAACCACAACTAATAATAAAATAGAACAATTATAACAATATACTGTAATAAAAGTTACTGTAAATCTTAGCAACCTTAGCATGCGATTTTTTTCCGTTCCTTATTGAAAACTTACACCTTTTCACTTAAAGGAAGCACTTTACAGCTTCTCTTTGGCATATCTGAATCGCCACCATCACTACTCTTGCACTTTGGGGCCATTATTAAGTAAAATAAATGTTACTTGAACACAAGCACTGTGATACTGCAACAATCTATCTGATAACTGAGACGACTACTAAGTGACCAACAAGTGAGCAGTCTATATAGTGTGGATCCGCTGGACAAAGGGATGATTCACTTCCTGGGTGGGAGGGAGCGGACAGTGCAAGATTTCATCACATTACTCAGAACAGTGTGCAATTTAAAATTTATGAATTGTTTATTTTTGAAAGTTTCCATTTAATATTTTCAGACCGAGGCTGACCACAGGTAACTCAAACTGTGGAAAGCAAAACTGTGGATAAAGGGGGACTACTGTACTGAAATAGTCACAGGTGAAATATCACAATAACTGGAAGTTATTTTAAAATACTCCAATGAAAAATGAATTTCGACCTAAACCTCATACCATATACAAAAATTAACTCAAAATGGATCATAGACTTAAATGTAAAATGTAAAACCATAAACTTTTTGGAAAAAAAGAGAAAAATTTGGGCATCTAGACAGAGGTCTTAAGACGACTCGGCACCAAAAAGCATGAACCATAAGAGGAAAAATTGTTAAAATGGACCTCAGCAAAATTACAAACTTTTGCTCTGTGACAGTCCACGTGAAGAGGATGAAAAGACAAACTACAGACTGAGAGAAAATATTTGCAAACCACATATCTGACAAAGGACTAGAATGTAGTATATATAAAGAACTGTCAAAACTCAACAGTAAAAAAAAATCCAATTAGAAAATGGATAAAAGACATGAGAGACATTCCACTGAAGAAGATATACAGATGGCACAAAAGCACATGAAAATATGTTCAACATCATTAGCCATTAACAGCTAATTTAATTAAAACCACAATAAGATATCACCACACACTTATCAGAGTGGCAAAAATGAAAAATAGTAACCCAAATGCTGGCAAGGATGTGTAGAAACGGGATCACTCATACACTGCTGGTGGAAATGTAAAATGGCACAGCTACTCTGGGAAACAATTTGGCAGTTCCCTTTAAAACTAAACATGCAGTTACCATATAACTCAGTAACTGCATACTTGGGAGATTTATCCTAGAGAAATAAACATGCAATGCACAAATGCTTATAGCGTCTCCATTCATAATAGCTCCCAACTAGAAACAACCCAAATGTTCTTCAGCAGGTAAACAGTTAAACACCATGGTACATCCATACCTTGGAATACTACTGAGCAATAAATTGATATGTGTAACAACCTGGATGAATCTCAAGGGAAAACAACCAAATCCGAAAAGTATGATACCATGTATGTATTTTGAAATGAGAAAATTTTAGAAATGGAGGACAGATGAGTGCTGCTAGGGATGAGGGCTATGGATAGAAGGTGTAGGGAGAGGGTAAGGAGGTGGGTGTGGTTATAAAAGAGCAACATGAGGGATCTTTGTGGAGTTGGGACTGTTCAGTATTTTGACTGTTAATACCCAAATTACACAGGCAATAAAATTTGATAGAACTTAATATATATATAAATGAGTACAAGTAAAATTGGAGAAATCTGAGGAAAATAGGTGGTTTGTATCAATATCAACATCCTGGTTGTGATATTGTACTACAGTTTTGCAAAATGCTACCATTGGCAAAAAATGGGCAAAGTATACAAGGGATATCTATGTACTATTTCTATATATTGTTCACAACTGCATGTGAATTTACAATTATCTCAATAAAAATTTCAATTAAAATTACTCCATTGAAAAGAGGGTAGAGTTGGGGAAAGATAAAACAGATTGGTAAAATGAGAATTGTTGGAGCTGGGTAATGGGTATACAGAGGTTCATTATACAATTCCCTTTATATCTTTGTGTGTTTAAAATATTCCATAAAAAAAGTTAAAAATAAATCAAATAAACCTAAGAACAAATAAAACAACTTTCTCGACTGCCTTTTTCTCACCAACAATTTAAACATAGGCTAAAGACTCTCTTAAACAAAATCTTAAAGACCATTTCACTTCAATCTTACTTCTTTCTCTCAGCTCCTTCAAAGCCAAATATTGTCATCATCCCTCCGCTCACAGCAACGTGGTTTCTACCCTCACTCCTCTCACAGTTTAGCGAAGGTATACTACACACAAGTCATTAAGGTCCCACACTGTTGTAGGCTTATCCTCTACATAGTCTATATAGTCTATTAGTCTATAATCTATATTTCATCTTCTCAAGTGAAGAAGCATACTCATTTACTTGACCTTCAACGTAGGTTTTAAGCAGGGGAAAGAAAGGATGCACTTCAAAATTACAATCTCCAGCCCAGATCAATCTCCTGAGTTCTAAACATGTGTATCCAGCTGCCTCCCAGTCTGAGTCAGGAATCTGGATGCAGTTTAGCTAAGTCCTCTGGCTCAGGTTCTCATACAAGGCTGCAGTCAAGTTGCCCCCCAGGGCTGCACTCATCTCAAGGCTTATAGTGGAGAATCCATTTCCAAGCTCACTCACATGGCTGTTAGCAAGATTCAATTCCTTGCGGATTGTTGGACTAAGGACCTCAGTTCCACACTGGGTTCTGAACAGAAGCTTCCCTCAGTTTTCTGCCACACAAGCCCCTTCACAAGGCAACTCACAACATGGCAGCTGGCTTCCACCAGCATGAGCAGGCAAGACAGTGAGTGAGGATGAACGAGATGTAAGATAACCATCTCTTTGTAACCTCATCTCTGAAGTGATATCCCATCACTTTGGCCTAACTCATTCCTTAGAAGTGAGTCACTGGGTTCAGCCCGCACACAAGGGGAGAGAATCACACAAGGGCATGAACACCAGGAGGTGGAGATCATTGGAGGCCATTTTAGAGACTGCCTACTATGGTTCTCATTAGCATGTCAATCTCAGCAAGTCCAAATCTCAGTTATCTTCCCTTCAAACTTAGTGCTTCATATTCCCTAAGAAAATGGCAGTGCCATTTACTAAGAGGCTAAATCCAGAAATGGAGGCACCATCTTTGACTCCTCCTTCTTCAACATCTCCTTCTCTCCATTCCCTGCCCTCCATATACCATCCAAATAATCATCAAATTGTACCAACCATATTGCTAAAGTTTCTCTGGAATTTGTCTTATTTCAATTTCTGCCCCAACTGGAGTAAAAACTACTATCATCCTTTATCTGGACTACTTCCAGATTCCTATGTGGTCTCCTTGCTTCCAATCTTGATTTCATCCAATTCACTGACTACACTACTGTCTGAGAAATCTGTTAAAAAAATAATATGAAAGAAAAAAAAGAGAAAATCTGAATGTGGCCCTCCTCTACTTAAAGTTGTATTAGTAGGGACCATTCCTCAGTAAGCAAACCAGTACGGTACAGAGCTGGACTTGGGATCTAGGGACTATACTATTTACTCTTAATGCTGAGAGGCTTTCTCTATACAGGAAAAAAAGATGGCCAGCGGCAACCACGAATTCATTTCCCGACAGTTCTCCCTGAGAAAAGCTACCACTGCCTCTGATGAGAAAAGTCCTAAGGATGGACTTATTGGCTCAATTTGAGTCACATGCTTATCACTGTGGCCAGAAAGACAGAAACTACGAATGATTCTACCTGGGTCATGTGAGGACCCCTGTGGTTGGACAAATGCAGTCTGTCACTAGAAGGAGAGAACAGCAAAAATCCGGAGAATGACAATTGCCACATCAAAACTCTTCAAGGCCTCTTATTCCCTTAAAGGCATTCCATGATCCAGCCCATTTCTAGCTTCATCTCTTCCCATTTTTCCATTGGTTCAGCTATCCTGAATGCCTTCCAGTTCATAGGACACACTCGTTTTTTGCTGCTTGGTCTTCCCACATACTATTTCCTCTGTCTAAAATATTCCTCCCTCTTTCCCCTTCCAGTTTTTCACCTGACTACCTCTCGTCTTTCAGATGTCCACTTAATTACTTCCTCAGGGGGACCTCCCTAATACCTAGAGTTCCCATAATGTCCCATACTCTCTCCATGATAATGCTCAGTTGGGCCTTGTTAGGACTAAAATCATCTGATGTTCCTGCTACATAGTAAGCTCTCTGAGGACAGGGATTGAGCCTGCCTTGTTCATTGTGAAACCCTAGGACCCAGCACCACATGTGGCATTTGTAAGTGTTCAACAAAAATGACTTGAGATAATAAATGAATGCGCTGGAAGAACCATAGACAAAATTGAAGGCAAAAGAGAAAACAAAAGGATAGTAAATAATATTGCTACCATTTATTAAGTACTTGCTGTGAACCAGATATTGTGCAAGGTGTTAACACATATTATTACGTCATTCAACTCTCACATCAACCCTATGAAGCAGGTGCTATTTTGATGCTTATTTTATTACTAAAGAAACTAAAGTGTAGAGAAGTTAACTTCCTTACGTGATACATATCTGGCTTCCACATTCATGATAATGATAGCTAATTATGTAAATATTTATTGAATAAAGCGCATAGTACAATGCAAAGAATACAGGCCTTGGAGCTAGAAAAATTTAAGTGTGAATATGAGCTCCATCACTTTCTAGCTGGGCACCTTCAGCAAGCTTCTGAATCACAGATTCCCCATATAAAAAATAACTGTCCTTAACGTTAGATAATGTAAATAAAGCACTTGGTTCAAAATAAGTATTACATAATGTTAGTTTACTTCCTTCCTAGCCCCTCCACTGTATATTGGATAGTGGAAATACAAAAGGAATTACACAATCTAGATTCTCAAAGATCTTCCCCTCCAGTTGGTGTGAGATGACTATTAAATATACCTGAAATTAAAGAGAATACGAAGCCAAATAGGAAATACTGCATAAGGCTCTGTGGTACAGATTATAAATTCAGAAGCTACATGATGACTGGAGTGGATCAGAGAAAGCTTCATAGGAGGAGAAAGGTGAAGAGATTCTGAGAGCTAAGATGGAGAGTGACAGAAAGAAAGGTGTTTTCTCCTCTCCCCACCTACAAGGGCACAAGCATATATTAGTAAAATCATGAAGCTGCTCCCTTAATTAAAGAAGGTGGATATGGATTATGGAAGACTTTGATGGCCAGTCTGTGGAGCTGAGATTTGATAAAGTAGGAAATATGCAGCTAATCACAGTTAGGGGTCACGGAAAGGACAGAATGAGGAATGAGAATAAATCTTATCTTTTTCATGGGAATATTGTGGATTCATTTTTTTTCCCTAAGAAGAAAGGTACTGCCTCTCCAAAATGTTATTCAAACTTATTTTTCATTTATATAAAAGGGAAGTAAAGCAAAAAGAAAACAGGCCTCTCGCCTCACCTCAGGCTGTAAAATAATCATCAAGAAAGAAGCAGAACCCAAGGCCTCTAATTGTGGCCCATAAAACTTTTTACATTACTAAATAATAAAGCCTCTACATACTGGCCCAAACCAGTCACCTTGGGCTTATTTATAATTCATCAGCTCAACTTTGTTTATAGACAGACTATTTGGTGACATATTTTAATAAACAAACGCCATTAAAAACTTTACCCCATGTAAAAGGTCAAGCACTCTCAAGGAAACATGGTGAATAACTCCATACAAAGATGCAAATTATAATTTCAGGATCCTGAGACAAAACTGTCTCATCCTTCCAATGTATCTTTAAAAATGCCCACTATAGGTATTTTTATATCCTTACCCTTTTACAGCTCATTACAAAGGAACTATCAATCAGTTCTATAGCATTCTTAAAACATTTTAAATGAGCCAATGTGGTTTCTTATTACACCCCAGTCTTCTCCCATTACTCCCTTTATTTCAGGCTCTAAAACTTGGGCATTATTTTCTAACCATATGCTTCATGCCATGCTGGGGATTATATAACTTTTTGTTTTTATCAAAATGGTACCCTTTTGGTTTAAGCTACATCAGGCTTTCCTTAAATTTACAATTCTAAAAAAATTACTTATAAAACAGAAGCAAAACTAGTGGGCCCAATTAAATAGAAAAATACTTTAAAAATGATAAGATGCTTTCTAGTGTTATTTTTTTTTACCACTTTACATTTGATAGATTTATAATAAAAGTGAATTATTTCCTTCCATAACTAAGTTGGTATGGAAAGTGAGAGAAAATACAGACACTGTTAGACTCAGAAATGCACTGTGTATTCTCATAGCTAGTGTCTCAATTTCCAAAATACACAACACACATGCTCATGAAATTTGAGAGCTTAAAAAAAATCGGATCATTCTGAACTCAAAGGCCTGGAAGATTTGGGGTAACAGATCTTTGGTCACCAGGGCGCTTTCGTCCTTTTTAATTTTTATAAATCACTAAGATTATTAAATATAATTAAAACCTGGCAGGAGTATTACTGCTATCCTGAGTATTTAAAAGTTTTTCAGAAATGTGGGTATGTAAATTTAGAGAAGAGTATAATCTCTCAAGGAATTACAGTATTATTTAAAAAACAAACGAAATACAGTGGCAAAGCGAGGAGATTCTTGAAAAACAGTGGCAAAGGGTGGAGATTCTTGGTGTTTCCAGCCTCTAAAAGGCTGCCAAATAGTCATGTGCAAATTTTAGGACAATTATTTTTAACAGGTGAAAGCGTTTAAGTGGATTAGCGTTTTTAACTGTCTCCTTGACAAGGATTTAATTTTACATTGATTTAGTCCATATTTCAAGGGCAGCCATGATCAATTTTTAATTTTTATTGTAATTATTATTAAAAAGCTCCCCACATGAAGGAACTGTTACTTTACCATGCGTTTGCGAATTCCCGATGAAAGGGGCTGTGCGCACTCAGGTAAGCTGTTACAGGCTAAAAGAAGTCTTTGCTTGCTTTATTGCCAAACACAGCATTAGCATCTCTTCCAGAGTCAAGGCTGCAACACACACCCTCACACACCAGTTTTGCGTCTGTCGCTATCGTTAAGCAAACGCAACTGCACAAGAGATATCTGTGAAATCGACCAATTTCTACTCCGCCACTTCCAGCCCAAATTTTAGAAACAGCATCTCCCGCAATAACAGGAACGAAGCGATTTTGGCAAATAGGAGACTCTCCTTCCCTGTCCCCTTACACCGAGGGGTGGGCTGGGCCTGCGGGGTAAGGAAGGCCTGACACCAAGCTGGGGGCGGTGGTCAAGAAGTGGCTCGCTCACCGCAGTGGATCCTTTCTTCACCGCTTCCTGGGCGTATTCCACTTGGAAAAGGTGTCCGTCTGGGGAGAAGACAGTGATTGCCCGGTCATACCGAGATGCCATCGCTCAAGGCTACCGCGATATCTGCTGCGTGTCCAACGCTACCACAGCGGAGGGCGCCGGCGGGATCCCTCTTGCCACCACCGGCTACGCGGAAGTGCTTCCTCAAGATGCCGCCAGGAAGTGCTCGCGCACGCGTCTCAAGATGCTGCCCATCTCGGAAGTCATCCCGCCGGCCGGCCAGTGCGAGGCTGTGCCTACAAGTTGGCAGAGTTCCTCCGCTACGCTAGCGCTTAGCGCATACGTTCCGGTTTTCCCACTACGAGGTTGCCCCGGGGAGGTGGCAGATCACTCCAGTTAGAAAAATGACTTCAAAGATTAAGGCTTAACAGTGAGAACTAAAGCCATTCGGTATTTTTGTTTTCACAGACCTCTTCAAGAACCAGTAGTAAGTTAAATTTCCACCTCTTCCTTTGAGCTTCAAATTTTAAATTTCCTTCTCTCTCTCTCTTCTTATGTCATTTTAACTCAAGAAAAGAATTATAATTTTCAAAATATTGTTACTTCTTCCATTTTCTGTCTTGTGACCAAAATAGAGCAAATGAGCAAATAGTCCATTAAAGAGTAAATAGTCCATCAAACTAATGCTAATGGAAGGAATTAATACTATTTTAATCAAAGTGTTTTTTGGGTTTTTTTGGTGAGGAAGATTGTCCCTGAGCTAACATCCATGCCAATCTTCCTCTATTTTATATGTGGGACACTGCCACAGCATGTCTTGATGAGCAGTGTGTAGCTTCCTCTGATCTGAACCCACAAACAGAGCCACCAAAGCAGAGTGGGTGAATTCAACCACTACACCACCAGTGGGCTCCAAAGAAACTTTTTAAAAGCCTAAAGCATGCTACTTTAAAAATATCTGAAAATTTATAGTAGAAAGTTTGTATAACTTGGTACAACGTTACTAGCTGAGAAACAACTCTTGTCTCTTTGTCCTCATCAATAAAATGGGAATATTTAAAAACCAGTAGGAAAGTGTTGTTCTGAAGTTTAAATGTGTTTCTAGGCATAAATAACTTAAAATGGTGCCTGGTGGGTAGTAATAGCCAGGTAAGTTTAACTATTATTACCTTTCATGCATTGTTTAATATATGTTATTTTCCATTGGGGAAGATCTTGAGCTTGGTGAAACCAACCTTAATGAAAAAGAACCTTAATGAAAAAAGAATAATTACCCACAAAGAGGAAAACTTAATACTCTCTATTGCAAATACTTAATTCAGAATTTTAGCTGACTACTAAAAGAAATTTGTATTTATCCCTCATCTTTTTTCTTTAATATTAGAAACTCTTGAAAAGTTTGATTCTACTGAGAAAAACAATAATTCCTGACCCAAACAACTCACTCTAACTTTTTAAGAGTTTCTGAAATTTTACAATGTTATGATAAACCAACATTTGCAAGAAGCTGTTAGTTAAGAAGTGTTTGAGTGGGGCTGGCCCAGTGGCTGAGTGGTTAAGTTCACATGCTCTGCTTCGGTGGCCCAGGGTTTTGCTGGTTCTGATCCTGGGCGCAGACATGGCACTGCTCATCAGGCCGTGCTGAGGTGGCATCCTACATGTCACAACCGGAAGGACCTACAACTGAGTACTGGGAGGCTTTGGGGAGAAGAAGGAAAAAAGAAGATTGGCAACAGATGTTAACTCAGGTACCCATCTTAAAAAAAAAAAAAGTGTTTTAGTGTTCTTGTTAAATAATCACCATTTTTTCTTTTCATCTTGAAATAATTATAGATAGGAAATTTCAAAAATGGTGCGGAGAAGTCCCCTGTACCCTTCAACCAGTTTCCCTCAGTGGTAATATTTACATAATTATAGTACAATAACAAAACCAGGAAAATGACATTGGTATAACCCACAGAGCTTATTCACATTTTACCAGTTTTATATGTATTCCTTTGTGTGTGTGTGTATGTAGTTCTGTGCAAGTTATCATGTGTAGATTGGTTTGGTGTAACCACTGCCACAATCAAAATACAGAACTGTTCTGTGACCACGAAGATTCCTTGTGCTGCCCACTTACAGCCGTCTCTCCTCCTCTCCCCAACACCTGGAGAGCACTAATCTATTCTTCATTTGTATAATTGCATCACTTCAAAAATTTTACATAAATGGAATCATTAAATATGTACCTTTTTTGTGACTTTTTATTTTAAGATAATTATCAATTCACAGGAAGTTCCAGTGATAGCACAGAGTGGTCCCTTGTACCCCTTACTTAGTTTACCTGATTTGTTACAGCTTATATAACTGTAGTATAGTGTCAGAACCAGGACATTGACATTGGTGGAAAATATTTGTATGGCTTTGACTGAAAGGCATTTCAAAAGTGTTACAATGTACTGTAGCATATATTTCAGAAATATGATAGCATTAAAATGTTGACAAGGATTAATTAACACATTTAGGATTCACATTACACAGCAGCTTAACAGTGTGGCTTTGGATAAATATATTTTACTTCACTAGAACCTGATTTCCTCACCTGTAAAATGAGGATAATAATGCCTACTTGATGAGGTTGTTGTGAGGAGCAGATGAAATAATGTATTAGTACACATACGGCAGTCCCTGACACAGATACGCTCTTGAAAAATGTTAACTGTTGTTATTAATTATTGAGTTAACCAAAAAGTTGATTATTCTGTAAGAGAGAAATTAGGAAGAGTAAAAATGTAGCATGAACTCATTTGTATATTTTTTAAAATTTTGTATGTACAACTATATGTTTCTAGATCTGTAGAGAAAAGAGTGAAAGGACATATACCAAGTTGACACAAGTGATTTTCTTTGCAGGAGCCCAGGGATTGGAAAGAGAGTGGGGAGACATGGTAAGGAGAGAGAAGTTACTGTTTTAAACTTTATATCTGTTTTATTTTAAAATTTTCATAGCAAGCATAATTTATCTTTATGGTTAAATAATGAGCACAACACAGTTTAATGCCTAGAAGCTTCCAGGAATGGCAGTCTTGATGTTTTGAGCCAAGTCTTCTATTGAGAACAACTAGAAATACTGGAAAACATTGTTTGTTTTGTTTTGTTTTTGCTGAGGAAGGTTCACCTTGAGCTAACATCTGTTGCCAGTCTTCCTCTTTTTTTTTGCTTGAGGAAGATCAGCCCTGAGCTAATGTGCCAATGCTCCTCTATTTTGTATGTGGGTTGTTGCCACAGCATGGCTGACAGGTGGTGTAGGTCTGTACTTGGGATCTGAACCCATGAACCCGGGCCGCTGAAGTGGAGCATGCTGAACTTCACCACTACAAAATATTAACAAAATAAGTAAAACTTAACCTGACAAAATATTAAAAAATATATATATATTTATATATATATGTGCTGACTCCAAATAGCCAGCAAGGAAGAGGATTTGTAGTGCTAAGGTTCAGAAGAGAAGGAAAACTTGTAGGGGTAAGCCTAGCATTTTCCCCTTGAGGTATTTGCCGATTCCAATGCCTAGATGGAAGTGAAGCAGACCTTTGATAGACAAAAAGTAGAGTTCAAAGCCTGTCGGTATAGGAGTCATGGTAAACATCTAGGCATTTGTTTGGGACCCAAAGGCCACAACCCAGAAGTAAGAGTGAACCAAAAATGTTCTGTTCTCACAGGGACTAACACCAAGTTTTTTGTTTTTTGTTTTTTTTTTTTTTTTGAGGAAGATTAGCCCTGAGCTAACTACTGCCAATCTTTCTCTTTTTACTGAGGAAGACTGGCCCTGAGCTAACTTCCATGCCCATCTTCCTCCATTTTATATGTGGGACGCATACCACAGCATGGCTTTTGCCAAGCAGTGCCATGTCCGCACCAGGGATCTGAACCGGCGGCAAACCCCGGGCCGCTGAGAAGCGGAACGTGCAAACTTCACCACTGCACCACCAAACACCAAGTTTTGTATCACCTCAATCTATGATTGGAATAAAGCAGTGTTTCTCAAACTCTGGTCCACAGATCTTTTGAGGTACCCAAAAATCTTTCAAGGGATTCACGATGTCAAAAGATAGTGATAATGTTAAAACAGTATTTGCTCTTTCACTGACTGTCTACATTGACAGTGCAAAAGAAATGGGTAAAACTACTGGAGCCTTAGCATGAATCAAGGCAGTAGCACCAAACTGTACGAGTACACATTGTATTCTTTACTACCAAGCACCCGTGAAAACAAATGTCAGTTTCATTTATAATGGCATTGAATAAGCAGTAAGTTATTAATTTTATTAGATCTTGACTCCTGAGTACTTATGTTTTTAATATTCAGAATGACAAAAGCGGAAGTACATGTAAGGCACTTTGGCTGCCTTCAAAGTAAGATGGTTAGCTTGAGATAAAGCATTTTTGTAAATCTGAGTTGCTAGATGATCTAGCCCCTTTCGCATGGAACACCATTTATACTTGAAAGAATGACTGACACACTGTGGTTATTCAGAGTTAGATATTTGGGCAGACATTTCTTGAAAATGAACAAAATTAGCCTATCACTTCAAGAAAAACAACAGATAGTCTGTGTTTCCAAAGATAAAATCAAGCTTTTAAGCAAAAATCAGAATTTTGGAAGACTTGTATCCATCACCATGAACTTGAAAACTCCACAATTAAAGATTTTACTGATGAGATTGGTGGTGATGTTAGAATGTGATTTTTTACATAGTTCTACATTTGGAAGATATGCATAATGCAGTGAAGCAGTATTTTCCAATGACAGAAGTATGATACACAATCATGCATAAATAAAAGAGATGTTCAGATTGCTACATAGACTAATGGATTTTAATGTAACAGAGTACTAAATGTTCATTGATCATTTTAGATTACAAATTTCAACTAACTTTAAGAAACTACCACCTTTTGACTGTTTGTCTGGTAACAAAGAAAATCCAATGATTGAAATCACTGAATGTTTGATCTGAAGTGATTTAAAATGGCTGTAAAAATACTCCTCTATTTTCCAATACATATCTTTGTAAGGTTTTTTCCCCCAGTATTTCAATGAAAATAACATATTGCAACAGTTTGAATGTAGAAGCAGATAGGAGAATCCAGCTGTATTCTATTGTCAGACGTTATAATTTCATTCTTCTCACTATTTTTTTTAAATTTTGGAAAATATAGGTTTTTAAATTGAACTATGTGAAATGTGTCAATATGTAATGAGTTTAATATTTTAAAATAATAAGTAAAATGTTTTAATTTCTAATATGGTAAATATTGATAGATATAACCCATATAAACAAAAGCGCTTTGAGGTCTTCAATATTTTTTAGGAGGGTAAAGTGTTCCTAAGGCGAAAAAGTTTGGAAGCACTGGGATAAAGCATTGCTGGTGCCCCTAGATGATTAGCTAGCTACCAGAAGCAAAAGTAAATTCTCTGTAGAGGAAGACAATATCATGCAGAACCTCCAATTATTATGGCAGTTTCTCATATGCAATATCCTGTGCTCAATCAAAAATAACCATGCACACAAAAGAAACAATGTGACCAAAGAACAAGAGAACAACAGGCAACAGAAACAGATGCAGATCCAGATAATGCGGTCAACAGATGCAGATTTTCAAAATAAGCAAATGAATTTTATTCAAGGGATTAAAGACAAGATGAAGATTTTCAGCAGAGACTAGAACTATCAATAAAGCACCTATTGGGAATTGTAGAAATAAAATGACATTAATTGAGATTAAGAGCTCCATAAATGGATTTAAAATCAGATTAGACCTGGTTGAAGAGAGAAGTGGGCAGCTAGAAGATAGGTTTTAAAAAAATTATATATATATATGTTTCCATATCAAAGCAGAGAGAGAGAGAAAGATAGAGAACACTGAAAAGAATTTACAATGTACTGGATATGTTGAAAAACCTCATAGATTATAATTGGAGTACCAGAACAGTACCAGAACAATAGGAGGTAGAAAAATAGGGCAGAAGCAACATGTAAATATATTTTGTTTAGAAATTTTCAAAACTGACAAAAGAATCAAGCAACAGATTTAGGAAAACTATTAACAACAAGCGGCATAAGTAAAAGAAATTCACACTAAGCAAAACCACAATAAACCTTCTGTAAACCAGACATTGAGAAAATCTTAAAGCTATCTAAAGAAAAAAATAGGCGTATTACCAAAATGGAGCAATAAAAAGACTGTCAGCTGACTTCCATACTGACATATGAAATGGCTACCTTCAACACGCTCAAAGAAAATAAAAACAATGCTGATATTCTATATCTAGTGAAAATATCCTTCAAAATTGAAGGCAAAATTAAGATATTTTTCACACACAAAAAAACAGAAAAGACTAGTGACCAGCAGACACTTACTAAAGGAAATACTAAAGAATGTACTTCAGACAGAAGGAAATTATCACAGATAGAAGTTGGGAGATGTAGGAATAAATAAACAGCATCAAGAGTAAAAATATGCATAATTTCAAATAGCTATTAACCAAATAAAACAATCATAATCACTTATGGGTTTATAAATATGTACAGTATTAAAATACATGAGAAAATAATATATAATTTGGGTAAGAGGACAAATGAAGTTAAAGTGTTCTAACTTCCCTTCCTTGTTGCGGAAAGTAGTAAAATTTCTAATTTATATTAGACTTTAATTGATCCAGAATGCATATTGTAATCTCTGAGGAAACCACTAAAAGAATCATATAAAAATGTGTAACCATATATATTATAGTATTTTATTATAATAAAATAATAAATATTTTTAAAAACACAGGAAAAGAAAGAAAAAGAAACATATAACAGGCCAGAAAAATAGAAAGCACATAGTGTTATAGTATATTTCAAGTTAACTAGATTAATATTTATATTCTCTATAATGGAGTAAGTATTTCAATTATAAGGTCAAACTTTTCTGACTGGATAAAAAGAAATGCACCTATATGCTGCTTACAAGATATAAACATTAAACTAAGGGATAAGGAAAATTCGAAAGTAAAAGCATGGAAGAGATATTTCATGCAAACACTAAACAAAAAGAGCTAGTATAACACAGTCAACCTTAAGTCAAGATGCATAGCAAGAGATATTGAGGGTGACTTCGTAGTGATAAAAGGTTTAGTTTACCAGGAATACTTAACAATTCTAAATTTGTACCTAATGTCAACTACATATTCAAGACAGATAAAGGAAAAATTGATAGCACTAAAGAAGAAATGGAGAAACCCACAATTATTGTTGGAGATTTTAACATTTCTTTCTTTTTTTTTTTAAGATTATTTTTCCTTTTACTCCCCAAAGCCCCCCAGTACATAGCTGTGTATTTTTAGTTGTGGGTCCTTCTAGTTGTGGCATGTGGGATGCCGCCTCAGCATGGCTTGATGAGCGGTGCCATGTCCGCAACCAGGATCCCAACTGGTGAAACCCTGGGCTGCCAAAGCCGAGTGCACGAACTTAACCACTCGGCCACAGGGCTGGCCTCTAGTTTTTCTTGATAATTGATAAAATAAGCAGACAAAAAGTTTAAAACAATGTAGAATATTCAAACAACATAATAAACTTGGTCTAATATGTATATATAATATATTATATATATATTATATATTTTATATATAAGTATGTATACATATACATATATAAACACTATACCAAACAACTATAGACTACACATACATTTTGAGCAAACATGGAACATTTACAAAAATTGACTATATGGTAAGCCATGAAGATAGTTTTATAAATTTCAAAGGATTGAAATCAGACAGAATATATTCTCTGGCCCCAGAGAATGAAGCCAGAAATCAGTAATAACAACGTAATTAGAAAACACCCATGTGTTTGAAAATTAAGAAATGTGTTTCTAAATATCATGGGTCAAAGAAGAATTCACAATGGAAATTAGAAAATATTTGAACCGAATCATACCAAAAATATATTAAAACATGTATGATGCAGCCAAAGCAGTGCGTAAGGGGGAAATTATAGCATTAAATGAACACATTAGAAAAGGAGAAAGGCTAAAATTACCTAAGCAATGTTACGATGTTAGATTAAAAAACTGCTTATTAAACCCACAGAAAGTAGAAGGGAGGAAATAATAAAGATAAGGATAGAAAGCAATGAATTAGAAAATATACAGTAGAGAATGTAAACAAGTTTGAAAGTTGGATCATTGAAAGGGCTAATAAAATTGATAAATCATTGGCAAGAGTAATCAAGAAAAAAGAAGACAAAAATAATATTAGGAATGAAAAGAGGACCTTATTACAGATCTTAATGACATTAAAAAGTTATGAGTAACTTCATACCAATAAATTGGAAAATTTAGATTAAATGGGCAAATTCTTGGAAAAACATAACTCAGTGAAATTGATACAAGCAATAAGAGAAATGTCTCAGTGTTCCCAAATGTGTTAAAGAAATTAAATCCATAAATAAAACATTGCCAAAAAGAAAACCCTTGGCCTGGGGTAGCATCACTTCTGAACTCTATGAAACATTTAAGAAAGAATGCCAATCTTACATAAATTTATCATGAAAATAGAAAAAGAGAGGCTGCTTTCATACTTGTTTTATGAAGCCATATAACCTTAATAACAAAACCTGAGGAAACTACAAGAAAGGAAAATAACAGGCCAATTTCACTCATGAATATGCATGCAAAAATACTAAGCAAAATATTAATAAATAGGAACAAGTAATATTCAAAAAGATATCCATCACATGCACATCACTACCAAGTTGAGTTTGTTCTCAGAAGCAATCTATGTAATTCACTGCATTCATAGAATAAAGCAGGAGTTGTCAAACTGCTGCCCTGGGACCAAATCTGGCCCACTGCTGTGGCTGTTTTTGTCAATAAAGATTTATTGGAACACAGCTATGCCCATTCTTTTATATATTTCTATCACTGATTTCCTGCTAAAATGGCAGAGTTGCATAACTGCAACAGCCCAGATGGCCTGCAAGACATAACATATTTAGTATCTGGTCCTTTGTAGAAAAAGTTTGCTGACTTATGAGATAGAGGGAAGAAATTTACCTCAATAAATGCAGAAAAGCATTTAATAAAATTCATCATGTCATACAGTCTTAGTGACTCATAATGTAAGAATAGGAAGAAATTTCCTTTATCTGCCAATGGGCTTTACAAGAAACCTCCAGAAAATATTATACTTGATGGTTAAATGTTGGAAATTTTTTCATTTGAGATCAGCAACAGACATGAGAGTGCCTGCTATGTCACTTCTATTCAATTTTGTACTGCAGTTCCTTTTAAGTGGTAAAAGACAATAAAAAAAGACATAAAAACTTTAAGTATTGGAAAGGAAGAATTGAAAATTTTATTATTTTTAGATAACCTAATTGTGTACATAGTAAAGAGTCCAAAATAAATAACAGATAAATTACTAGAGTTAATAAGTCAATTTAGGAAGGTTGATGGACACAAGATTGATACAAAACAGGGGCCGGCCCTGTGGCATAGTAGTTAAGTTTGGCACCCTCTGCTTTGGTGGCCCTGGTTCACAGGTTTGGATCCTGGGTGCAGACCCACACCACTCGTCAGCCATGCTCTGGTGGCGACCCACATACAAAAAAGAGGAAGACTGGCACAGATGTTAGCTCAGGGCAAATCTTCCTCAAGCAAAAAAAAAAAAAAAAGTTTGCTGTAAAACACATCAATTGTATTTCTACAAACCAGAAACTAATAATTAGAAAATGAAAAAAGATATCATGTATGACATATTTCCAGGAAATATAGACCTCTACACAGAAAAACCTAAAATATTATTAGAAGAACCTAAAGATTGAAATAAGGGAAGGTATATATCAGATTCATGAATTGGATAGCTCAAATTGATCTCGATATTCAATGCAATACCAACAAGAATTCTGACACTTTTTTCCTTAGGAAGTATTTTAATTAATATTTAAATTTTGTATAGTATGGTGAGGGTTTTTTTGAGAAAGATTAGCCCTGGGCTAATATCTGCTGCCAATCCTCCTCTTTTTGTTGAAGAAGACTGGCCCTGAGCTAACATCTGTGCCCACCTTCCTCTACTTTATATGTGGGATACCGCCACAGCATGGCTTGCCAAGCGGTGCCTATCTCCACACTTGGGATCTGAACCAGTGAACCCCAGGCCACCAAAGTGCTTACAAACTTAACCGCTGCGCCAGCAGGCTGGCCTCTGTATGGTGAGCTTTTACAAATGTATCCGCCCATGTGACCATGACCACAATATGGAAAATTTTCATCATCCCAAAAAGTTCCCTTATGCTCCTTTGTAGTCATCATCCCCGCATCCCTGTCCCCACTCAACCATCAATCTACTTTCTGTCACTGTAACACTTTAAATTCATTTTGCCTTATATATATTTTTGTATAAATGGAATCAACAGTATGTACCCTTTTGTATATGACTCCTTTTATGCAACGTATGTTTTTGAGATTCATCCATTTTGTTGTGTATATTAATAGTTCAGTCCTTTTTTTCCTGAGCAGTACTCTATTGTGTGAATGTATAAAAATTTATCCATTCACCTGTTTTGGATATTTGGGGTTGTTTACAGCTTTACACTATTTTTATCAAAAGTGCTATGAATACTCACATACAAGTCTTTGGGCAGTACATTTTCATTTCTTTTGGGTAAAGGGTAAATACCCAAAAGTGCAGTGCTGGGTCATATGAGAAGTGTATGTTTAACTTTATACTAGTTGTTTTCCAGAGTGGTTGTATCATTTTTCATCCCCACTAGCAATGTATGAGTGTTCCAGTTGTTCCAAATACTCTCCAAAACTTGATGATGTCATTCTTTTTAATTTTAGCCATGTTAGTGCGTATGTAGTGGTTCCTCAATGTGGCTTTAATTTGCATTTCCATGATGATTAATGGTGGAGAGCAACTTTTCACATATTTATTGGACACATATAGCATCATTGTCAAGTGTCTTTTTTTATTTTAATTTTTATTTTTTGTGAGGAATATTGGTCTTGAGGTAACATCTGTTGTCATCTTTCTCTTTTTGCTTCAGGAAGATTGTCCCTGAGCTAACATCTGTGCCAGTCTTCCTCCGCTTTGTATATGGGACACTGCCACAGAATGGCCCCATGAGCAGTGTGTAGGTCTGTGCCTGGAAACCGAAGCTTCGAACCCTGGGCTGCAGAAGCGGAGTGTGCGAACCCAACCACTAGGCCACCGGGCAGGCCCCTGTCAAGTGTCTTTAAATCTTTTGTCCATTTTTGTTAATAGGGTTGTTTGTCTTATCACTCACTTGTAAGGGTTTATTATAATCTGGATACAAGTTCTTTGTTTTCATGTTTCACTGTTTTCTCCCAGACTATGGCTTGCCTTTTCATTTTTTTTACAATAGCTTTGAAGAGCACAGTTTTTAATTTTAATGAAATCCAATTTATCAATTTTTCTTTTATGCTTCTTGCTTTTTGTGTCATATCTAAGAAATATTTGCTTAACTCAAGGTCATCCAGATTTTCTCCTTTTTTTTTTTACATAAGTTTTCTAGTTTTACTTTTTACATTTAGGTCTACAATCTATTTCAAGTTAACTTTTGTGTATATGTGAGGAAAAGTTCAAAGGTCTTTCTCTCTCTCTTTCTTTCCTGCTGAGGAAGATTCGCCCTGAGCTAACATCTGTGCCAATCTTCCTCTATTTTGTATGTGAGTTGCCACCTCAGCATGGCCGTTGACAAGCGGTGTAGGTCTGCACCAGGAACCAAACCCGGGCCACTGAAGTGGAGCATGCCATGTTTAATCGCTAGGCCATGGGCTGGGCCCCAAAGTTCATTTTTAAAAACATGGATATCTAGCTGTTCCAAATCAATCCTTTCTCCATTGAGTTATGCGGGCATCTGTAGTAGTTTCCTATGGCTGCTGTAATAAGTTACCACAAACCTGGTAGCTTAAAAACAACAGAAATTTATTCTCTCACAAATCGGGAGGCTGGAAGGCTAAAATCATAGTGTCTACAGGACTGTGTTATAATATTATGCTATTATTTTTCTTTTAAAGAAAATATATGATAAATGTGATTGTTAGGTTAGTTTAATATACATTAGGTCAGTAGTTTCTAATATGTTGAGTAACATCAATATTTTAGTGCACATTTCCTCATTCATCCATAAATGTTAGATAGAAAAAAACCCATTGTATTGGTTTCTTATTGCCGCCTAAACAAATTATCTCAAACTGAACGGCTTAAAACAACACAAATTTATTCTCTTACAGTTTTGGATGTCAGATGTACAAAATGGGCCTTACCGGGCTATAATTAAGGTATTAGTAGGGCTGTGTTCATTCTGGAGGCTCTAGGGGAAGGATATGCTTCCTTGTCTTTTCCATATTCTAGAGGCCACCCACATTCCTTGGCTCTTGACCTCCTCCATCTTCAAAGTTAGCAATGGCTGGTTGAGTCTTTCTCAAGATGCCATCTCTCTGATTATAACTCTTCAGGCTCCCTCTCCCCCATTTAAGGATATTTGTGATTACATCGAGCTCACTCAGATAATCCAAGTTAATCTCTGTATTTTAAGGTCACCTGGTTAACCACCTTAATTCCATCTGCAACCTTAATTCCATTTTGCCATGTAACCTATCATAGTCACACGTTCTGAGGATTGGGAAGTGGGTTATCTTTGTGAGGATGAAATTATTCTGCCTGCCACACCCCTTCATAGGGAAATTAGTAAACAATGCATAACAAGTCATAGGGAAATTAGTATATTATCATCCTCTATAAATTGGGAAGTAGTTTAAGAAGAGTTTTATTCTTTTACTAACGGCCGAGTAACTGCACATCATGTACAAGGTGAGCAAACATGCTAAATGTGAAAAAAAAGTCATTTGATCTCTAAATTATGGCTAGTTAATTTAGCAAGGGTAGCCAGCACTCTCAAGCACTTTGGACCATTTCTAGTTGTAAAGTATATATTTTTCTCCTTATTAGGTTATTAAGTACAAATCTTATCCTTCTTTAGTAATTTACAACATCCCACGTCTTTTACACATTTTACCTGTTAAAAGTGGGACAATCTTAAAGAGTCTAATATAAGATAATCACTTAGCACAGTGGCTATGCATAATCAATGCTAGATAAATAATTAAACATCTTATTATTTCTAATAGCCTTTTAGAAAGGATAGTTGTTTTCCAGGAAGGCAAATGAAATACAGAAATGACCTATCCGATATCATGCCATAGGTGTGAGAACTGGGAACTCCAAACCTGTGCATTTGTCACACTGAGTTAAGATTGCAGAGAGCGTCACATAGAAACTAATTTTTTTTAAAGAGCAATACTTTCCTATAACATTAAACCCCAAAATATAATTGATTCAGCACCTCTTTAATTCATTCAATGTTTGCTACTGTAAGAAGAGATGGAAATGCCCCAGGTAGGCTTTGTTATAGTCTTCTTTGAATGGAATCTTCTAGAGTATTGAAAATAATGTCTTTTATGGAGAATTGGGGAAGGTGATTTATTCTTACCTGAAATAACCATTATATAAAGAGATGTATGTTTTCCTCCTTATAGTCTTGAAATCTGTGGAAGCCACAACTCAGAATGACTCATCAAATGCCATGGAGACAGTGAGCAGAAATATTTTGAAAGATATTACCTGAGGGGTTTTGCTCTGAGCCCAATTATGAGCAGACAGGCTTGGTCTATGCCTTCCCAATATATTCTAAGAATATATGGCAGCACAGGGGCCTAAAGTATCAGCAAATTTGATAGTACAGATATTCTATTAATTATAAAACAATAAGTATTAAAGAAATGCTTGTATGAAAGTAAAGTTATCCCAGTTATCTGAAAGGCATGCTATGATTTTGTAGATTAGGATAATTTTTAATGTCATGACTATATAGTTTCACTAAATACTGAGTATACTCCTGGAGCACTTCACTTTCTCAGTTCAGTGAAACACATTTAAGGAATACAAATTCATATAAAACAAATAAAAAATTGAAACATATTTGAAAACCAAACATGGACAATTTTCTTATTACCTTTTTTTGTTGCATATCTATTTTGCATTCATTAGTGTGAATAATCAAGACTTAATTGTTCATGCAGATTATTTTACTTATTCTGAGCCATCGTATATCTTCTATTAGGACTATTCTAAAAGCCCTTTTACCTCTTTGTTATGTGACTTCAGTTCCTTCTTCAGCTGTCTGCTGATTTTTCTGGTTGGGGAAATGCTGCCTGGGTAGCTCATTTTTAAGTTCCCAGAGTTATTTCTCAAATTTGGGCCAACTTCGCATATGCATTCTCCATTTTCCCCTTAACTAAGTGCTGGGGCCTCTTTATTCTCCTTTTCCTCCCAACTCTGCTACCACTTAATCTGTACCTTGGGACTCCCCTCCATTCAAAACTCATGGTGAAACAAGACAGGATTTACTAGCTGCCCCTAACTATCTTCCCCCTAATTTAGGGCTCTTACAGTTACAAAGGTTCCAAAATTCTAAGAAAGTTCCTCCAGGCTGAAACCTTCCCTCTCACTCTCTGAATTTACTTTTCCAGGTCAAGGTGACTGGGTTTACCAAGGAAGCTTGAGAGTAAGGTAGGGTCCTTTTAAAGTGTCTTCTGTTACCGAGATCATTTCTGTTTTTGGCTGGACCTTTACACCAGTGCTTCCCAACTGATTTCAAGTGATGGACACACAGAAAATAATGGTATTTTTATGGCACATAAAATTTTTATGGCACATAATATGGTATCACAGGAAAGGCTGTGGTTATCCATGCCTAGGGGCTGTGGGTGCCCTAAGCCCTACCCTGAGGCTCTGAAGGAATAAATGCCTCAAGCAGATGTTACCTATTTTGAATTGTTTTCTTTTCTTGCTGTTGCGAAGCTGTAATTTAAACAATTTTTCCTACTGAAATTTTTTCCTACTGAAATACTGTTCTTAACTAAGTCACTTTTGTCTAAACATCAAGACATGATGATGAAAGCCAGGTGTTGGACATACAGTGTTAGTGGTGGACAAGACTTTGAGTGCCCCTGTCATTCTGAGTCCCTGTTTGCTAGTCTTTCTTATAACTTTACATATATGCATGTTTATTTACTTGTTTCTGGTCGTTTAGCTCTATGAGAATATAAGCTACTTGGGAGGAGGTCTGACGTCCAGCTTGTTCACAGCCGTATCCTAGGTGCCTAGCATAAAACCTAGGGAGTGCACCCAAATTTGCTGAATGAACGAAACTCATGATCTCCTTGTGAAGACCATTTATTTGAAACAAATAAAAAAATATGCACTTTTCCTTTATTTTTCCAGTTTATTTTATATATAAACGGAGAGACTTATTTTTGAACCTCAATGTTGGATGACATTTAACATAAACTTTTCCTTTGTGTTCTATGGAAGTCTAAATTTACAGAATACTAATAATTTTTTTAAAAAGCCCACACCAACACGTTATCCACATTTACCCATGTTCCTCCCATAATTTGAAAGCTTTGGTTTTTTCCCCTCACACTGATTGGAAGCCTGGCAGCTTGAGCATAATTTACAAGGCACTTAGTATATAATTGGAAAAGAAAAGAGTGAGGATGCCCTATTTCAAAACTTATTTGCAAAGATCCAAGTCAGACGAAGTCGACCCGCATTTCGGCTAAGGGTGTGTCCTCAGAGGCGAACTCCGCACCTGCGGCCGCTCTGGCCAGGGTGCCCGTCTCCCGCTGGCTACCGGCCACCGTCTTCGCTTCCCGATCTTGGGTCAGGCTCACTTTCCAACTCTTCGGCGCGCCCGTGTGCGTGTGCGGCGGCGGCCTCGGAGGTGCGCACTTGGGGCGTAGCCGAGCCATTTAAACCAGCGAATCCGCGCTCCCCTCGTCCTGCCACCTCTGCCTTCTCTCGGTGGATGCCCCACGGGTGTGCACGAACCGGGTCCTAACCTTCCTCCTCCGCTTTCCCCGGTGCCCGGACGACTCAGGGCGGCCACGTCTTCCCGGGAGGGGTGCAGCCAAAGTTGGAAAAACTGACCGAGGTCTGGGGCCGAGCGCAGTCGGAGGGGCGCGTCGGCGCGCCGGAGAAGGAGGCAAGTTGCACCCGCGCGAAGGGGCGGGCCGGCTCGGCCGCTCGCATTTCCTGTGACAGGGGCTGCCCCGGCCTCTCCCTCTCCCGCGGCGGCGGGACCATTTCCTGAATCGCTGAAGCGGAGGGAGGACTGGGGCGCGGCCCTACCATTCGCGCAAACGGACGGGGGGGGCGGCGAAAGAAAGGTGGAGGGACCAGAGGTCGGTCAGAACAGGAAAGTTCTCCCTGGGCAGTGGTTGCCAACGAACGCACCGAAAACAGGACTTGGCCGATCCAGAGTTCCTCCTTTAGGCCGGACGGGCCGGCTGTGGGTTCGGCACTGCAGCATCCCCCCTCCCAGCATTCCCGAGGTGGTTCGGCCCGAGAGGCCGGCGTCTTTTCCCCCAGTTTGCCGTTCCCCCGGAGCGCTCGGGACTTGCCGAGAGTGCTGACGGCGGCAACATGTCTGTGGCGTTCGCAGCCCCCAGGCAGCGAGGCAAAGGGGAGATCACTCCCGCCGCGATTCAGAAGGTGACCCCTCGCGGGCCCGGTGATGCCGGGACGTCCCGCCCCTGGGAGAGACAGCGGGGGCCGGGCCGGCCCGGGAGTCGGCCGGGCCGGGGCGGAGGCGGGCCTGCTGGGAGGCGGCCGTGTGTGGGAACCCGAGCCGCGGGCCGTGCCTGAGTGGGGGGCGGAAGAGGGCGGACCGGTTCCCCACGGAGTCCTTCGCGCGTCCGGGCTCTTTGCTACGGGCACAAAAGCCCAAGTCACCGTCGCCCGCTTTCTCGAGGGCTGCGGCGGCGTTCGGGTGGCTGGGCGCGTGTGCCCGGCGGCGGCGGCCGCGCGGGGCCGGGCCGTGTGTTGGGGCCGGCGTACCCCCGCGGGCCCGCGCGCCGCGCCGGAGTTACTTTGGCGCCGCCCCGCCCCGCGCGCCGGCCGCTCGGTGCAGAGCCGACCTCGGAGCGCGGGCGGCCGGGGGAAGACGGAGCGCTGGGCGCCTCCCTCCGCGGCGCTGCAAACTCGGGCCGAGTTGGGGAGCTCCCCGGGGAACTTGGGGGACGCTGCCTGGACCCTTAGGTAAAGTCTGCGGGGCGGTCGAGGAAGATCCCTGTGCACTTCGGGATTAGCTTCGGAGTCCCCATCTCCCTTCGGGGTGCGCCTTTTAGCCCCTTATATTCTCAGCTCATATTCTTTGAGCGCCTGGGGTGGGCGCTGAGGTCACAGTGATGCGCTGTAGTCCCTGCCTGTATGGAGCTTAGAGTCTGGTGGCGGGGACAGTCTGATAGTCGTGGCCAATTACTGAAGTCGCGATAAATACACAGGGAACTGAGTCCTCTTGAGAGGGTAGCGCTGCCTCTCTCGCTGCTGTGTTCCTGCCAGTTAGGGATACAAAGGTTCTTTATTGTCTTCCACCTCTTGTGGCCTCTGAGCAGGGCAGCGTTCTGAATTGTAGTCAGCCAGACTTGGAAAAGTTACTTGCTAAATTTAGCAGTTGACCTTCAATATTTCGATTTTGTTGTATGCACTGGACCAAGGATGAAAATGGAACAAAAGTCAACTTTTAGTACCACTCAGGGCACCATCGAGTGCCCAATAGATTATGTTAATCGGCTTCTGTTTGCTATCAGGGTCTTTGTTGTGTGGCGTTTGACGTGTGCCCAACTGTTGCGTTATTTTATGAACAAATCGGCTTGGCAGTGCTTGGAAGTGCAGTGCGTTCATATTGTGCGTTGGGCTGTCTGCAGGCTGGGAGACAGCTCCAAGATCACACACACAAAATATGTTTCTGGAGGGATTCACTTTTTATTTTTACTTTTAGGCTGTAGAAAAGTCCTAAGTTTTTCTTTTTTTTTCTACAAAGAGTTTTTCTTTCATACATCTTAAGATATTTCTCATTGGTGACTAATTCAGGAGATGCTGATCAATTAGTTTTCATCCTCAGATGAGAAGAGAAAATGGATTCCTAATTAAGTGCCTCATTCTAACAGTGTGAGGGATTGATATTAGATTTGAGACATTCTAACGGTGAAGTTTGTTAGGTTGAGGAACCTACTGAGAAGATATGTTGTCAAACTGATAGATTGGACTAAAGCATTTTAAGGACAAATTTTTGGGCATTCAATGGTTCTATTTAAGAAATTACTGCACTTTTTGGAAGGCCATGTTAATTTTTTTTTCCAGCAAGTGAAGATTATGATTCATATGCAGAAAAAAAGTCACACACAATGTTAAATGGATCTTCATTTTAGTTAAAAGAGCTAGGTTACCTAAATTATTGAGTGATTATGGTGTCATACTTAATGCTTTCATTGAATCCTAGAAGGGTGAGGCAGGTTCAGGAGGAACATCTGCTTCTGTCCCTTGATCTTACAGATAAATCTGAACCCCTGAAATCTTAAGTGGTTTGCACAGGATAGCAAAGCTGGCACTCAAACTAACTGGGCTCATGATTGCTATATCATTATTCTTTCCTGAATTGCCACTTTGCTTAGAGGAATTAACTCTCAAAGCCAGTATTGCTTTGAATTGTTATAAGATGAAGACTGATAAATTGATAGGCTTTTTAAAAAAAACTTGGGTCAACGTAATTACAAGGTAAGCTCATAAAGTCTGCAGTAAGTATTATACATACATAGGAATGATCGTATTTGATTATTTCATGTTTGGAGAATCACAAAACTGTACTACTGTATAAAACTTGGAAACTAGGCAGCTATCACCTCAAGCCTCCTGGGCTGAAGTTTTCATGTATGTACTTCATTCTGGATAAGGACAGAATTTTTCTTTACTACTACAGAGCATTAGAATGATGCAAAGCCATCTTGGATTCTCTAACTTTTGGTCTTAACAGGCTAAAGCTTCTATTACAGATAGCAGAGGTAATTAAATGTTTGAATACAAAAGAGACTCCAAATTTTCCCTTCTGGGCTTCGGGTAATAATTCAGAGGGAGAATAATTGGAATAGAGTTATTAAAAAAATTGTTGATTAAACATATCATTCCAAAGTTGTAAAATAAGATTTAAAGACCTGAGTGGTTTCAGTTCCTATATAGATAAACATTTCTAGAAATCTGAGGGATTTTTAAAAATTTTACTTGATGCATTAGATTTACAATAAACTTTTTCTAATTTTGTTTCAGATGTTGGATGAAAATAACCATCTTATTCAGTGTATAATGGACTATCAGAATAAAGGAAAGACCTCAGAGTGTTCTCAGTAAGATTGATACGAAAATTTTTTTTGTATTCATTTTTCTATTGGTTAATTTTTTACTCTCTTTAATAACAGCTTTATTGAGATATAATTCACATACCGTACAATTCATCCATTTTAAAGTGTACAGTTCAAGCTTTTTAGTGTATTCATAGAGTTGTATTATCATCACTTGGATCAATTTTGGAACATTTTCATCATTTCAAAAAGAAATCCTGTACACATTAAGTCACTCCCTCTTCCCACTTACTAATCCCTCACCCCCTAACAAGTACTGATCTGCTTTCTTTGTGTGTAGATTTGCCTCTTGTAGACATTTCATGTAAATGGATTCATACGATATGTGGTCTTTTTGACTGATTTCTTTCACTTAGCATAATATTTTCAAGATTCATCCATGTTGAAGCATATTATTAGTATTTCCTTCCTTTTTATTGCTGAATAATTTTCCATTGTATGGCTGTACCACATCTTAATTATCCATCAGTGATGGACATTTGGGTTGTTTTGACTTCTTGGCTACTATAGCTAATGCTGCTAGGAACATTAGTGTACAATTTTTTGTGTGACTTTTCTTGATTTTACAAAAGAAAAATTTGTTCTTTGGGATGGAATGGGTGTCAATGTTTTATTATACTTTTTATCCTGCATTATAAAATAATGACTTTAAATTTGTATATAATCTGATTTGTGGAAAAGTTAGATCACGTATATAGGATATTTATTTATATCCATACGTGTGGTTGAGAAAGCAAAGCCTATGTCTAATAAATAGAGAATTGGTTATCATTCATGAGAACCAAACTGGACATTTTGAAGTGATGTGTCAGAAGTAAGCAGTATTCCTGAGTAGAATCCATATGCTGGTTTGGATCCTGGGTGTGGACCTAGAACCACTCATCAAGCCATGCTGAGACGCTGTCCCACCTGCCACACCTAGAAGGACCCACAACTGAAATGTACAACTATGTACTGGGGGGCTTTGGAGAAAAGAAGGAAAAATAAAATCTTAAAAAAAAAAAGTCTGGAGCAGCATTGTTCAGTAGAAATATATTGTAAGACATACGTAATTTTACATTTGCTGGTAGACATATTAAACAAGTAAAAAGAAACAGGAGAAGTTAATTTTAATAATATATTTTATTTAATCTATTATTTCCAAAATAATATCACCTCAATATGTAATCCATATAAAAATATTAATGAGATAGTTTACCTTCTTTTATTTACTACTGTGTCTTTGAAATCCCTTGTGTCTCTTACTCCCATAGCACATTTTAGACTAGCCACATTTCAAAGCGTCTAGTGGCTATGGTATTGGACAGCGCAGCTCTAGAGTGTTCTGTTCTCACCATTGTTTTGGGACACGTCTGTGTTTCTTAGAGATGATCTGCTCTCACGTAGATTTTCCCAGCTCTTGGCGTGCGTGGCTTACACGCTGTGCTGCTCTCTTGCTATCACTATCTAGTTTTGAGTCTCTCTCCGTTACTTTTTCTTTTGTCCCTTTTGTTTAAAATTATTTTTGAATTTAAAAAGTCATATATGGTCATTGTAAAAAAATAATAAAGTGTAAAACTTTGTAGAGATAAAAGTAAGACACGTTTTACTTTCACTCATCTCGTCTCCACAGGGGTAACTACTTTTAACGGTGTAGTACCTATGCTTCCAAAACATTTTCTGTGCATTTGCACATATGTACTCATGTCTATATAAACACCTTTAGATAGATATTTTGTTTTTAATAGGTTAGGATTTTATAAATGGAATGATGAAAGACCACGCTAAATTGATCAGTTATCCTGCAAAAAGATTGTTTGGGTTTGCTTTCCCCCAACCAGGTTTCAGAGCCTTGGTGTGCAACCACCTCTGCCAACAGTGGATTTTAGCCATCTTGTAAAAGTTTTTGCACATTTTGTTGGTTAAAAGGGGTATTTTTTTCTAATACTTTTTATTTTTGAAACTTTCATGAAATTATTTCAAGACAGTACAAGAAATTCCTGTGTGCCCTTCCATGAAATTCCTCAAATGTTAAGATATTAATTCACTTGCTTTATCATCCTTTTCCATATCATTGGTTTCTTCCCCATGTTGTTTTTCTGAAACATTTGAGAATAAGTTGCAGATATAATTCTCTCTTACCTTTAATAAGCTTGTTGTGTATTTCATAGAAAACAAGCTTACATTCTTAAATAATCAGAGTATAATAGTTAAAATTAAGAATGCAATACTATTATCTCATCTTTAGACCTTTTTAAAATTTTGCCAGTTGTCCCATTAGTGTATTTTTTCAAGTCCAGGATCCAGTGCAGGATCAGATGTTGCTGTTAGTTGTCATGTGTCTTGAGTATACTTGAATCTGTAACTGTTCTTCAGTCTTTCTGTTATCTCTCATGATGTTGACATTGTTGAAGAGTACAGAGCAGTTATTTTGTGGAATGTCCTTCATTTTGGGTTTGACTAATGTTACCCTTGATCAGATTCATGTTAGTGCACTTTTGGTAGGAGTATCACAGAAGTGATGTTGTGTCCTCAGCACATCCTCAAGTAGCCATATGAAAGTGATTTTTCCCAGTATTTGTGATAACTTTGGTTACTTAGTTAGTGTGTCGCCTGCCAGTTTCTCCACTGTAAAGTTACTATTTTTTTCTTTATAATTCATATATATCTTGTTGGGGAGACACCTTGAGACACATATATGTTGTTTCTTGTTGTACTTTCACATATTAATTTTAGCATCCACCAATGACTCCTGATTGAAACAGTTATTACTGTGGTGATTGCCAAATGGTGACTAAATCCATCATCCCTTCTACATTTATTTGGAATCCTAAGTAAGGAAGAGATTTCCTATCTCCTGCCCCCATTCATTCATTCATTCATTCATTTATTTGTATCTGAATGAACTTAGAGATTCTAATTGTATTCTCTAGGTTATAATCTATTACTCTGTTATTTATTTTCTTTCTCAAATTGCCCCTGATTGTGGCCATTGGGAGCCCTCAAGCTGGCTTTTTGACATGTCTCCATTATTTTTTGAACATTTTCGTATTTTCTTGCACCATAAAATGTTCTAGGCTCATCTTGTACTTTCTGCTGTCCCAGTTTGGAATCACCTGTTTCTTCAAGCCCTGGTTCTTGTTTTGGAGAATGATATTTAGAAACTGAGGTCTGAGTGCTAGGATATATTTTCTGAGCACTTGTACATTTTGCATTTTATGTGACCATTTCCATTTCTTTTACATATAGTCATGTGCTGCATAATGATGTTTCAGTCAATTATGGACCACCTGCACGATGGTGGTCACGTAAGATGAGTTCCATATAGCCTAGGTGTGTAGTAGGTCCTACCTTTTAGGTTTTTTAAGTACACTCTATGATGTTTGCACAACGATGAAATCACCTAATGACACATTTCTCAGAACGTGTCCCCCTCATGAAGCGACACATGACTGTGTATTGTTTTTTTGATGAATCTTGTCTGTTTATATTTGAAAATATTCTTTTAAATAAATTAACTAGCAGATCTAGTTCTTTAGTTTAACTATGGATAATTATCAGTGGTAAGGAGATCACTGCCTCAAGTCAGCCATGAGATAAAAGGTGAGAGGTTCTGTTTAGACTCAGTAATTCTTTTCACCTGTGGCTTTTTAAAACGCCAGCTAGAGCCCAGGTGGTTTTGTGGCATAGGACTGGTTCAGTTTCTTAAAGGGCCCAGCAGTACATGGCACGGAGCAGAAATGTTCACATCCAGAACCAGCTTTCCCAGCTTGAGTCAGGAGAAGTTTATGTTGTTTTATTCTTTATGTTCTCTGCTTTTTTTGTGTACATGATCATTTCTCCTATTCTCTGTATGTTAGAATAGACCTTATTCTCACATATTTGGTGCAGATGGGGCTTAAATTGATTTACGTAGAATCTTAAATTATGCTTTTTCTGGTAGATTTAATTTCATTCTTAGAATTCTTCAGATATTCTTTCTTTCTCAAATTGTCATAGTTGGTTTGTGAGTGGAGAAAAAAGTTCCTCCTCTTAACCTTAGTAAATGTTCTTGTTTCTCATAGTAGGAAAAGCGAAAGGAAAATAAAGAGAAACGTCAATAAATGACAGCCATCTGGAAATTGGTAGTTCACTTTTAGTTAAATAGTTCCTTAAGATGTGATAACTTTGCCTGAAACAGTTTTTTTTTTTTTAAGAGTGGCCCTGAGCTAACATCTGTTGCCATTCTTTTCTTTCTTCTTCTTCATCTCCCCAAATCCCCCCAGTACATAGTTGTATATTCTAGTTGTGGGTCCTTCTAGTTCTGCTGTGTGGGACGAACCTCAGCATGGCTTGATGAGCAGTGCTAGGTCTGTGCCCAGCATCTGAACTGATGAAACCCTGAGCCACCGAAGTGGAGTGCGTGAATTAACCACTTGGCCATGGGGCCGGCCCCTGAAACAGTGTTTTTTAAAGTTGAAAATAGCTATTTTTATGAAAGCAGCATATGCATTGTAGAAAATTAGAAAACATGGATATGTAAAAATAAACACTGTATTCTTGCCGTGCAAATATTTTTCACTGGTAACATTTTTGTATATATTGCGCTCTCTCTCCTTATCTACATATACACACTCATATATTACACTCATATAATCAGTGAATCACTTATGGAGCTTGTGTGCACAGATCCTCTTCCTTGAAATTCTGATAACATGTATGTGAGAATGTATTAATTGCTCTATCATGGTGTTTGGTTTGAGCATTTTCTAAATCAACCTATGTAGTTGTTTAAATCAGGCCTATTTTTTTGTATTTTAGGGTGAGTGCAACTATTTGAGTGTGCTGTGAGAAGTTCTCATGCAAAAAATTTGTATCCATCATAATATAAAGGAATTTAGTTTTAAATCCCTAGTTAGGAAAACAACTTGTATAAATTGTATTCCTGTTGTCTTACAAACAATCTTCATAGCTTCTAGGTAAAGGTTTCTTTTTAAAAATGAAATCATGGGGCTGACTGGTGGTGCAGCGGTTAAGTGCACACATTCTGCTTTGGCGCCCTGTGGTTTGCTGGATTGGATCCCAGGTGTGGACATGGCACCGCTTGGCAAGCCATGCTGTGGTAGGTGTCCCATGTATAAAGTTGAGGAAGATGGGCACGGATCTTAGCTCAGGGCCAGTCCTCGGCAAAAAGTGGAGGATTGGCAGCAGTTAGCTCAGGGCTAATCTTCCTCAAAAAAAAAAAAAAGAAAAGAAATCTGACTTTTTCAGATTCATTTTTTAATTATATCAGTAAATTTAATAGTGGTTATTTTACTTTATTCAAGGTAGACGACATAGTAGCTCTTAGTGGAACCTTTGGAAAGTGAACTGCCTCTTACTTAATAGGTTAATAACAATGAGTGTTTTGGAATATCTGCCAGTATTTATTAGGAAGTTAACCATCATCAAACATAAAATGTTGACTATGCTTTTTTTCTTTTTTGGGGGAAGATTAGCCCTGAGCTAACTGCTGCCAATCCTCCTCTTTTTGTTGAGGAAGACTGGCCCTGAGCTAACATCCGTTCCCATCTTCCTCCACTTTATACGTGGGACGCCTACCACAGCATGGCTTGCTAAGCGGTGCCATGTCCACACGCGGGATCCGAACCGGCAAACCCTGGGCCACCAAAGTGGAACGTGTGAACTTAACCACTGTGCCACCAGGCCGGCCCCTTGACTGTTTTATATCTGCCTTTAGCTTATATACTCAATTTTATTTTATTAGTGTATACTATTTTAGAAATAATAAACATATACATTAAAAAAGTAAACTGCTTCAATGACAAATGTAATAGTATTTATAGAATAAAAAATAAAAAGTTTCTCAGGAAAATATTTCTTTAATATTAGTAAAGAATCTACTTTTTATTATCATTTCAGTAGTCTCAGCTGAAGTAAGATTCTTCTAGAATATTTGTCTATTGCTTTTTAGGTGACATGCACAAACTTATAAAAGAATATGAGTATTACTTTTTCATTAATGTTCATCTTAGAGCCTTGAATGATCTTAGAATAAGCTTATTTGATGATTGCTGTAAAAATAATGCAATTTTACAAAAAGGATACCTACTGAAGTTAGAAGAGGCCAGTTAAAAATGATTATTTTTACTTACCCCCTTACATGAGGTAAAAAGATTTGGGACTATTGGGACAGTTGCAGAAATTTGAATGGGTTCTGTCTATTACGTAGTAATACTGTATCAATTTTAATTTCCTCATTATGATGGTTATACTGTGATTATTTAGGGGAATATCCTTGTTTTGGGGATATAGACACTGAAGTATTAGGAGTAATGGGATATTATGTCTGTAACTGACTCTGAAATGGTTTTGAAAAAAGAACGTGTTCTTGCAGGCATTTGTGTATATTGGTGTGTGTATTTAGAGATGGACTAAGACAAATATGGTAAAATGCTAATAATTGGAGAGTGTGGGAGAAAGATATTTGAGAGTTCTTTATACTGTTCTTGAAACTGTAAGTTTGAAATTATTTCAAAATTAAAAGTTAAAATGATTTGATGGTTAGGGAAATATCTTAAAATTAAGTTACTCCATAAAAGATGTGTATTTATAAATATTTAGAATCACAAGAAGCTTTAGAGATCTACTTTACCTCCCATTATTTTACAAATGAAGCCTTAAGAACGTTTTCAGATTAGATTGAACAGTATTTTACCATTGGCTTATTAAATACTAATCAGCATGACTAAAATGTTTCCTAAAGGATTGTGAATAAACAATAGTCTCTTAGTAAGGGTTGGTATTTTTATTTTTGAGAGGGTGGTCAGAAAATCTCATATCTGAGTATAATACAGCCATACTAGTATTCAGAGAAGAAAAGGAAAACTTGAAGGAGTTGACTTTGAAATGAGTCAGATGTTCTGATTTAAATTAGCTGGTTGGTTTTAAAGAAAGAACACGATTGTGGAACCCTATATCTTAAATTCCATTCAATATCTCTGTAGAATAATGAAATAGTGGTGCCAGCTAGTGGTGCTTATTAGTGCTATTTGAAGAATTTTGACAACATAATTAACCATTATCAATAATTCGGTACAATTTAATATTTCTTGGTCCTTGTTTATATAAGGATGACTATAACAAATAATATGTCACGTCTGATCGAGCAACCTAGTATGTATCTGAGGAGGAGCATTAAGAGCATAGACTTGTTTTTCAATAGCAACCAGAAACGAAGGGAAACAAGGAAACTTTGGGAAGTTTTGGCTAAGTTTGTTACCATGATTGTGGTGATAGTATCACAGATGTTTGCATATGTCCAAACACATTGAATCGTACACATTAAATATGTGTGGTTCTTTGTTTATCAGTTACACCTCATAAATTTGTAAAAAGTAAACAAAAAGCATAAACTTGTTAGTGAGGAAACTTTAAGGTTAGTGAGAAATGAGGTCCCCTCTACCCCCTAATAAGAAAAAGGCAGTGAAACCCATTGTTTCTAAGAGAAAAAAATAATGCAGCAGAGAGTTTTCTAAGATTCCTTTTATGGTGTCTGTTTTAGAAAATTACTTCGTCTGGGATCTGTATTAGAAGACTTTATTTAGCTGAAAAAAATTCTTTTGACTTAGTTTTATTATTTTAATTTGTATTTAATATTTCTTTTTTTTTATTCCTTAAAGATTGGCACCTGGGCTAACAACTGTTGCCAATCTTTTTTTTTTTTTTTCTGCTTTATCTCCCCAAACCCCCCTGTACACAGTTGTATATCTTAGTTGCAGGTCCTTCTAGTGGGATGTGGGACGCCGCCTCAGTGTGTCCTGACAAGTGGTGCCACGTCTGTGCCCAGGATCCGAACCCTGGGCCCCCGCAGTGGAGCACGAGAACTTAACCACTCGGCCATGGAGCCGGCCCCCTGTATTTAATATTTCTTAGTAAACTGAATTCAAATTTCTATTTTGAGGATTTACAAACACTAATAATTGGATCACTACTAATCTTAACCTGATTTTGTCTCAGTTAATTTTTAAAATTTTGATGAGAGGTTTAGCAAAACTAATTCATGGGTCAGATCACAATAAACATCTTTAACCACTTCACTCTAGTCATGAGCATTTGCTCTATTTTTTTAAAAAGTTAATCCTTAATGGTATTGGTGTCCTGTGACTTCCTCTGTCTCCGTGCTTTAGCATGTAATTTTTTTTTTTTGGTAATTGGAGCCTCCTGTTCATTGTCTTCTCAGTATGCTGAGTCCTAATAGATGGGCAGTATAACCACAGTAGGCATGAATTGTGGACACTGCTGCAGGAGTGAGAAGGAAGAAAATGCATAGTTCTCACTTCTTTCTGACATTTTAGCAGAGCATACTGACTGTACTTGGGTTTGAGGTTTTTTTGGCAGCATGAAAATGGCAGAGGGAAGGGAATAAGCATACCAGTTTTATTGAATTCAATCGTTATAGATCTCTTTTAAAGGAGCACATTACTATGTATGGAGCCAGTGCATGTCTCCGTTATTCCATTTACTAAGCTATGCAATCTTGTACAAGTTATTAACCTTTCTAAACCTGTTTCCTCATCTGGAATAATGGAGAAAATAAGAACTTTTACCTCATAGTGTTAGTTTGAGGATTAAATAAGATATATAACTGTATAAAACAGTTAAAACTATGTCTCGCACATGGTAAGATCTCTGTTTATTATTGTCTTCAAATGTATTTATTTAGAATTATTTTGCAGAGGAACTAGGAAAAAATTGAAGTGCTGTTGATGTTCAGATAAATTTTTTATTAAACTTGAGAAATAATTAGAATGCTGTTTGTATTTAAGCAGACAGGAAGAAAGTTACTTTTTAATATTGATATTTATTTTGTTTTAATAGGTATCAGCAGATGTTGCATACAAACTTGGTCTACCTTGCTACAATAGCAGATTCTAATCAAAATATGCAGTCTCTTTTACCAGCAGTAAGTACCTTTAAAATAGTATGACGTAGACAAATCTTTATAGAGTTACGTACCATATAACACATTTTTGTTTAGTGACTTGAGTTTTGTTTACTAAATCCTGCCTTCCTCTGAGAACATGATAGTATTCTCCTATATGATCTAAAAGCTTTATTGTTTTGCCTTCATATTTAATTTGAATTAAATCACCTGGAATTGATTCCCTCCCTGATGAAGTTATATTCATCCATCCATTCACCCACGTACCCACCCACCAACCTACCTATTTATATTTACTTATTTTAATTTGTAATTGCACAAATAATTTACGAATAAATCTGTAGTATTTCAAAGCAAATTTCAGACAGCTTTTATGTCACTGGTAAATACTTCAATATGCATCTCTGGCAGATAAGGACCATTATTCCACCCAACAAAATTAACCAAAATTTCTTAACATCTTATAATGTCCAGGCTGTTTTCAGTTTTCATGGATTATCTAAAAAAACTGGAGTGTTTTAATGATTGTTTGCCACAGACTCCAAACAAGGTTCATGTGTTGCATTGGTTGATATGTGTCTTAAGTCTGTTTTAGTCTTTGATAGTTTATCTTTTTTAATCTCCATTTATTTGTTGAAGAAACTGGGTCATATATTTTGTAGAAGTTCTCACATTCTGGATTTGGCTGATTGTACCCTCATTTAACATGTTCCTCCGTCTCATCTTTTAATTCCTGTAAACTGATGATTAGATAGAGAGGCTGGATAAGAGTTAGGTTTAGTTTTGTGTTAAGGGTATTTTGTTGGTGGTGCTGAGTATTGCCTATTATCACATCAGGAGGAACATTGGTTGTTCCATTTTTAGTAATGTTAAGATTGATTAATGGGTACAGTTGGTACTAGCCTGATCAATCCATTGTGTAAAGTTCCTCATCAGTCTTTCACTTAATGGTTTTAGCAGTCATTGATGCTTGTTGACCAGATCCATTATTTCATTTTGGTTCACAGAATGATAAATTTCTAATTTTGCTATTCCTCCTGCATTTTTTTTAACTATTTTTTTGGTGTGTGTGTGTGTGAGGAAGATTGGCCCTGAGGTAACATCTGTTACCAACCCTCCTCTTTTTGCTTAAGGAAGATTGTTGCTGAGCTAACATCTTTGCCAATCTTCCTCTATTTTATGTGGGATGCTGCCTCAGTCTTGGTGTGACATGTGGTGCTAGGTCCTTCCCCAGAATCTGAAACTGCAAACCCCGGGCCGCCGAAGCAGAGCGTGCGAACTCAACCACTACGCCACTGGGCTGGCCCCCCTCCTGCACTTATTAATTGTACTTCTTTTAAAAAGAAACAGTTCATCAAATATTTGGTAATCCTGAAATAGAGAGTCCTTGTAGGATAGTCATGAGGAAGGCTTGATTCTCTCCCTTTATCAATTTTCAGAATAACAAATTGGTCCCTAGAAACCTGTGAAGATGACCAATGATTTTTTTTAATTATATTCTAAGATTTTTATGTTTTTAATGTGTTTAAATCCGTTGCAGTCATTCTTTACGATACTTAAGTTATCTCATCTTTGGTCGGTGGGAGCCTCTTCATTAGGCTCCTCTGTCCTTCCGACATGATTCCAGTATTCTTGTATTGCTTCTTTGCTTTCACGATTTGAGAGAGATATCAGGCTGATTATATTTTCTGCCCCAGAACTATTCTGCCCCAGCTATTTTTTCAAGTAGTTCTTTTTCGGTGGGATTTGATATTTGGAGACCACAATTCGGATGTTTGGGGCATTCATTATAACTGGGTTTTCATTGTTTCTAGATATTTTCAGTGAACAGAACTAGTAAATACAGTTCTTAGAAAAAGAAACAAAATATTGAATTAGTGATATTTCCACTTCAGGAAAGACTTTTTACTTAGCTTTGATTTTATGTATTAGTCTCTTCTGTCTTGAAAAATCTTGGTATTTTAATGACATTATAGTTGTTTATTTGCTTTATACTACATTATGTATAAAATAATTTCAACATAATAATACTAAGGTTATCACTAGCAATAAGATACTTGTTCTTAAGATATATCCCACTAGAAATATATAATCAATAAATTTTGTTTTGAATCTCAAATAGTTCTTCATGTGATTATTGCCATGAACTTGGTTATCAGCTAGGCAGAATTTATTTTTATGAATAGTTGAGGAATAGGTTCAGTTTCATTTGTTTCTGTATGGATAGTTCCCTGTCCCAGCTTTATCTATTGGAAAAACAGAACAAAATATCTGTTTTTTGTCGTGTTGTCTATGTCGTATATCAAGTATCCATATATGTGTGGGTCTGTGTCTGATCTCTGTATTCTGTTCCATTCATCTGTTTTTATAAATTCTATTATCTTGTCACACTTCTCATGGCCTAATAAATCGGTTGTGTGTTAGAGAAGTTAGTGACTTCTTTCTTATTTTTTTCAAGAATACCTTGGCTATTGGTCTTTTGCATTTCCATATGCACTTAAACATCAGAATGTCCAACATAATCCTGTTTGTGATTTTCATTGAGATTACCTTGACTCTAAATTAGTTTGGGGAGAATTGCTATCTTTACAGTATTGAGCCTTTCAAATCATGAACATTGCATATGTTTTCATTTATTTAGTCATTTAATATCTGTCAGTGAAGTTTCATGATTTTCCCTGCAGAGCATCTGCACATCTCTCATTGGACTTATTGCTAGATACTTCATATTTTTTGAGGCAATTTTAAATGGAGTCTTTGTTTTTCTAAGTTTTATTTTGTAACTGCAACTGTTGTTTACATGGAAATGCAATTGATTTTGAATTTCACAGTCTTATTTCACTCTTATTTCTAACCATTTTTCTATATCTACTTTCAGTTTTCTGTATTCACAACCATATCATTTGCTAATAATAAGTTTTGTTTCTTTCTTGCCAATCCTTACACCTTTTATTTCTTTCTCTTGCCTTACTTCTCTGGCTAAGACCTCCAGTACATTCCTGAGTAGAAGTGGTGATAGAGGGCATCCTTATCTTGTTCCTGATCACAAAGGGAAAGCTTTCACTGTTTGATCATTAAGTATGATGTTTGCTGTAGTTTTTTCGTAGATATCTTTCATCAGATTAAGGAAATTCCCTTCTGTTTCTGTTAAGTAAGAGTTTATATCTTGGATGGATGTTAAATTTTATTGCATCTAATGAGATGAGTGAGCATAAGCTTTTTCTTCTTTAATCTGTTAATGTGGTGAATTACATTGATTTAGTTTTTAATGCTCAATCAATCTTGCATTCTTGTAATTAACCTACATTTTCATGGCTTATTTTGGTCATGGTCTTTTTTTTTTGTCATGATCTTTTTAAAAAGTTGCTGTAGTCAGTTTGTTAAAATTTTGATAAAGATGTTTATGTCTTTGTTCATGCATGTAGTGATCTTTAATTTTTCTCTCTTATTCTGCCTTTGGTTTTTATTTTGAGGTTATGCTGGCTTCAGAAGATGAGCTAGAGAATTTTCCTACTTGTTTTTGATTGCGTAATAGAGCTGCTATTTCTTAAATGATTGCTTTAGAAAATCTATCTGGATCTGGAGGGTTTTTTTATGAGAAGGCTTTTATTGACTTAATTTCTTTAATGGTTATAGGACAATTTATGTATTTTTATATTTTATGAGTTCCCTATTTTGGTAAATGGTGCATTTTAGCATTTTATCTAAATTGTCAAATTTATTGGCATAAAGTTCATGAAATAATTTTGTCTTTCTAATGTTCTCAGGATATGTAGTTATATTTTCTTTTTCTTATTTATATATTTATTTATTTTTGGTGAGGAAGATTGTCCCTGAGCTAACATCTATGCCAGTCTCCTTCTTCTTTGTATATGGAACACCTGCCACAACATGGCTTGATAAGTGGTGTGTAGATCTGCTCCCAGGATCCATACTGGCAAACCCTGGGCTGCCAAAGCAAAGCACTAGAACTTAACTGCTACGCCACCGGCCCGACCCCTCTTTGTAATTTTTAACATAGTTTATTTGTGCCTTCTCTTTAAAATATTTTTTGATCACTCTTGCCAAATGTTTATCTTTTTTTTTTTTTTTAGTCTCTTCAAAGAATCGCTTTTTGGCTTTGATCTTTCTCTGTTGCAGCAGTTCTCAAACTTTTTGTTCTTAGAACCCCATTACACTTAAAAAGTGAGGACTTTGAAGAGGTTTACGTGGGTTGTATATATTGATATATTTGTAAATTTTTTTCGGTTTTTAAATTAAAACTAGGGAAAATTTAAAAATATTTATTAGTTCATTTAAAAGGAACAATGATAAACCCATTGTGGGTTAATATAAATAACATTCTTTAAAGGAAAAATAAGTTTTTAAGAACAAATTTAGTGAGATATAAGTAGCATTGTTTAATAATTTTGCAAATTTCTTTTAAATGTCTTGCTTAATAGAGAACAGCTGTATTCTCATATCTACTTCTGAATTCAATCTAGCATAATATGTTTTGATTGAGGTAGAATAAAATCCAGTCTCACACAGATGAGGAGTTCGAAAAGGAAAAAATATTTTAATAGCCTTTTCAGATTGTTGTGGATAATCTTCTGTGATAGTACAACAGATCTCAACAAGTCTTTTTTTAAAGATTAGTGTAGTATGGAATCTGAAACCATATCAATACACTTTTCTTACTCTGGTACATTAAAATTCATTGGTCTGTCTTGCATTTTGGATGGATCGTCTACTCATGCATAAATTTGTAACATCATGGTTTGGTCATTCAGAAAATACAAATTCACTGAGTTATGCACATTTTTCACATATTTACGTATTTCGTTCTATGATACCAAAAACCACATTTGTTGAAATCACCACCAGTCTCATCAGAAAAGTCTCAAGTATTGGGACGCTGTGAAGCTCAAGACAGTAGATAGAAGTTTGCCAAATTCCCAATTCTTGCTTGAAAAGTCGAATTTGATCATTGGCAACAAATGCTGTCAGTTGTTTTCCAGGCTCACTGTGTTCATCTTTGAGAAAATGCCTGCTAAATACACAAGCCTGGATAAGTATAGTTTGTCTACCAGTTGTTTTTTCAAATGAAAATGATGTTCCATGAAAACAGTGCCTAGATCCGTGAGCAACTCAGTCACAAAGTGCTTTTATCTGCCTTCAGTTTGCAACAGATATGTTTATTGTTTTCTCATTTTGTCACACAGAATATTTAACTGACATGGAGAATTTAATAAATGAGTAATTTTTACTGCTTCATGAAGGACATTTTTAAGTAGAAATGACTTTTTCCTCCTTTTTTTTGACTACTAGTCTGTGGCATTCCATAATATAATGGATTACAGTAGAGTTTGGTGTCTTGATTCCTGCTAAGCCTCCAGCAGTTATGTCCACTTTTTTTCTTTTGTACCAGCATTGTAAATATCAACGTAGCATAAAAGACAAACATCTTACTATTATTATGGAAGTTGTTTTGACTTTTTGGACCCCCGAAAGAGTCTTGTATGTTTTTGGTTATGATTAATTTCTGATCTTAGATTTATTTCCTCTTAATTTGTCTTTGTTTATTTTGGTGTTTTTTTTCTAAGTTTTGAGATGAATGCCTGTTTCATCAGTTTTTATCCTTCCATAGTAATATATGCATCTAAGGGCGTAAATGTCCTGTTAATCATAGCTCTGAGATGTAGTATTTTTCAATGCCAAATATGTTCTAATTTCCAGTGTTATTTCTTCTTTATACATGGGTGGATAAGTATATTTCCTAGTTTCCAAACATGGAAATTTTATAATTTTGTTAATGATTTCTGGCTTCATTTCATTGTGGTTACATGCATTTTATATGATTTCAGTTCTTTAGAATTCTTTGAGATTTGTTGTATGGTGCAGTATATAGTCAGTTTTTATGAATGTTTCATGTGTGTTTAAAAGGAATGTGCATACTTTAGTCCTGGAGTGTAGAGTCCTATATGTGTTCACTAGGTCAAGTGTGGTTATCTTGTTTGAATCTTCTATAGCCTTCGTGATTTTTTTTAACCTTTCTGATGTTTTGTTTGTTCTGTTAGTTACTAAGAGATGTATGTTTAAAATGTACAACTAGAATTGTGGATTGACTCTTTTTCCTTGTAATGCTTTCAAGTTTTTGCTTAATACATTTTGAGGCACTGTTAGTAGGTACCTATATATTTAGAAATGTTACAACTTTTTGGTTCTTTGTAGTGTTTGTCGTTATGAGGTATCATGTCTACTTATCTGATGCTAGTGTGGCTCCATCAGCTTTCTGTAGTGTTTGTGTGGTGTATCCACCTTTCCATTTCCTTGTGTTAGAGATATGTCTTACGAGCAGCATGTGGATTTTTAAAAAAATCCTATCTAGCAATCTTTGTCTTTTAATTGGAACATTGAGTTCATTTATGTTGAATGTAATCACTCATGCGTCTGAGTTTAAACCTACCATCATACAATGCACTTTCTGTTTGTGTCATCTGTTGCATATTTCTTTCTTCCGTTCTTTTGCCTTCTTTATAATTATTTATTTCTTCTCTTTGCTAGTTTGGAAATTGTATACTTACTATTCTTTTAGTGGTTACTGGACAGTTTGTAATATGCATCCCAGACAATTCAAGGACCCTCAGATACTTTATGTCCATTCATTCCCTCAATTACTTATCTATTGTTATCATGCATTTTAAATCTGTATGTTTACTCACAAGTGCTTTTTTTTATGTCAGTATGATACATTCTCACCATGTTCTCATCAGTAATAATAACTCATGGCACGGGATCTCAAATCAGGGCACTGAAGGTGGAGAGGGGGACATTTTTCTCTAGATAGTCTTATCAGCATCCTGTGGGTGCTTGGGGAAGGCGTGTAGTTTGCAGAATGTCCTCAGGTGATTCTGTATCCCTTCCACATCCCTTCTGTCCAACCACTTGAGATTCTCTCTGTAACTTATGATACCATGCAAACTGTGGAGTTTGTCAGTTTGTTTTGATTTGAAATATTGTTTCCATAAAATGTGGAAATGTCTTAAAGTCTTAAACATTACAGCTTCTCAAATACGTCCGGTATTCTCTTGCTTTTTTAAAGAACACAAAAATGTTTGATCAGATTATATATCTTGAGGTTTAGTGACTCATTTCTCTTGCCCTTCCTCAGGAAGGTAGTAATTCTTGAAACGCCAATGTGGTAAAATTGAACTTTACCATAGAAATTCATTATGGTACAGCAAAATCTCAAATTCAGAGTTTACCGTTCCATTCTCACCTGTTGTTAAGTTATAAACTCATTGAATTTTTTACATGTGCTTTTTATAGGATTTACGTTTTTCCCTATAGATCGAATAGGACAGTAAGAATCATTACTATTTATATTCAGGGAAAGTATTACATTGTTTTACCATCACCTGGCTAAGAACCATCACAAAGAAAAGAGACACATTTCATTAACAACCTTCCACCATTATTTCACTCATTTAACATGGAGTCACCATTTTATATCATATTTTACTAATGAATATAAATACTGCCATTTATATATTTTGAAATAAAATTTTTGTCTCTTGATATTGGTCAAAGTTTAATTTAAAATAGGTGGTCAAATTTTCATTGAAAAAAATACCGATATTTTGGCGGTCAAGTTGCTTGGGAAGCTGAGTTAACAAAGGAGGAGGGGTTTTAGAAAGAATAGAAAGAAATATATCCTCATAGTAGGGGCAACAAGAGACAATTGAGCCAACAAAGAAAAGTGGGGCTATTGAGGGGAAAAAATCAGCTGGAAGGAAAGCAGTTGTATTGGAGGTGAAATAGGCAGTAAGGTGAATTTGGGAAAATGAGAATAACAGAATACATGATGAATACAACCAATCTGTCAAATGGGAGAATGTACTAGTTACTAACTGTAGATTGAGAAATTTTGACTCTGAGAAAGAACTGTATGTTTTAGGGTGATTTTACTGAAGTTTTCCAGAATGGAGTCTTTCACTTCATTTTAATTGGTTACGGGAATTGGAGATATGCTTGTAATTATGTGTGAGTTCAACTTTCAGTTTTTTTCATGCCCTCCCAAAAAAGGAATTATGTATTTCTAGTAATATTTCATGTATTTGGAACTATACTAGATCTAGCAAGCTGCTTCTATTTGAAAGAAAGTCAAGAATTCAAAAACCTTCACAACGAGAAGGACCTACAACTAGAATGTATAACTATGTACTGGGGGGCTTTGGGGTGAAGAAGAAAAAACAAAAGAAGATTGGCAACAGATGTTAGCTCAGGTGCCAAACTTTAAAAAAGAAAAAAAAAAGAATTAAAAAACCAGGAATAAATGGAAAAACACCTATAAGGAGAAAAATAACTTATAAAGCCAGTGCACTAACACTTAGATATTTTACTTCTTAGTTTAGGCCTTATGTAATTCTTTTCTAATTACAAAAGCATTGTTAAGTTTGTAACAGAAACTATTCATAACCTTATACATATTTTAGCACACTTGTTTAATTTTAAGCCTATAGCCAAAAAGCAGCAGATTACAAATGGGAGAGTACATTCTATAGGCAGGCATACATACAAGCAGTGTTATGTGACAGCTAAGGTAGTATGAAAAGAGACCAAATATTTGTAAAAAGTTGACCTAATTAAAAATGTACACTACTTTGGCTCCATTTAGTGTAGGTATTTAGGACCCTATCTACCTTGGTAAACTCTGGAAGCATCATTTGAATACTGGTTCTCAGAGTTGGTATTTACTTTCTGAAGTAGCAAACTATTGACATAATTATTTTCATCATATGAACCATGAACAATTTTACCAGCAGAGAATATGACTATATTATGTGCATGGAAGTCCTTTCTTCTCAAACATACTTTGAAGAAATTGCATTTCTCAGATTTGGCCTAACATTAGTTATTGTTCATTTGTTTTTGTCACCTGCTAGTAGTAGCATATATGAAGTGGTAGGCACCAATGGTTTAGGAAAGAATTATGAGAGAAAAATTTAAATCAAAAAAAGTTTTTATCCATTAACTTAATGTTTCTTTGGGAAAAACTTGGAGAGAAAATAGCCTTTCTATCGTGGTAGTTCATTTTAAGGCATATAGTCTGGAAATATTCCTACAGCATTAAAAATTTTAGGGCTGGAAAGGAGCTGGATAATCACATAGTTAAGCGTTTCTCTATCTTGTCTGCACATTTTAAAATGTTGTAAGGTGGTTCTATTGTGCAGGTAGAAATTGAGGATCTGATATTTCCATTCTTTTTAAGAGGAGTATCCAGTGATGGTCTGAGAATATGCAAATCTTCAGAAGAATATGATCCCTACTCCTGTAGTATTAACTTCGTTTGATGTTGCATACCATGTACCATTTTTATAACATGAGAAAGATAATACTTACTCTTATGTTGTTATGAGGATTAAATAAAACAGTCCACAGTGTCCAGCATGTAGGAGGTACTCAGTAAATTTTGCTAACAATGAAGATGAAGATAGTACACAGTTGGAAAGTATAAATGGAAAGAAAAGTCAGATTCAGGAGAATTTGAAGTAAGACTAGTAGGATTCAATTACTGAATACATATGAAAGGTAAGGGAAAGTTTGGAGACTTGACTGAGAGTGATCCCATTGCTAAGATTGGGTGTATAGGCATGTTTTAATTTTAAAAGAAGGCTGAAAGTTGATTGGAATTGCTTATCTTGCTTTTCACTTAATTCGTTGTGAGTATTAAGTTTAAAAAAATTCCTAATTTAACTAAATACACTTCTTGAATTTTAAATTTATTAAAGATAATTTTTGTTTAATAGATGTTCTGTACAAAGAATAAAAGTCTGGACTTTTAATAAAAATGTATTTAGAGAAAGTAGTCTTACGTTTTATTTATTGTTTGTAATTTCCTAAATTGCGTTTTTTTGGTGATGCCACTTTTGATGTTCTGAGCACATTGGGCAACACTTGATTAGTCTTTCCTTACACGAGCTTCAGTAAAAATGATAATATGTTAGTCTTCAGGTTCAGTGACTGCTGGCAGAATATCTGTTAAGGTACCTCACTGACTAAAATATGATGTTATAGAATTTACTGTTTCCAGATGTGATCCAGGGGAAGTGAAGGAACACATGCCTAGAGCTGTGAAACGTTTTATTTATTTATTTATTTATTTTTAAAGATTTTACTTTTCCTTTTTCTCCCAAATCCCCCCGGTACATAGTTGTGTAGTTTTAATTGTGGGTCCTTCCAGTTGTGCCATGTGGGACGCTGCCTCCCCATGGCTTGACGAGTGATGCCATGTCCGCGCCCAGGATTCAAACCGGCAAAACCCTGAGCCTCCGAAGCAGAGCACGTGAACTTAACCACTTGGCCACGGGGCCGGCCCCTGTGAAGCATTTTAAGGATTAGCAGGGTTTATCTCATTTATAAATTTTAACTTAATTTTTAGCATAGGTAAAACTTTGATGTGTTCTGAACATCAGAAACTACAAAATCGTACAAAAGTCTGTTCCTGCCTGTATCTTCTGCCTGCTTTTTGCAAATTGCCTGCAAATAAAAATCAATATAAGTACATACTTTCCCCTTCTTTTCTGTGCAGGTAGAACCTTGCCATACACACTGTCCCATACTTTGTTTTTTTATTATAATTTTTTTATTTTTTATTTTTTGGTGAGAAGATTGGCCCTGAGGTAACATCTGTTGCCAATCTTCCTCTTTTTGCTTGAGGAAGATTGTCACTGAGACCATCCATGCCAGTCTTCCTCTATTTTGTATGTGGGATGCTGCCACAGCATGGCTTAATGAGCAGTGTGTAGGTCTGCACCTGGGATCTGAACCCGTGAATCCTGGGCCAGCAAAGTGGAGCATATGAACTTAACCACTATGCCACCGGGCTGACCCCTACAACTTTTTTTAAATGAAAGAGTTTAAATTCTTATTTAGAATGATGGAAGGAACTTTTCTTAAATATTGGCGCCATTTTAAGACTGTTTTAAGTGTTTGGTAAACATGATCTTGTTTAGTCAGTGTGATAATGTTACTATTTTCTCCTTTGAAAATTTTAAAAAAATTTTAAAATTTATTTATTTATTTATTTATTTTTTGAGGAAAATTAGCCCTGAGCTAACATCTGCCACCAGTCCTCCTCTTTTTGCTGAGGAAGACTGGCTCCGAGTTAACATCCATGCCCGTCTTTCTCTGCTTTATATGTGGGATGCCTGCCACAGCATGGCTTGATAAGCAGTGCGTGGGTCCCCACCCAGGATCCAAACTGGCAAACCCTGGGCCGGTAAAGTGGAACGTGTGAACTTAACAGCTATGTCACCCAGCCAGCCCCTGAAACTTGTTCTTTGACTTCTGTGATAGTTTTTTACCTTTCTAGCTGCTCTGCTCCTTATCTTTAACATGCCCATTAAATGTTGATGTTCTCTTCTTGAACATCTTTTTATTGTATATACTCCTCTTGGGAGATTTCATCCATACTCCTCGTTTCTTGTATTCTTGAGTTCAGGTTCCACCTATACGTACATTCATGGCTCCCAAGTGTGTATCTTCTTGCCTGAATGTGAAACATGAATCCAACTTCCGAAAGACATATCCATTTGGATATTCCACAGGCTTCTCAACACAAAACTCATTCTCCTCAGCTGCTCATCTCTTGTTCCCTGCTGTTAAAAGAAAAAAATGTCCACAGCCTGAATTTTCGTATTTCCTATCTCAAGTGAGTAGTATAAATACTGAGTCATTTTACTTAGAAACATGGTGATCATCTCAGACTTCTCCCTTTTCTTTCACCTGCCACAGCTGGTCTACAAGTCTTTCTCTTGTATCTAATACGGTGCTGCCCAATGAAAGTTATCTGATTAAAACATTTTGGTATTAAAAACAGAAGCAGGGGGCCAGCCCGGTAGTGCAGCAGTTAAGTTCGCACATTCCACTTCGGTGGCCCAGGGGTCGCTGGTTCGGATCCCGGGTACGGACATGGCACTGCTTGGCAAGCCATGCTGTGGCAGGCATCCCACAGATAAAGTAGAGGAAACTGGGCATGCATGTTAGCTCAGGGTCGGTCTTCCTCAGCAAAAAAGAGGAGGATTGGCAGCAGATGTTAGCTCAGGGCTAATCTTCCTCAAGAAAAACCCACAAAAAACCAGAAGCAAGACTACCAGTGAAATGTCTTTTAAAATGTGTATTTGTATGAAATTTAGTATAAATTAAGACATCAGTATTTATCTGATCTTGAGGTGAGAAAGACTTTGTTGAGAATAAAAGCAAAGGAGGAAACTATAAAGAAGATATTGATTTGATTCTATTAAAAATGTAAAGTGAAACCTTTCATATGCCAAAAAATTCTGTAAATGAAATTAAAGGCAACTCAACAGATAGTAATTCTACAGTATAATATATGCTATTTTATAAGTACTGTATATTTAAAGTACATTTGAAACATAGAAGAGGATCAGGGAACGTTTCCCTGTATTTTGTAGAGAATTGATTTATGGGGGCACATTTCTCTGGATTAATATAACGTAGGGAGCATTTTGCCAACATTGTTGCCTATCTTGTCTTTTCACAATTGGAAAAGTCGTGTTAACTATTTGCTGGATGGTGTATATAGAATTCAGAAGACTGTCTAATTGAGTCCAAATATAAAGAGAGATTAGATATATCTTACTGTAAGGAATATAACTGTTGTGTGTGTGTAAATTTTTTTTCAGAACTATAGTAAATCAGTGAAAGTAGCTTACAAATTTACTAGGGAACCTAAAGATTGTCCCTTTGTTGTTAATTAAAAATAATGTATGTAGCTCACCTCTACAAGGAGCAGAATTTCTTTGCTGTATAGCTAAGAAAGAGAAGAACCTCAATGTTAGAAATTAAGTAATTCAGTTTTATTTGCACAGAATAACTACAGAAAAGTATTTGTACAAGGCTGTTTATTTAAGCATTGCTTTTCTTAGCAAAAAACAAAACAAACTAGGAAAAAGTGTTAGTAGTGAGGATGGGTTAAAAACTGTTACTGTTTATTCACTTGAGTTCTATACTTTTGAATGAGGTTGAATTATATTCTGATAAAGAATAATACCTATAGTAGAACAAATCACACAATAGTGTGACCCTAGTTTTAAAAGCTGAACATATGTTTATATGTATATGAATTTTTACAAAGTTTCTGGAGGTATGCATACCAAACTTGTAGCAGTGGTTCCCATTTTTATTGGTTCTGTTTTTATAATGATTACACATTACTTTTGTAATTTAGCCAGATTGGTATAGATATAATAATATGAAAACAATTCAAGATTAAGCAAATATATCTTTCTGTTTCTTAATGGATAGTATTATTACAACTTAAGAAAGGCTTAGAGTCCTATCTCCCCGTGTTTCAGGAGTGGATTAGGTTTTTTTTTCTTTTGGAAATATATTCCAGAGAATTCTTTTGGTCTGGGAAGAAGACATTTACTTTTTTTTTTTCGGTGAGGAAGATTTGCCCTTAGCTAACAACTCTGCCGGTCTTCTTCCATTTTGTATGTGGGTTACTGCCACAGCATGGCTGACGAGTGGTGTAGGTCTGTGCCTGGGATCTGAACCCATCACCCTGGGCCACTGAAGCGGAGCGCACCGAACTTAACCACTATGCCACGGAGCCAGCCCCAAAGACTTTTGCTTTTTGTTCTTTAAGATTATATGGATGTGGAGTGACTTTAGTAATTAACATCATCATCAGGGTAGGTAGACTTAGTTTTTCAGAGCTGAGATAAAGTGTGAATGTTAGATTTGTCATGGTGGAAATATTTGCTGTTTCATTGAATAGAGTAAGGTTGAATTTAATGGGGAACCTAGTGCTAAAACTGGGCAGAGTATTGTTAGTAGGTGAATCATTCTGGGGCCTAAGCCCTAAGGAAATTTGGAGAATCATCATGCTGTGAAAATAAGTGGGAAATATTATTAATTAGGAAGGTTAAACTGGTCAGGCTCTATAGTAGGACTGAATTCTATATTTGCTGTCTTTTTTTGGGACAAGATGACATGATGACAATTGACGAGATTATTAAATTGAGGAAATCAACGGGTAAGGTTGAAAGCCTGTATAAATTCAAGGCTACCCATGATGGCATCCTGAAATTATGGGAATCAGTGCGAGATTGAGAAAACCTTCCTAAACTGTTTCAGATACGTGTAGAACTCATTTTTGGGAGGCTCCTTTAGGATTAGGAAGTAAGGCAAATATGATACTGATGGGGCTTGCTGACATGGTCTTGGTTGACTAATCAAGGCTCTTTTGTTTCTTTATGTAGAAGTCATCTCTTTAGCAGCTTCTGGAAGTATTTTATTTATATATCTCCTATTTTGAGTAATATTTATTTATTTTTTTATTATTTTTTAAGATTTTACTTTTTTCCTTTTTCTCCCCAAAGCTCCCTGGTACATAGTTGTATATTCTTAGTTGTGGGTCCTTCTAGTTGTGGCATGTGGGATGCCGCCTCAGCATGGCTTGATGAGTGGTGCCGTGTCTGTGCCCAGGATTCAAACCGACGAAACACTGGGTCGCCTGCAGTGGAGCGCACAAACTTAACCTCCTGGCCATGGGGCCAGTCCCCTGAATAATATTTATTTTTGAATCTCCTATTTCTATGTGTCATTTTATTACCTCCTTGCGGGGAACTATTTTAGTGACAGTTATGTTAATGATAGTTATAGAGATGAAGTACTACTAAAGTAAAAATGATATTTTACAGAGATTTTTTTTATATTCTAAAGAAATATTGAAGATAATTTTGTAGTCAGAATTGTTTTTAGTTTTATTGTAAATTATTTAAATTTGAGAGTTCCTTCATTTATTTACTAAATATTAAGTGCCTACTATGTTAGGCATAGTCAGGTACTTTCTGAAACATCAGTAAACAAAAATATTCTTACTATCTTAGATTTTATATTCTAGCAAGTGAGGCAGGCATAATAAATAAGTAAATCATATAGCTTGTTAGAAGATGATAAAAGCTGTAGAAAAGGAAAACAAATAGAGCAGGGAGAAGTATGTTGGGAATGCTGGAGGTGGGGGATGGCATTTACAGTATGAAATAGACTGGTCACCTCATTGAGAAGGTGACATTTGAACAAAGACTTGAGGAAGAGTTTTAGCCAGAGGAAACGAACAATGGAAAGGTCCTGAAATGAAACTATGCCTGGCTTCTTCAAGGAACAGCATGAAGGTTGTGGCTGTAACAGAATAAGGTAAGGAAGTGGTTTGCACAGATCGTATTTTATCTTGTAGGGTATTGTAAGGACTTTGGTTTTTACTCTGCACTTGGAGACTCTTAGAGGATTTTGAGCTGGAGTGAATTGATATATTTTAACAAGCTCATTCTGGCTGCTGTGTGGAAAATATTGAGGAGCCTGGATCGAAGCAGGGAGTCCAGGTTGGAGGCTATTGGATTAACCAATATAGGAGATGTTTCAGACCGATATTCATTCCTATGGTTTGTTCTTTGTTTTATATATTATCTGAATATGCATGTGTGTTATGTAATACTCAAGATCTGTAAATGAATAAAATTTTACATTCTTGGTTTGTTTAAAAGAAAAAAGTATGAGAGAGGTGATGGTGGCTTGTTTCAGGGTGGGAGCAAAGGACATGGTGGTGGAAGTTGTCAAATTGTAGGTATATTTTGAAGGTAGAGCCTAAAAGATACACTGAAAATTGAATGTAGGGGGCAGAGTGTGAAAAAAAAAGAGAGATGCCAGGGATGACTCCATGGTTTTTGGCAGAGCAACTGAAAGTTAACGAATTGCCGTCAACTGAGCCTGTTGGGTAAAAGGTTTGGAGGGGGCAGGCAGAAATATCAGGGATTCAGTGTTGCAGATTTTAAGTTTTATGTCTGATAGACTTCCACATGGAGATATGAAGGTAGAATAGGCTATTTTGACAATGAGAAAACATGAAAGTCACCACAAAGATACTGGTCCCTAATTTAATTTTGAAATGCTGCTTATATTTCAAAATCATTTTTTCATTTAACAAATATTTATTAAGTACCTCTATTTGATATGAGATGATTGTATGCTGATACAGTGATAAGCTAATATAATCATGGACCCAGTCCTTACAGAACTTAACATATAGTGGGGGAGACAGACATTAATTAATGACACAAATATATTTTAAATCACAGCTATAGTAAATGCTATGAAGGAAGGGCTTCAAGGACTGTGCTAGCAGATGGGGGGCCTGATTATTCTGGTGGTCAGGGAATGCTTTGTTGAGGAAGTGGCATTTGAAGTATAATTCACATACAATAAAATATATTCATTTTGATTGTATAGATGGATGAATTTTGACAAATCTGTGTAATCACCACTAGAAACATGATACAGAACAATGCTAACATACCAGAGAAGTTTTCTGATGACCCTTTTCTGCCCTTTTTTTTGAGGAAGATTAGCCCTGAGCTAACTGCTACCAAGCCTCTTCTTTTTGCTGAGGAAGACTGGCCCTGAGCTAACATCCATGCCCATCCTCCTCTACTTTATGTGTGGCCTACCACCGCATGGCGTGCCAAGTGGTGCCATGTCCGCACCCAGATCTGAACCAGTGAACCCTGGGCCACCGAAGCAGAACGTGTGCACTTAACCACTGTGCCACTGGGCCAGCCCTTTTCTGCCCATTTTTAAATTGAGTTGTCTTTTTTAATTGATTTGTTGGAATTCTTTATATATTCTAGATGTAAATTTTTTTATTGACCTATATATGATTGATACATATTCCTGTAGAACTGATCTTTTTACCGTAATAAAGTATCCCTCTAGTATCTCTAGTAGTACTTCTTGATTTAAGTCAACTGTCTGACATAAATATAGTGACATTACCGTACTTTTGATTAGTGTCTATGTAGTCTATCTTTTTCACCTCTCTGTGTCCTTATATTTAAATTGGACCTCTTGTAAACAATATAGTTGGATGTGTTTTAAATCAATGTAATAACACATGTTATTTAATTGGAATGGTGGGTCCATGTACATTTAATGTAGCACGTGGTGTGGTAGGATTTGAGTCTGTCAACCTGATATTTGTTTTCTATTTGTCCGTTTCTTGCCAATTAAGCATTATCTTTTCCTCTCTACTAGTTTTTTAGCTATACATTCTCTATATGGGGTGTGTATGCATTTTTAAGTATTTGCCTGAGAGCTTACAGTGCACATGATTGGGTTATTAGAGTCTAGTTGAAATTTGCACTTTTAACACCTGCTAAAAAATGCAAGAACCTTAATAACAATTTAACTTCATTTATCCTACTTCCTTTTGTGTTAGTCTTGTCATGTATTTTATACTTCTACATATGTTTAAATCATACAAGTCATTGTTACTGTGATTTTAAATGTTGCTATAAACTTAAATTTATCTACATATTTACCATTCCATTCCTCTGTTAATTACCCCAGTTCTCTCCTTCCATCTGGGGTCATTTTCTTTTAGCTTAATGATTTCCTTTACTTGTACGAAGTTCTGTCAGCTGTTGTTCATCTCAAACTATTTTTATTTCATATTCATGTTTGAGGAATATTTTCTCTTAGTGTAGAATTCTAGGTTGGTTGGCTTATTTTCTTATTTTGTCTTAGCACTTTAAAGATGTCATTTGTGTTTTATCTCCATTGTTTCCGATGAAAAATTGTTATTAGTCTTGTTGCTGTTCCCCTGAAGGCAATGTGTCTTATTTTCCCCGACTACTTTTAAGATTTTCTCTTTGACTTTGGTTTTTAGGACTTGGTCTCTGATGTGGTTTTCTTCACATCCTGCTGAGGTTCATAAAGCTTTATACATTTGCTAGAGACTCATGTCTTTTGTTAGCTTTGGAAAACTCTTGACCACTATTCTTCAAATATTGCTTGTGTTTTATTTTCTTTTCTCTGCTTTTGTAACTCCACTTAGATGTGTCTTAGACCTTTTCTACCAGGCTGTACATGTCTACACTTTTTTTTTTTCTCTCCTTTATATTTCTTGGTATGTTGTATTTTCTATACATTTCTTCCAGTTCACCAGTCCTCTGTTTTGCTGTTTCTAAAGTATTGTGTTCTTAATTTCAGTGATTGTATTTTCTGGTTCTGGAATTTCCATTTGACACTTTTTTAAGAATTCTGGACTTAGCTAAAATTCTCCATCTGTCCTGTTTTTTTTTTCCTTGAATATATCAAACAGTTTTTTTAAAAAGCTTTCAGATAACTCCAAAATATGAATGACTTATGTGTCTTTTTCTGTTTTCTGTTATTTCTCTTGGTTGTCCATCTGTTCTTTTTTTTTTAATTGAGATAAAATTTACATAACATAAAACTCACTATTTTAACCTTTTAAAAGTGTACAATTTAGTGGTCTTTAGTATATTCACAGTGCTGGTCAACCATCACCACTATCTAGTTCCAGAACATTTCCATCATCCTAAAAAGAAACCTCATACCTGTTGACAGTCAGTCTGAATTCCCCAGTCTGTCCATCCCCTAGCAATGAGTAATCTACTTTCTTTCTCTCTGGATTTACCTATTCTGGACATTTCATGTAAATAGAATCATACAATGTGTGGCTGTTTGAGTCTGACTTCTTTCACTTAGTGTAGTGTTTTCAAGGTTCATCCATGTTGTAGTATATATCAATACTTCATTCCTTTGTGAGTGCTGGCCATTTATTCTTGTTTTTTAGACTGCCTTGTAAGTTTTAATTGAATGCTAGACATTATTATGGATGAACAAGTGTAGAGGCTCTACTTGGTGTTATTTTCCTCCAAAGGTAGTTAAGTTTTCCTTTGGTAGGTGAAGGACTAGGACATCACCTTGAGCCTATTGAGGGTTGATTACAAGACTTGTTAGGGCTGATTTATTTCACTTTTGAGCTTAGCTTAAAGAGAAGCTTCTCTGAAGTCTCAGCAGAGAGCCTTGAGTTGTTTATGAAGGCTCCTCTAAATTAATGGGGCCTGCACTCCAATCTTTGTGTTCCTGGTACTGGGCAGAATCTGGAATCTCTGCTCAGCTCTTTAGCCTCCTAACTGCTGCTTTCTTGAATTTTCCCCTTCTTTTTGGTTCTTCCTCTCTGGGACTTTGTTTTTTAGTTTCCAGCTCTCTAGTAGCCAGCTATCTTCTCAGTTCAGTAGGACTGCTGTTTTTTCCTTGGGCTTTACTTCTCTGTTACACAGCAATGTTAAGGAAAAAGCTAAGGTAATTGTGGAGCTGATCTTCTTTGCTTCCCTTCTTTCAAGAGGGGTAGCCCCTCCTGTTTCTCTCTGTGTATGGTGCTCTTTAGTGCCTCCAGTTTTTTACGTTTGTCTAGATTTGATAACTGTCATTAGCAGGAGGGTTAGTTTGATCACAAGCTACTCTGTTATGATGGGAATCACAAATAATGCTGTTTTATTAATTGAATCACAAGAAAAAGAAAAACTAATACCTGTTGAGAGTGAGAATGTGAATTTTCAACGGAAAATTTAGACAAGAATATAGGAAGAAGAATTTTTATTTTCAAACAGGAGAGGATCACGGTCAACCATATTTGAAAGATGATAAAGAATATAGTAAGATATGTGATACTGAGGTGATGTTTGGTAATTTTTTTGAAAACTGAACAAGGTCATTAGATGTTTAAAGAATACAAATTTGGTAAAGAATTTAAGATGAGAACTGAAGATAAATATTTAATAAAGAGCAATTATTGTGTGGATTTAGTAGTGAAGAAATTAATATTCTGAATTTTAAATAGGTGCTATTAGAATAGCACTTGGTTATTTCTGTAAATGTTAGTGATTATCAGATGATTGGAGATTTGAGTGTTTTCGTATGATGGCTTAAGAATGTGTAAATCTGTTAAGTGTGCCAGAGAGGATTGTGTTCACAAAATCTGGAGTGGTACAAACGCACAACTAACTGGCCATCTAAAAATGTAGGAGGAAGAGAATGACTGATAGGAATGGACATTTTGTTTAGAACATAGAGAAGCAGAGAAAGAAGGCAGAAGTAGATTGGTAAAGAATATTACTTCCTTATCTTCCTGTGGGCTTAAAAATGGTGGTTTGGAAAGAAACTAGCCATTTGCTTTCTCTACTAAGATATCCCCAAGAACTGAGCCAGGTATTGCAGACCACCTTGTATCTGTGTTTTTTCTTTTGCCCTTGTGTGAACTGTCAAGGTTAGTCAGTGATTTTCTTCACACTTTCATTAGGAAATTTGCCAAAGGCATCCTTTTGAGGCAGCTGTCTCTGTACCCTTGGAGGCCATCAGTAATGTTTCCGATCTATAGGAGTAGTCGGCACAAAAATGGGCTGAACTGAGTCTTTCGTGGTTTAAAACATTCCCCCGCCAAAACCACTTTTTTTTTCACCCTCAGACGGTATAAAATATATCACATTTTGGGGTTTCTGGTCCTTTTATAGTTTTTTGTTACTGTACCTTTTCAGATAAAATCAATCATTAATAATAAATATATCCAAATATATTAATAATGAAAGGAGACTTACTTTTTTAAACAAAATTTAAATGACAACAGACATATTAGAAATCCTTATATATAAGTAAATGAGAATTCTTTTTGTATAGAATGTTGAAATTTTTACCATCACTACTGAGATTTTTATAAAGTAAAATATACTTTAATTGTGGTGGTCTTTTGGTCTAGGGTGGTCAGATGATATGTTCGTCCTAACGATCTTGTGTAGTTTTGTGGGCATTTTAAATATGATGTTAATAAGTCCATGATTAAAATGCATTAGAATAAATTGAAATGCATTTGTGGTTTTCTTCCTATTCAATTTAATAATATAAGCAACTGTTATACCATATGCATCTTTAATATATTAGTCTAACTGTTTCTCTTGTTTTACTAAACTGTCTTCTTTCAGCCACCCACACAGAATATGCCTATGGGTCCTGGAGGGATGAATCAGAGCGGCCCTCCCCCACCTCCACGCTCTCACAACATGGCTTCAGATGGAATGGTAGGTGGGGGTCCTCCTGCACCACACATGCAGAACCAGATGAACGGCCAGATGCCTGGTAAGTTTTTCTCCTCTAAGACATTAACACCAGAGTTGCTTAGCAACTGAAACGACATGGGGGCTCAAGGGATACTAGATTGTTGATGACAAAACTGCTTTGAATGCCCCCGAGTACAAGCTCTCTTAGAGTTTGTTAGCTACAGAGCTACGTGACCTGTATTCAGTGTTTATCAGGCTGCCCTTGGGCTTTGATGTAGCTGACACACAGCATTCCTCTGATGAACAGAACTGGCTAAATTTAGTCTGTCTGAAACTATGCAATACAGCTGGCTTTAGAAGCTTTTTGGAAAAAAAGGCATTGCACCATGGCTTACAAATTAAAATCTGTTTACAAAAAGGTTTTATAACATTTCTCTGAGTTCTGTGTTTACTTAAAAATTTATTGAGCTCAGAAAGAGTATTTCTGGAAAAAACACATAGGGAAAAGAAACAACAATCTCTAAAGTGCTAATGTATTTAGTGTTTCCTCATGGATACTATTGAAACTGAGTATAGATTTTTATGAGTACATGTGTTTATAGCATAATATAAATATGGAAATTGATATTAAAGCAAAACTAAAAGCTGAAAAATAATGTCGGCTTTCTTATATAATGAGCCATTCCCTTTGCTAATTATCTATTTTAAGTTTAGAGCCACTTAGATAGAATATCTTTCAGGCCGCTGGATTCTTATTTAGTTATTTGCTGGTTTGAATTTTTAACCTGAGAAGTATCTTTAAACTATTTTGCTTTGGTAGAAAGAGCCACAACCCATACCCATAATTTTTGGAGTGTTTTCTACATTTAATTTGAGAATATTTTTACTTTCTAAAGACAAAGGTTATTTTCATTAACAGAAAAAAAGTATTATAATAAGTAACAATAAGGAAAATAAAATAACAGAGCAGTTTATTTTGAAAATTAGTAATTAACATCCTTCGGATAGTGTCATCTTAGCTGATTGTGTTTGTTGGTTGCATTGGTGTCCAGAGATGATGTGTGTAGAAAATGAAGTAAAAGAGAGCTCAGATCAAAAGAGGCCAGGTAGCCTGGTTTATGGAAGATTGATGTGTGGTTGATCATGTAGAAGGGCAATAGTGCTTCGGTGGCTGTCTCCTGTTTTCTGCTCAGGCTTTCCACATTGATGGCCCATACCCTGGATGGAGGTAGGAATAAAGACATAAATACTTGTCAGGTTGTACTCAGGAGGTAGCTTCTTGCTGAATCCACATTTAGTTCATCAGGACTCTTTGTTTTTACAACTGGAACAGTAGTACTAATGCAGGTTAGCAAGTTAGGAGTTTTCTGACTTCGTATAGTGGTACTTTTAATTAGAATTTTGACTTAACTTCTCCATATAACATTCAAGCCCAAGGCCAAAGAGGTTGAAGGGTAATATAATTATTGTTAACATGACATTTTGGTTTTTGTGTAAGGCCATCTGGAGTAGATGATATATTCTTTATAAGCCAGAGATTTTCAACACTTATAACCTAGGTTGTCCAGAACACTGTGGAGCTTCCAAAACTAATTATAGAGAGTTACAGTTAGGTGTAGGAGAAATTTGAAGACCAGTAACGTATATATATATTTTTTTATTTCAGAAGTTCCTTATAGCGTTTAGCCAACCTTTTTTATGCATACAAATTTGTATCTAGGCTTTTAATTTCCTATTTTAGTTTTGTTTTTAATATTTTATTTTATAATCTAACTTGCAGAACCACTTCTCAGTCTCAGGTTCCTTTTTTTTTTTTTTTAAAGATTTTATTTTTTCCTTTTTCTCCCCAAAGCCCCCCGGTACATAGTTGTGTATTCTTCGTTGTGGGTTCTTCTAGTTGTGGCATGTGGGACGCTGCCTCAGCGTGGTTTGATGAGCAGTGCCATGTCCGCGCCCAGGATTTGAACCAACGAAACACTGGGCCGCCTGCAGCGGAGTGCGTGAACTTAACCACTCGGCCACGGGGCCAGCCCCTCAGGTTCCTTTTTAAAAAGATTTGACTGATTTAAAACGAAACTGGATAATACATGCCTAAGGTACCAAAATCAAAAGATACCAGAAGGTATACCTCCCCTAGCTCTTCAGACACTGTTCCAGAGAGTCATTCATGTCTAGTTATCCCCCAAGAGAGATTCTCTGTATATAAAACATATGCATATATACATTCTTTTTTCTTTCTTCTTCCTTTTTTAAAAACAGTTCCCTTATGATAGAAATATAGATTGTTTCTAGTCTTTTGGTATAAAAATTATGCTGCTGTGAATATGCCTGTAAAATATAAATAAATAAATACACACACACAATTTTGCATCCATACACACATGCACACAAAAATTTGTATATTTATAAGATAATTTCCTAGAAATGCAGTTGCTGGATTAAAGGTATCTGCATTTTAAAATAAGATAATTATTGCCTAATTACTCTCCATAAAAATAGTAATTATTTATCTGTTTATACTCACTCACCAATGTATGAAGGTACTCTTTCTTCATAATAGACTTAGATTAAAACTTCTGATTTTGCAAATCTGAAAGATTAAAAATGGGTCTCATGAGTTTAATTTGCCTTTTTATCATGTGAGACGAGCAATCTGCTCATGTTTATGACCCCCTTTGTAGTTTTTGTGTAAAGTGGTCATTTGTGTTCTTTGCCCTTTCTTTTACTGCTGGTGGTCATTTACTTACTTTATTTAAGTAAATTAGTTCAGTCTGTGATATATATTGTAGATAATTTTTTCCCAGTTTATCTTTTTATTATTTAATTTCATTTTGTTGTTTTCTTTTTTGATCAAATTTTCTTCAAATTTTTTATTTTTATGTAGTCTAGTTTATCAATCTTTTATGGCTCTGGGTTTTCTGGCATACTTTAGAAGGCCCTCTCATTCCATGATTTTTAGTTTTGATGGAAGGAATGAGATAGGGATCCAACTTGTTTTTTTTCCAGATGGCTACTCAGTTGTCAAAATACCATTTATTGAATTTTCTTTTGCCCACTAATACTTAATATCACCACTATTATTATTTACTAAATTATGCATTTGGGTCTGTTTTTAGACTCTGCTCTGGGTCCATTGATCTGTTAATCGATTCATTTATGTGTTAGAACTACACACTTTTAATTACTCCAGCTTTATATATTTTACTGTTTTATAAAACTAGTCCTTCCTCATTATTCTTCCTTTTTGGAATGTTCATAGCTTTTCAAAAAGCATCAGTTCCTTAATCCATAAGGTGAGAATAATACCATCCAACTCAGTATTTGCTAGCATTTATGTAAAGCATTTACTTTGTTTGCTATTGACTAAATACTTGTTCTTGTTTGGTGGTATTATTATGGTAATGCAAAAAAATAAAAAGCTTTTCAAGGTACTTTTGTATAGACCATCTCTTTAACTTCCATATTTTGGTTCTGGTCACTTTTCTTCAAAGGGCCTAACCATATGCCTATGCAGGGACCTGGACCCAATCAACTCAATATAACAAACAGTTCCATGAACATGCCTTCAAGCAGCCATGGATCCATGGGAGGTTACAACCATTCCGTGCCATCATCACAGAGCATGCCAGTACAGAATCAGATGACGATGAGTCAAGGGCAGCCAATGGGAAACTACGGCCCCAGACCAAATATGAATATGCAGCCAAACCAAGGTAAATAAGCTTTGTGGTGTTCTCGACTAGAAGGCTACAGTAGCCTTTGAAAATGAGACAGTTTTATCACGTTATTAACTGATTCACAAAATAGAAATTTGAAATAGCAATATATCCATAAAAGAAGGAACATTGAGGTTGAAACCAGCTTAAAGAATTTTTTTGCATTTAGAAATTAAATTGCTTAATTTAGCTTTTTAAGCTGATTTATTTTTATGTCTTTTGCAGTTTATTTGAGATTCTGTACTTTTAGATTTTTTTAAAGCTACTCAATGAATAAGAAAAACATTTGGTTTAGAACAAGAAAACTGAGAAAATAGAGTTTTACCTTTGTAAGTACAGCCCCTTCAAAAACATCTACTCGCTGATTCATTTTACTTATGTAAGGACATATTAATTAATAAATTTCCCTTAATTTACGTGGATATTTTGTGATGCTGTGTTTCAACGTTAAAAGGTAATTTTAACGTGGTTTGCTATTAGAATGTTCAGTGGAGATGCTGCTGTATTCTTGTGTTCTTAGAGTGGTGTGAGGTCTATTAAAGTTTATTACCAGTCTCAGAGAATAAAATTGTTATCATGGTTCTCTTTAAGTATTCTTGTGAATAATAACTAAAAACCGGTAAGTGGTGCTCTGTTCTGCTAATTGCCTGTTAAAACATTTGGCATATTGCCAGCCTAAAGCTATTTCAGTTACTAAATGTGAGGTTAAGTGTATAAGATAGAATTAAATGTATTTGCAATAAAATTTTCTAGATTTTGCTTATGAAAAACAAAGCACTAAAGCGCAGCCAGATAAGGGAAGTTAATGTTAATCTTTTGGTAATTACTTATGATGAAATAATATATTCTAATTTTTAAATATTAATACAGATATTTTATATAATTTTGATGAGATTCACTGAAAACAAAGGAAGATAATAGAATAAATTGTGAATGAATGTAGCTTACAAAACTGGTGCTTGCTCCATTTTTTCACCCCAGAGTTTAAGTTTAGTGCCCATGAGTATTTCTTTTTTTTAAATTAGATCAATCAAAGGTTCAAAACAACAGCAAGATCCAGTCAGTGCTAGATCAGAAGGGAGTTCAGATATTTCTCCATACAATTTGGTTACCAGAAGAGAGCAAGGAAATTGATAATGATCCTGACAGCAAATACAGTAGTGATGGCACACTTCTTAGAAACTATAGTTAAGAAAAGGTAGGGTGTGCACAAAAATGGATGTTGCTGCAGGATGGTTTGATATGACATCATAAGATTTGAAGAAGAAAAAAATCACGCAGCAATGTGCATGTAGAAAAATAGTTACTGTTTTTGGAGAAAGGAGTTGTTTGTAGGAATTTTTTGTTCTAAACTTGGGGACCAACTATTCTTTAAAAAAATTTTTAATACATATTTTCTATTAATGTATAGTTTTTCCTTTTACTATAGTAGTTATATTACTTTTTGCTTTGTTCTCATAATTTATGAATTTCTTAACAGAAAGTAGACTATGCAGAAAATGACTTTGTAGGTTATTTCTTTAAATTTCAAATTTTAAAGAAATAAAAGTTACTTTTCTAAAGAGAGAATAGGATGGAAATCAGTGAGGAAATTTTCAGTGTTTTAAAAATATCTTCAGGACAAATAAAAAACTTTTCAGTCAGGTTTTGATATTTCAAAATCAAAGACCATCAAAGAAAATTACAATTACCAAAAAAAGTGAGAAAGTTATGTGAGGATCTGGCAGTATCCACATTCTTAATCATATGAATTTCTTCAAGACTTTATTCTTTTTCTTTTTCTCCCCAAAGCCCTCTGGTACATAGTTGTGTATTTTTAGTTGTGGGTCCTTCTAGTTGTGGCATGTGGGATGCCACCTCCTCATGGCCTGATGAGCAGTGCCACATCCGTGCCCAGGATTTGAACTGACAAAACCCTTGGCTGCCGAAGCGGAGCTCACTAACTTAACCACTTGGCCACAAGGCCAGCCCCCCGAATTTCTTATAAAAACATTTTAATTATAAAGTACTTGGTAGAAAAAATTTGTTTTATATGATAAAAGTTTTATTTGAGGTTTTAATAGTCATTTCATTATAAATCATTTTCTTAGATAGTTTTGCAACAATAAGCTAACTTATTTTACATTAAAATCTTTCTGTTTTGATAAATAGGTGGAAGGAATTAGAGGAGATAGCATTTTAAATAGTCCTTTTTTTTTTTTCTTTCCTGAGGAAGATTAGCCCTGAGCTAACTACTGCCAATCCTCCTCTTTTTTTGCTGAGGAAGACCAGCCCTGAGCTAACATCCATGGCCATCTTCCTCTGCTTTATATGTGGAACGCCTACCACAGCATGGCTTTTGCCAAGCGGTACCATGTCCGCACCCGGGATCCGAACCGGCAATCCCTGGGCTGCTGAGAAGCAGAACGTGCGAACTTAACCGCTGCGCCACTGGGCTGGCCCCTAAATAGTCCTTCTTAAAGAAAAGCTTGGAAAATACTAAAAGTCTATAAAAGCAAACATAGTTGACTTTTAAAAATTTAGGTTTATTGACATATCATTAGCTATTCTTTGGGTTAAAATCAAAATATTGAAATTTTTTGGCTATTCCCATATTTCTACATACGTATCTCTGTATCAAGAGATACTCAAAAAAATATTAAAGCTACTTTCATTTTTTAGTAATGAGGTTTATTAGTTAAGGAAAAGAAATATTTATGGGATTTCTTAGATTAAACCCAGGTAGGTGACCAAAAAAAGGGAAAAAGACATCCAGAGAATTTTGTTTTAAAAAGGAACAATTAAATGGCAATTATTTAATTATATTATTAGTAATTATTAATTATTTAAGTGACATATATGGGAACTTTGATTATGCAGTAGTTTTTATTTATTCATTTTTATTTTTTATTCTTTACATTGGCACCTGAGCTAACAGCTGTTTCCAGTCTTCCTTTTTTCCCCCTCTTCTTCTTCCCCCAAAGCCCCCCAGTACTTAATTGTATATTCTAGTTGTAGGTCCTTCTAGTTCTGCTGTGTGGGATGCCACCTCAGATGGCTTGATGAGCAGTGCCATGTCTGCGCCCAGGATCTGAACCGGCAAAACCCTGGGCTGCCGAAGCGGAGTGAGGGAACTTAACCACTTGGCCACGGGGCCAGCCCTGCAGTAGTACTTTTTAAACAAGGCATTTAAAGTCAAAGTCTACATACATTTATTCTGGTAGATTTGAAGTAGTTTTATTTTTTACCTCTGTCCCTTCCCTTTCTTTCTCTCTCAACTTTGAAATTGGAATTCAGGGGAAGAAAAGTGACTTGTCTGAAAATTTTTTCATTGTAATTTAGGGGTCTGATTGAAATTAATCCAAAGGACGGCTGTCTTATACATTTATAGTGTGTCATTTTGATTGTTTAAAAAGGAGAAATATTCTGCTAATTTATACTGTTAGCTCCAATATAGTAAGGCACATTGTGTACTAGTACTAAAGTAAAAATATTATTCAAAGGAGTGAAATTGTAGAACTTCTTTGGATTTTGTTGATTCTTTAAAAACTGTTTTAGGGGCCGGCCCGCGGCCCAGTGGTTAAGTTTGCGCACTCCACTTCGGTGGCCCAGGGTTTCACTGGTTCGGATCCTGGGCATGGACATGGCAATGCTCATTAGGCCATGCTGAGGTGGCATCCCACATGCCACAACCAGGACCCGCAACTAAAATGTGCAACTATGTACTGGGGGCTTTGGGGAGAAGGAAAAAAAAGAAAAGATTAGCAACAGTTATTAGCTCAGGTGTCAATCTTAAAAAAAAAACAAAACTGTTTTTAGCTTTTAAGTTTTTGCTGAAAAAATTTTAAAAAAACAAATTAATGCAAAGGCTAATATAACAAAAACTTGTAGACCTACCACACAAAACTTGTCATTTCAAAAAGCTGCACAAAAAGTTGGCCATTAAATTTGCCATTTATGTAGTATACTATGTTCATGGTTATTTAAAAAAATTTCAGCAGTTACTATTCTTTTGAACTTAAAAAAAATCAGCTTATATGACAATGGCATTGTAATTGGTGCCTACTTTTAGTTGATTTCTAGTGTTTTATATGTATCTGTGAACTGAGAAGACTGAAATATTTTTTTATTCGCAACTAGTTTTATTACTAGAGCAGAATATTTTTCTCTGTGTTTTCTTAAAGGGTCTACTGCTTCTTGATGAAAGATTTAGCAAGTTTTTAATGTTAACTTGTTTCTTAAACTGCTGCCAAAATGTTGCATAACAGTCAATCCAACATAAACTTTCCCCTGTTATTTTCACTATTATCCAGATAAAGTTCAGTGATTTTCATTTTGAACTTTAAGAGTAAGACCTGTGTTCAAAGTGGACCCCCATCTTCTTACATAATTGGATCTAGCTACTCATATGTGGAGCATAAACACCAGTGGAATTCAGAAAGCTCCTAAAGGGGAAGAAGTTTGTCTCTTGTTCACAGTTTTGTTACAGTGCCTAGAACAATGCCTGAGGGTAGGCATACAAATTTATTTCTTCAGTGAATAGAGATTGAAACCAAATGTCATATGATAACCTGGAAAGCCAGAGTTAGTCCCTTAAAGTTATTTCTTTAATAAAGCAGCAAGTATATTCGTTAGAGTATTAAAAGTCAAATTAGAATAACAAGCCTTTCTGAAGATGGCCAACATTTGATAGAATCAGCCGGTTTTTTTCATTCCCAGTCATTAGTGATTATAGCTTTCCACATTTAACATGATTTTAGTAAGTACATATTCAAATATAAGGAGTTTCACAAAGTTATATTTTTGTTAAAGCATGTATTCCACAAGTTCCATGTATGTAATTCTTCATACCTGGATTCAAGTCTTGACCCTGTTGCTTAGTGTATCTGGGAGCTTTGACTGAATTACTTAATTTCTTTAAATAAGATTAAGTGAGATGATGCATGTAAAAATCCGAATTCGATAATTTTTTGCATAATTTATGTAAAATTAGTCAGAATAAACATCTTTTTTTTAATAACTCTTGAGATTGGTTTATCAACTGTTGTCTTATTTCAGGCACAGCATCTAATTTATTGCTGGTTTTAGTTTTGTTTGAGTAGTATGAAGAATGTCTTGATTCATTTAGCTAATAAATTGCAAATGATAATGGTTTGGCATTAGAGTAGTGGGAAATTTTTCTTTCAGCACCTTTATTATGTAAATATGAAGGGCAAAGAGTATGTATTATCATAGCCGAGAGTGTTATATTTACCCTTGTTATTATATAGTGGATTATTATCTGATAAAAGCTATACCAAGCAGATGTGCTTGAGATAAGCCTAGCATTTAATTGTGCATATATTTTGTAGTACTGTATTTCCTTGTGCCTTTTTGTTATCAGTATTTATAGATTTATCTCATTCTTTATAATGCTTATATAGATCTACCTCATCTTTTAAATGATAGCATTCATTATATGGATATAGCATAATTTATTTAACAAAAGTATATCCCCTTCTGATAGATGTTTCTAGTGTTCTACTATTACAGATACTTCTGGAACAAACATCTTTGTACATACATCTTTGAGTACTTGTGCGAGAATTTTGTAGAATTCTAGAAATAGAATTGCTAGGTAAAATATATGAATACTTAAAATATTTGAGAGACATTATTGCTAAGTTGTTTTCCACGAAGGTTGCATAACATCACATCCCTAACAGAATATGAGAGTGCTCATTTGACTACGTACCCAGTGGCTCTCATTCTTCTTAGTCTTTGGTAAAGGTAAGATTTAAGAAGGAAGGATTTTAAAGAAAAGATAGGAAAAATGTAATCTTGTCTAAATTTATATTTCTTCACTTGTGAGCTTCTGTATCCTTCTCTGTTTTTTTGCTGTCTTATCCCTTTGGGCTGCTGTAACATAATACCACAGACTGTCTTGTAAACAACAGAAATATATTTCTCACAGTTTTGGAGGCTCGACGTATGAGATCAGGGTGCCTGCATGGTTGGGTGAGAACCCTCTTCCCTGTCTCTGACGTCTTGTTTCCTCACTGGTAGAAGGGGCTAGGGAGCTCGACAGGGCTGCTCTTTTATAAGGACTCAAATACCATTCATGAGGGCTCTGCCTAGTTACCTCCCAAAGACCTCACCTCCTAATACCATCCCATTGGACTTGAGGATTTCGACTTAGGAATTTTGGGGAGACGCAAACATTCAGATGATGGAATTTGCCATTTGTGTTTTTTCTGTGAATTGCCTGTTTGTGTGTCCCATTATCTTTGGTTTGTTTATTATTAATTTGAAGGAGTTCCTTACAGATTAAAACTATTCACCCTTTATTTAGCATATGTGAAAACATTTTGTAAGTTTTAGGAGATAGGAAAAAAATGTTTTGTTCTAGTAGTAGGATTCTGAAGTGGTAATGTTACTTTTATGAAAAAGTGTAGTTATTTCTTAGTTATGTCAGGCCTTTTTTCCAACATTTGTTAAATTATGGTCCAGATACACTTAGATAATGATTGGTAAAATACTTTGGAACTCCGCATGCTTACTAATTCTGAGAAGTCCTACAGTAAGGAACCCGATGTGATCTTGGTTAAGACAAGTATATTACATAGAGCTCTTTCCCTTCCCTTCCCTTCCCTTTTTTTTTGAGAGGAGGGGTGTATTATTCATCAAAATATTCAGTGAGTGCCCTTTAGGGCCTGGTACTGTGATGAAGTACTTTACGTGTCTTCTTTAATTTAATCCTCACATTATCTTTAGGTAGTAGGTACTGTTGTTATCCTCATTCCGTGCATAAGGAAACACATCCTATGGAAATACAAGCAGGCCTCACTTTGCACAGTTCTGATACGCGTGAATTTCAGTTATCACAATTTAGTAAAATAACAAGTGTTCCCCAAAAACGTGGTTCAACTTTCAATTACCATGGTATATTAACTGTATGCAGTTGCATCAAATACAAAGTTAGCTGCTCTCTCTTCGGTACTCAGATCGATGCATAAATAACAGATGCCTGTCATGATCAGTTACCATTTATGTCACTTTCAGATTCTGTCAGTGATTGGTCACTGTGCACGTAGAACAAAGCATGTAGTTGTGTTGCTTCCTTGGCTCCCAGCGATAAAACTACGTGATATTTTACAAAAATGGTTAATTCAAAGAGGGACTTGGCCAAAATAGATAAAAGTACAGCAAAGAAATGAAAAGTAAGACTGCTGGAAATGGAATCCAAATCCATTGTAAGCAGAGTTATAGAAGAAATTGCTGACTGTGGGAATGTTGACACTACTGCCATTTGAGAGACTTCAGATACGCACTGCAGATACTTAGAGAAGGTGAGCTTAGTGACATAAATGAGAAAACTGGTTGTGATGAAAAGAATGAAGATTTCCTAGAGAAAGTGAGACCAGCAAAATACTTCATGTTAAATGAATTTCACAACATTGAAGGTACAAGGGATAAAATATTGGAAGCTGATCCATACTTAGAAAGCAATATGACAGTTTGCCAAGCTGTAGAAAAGATCCTACCTCCGAGTTGTCAGTTACACCATGAGGAGAAGGGAAGCACACTGTTCAAACCACTCTTGATAAGATTTTCTTTTTTTTTTTTTTTTTTTTTAAAGATTTTATTTTTTCCTTTTTCTCCCCAAAGCCCCCCGGTACATAGTTGTGTATTCTTCGTTGTGGGTCCTTCTAGTTGTGGCATGTGGGACGCCGCCTCAGCGTGGTTTGATGAGCAGTGCCATGTCCGCGCCCAGGATTCGAACCAACGAAACACTGGGCCGCCTGCAGCGGAGCGCGCGAACTTAACCACTCGGCCACGGGGCCAGCCCCAAGATTTTCTTTTTTTTAAAGATTTTATTTTTTTCCTTTTTCTCCTCAAAGCCCCCCGGTACATAGTTGTATATTCTTTGTTGTGGGTCCTCTAGTTGTGGCATGTGGGACGCCCTTTCAGAGTGGTTTGACGAGCAGTGCCATGTCCGCGCCCAGGATTCAAACTAACGAAACACTGGGCCGCCTGCAGCGGAGTGCGCGAACTTAACCACTCGGCCACGGGGCCAGCCCCTCTTGATAAGATTTTTACAAAGAAGTAGAACTTATACAATTCTCAGTATTTCTAACTTTTTAAATTACAATGTAAATGTTAGTTTTTCTCATGTCCCTATGTATTTGTAACTGACATTAATAGAGTATTTAATGTTTTGACAGAAAATTTTAAAGACCGTGGAACAATCGTACTTTTCTCCATTGATTGTTAAGATCATTTTGCATGATGTCCACTTGCATGGCCGTTTATATAGCCCAGACTACCATGCAAAGTGAAGGCTATAAAGTTTTATAGAATTCCCTTTGGGAAAGGCTAAGTTTGTAACTATATATATATGTTGTCAGGTGAAGAACTTCCTATTTGTTTTAAAGACTCAAATAAGATACAACTATGTCTGATAATGATAAGTTCTATGAAGAAAAGTAACGTAAAGGGAAAGAGAAAGATGAGGATGTGTGTGCTGTTTTAGGATGGTGAGCAGAGACCTGGAAAAAGAGCATTGCACAAGCAGAAGCAACAGCAAGCAAGAGCCCTGAGGCTGGAGCATACTTGGTATGTTTGAAGTATAGCAAGGAGACCAGTCTAGCTGGAGTTGACTGAGTAAAAGTGGAGAGTCATAAGAGTTAAGATCCAAGATATAGTTGAAAACCAAGCTATGAAAGACCTTGTATTGTAGTCCATAAGGATTTTAGATTTTATTCTGAGTGGGGATACTGCTGAAAAGTTTTGAGCAAAGGAATAATATGATCTGAATATATGTTTTAAAAAGATACCTTTGGCTTCTGTATGGAAAATAGACTGTACTAGGGTAAGTGTGGAAGCAAGGAGACTTATTAAAGGGCTCTTGCTGTAGTATTTAGATAAGAGATGGTGGTAGCTTTGAATAGAGTGATACTATGGAAGTAATGAGTAGTAGCCAGTTTTGGGATATTTACCGTATATTTTGAAGGAAGAGTTGCCATAATTTGCTAAGATTAGTTAGTGGATTGGATTTGGAGTACAGGAGGACAGAGTTAATCATGACTTCACTGTTGAAGTAATTGAATCATGTTGCCATGTACTAAGATTAAGAGACTGGGAGAATAGCAGATTTAGGAGAATGAGTTTAATTTGGCACAAGTTACCTTTGAGTGACCTTCTACTTTTTACAAAGAAGTAGAACTTATACAATTCTCAGTATTTCTAACTTTTTAAATTACAATGTAAATGTTAGTTTTTCTCATGTCCCTATGTATTTGTAACTGACATTAATAGAGTATTTAATGTTTTGACAGAAAATTTTAAAGACCGTGGAACAATCTAATATGCAAGTGGATATATCAGTGGCAGTTGGTTATGTTAGTCTGGAGTTGAGGGGAGAGGTCAGGGTATTAAAAGCCATGGGATTGGAAGGGATCATTTGAGGAGTGAATAAAGGTAGAGAAGAGATCTGAAGGTTCAGTACCTGAGCACTCCAGCATTTTGACCTTGGGAAGATGATAGGTTTCTTTCAGGAGAACTCAGAAATTGAACAGGAGTAGCCAGTGAGTTGGGAGAGAAGCCAAGAGAGTGTAGTATCTTAGAAGCTAAGTGAAGAAAGTGTTTAAAAATGAGGGAATTATTAAACATGTCAAACTCTGCTGATCAGTCAAGTAAGATGAGAATTGAAAACTAACCACTGGATTTTCTGACTGTGGTGGACAGTTTTGGTGGAGGAATGGGGGCAAAATCCTGACTGCAGTATATTCAAGAAAAAATGACAAGAGAAAAAGTGGTAACAGTGAGTAAAGACAATTCTTTTCAGTTATTTTTTGATATAGGAAAACAAAATAGGGTTGGGAAGGTAGTAAATCATGTTTGTATACTGATAAGAATGATCCTTTAGGGAGGGGGCAATTGATGATGCAAGAGAGAGAGGAAAGGGACAGTTGTAGAAGCAGTGTCTTTGAGTTGTTGTGATGAGTTTACGGGCACAGAGCCCTCACCTCTGATAACAATTGTGAGAATTTAGGCAACTGCAAAGTTACCAGGAGTGGTCCCCAAGACTCACCTCATTTCTGACACCAATTGTGAGTTCTGGGGTTCTCAACCACCCTAAGGTTCAGTCATTTCCTTGAAAGACTCACAGACACTGAAAGCTGTTATACTCACAGTTGTGATTTATTGTAGTGAAGAGATACAGATTAACATCAGCTAAGGGGAAAAGTGCATGGAGAAAAGCCCAGAAGAAGTTCGAAACGTGGAGTTTCTCTTCCCGTGGAGTCAGGATGCTTTATTCTCCTGGTCCCAACATATGACAGTATATACAGAATATTGCCAACTGAGAGAGTTCTCCTGAGTCTCAGTGGGCAGAGTTGGGGCTCCATTATGTAGATTTGATTGATTGCCCGTATTATTAATCTCAGTCTCCAGTCTCTAGTCCCTCTGGGTATGATCAAAAGCCCCACCCAGGTTCAAGAGCTATAGGACTCCCCAATTTAGTAAATTTAGTAAATCTTCAATATAAAAAAACATTGTGAGAGTATACTGACTTTTTCTCCTTTCAAATATAATTGTAATTACAAATGAAGAAATTATTTCAAATTTTTTATTCCATAGAAATATCATGTTTGACCTCTGTAGTGGATTTGAATGAATGAAAATTTGTGTGTACAGTCATTTTTCTTCTCTGTTAAAATTAGTGCATTTATGCAGTATTTCTAATATTGCAGGTTTCAGTTTGCTATAGTTTTGGGTTTATACAGCCATTACATTGTAATTTAGACTAGATGTTTTGTTTATACATTTGATCAATATTGCTATATTGAATGAGTTTTCCAGGTTGTAATTTTTTTCCCCAGTGATGACATTTTTCTGGTTATAAAAATAACTAATATTTAATATGAAAAATCTGGAAGATACAGAAAAGCATAGAGCATAAAACAAAAATCACCTATAAATTTATTCTATATGTTCTAAATTACTCCATAGACAAGGTACCGTCCACTTATCTATAGTAAGTAGCCTGTACTTAGGCTCTTTGTAGCAGCAGTTTGAGTGCTTGTAATTACATAATTATTTGTAAATATCTGTTTAATTATTTTTCCCTAGACCCTAGGCTCTGTGAAGTCAGGAACTGTCTTGTTTTGTTCACTACTTCATCCTATTTGTTGACTGTTAGATTAGCTAGATTTCCTCCTGCCATAACAAAGTGAAAACCAGCATCCTTCTCTGCAGTGTTGTTACCCATCGCCTGTCATTCCAGGAGTGAAGCAAAGAAGGAATTGTCTGTTACTGTCAGATAAAACAGATGATTGTCAGTTATACCAAAACCTTTTGGGTTTGGGAGGCAAACTCTATTCTATGCGACATATTTTAAACTCAATTTCATTACAGTTCATTTTTAAAAACTTTTTATTTTGAAATCATAACAGGTTTACAGGGAGTTGCAGAGGTTATATGGAGAGATCCTATGTGTCCTCCCTCCAGCCATCTCGAATCCCTGGCAACACTGTTACTCTTTTCTCCGTTTCTGTAGTTTGGCCATTTTCAGCATGTTATATAAATGGAATCATACAGTAGGTGATCTTTTGACACTGGCTTTTTTTACTCAGCATAATTGTCTATCCAAGTTGTTGTATGTATCAGTGGTTCATTCTTTTTTATTGGTAAGTAGCATTTCATGGTAGGGCTGTAGCACAGTTTGTTTTAACTATGCACCTGTGGAGGTACATTTTGATTGTTTCCGGTTTTTGGATTTTACAAATAAAAGTTCTGTGAACATTTGTATACATGTTCATGGTTTTATTTGGACATAAGTTTTCATTTCTCTGAGATAAATACCCAAGAGTGCAATTGCTTGGTCATATGATAAGTGTATGTTTGGTTTTTTTAGAAACTGCCAAACTGACCACCATAGTGGCTGTACCATTTTAGAGTGCCACCAGCGGTGTATGAGAGATCTGCCTTTTCAAAATCCTTGCCAGCATTTGGTATTGTCAATATTTTTTTTTATCTTAGCTATTCTAAAAATGTGTAGTACTATTTCATTGTGGTCTTAATTTGCATTTCCTAATGCCTCCTGATAGTGAACATCTTTCCATGTGTTTATTTGCCATCTGTAAATCCTCTTCATTGAAATGTCTCTGCATGTCTTTTGCCTATTTTCTAGTTGGATTATTTGTTTTTTTACTGTTGAGTTTTGAGAAGTCTTTATATATTTTTCTAAGATTAATTTTTAAATTTCCTCCCAATATTTTATTATGTAAGATTTGAAACATACAGAAAAGTTGAAGGAATGATACCTGTATAGTTCCCATCTGTATTCTGCAGTTAACATTTTACTAAATTGGTTTATCATCCATCTGTTCATCCATCTACTCTTCCATCAATGCATCTTATTTTTCAAAATACATTTCACAGTAATTTGTGGATATCAGTATACTTTACCCATAAACACTTTAGTTTGCATGTCATTAGAGCTCAGCATTTTTTAATGTTAAATTTTTTTTTAGGTAACATTTACATCCAGTGAAATGCACAAATCTTAAGTGTATCATTCAATGAGTTTTAACATATTTGTAACACAAACCCGTTAGGATTCGTTTCATAGCTAATATCCTAGCTGTCTTTGTGGGACGCAGTCCTACTCCAGTTTCAACATTTTATATGAACTGTATCTTCTTTTATGGTAAAAGATGATGGTTGGTTATTCTTTCCCTTAGAACCCTATCTAAATGTGTGGTCCTAGGACTACCTGGATCATTGTCACCTGGGGGTGCTTGTTAAAGTAAGATTTGTCTGCCTCACCCTGTATCTGCTAAACCAGAATCTCTAGGGGTAAATTTTAGAAATTACATTTTAACAAATATTCTAAGTCATGCTTATTTACAGTCTGTTCCCTCAGAATTTTTCTGGGCAGTATAATCTCTTCTGTGCCAGATGGTTCATAACTTTTCAGCTTTCACGCTGTATGACACAAAGCTATATGTTCTAATATAGCCCATCTCCATGGCTTTCTACTTGAGCAAGGTAGGGTCTTTACTTTCACATCAGATTGTCACTTGTGCCACATAAATCTGGGGCTTTTGTAGTTCTTTTCAGTCTGCAATAGATGTTTAGCAGTGACTTTTTTTTGAATTAATATTATATTAGTATAGTTGAAACTATTTAAGAGGGGTTGTCTAACTAAGAATTTGCTTACCCTTTTATTTTGCTGGATTTATTAAGCCACAACATCTCCCTTTGCTAATTTTCAGTCACCAGAAAGCTGAGTACATAATCTAATTCTCAGACTAGTTTGTGGAAATGCCTATGATTTAAAATTATACCCTTGAGAATTCAGGATTTCTTAACTCAGCATTATTGATATTTTGAGCTGCGTAATTCTTTGTTGTGGGGGCCTGTCCTGTGCGTTGAGATATTTAGGAGTATTTTTGCCCTGTACCCACTAGGTGGCAGTAGCACCCCCCTTACCAACTGTGACAACCAAAAATGTGTCCAGACTTTGCTAAATGTCCCATGGGGGCGCAAAATAGCCTAGGATTTAGATTCACAGCTTTAAGAAATGGTTAATGTAAGGAACTACATTTAGGAAGGTCTGTATTACTAAATAAACGACAATAGGAAAAGTTGTTGATACTTTTAAATACTGAAGACTTTAATGAGAATTTCTCTAAAAGTTTCATGTTATGAAGAAGTTTGTATCTGTTAATGAACTGTTCTTTTTACTAGCTAAAATCTATTATGGTTTTATTTTTTCATTGTTTGCTAGGAGGCTCAGCTAAGCTTGTGCTGGTTGCAGTGACTTTTCTAAGCCTCTGGGGTTTTCTTAGTTACTTGGCTCTTGTTCTTTTATCCTTGGTATTGTGTCTAAACGTCTTGAAAGTCTTGATGAGGACAGGTGTACGTTTTAGGTAAGTAAAGAATTCTGTTCATTTTATTTTATTTATTTTTCTTAAAAGATTTTATTTTTCCTTTTTCTCCCCAAAGCCCCCCCAGTACATAGTTGTATATTTTTTTAGTTGTGGGTCCTTCTAGTTGTGGCATGTGGGACACTGCCTCAGCATGGCCTGACGAGCATTGCCATGTCTGCGCCCAGGATCCAAACTGGCACAACCCTGGGCCGCTGAAGCAGAGTGGGCGAACTCAACCACGGGGCTGGCCCCAATCCTGTTCATTTTAAATGGCTATTTAACAGATACTAAGTTAGCTAGTTGAGTTTGCTGGAATACAGGGATTTTTTTTCCAGATATTTTATTGAGGTCATAATGGTTTATAACATTGTATAATTTCAGGTGTATGTTATTGTTTATCCTTTTCTGTATAGACTGCATGGTGCTCACCACCAATAGTCTAGTTAACTGTCACCATATATATATATGCCCCTTTACTCCTTTGGCACAAACCCCAACCCTATTCCCCTCTGGTAACCATTAATTTGTTCTCTTTATCTATGAGTTTGTTTATCTTCCACATATGAGTGAACACATTCGGCGTTTGTCTTTCTCTGTCTGGCTTATTTCGCTTAACATAATACCCTCAAGGTCCATCCATGTTGTTGTAAATGGGATGATTTTGTCTTTTTTTTTTTATGGCTGAGTAATATGGAATACAGGGATTTGTTTCTTGTAAAGAAACTATTAGGGGCTGGCCCAGTGGCGCAGTGGTTAAGTTCGTACCTTCCGCTTTGGTGGCCTGGGGTTTGCCAGTTCGGATCCTGGGTGCAGACATGGCACCGCTTGTCAAGCCATGCTGTGGTAGGCATCCCACATATAAAGTAGAGGAGGATGGGCATGGATGCTAGCTCAGGGCTAGTCTTCCTGAGCAAAAAGAGGAGGATTGGTGGCAGATGTTAGCTCAGGGCTGATCTTCCTCAAAAAAAAAAAAAAAAAAACCGAAAAGAAGCTATTAGTAATACCTTCAAGTGGGAGCTATAAATGATTTAGTTTGAGATTGAATAGTTAAGGAATAAGTAGTAAAATGTGAGCAGTAGATGATGAAATATGAACGAGAAAATAGACTTGGGGAGGGTTTTATCTATGTAGTTTCATGGTCTAATTCTTATACAGATATAGGTAGGGTGAAGAAATTTATTTAGGATTTTTATATTATAGTGGTATGTTATATAGAACTGTTTTCCTGGGAGGTATTACATAGGAGAGGATGATTTCACTCTGGAGAGGAAGTACACGTAGTGTGGTTAAGAGCATGGCTTAGAGTTCTCACCATTTACTTGCTATGCAACTTTAGATAAGATTCTTAATGCTTGTAAGCCTTAAATTTTCTTACCTGTAAAAGGAAGTTGATGATAATACCGCCTGTTTCATAGGGTTTGGGAAGCATAAAGACATAAAGCTCTTAGTTTAGTGCCTGGCCCATAATAAGTGTTAATTAATTGTTAGCTGTCATTTTTAACCTTTATTTAAAATAATTCGTACATTAATGATAAAATTTATAGAGTTTTAATGTATTAGTTTGCATTTGAAGATGTGAATATATCTGTATATGTATCTATGTGTATATAGAATTTTTAAAAATTATGTTCTAAATTCTTCAGAGATGAATTAAAACTTAATGTTATCTTTATAGTTGAGTCTTAAAAAATTCTTTTTGACTAATGTCTTAAGGTACAACTAAGTGTTAACCATCTTATTGGAGCAAAGAATTCCAATAATATAAAAATATGGTGATTTGGGAACATTTTACATGTGTTTAAGATACAAGACATTGTTTCCATAGAATATCTATTAAGGTATAAAACTCAAAATGGAAAGAAATAATGTGGTGCTGAACATTTCTTATGTGTGCTTTCAGAACATTTTTATAAAAACATTGTAGATAATTAAGACATTAATGTGGTCTTTGCATATGTAATATCACACTTTGTAGTGCATCCTAGCATTAAAATGATTTATGTAAAAGATGAAGAATAATCTTTAAGCATATAGTAATGTATGATGCCGTTGTTGGTAGAAAATGGTTATAGTAGACTTATTTTGTAATCTTCACTCTATAGTACAAATTTTTAGAACTTAATTTTGGGATAACCTTTTGAGATTTAGCTCTCTTATTTCTGATAATATCTCAAGGGATAATACATGTTTACCAGTGTAGCATATTTCATTATCATAAGAAAAATAATATGCTTCCTAAACAATCAGAATTGAAGTCATAGTTTTTTTTTTAATGGATAAAGCTTCAAGGAAAAAGATGAAAAGCACCATGTTTTAGCAATGCTATCCCCCTCCATTCTCTGTGGTTTTAGGCTTGATCTTGAATGATGTCGAGGATCCTCAGAGGGAGGGAGGTGACGGAGAATAAAAGAAGGGTGGTAATTGAGCTCTTTGGGATTGGAACTGCTGACAGTCCCAAAAGATAAAGCACAAGTGGCATGGTCTTGTCTATCTAGGGCTTAAGCTAGAATTACTTTTCTCCTTTAGAGCAAAGCTTAGAATTCTGTTGTTATTGTATCCTTTTGGATTTTCCTTAGGCTATTATGTTTTTGCTTTCTTCCTCCTTTATTTTTAATTTTGGTTCCAATACATATTATATGCTTTGGTTTCATAGTTAGCTTCTGTTAAGAAAAGAGGTCTGTAATCAGTATTGGAGAAGGAAAACAAGGCAAAACCTTCATTTACTGAAAATGAATTATATAAATGCCCAATCATGCTGCCTATTAAATTATGAATGCTAGCATTAATACTTTATTATATGCAAAATATATTTTAAAAATTGTAACAAATAAACTAGGTAGTGTTTGGAACTTTTTTATTGCACAGTTTGCTTCTGAACTGCTCAATTTGCTATAGCTTGAGGAGGGGCAGTCAAGAATAGTGGATAAATGTGCTTTGAAATCAAACTTGAGTTTTGTCCAATTCCCAGTTGATATCTATTAGCTATATAATCTTGATCTTTGGATTCCTTGGCTAAAACTCTAAAAATTAGGATCCTTACCCCTGGTAGTTGTTAGTGGCTTACATGAAATAAATGTAAAAGCGTATCTGGTAGTATTAAGTACACTCAGTGTTAAGGTCTCTTCCCTTCCACTCTCTACCTAGGCACCATATCTCTGCTATTAAGAGTTTATTTTCTTGTTGAAGGAAAAATCCCAGAGTAACCTTTGAAAGGCTTATATTTATGATAATAAGATTAGAGGGAAAAAGGAATTTGAAAAGGAGTAGAAAAACAGAAGGCGGCAAATAGGAAAAAAAAGTTAGCTCTGATAAAGTACTTCAGATAATACAGTTGTTCAAGTTGGGAAAGAATTGAATTCTTTCTGCGTACATTGCTGCTGCTGTTGTAGGTCAGTAATATGTTTAAAAAGGTAAACTTGTTTTGTTTTGAATTTTTATTTAATCACACAATGAACTTTTGGCTCATCTGGGCAGTTTTGCCTGTAAAACTTTTCCAGGCTGTCTAGTCCTTTGAATTTCGTACTTTCTTCTTAAATAGTCCCCAAGTCAGTAAAGGGGGCATATGTAGTTATTTAAGCAGTAGTACACTGGGGGATGACTCCTGTATACTTTTGAGACACTAATGGTTGTAATAGTAGAATGATGAGCTCTGCGTACCATGACTTGGCCCAGTGAACCTCTGAGGAGCTGCTTACATTGTTAGATGGCAACATGGAACTTTATGGCCATTGTTGATTATTTCATGTGATACGTTTTTACTGTGGCCGTTGTGATACTACAGCAGTGGTAATTTGACTACCTCAGTATTGCTCACTTTGGTAACTGCATAATTCCTCTGATTTCCCTATGACTTATTGCAGTTCTCTGTCTAGGTGTGTTTGATTGTGTGTGTGTGAGAACTTATTAAGAAACACTACAGCCCTTTGATTTCAGGACCTCTTTAGATTCTAAATATTATAGTTGGAAAAAGGAAGGAAGACCCTTTAAAATTTTGTGTAAAATTAAAGTTTATGAAATTCCACTGGTGTAAGTACACTTATAAGTGTTTGTGTACTTTCCCTGTCTACCAGTATATAATGAGTGTGCATTGAAAAAGGGGAAAAAATGGATATCCAGAAATTAGACTTCTTTCCCTGAGTGTGACTATTGATTTGCTGTGTGATTTTGTCAAGTTTACTTTGTTTTGGTGTATTTTCTTGTGTAGCGTGAGAATTCTGTCTTCTCTAGAAAGATTGTGTAGATAAATGTAGATATTATATAGTATGTAATGAAAGATATATGCAAGATGTTCATATATTGTATCCATTTTGTTTTTAAAAAAATAATTAGGTCCATACGGCGGATTTCAAATCAACTACCACAGAATGGTTCTTTTCCTTTGTTTGAAGATTATTTTAGGCATGTGAACTTTAATTAAAAGATTTGTTTTTATTACTGGAAGTCAATTTTCATTACAATAAATTATATATTTTGAGGATTATATGATAAAAGACTTTTGTATTTCTTTTAGGATGTTAAAATTATATACAAATGTATTATGTGCGTATGTTTTCTCTGTTTTCAGGTCCAATGATGCATCAGCAGCCTCCTTCTCAACAATACAATATGCCACAGGGAGGTGGGCAGCATTACCAAGGCCAACAGCCACCTATGGGAATGATGGGTCAAGTTAACCAAGGCAATCATATGATGGGGCAGAGACAGATTCCTCCCTATAGACCACCTCAACAGGGTAAGATTCCACTTGGAAATTTTTTAGCTTAATATAAATAACAGTAGTTGAAAGTCTTTAAATTTTAATGAACTTTTCATCTAGACAAAGTCAGGGCTTTTTGTTTCTTGATTTTTAAATTACATTTTATCTTTTTCCCTAAAAGGTAGTGGCTATAGTAGGTACAAAGGGTCACAAAGTAGATAGGAACTTCCTTGTGTACACCTTTCTTTTCTCTATTCTTTTTTGGGGAAAGCTTACATCATAAAATTTTATATTAAAAGCTCACTAATTTATAGCAGAAAATGCTGTTTTATTTTTGAGGAGTTACTAAACATATGGTCAGAAACAAACTCGATTTTATTTCAAACTGCTCTAATATCAAAATAAAAAGGAAATTAATTTTCTACCAATTTGAACCTCTTTTTAAGAAGTTAGTGTTTGTTTTTTTGAGTTGGTATTGTTTTATATTGCATATATGGTCTCAACATTAATTTTTGTGAAATGTGGTGTATGGTGTTGCTGTGTGCTTGTGTGTGTATAAGAGTAGTTAAAAGTATCTGAAATGCCAAAGCATGGGAGGGGAAATGCCAAAACATCAGATTAGAAAGAAACCCTTTGATGACATAGAGAACAAATTATTTACATCTTGACTGGTTGTGGTTTTTCAGGCCCACCACAGCAGTACTCAGGCCAGGAAGACTATTATGGGGACCAATACAGTCATGGTGGACAAGGTCCTCCAGAAGGCATGAACCAGCAATATTACCCTGATGGTAATCTCTCCTAATGTTAACTTTCCCATTTTCTATCCCTGCCCAATATTAATGTAGATAGCTTATTCAGAACATTTTCATGAAGATGAAGAAACTAACATGCTGTTTCTTCTAAATTTAGACACATTTCAGTAATCTAAAGTACCAATGGTAGCATTAGTTTATAATCTATTTCTAAGTGTATTTTGTTTAGCTTTTCTGTGTTAGTACCATCAGGAATCACCTTCTGTCTTGGAATCCTTTCTTATGTAAAGGAGGATCCTTTCGTATTTGTAACTGTTCATTTGAACCAAAGCAAATGTTACTGATTTACTTTTTAAATAACAGCTTTATTGAAATAATTCATGTACCATAAAGTTCACCCATTGATATACTTTTATGCATTGTGTAAGTACGTAGAGAATATAGTTCACAAGTATTTTTCCAAGTTTCATCATTTTAGTTAATGTTGGATACTTCTCAAAGAACTATGGTTTATATACATTAGCATTTGCATTTGAGGAAAATTTTGGAGGCTAAATTATATCCATAGTGTAGCTGTATATAGAGTTAATAGAATAGGAAAGGGATTTGAAAACCAGATTTTAATGTTAGTTATTTAGTTTAGTGGTTATTATTATTATTTTTTTAGTGGGAAGGAATCTTGTGAAAAAGTGGTCAGTAAAGATGTTCTACACTTAGTAATAGTGAAGGCATACAGGCAGGCTTTCACTGTACAGTTCTTTAAGTTTTTCTGTATGTTTGGAAATTTTATGATACAAAGTTGAAGAAAAAATAATCCAAACATATAAAACTGATAAATTAGAGGTGATTATTCACATTATAAAATGATTTGTCTTGTTGTGAAAAAGGATTTGCCAAAATCTTCCTTTATACAGTAAGCTCCCTTAGGATATTTAAGGTAAACTAATTGGCAGAGAAGCTTGGGGAAACTAAGAACTTAAAAAGCTGAAGTGTTGGGACCGTTGATTAGAAGCAAGAAGATATAATTTGGTGTGTGTTTAGAAATTCGTTTTCTTGCCCTTTTTCATTAATGTATAAAGCATAAAGGGACATTGGTATAAGGACGTTGGTTTTTACTGCAGAGGCTCTGATTATACAGGCAAAGCCTGTAGAATTCTACATACAATAAATGTTTATGAGTAATAGTATTGATATGTATGGGTAATTCTGGTTATAAAAATGACGTTTTTTTATCTCAGATTTTCTTGTCCTAAGTTATTCAGAATGTTGTTTTTTCTTTTTTCTTTTACGTGTAGACATTATATTAAGATTTTTTTTAATGAAAAACCTTAGTAACTACTAAGTTTACAGAGCATAGGTATTTTAAAGAGATGAAATCTGTTTTGTTAAACTTTATGCATTAGGAAATTTGTTGGAAATAAATGATTTTTTTGTTTAATTTTTAAAATACATTTTAAGTAATTTAGTTGTTATTTGACACTTTTATTTTAGTCTTATTTCCTGAAATATGAAATTTGTATTGTTATAAATATGACCTTTCTGTTCAAAATAGACAGATATGTTATTTTTATATTTTTATTATATCAGGGGATTTTTAAATTTAAATGGTGTCGTTTTTGCATAGGTGTGTATTAATATGTTTGACACTTACATAGAGTGTTCCATTTATAACAACAATTAATTTTCTTAAGCAGTATTGGAGTTTTTCTCATTATGTTCAGATACTTATGCCAGTAAATATGTAGATTAGGAGTTGGCAAACTTTTTCTCTGAAGGGCCAGACAGTAAATATTTTAGTCTTTGGTCTTGGTCTCAACTACTGAACTCTAGTTGTAGCATGAAAACAACTATAGAAAATATGAATGGGCGTGACTGTGTTCCGGTAAAACTTTATTTACAAAAACAGGTCACTGGCTGTATTTAGATTGGAGGCCATAATTTGCCAACCCTGAATGTAGATATTTATGAGGTGGTTTGGGAACATTGGAATATTAGAGCACTAAGTATAACATTTATTCGTAACTATATTTCTCTTTCTTAAATTAGGCTGTCTTCTAAAATTAAGTTCAGAATTTGGCTAACTGAAAGTTTAATTCCTGCATTTTTTTTGGTGCAACTTAGTTAAAAGGACTAGAGTATTGATTTTCATTTTCATCTTGCAGGTGAAATTTATTGTGCCTTAAAACTAAAGGTGTACTCTGGCACTTAACACAATTTTAATTTTATGAAGGTGTATATTTATGGTACTCTAGAAATATTTTCTAAAGGCTTTTCTAGAATGCCAGCATTAAACAATATATTTTTGCATTTGAAAATACTTTGATATACATACACTTTGTGCAAATAAATGGAATATGAAAAATTTGTTTGAATTTCTTTCAGGGGAAAAAAACTTATGGAGCTCTTTTATATTTTGCATTGTTTTAGCATATGCTGTGGAATTGGCGATCAGCAGAACAGGTGTTTGACAAAATATGATAATTGCTTCCTTTGTTCATTCTAATTTAATTCAAATTATTTACATGTGAAAGGCCTAAATGCTTTCATTCTTTCTTTTTTAAAAAAGTGGAAGATAAAGTTTTTTTTCCCCCTCCATGAGGATTATCAGAGTTAAGACTAAGTGTAATGTTTCTAAAACTACTGTTTTTTGCTTTTAAAAAAATTTGCACGTTATCTCAATATGGAAACAATCACATTGGTAAATATTTGGCTAATGCAATTGAAATTATTTTTTATGTATTTCCATTTCTTTTTCTTTTTTTCAATTTTATTTGAAAGTTTAAATATATTTAGGGTTTTCACTCAGTGGCCATTAACGTTTCTTCCTGTCTCTTGTCGAATTGATGTAGGTCATAATGATTACGGTTATCAGCAACCGTCGTATCCTGAACAAGGCTACGATAGGCCTTATGAGGATTCCTCACAACATTACTACGAAGGAGGTATCTATATACCTTCACACACGTACACATATATATCCCCTTCTACAGGAACGAAAATTCTTGCATAAGACAACTTCTCCCCATGCAAAGCTCTTGTAGAAAACTAGTTGCTGGCTGTCTTGAAAGTTACAGGGATCCCAGAACAATCAAAATAATTTCCTTACAAAATATTTAAAATGTATAACCATGACTTGCCATTTCTAACAACAATAAAAAGACTAAAACATTTAAAAATAATTTTTTCCTCAGTGGAAATTTCTATTTGAACATAAATCCATCGATCCAATTTTTTTTTCTTGTGTGTGTTTACATATGTATAATTTTACATATAAGTATAGTGCCTTTAGGAAACAGCTTGCTGATCTTGTGTAGCTAGTGTGTGCTCTTGTAGCTGTCTTTAATTTTGTCTTTTTTATTTTATTTAGCATAGTCATGATCTTATGACTGTGATGTTCCAGTAAATGTAATGCTCGTATGGCAGAGACGCTGAAATGCTGCAGTTCAACCTTGCAAAATTGGCTTTAACTGCAGTTTGTTTGGCCGAAATCCTTCTGTTTGGTTTGAGTTTTTTCTTTGTTTTGTTAACTTTTAAAAATCAATATGGCATTTCATTTTGTTCTTGTGTTGTTGGCTATGCATCTTAGAGGAAAAAAGTTAGTTAAGCAAATGTCTCAGTTTTTTTTCTTTCCTCTTCTCCAATTATCCTGTAGGAAATTCACAGTATGGCCAGCAGCAAGATGCTTACCAAGGACCACCTCCCCAGCAGGGTTATCCACCCCAGCAGCAGCAGTACCCAGGGCAGCAGGGCTATCCGGGACAGCAGCAGGGCTATGGTGAGAGCTTCCTGCAGTTTCTGTTTGTCACCAAAAATGAGATGATTAATGTTTTGAAATATTGAGGCAGATATTTGTCATTTTTGAAAATTCAAAATTTTAGCTCAGTCTGTCATTACAGTGTTTATTTAAAATGCTGTTGTTAGATAAATTATTAATCTATTTAAAGAGAAACATAAACTGGAGATGGTTCATTGACCAAAGGTAAGGTATATAGTCATTTAAAAGACAAGAAGAATGATTTCTTAAACCTATTTGGCATTCACCACCAGCAGGTAGCTTCGTGTGTGCTTGGAAAACTGATCAGTTGGGTGATTATTAACCATATCTACATAAGCCGCTTAGCAAATTTGTTTCTAAAACTAATGACCATTGCTATGAAAAAAATAACATTGATTTTTTAGAGTACAATGTGATCTATTTGGAATGCGTAAAGAAATGTTTTTGTCATTCTCTAGTTAAATAGCAACATACACGTCCATAGATGTGTATTTATTGCAGTTGTGTATCTTACAGAGTTTGGGGGAAGTATAGCCATATTTTCCTACTATATACTCACTATAATATCTCCTAGCTGGGTATCTAACTTTAAATAACTTTATTCGATAGGGAGTGGGTAATGATAAGGACTTGATATCTCAGTCTTAAATTTCAGGCTACTATAACTACTTTAGTTAGAGGAAAATGTAGCTCTATTGATAGAGAAGTAGCTGCTTATTAATCTGACTTCATCTCTTGCTAACATGGTCTCTTTTTTAATCAGTAATGTCGTCTTATTTTATTCATTGATTTAAGCTCTGCTGTTACTATGGGCACCTTTCTCTACCTGTGATAGCAAATCTAAGAAACAAGATCGGGCTGAAATTCTCTTGTGGCCTTAACATATGCGTTGAAATTCAGTCGGGTGCTGGAAGGCCAGCCCTGGTTGTCTAGTGGTTAAGCTTTGGCACTCTCACTGCCATGGCCCAAGTTTATTTCCTGGTCAAAAAACCACATCGCTCATCTGTCAGTTGTCTTATTGTGGTGGCTGTGTGTTGCTGTGTTCAGCATCACAGTGTTGCTGTGATGCTGAAAGCTATGCCGCCAATATTTCAAATACCAGCAGGGTCACCCATGGGTAGACAGGTTTCAGCGGAGCTTCCAGACTAAGACTAGGAAGAAGGACCTCGCCACCCATTTCCAAAAATATTGGTCATGAAAACCCTATGAATAGCAGCAGAGCATTGTCTGATATAGCTCCAGCAGGTGAAAGGATGGCTCGAAAACACTGGACAGGGTTCTGCTCTGCTGTATGCAGGTTTGCAGGGTTGCTAGGAGTCAGAGTTGACTCAGTGGCACTAACAGGTATTGGGAGTCAGGCATTTTCCCCCAAATGATAAGTTCTGGTTCTAATTCTGGATATGACTTTAGAAATGCTCCATGGATTTCCTGTCTCTTACAAAGGGATTTTGTTGTTCTTCTCAAATGGCCTTTCCATTTCATGACCATTGAATATTTGTACTTTGAATAAATACAATTTCTGGTTTTATTGTATTTGTATGAAAACAATTATGATATGACTAAATCAAGTAAACTCATTGAAGAGAAATGTTTTCACTGGGAAGCAAGAGTAAAAGAAATTCAGTATTTTTGGTTTAAGTGGTTAAATACTGTTTTGTTGGACATCAAGAATTCTAAAGAAGTTCCCATTTTGCTTATCCATAGGTTTCAGTTGTCAGACTTTATTCTGATGTAAAATTTAAAGGTTTAATAATTGAATGTATAATAATTAAAATAATAGACCAATGGAATTTATTGAAACTTGAAAATTTATTATTCTCTTTTGGCACTTTTCTTTGTAGTCACTGTTTTTTTATGGCAGATTTTGAATGTTATAGAAAACATTTATAAGAATCACAGCTTTTCAGCTTATGATTTATAAAGCATGCTTTGTAATAGACAGTAGTAGAGTTTATGAAATAGACATTTGTTTGGCAAGCCAAGTTAGTCTCTTGCCATCTCTGGAATTTGGAATCATTCATTTTTATGAGTTAAATACTAAAGGTGATTGGTACACAGAGTGTAACTTTTGAATCAAGTTTTTTCATATGCAACCTGTGGCTTTTCAAATCTTTAGTTTCTGATTGAAAATATTATGACAGTAAGTTTGTCAGTACAGAGCATAAAGCATTCTTTTGTTGATTGCAAACGTAACTCTAGAATTTACATGTAAAATCACTCCTCAAGATTCTTTCTGGTTATTGCAACTGTAAATGTAGAGTCATACAGCTGAAAATATCCTTGATTCTCAAACTTTATTCAGAAATTACTTCAGTGTTTTAATTTGAATCTGCTTCTTGCCTGTTCTTTTACCTCTTGTGCTGGTTAACTTTCTAATGGAGGTATAGATGATATTTCTTAATTTAGAGCTAAGCTGATTTACAACTCCTGAGTCTCTTTTACTTGTTTTGACGTATACATTTTTAATGGCTAACACATAGCACAATAATACACTGAATCAAAGCATCTTGTACTTGATGGTATCCTTGCAATATTTTCATTCTTATTATAACCTTTGAAATTTATTTCAAAAAGCATTTCAGAAAATCAGGGCCAAACTATCCTTTCTAGTTTAGGTATAAAAATATAATAGTATCTAGTTCTGAACTCTTTCTTTAGTTTTAGGGACTTACTATATTTTCATCTGGGCTTTTGTTTGTGTTAATTATTTTACAGGTCCTTCACAGGGTGGTCCAGGTCCTCAGTATCCTAACTATCCACAGGGACAAGGTCAGCAGTATGGAGGGTATAGACCAACACAGCCTGGACCACCACAGCCACCACAGCAGAGGCCTTATGGATATGACCAGGTAAGTTATTTGTCCAACTTTGTGATTGATTGTTCCATTGTTTGTTGACTCTTGATTAGGTTAAACATTTTTTTTTTCGCTTGAAGCCTCGTTTTTCCCTCCTCCCGATCATAGTACATGAGTTAACAAAAATGTGTTTACTTCTTTAAGTCTTTTTCATAGAATGGTAGCACAGTTGATCATACCATAATGTGTAAATCGTCTCATGTCTAGGCATCAGTATTCATTCTTTTTCTCACTCTCTTTCTCTGGTCTTTACCCCCAGACATACTTCCCTTAGCTATTCCAAACATCATTTCCTGTTTTAAAGCCTCTCATTTCTTTTATCTTCCTCATGTTTTTTGCTGAAGAGTATGCATTGACCTGAGATGTGGAGTCCATCTATGTTAATGCTCCTGTTAGTTCTCATCTTCACTTTAGCATATCCACCACACTTCCCTTCATATCCATGATAGCCCTTCTCTTTAAATTAGTATTTACCACCTTTCTTTGTTGCCTCCTTCCATAATCATTTGTGCCACAGTCATTGTTTTGTGAATCTTTTCATACATACTCTAAATTATAATGGAAATGATTTATTATGTTGGCAGCTTCTTTAGATCAATTTCAGGTTTATCTAATATGAGTTTCTAATGAGGATAGTCTGATCTGCTCACCACTTAAGCTACCTAAACTAGGGTATTTTCTTGTAAGTTAAGGTTCCAGGGCTAATGTAGGTGATCTGGTTTGAGGCACAACTCATATGCTCTGTTAATTAGAATTTGAGGCATGAGCAATTCTTTTACGAGTGCTCTCTCAAGCCAACAACCCGTTCATACTGACACTTCCTATTTAAGTGATGAAATGAGAGAATAAGAGACTTAAACTAAAAGGGTAAGGATAAACGTAATATTAAAAAAAAGAGTAATATTAAAAAAATACACTAGAATGACATCAAAGGATTAAGCATAGGTTTTATCTAAATTTTAAAAGTAAACTAAGTCTTGGCTACTGAGTATTTAAGGACAATTTAGGCTCATTTTAATCCATAAGTTAACTTTTTAAAAAGTGATATTCTGGTCCTTTATTCCCTCATTCAACAAATATTTATTTTTTTTATGTGTGCTGGACACTGTATTAGGTCCTAGATGAGTAAAACAGACATGGTCACCATGGCTCATGAAGCAATTGTCTGTCTTGATCTTCCTTGACTTCACTTTAGCGTTTGACACATTTTCCTGTTTTCTTTCTTGAATGGTCTTCTTTAGCTTCTATGTTACTGCCCTATTTTATTCCTTGTACGTTTCCAGTGATTTCTTATTTATTTTTTTACTTGTTTCTCATCTTTCTTTTACGCAAATATCAATCCTTGCTTCAGTATTTTTCTTAGTCTCTGTATTCACCCTGTCTTGTATTTTCAGTATCCTTATCCCACAGTTCTTAACCGAACTTCACTCCCATTTTTCCAGCTGTGGTACAGAACATCTCTCTTTCGATGTCTTGCCATTTCCCTCAACTTCAGTATGTTGTGGACTAAACTAACGATTTTTTCTCTAAATCAACATATTTCTAAATCCCTTAAACTTAACATTATTCATTAAGTAAATGTTTCTTGAGCAACTTTTGTATACCAAGTACCTAAGATTGCAGTATATTGGGAAATAAGATAGACATGGACTCAGGCTTCGTGAACTTAAGTCTAGGCAAGTAAGCAGATGATGTAATATAGTGTGAGAAATACTTGGATGAGAAAAGCCAAGATTTTTGTGGAAGGAAGCTCCTAACCCAGATATAGAGATAATGTTCCTTGGGCAATATTCTGTATGTGCCAGGGCCCAAGGATGAGTAGGTATTAGCCAGGTAGATGTAGAGGAGGGAAGGATATTCTAGTCAGAAGGAAGTGCATTCACCAAGGAGAAGTGTGAAAATGTGTGTTTCAGTAAACCAGAAGCATGGGGAGGAAGAGGCAAGACTAGAGAGAGAAATTGGGGTAGATTAAGAAGCCTGTTATAAGCTATCTTAGGGGACTTGGACTTGATCCTGACACCAGTGTGGAGCCTTTAAAGGATTTTAAATGATGTATTTAAAGTATCCTGCATTGGCTGGTATTTGGTAAACATGATGTATGACATATGATATCGTGTGATATATGATATATATAATAGGTATATAATATACTTCTTTTATCATCATAATTATTCCACCCTATAAAGTTCTCAGGAATTTGGGACTGTACTGTAGATAAAAACCCATGATTTGGGTCATTGCCAGACACATCTCCTTCCGCACTAGAAAAGGCTATGAGGAGGGGAATGTTTTAGCTACTGTAGTGTCAGTAGTCTCCTCACATTTATCTTGTTTCACTTTGTCTGTATCCCCTAACTCAAACACCTATTGGTCTCTTCATTTTAAGGAAAGTAGTTCATTTCTTCAAGATGGTTAGGGCAATGGAAAACCAACATAGAGTTTTAAACCCAATAGTAATATAATTATAGTGGTGCTTTAGGCAGATGAATCTTATAGCAGTGTGCAGGATGAATTAAAAGGGGGAAAATTGAGAGAGAAAGCCTTGTTAGGGGACTGCTGTTCCTTCATCAGTCTTTCCCATCTCAGTAAACAGCAGCTCAATTGTTCCAATTCTTCAGGCTAAAAACCTGGAGTCATCCTTGACTCCCCTCTTGTTTGTTTTTTTTTGCTAAGGAAGATTCACACTGAGCCAACATCTGTTGCCAATCTTCCTCTTTTTACTTAAGGAATATTCACACTGAGCTAACATCTGTGCCAGTCTTCCTCTATTTTGTACGTGGGTCACCACTACAGCATGGCTGAAGAGTGGTGTAGGTCCGTGGCTGGGAACCGAACCCATGAACCTTGGCCAACTGAAGTGGAGTGCACCGAACTTAACCACTATACCGCTGGGCTAGCCTTATTCCCCTCTTTTTTGCAAATGAAACGTCTAGTCAATCAGCAAATCTCAGCACCTCTTCCTTCAAAATATATCCATTTCTAGCCATTTTTTTATGACTTCCTGCTCTCACCCAAGATAGAGTCACAACTATTACTCCTCTGGACTTTTGTAGTATCCTCCTTCCTGGTCTTCCTGCTTTCCTCCTGACTCCTTTACAGGGTATGTTCCTCACAGGACCCAGAGTGATCTTTTAAACACATTGGTCAGATTATGCCACCCCTGTGCTCAAAACCCTGTGGTGACTTCAGTCTCACTCAGAGTAAAAGCCAGACCTTGTAATGGCCTACAAGGCCCTCTGTGACTGTGTTCCTACCTCCTACCCCACCACCTCATCTCTATCTTTATGTCTTGACTACTCACTGCTCTCGTTCACTCTGCTCCAGTCACATTGGCCTATTTGCTGTTCCTTATGCCTGTGAAGCATGTGTCCACCTCAGAACTTTTGTATTTGCTGCTTCCTTTTTTGCCTTAAACTCTTTCCCCTAATACCTGCAATGCTTTGTTTCCTTACTTTCTTCAGATCTCTGCTTGATATGTCACCATATCATATCAAGGAGTCATTCAGTATCCAACTCTCTAAAATAGTAATACCCTCCACTGCCTCACTGTATTTCCCTACCCTTCTTTGTATGTTTAGACAGCTTTATTGAAGTATAATTGACATACAGTAAACTTCACTTATTAAATGTGTAAGATTTGGTATATTTTGACGTGTGTATGACACCTGTGAAGTCATCATCTAAATCAAAATAATGAAATATCCATCATTTTCAAAAGTTTCTCTGTTCCCCTTTGAAATGCCTCCCCTCACCTTCCCTAGACAACCACTAATCGACTTGCTTTCACTGTAGATTAGTTTATGTTTTCCAGAATTTTGTATAAATTGAATCAGATAGTATGTTCTTTTGCATCTGGCTTCTTCCATTCAGCATAATTTTGATGTTTATTCATGTTGTATGTATCAATAATTAATTTCTCTTTATTGCTGAATAAGTATTTCATTATATACATATGCCACAACTTGTTTATCATTTGAACTATAGATAGAAGTTTGGATTTCTGCTTTGGGGCTATTACAGATGAAGTGCTATGAATTTTCATGTATAAGCCTCTGTGTAGACATAGGCTTTCATTCTTTGTGGCATGCATACTTAGGAGTGGAATGACTGGATCGTATGGTAGGCGTATATTTAACTTGTTAAGAATCTGCCAAACTGTTTTCCAACATGGTTGTACCATTTTACATTCCCACCAGCAGTGTCTGAGAGTTTCAGTTCTCCCCATCCGTACCAACATTTGCTATAGTCAATCTTTTCAATTTTACCTATTCTAATACATGTATAGTGGTATTTCATTGTGGTTTTAATATGCATGTCCCTAAGGACTAATGATGTTGACCATTTTCTCATGTACTTATTTTCCATCTATGTGTCTTCTTTTCTGAAATGTCTGTTCACATCTTTTGCTCATTTTTAAATTCGGTTCTTTATTTTCATACTATTGAGTATTGAGATCTTTATATATTCTAGATAAAGTCCTTTATCAGATGCATGATTTGCAAATTGTTTTGCAAATCAAGTCTGGCTTGTCTTTTCATTCTCCTAACAGTGTCTTGTGAAGAGAGGAACTTTAAAATTTTGACGAAGTCTTATTTATCAGTTTTTTTCTTTTATGGATTATGCTTATGGTATATAAGAAATCTTGACCTAACTCAAGATCACAAAGATGTTCTCCTATGCTTTCTTCCAGAAGTCTTAAAGCTTTATGTTTAAGTTTGTGATCCATTTTGAGTCAATTTTTGTATGTATAGTATGCAGTATGAATTGAAGTTTGCATGGGTTTTTTTTCTTTCAAATGGATAGCTAATTTTCTCAGCACCATGTGTTGAAAAGCAGAAATGCTTTCTCTACTGAATTGTTTTTGAACCTTTGCTGAAAAATCAGTTGTCCATAAATGTGTCTATTTTTGGACTCTATGCTATTACATTGATGTATTTGTCTATCTTTACACTAATACAACTCTGTCTTTATTATAATAGTTTTATAATAAGTTTTGAAATCAGATATTGTTAGTCTTCCAACTTTGTTCTTTTACAAAGTTGTTTTGGCATTTTAGGTCCTTTGTGTTTCCATATGAATTTTAGAATCCACTTGTCAATTTCTAGGAAAAAAGTCTACTGAAACTTTGATTGGAACTGCCTTAAATCTGTAATCAATTTGGGGAGAACTGACATTTTTTCCATTAGTATTATGTGGTTTTCAGGTATAAGTGTTAGCTTTTGTCACGTTCATCCTTAAGTATTTTATATTTCTGATACTATTGAAAATTTTTTTTTTTAGATTCCCATTTCCAGTTGTTAGTGGCTAGTTATATCAAATACAACTTATTTTTGTATATTGATATTTTATCCAAACTAACATTAGTAATCTCACTTACTATTTCTAGTAGCTTTTTTGTAGATGCCATGAAAACTTGTACAGAGAAATTATGTTGTCTGTGACTAAGAGTCTTCTTCCTTTCCAATCTGAATGTTCTCTCCCCCGCAGTGCTTTATCACCCACCCTAGAACATCCAATATGATGTTGAATAGAAATAGTCAGAGTGGATATGTGAGAGTGGGCATCTTTTGTCTTGTTCCTGATCTTAGGGGGTAGGCCATCAGCCTTTCAGCCTTACATAAGATTCTGTAGGATTTTTGTAGAAGTTGTTGCCTGTATTCCAAGTTTGCTGAGAATTTTTATCAGGAATGAATGTTAGATGCTTTTTCCTTATCTGTTGAAGGAGTCATAGTTTTCCTTTTTTAACTTGTTTTCCTTTTTTAGTTTAGTTTGTTTAGTTTGTTAGTTTGTTAGTATGTTAAATCACATTGTTTGATTTTCAAATTTTAAATCAGTCTTGCATACCTAGATAAAATTCACTTGGTCATGATATATTATTCTTTTAATATATTATTGGATTTGATCAGCTAAAATTTTGTTAAGAATTATTACATCTATTTTCATAAGGGATATTGGACTCTAGTTTTCTTTTCTTTTGATGTCTTCATCTGATTTTGTTATCAAAATAGTACTGACTTCATAAAGTGAGTTGGGAAGAATTCATCTCTCTTCAATTTTCTGGAAGGATTTGTGTGAAATTGGTATTATTCTTTCTTAAATGTTTGGTACAATTCACCAGTAAAGCCATCTGGGCCTGGATTTTTCTTTGTGGGAAGGTTTTTAATTACAGATTTAATTTCTCAATTAGGTGTGAAGTATTCAAGTTATTTATTTCTTTTTGAGTAAACATTTGTATTTTTCAAGAGATTTGTCTCTGTCATCTGTGTTGTTGAATGATTTTTTATAGTCCTTTTAATATCTGTAGAATAAGTGATATTATCACTTTCACTTTTGATATTGATAATTTGTGTCCTGTTTTTTTTTGTTGTTGATTGATCTGGTTACAGGTTTTTATCTGCTTTATTGATGTCAGAAAGCCATCTTTTAGTTTTATTGATTCCCCTGCCCCGTTTTTTTTCTATTTTTCTCTTTCATTGATTTCTACACTGATCTTTATTCTTTTCTTCTACTCATTTTGGGTTTCATTTGTTTTTTCCCCAATTTCTTAAGGTAAGAGCTGAAGTCCCATTAATTAAAGAACTGTCCTTTTTTCCTAATGTGTTTATTGCTGTTATGTATTTCCTTCTACGTACTCTTAAGCTGCACCCCACAATTTTTTTTTCTTTCTTTTTTTTTTTTTGAGGAAGACTGGTCCTGAGCTAACATCTGTTACCAGTCTTTCCCTTTTTGCTTGAGGAAGATTGTCGCTGAGCTAACATCTGTGCCAATCTTCCTCTATTTTATGTGGGATGCCATCACAGCATGGCTTGATGAGTAGTGCCAGGTCCATGCCCAGGAACCAAACCTGCGAACCCCAGGGCCGCTGAAGCAGATCACATGAACTTAACCATTATGCCACCAGGCTCACCCCCCACAAATTTTTGTGGCATGTTTTTATTTTCAGTCAGTTCAAAATGCTTTCTGATTTTTGCTTTTGATTTCTTCTTTGACCCAAGAGTTATTTAGAAGTGTATAAATTAGTTTTCAAATATTTGGAGATTTCCCAGATATTTTTGTTGCTGATTTCTAGTTTAATTTCATCATCATGGTAGAACATACTTAGTATGACTTAAGTTCTTCTACTTTTACTGAGACTTTTTTTATGACCCAGAATATGGTCTATGAGGGTGTTGTCTAAATGTCAATTAGATCAAGTTGGTTGATAGTGTTGTCTCCTATGTCTTACCTGATTTTATTTCTATTCTACTAGTTATTGAGAAAAGGATATTAAATCTCTGACTATAATTATGCGTTTGTGTATTTTTCCCTGCAGTTCTATTTATTTTTGCTCTCTGTATTTTAATACTACTTTTTGAAGGTGCATACGTTTTTAGGATTTTTATGTCTTCTTGAATTTACTACTTTACCATTATGAGATATCCTTCTTTATCCTTGGTAATATTCTTTGCTCTAAAATATGTTTGCCTGATATTAATATAGCCACCAGCTTACTTTTGGTTAGTGCTGTTTTTGTATGTGAGATGCTGCCACAGCATGCCTTGATGAGTGGTGTGTAGGTCTGTGACTGGGATCTGAACCTGTGAACCCTGGGCCCCCTAAGCGGAGTGCGCATACCCAACCACTACTCGACTGGGCTGGCCCTCTGTCCTTTTATTTTTAAATATTTGTTTTTTTATGTTTAAATTGTATTTCGTGTAAGCAGTTTATAGTTATGTCTTGCTTTTTTCTCCAATCTGACAATCTCTGCATTTTATGGGGGCATTCAATGTTATGTTTAATGTGATTATGGATATGGTTAAGTCTCTCATGTTGATTATCTTTTTTCTGTTTGTCCCATTGGTTCTTTGTTCTCATTTTCCTCTTTTTCTGTCTTATTTTGAATTATTTTTTCCAGTTTTAAAAATCATCTTTATTGAGATATAATTCACATACTATTTAATTCACGATTCTAAAGTATGCCACTCAATGGGATTTTTTTCTTTTTAAGTATTCATTTCTCTTCAAACACCTAGCCTTTGGAAACAGCTAGTTTACTTTCTGTCTTTATGGATTTTCCTATTCTGGACATTTAAGATAAATGGAATCATGCAGTATGTGGTGTTTTCTGGTTGGCTTTTTTCATTTAGCATAATGTTTTCAAGGTTCATTCATGTTATAGTGTGTGTCAGGACCATTAAGTGATAGTATACCACTTTGTGTATAATGTAACAACCTTACAAGTCTGCTTTTGTTTCTTCTTGACCTTTTGTTAAAGTTATAAATTTTATTTCTATGTATGTTATGAATCCCATAACATATGGGATTTATTATGTTTAAAAAATCAATTATCCTTTAAAGATATTTTAAATAATAAGAAAGAAACATATATTTACTCTTGTAGTTACTATTTCTGGTGCTCTTCATTCATATGTGTAGATTCATATTTCCATCTGGTATCATTTTCTTTTGCCTGAAGGACTTCCTTTAACATTTGTAATCCAGCTCTTCTGGTGATAAATTGTGTCAGCTTCTGTATGTCCAAAAAAATGTTTTTCTTTCATTTTTGAAAGGTATTTTCTCTGGGTATAGAATTCTAGATTGACAGGTTTTTGTCAGCACTGTAAAGATGTGGCTTCACTGTTTTCTTGCCTACATTATTTCCAAGGAGATATCTGTTGTTAATGTCTTTCTTCTCTAGTACTTAGTGTATCTTTTTTCTCTGGCTGCTTTAAAGATTTTCCCTCTATCAAATTATTTGGGTGGAGAAAAAATTTCCCTTGCTCAAATTGTATTCAGCGATTTGATCAGGGCTTGCCTTGGTGTAGATGTCTTCATTTTTCTTATGCTGCTTGGGGTTTGTATAGCTTCTTGGATTTGTGGCTTTATGGTTTTCATCAAGTCTGGAAAAATTGACCAAATATTTTTTCTATTTTTACCCCTTTCTCTCCTCTCCAGACTCCAGTTACTTGTATATTTGGCTGCTTAAAGTTGTGCCATAGTTTACTGAGCCTCTGTTCATTTCTTTTAATTCTTTTCTGTTTTATTCTGGGTAGTTTTCTACTGCTATGTCTTGAAGTTCACTAATCTTTCCTTGTTCATTGTCTAATCTGCTTTTTAATCCATTCCCAGGTATTTTTCATCACAGACATTGTATTTTTCATCTCTAGTAGTTTTATTTGGGTCTTTTTTATATCTTCTTTGTCTCTGCCTAAATTTTTGAATATGTGGAATACAAGGATGATAACTTTTTAAATATTTCTTTTTGTTAATTTTATCGTCTGGGTCAATTTTGATTTGTTTTGTCCTCGTTATGGGTCATATTTTCCTCATCCTTTGTAGGCATGATAGTCTTTGATTGGATGCCAGACATTGTGAATATTCCTTTTATTTTGTAAGGTGACGGATATATTTGTATTCCTAGAAATATTCTTGAGTTTTTTGGGGGGATGCAGTTTAAGTAATTTAGAAACAGCTTGATCTTACAGAGATTGCTTTTAAGATTTGTTAGGCAGGACCAGAACAGTGTTTAGTCCTGGGCTAATTATTCCCACTACTAAAGTCAGACCCTATCAAGTATGTCATTGAATTATGAGGTTTTTCACTCTGGCTAGTGGTAATAAATACTATGTCTGTTCTTTTGTAAGTGCCAGATACTGTTTGCTCTCATCCTTTTGGGTGTTTCTTTCCTCAGATTTGGGTATTTTCCTTGCATTAATTTGCATATCAGCACTGTGCTGAATACTCAAGAGGATTTCTCTGCAGATCTTCACAGTTCTCTGTGCAGTTCTTCATTCTCTGGTACTCTGTTCTGTGAACTCTAGCTCCTTTGTCTCTCCAGAGTCAAAGCTTTATCTTCTTAACTCAGACTCAACCTCAGTTCCCCTTCACTCACTGTAGCATAGAAACTCTCAATGCAGTAAGATAGGGTAATCAGAGGGCTCACCTATTTGTTTCCCATTTCTCACAGATCACTGCCCTTAGTTGCCTTCTGTCCTGTGTCCTGAGTACTGTTATTTCATATGTTTTGTGTAGCTTTTGGTTGTTTTAGACTGGAGGGTAGATCTGTCAACTGGAAGCATGCTTTAATTTTTTTTTAATAGACTTTATGTTTTTGAGCAGTTTTAGGTTCACAGCAAAATTAAGCAGAAAGCACTGAGAGTTCCCATTTACCTTCTACCCCAACACATGCACAGTCTCCCCTGCTACCAACATCCCACACCAGAGTGGTACATTTGTTATAATCAATGAATGTACATTGACAGATCATTATGACCCCAAGTCCATGGTTTACATTAGGGTTTACTCTTGGTATTGATACATTCTGTGGGTTTTTACAAATGTATAATGACATCTATCCACTGTTACAATATCATATAGAATAGTTTCATTGTCCTAAAAATTCTTTGTGCTCCCTCTGTTCATCTCTTTCTCTTCCCTAACCCCTGGCAACCACCGATCTTTTTACTGTCTCCATATTTTTGCCTTTTCTGGAATATCATATACTTGGAATCATGTAGTATATGGCCTTTTCAGATTGGCTTTTTAGTTAAAAACATTCATTTAAAGTCTTTTTATGGCTTGACAACATATTTCTTTTTAGTTCTGAGTAATCCTCAGTTATCTGGATGTACCACAGTTTGTTTATATATTCATTTATTGAAAGGCTTATCTTGGTTGCTTTCAAGGTTTGGCTATTATGAATAAAGCTGCTGTAAACTTCCGTGTGCAGGTTTTACGTGGGCATAAATTTTCAACTCATTTGGATAAATACCGTGAACCATGATTACTGGATTGTATGGTAAGATATGTTTAGTTTTGTGAGAAACTGCCAAACTATCTTCCATAGTGGCTGTACCATTTTGCATTCTCAACCAGCAGCAAATGAGATTTCTTGTCACTCCACATTCTTGTCAGCATTTGATGTCAGTGTTTAGGATTTAGCCATTCTAATGTGTGTGTAGTGGTGTCTATTTGTTGTTTCCTTAATGATATATGATGTGGACGTCTTTTCATGTGCTTATCTGATATCTTTATATCTTCTTTGGTGAAGTGTCTGTTCAGGTCTTTGGCCCATTTTTTCACTATGGTGTTTGTTTTCTTATTGTTGAATTCTAAAAGTTGTTTGTAGATTTTGGATAATAGTCCTTATCAGGTGTGTCTTTTGCAAATATTGAAGTCTATCTTATCAGTGATTTCTTTCATGGATCATGCTTTGGTGTTGTGTTTAAAAAGTCATTACTAGATACAAGGTGATCTAGGTTTCCCCCAAGTTATCTTCTAGGAGTTTTATAGTTTTGTATTTTACATTTTGTGTTCATTTTTAAGGGTGTAACGTCTGTGTCTAGATTGATTTTCTTGCATGTGGTTGTCTAATTGTTCTAGCACCATTTGTTGAAATGACTGTCTTTGCTTTATTGTAATTCCTTTGCTCCTTTGTCAAACATTAGTTGACTGTATTAACAGGTGTCTATTTCTGGGCTATCCCTTCTGTGCCATTGATTTATTTGTCTATTCTTTCACCAGTATCACACTGTCTTGATTGCTGTAGCTATATAGTAAATCTTGAAGTCAGATAATGTCAGTCGTCTGACTGTTCTTCTCCTTGAATATTGTGTGACTATTTTGGGTCTTCTGCCTCTCGATATGAACTTGGGAATCATTTTGTCAATATCCACAAAATAGCTTGTTGGGATTTTGAATGTGATTGCATTGAATCAATAGATCAAGTTAGGAAACTGACATCTTAACAATGTTGATTTTCCTATCCATAAACATGGAACTTCTCTCTATTTAGTTCTTTTTTGATTTATTTCATCAGTTTTTTAGTTTTTCTCATATAGATCTTAAACATATTTTGTTAGATTTATACCTAAGTATTTCATTTTTGGGCATGCTAATGTAAATGGTATTGTGTTTTTAATTTCAAATTCTACTTGTTCATTGCTGGTATATAAGAAAGTGTTTGACTTTTGTATGTTAACTTTGTACCCTGCAACCTTGCTTATTAGTTTCAGAAGTTTTTTTTGTGTGTTGATTCTTTGGGATTTTCTACCTAGACCATCATGTCATCTGTGAACAAAGATAGTTCTGTTTCTTCCTTCCCAATCTGTGTACCTTTATTTCCTTTTCTTATTGCATAAGCTAGGAATTCCAGTATATTGTTGAAAAGGATTAGTGAGGGGGCGTCATCCTTGCCTTGTTCCTGATCTTAGTGAGAAGGTTCATTCAGTATGTATAGATGCTTTTATTTTTCAGCATAGCATTTATCTCTCTGTATGACAGATTGTGTAGTTACTGTTTATTGTCATACTCTTCCCCCTTAGAATGTCAGTTCTTAAAGATATCACCATGTCTGTTTTTATCACTGTTGAGTCTCCATCACCTAGTAGAACATATCAAGTAGTCAGTAAATGTTGGTGCATAAATAAAGTATAAGTGAATAAATAAGACCTGTACTTCTAGACTCTAATGGCGATCATAAGAATAGAGAGAGAAACCAACTGCTAAAAAGTATTGAGACAGAATTGTAAGACTTTTATATAAGTGAATGACAGGAGGAAATTTAAAGGTGGTTGGTATTGCTCAATTTTCTAGCCTAAGGACTCTCTTCTCCATCAGTACACTCTTAGACAATCTCATTTACTCTCATGGTTTCACTGCACCATGCTGTTGTCTCCCAAATCTCTATTTCTAGTCCGACTCTCTCTTCTGAAAATCAGATGCCTACTGGATATCTCCACTTAGATGTATCATAAATATATCAATTCAACATAACCAAAACAAATTCATAATTTTTCCGCCCAAACTTATTTCTACTTTCTGTATTTTCTATCAAAGAGCAGTGTATTATTACCAAGCTAAAATGCCAGGTGCTGTATTTGATATTTAAGTCTTCCTCTCTCTCTCTCTCTTCATCCAATAAATGACAAAATCTTGTTAATCCTCTTTCCTAAAACATTCGTGAATCCATCCACTTCTCTTTAACTACTGCCTTGTCTTAGTTTAGACTGTTAACATCTTCTAGCTTCATCCCACACTGTCTTCTTGCTTCCTTTCCCTTTCATTCTTTACATTCTAGTCTGAGGAATTTTGTAATTAGAAAAAAAAATCAAAGAAGCAGAGAGAGAAGCTGAGGCTGATAGAGTTGGAATGATTTACCCAAGATGACAGAGCACAGGAGTGAGCAGTGGAGCTGGATGGTAAATCCTGAGTGACTGGAGCCTCCAATGACTCGAGCCTTCACTGTCCCGTGCTGCCTCCAGTAACATCAGTGAGTGTGGAGTAGTTGGCAGAGTATTTTCATGTTTTTCTTCTTGAGTAACTTTTTGAAGCGGGGATTATAATTACCCTCACTTGTCAGATGAGAAAATCGAGAAAGGGAGGATTCAGGTAACTTGTGCAAGGAAGAGAAGCTGTTAAGTGGTGGAGTTAATACTAGAAATTGGTTTCTGTCTCCAAAACTCATACTTTTAGCCCTGGAATTTGCTAATGGTAGCAAATATTCAGTGTACTTTTTTGGGCTTGCTCATGATTTGATTTGGTCCTAGCAATGTGATCAAGTAGGTTAAATTCTCAGTGCCTCAGTTTCTTCATCTATATAGTATTTACTGTATATGTTATAGATGGACACAAAGTACTTATTATAGTGCCTGACACATGGTAAGGTCTTAGTTATTGAGATATATTAAGTGTTAGCTTTTGTTAATAGTAGCCAGATTTCTTATTTTCATTACTTTAAGCTGTGTTACCAAAAAATTAATAGCTTCTACTTCTCATTACTGTGTAATCTTTACTTCTCTAAGCATTCTATACCATTTTTTTTTTTGAGGAAGATTAGCCCAGAGCTAACACCTGCTGCCAGTCCTCACCTTTTGGCTGAGGAAGACTGGCCCTGAGCTAACATCTGTGCCCATCTTCCTCTACTTTATGTGTGGGACATCTGCCACAGCATGGCTTGTGCATAGGTCTGCACCCAGGATCTGAACCGGGAACCCTAGGCCACTGAAGCGGAACGTGTGAACTTAACCACTGCACTACCAGGCGGGCCTGTCTATACCTATTTTTCACCATGCCTTTGCATTAGTTATTCCTTCTATTTGAATTGCCCCTTTTTCTTTTCTCTGCTGCTGTTCAAATTTTACTATTTTCTTAAGGCTCTCAAATTCTCTGAAATATTTTAGCTGTTAACCTATTTCTTTCTGATTTCTTGTACAACTTCTGTTCTATAATTATACTTTATTTATTTGCAAGTCTTACCTTCCATGTTTTTCATATTTATTGTGATGAGCATATAATATTTGCTCAATAAATGTTTATAATTGCTTGAATATAACATTTGGCATACTTTATTGAAGAAGTCTTATGTGTCAGGCACTCTTCAGTACTTGGGCATAAGGTATGAATAAGACCTAGTCCCTATCCTCAAAAATATGGTGGATAAATCATAGCTTATATTTATATAACACAGCGGTTCTTAACCTCTCTTCTTCTTTCACATCATTTGTAATATGTACAACTCACTTTCATCATTAATATCTCATTACACACATTCACTAGGGGAACATTTCCCTCCAGCATCAGGAGTTGCTTATTTATGATTCTTTGTAATTTTAAAAAGCCCTTTCTCATGCCCTCTCTTATTTAAGTGTCCTGACAAACAAATGAGGTAGGAATTAACACAGCCATGAGTGGAAAGAAAATTGAGATCCAGAGATGGAGATGTTACAGTCCCACCTTATAGGTGGAGAAACTGAGTCTCAGGAGCTTTTTTTAGACTAAAATACAAAGTTAACAATAGAGTTGGGACTTAAACTCAGGTTTAGTATTTAGGTAATCTAACAATTGCATAGTAAGTTCGTGTATGGTAAGCATTTATTTATATATCTAAAAATTTAAGCTTTGTATTATAGGAATCTTTAAGCAAATACCAAAAAGAGGAGTATCATGAATTCCTGTGTACCCCCCAACCAACTTCAGCAGTTATCAACATTTTGCCAATGTTGTTTTATGTAACTCCCAGTGCTACTTTTTCTTTTCAGAATATTTTAAAGCAAATCCTAGATTTGATATTCTACTCATAAATATTTCAACATGAGCATTGACTTTAAATTTTACTGAATATAACTCTGTGAAGTACATTAATAATTTTTAAATACCTTAATTCTATTTATAATGAATTGTTCCATTAGATATATAGCGACATTCAACAGATTTTCAAGTGTATCTACTTTTACGGAAATCTAAACTTTTAGTGTACTATTTTTTATGGTACAGAAGTATTTCAACTCTAGAATACTTTCTTGATATAAAATAATGTGACTTGGGAGGGGGAAATTTAACCAAAGGAAATAATTAGCTGATTATTTGCTTCTAATGAGTACTGTTTTTGGGAAATAGGTGCTTTTATAAGCATCTATTTTAAACACATTTAAGAAATTTTTGTGAAAATAGGTGTTTTATAATATATCTCTCTTTTCTTCTATTTTTATTCTCCTGTTTTACAGGAAAAAATGTTCTTTCTCTTCTCCAAAAGCTAACCTTAACAGTTGTATACTGGACATTATTTACCTCCCTTGTAGAATTTTGCTGCTTCATTCATCACCTCTTTTAAATCCTTCTCTCTTTTTCTCTCTCGTCTTGACAGACTATAGGCCTTCAGGTCTCCCTAATTAAAAGCAACAAAAACAAAACAACCTTCGCTTGATTTTATGTACCAGCTGTCTGTTTGAATACCTCTGCTGACACTTCATTGACATTAGGGAAAGGCCCAGATTATTTAGTATGGATAGCAGGTTCTTTTCCCTTTGTCTCCCAGATATCTTCCCATTCTTGCCACTTATCCCAAATGCCCTTGATGTTAATTAATAGTAATTATAATCTAAACAGTCACAAAGTTGTTACACTAACATATAATTTATTATACCCTCATATATGCTGCGGCATAGTATATATGAACCAGAACATCTCACTCATTCTTACTCAACTTAGTTCAACAAAATTCACCAAACACTTAAATTTTCACTATGTGGCAGGTGCTATTTAGGCTCAAAGACTCTGAGATCCATTTGCAATTGAATATAATATCAGAAGAAATTACAGAGATACTGTGTACTTAAATATATAACAATTTTTGTTTGTTGTAGATGTAGTTGCTTTTGTAGTGTAACAATTTAAGATTTATTTATAATTTGTTGCGCCAGACTATTATGGTCAAACTATTAATCTAATTATGTTTTTTAATTTGTCTTTTAGGGACAGTATGGAAATTACCAGCAGTGAAAAAGTACTTACATTCCAATAGCCAGTATCTATTAGCAGCCATATTGTCACCTCAGCACTGTGGACACCTCCCTGTGAAAAGATCCTTCCATTCCGTCTAGTTTTTGGAAAAAACCTAGTGGCTAAGTGGCTGTTTCATCAGTAAGCAGCCTTTGTGGCTTAGTTGTAAAAGGCTTTAGTAGCTCAAAAATACTCTTAATTTCACATTTCTACTCTAGATGGCAACATTGGACAGAAAATACAATGACATAACCAATTTGCAATGATTTCGGAACTGTGTTTCAAATGGACTGTTACAGACTGAAAGGTGTGAACAGCTTTGTATGTTTATGAAGGTTAAGGGAATTTAATACTTTTCCATAGATTCTTTTGTAAGGGGAAGAGGGAAATGTACACTTTTTACAGCAGCAATATTTTGTATATTATGTTTATTTCATGTGAATATGCAAGGCGGTACACTACGCTCTGGACAGAATCAGAAATCCTCTGTTAATGTGGAATGGAGCACGGTGGATGCTTGATTGTGTTGGTCTCAAAATGGTGTACTGTAACGACAAAGGTGAGGGAAAAGACAAAGCACACCATATGTCCACTGCTAGGTTCTTTAGAGGAAATTCGGATCCCTTTTATCTGTTAGATAATCAAGGGCACTGTGATACAATTTTGAGTAAAAAGATGTTTTTTAAAAGCTTTCCAGTTTTGTGGACTAAAACCTTTTTATAAAGATCATTTATAATACAGTTTTAAAATGTGATGGCAATAAGAATTACTTTGTGTTGGATCTGAAGAATCTTGGTAATAGTTTCATGTAAATGAAGTGGTAATCCTCTCCTAAAATAGCAATAACTGAAAATGGAAGTGTTAATTTTTCTTTGTTTGAGTAGTCAAGGAACTTAGTAATATCACAGCATTTTATAAATGATATCAAAGAAAAGTCAACATTGATCCAGTAATTTTATTTTTTAACATTAGAACGATAATTGATTTATATAATAGAATAGTTCAGGACACTTTACAAACCTTTATTTCAACTATCTTAACTGGAAATAATGCCATTTATAAAGGAATACTTTTTTCCCTTTTTTGTGTTGGTTAATGTAATGCAAAGAGATGTTTAGGAAAATGCTTATTGATGAGGTTTATTCTGATCTTATTAAAAACATAGAGGTTACATTCTAGATCACTTTGTTTATTAGCATGGCATATTTAATCATATTTGAGACTGTCCTGTGCCTGATTATTTTAGCTAAATTCAGGGATATTGCATTGGGCAGGAAATCATGCATTGAGAAGTTTATAACCACAATTATTTAAGCATAGTCTGAAAACATCTAGCCCAAAGGTAAGTTGCTATTTTCATCACAGTTGCCTATGCCTAGGGAATAAGACATATTCTTTGTAATTGAATTGGTTTTTCTCACTTCTAACTGGAAACAAAACAGAAGGGGCGCCATAAATTTGAATAACCAAAATGTACTATTCTCAACATACTGTAATCAAAAGGAGGAATTTCAGTGTGTCTCCGTGTGTGTATGAGAGTGAGTGTGTGTGTTTTAAGGTCAGAATAGGTTTTTTTCAAGATGGTCAGTAGAAAATGGACATCAAGTTTGAACAGCTAAAGCATGGACAGCCTTATTGTGATTGAAATGCTTATAGGTTCTGTGCCAATTTTCCACCACTGTGTACTTTGTTGCTATTTAAAACTGTATCAACTCTAACGGAAGAATAAATTATTTGTGATTTTAATTTTCTCATTTGTTTCTTTAAATTAGATCTCTTTGACTCTCTTGTTTTGTCTGGAGACTATGCTGTGGGTTTTTTATATAAGTTAGTCCAGTATAAGCAGAGTATATTTGTATTCTAGGACTTTATCAAAATTCTCTTGCTATGCCCAAGTTAATTAGAATTAACTGTTCAGTAATCAGCATGTTGTGTGGGCTGTTTGTTACAGAATTCTTTCTCTGAAAATGAAGTCCATGAGGCTATAATCAAGATGACTGAATTAGATAAATGAGTTGAGGAGACAAAATTGTACTGAACTCAACCTGGTGTAGATACGTTATCTCATTTGAAATAAGCTCAACTGACATTAAGAAATAATTTGTCTTGCCAACCCATCTTCTGTTGTCTTATTCTCCTTTTAATGGAAACTAAAATTGCAATTTTAATAAGCAGAATTTCCTCCAGGACTTTCTTCCTGGAGACTAGTGCATTTGCAAGGTTTAATTGTTTTATAACAGTCCTGTTTCGTAAAAGTTTTTAATTGGTGGTGACAAAAACTGCCTTACTCCTTTGATACCTAGTAAGAAAAGTAACTTTACTGGTACCTTTCTACCAAATTTTACATTCCCATATTGACTAGATAGTCTAAAACTGAAATTTTTATTTTATCAAAGTGTATTATAATGAAGAAATATCATACCATCTGGTAAAATTCCAGAAGCAAAATGTTACTAAGAAAAGAGCAAGGTGATTTTTTTATCAACATTTAAATTATTTAACTGGGCTAGTTTAGTTGTTTGAAAATATGTTAGTAATATTCTGTAGAGTTGTGGTGACACATTGTTTTGGGTTTTGTTTTTAATTTTTCCCTGGAATTTTCAAACATAAACACCAAAGTGGAGAGAATGGTATAATAAGCCCCATGTACCAGTAACCCAACTTATCCGCTTGGCAGCTCGTGGCCAATTGTGTGTTGTCTGTACACCAACCCACAAATTGAAGCAAACACAATGTCATTTAATTATTTCAGTAAGTATCTCTAAAAGATAAGTACTCTTTTAAAAAATACTTTGATACTTAAGGGCTCTTTCTGCTCCTAAAATTTTGTATTTTCAGTGTCAACAGTGAATTAGAAACCATCTCAGAATTTCTATGAATAAATCACTGCCTTTTCTTTCATTTTAAAAAGTCATTCATGTTAAATAATTAACACATTAACAGAAATAGATTATATAGAATGTGAGCATTCTCCATAATTTCTTCTCTTAAAGGTAACACTTATTAAAGGTTTGATATATTTCTTCCAATTTGAGTTTACACACATAAGCCAACATATATTATTGTTTTGTCTTTTTAACAAAAATGGAATTATCCTAGCCATACTGTTTTGTAACTTCCTTTTTTTTTTTTTTTTTTTGGTTAGAAATATCTTGAATGTTCCCTATTCTTGTATTGTTCCTAAGTTTTTGCTATTGCAAATACAAAGTTTTCATAAACTATCTGGCAAGGTTTTTTTGTTTGTTTTTCTATGCTTGTTGGGCTATTTTTACACAGTAAATTTCTGATATGTTAGCTGTAAGGCTGTGTGTATTTTAGAAAGTATTCCCCTAAAAGATATATTGCCAACACCAGATTATTAGCTTTGTTAATTTTTGCAATTCTAGTAGGCTTTAGAAAAATGCTATCAGATTTTAATTTGAATTACATTTGATTTATTTGTAAGTTTGAGCATCTTTTCAAATGCTTAATGACACTTTGAAATGCCTTTTAGTGTCCCTTGTCCATTTTTCTATTGTGTGTTCGTATAAGAGAGAGAAGAAATAATATAAATACATATACACAAATATATAATTATATATGGTTCTCTCTTTGCACATATTAATCCTTTGTCTCTTCTATATATTGCACATCTCTTCAGTCTGTTCATTATTTATTTATTTTCTTTTTAAGATTTTATTTTTTCCTTTTTCTCCCCAAAGCCCCTCCGGTACATAGTTGTATATTCTTCGTTGTGGGTCCTTCTAGTTGTGGTATGTGGGACGCTGCCTCAGCGTGGCTTGATGAGCAGTGCCATTTACGCACCCAGGATTCAAACCAACGAAACACTGGGCCGCCTGCAGCAGAGCGGGCGAACTTAACCACTCGGCCACGGGGCCAGCCCCTGTTCATTACTTTTTAACTTTGGTTATGATGTCTTTCACTGTATTAAAGTTTTAAGATTTCATGTAGTCAATTTCATAGCTTCTTGCAACCTCCCTAACTCTAAATTTAAAACTATATTCCCCATACTTCCAGTTTTCTAAAATTTATTGTATATGGTATGATTTAGAGCATTAACTTTTTTCCTCTATGAATAACTAGTTGTTTCAACATCCTTTATTGAATAAACCAACTGATTTGAGATGTCACCTTATTCTGTTTATTTAAAACATTAATTATTGTTAAGGCATGTTTGATTTATGTCATTTCAAAGACTAGTTTCATTTAAGTATAACTTCATTTAACTGGCATAAAGTCGAGAGGGTTTTTTCCCCCTATCAAGGTGTTTTTTATTGGATAAGAATTAACTACAAGAGTGTAAACAATGACTGCCTTCTTAAGAAAATTATAGAAATGTGTTTTTATATAGAATGACTAGAACCTATTGGAAAATTGTGCTTGGTGAAGTTTTCAAGCTTTTTAATTTTTGTACACTACTGATTAATTATCTTCATTGCTGCCCAAAAGTATCTCAATTTGATTACTACAAAAAAATTAACAAATCAATACAAAACCTTTTTTATGGTTTAAAACTCCAAGTCTCAGAAGTAGACAATACAATTTTCGTTAAAAGACCTATAGTAGGATGATTGTGTAATTTATTGGACAATCTGGGAAACTTTTGAGAATGAAAGGGAGATATTTTACACAAACACGCATATATGTGTACATACATACACATGCATACATATTATATATATATATGCTGTGTGTGTTATATACTTGTATATATGTGGATAAAAGTATGTATATATTTATCTTTTTCCTGATAGAGGTCCATAGTTTAAGAACTTAGATGTGTTAGTGATGCATTTATAAATTTTTATAGATTTATATGAATCTATAGTCTTTATCTTATATATATCTTCAATCTGTAATCTTATAAAAATAAGGCTATAATCTTTAATTGTCATAATATACTGAGAGGTCTTTCATGAAACAGTGCATTAAAAATAATTATTTAATGTTAAAATAGGTGAATAATCCTGAATATTCTGAGAGGTTTTCATCATTTGTGGCTTCTGTTAGGGAATACTGATTATTCCCCAATATTCTGCTCTCTTTTAAACATACTCCCCAAGTTTTGGGTGGGCACATGGCTGCCTACCTAGTGACTAAATTTAACAGCCTCCTTTGCAACTAGGTGTGGTCATACGACTTAAAGTTCAGTCCGTGGAACGCGAGCTGAAGTGATGTGTGCAGCTTCTAGATCACATCCTTAAAAGTGTGCTCCATTTTCTCTTTTCCATTTCCCAAGGGCTGGAACATGACATGTCAGTGGGGAGCTTTGGTCTTATAGGTTGGAAAAATATTCTGGAGAATGGCAGTGCAACTGGGTAGAATCAGAAGTCTCTCAAATGGCCTCTTGAAGCTTACTCCTCTACTGTCTGTCAGCTTGGACTTTGACATGTGAGAAAAATAACACATCTGTCTTACTAAGCTCTTTGTTACAGCAGCAAAGCCTGTACTTTAATGTAGGATCACGTGGTGGAGGGCCAGTTCATGACTACCCTGGCACGTATTCTGTACAGAGTCATAGTTTGTAGGAATGACAGTTTAGTGTATTGTGTGTGTAGTGTACTTCATAATTGTTCAGTTCATATTCTTGACTAATAAAGTAGGACAAAATTCTTTATACTTCCTTTAAGATCATCCTCTGCTTTCCATCATTTGAATGACTCAAGTGCTATTTTTAGTAACAATAGATTTAGTTAATTTAGTATTTATCATCTCTTTGGCATCTGTGTCGTAAATTTTATAGATGGCGTGATTTTTAAGTACTTATTTTGAGAATTCTGTTAGGTAGGGCTTCATAAAATCTTGCAGGTTTTTAAATTTGTTTTGACTTCTGATTTAATTTGTTCTTTGGACTCTTCTCTAATGCTTTCTTGCTGTTTCCTTAGATTTCTGACTGTCACGGTATGAAGTATGTACTTTAATTCTAGTTTTCCTTCCAACTTCTTTTGGGGGAAAAAAAGATATACTAAAAACATTTTTATTTTATACCTATTGTGGCTCTTATTATTCAGTGTAGGTCAAATATAAAGAATTTTATATAAACAGGAGGTGTGGCTTTATTAGCTATGGAAGGACATTTTGGAATAAAGATTATTTTTCACATACTATTTCATAAACATCATCAAACTTTTTAACTTTCAGCACTCCTGATATCAGTGGATCAAAATACTGTTTATAGCTATCAAGGATTTTATCTTCTATCAATATGACTATATTATAGAATTATTTCTGTTAATGCTTAGTAAATTAAGAGCAAGGAAGTGTGGCTCTGGCTCTCTTTTCAGTACTAATATTATTCTATCCATAGAAATCCTGTTTCCTGTTCATTAATTTCAGTATTCCATTCTTTCCCAAGATCGCACTTCACAGCAAGCTTTCATACTTCAAGCTCAACATGTTAGTGCTCAGTCCTCATTCCCACATAAACACAACCATTTTGAAAACATGAACTGATATTAATTACCCCCTTGGCACCAAAAAGTCAGGATTTCCTGATGCGGCACGCTAATGTAAAATGCATTAGTGCAAACGCGGGCTCCAAGGGGTAATACTCTCTAAATAAACACAGCAATGTTTTTCTTTATTCACGACTCTCAGGCTATTCTGAAAGTCATTCATTCTCCATACCCCCCCCCCCAAAAGCATTTTGAGTTTTAGTAAGTTATAACTAGATTTTCATAAGAAGGAATTGAATTCCAAGCTGCAAATCAGTGGCACTTAACTGTGATTCTTTGAAATAAAATCTACCTAAATGTTCCAATGATTAAATGGCTTGAACCATAATTTGTAGTAGTTTGTTGGAAGGTAACAGTTTACGTTTAATCATTAGTAGCACTGAAAATGTGTCATTTTGGCTTAAAAATTTCTTTGGAAATAGAGAATGAGCAAGAAGTTTAGTAACATGAGGTCAGAAAGAATGAGTATGGGTTTTTTTGGTTGGTTCTGGTGTGGGTGTGATTTTGGGTGTTTGAACATTCCATGTAGACTTTTGGACAAGTAGGCATTGTTTCATGCTTTGGTGTGTCCTCTTCAAGCATGTAGCATGACAGTGATGACGACAACTACTACTACTAGATAAAACAAAAAAGTGAACCAAACCAGAGAGAGCCAGGCTCAAACAAGCTTAGCATCTGTATGGAACAAAAATGGTGCAAAAATATAAATTGGTGAGTGAGGTTGAAATCTTGGGCACCTTGAGTTTTGAGACTAGCAGCTGGTAGTGGTACTGGAGAAATTGACTCCTGTGAAGTCATAGAGACTGAAAGTATTACATAAGATCAGATACTGGAGCCAGGGTTACTGCCTGACATCAGAGGCTAGAATATGACTCTCCCTCACTGTTCCCACTTAATAGGAGGCTTTAAAAAAGAGCTTGCTGTAGCTGGCCACTACCTAGGGCCTTGTTTTGAGGAAGCTGAGCATAATGATACTGGAAAATACATATTTAACTCCTTGATCTGGAGCTGATCTAAGGTACTCTGAAGCTTGGTAATTAGGTCTAAAATATTCCTAAAACAATCATTGTAGGGAAGACATTTTCAAAGGTTTGGTTCTGGACTTGGTCTAGGAGTCCAGGGGTACAAGTGGAAGTATAGAAGGAAGGAGGAAGAGAGAAAAAATAAAAAGTCAAGTGAAACCTCCTACTTTAAATAAACCCATGAACTAAAATTTCAAAATATGTCAACAAAATCATTTGGCAGAATATGTATTCCTTCCACATAAAGTTAATTTTATAGAGCAGTCTGGTATTTTAAAATATGAATGTTTAGGATGCTCAAGGAAATAAATCCATTCACGTATGTCCTCAAATGTGAAATTATAAAACAAAAACGTGGAGAAATGAAACAGGTGTATATAGAAACTATTGAGAAATCTTACCAGTAAAAAGTATAATTACTGAAACAAGCTCAGTTGATGTAAACTGTAGGCTGGACACAATTGAGGGAATTTGTGAATTAGATGATAGTGTGAGAAATTGTCCCACACCAAAGCACAAAGAAACAAAAAGATTTAAAAATATATATATGAAGGAACATTTAAGAGATATGGAAGTGAGTGCAGAGTTTTAATAAGATAGCTCCAGAAGAAGGAGAAGGATTGATAGGAAAGCAATACATAAAAAAATAAAGGCTGACAGTTTTCCACAACTGAATCTATAAATACTCAGATTGTGAATTTGCCCTAAGTCTAATCAGGGCAAAGAAAAGTCAATCCATATCCAGATACATTGTAATAGTGTTCAGTTCAAAATCTAAAAACTGCCTGAGGGAAAAGGCACATTAGCTGTAAAGAAGCAAACTTTAGACAGGAGAATTCTCTGCAACAATCAAGATACAGGAGTCAAGTACTGAGGGAAAATAAGTCAACCTAAACATTATACCCAGCTAAACTGTAATTCTATAGTGAGGACAAAATAAAAAATTTTTAGACTTAGAAAGACCAAGAGAGTTTATCATCCATAGAAGATGTACTTCAGCAAAAAATAATCAGAAGACAGTATAGGATGCAAAAAAAGAATAGTGTTACATAAGATTTGTCAAATGTAATTATCCATAGGAAACAACTTCTTTTTTGGGTACAAAGCAAAGGTAAAGTTAAATATGGTAGATTGATTGCGTTCATGACCTCAATTCTTTACCCCTTTTTGAGCTCGTGGCCCTTTGCCATGGGATTTTGCAGTTCCTCTCACTGAAGAGAGAGTTAATGTTCTTGTCCCTTGATTCTGCATCTGGCTGCATGACCTGATTTGACCAGTGAGGTGTTAGCAGATGTGACTCATACAGAGTCTTGTAAAAGCACTGGTGCAGTTCTGCCATTGCCAGGGAAATCTGTCCGGGCTAACCTGCTGAAGGAATGTGAGAGACTTAGATGCAAAGCTGCATGAACACAGCTGACACCAGCCTGCTTCAACCAAGATCAGCAGAGCCACCCAGCCAACCAGCCAGCTGACCACAGACGCATAAGCAAGTCTAGCCCAGATCAGCTAGACTCTGCAGGCTCTTAAGCTAAGTAAATGTTTATTGTTGTATGCCACCGATTTGTGTGTGTGTGTGGTTCTCTGTTATGCAGCATTATTGTGGCAATTAGATAGCTGATACAATAACAAGATACAAGATAGGAAGCATGATGAATGAATGGATAAAGCGTGCTAAGGGGCTTTCATGTTCAGGATAATAGACTGAAAAACTTTGGACTCTTGGAAATTTTTCAAGTAAAATGATAAGAGTAATGTTAAAAATATTAGTGTAAAACATATGAGTCGTTATTTCAAAAAGAGAAATAGAATTCAGAAATTTAAAGAGCCAGAAAAAGGGAAGAGAAGAAATAGAGGAAATAGACTAATCGAATGGAAGTAAGGAATAAAGGGGGAAAAGGTGGCAGAAAGTCGTAAAAGGATATGATAGAATTATATCTAAATCCATCAGTAGTCACAATAAATATAAACAGATTAAGCTTATTTATTAAAAGACATTATTGGAGGAAACCCAACTATATTATTATTAAGAGCTAATACTAAAAATATAGCAAAAAGTAGAAAATAGATACAGGTATACTAATATCAAAGATACAGGTATACTAATATCAAAGAATTGAAAGCCACAGCATTAATAGGAATAAAGAAGGATCCTAAGTAGTAATAAATAGAAAAACCATTTAAGATATAATAACTTTGGAATATTTAAAGTGAAAACCGAATTACAAGCAGAATTGTAAAACTGCAAAACCATAGTGGAAAGATTTTAATCTACTCTAGTAGAAACTTGGCTCAGATGGACAACAATAAGGCTATAAAACAATTCTATCCAATAGAAATATAATGTCAGCCACATATGTAATTTAAATATTTTTAGTAGCTACATTAAAAATATAGAATCAGGGAAACTATTTCAATAATTATTTTATTTAACCCAATATATCCAAAATGCTATTTCAACATATATAAAATTCACGAGACATGTCACATTCTTTTTTTCATAGTAGGTTTTAGAAATCTAGTTTGAATTTCACACTTAGACTAGTACATCACTAGTCTTTCAAGTGCTTAGTAGCCACATCTGGACAGTAGCTACCATATTGGATAGACTTGATGCAAAAAATCCAATAGATAGAGACTCCTGTACCTGGCAGAGCATACATCTTTTTCAGGTATGTGTAATATTTACAAAAATTGACCTTACACTAATTTACAAAAGAAGTCTGATAAAATTTTAAAGAATCACTGTTACATAAATTACTTTGTCTGACAACAGGACGTGTGCTAGAAACCTTCAAAATTTGTTAAACAACTTGTGGTTAAAGAGAAAATCACAGTATAAATTAAAAAAATTTAAAACTAAGCTACAATAAAAGTTGTCAATATCAGAACTTGTGAGATGCTGATATAACAGTTCTTAGAAGTAAATTGGTGGCCTTAAATGCCTTTATGTAAAAACAAAAATAGGATTATATCTAAATCCATCAGTAGTCACAATACATATAAACAGATTAAGCTTATTTATTAAAAGACATTATTGGAGGAAACCCAACTATATTATTATTAAGAGCTAATACTAAAAATATAGCAAAAAGGTAGAAAATAGATACAGGTATACTAATATCAAAGATACAGGTATACTAATATCAAAAAACAAAAAGATGGAAAATAATTTCAACTGTAGATGAGGCAACCAAAATTAAATGCAGATAATATAAATATAAGGAAGGATTTCAAAGGGAATAATAAAGATAATAGCATAAATTAATGAAATAGACAACAAAAAAATAGAGGATCACCAAAAAGAGCCAAATCTGTTTTTTCCTGAAAATAAACAAAAGCTATAAATTGACAAGAAGAAAATATTGAGGCATAAGTAAGCAGTTTTAGGAAAAAGAGGAATATAAGTACAAATGTGCTATATATTCCAAATATTTGCTAAAAAGTACCGTAAAAGAGCTATATAGCAAGCTTGATTATGAACTTCCTGTATTCGATGTTAATATCACAAAATATAAATGGGTGTGACATAGGATGTTGTCTCTGGCCCCTTTAGGAGCTGTGACTAGATTTAGGAGTCAAACTGAATTTTTTAATTGCCTATAGCTCATTTATGAATTTTCTCTTTGCCTAAAGGGAGTCACTGTCATCTCCCCGAAGGCAGGGACTTTGTTTTTGTCTACTGCTGGTCACTCAGTGCCTGGAGTAATGCCTAATATGTAATTAATTGGGGTTCCATAAATATTGATTGAAAGAGTATCAGGAATGTTGCTTGTGGATTATGCAGAAATTTAGGATTCATTTATTGTAAATGAAGTAATAAAACAGATGGGTTAGAGATAAAACTCAGGGCTTTAACACAGATCCACAATGCCTTCTCCACAATTCCACAATCCTGACCTATCCTGAGGTCATCTGCCTGCAAAACCTGGCCTGACCTATGATGAGGTTATTTATAGTCTGTCCTTATCTGACTCAGATTTCGCTGGAGGTGTCATATAATATACTGTATATGCACACATCTGGTCTTAGGAGTTTTGGATATGGAACTGTGAACCTGTGTAACTGTCTATACTTAAGCTGTGTAATAGAAGGATACATTTCATTTTTAAGTAGGCCAAGGGTAGTTGTCTGGTCATACGGGTGATTTATTAATGAATTATAGCATTGCAATTTTATGGTTATAAAATGGTAAGCATAGCTAACTTTGTCCTATTTTCCCTTGCTAATAAAAAAAATCTCCTTAGGGGAATATATTTTTGTGGGAATGCAGACGGAGAGTAATGACATTGATGACAACGTTCTTCTTTATTTTGGTCTCTGTTATCCTCTATTCTGTGCCCAGAACTAAACTTGCTAGAAAAACATGTGCTATTTTGCTCTTTCATCAATATAGCCAACTATATGGTACAGATAATGATCTTACCATCATGAACTTCCTTTGGCCTCCCCTCTTCACATCTCTCTCCTAGGCCTTGGCTGCATGCCCTTTCTACCTTAACAATGCTCCTTCTATTTCCCAGTGTTTCTCCCTCCCTCTGTGTTACACTCCCCAAACAATCTGTTACATTCCAAGTGGCTTTCCTTACTGCATAATATTCATTCAATCACATTCAATCAAGGTGTCTGTTAAATCTGTCTCCTTTATTAACATTTTATGGCTTCTAAGCATTTCCAAGTTCCTCTAGTAGAGGGGTGATGGGCTTCTGGCCTGGCCTGTAATAATTTCTCTTTTTCTATGAATAATAGATAGCAAGAGCTCCTCAGTGACATTTGTGGGATCTTATATTTTGGCTGATGCATCAATAAGTTTGCCACAATGGAGAAAGGAAGATGTATGAAAATTCAGGCTAAAAAGGATAAGCCATATTATATCACTTCATTTGTGGAAACTCAGATCTAAAATTATCTTCAGAAGAAAATACTACCTTCTAGTTTGAACTGAATGTACTAATATTTCATCTCATCTAAGACCCATTTAGTTCATATTTTAACATCTTTGAAATTGGGATTTTTTTTTCTTTCTTGATAATACATAAAATGATGATTACTCTTTCAATTAATGGTGCTTTCGACTAGATGAATTATAATATAAATGTTTTTAAAAGTATACCATATTATTTTCATTTTCTTAATAGACTAATACTTCTTAGAACCTATAATAACCTAAAGATAAAAAGCATGTAATAGAAAAACCATATCTTTTCAAAATAAGCATACTATATTACCTTTACTATCTTTTGCTTAATCATTTCTCCTATTGTAGAATATTTGGCTTTTCTTCTGGAAATTTCTGGTATCAATATTGCTGAGGTGAACATTTTTGTACATATGCTTAGTCTATAGAGGGGCAGTATAGCAGAGTAGTTAAGGATATAGGATTTGGAGTCACATTGCCTGGGTTTGAATCTTGGTTTCTTCACTTACTGGTTATGAAACCTTGGGCAATGACTGAACCTCTCTGTGCAGCAGTTGCTGCATCCCTGATTAGCGATAATATTATACTTACTAACCTCAGGATTGTTGTACAGATTAACCTAGTTAATATACATATATTACTCAAACTTCCTAATGTCATTACATGTTAATACATTAGATAGAGTAGTGCTTGGCACATAGTAAGTGCTATGGAAGTATAAGCTCTTATTATTTGGGGTTATTTATTTAGGATAGATTCCTCAAAGTGGTATTATCTTGTCAAGGGTATAAATATTTTCTAAGGCTCTGGGTGAATACTGCCACATTTCTTTCCAATAAGATTTTATTAATTTGCACTCCTGCAATGGATTGAGTATATTTTATGCCACCCTTGCCAATTTTTAGCATTTTTTAAAAAATTCTTTGTAATTATTTTATTATATTTTTTATTTTAATAATTTTTAGCATTTTTAATGATAAATCTTTGTTAATCTCATAGATAAAATGGCAATTTTTTTCTAATATTTATTTCTTTGGTTATTAATATGGTTGAATTGAAATATTTTCCTGTGTGTTAGCCATTTGTATTTTCTTATTCTTTTATCTGTCGATTTATCTATTGCTTAATGATTTAAAAGGGTTTCTTACATATTTCTTACATATTTGGATTAGTTCAATAGGGCTTATACAGATGTACAAATATTACATTTGTGTTTACTTTTTAAATGATTATTTGAGTACCAAATTTGAGTATACTGCTTTTTTTTTTTTTTTTTAACTGTGAAGTATTAACAGTGAGAAATCTGGGTATACTGCTCCACAAGCTTTAGTGAATTCATATAGTTGGGGAGCCATCACAATCCAGTTTTAGAATACTTCCATCACTCCAAAACATTTCCTCATGCCCATTTGTAGACAATGTCTGTTCCTAGCTCTGACCCAGCAACCACTGATCTGCTTTCTGTTACTATAGTTTTGCCTTTTCTAGAAATCTTGTGTAACTATAGACATACAGTATGTTGTTTCTTGTTTCTGAATTTATTCACTTGGCATGATGATTTTGAGAATCATCCTTGTTGTGCATATCAGTAGTTTTTCTCCTTTTTCGGCTGAGTAGTATTCCTGTATGGATATACCACATTTTGCTTTTCCATTCATTGGTTGATGGACATTTGCATGGTTCTCAGTTGTAGGCTGTTATCAATAATGCTGTTATGAGCATTTGCTTACAAAGTCTTTGCACGTCCGTATATTTTCATTTCTCTTGGGTAGATATCTTGGAGTGGAATTTCTGAATTTTATGATCAATGAATATTTATGTTTTTAAGAAACTTCTAAACATCCACAAAGATTTTAGAGGGACCATGAAGGGTTCTAGTTTGATGAGCCCATGAGATAGCTAATTTGGAGCTGCTTATAGACGATTGCAAATCTAAGGACAGAACCAAGGAGACAGGTGGGGCTGGAGCTAGAGAGTCATGAGTCATAAAGCACACGGGTGACATTTGAAGCCATGGGAATGGATGGGACGACCTGAGGAGTTCATGTAACAGAAGGAGGATTGGACTCCTAGACGCATAAGCATTTGGGGGAGTGGGTAGATAAAGAGGATTAGTGAGACAATGTGAGAAATCAAGAGGTAGAGGAACCAGGAGAAATTACGTCACAGAAACTAAGGGAAGAAAATTTTATACAGTAAGTGGTTATCTGTCATCTCTGCATCCAGACATTACCTCCAACCTTTCTGCAGTGGCCGCCTAACCCTCTGGCAGAATCTGTTTAGTCAGGATATCTTCAAAATTTCCTAGGCTGAGGTTCCTTTTAGAGGCAGAACTTCTCAAACACAGCCTCCTACTCTGTGTCTGTAGACACCACTTCAGCCTGCCTCTCACCTGCACACTTCTTTCTGGAGTGAGTCAGCCACCAGGCTACTGTACTGTGTCCCCCAGACTCCAGGAACTTCAGGTGATACCTTCCAAAGTAGTTCTGAGTGGCATCCTGGGCTTTCAGTGAGGGGACTACTCATGCGGGTATCACTCATAGGCCCCTGAAAACTCTCTTCAGGGAAATTTCCATTTTCACATCACTTTACTCCTTTTATGCCCTTAAGGAGAGCGTTGGGAAAAAAGTCTTAGCTGCCTCCTTAGCAAAACCCTGTGTAGGTGGGCTAGCACCTTTTTTGGAGTGTATTTTAGACTTCAGACTAAAGTAAGGCTAAAAAGTCCCACTTTAATACACTAGATTTCCAAGCACTTCAGAGTGCTCAGCAAAAATGAATTTTCAGTAAATGTTGAGTGAATGAAGAAACGATCCCATAAATGAATTGATGATTTTCATTCCTGGTCATCACCTCTTGGTGTCATTTCATACTTTGTTGGCCACTCCCTCTTGCTTACATCACTCTCTCCCTCGGCCCCCTGACTGCCTTCTGCTGCCTCTGTTCCTGTTTCTTCATCGGCTATTTCTCATCTTCTCCCCATGCTCACTTTTTACTGCCTGCTCTTTAAATGTTGGTTTCCTCCAGCCTTTCATCCTCACTACCTTCTCTTATCTTCTTATTAAATCTTATTTAACCGTATCTTCTTATTCTCCCTGGGGGAATTTCATCTATATCCCTGCTTTGACTACTACCTATACACTTTCCGTCCCAGCCCAGACCTCTCTACTTTACTTTAAACCAATGGTTTGCTGCAGCCAGCTTGTACCAGCTTGTGAGAGCCAATAGCTAAATTTTCGGGAAGTTTGTTAGCCAATTGCTAAACCCAGCTATTACAAAACTGTATAAATTTACAATTGAGTAAATTATATTAAAAACAAAGGTAATAAGTACTTGACTCATTGCTTTCTAACAATTTTGCTACTTTTTAAAAATTATCAGTGCTCTTGAGATTTTGTACATCTGTGGTATTTGTATGTTGGAAATACTATATGATGGTGTGGTCCTGTGCATCTCTTCCAACTCTGCATTCAGCAATGTCATGTTGGGAACTTGAAAACTGCCACAGTGGGAGTATTTACACTGTGGAATTACTATGGAAATCAAGAAGTACTATGAATCAGTGCTTACTTTATTGTTTTATTGATTGTCTACACTTAAGAAAGAGACTGAAAAAATGTTAATAATGTAGATGAAGCTTAACAGCATGTCGTGTCTATAGCTGTTAGCTCGTGAAAAAGTTGAGGAAGTATTATTCTAATATTCAAAAGTATCCGGTTCAGCTGAGAAATTGCTCATATCATTGATGAACAAGAGAAGTTCTGATCCAGGTCTTCACTGTTTCACTTCCTCTTACTTCTTTTTTTTTAAGATTTTATTTTTCCTTTTTCTCCCCAAAACCGCCCATACATACTTGTATATTTTTAGTTGTGGGTCCTTCTAGTTGTGCTGTGTGGGATGCCGCCTCAGTGTGGCTTGATGAGCGGTGCCGTGTCTGCACCCAGGATCCGAACCGGTGAAACCCTGGGCCACTGAAGTGGAGCGTGCGAACTTAACCACTCGGCCATGGGGCTGGCCCCTTTTACTTCTTAGCATAAATATAAAATCAACCATATTCATATCATAACTGCATTCATTCATCAGTTGCAATTATAGGTTAGCTGTGGATAGAAGAGCTTGGCAAAAGTTAACGAAAACATTTTGTGAGAGTTGATTGGTGGTATGGAGTTTACAGTAAAGAGTATTATGTACTTTATTATTATTTGTAAATTGGTCACTACGTGTCCTTCATATCAGTAAAATATATAAAATCTTATATATGTATATAGGCATGCATTCCCCCCTCCACCAGAGAGCCAGTTAAATATTTACCAGCACATCACTTCTTGAAACCTTCAATATCAAATGCCTATTAGACATTTAAAGTTTAAGATGATAGGCATCTCAGACTTAACATGTCAAAAACGGAATTCATTTTCCTCCTAAAATCTTTTCCTCTGATACTCTGTGTCTTAGAGAATTACACTACCCTAGGAGGTAAAAAAATAAAAACAATAACTAGAGATTGCTTTTTCAATATGTCTCGTCTATGAAGGCCAAAAAGAAGATAAGAGGGAGATAAAGTGTTGGTGGTGTTTTTTGTTTAGTTTGGTTTTAAGAAAGGATGATCTTGAATAATTCATATGGAAAGAGGCCTTGGAAAGGGGAGGATTAGAAGCTCCAGGACAGAGGAGGAATAGATGATGGAGCAAAATCGCTGATGAGGAAGGGAGAGGGCAGGATCGAGAGCACATTGCTCTTGGACAGAGGAAGTCTTCTCTTCCACACCGACAGGAGGAAAGGAAATAAGGATGAGCATGTGAGTTAGGTTGAGTTCCCTAGGAGCAGAGCCTGGGACGAGATTCTTGTTCAAATGATTTTGGGGAGGTGAGTGTTCTCAGGAGAGGGAGAAAGAAAGAAGTTAGGAGAGGCCAGGCAAGAAAGCTAAGCAAGAGTGTGTTCTTGACTGGAAACTGACCCCTTCAGTCTGGTTGTGGAGGGAGGGGCTGCATCACAAACTGCACCATAAATAAGGTTGCCTACCTTGAGGCAGGCGACAGCCCTTTTCCTGGGGCCAGTCACTCATTGGTTGGGGTCTGCCTGCCAGGAGAGTGGTGCATAGCCTTCCAGACTAGGTGGATCCTGTCTGACTGAGGGCAGTTCTCCAGGGAAGGCCATAGCTGTGAATTTTAAACAACCTTCCCTCAGAGCAGCTGAGGGACAGGAGCATGTGCCAGTAAAGGGGATCTGAACACCCACTGTAGTGTGGATACATACATAGGTATATGTTGGGGACAGGTGGAAGGGGAGAAGAGATTGACAGCTTGTGATGAGTGGTCTCTATCTCTGAGTAATCCAAATTAACTGCTGAGGGTGGGGAGGAACTGGGTGGGAGCAGAGAGCTTGACTAGGCTGGGAAGGTTTGGAGCAGCTGCTATATGTAGGCAGTGGGAGAGGGGCTGCCCTGGGCAGTGCTCAGGGTCCAGTCCCTGTTGGAGACCATGGAGTGGGTAATGACAGCACTTTACATTGTTGTTTAACTATTCATCAGGGGTCTCAGTGTAGGAGTGCAAAAGTCAGGTGGTTGGCTTGACCCAGTGTTGGGATTTTGCTGGGTAAGTGTAATGCAAGCAGAAAAAGGGGAGGCATGAGGATGATGGGGAGAGTTGTAAGGCTCTTACTACCTTTTAGGAAGACAGAAATGTACACAACAAATCACAGGGCAAGACACTGTGCTCTCTGTGCATTGATAGCAGTACAAAGTAGTGGGTAAGATCAGAGAAGACACTGAAACATTTTCAGAGCTGAGGATGAGAATTTCTTGGCTTTCTATAAACAAGACTGCATTTGAACTGCCTCTTTAAGGGCCAATAGGGGGAAAAAATTCTCCCTGGGAGAGGATGGAATGGAATGGTGTGGAAAAAATGCGTGAAAGCAATCTGGTTAGGGACCTATGATTTAAACGTATGGTAAACCCATGGTAAGTAAGATCAGATAGAGGGGTTGGCATTGGCTCTTGTCCAAACTCAGCCCCATTCTCAAACAGGGGCAGGCTAAATTTCTTATATTGGAGGCAGGGGTGCCGGTGGGTTGGGATAGAGGCCTGGCCAGGGGAGTGGCAGGTAACCCAATTTTTGGAAGTAGGGAGGCAAAGAGTGTTTTACCACATCCTAGTAGTTTTCTAGACTTATCTCTGTGGCTGTGAAATGGATATCAATTAATCAAGAGGTAACTGGGATGGTTGGAACTGCCTTTGACATCGTAGCCAGCCATGAGCCCAGAATTGTCCCTATTGATATTTAAACCAGAGTAGACACCACTGCTAGTAGACAAACCAGACCTGGACCAAATCATATTTGGATCAGCACCTGACCTAGAACTACTAGCAGCTAGATGTGCAGGCTCCCCCAAACTTTACAGTAACACATTTTGCTCAATCGAATATTTTGGTTTCTGCACATGTGGGATTTTGGTGGGGTTTTATTGTGTTTACGTGGTATGGAGGACAGAGAAAATAAAAATAGTGAAAAGGTATTTTTAGTTGAAAAAAATTATGAAAGTAGCACATATTCATTATAAATAATTCAAATAATGTAGGAGTATATGAAGAAAAAGCAAAAATAAAATAATCATTCCCTCCACCCCCTCAAGACAACCCTTTCTTCCTGGAGATAATCATTAACAGCTCACTGTATAGCTTCTCGCACATACATAAGCACATATAGAATTTACATGTATTTATGAATATATATATAAATGTTATACATAGTATTCTGGTCTTTAACCCACTGCTTTTAAGTCAATGATATATCTTGGGTATTTTAACATGATTGGCTTTGCCTTTTCTCATAGTTATCTGATATTCCACGATATAGAAGCATCATTACTTATTGAACAAATTCCCCATTGATGAGAATTTAAGTAGCTTCTCCTTTTTTATAATTTAAACAATAGAACAATGAACACTCTATGTATCCTTCTTTTTGTATTTTGCTAATTATTTTAGGTAAATTTTACAAGTGGAAATATTGGTCAAAAGGTGTGATATTTTTACATATCAGTTAAATAACTGATACGTATTGCCAGACAGCCTTCCATAAATTTTCATAAATTTACTCCCCAGCCAACGGTGTAGAAGAGTGCTTGTTTCTTTAGCAATATTTCTATCTGATTTCTTAAAGTTAATTTTTAAGAAACTATTTTTAATAATCTTGGTGATAAAAGATAACTTGTACCAGGACTGCTGATATTGCTGATAGAAAATATTCTCTGGGTAGTTGAGTTCAAAAGTGTGTTTAGGAGTTAACTTTTCTGAGGGCCTGTGAGTTTTATTGAGTTGGTGAACATGGTGTAAAAATCCTGGGGCTGCTGCCTCCATTTCTCATTTAGCTGAAACTCCCAAAATTTGTGGAGGTAAAATTCACCTCTATGGTTGGAGGCAGTAACTTGCTAGAACCCTTTTTAAAAGTTTAGTTGTGATATGCAGAAACAGAACTCTCAAAATCTTTTAGTGTGTGGGGAATGCTTCTCAAAGAATCTAAGCTTTCCATATTATAGAGCCATTCTAAAGCTCTTTAAGTTTAAAAAGAAAAATGCCTTAGATTTTTTTTGTCAGTAAGAAGAGAATAGGTTCATGTCAGCCGTAAGAGTTGTCATATGTGCAAATGAAAACATACATATAGATGGAAAGAAATTGAAAACATCATCATTATAACAAATATTTTGTTAAAAGTTTGTGTTTTTGTATCTCAGGTCCATCTGGATCTGTCTCTGGACCATTTTTCCAGAGTTTTTTTGATACGCAGCTTTGAAACAAAATGTCATTTGAATTCTTAGGCTCAGTTCTTCACCCTTCCTTGCCTTCACATCCTTGCTGGATCCTCATGATGTGGATGGAGTGTACTTTCTTGCTCCTTGACTTTGGGCTTGGCAATATGCCTTGCTTTGGCTAACAGAATGGGGTGGAAGTTTTAGTTTTGAGTTAGTTTAGTTTTGAGGTGCACATGCTCTGGCTGGCTCACTTGTTCAAGGAGAATGAGAGGCACGTGGAGCAGATCCAGCCTTGTGTGTGAAGCAGAACCACCCCAACTGATTCACAGAACCATGAGAACAAGTGCTTATTGTATGTCACTAGTTTTCCTGATTGTTATGCAGCATTGTTTTGGTAATAGCTAACTGATACACCTATTTTTTAAGTTCTTAGTTCTCCTATAATGTGTCCGCTGATTTTTAAATTCAGTCTGGTTACCTCAAATATGTTTTGTATTTGATGCTTATGATCTTTATTTCGCACAAGCATTTCTTAGTGAAATCACAGTCTAAGAGAAAATTCACCCAACTTTGTTTCCTCATATACTGGTAAAAATAAAAACACAGGCTCAATTTTATTTTTCTCAAATCCCTATTTAATTGTAAATAAACTTTGCCTGTCCTTTTAAATTCTATGCTAGGGTCATGACAATGAGAAATAGATACTGAAGTTCTTAAAATGTTTCCTTTTTGCATTCGGTTTTCAAAATTCTCTTCATGTCATGCAAGTCTGAAAGGTTAAAAATAGCTGTACCTCCAGAGACTTCTTGGGCTGTATTCTTCCTTGGGTTCCTCTAAGCTTTTCCCACCCAAACTGGGTCATCATCCCCGTCTAATTTAAAAATCTCCCAGATCCAATGCTCTACAAAAATCAATGAAATCTTTCCCACCAGGAAATCCCAGCAGCCACACATTATATTCTCTGGTCTGATTCTGCCTGAGTTTGATTTTATATACTCTATTGTAATAATTTATTAACTTGATAAAATCTGCTGACTCCTCATGGAAAATATTCTGTTTATATTTTTATATTTCCAGCAGTTTTCTTTCCATAGCCTTTATTATTGAGTATTTACATGAGAATAGGGCCTTTGTTTTTTAAAAGTTCATCTGGGCCCTCTGTTTATTGTCTCCCCTGAAGTCCCAGCCCTCTGTTTGTGACATACATCGTGCTTTTCATATTGAAAGCACTCAATGAACCCTGAATAATTAATCTTCCCATCGTTTCTGTGAGTTACCTAGGTGAGTTGAATTAGCCCCACTTTTCAGTCCGGACAACCTGGAGAGAGATAGGACACTGAGGATGTCCAGGTTCATCTCTTGTACTAGATGAAGCCCCTCTCCTTGGTTACAGTTAGTTCTGCTGGGTTATTATCATGTATATTATATTAGGCGTGCTTTTTCTCTGCAACATTTCCAAAGGAAAGATATATCATTGGGAAAGGGAAGATGAACATCGGGTGACAAAACTTGACAAATAAATAGTTACCCCAAATATTTCTCAGAGGGATGGTTGCTGGATCACCTGTCGGTAAAGTTGAGGCAGTGGTCTTACATAACAGCGTGTTTGCATGGACTGAGGGGAAGTTCTCACTCTGAGCTCTTCTTACATGTTGTTTATTCATGGGCCACAACTTTGGGGTTATTGGCAAATAACAAAGTAAATCATAAATAGAAGATCCAATGTATTTGCATTAGCCATTCAACTAGCTTGATTTATTCGGGTTCGTTTGATTGTTGTGCCTGGATAGCATTAAGAATTTGCTTTCTGATTACTGATCAACAGCAGTGATGATTAAAACAAAACAAAATTTTAAAAATCTATGGAGCAGTTTTAATACTCAATTTGGTTTTTCAGAAAAGGGTAAGTCATGCAGTTCTTATAGATCAATGTCTAAGACCATGGGCAAGGGGATGGGCGTGTCCCATGCTTTCTTGCCCTCTGAGATGTCTTCCACAACTTTCTATTCCTCTCCATCCCCTCGATATATTCCTGTTAAAGTCCTTCAAGGACCTTCTCAAATGCAACAACCTCTATCTCTCAACCCATCTATTTCTTTTGAATCCACATTATATTCTGTTTGAAGCTCTCTTATGTAAGTTATCACAGCCTACTGTCTTATCCTCCCGTTAGATTATAAATTTCTTGGGGGCAATGACTGTAATTAATTCATCTTCATATTCTCTGAAGTCCTAGGATTCCAGTGGTATTCTTCTATTCTTACTATTTGAATAGTGTTCAATTCAATGCTAAAGTACCTAATGAAATGGAATACTTAAAAAAACATAAATCCCCTTCCCCCATTTGGGTTAGACTTGGATAGAGAGAGTAAACTGTGAAGAAAACCAAATGTTAACACATAGTTTGTTGTAATAGTTCTGTTGTTAGGAGCTCATCTAAACAAAATCCAAGGTCACAGTTTTGGTGAATTTCGCAATATTTGTAGTTCATGGAATAGAAACTCCAAAATGTTTTAGTTCTAATTTTCCAAAGGATCAAATTGTCTTAGTAAGAAATCAGGGACTGTGAATGGAAGCTCGTCCACAAGAAAAAAATGCGATGGGCTATAAGTAGAAGGAGAGCATGTTCTCACATGTACTCAAGAATTAATTCCACTGCTATTCACCAATCTTTAGGAATCTGGAAATAATATGCCTGTTGGCTATTTGTGTTAGAACAGATGTAAAATTAATCGGTCCAGCTAACAGTACCAGGTCTGCCTTGGCCAGTGAAAGATTTTAAAATCGTTCTCCCAAAACAGGAATCATAAAAAAGTCCTCCAAATCACGTTTTCAGTAGGCCCAAATATTGTCATTGTGTTGTATTTACTCATGTTTGCCTTCTCGTGAATCATTCTTACCTTTCCCCAGGAAGCGCAGGGTCATTTCTCTCCAGAGCTTACTCTTCCTGGAAGGCAGTTTTCTTGCCCTCTGCATCAGCGCCTTCTGGGAAGCCTTGGTAAGAACAATGCATATGACCTGAGCAGTCAGCTCTTCAGCTGGTCTTCCAGAATTAGGAGCCTCTGTCCCTCGCAAGACTAGGCAGCAGGGGACGGCCCTGTTGAATTCCAGAGATATAAGATGCACCCTCTTAGTCATGGTATTTGAAGTAACATACCTCCTAATTTTCTTCTGCCTCCCCTGCCCTTTAGCTGCTAACATAAAAATGGAGATAAATTATTTAAGTGAATATTCTTGATTCTTAATCATCTTCCAAGATTGAGGGAAGTTATTAGTTAAAACGTTAGATGAGAATGACTTCTGCAATTCATGAAATGGATTAAGGAAACCAAGAGTTTTATACGTAAAAAACAACATTTGACTTTGAGGAGAAGACCTCAGCTTGAGTCCTAGCCTCAACATTTTCAGACCAATCCCACCCAACAGCCAGTAAATATAAATCCAGAACATGTGAACAGCTCTGTTTTGTGGCAATAATCTAGAACTCTCCTTGCTTGGTTTATGTCCACATGTTCCCAAGCATACTATTTTTCTGTCTTGTTCCTCTCTTAACTCCTAGCATTCTTTAGAACCTAGATTCAAACTCACTTCACTGAAGTTCAAATTCACCTCATTCTTAGCCTCTTTTAGCTAACTTATGCAGCCCCAGCACCGACCCTCTTGACCTCGTTCCCATACTGGTTTGTCTAAGACCCTGTGAGGGCGGGAGTTACATATAGCTTCTCAGAACCTCAGGTTTCCTCATATGTAGAATGAAACCTAAACTCTATCTCATGTGGTTTTGTGCCATTAAAGCGTTAGGTTAGTTCAATGTTATTCAACAAATTTATTGAGCCCTCTACCTACCTGGCACTGAGATCTACAGATGAATAAGTTATAGTTTTTCTGGTGGAGACCAACAAGAAATCAAGGCTTATGGAAGAATAGAGAGGAAGTTATGGGAGAGGGGGATTGCTCACTGGAATATCAATTTATCGGCTTGGATAAGAGAGAAAGTGCATCTATAAAGACTTCCAAAAGAAAGTCACACTTGAGCTGAGTTTCAGAGCACGTTTAGGAGTTACACAGCTGAGGAAATAGGGTAAGACAAAGGGAATAGACAGTTGTTAAGAAGCAATGGCCTTACCAGAGAGAGCTGGCCTCTGCGATCCTTGGCAAGTGGCTTAACCTCTGATCTTTAGTTGCCACACTGTAACAAAAGGGAGGGGGGGCATTATTTGTGATCATAGGATTGTATATTGGGGTGTTAGTTATTATTTCCTTTCCCTTTCTTGTTAAAATGGTATGCTAATTTTGCTTTGGAGAAACCACCCATCTCTCAACTTTGAGTGAGCCTCACAAGGTAGAGTTAACTCCCAGCTCAGAGGGGAGACTTGATGTCTGTTGAAATCCTGCTTCCTAGTTCATAGACGATTGTCTTTTTGCTGCATGCTCACATGGCGGAAGGGCCAAGGGATCTCTCGGGGGTCTCTTTTCTAAGGGCACTAATACAATTCATCAGGACTCCACCTTTGTGACCTAATCACCTTCCAAAGGCCCCACCTCCAAATATCATCACACTGGGGATTAGGTTTACATATGAATTTTGTGAGGACATGAACATTCAGTCTATAGCAGAATGAGAGAAATTTCAACAGATAATTCAGGCAAGAAATATTAAGGGCCAGAACTGAGGTAGGGGAGGATGAAGTTTAGTATGGATTTAATAGGTGTTGATAGGGTGGATTTGCTAGATCTTAGTGACTGTGATAATAATGAAAATAACTTCAATTTATTGAGAAACTACTGTGTTCTGGACTCTGATAGATTAAGGCTAAGTGCTTTACGTAGTTAACTCATCATCCACTAGAGCATGTCTTCCAGAGTGTGGGCAACTTATTTTGTTCACTGTTGAACCCTAGTACTTAGCATAGCACCTGATACATTTCTCTTTGTAAAATGATTAAATTAGTCCTTACAACAATTCTTAAAAGTAATTATGGTTATTAGATAACAAATATCTCCTTTGATAACAAATATCTCCTTAACTTTGAGAAAGTTAAGGCTCAGAGAGTCTAATTCATTTGCCCAAGGTCACACACAGTTCCAGATTTGAGTCCAGGTTTGGTCTGCCCCTAAAGCCTCTACTTTCCCATCCTTGTTTGCTGACTGCTCTTGTATGAAAGTAGTTCCAAGCTTTTAAAATTAATTGGCTGCGCCAGTGATGTGCTCTCCAGTGAGAGGGAACATGGAGAAGAGCAGGTCAGTTCTGGGTGTGCGGAATGTGAGGGGCTGTGAGACATCACATGGAGATAGTAAGTGAGCGAGTGGAAATAAAGTGTGAAACTTAGAGGCAGGAACTGGGCTGGAGACAGGGATTTGGGAGCCACTGGTTTTAGGTGATCAGTTGAGCCCCGAACACCCCTGCACTTAACAGACAAGCACAAGCCACCGGGGGAGAAGTGACCAGAGAGGGAGACAGCGGTGTCTCAGAAACTAGGAGGGCAAGGAAATGAAGTGAGCAGCCAGCCCCAGCAAACTGGCCTGCTGGCGAAAGACAGGAAGGAAGGAAGGAAGGAAGAAAAAGAAAGGAAGGAAGGATGGAAGAAGTGAAAAATTGACCATTTGGATTTAGTGATTGAGCGAGAAGAATTTCAGTGCTGTTGCATGGCATGGTGGGGACAGAATCCAAACTGGGGCGGTTGAATAGAAACCCTGTTAAGGAGGTAAAGGCATAGGTTAGTCATTTGAGAAGCTTCCTAATTACTTCCAGTAAAGTGTATGGAAATGCATTTTCTCCCACTTCAAATCTTTCTATGGAGATGAAAACAGGTTAAAAGGGATATATCAAGGATAGGCTCAGTCTTAATGAGGCAAAGGCTAGGGGAAAAGTGAATATGGGAGTGTGAACTTGACACTGATAATGTGGTTGTGAGAATGTGTTTACATATATGTTGTTTATGGATTTCTATTCATTCATTTATTCGACAAGTATTTATTGAGTGTCTCTCTTGTGCTAGACACTATTCTAGAAACTAGGGATATAGGAGTGAACAAAAAAGACAAAAATCCCTTTCCTCATGGTACCTACCTCCTAGTAGGGTATGTGTGTGTGTGTGTGTGTGTGTGTGTGTGTGTGTGCGTGCGTGTGCAGTGGCTCTGGAGAACGAGAAAGCAGAGAAGGAGGATAGGATTTTCGGTGTGGAGGGGTTGCAATTTTAAATAGGTGATCAGGGAAGTCATCTCTAAGCAGGTGGCAATTGAGTGACCTGAAGGAGATGAGAGAGTGAGCCTTCACGACATTTGCTTGAAGAGTATTTTAGGCAGAGGGAGCATAATGGTATGAACAGCTCAGAATTTTTTTTGACGTTAGCCAGTAGAGCCATTTCCTCTCTCCTTGAGTCAGACTGCAGAACCCGTGCAGGGTGGTGAGTATGAAGCACTTTAAAAAGGAATAGTTCTACTGAGAGGAACTTGTCACTGGGGCCACTTAGTCATTGCTTCCTCCAGCCAAGTATACTGGCCTTGTGGGGTTCTGGGCATAAGACTGACCAAAAGAGAGAGGCCTAGTTGCCTTGAAGAAGTTAGAAGAGCAACTGTAGAGATTGGTGAAATTTAAAATATCAAATTTCCCTTCAACTTTCATGTGTAAATTTACAAGTATGTTTCACTAAGTATAAATGAGTTCATTTTGCCTTTGCTCAGAACCAGTTTATGAGAGAAATGTTACAAATCATCCTTTTGTATTTGCTAAATCTGGACCTAATTCCATTTTTCGAAAAATCATGTTTGCAGAAATAAGGCCACATGGAAATGAACAAATAATGAAAAATGGAATATAACAAACCCCTGAAGTCCTAGAGAATTAAAACTCTGCCAGAATTATTTATAAAATGTGCTCCAGTATCCAAAAGTATTTACAATTTGCTCCATAGCTTATAAAATCTGGTACAATCTAAACATACTTGGTAGTTCCATGAGACCCAAAACATGTTTCTGAAATCCTGTGCCCAACTCCTTGAGCCCCATATGGTGGAATCATAGTCTTGACATGCAAAGTTCTTTGTAACTAGAGACCTTCAGCATCATTCAGAATAGAAGTAGAATTCTGCGTGTAACCCTGTGTGACTCTCTAGTAAATCTGTAAATACAGATGAATATCCTGTTTGCTATGACTCAGTGAAGTCCTTGCAAGGTAGGGCAAGAATCCTGAACTTGGGGTTGGTGGGGGTAAAAGGAGCTTCATTGCACAAAAATCAACGTTCGAAGTAAAAGTGAATGAAGATCATAAGGCCCTTTGAGATACAAAGGGGTATCGCAAAACTAAACAATCAGTGATTTATCAGTGTTTGAGTGATGTAGAATCAGATTGAACTTTAAAAGTTCCCCAGGATATGGCAATGTCGGGAGGGACACTGCAGAGGGATTTAGTGTACCTTCTCCACCATACATCCCTTGCTCCCATGACCCACTCAGATGGCGGAAACACAAGGCCATCCATCTGTACCTCTTTGAAACAAGAATCTCACATTCAAGCGTCCCTTTTAAATGGTGGATACAAGAGCCAACTCTTGCTGCTAGCACAAGGTCTCACAAGGCTGTTAATCATGGAGTACTGATAGCTACTGTTCCGCGTTGGATGAATACCAATTAGAGAGATGGGACGACCTGAGGAATGGAGAGGAGAGAGCAGTGGGGGACTGGCTTTGTTGTTTTGGGGAGGGGTTGCCAAAAAAATACTACCTGGGGTGCCAATGCTCTTCTCGCCAACCCGGAGGGGCGGCTGATGAGAATGGCAGACTAATTTACAAAGTATAAAGTAGGGAATGTATCAGAAGCATCATATTATTACTAATAAGGTTTGTTTTTCCTCATAGTGATGGCTGAATCTTATTTGTTTTTAATTTTAGAATCAGGCAGCATTTGTCTAAACTTTATAATTCTGTTTGTGTTTTCTCTTATGGTATCTCTTAAAAGAGGTCGTGTGAAGCTCCAGGGAAGTTTAGAAGGAAAGGTTCTGGAAACAAAAACTTACCATATGCAAAAGAGAAGAATTTACCAGGGAACATTTAGGAAAATAGAAAGAAGAGTGCTTCCAAGTTAAAGAACATCTCAATAGGAAAACAGTCCAAAGTGGAGCAGGTAGCTTAAACCAATAGGGCTTTCATCAAAATGAGATTTTATTTGCTCATGTGCATCTCTCTGCTCAGCCGATGACATACAAATACAGCATTCAGCACGGAGACTTGCTCTCTTGAGTGCCCCGCCTCTGTCTTGTGCAAGTCCCTGTCTGGCTTCATAAGTCTCTCAGCATCTTTCAGTGCATCTTGGGGGCAGTGATTCTCAATATGATCACAGGGTTTTATGACTGGCTACTAGATCAGAGGCAAAGTTATTGAGAACCAACTACATACTTGGGAATAGGAAAAGAAAAACACATTCCCCCCCAGTTATTTTAGAGTTGTCTTCCACTGTCCCAGAGTGCTGAGAGCACAGCGTGGAGTTGCTCAGAAAACCTGATTAGGTCCCACAGTGCTAAGCACAGAGAATTTCAAGAGGCTGGGAAATTGTTACCCTTGGAAGTAGTATGAAAAATGGTCCATATGGGGGGAGGACAAAAATTAAACTGAGATGACTAAGAAACATATTAACTAAAATTATGTTTGATTTGCCATCAAGAGCTCTCTCTTTTAGATGCTTGGAAGAGTGCCTCCATGGGGAGTTGAAAAGTGTTCAAGGCCTCTTCTGAATTGATAGTGCTTCCAGGGCTGATGTGAACAGTTCAGGCGTAGGGAGAGCCGTGGAGACCTTTCAATTAGTTGGGAGGCCCTTGTAATGGATTTGAGAAGAACAGGCTTGAAGAAATAAGAAAAAAATCAATTAGCTGTAAGAGTTGTTCCTTTGTTCTTTTGTTCCTTGCATATAGTAGGCACTCAATAGATATTTATTGAATAAAAGAATGTTTATTCTAACATATTCAAATAGTATGCAATTTGAAACCAAGTAGTGGATCCGGCCAGATCTTGTTTCTCAGATTATTATCCTTTGAGAAGAAACACCTCACTCTGTGTGGAAATAGAGTCAAAAGACAGCTTTGTAGGAATTTCCTTTGGATTTTAGCTTACTCGCTCATTATTTGCTCAAGTGATTCATGATCTTGAGATTATGGAAGTCACAGCAATAATGAAATTGCCAAGGAGAAATAAAAGCAAACCCTATGAAACAAAATCTTGAGTTGAACATAATCACGGAGGCAGTTGACAAGCAAGTCATTTTGGGGAGGAGGAGAAGAATCTGGAGAGGCTGCCTTGAGGACAAAGCAGACCTTGGCCTTTTGGTTGATGCACTAGTTACCATAGTGATTGATGGGACTTTGCCATAATTAAGTCGTTTTGTATCTGTATGAACATGATGCAATGAACCTCATGTAGCTAGGTTTGTGCTTTTGTTTTCTATCTTTCTTCAAGATCATTAGAGAGTGTACACCCTCATGTATTGATGTCCTCTGCAACCTTCCAACAAAATCATGGAGAATGGGAAACATGGTTCCATCTCTGTTAATAGGGTAGAGTTGATGTGGATCAAGGCTGCCCTAGGGAGAGAAATCCAAGGTGTTCTGGCCAGCATACCGATCTATATCATCCTCTGGGAAGTATAGGATGTCCTGACCTGATTCGTATCCAAAGTTATATGACCACCCAATAACCAGACCCCACCTGCACTGATACCATTTTAACAACTTTTTTTACATGATCTTTCCTTTGTCTTGTAAAGAGATAACTCACCTTACCTATGCCTTATAAATTTAGCCCTATCCTCAACGCATTGCAGCTCTTCACTGCCCATGGGACCTGGGCCCATGCTACAGCTCTTCACTGCTCATGGGTCCTGTCCCCATGCTAGTCTCTGAATAAAGTAGCACTACTACCAGACCTTCAGAGTCCAAGAAGTCTTTCTTTTGACTCCTCAGCTCGCCAAGTCCGCATCAGGGTGGCAATGTGGGAGCCATGGAAGAAAGCCCTTGGAGTCAGTCTAGGGAAGACATATTCTTGATTAGCCATATACATAAAGGACAAATGTCACTTTACTGAGAGTTTCCTTTTGCATAAAGACTATCAGATCAAAACCAAATAAAACCGGAGAAATGAAGAAGAGCGGAGTAACAACTGTAAAAGAAAAACTGGGAGAAGAATAGAGAACTTCATAAACTTGGGCTGCCAGATGCAGCAGATTGTGAGATCAGCGGAGACATATGTCGGGGATGGGGAGAAGAGCAATCCATCCTAACAGCAGTTCAGCTGCAGAAAGATGGATCTAAGGACGAAACTGAAAATGTGTAGCATCGATATCTTGTCAATGTTTCTGTGAGGAGCTCAATGAAAGCAGCTCTTCTAAAAAGAAGAGAGAGAATTCAATCTTTGGGACCAGTGGTATTTGGGAGAAATTCTTGGAAGCTGCCAAAATGAATTGTGACTTTCGGGAAATCAGCCACATGGTGAAATTCAAGGAAGTGATTGACAAATGGGGAAAAAGAGAAAGGACGCAATACTGAGACACCACTGTCCTGTGACTAAAAGGCTTTGCGAATTTGGGCTGCCCTGGCTGCCTGAAAACAGATAGGAAGCAAAAAGTCTAGATCAGTGCTTTTCAAACTTAAATATGTGAATAAATCACATCGCCTGGGGATCTTGTTAGAATGTAGATTCTGATTCAGCAGGCCTTGGGTGGGGCTGAGATTCTGCATTTGCAGCAACTTCCCAGACTGTGCTCACCATACTGTTTCAAAGGCCATATTTTGAGTAGCAAGGGGCTAGTTCCTGAGACCATAATTTGAGTAGCCAGTAGCAAGGGGCTGCAGCACTGTGTCAGTCTGGTCAATTTGAATTATTGTTTACTGTGGTGGAGTGTTCAAGGTTACATATTTTACTTTTATTAGCTAATTACTTAAGTTTTTAATTGTTAGTATTCGAAGTATATTGGATTATACTTTGCTTAGGCTGCCTTTGGTGACAGCTATCGTATCGATGTCCTATAGATTACTGACAATTTGTATTTTTGGTTGTTGGAATTTGGTCGTCTCTCTCCAGATGGTATTATGCAGGGAAAACTCCGAGAAGTGACATTACCTTTATCTAATTCTAACTGCAACAGGATGTACTAGGACTCCTTTCTTCCCCTTTCCTTCTCTTGATTTCTTCTTCTTCTTTTTTTTTTTTTAAACCACTACTGAGTCCGTGGAACTCCGCCAAATCCCTGGAAATAATCCAGACCCATACATTTCTCTTGCCCATTACAACTGAAACAGTAGTAGCAAAATAGAAATAGCTCTATTTACTAAAACATTTTCCCCCTACAATTTAAGATTACAACTGGCATGCCAAATCGATATTAGGGACATGTTTAATACACTTATGTATTTTGGAGGTGGGGAATAGAAATAACACCTTTTATTTCAGAATCAATTTTAAGGGGGTTGACTTCATACATGAATGGAGATCTCAGCCCATAATCTTGGGTTCCTGAGCACACAGCCCCAGTTTAGCTTCTAATTTACTCTCGGGTGACTTAATGGTATTGCTTAATTATAACAGTTGCAAATTCCATCCTCCAGAATATATCACAGGCAGCCAAACATCTGCAGGGTTTTGTAGTAAGGAGGATGCCAAAATGAAGTGCTCATTTTTTTGTATTATTTTGCTTTTATTAGTTTTTAATACATATATGTAATAAACCAGATGAGCAAGACAACACTTAAATATGCACCAATGGTAATCAAATCTAAGATATTAAGTTGCAAAAATGCCCATTCTATGGAAAGGAATATGCTCCTCAGGAGAATCTAGACTGTGATAGGGGACATTTTAAAATAACATTAACTTTTCAGTGATAGAAAAGAAGTAGGAAGACTTCTCAACATGGGAAGTGTGGATCAGAGCTGGAAACGACCCTGCAGAATGTACTGAATGCCAGCAAAAAAATTTCATTTTTATATGAGGAGGGGCGCTAACAGCTGACTAACTGAAGCCCCTCTGTTACTCAATACAGAATCTTCTAGGAAGTCTTCAATATCATGGAAATGCAAAGTGGTGTCAACAAACTCAGAAAGTTAAAAATGAGATTAGTTCTGGTTTGTCTCAAGCTTGTGACTGACAAATCATAATTAAAATAATCTGGTTTTTTTAAGAGAAAAGATGTTTTCAAGGATAAGCCCAAAATACACAACCACCATTTCTAGAAATAAAAATTATACCATATTTGACAAAGTGATGAATGATATAATTTTACACTTACCATAGTTTTGGAAAATATTTTAGAGTTAGTTTATCTTTATTTTGTTATACAAAGATATTCCCCATTATTAAAAAAATGTGTCAATCTTTCTAAATTGTGTAGGTCTAAAAAGAGAAGAGTATTCTTTATTATAATGTCTTAAAAATGTCCTAACAAATAAAACGTCAAACTTCGCCAGTGACTCATCTCCCTCGTGCAATAGTATTTGTGTAGATTTTAAAAAAGAAGAAGAAAGAAAAGTACAAAATATAAAAAAATAGCCAATTAAAAAAATTGCTTCTGTGTATGCTCAGCAGGGACCTGGTAAAAATTAAGCTGGGGCTAATGAAGCTCCAAGCCCCTGCATAACACCACAGAGGGAGGAAGACTGAATATTGCCTGCGATGAGGCAAACGGCTTAAGGAGCTCTGTGAAAGTCTCATTGAAACCAACTGAGCAAACGCACCTGTCCCCCAGCCTTTGTGAAGAGCATCTCCAATCAGATAATATTGCTGCCGCCACGGAGCTAGGTGCGACCCCAGTGTGTGCTTACCGCTTAGTCACCTCAGTGAGGTGTTAACTTAAAAGTCAGGGGAGCCTGGAAAGTGGGTCTTATTAAACAATCCAGGACTCTAGACTCTCATCAATGCCCAGGTGGGTGCTAAGCATAGAGATGGCTCATTATAAGACTCACCCATTCCCTTTGTTGCCAAACCAGGTTTGTTTTGCCTATTGCATGATTATGACAATCACCAAAATGACAAGTTTGCAAAGATAGGATGTAATCACAAGGCAGCCAAACGAGGAGGTAGGAGAATCAATCTCAGATCTGCCTTCCTCAAAATGGGGACTGAGGGATATTTATGGGGTAGAAGCAAGGTGGTCTGAAGTGTGGGAATAGATGATTGGAGGTGAGGAGAAGTGAGGTAATTGTTAGTCAAGCTTCATGCCCTGTCATAGGACACATGTTCACAAAATGGGGGGCTGGCCCAGTAGTGCAGTGGTTAAGTTCACACATTCTGCTTCGGTGGCCCGGGGTTTGCCAGTTCGGATCCCCAGTACGGACCTACGCACCACTTATCAAGCCATGCTGTGACAGGCGTTCCACATATAAAGTTGAGGAAGATGGGTATGGATGTTAGCTCAGTCTGCCTCAACAAAAAGAGGAGGATTGGCGGCAGATGTTAGCTCAGTGCTATTCTTCCTCACACGCACAAAAAAATACCCCCACAAAAAATGGCGGCGTTACCATGATCTGAGGGTGGAGGTTTTAGCTCCTTGACGTCAAAAAGGTCACTTGTTGAGTGAGCATTTGTGCAGGCCCAGTTGATGGGTTAGTGGTCTCAACCAGTGTGAACTGGGCAAGGGGTCTCAGTTCTTGAAAAACCACTTTTAATTACTCTGTTGATAAGATGGGGTCAGTTGAACTGGTGATGGAGGGCCTGGTTATACCTTTGCTAAACCCAGCTTTGTATTTTTTTTTTCAAACCAGTCAGCTTCTAAAAACAGAGATTTTAGTGCCCTGCCTTTTCTGTGCCTTGTGACCACATTCAGGCTCTTCTTAGAGGATTTTCAGAACCTCCCGTAGGAGGAGCCTCCCAAGGCCTGGCCTTTCTGAGTCTGGAGCTCATGCTGAATCCTCATTGCCATCAAATTTATGCCTTGGGTTCTATTTATTCTCTTTAGGTCTTTTCTGGAGACTAGTTTGCTAGTTTCAGAGAGAGCACTCAGAGTGTGATCCTCAGGCCAGCAGCCTCACAACACCTGAGAGCTTGTTTGAAAAGCAGAAACTCAGGCCCCACTGAGAAGCCTGAATCAGAAGCTGCCTTTTGATGGGAGCCCAAGACAAAGGCTATGTCCAGTCAGTTTTCTGAAGAACTGTTCTAATTCATTTTGGAGATTTTAATGACTGAATGAGTTGACCTAGCCAAAGCATTTGCACTAGAAAAAGGAACTTCTGATGATGCAAAATTTTGTACTAAAAGAACTAAAGTCTATGATAAACAGGAATCTCTATAAAAAGGCTTTTGGAAATTGGGTCCTTTTGGGTGTTGCCATAGACACCCCTCTCCAAGTTTGACCAGCTAGGGGACCCTCTAGCCCATATCACCTCAAGGTTGAGTCTTGGGCAAAGCCAGGGTTGCTGACCATGGCCGACCATGACAATGGAGTTGGATACATTTTCCTTGACGTGCACCTGCATTTTTCCATGGAGAGGAGATTAGCACAATCATTCAGCAAGTATCTATTAACCTTAGGACTATAAAAACTGTAAGCAGTGTGACAATGGCTGTAATAACAGGGGCCTGAGAATCTGGAGACTTATTTGCTGCTCTCAGCTTAACACTAACCAGTTGTGTTGTCTTGGCCGAGTGACTTCATTCAATGAACATTTATGGAGTTGCTTCTACAGACCAAGACATTGAGGGCCGTAAGAGAGTGGAGGCCATCTAGTGGCTTTTGTAAATGAGTATACTGCTTTTGATCAGAGTTTTGGTTCCCAGACGAACCCTTTAAAAAAAATGAAACATTTTGTGGAAGCCCAATAATGAAGCAGATAAAATGTGAGCTGTTCTGTTTGAAGCTGAAGTGGAAAGTCCTGAGCCACGTGCTCTGTCTCCCCCTTATCCCTGGTGGTGACCCTGAGGCATTCTGTTGAAATTACATGCTTCCAAAGTTTGCAAAGAATTGAACTTGACGACATCTGCAGCCACCTTTGACACTGCCAGCTTGCACATTCCCGGATGGTCAGTGTGTCCCGCCACTGGAATTACTGTAGTTGTGCGAAGCCAGTGCCTCCCTTTTGTTCCCCAAAATGCATCATACCACTCTCTTTTAGGAACTGTGGGCACCAAGTAGAACTGTGGACGCTTTAAGAGAAAGAATGATACATTTGACCAAGAAACAATTCAGAACTTCCTTACGTTAGAAGAAAATGCAATATAGTAAATAACATTAGAAGAGAAACTGATAACTGGAAAAAAAACTTCTTGAATTTGTATGGTTAAAGGTTAATATACTTATTTAAGAAGCTTTGGAAATCAATATCAAAAAGATAAATATCAGTAGGAAAATAGGCAAAAAAAAGAGTAGGCAATACATCAAATAATAAACAAAAATGGATAACGATTAGTCAACCTCAAATTAAAACAACAGTAGGATACTATTTAAAATTTTTTAGATAAGTAAAGTTGAAGAAGAACGCCAATTCTTATTGTTGGTACGAGTGTTGGGGAAAAGGCACTCATATACGCTACTGTTGTTTGTTCTTTATGGAGGGCAATTTGCTTTACAACCTCAAAAATATGCATACTCCATCACTGTACAATTCTTTTTCTAAGATTTTGTCATTAGACTTCAATCAGAAATATATACAAAGATGCAAAGATGTACAGGCACATTCATTGCAGTACAGAGATATTCATTGGCAAAACTAACAAACTAGAAACAATCTAAATTTTCAATAATATGAGAATGGTGATATATATATTTTGCTGAACTGGTGCAACAGAACAAACACAGTGATTAAAATAAAATGAAAGAATAATAATTGACATGGAAAGAAGTTTATGCAAAAACAGTATATATATTATGATGTCAGTTTTGTAAAACAAATATGTATGTGGACATGTATTTTGTAATTTTACAAAAGTAAAAACAAAACAAAAAATCACAGAGCTATAGTAATGAAAGGGGCTGTAGTGAGCTGGGAATCAGGACGTTTATGTTCTTGTGTGGCCTTTACTTCTAACTAATTGCATGACTTCTGGGCAACATCTCTTCTCTTGTTCTTGGTTTCCTCATTTCTAAAATGGATAATGTAGCAGGCTGAATAATGGCCCCAAAGAGATCAAGTCCTAATCTTTGGGAACTGTAAATGTTATTTTAAATGGGAAAAAGGTCTTGATAGATGTGGTTAAGTTAAGGATTTTGAGATCATCCTGGTTTATTTTAAATGTAATCATAAGTGTCCTTATAAGAGAGAGGCAGAGGGGGATTTCACACAGAAGAAGAGTAAGAGGCACTGTAACCCTGGAGACAGAGATTGGAGTGATGCAGCCACAAGCAAAGGAATGTTGGCAGACACCAGAAGCTAGAAGAGGCAAGGCATGAATTCTCCTAGAGCCTGAAGGGTGCCAGTACCTAGATTTTTGGCCCAGTGATGTTGATTTCAGATTTACGGCCTCTAGAACTGTGAAAGAAAAAATTTCTTTGTTTTAAGCCACTGAGTTTGTGGTAATTTGTTATAGCAGCTGTAGGAAACTTATACAGGCACTTTGGAACAAATTCTTCATAGAGTTTATTTTGTTCTAAAAGTATTAGAATCATATAATTTGCTTTGTGAGACAGAGAGAAATTAAGGGATAAATATTTCCATGCAATAGTTGGGGGAGAATAGATTCTACCCCATCATATATTTTTTTCTTTCTTTTAAAATAGAAATGAAGGAAATTAAATATTACAAAACCAAAATTATCTAAGGGAGGGAGCAAACAGCATAATGTTTGTTTATTTTATAGAACCAAATTGTGCTGTTATAATTAATCTTAGGGCCAACTTTATTTGCAGTTACTTGTAGACCACATTTAGCTACTTCTAGACACATTGGAGAAGGATGAGAAAAAACATTAAGAGGAGAGCAATTTTCAGAGGTCTATGCTCATTCTCCAGATATCTGGTGACAAGGAAATTCTTCATTTAGTACCATGCTGGGGCCTGTGAATTCTTCTGATGTGGTCCTGTGCAGCTATGTGGACGAGTGTGAATGTGTTTGGTCACTGAGGTAATAGTAGTTGGAAGTCAATCACCTGGGTATGTCACTTTTAATAGTTTCATTAGAATTCTGTGTTATCATAGGAACTCCCAGGCACATTAATATTGATGCACAAATGTAACGTGCATTTTCCCCTCCTTTTGGATTAACTTGTGCATGTAATATTGCATCTAAAAATATTGTATTAAAGCAGTATACATTTAATGTTACCACCACATTTTCCAATCCTGGCTTTGTTACATTCCAATATATTTTTAATGATCTCAACAGATATTGCAAAAGTATTACAAAGAAGTTGTTAATAAATGGATCAGTTCTGGCTCAGGTCATGAGACAATAAGTGCCGACTACTCCTGAGATCCAGACAACCAAGGCAGAATTGTAAAGGGGTTGTCTGAGAACTAGTTTTGTCACCCTTAGCTGATCACCCATCTTCAGCCTATATAAGAGCTGTTGGAGAGACTAAGAGGAGAGTTGGAAACAAGAAAGGGAACTTTGAGGCAAGTTTAGGAAATATTCTACAGTCCTGAGGGGAGAAGGCGAGGCGTTTACCCTCATCTCATGCCTAGGGAAAGAGACTTCATCAGGGCTGACTGGTTGCTTGCTTCGATGGAAGGGGAGATATATCGGTTACTGGGTTGGGGACAGCCTGCACACTCAGGATTTGTAGAGCAACAAATGCCTGATGGTTTCTCTGGAAACAGTGTGGGCCACGAAAGAGACAGAACTGGTGTGGGATTGTCTGAGCTCCTGCACTAAAGGTCCACCTGGAGGGGTGAGAAGACCTTGGCAGGAAGATGCTGGAGGAGGACAACCAGATGGCAGAGATGGAGGGAGGAGGTGTAAACTCCCAACCTAAGATGATACTTTCTCCAAAGTATGGGAATTGCTGGTGTGAGATCCTCTAAAGCCCAACAATCCACTGAAGAGCCCTGAGACAGAGTCAGCTCTGGAAGTCTTCCAGAGGACAGTTTCCCTTCATATTGCTGCTCTGACCCCTTCTCTTCCCTCACTCTCCTCCAGCCCTGAGAGAGCTGAAGCCTCAGCTAGAGCTGAGCTGGGTATGGTGGGGAGGGTGGGGCAGTGTGGGCAGAGTAAATGAAGAAGTCACTCATGCTCGTCTTTGCCACTGTTGAGGTCCAGCCTGAATCAGGCATAGCTGCAGAGGGAAGAGTGCTTAACTTTACGCATAGTTGGAAACTGACAGGTATCAAGGATTGAACATTTTATAAATGAACTGAGACTGGGGAGGTGGGAGGACTAGAGTCACCAGAAGTTTGTTACCTAGGAGTATCCAGAAACACTGTGAAACCTGTCCTAATTTTCATCCAACAAGGTGGGAAAACCTAGCCCCAGACAGGGCTAATTTAAGGGACAATGGGAGACAAATATAGTTGCTTTATGACTACCGGTCCTATTTGTTCAAATGAAAAGTTTTACTTAAAACATTAATGGGCCAGCCCCAGTGGCCTAGTGGTGAAGTTCAGTGTTCTCTGCTCCAGCGACCCGGGTTCAGTTCCTGGGTGCAGATCTACACCAGTTGTCTGTCAGTGGCCATGCTGTGGCAGCGGCTCACATACAAAAAGAGGAAGATTGGCAGCGGATGCTAGCTCTGCTTCTTTAAGTCTAGAAAGGGTATGACAAAGTCAAATAAACAATAGTCAAGTTAAATTCTTAAACCTTGTGAGTTTAAGACCTTCTAAGTGTCATAAATGGTCATATATGTGACTATAGAGCATGTAATCAAGGCAATTTGGGATGTGCACCTGAAAAGTCTCATTTTAGGTTATGGGTTGTGTTCTCTCAGGTGAAAGCTTTCCAAACCAACTGGTAAGTGAGTCTTTTTAAAGCTTATGCTGGGTTACTTTAGCCATATTTGAGTCACGTGAGGGTGGAAAAATACACCCTCTTCTCTAAAAAAAGTGCGCTGACCTTTTGGGGCTTATATAACTCAAAGAGCTGAAGCCATAAACTTCAAACCGAATGTAACGAGAGTTCTCACTGAGCAAGGAAAATGAAGTCAAGCTAGAGGAAAAGTGGTTCATATTTTTTAGATGGGACTATGAAAAATTTAAGCCAACTCACATGGCATTTTAGAGATGCTCAGGTAAGGCTAAAACAAGGCAGCATTTGCATTAACTTTTAACTTTGCTCTGTTCTCTGCTAAGGACTTGTCATACTCATGGAAGTAAATGCAAATACATATGTTAATAAAATGTTTAGATTGGAAAAGGAAGCACTTCCCTTTGAAATTTTACTGAAATTGAAAAAAATAGAATTGGTATTGTGGCCATTTATTCATATTTTATGATGAATTCCTCTTATTTTAGCCTGGAGAACTTTAAGAGAGTGAGGGGACCAATCCATTCTCCTAGACATTATTGTAAAAACTAGAGACATTTAAAAAAGTCATAGTATTAAGTTTCTGACCAAATTATTAATATTAAATACATTAAACACGACCCAGGAGGCATATGCGCTTCTTGGTTTTGCCACCGGATTTTGCAGCCTGTCTAGGGCCGTTATTTGACTTTGTTCCAGATACGTTCATCTACACTGATGTTTTTCTCTATTCTGTGAATGGGAGTCAAAATAAATGGGAGAGTGAATCTCATCCTTCAGAAGGAGGGATCCACTGGTTAGTGTAAAGGAGGTGGAAGAACTGTTACAAGCTCCTGGAGGACCATTTGTTGGAGCCATCTCCCGGTGAACCCAAGCCTAGGACCCAGAGCATTTTTGTGCTGGGACTTCTATCAGTCATGGGTATTGCTTCCATTCCCATCAATTTCCTCTCCCCAAACTGCTTCTATGTTTAGCATAGTAGGGAGTGAGGAGAAATCTTGCTCTTTTAAAAGGTGCTGATATTTTGGGGGTGATAATTCTTCCCTTTGATAATACTTTTTCCCCTTTTCTAAAATAAGTAAGCCTCAGGTTTCAAAATACATTTATTGCTAACCCGTAAGGAACCTGTCCACGTTCTAAGGCTCCTTCCAGATATCAGGCTGTGAATATAACAATCACTGTTTCTTTTTTTTAACTTCTTATTGTTAGATGTTTCCGTCTTGAAATCATGTTCCTTGTACATATTTTTAGGATAAAACACCCTAGTAGGAGTCTTAACCCTTTAATGTGTTTCTGTTACTTAAATACTGCTAAACGCTGTGTAGGAGTGCAAGTAGTAAACATTTGATCTTATATATTTTTATTTTAAAGTATTTTTTATTTGCTCTTTATTTGACATAGTTTCAGATTTACAGAGACCTTGTAAGCATTGCAAGGAATTCCCGTATACTCGTCAGTTAGATTCTCCAGATGTTTATATTATGCGACATTTGCTTTATACCCCCTCATTCTGTGTGTGTGTATAATGTATATACACACTCATATATGCATTTTATTAATTCTTTATGAACTGTTTTTTGAAGAGTAAGTTGCAGACTTGATGCCCCTATACCCTTAAATATTTCAACGTATGTTTCCTAAATTAAGAACATTCTCATATAGCCACAATGCAATCATCAAAATCAGAAAACTAGCATTGATATAATCTTGTTATCTAACCGACCTGATTGAAATTGCTACTTTTCCCAATAATGTCCTTCATAGCGAAAGAAAATCCCAGATGAGGCATTGTATTCAACTGTCAAGTCTCCTTAGTCTCCTTCTGTCTGGAACAGAGCCCTGTCTTTGTCACGACCTTGACATTCTTGAAGAGTACAAATCAGTTATTTTCTAGAATGTCTTTCAATTTGAGTCTGCTTGTATATTTTTAAAAGCATAAAACAGTCACTGTGGAGAAGTTGGGAAATTCTTGTTGCTCTAGGAACCCATAACTTCAAAATTTATTAACTTACGTGAGCTCAAATATGTGAAATCTAAAGGGATTTAACCCCTGTATTTATACATATGGTTCCTGAGCCATTTGCACATATGTATACATTCTTCAGATTCTGTACACTTTGTTCTTAAATAAAAATAGTAAATGACTAAAGTCATAGCTTGGAAAATTTATAATTCATTTTTAAGGGAAGAGTTCTAAGTTCTTGATTTTAGTAAGCATTACTGTAGATTTTATTTTTTTCCTGTTTGGGCTATTTGTCTCACTTTGTTTTAAGTAAAAGGTAGGAGTGAAAAGTTGCAAGAAAAGTGTTCAGGAGAGGTTTAATAGATTATTGAACTAGTTTACTGAAAAAGTCCAAAAAGATGTGCCGTCAACTGAAGGCCTTTCTGAAGCACAGCTGGCCTATTGCTATCCAAGGACTCCTCGTCTTTCTATTCCAAGACTTCTCTTCTTCAGTCGTGTCTTTGTTTTGGTGAGTCTAGAATATTCAGGCCTGTTAGATACACATGACATTCTACATACAACATTGTAGAATTTTTTTTTTATCATCAAATCAAGTTTTGGAATCTTGAGATCCCTCAAATGAGCTGTGAGGACTTGAGAGATCAACATTCTTTCTCCTCTACTGCAATCACACCGAAGCATGATGACCATCTCAGGAATCATGTCTCTCCCGGAACAAGAGATTCATATCGTAGAGCTGAAGAGGGGGCTGCTTGAGTAACGCAAATGTTATTATTATATTGTTAGGATAACATCTGAGCATAAAGCTCTTTCCTACTGAGATTAAAATTTAACCCCCAGGAAACAATAAGTTGACTTTTTTCTTTCTGGTTTTTTTTTTTTTAGAAAGACAAAAAGAAGTGATGATAAATAAATTTTAAAAAACACACATAGCGAGCGACATTCAAGCCCCAGATAGCTGTTGACTTTGGCAGAACTGTCAACTAGACTTAAGGAGCATTTTTGTGTTGGAACTTCTGCAGGTCTTGTGTCTCTACGACCATCAATTCCCTCTCTCCAAAGATTTTCTCTATAACAGCAAACAGTGCAAGAATTATTGAGTAACTGTCTTGGAAAAACAATTGAAACGCTCTTCGCCGTTAAAAAATGTGACTGGATACTTAAAATGCTGTACTTCTGATTAAAAAAACAACAATAACCTATTGTACACACCTTTCCTTTGGATTTGTTCTTCTTTGCAAGTGAGACGATTAATTTTAGAATTCTTTTAATTGGGCTCAAACACTGCCGTGCTTCTCTCCCAGAAAAATCAATGCAAAGAAACTCCTTTGTTCTCCTGTTAATTGCTACCACCTGCTTTCTAGAGGCGCCTGAATTACTTTTTTTGGTGGTCTTCATATTTACCTGATTTTGAGCAACAGTAGGTTACTTTGCCGTTTATTTACTTCTCGCTGCCTAATGTCATCCAGAATTTTCTTGCTGAATCAACTTTTTGAGCTCTCAACTTTCTTTTCAATCGTCTCACCTCTGTTGCTGATCTGTCAGGCCTAGGGATTCAGCTTTGTTGCATCAACGCACACTTCAAAGATGTTTCAGAATTCGCACTTCAAAATTAAAATATACATTTTCTTTTCAGTGACTGAGCCATGAAACAGAATCACATGGGATAAGGAAGGGGTAGAGTAGAACAGAAAATCTAAAACATAGAAGCCAGTACTTCCCAGGGAATTAACTTCCTCAAACATGTGTTTCCCAGAGCTCAGACAACACTAATTTCTGTGTTGTTGGTACTGTTTCTTTGTTCTACTCTGCCGCTTCCTTATCCCACATGATTCCATTTCACGCCTCAGTCACCAACTAAGAAAGTGTATATTTTAGGTTAGATTTTAACTTTAACCACATTTTTGAAGTGAGCCCCCAGTACTAAAAATGTTAGCACTTGGGGCATTAGCTGGAAGCCGGATGACAGGCTCTGAAAGACTCCTCGTAATCAGAAAAATAGGGATAACTCTGCTGCCTGGAGACAGAGACTATGGCTCCCTCCTCCAGCCCTAGATCATTTAACTAGAGTCCTGGAGGGACCAAGGGAACCTCGACACCTGAATTGCCTGACGTCTAAGGTGGGAAGGTTCCATGTTTCAGAACATTGCACAACTGACTGTAAGGCTATTGTAATGAGGAGGATGTGTCCCACTGCTGTGCAGATGGGTGGCTGATTTCAAATGATTCCATATGGTTGCTGCCTGTTAGGGGGCTTTCTCTTCCTGCCGTCATCCTGAAGGTGATGACATTTACTCTCTAGTCTGAGAGGAGTTTACTAACATACTGGGCCATCATGGGACAAGGACTACATAAGAGGATGGGTGGGGAGAGGAGGGTAGGGTAGGCAAAATTCTGGTGCCCTTATGAGAGTCGCTCAAGTCAGAGAATACCTGGGTGATGTGTTGGCTGCTGTCAGCTGGGGGTCCTCAAAGACAGGAGCAAGAGAGTGGGCTCAGCGCTGCTGGCTTCGGCAGTTTTCTTCTCAAATGCTCCCGCAGTGTGATCCCTTCCCCTTCTCTGCTCCCAGCCCCAGCTGAGAAGGGAACGTTTTCTTATTTCTAAGAACAGAAAAACCTACTTTGAAAGTATGCATTTGGATCTTTCTCCTTGGATTTAGGTTAGTAGATTTTCTTTTTTTCCCTAAAATAGTTAAGTACCTGAAGCTTTTCCTTCTGGTTCTGTTAAAGGAAAAAAATGTTCAATGACACTTGTAAAAGACAGTAAGGCAGACTTTATTCAGGACCATTGTGATAGGTACAGGGATCACTGCAGTGGGATTTTACAGCAGGGGAGAGATTGGGCTCAACTCCAAATGCAGCATGGGCCAGTGGGAATTTATAGCCAAGGGACAGCATGGGGGGCAGTGGATGGACAATTGCTAAGCGGAAACAGCAGGGCTAAAGGAGGTTCTGGGTAAACTGACCTAACAGGATTCTTCCTGAAGACAGGCCAGGGTGGTCAGACCTCCCCTGGGGGATGGTGGGGGTTGAGGAACCCGGCAGGATATCGAGGGTGGTCAGACATTGAGAGTGGGGGTTCTGGTTAGACTGACTTAGCAGGGTTCTGCTTAAACTAGACTTTATAAGGAACCACACAGACGGGCCTAGGAGAAAGTTCAGGAGGCTGACTATAAAGTTTGGTCAAGCAAAGAGTCTTTGTCCATTTCTAGTGAGAGAATTTTGACCATGAGCTGAGGAGAAACGAGGCTCTCAGTAAAATACCAGTAGCAGGGGAAGAGTCCAGTTGGCCTGGGGTGGGAATGGGGAGAAGGAAGCACAGTAGAGATAAATATTTCAAAACCTTTTCCTTCAGTGTGTTCTATTACCTTGCTGAGCGTGCAGTCTTTCCTTATCCTGACTTGTCACCACTGCATGTCTTAAAGTCTAAACAATTAACTCTAATGACTCTTAAGAATCTAATTTGAAATATGGTAGGCCGCACTGGAAGTAGGAAGACCTTTCCCAGACTAGCTGGGAGCCCGGCAAATCCCTAATGTAACACTTGGAATTTTTAATCAGACTTAAAACTCTTCTTCAGACAGTTCCACAAACCCTAATTAAGCCCCTCAAAAATGGTAAGCCCTCTGCTAGTGTTTGGAGATTAGAAATAGGGGTAAAGATCTCTGCCTTCATGGAGTTTGGAGTTAAACACCAGAAATAAATACATAAAATGCTGCAGGCAGTAATAAAGTCTATCCAAAATAAAGAAATAGTACAGAGTGCGAGTGCTTTATTTTCATGGAGGGAGGGAGCGATCAGGGAAATGTTTCCTGAAGTGGTAATGCCTGACCTGGGTTTTGAAGGATGAATAGGATTCTGACAGATGAACAAGAGAGAGGCAGGTCCCTCCAAATGGGATCGGCATGTGCGGAGGCACAGAGACCTGCACTCCCCGGACGGCTGCATTTTGGATCTTTGAGACACGGAGTGATTCAGGGAAAGAAGTTTACAGCCCCCTGGGGCTTTCCGCACCTGCTTTGTGGATCTAGAGGAGTCTGGAGGTTTCAGCGTAAGAAGTGAGTTCTAAACCTTCCAGAAAACTCCAGGGAAACCAAGTTTGGAAGCAGCAGTTGGAATTCTGTCTTGCTCTGGAAGATCCACTTTTGGTTTCCGAAGTCCTGTTCTTTGATGACATTGGGCGCTGCGCACTGCTGCTCCTTCCTTAGGGATGGGAAGCCAGGCAGCCCCCGGGCAGAGGTCTGGGGATCAGGGTTGGACTAAGCCTGAGATGTCCAGAGGACAAACCAGCATCCGTCCAGGGGACTAAAGGTATCCATGCTCTTGAACTTGTGGAGACAGAATGAAGCATCAGCAGTCCTGGTCTGTCATCTGGCATTGTGGAAATGCACTTGGTCCCTTTGGGAAGGTTATCGAGTGCTGCCGATGGCTTTCAGTGGAGTTCAGGATGAGCCTGCTGAGAATGAAGGCTGTTCCTATCAGAGGATTCTTTGTGATCCTGTGTACTAGTACTGGGTGGACTGGTTTGTCTTATCCTGGGCAAGTGGTCAGCAAGTGTTGACTGAGAATTCAGAGAACCCCTCACGGTCCTGTTGCAAAGTTCTAGATCACACAGAAGTATATCTGTGCCAAGTGACAGCGCAGCTGGGTGGGCATCTGAGCTAAAGATATTCGGTTTTACAAAAGTGTCTCTAGGACAGGACTTCATTTCTTCTAAAAACAGGTTTCTGTAGTTAGCAGCAACATTACATTAGGTAGTCCTACACAGACTAAAATTTGATTCTACGCTTTGGTGTTTTATTGAGCACTGAGTTAAGGTATTTCTAAATCTGCTCCTGAATATATTCTTCTCAAATTGTTCGATGTCCCTTTCATAACAGTCTATATAATAAGTTCTCTTCAGAAATTAAAAAGCGGTCCTGATAAACTGATATCCTTCTTTTCATCAGTTAATGAGAACTATGTAACCCAGATGTTTTACATTTTGCCTTAGCTCCCGGAAGGCTCGGAGGTAAATATTCTGATCAATTCAGTCATTCTAATTTAGTTTTCTAAGTCTCTTGCTCTCTTATCCCTTACAAAGTCCGTCTATTGTGTGGATGTTTTTCCTTATAAGCAATTTCACATCCGTTTTTAGAAAAAGTGGGGATGTAGAAAATAAATATGTGCAATGAAACCAAACATTTTATTAAATGGTATTGTCTTATTCTCTAATGAAACTTATATGTGGAAACTCTTTTGTATTAAGCACAAGTGAGGGTTCTGATTGTGGCTGTTATTCACGTAGAAGTGTTATTGACAGGAAAGCACACTCATTCCTACTGCAATGCTTATGTGGATAGTTCCTCTGTTAAACTCTCCTAGATTAACTCACTCATCTCCAGACACTCCTCTCACTTTAAGCACCTCTAAGCACTCATGTATATGTGTCTGGGTAACCATAACTGTCATTAGTTATGTATTTCATAGAACACAGAAATTTAGAGCTGGAAGGAATGTAATCACCCAAATCCCATTTAGCTAAATCGATAGATGGGCATTTTGCAACCACTAAGAGATTACAGCAGAAGTTAGCATGCTGTAGGTTATTGCATGGGCTCTATGGGACTCTCTTCTAAATGTGTAGGCTGCGCCTAAGAGACTCTGGGTGGTGCTTGCATTGTTCTTCCTTGAATGGCAAGCAGAAACTTGGCTTTGGGATTTCTTCTTGAAAATAAATTTTCATCTAGTTATTTGTTTCTGGTTTCTATTTATACATGACTATCTTCTCCTCTGGAAGGGGTGGTTCTTGAGGGCACGGGCCATGTATCAGTCATCTTTCAATTTTGGCACCAGCTCAGGTCCTGGCACAAAACAAACATGGAATAAGAGTTGACTGAGTGGATGAATGAAGGGCACGCTGTCTCTTTAGTAGGACTGTACATTCATTGGAGGAAGGTCCTACTCTGCCATTTCTTTTCTGCCTTGTAAGATGTACTACTTACAGAGAACACAATGGACACTGATTGATAAAAACAGAGGCTACAGCCAAGACTGAGCAAAGAGTCATCTTCTGAGGTTGGCAAGTGGCTTTAGTTGCTGCTGTCACTATCACTACCAATCACATAGCTGCTCAGGCAGAGCCAAGCTAGGAGGGAAGAGCCAAAGCATGTAGTGACGAATGAATCAGGAAGACGTGGTGAAGGATTGGCTGTCTGATGACAGAAATAAGGAGATGAAGATGATGCCAAAGTTATGAGTGGTTTCATGTCTGTGAGGGTAGTAATGCTGCACCCACAGACTCTGGAGGCTGAGAGGAAGAAAATTTGGGCGGAAAATAAAATCACTTGTGGGCAGCTGTGCAGAGTTGTCAGAAGCCCAGTTTTCTTCCACTTCCCTGGGTGTGGCCCTTGTCTGTGTGGTCCAAAATGGCTGCTACCGCTCTGGCAATCACAGTGGAGTCAGGCATCAGAATGGAGGAACGGCATGAAGAGGGAAGAAAAAGGCCATGGGTGAAGACTAGGTTGTAAAGAGGTTTCCTGGAAGTCACACACTTGTCTTTAAATCTTATTGGCCAGAACTTTGTCACATGGCTGTATCTAGTTACAAGGGAGTTTGGGAAATGCATTGTTTTAGTTAAACACATGTCATAAACCAAATTGAGAGATCTTTTACTACAGAAAAGGTGAGGCTGAATATTAAGGGGCCACTAACAGTCTACATCACACAAAGCTAGACATAGAACTGGGTCTCTGACTCCTAATCCAGTGCTCTTTTAACTCTACTACGCAGCTGAAGATGTAAACTCTCGATTGTGGAGGCAGAATGGGAGACTGAGAAATGCCCAAGGCTTAGTGGTCAATGTCCTGGCTCTGCCATTTACTGTTATCTTGGACATAGCATATAATTTCTCTGAATCGCTGCTTCTAAATCTGTAAAATGGTTTGTTGGATAAAATGACCTCTGAATTTCTATCAGCTAAAATATCTTATGATTAAAAAAATTGTGGTAGCTAAAACTGAGTGAGTGATTGAACACATCCAAGGTGTCTAGTAGTTCTCTCATTTTCTGGTCAGAAATCCTGTGGTAACTTGACTCCAAAGATGGCTGCCATGAGGAATTCCCTTCCTGTACCCACATGCCACTCCTCCACTGAGAAGTGGAGTCTCTAAGTATGGGCTGGACTAGATTTGACCCATAGAATATACCAGGAGAATATGACATAATGGAATATAGCTAGTTCCAGGTTCAGCATTAAAGAGGACTGGAAGTTTCTGCCTCCTGTCTTTTGTGGCCACATGTAAGAAGTTTACGCAACTCTGCTAGAGAGAGAGAGGTCACATGGAAAGAGTCCTGAAGGACCAGACAGGTGAACAAGGAAGCCATCTTGGAGAACATCCAAGCCCAGTTGAGTCTACAGAACACTCCAGCCTTAGTCATTATCTGACTACAGCCACATGAGGGCCCCAGAAATGCCTAGCTGAGTCTAGTCAATTCACAAAAACATGAGAAATAACAGCAAATTGTTGTGTTAAACCATTAAGTTTTTGGATGTTTGGTCATGTAATACTAGATAACCAGAACAATTGTACTCAGGAAATGGCCCATTCTCAGCACCAGGAGGCAAGTCATGATTGGTTTAAGCCAATTTTGGTCATTCAGTTCTTTTGCCAAAGTATTTTAGGGGGATACGTGTGACCCAGTTCCAGTCAATGAGATGCTGGATGGCTTTTCCTTACAGATAAAGAGACTTGTGGGAGGAAATGTATGTGCTTTTGCACCTGACATTGTTGTGTCTACATTTGATTTCTGCAACTATGGCAGCTATCTTGTGACTATAAGGAGACAGCATTACGGACCAAGCCAGTAAGATGAGGATGACAGAGCAAAAATGATGGAGGAGCTTGTGTCCTTGAAGTTAATCCTGAAACTTCCCAAACTCTAGACTTCTTGTTACATGATAGATATAATAAACCCTTCTTGTTTAAATCAGTTTGAATAGGATTTTCTACTACGTACGGCTAAAATCATCCTAATTGATACAGTGGGGAAAGGAGTCTCTGTACTACTCCCTTCCACCGATGGAGAATGAAAAAACCTGAGTTACAAAGTCTCTTCTCTCTCTTCTATGCTGTTCAACTGTGCATCCCAGAGTAAATAGTCCTTCCAGAATCTTGGATATGCAAAGGGAGTAGCTGAGTTGTGGGTGAGACCTAAGTTGCTTTGCATAATGAAATGAAAGGAGTTGAGTTTTGAGAGTAAAAGGCCAGAGAACAGAGAATCATGGAGAAAGGACAAGAGTCTTGGGCCTGGATGTGTAGATGTGTGTGTGTCTCTACGTGTGTGAACAGGAGAATGAGAAATAGGAGGGAAAGCTGGATTTCAAGGAGAAAGGTGATCTTCGGTAAAGTCTGGGAGCACAAAGCCTGCCCTGGGTTTGAGGATGAGTTCCAGGTTTAGTTTGGTGTGGAGGAGAGGGGAGTGGAGGAGGTGCTGTGCCAGTGAAATGGAGAGTTGGAGGAAGAGAAGTCAGGGCCAGAGGCAGCTTGGGGAATGTGAGCCTCAGGGATTTATAGGAATCTTGGAGCTGGCACGGGGAGAGGAAGCTGACATGTCACTTTGGAAACAATCTTTAACTTTGGAAATGCAAAATGACCTCTTCTGATATATTGATTAAAGCCTAGCTTCTTAGATAATAATTTTGTGCTAAAATCAGGTTTCTTTTCAAGTTTCAAATCTTCGGATCCAACATGCAGTTTTCTTCATGTCCTTGTTGCTGTTTAACTCTTAGGCTGTATGGAAACTTACTGAGATATGTCAAGATTGTCTGAAATGCTAGTAAATGACCTGAGTGAATGGGAAGTAGCATGACTACTGGACAGAGAGCTGAGCGTCACCGGGAGGACCGGTTAGTCCTCTCACTGACTTTCTGAGTGACCCTGAGCAAGTTGCTCAAAGATCCTGAGCCTTAGCCTCCTCATCTGTAAAATAAATAGCTAACCTATATCAATTCCTTTTTAAAAAATAAATCATTTAAAAATGACCAAAGTAATATGTCATTATTCTTGGGGAAAAAAATACGAGCAATATACTGGCCGACTTGCCTCTAACATCTGTAGGTCCTGAAAGAAAACAAATAGAGGTCCACGTGTACTATGTCTAAATATCTAAAGGTTATAAATAAAGGTAACCAACTATTAGGTAAAATACCGTCTATCTGTAAGTATAAATGGAAGTTAAAAATAAGTGGCTTAATTTTTCCTGCTTAAAATAAGGGAAGAAATTTCCTTCCCTTCCTTTTTCTTACGGCGTTTACTTTAGAAAGCATGTCATTGTAAGTTCTTTCTCTGTCTCTTTGAAATGTGTATAAATCTTTTTAGAAGCTAATTAAGTCTCTTGTCCGATTCTGTATGACCCAGCAATGTCTTCCTCAAGGACCTGGGAGCCATCTCTTTGAAACGTAATCATCAAGGAAGACAGCGCCCCTGTCTCCCAGTTTCCCAGTTTCTGTGGGAGGGTTGGAGCCTAACTTTGCTGGGTACCTTGTTCCCTGTTGCAAAGCTACCTTCTGTCGTAAGGATAGGAGAGGTTTCTTTCTCCTATGTGTAAAACCAATTAGCTAACACAGATAGTTACCCCAATTACCAGGTGAATTTAGGATGACCTGTGTAATAAATGGTGCTGTCAAGTCCTCTGACTTGAGGACTAGCTACTCCTTATCTTGACAACATGTAAGTAGTGGGTTGTTTCTGCCTGGCTGTATAAAGGGTGAGATTTCTTTGCAATGTCTTAGTGCGTTGCCTGTGACACACATCACATTCTGGTTTAGTACTTACTCTGTAATAAGACTGTTTTCTTTCTCTACTACCTTTGTGGAAAGGGTTTTTGTGTTGGAAGAAGATTTTAAGTTATATTTCCCTGTGACAAATATACCACCCTAACAAATTGGAAGATGGAGTTCAAATGAGTAATTCTGGAACTCTTCAGAATTCTCTGTCAAAACATGGTCTGGTGGACAGAACTGGCCCTGATCCATCCTCCCATCCCATCTTCTCTTCCCACTACGAGGGGTCTCATGCACACAGGGGTGGAAACCCAGTCTGCACATCCGACTCCATCTTCAACTCCTACCCCACAAACATCTGCCCTTTGTCATCTCTCAGGACTAGGGGTGCACACTATTGAGGCGCATCTGCCTTGGAGAGGGTAGACTTGGGGAAGAGCCCTGCGCAGGCTCTGGGCCCTTGAACAGGGCATTCCAGAGTCTAAGGTTCCTCAAACACAGCCCAATATTGTGAGCAAGGACTCTGGGTAGGCATATACCCTTGACCCTGAGAGCGCCTAGCCCTGGGAAAGAGGTATGACCTAAGAAGGGTCAGAGTAGGGTTGTCTATAATGCAAGAGCAGAAGTGCACACTTTCCTCCTTACTCGGGTCTATGGGTAAATAGAGTATCGATGTATAGAGGAAGAAGTGAGAATCCACCTCATTTCCTTTCACTTTCGCTTCCTGCCCCAGAGTACCCACTCTATCAAGAGTCTGGTGTGTATCCTTCAGTGATGGTTAATTTTGTGCGTCAACTTGACTGGGCCACGCTGCCCAGATGTTTGGTCAAACATTATTCTGGATATTTTCGGGTGAGATTAACATTTAAATTGGTGCACTTGGAGTAAAGCAGATTACCCTCTGTAATGTAGTGAGTCTCATCCAGTCTGTTGAAGACCTTAATAGAACAAAGACTGACGTCCTCCCAGCGGGAAGCAATTCTGCCAGCAGACGGCCTTTGGACTCGAACTACAACTCTTCCCTGAGTCTCTAGACTGACAGCTTGCCTCGTCAGATTTTGGACTCATCAGCCTCCATAATAGCGTGAGCCAGTTCCTTAAAATAAATCTCTCTCTAGATATATATACATATCCTGTTCTGTTTCTCTGACTAATACAGCTTATCATCATTTTCTTGAACATTTTCAAATATACACACTCAAACACACACACACTTCCTTTTGTTTGTTTTCAGCTTAAATGAGATTCTATTGACCTATAATTTGTTTTATTTGCTTGGTACTTTCTTTCTATGACAGTATCTGCAGTTTAACTGATATAATGCAATGAAGTTAACACTGTGCTTGGCAAAGTTAGCACTTGATAAATGTAAATGCATCAGTACTGGAGTATCCAGGGCTATCAACGGAAAGCCATTGCTTATTATCTCCTGACTATTTAAACGTTGTTCCGTGGCTGGCCCAGTGGTGCGGTGGTTCAGTTCACATGCTCTGCTTTGGTGGCCCGGGGTTCACCGGTTCACATCCTGGGTGCGGACATGGCACCGCTTGTCCAGCCATGCTGTGGCCGGCGTCCCATATAAAGTGGAGGAAGATGGGCACGGATATTAGCTCAGGGCCAGTCTTCCTCAAAAACAAACAAACAAACCTTTATTCAGTGGGGGATTCTTTTCCGCTGCTGCTGGTTGAAAGTTCTGGGAGTCTCACAACTCTTCTGGTCATTTTTAGGTAATAAAAGATCCTCAAGTCACTTTAAGCTGTAAACGCAGTGTCAGTTCAGAAACTAGAATGTTCAGGACCATGCAAGAAATAGAATTCAGAACTTGATTTACAATTAAACCTCAAACTTCTCCCCCTGTTCCACTAGGACTTGCTGTAGGTGAGCAGTCTACTCCTGGGAAAGCCGGGTTGAGCTCAAGTTCTTCTTTCTCCACATTCTTTCTCTATCTTATCCTTCCACCCTCCTTCTGGCATTTTCTATGGTCTCTGACACTTCCAGGGTTGAAGCAGGGAGAAGGAGGAGCAGTGAGGAGGCAGGACAGTTATTTCATGGTTGAATGATTTTGTGCTTTCTGAATCTGGCAGCCTTTAACAACAAACCCTTTCTCTTATGGATGTTTGCATGGGTTCTTTTGGGAAATTCTTGGCCACTAGGGACTTCCCACCTGCGTTTCCCTGGACAAGAATGATGAACTCACCTCCAACTGGCTGCTTTCCCACTATGCAGTCCCTAGAAATACATTGCTACCTTCAGCTTCTCTCTGCTGAGGCCTGTCCGCCCTCTCAGTTGGCCCAATTGGACAGGCCCCAGGAAGACATCAGGAGATTGTTTCTCCCCCACAGCCCCCTTCTGGCTCCTGGGAATCACTGAAGTCTTTTTGTTCATAAACTCTGGCAGTGAGGGCTACCCGCAACACAGCCACCTCTCTTTCAACTCATCTGTCAGTCGCTAGACAGCCTGCCCCTCCTTTTTGATTTCTCAGATGGGATCAGACACCAGTTCACACTATCCCCCACACTTCAGGGGATGTTTATTTTTCTCTGAATGGTTTCTCTGGAGTCCCTCTCTCGTACCTTGAGATACACAGGGAGCATCTCAAACCCTTCCCCGTCGGTGATACTCATTGTACATCAACAGCTGTCAGCAAAAAAGTATTTCCAAATCCTCTTGATTTCCCATAAATTGATCCTTTTTATCTTCAAATAGAGTGAGATGTTTAAGAGTTCTGTAACAGGTTTCTGGAATATTTTCATTGAAAATTAGACTGGTAGCTGACTTTGGTATGCTATATTTAAGAATCTTGTTTCCTCAGTTAAAACTTCCAATTTAACATTGCATTACATCGGCTATCACTCTTATCATTATTGTTTTTGTTACCTACCACTTAAAAAAAATGATTTCATAGCATCCTAGTAAGAATGATATAATTTATTTAAATCTTATGCTGATAGTCATTGAAGTTGTTTCCAATTTCTCTTTATTAAAATTAATGCACAGGGGCTGGACTGGTGGTGTTCCGCTTTGGTGGACTGGGGTTCGCTGGTTTGGATCCTGGGTGCAGACACGGCACCACTTGTCAAGCCATGCTGTGGCAGGCATCCCACATATAAAGTAGAGGAAGATGGGCATGGATGTGAGCTCAGGGCCAGTCTTCCTCAGCAAAAAGAGGAGGATTGGCGGTAGATGTTAGCTCAGGGCTAATCTTCCTCAAAAAAATTAAAAAAAAAATAATGCACAGAGATATGTTTGAGAAGATTTATCTGTATGCACATGTTTGTAATTTCGGTAGAATAGATTTTTAGAAGTAATATTTCTGGGTCAAAGGGAAAATACAATTTAAAAGTGGAATGGCTACTCAATTTCCACTGCCATAACGGTGCTTTCTCACCTTCTTTATAGTATCAATATTTGCATTTTTACCAGTGTTATGGGTAAAGTCTTTTTTCTTGTTGTTTCAACTAAAATTTTCCTGATTAGCAAGAAGTTCATCAGCTTTACATACATTTATTGGTCATTAGTATATCTTCTTCAGTGAACTTCCTTTTCATAACTTTGCACACTTTTTTCCATTGGTTAATTTGTCATTTTTCTTATTGATTTCCAGATGTTTTCAATATGTTGTGGATATTAATCCAGTCCCATAGTTCCCAAATTGTCCTCCATGGAGCCCCAAGTTCCTGTGGAGCTATGTGATGTGTGTGGGGGTGTACTTCCTTGAAAATGAGAGGCAGACCAGACAGGGCTCTGGCTCCTTTGACCTATGTTTCAATCACAGAAGCTCTCCTTTACCAGGCTCAGTTGTTGGAGGCTTTATAAGATTGTATTTTGGAAACGGAAAAAAAAAAAAATCTGTTGCTAAAATGTGGTTAAATCAGATCATCTTTAAGTATCACTATTGTGTTGAAGTACTGTGACCTTTCATTCTATAAAATGAAACAAATAATGCTATAGTCTGTCAAGAATAGGAGATAGAACCAGAATTGATAGATGATCATGTTTTTCAGAGCTTTATGTGTTTATTCATTTACCAAGTGTCATTAGGCACCCACTTTGTGCTAGGCACTATGCAAAGTGTGGATACAGCTGTACACAAGACAGCCGTGGCTCCTAATCTCTCAGACTATTGGTTAGTGGGGAAAGAGATAGTTACAAATAATTACAATAAAGTATGTTGAGGATTATGAAAGCCACACGTGGCATGTTATCCTAACCCAGTTTAAAGGGCAGTGATGGAGAAGTGATGTTCAGCTGGAACCTGAAAGCAACTGTGAGCTGGACAGGTGAAGGAAAAGGGGCTAGAGATTGGGGTGGGTGGGCAGGACACAGGACAATAAATAATGTAAATAAATTTTAATCTTCTTGAGTATCGTCTTCATTAATGACCAAGTCTTCAAATGAGTAACTCTAGAGAGATTTTTATTTACTTTCACGTATGGAGATTATTGTGAATTACCATTCCTCTCTATTTTCTTCCCACTCTCCTCTCCCTTTACCCTCTCTCCACCTTTTTAAGGTGTAAGTAAACCTTTACTCGGGTAACTTACAAATTAAAATTATATTTCTAAGATGGCATATATTTAAATTGACACTCTTCTAAAGAACAATAAATCTAGAAACTTGAAAGAGAAATGAGATTTTTGACAAAATTCCGATAACACAAAGAACCGCTTCACTTGAATTCAACCAAAACAATTAATCCAGAATTTGCAACCATTGAGAAACTTCAAACAGAAGTTAACATGCTGTCGGTTAGTATACAGCTTTGTTGAGCTCTCTCCCAAATGAATAGACAGAACCCAAGAGAATCAGGTGGTTCACACACAGTTCTTGCCTGGGTGGAGAACTTGAATTTAGCTTTAGAATTTTGCTCTTGGAAATATGTTTTCTGTACAGTGTTGGATTGCCCCTTAGCACCCTTCCATCTTTCTCCTTCCTTTCACTATCAAACATTTAAAAGAGAATAGTCTATCCTCTGTGTTTCTATTTTCTCATCACCACTCGCTGCTTATGTTCTTGCAATCCAGCTTTGGTTCCCATCTCCCTGAAGAGATGGTCTTGGTGTTCCCTAGCAACTCCCTGACTGCTAAGCTAGTAGCTTTGGCTCCATTCTTCTCTACCTGGTGTTTCCTGTAGTGTCTGGTACTGTTGTTCTCCTGTTTTCTCCAAACTCACTTGAAAGCCTCTGTTTCGGTATGAGGCCTTATTTTCTTCCTCGTATGTCTGTGACCCCTTCATTAACTCCTTCACTGACTACCCTTTCTCTTCACCCCTATAGTAAATGTATTCCAAAGACTGTCTTTCTCTGTCTTCTTTTCCTTCACTCCTTATGGAGATGAGTCCCATATCTCTATATCCAGACCTGGTCAGGTTTGAATCTGGCATTTGCTGTTTGCTCGACATCTCCACCTGGTTGCCTCCGCCCCCTCTCCAGCACCCAGGTGTGTCCTGTTTCTATTAATCGTATTCTCCAAGTTACCCGGAGCTCAGTGCTAATATTTGAGTCTCCCCTTCCTCTTGATCTCTTGAATCCGGTGAATCACTAAGTCTTTTTGCTTTTTGTCTTCACTTTTCTCTTTCATCTTTCTTCCTTTGTCTTCCCACTGACTGGGGTGACCACACACCCCAGTTTGCTCAGGACAGTTGAGATTTACACCCAGTGCCCCATTCCCCTAGCACTTCTTTCACTCACAAAATGTCCTGGTTAGAACCATAAATTATGTAGTCACCCTACAACTTACACGACCTCCTAACTGGTCTCTTACCGCTATGCTCTCCTTGGATGTATGCGACTGGAAAAGACAACCCCTTTAAAATACTTTTTTGATAAATTTACTTGGCTGCTTTAAAGTGTTTGTCAACTCAACAGTGTCTTTTAAATAAAAGTAAATGCCCTTTGGTCTTCGTGTAAGGCCCTCCACAATTTGGCTCCACACTGGGTTTTCAGTCCTGCTTCTCTCTGAGAGGAAAATACAGGTCATCAAAGTATGAGGCACATATGGGTCAGCATTTCAACGTCGTTGCCAGAGTGGGCCTACAGAAGATATTTTGGGAACTGCCAGAATTGGGAATGAGTCCTCTTTGTGGGAGAGGCCCAACTTTGGATCTTTTAATAACAATGAGACAGAAATTGCAGGACGCTAAGAGACCCCTCACCCGGCTTTATTGTCCCTTGATTCCCAGTTCCAGACAATGTGGAGATACTGTGTGAGACCTCTGTCAAAGGTGGAATGCTTCACTCTACGAGAAATCCAGCACCTCTGAGCTGACATGATCCCCTTGGTGGAGGGGATGCCCAAAGAGTGCCTGCCACACGCACAGCCGAGATTCACGGGTGTGACCAGGCTAGTGCTTCCAAGGACAGAGACGTTCTGGCCTCCTGACGTCTGGAGTCTGAGGTGACATCCAATCACAACTTTCTCACCTTATGCAAGACTGCTTTTTTAATTCTCTAATGGAAACATTACCCAGGAAAGAAGCATAATTTCAACACAGGGATGGATTTGCCTTTCCCACAAGAGTTTTGGATGCCTACCTTCCCTTGCTGCTGTGTATGATTTTTCCATGTCCCAAGTGGGGCTTTTGTGCACAGAAAGAACCATTTATACTTGAATTTTAAATTAACAATTTATAAAAATTTAAAAATGTTAAATCTATTTTATTAAGCTTTTAATTTTAACTTAGAAACCTTGTATTCTGTATAAAAATCGATTAAAATAAGGACAAATAACCACTTTTTCTTAGATTGGTTTTTAATTAACTCAAGTTAAGAAGGCCAGAATGCCTCAAACAACCCATCCTATTTACAAATCTAATTTAGTTAAATTCCTTAAACATTTAAAAATGCACCAATATATTTAATAGATTTTATTTTCTTTTATAGAACTTTAAATTCCTAACCAGGGCAAATTATTGACTCTAATGAGGAGAAATTTCTCAAGCACTTAAAAAACTCTTGTAAATCTACCACATTGTTTGCAAACATAGTAAAACAAATAATAAACATAAATAAATTCTCTGCAACTTTCCAATGTTACTTACCATGTTTTGTAAAATTCTTAGTCCTTTCAAAGCTATTCCAAAATGATTTACACATTTTATGTTGGAATCATAAAGCTTAATAACCTGTCAGAATCCCTAATATGCCAAATTCTCTTAAAAATACTTTAATCCCAGATACATATTGATTGTCCTAATGATAAAACTTTTTCCAGAATATAACACAAAATTGTTAGTACTATGGGCTTGATTTATTTCATTATGTTTATATTTCATTCTAGCCTCTCCCAGTCCGGGAACATACCCATTAGAAGAGTCCCTCCAGTGGGTGAGCTGAGGTAGGTTGTTGGATTGACAAGTCATGGCCAGGATGTGGTCAGAGATAGGAGATGGGGTATGAGGCTTGAGGGCTCTCTACCTCTGTGATAATTCTGTGTCACCAATCGAAGACTTGGCTAATTTTCCAAGTTTCTACGTCAAAGGAAGAACCCCAAATTCACACTTTGACCCAATCCTGTTATCTGAAGTGAGTCTTTGCTTCTGTCCAAATTGCAGCTAACTTCATGCACTTCATTTCTTCGCTGCTCAGTTTAAATCAGCCTCCTTGTCATCCAGACTTTGAAAGTATCTAGGACAACACTGTCCAACAGAAATGTGATGTGAGCCATACATTAAATTTTTCAGATAACAACATTAAAAAAAAGGTGAAATTAATTTCAGCAATGTATTTTAACTCAATATATCCAAAATCTTATCATTTTAACATGTAATCAATATAAAAATGATTTTTATTCTAAATGACTTTTACTTTACTACCGAAACCAAGAGCAATGACATTAGAATCAAAGTAGGAGCTGAGTGGCTGTAAAAAGACTGTGTTGCAGGGTATATTTTAATAGAAAGTCCAGAGATTGTTGCCAGGATCTGTGTGACTAGACATTTCTCCTCTCCTCTAGAAGATGAAGCATCCTGAAGGCAGGAAATACTTGCTTGCTGCCTCCCAACACCTGATTCATTAGCTAATACACTAAGGAAGTATGTTTTGAGTGAATGAGTGAAAGAAAGTAAGAGGTAGAATGGCTTCACTCCTTTGGAGTGGACTTCATCAGACCTGAGAGTAAGGATGCCCAAAGATGGGAAACGTTCCACATTACTCATGCACCTGGGACCTGGGACACGTGCCTCTTCACCAGGGTTGGAGGTTCAAATTCTGGATCTTAAGGAAATCCTGGCAAGGGGTTCTCCTTTAGTCCTTGACATCTCAAAAATCGCATTCTGCTCACTGAAGAAAATAGCTTTTGAAGACTGTGGGAACCACCCGCGTAATAGTTACGTAACGGCTAATGCATTCTCGGGGCTGCTGAAAGTTGGGAAGGTAGGTTGTTTAACGTAATTTGTTATCATTGAATGTGATAAGTAAACAATAGTCAGTGTACTTGCCCTTTGACTGGTTAATTCATTTCTGGGAAAGTAGCATAAAAAATATAGACAAAGTCTGTATTAGTTAGCTTTTGCTGTGTGACAAACCACTCCAAAACAAAATGGCTTTAAACAACAACCATTTATTTGGCTCCTGATTCTGTGGGTCACTGCCCATTCTTCTTGTCTGGGCCAGCTCAGCCGATTTCAGCAAGGCTTGCTCAGATCTCTGCGTTCAGCTGGTGAGTTGGCTGGTGGCTGGGTGATCTAGGATGGCTTCCCTCAGATGTCTGGTGGTTGCCAGGTCTGCAGAAGGGGTGGGAGCAACTGGGCCATTTGTCCCATCATCCAGCAAGCTAGCCTGGGCTTATAGATGTGGTCTCAGAGTTACCAGGAGAGCAAGAGGGCAAGCTCCAATGGGTAGAACTTGCACGGATCAGGGTTGCTCATTTCCTATTTGCCAAGCAGCTTACGTGGCTGAGCTCAGAGTCACAGGGGCGGGGGGCACTCACATTTGCTTGGCAAGAGGGTGTGGACACTGGAAGGGGAAGAACCGCTGGCATGTTTGCAATCAATCTACATAGGCAGTCAAAACATTATGCATTAAGATGTTCATCACAGTGGTCTTTATAGTGCAGCAATATATAAATGTAACTCAAATGTCCAACAAAAAGAATAAAAAATTATGACACACTGGGAGGACTATTTGGTAGCTGTCATGTGATAACATTAAAAATGCTTCGGAGGGGTCAGTCTGGTGGTGTACTGGTTAAGTTTGCACACTCTGCTCTGGAGGCCCCAAGGTTTGCTGATTTGGCTCCCAGGTGTGGACCTACACATCACTCATCAAGCCATGCTGTGGTGGCGTACCACATACAAAATAGAGGAAGATTGGCACACAGGGTAGCACAGTGACAATCTTCCTCAAGCAAAAAGAGGAAGATTGGTAACAGTTGTTAGCTCCAGGCCAATCTTCCTCACCAAAAAAATAAATACATAAAAAATAAAAATGCTTCTGATATGCTGTTAAATGAAAAAATAAGAATACATAATTTTATGTACCCTATGATAAAACTATATAATAAACATTAATTCAAATGAAAAATGTTAGAAAAGAATATTCAAAAATTTTAATAATTGTGTTGAGGAACGACATCATAGTCTGCTCTTCATTAATTAAAGCTTCTCAAATATTATACCACAAGTATATTATAAAATTTACCTCAAATCTTATTCAAAATCAACTTTCCATGTTTATTAAGAATAAATAATTTTGTACATCTCCAAATTATTAATATGTCATATTATAGACACTCAGAAAATGTCTTTCAGTGACATTTTCTCTTGGTATAAAGGAAAATTTTACATTTTCTTCTTATGAAAGAGTAATATAAGCCTGCAAGAGCAAGAAGTAATTTAAATTTGTTCAGGGACCATTTTCATCTTCAGAATTAAGGATTATTTTAATTTTACATCATTGCCTTTTCTCTTTTACTTTCGTTTTTAGTTTTATCATTTTAGGATTCCCTATTTTTAATTTTCATACAGAGATTTCTTTAATTGATCATTACAATTAAGCATAAAGTCATAAGTTACAAAGTCATATTTTGCTGGATCCTAGGGTTCTAAATTATTCATTCCACTTACTGCTTTTAGATTAGTTTATCTGAAAATTTCCAGTTTATTGTTGTTGTTTTTTATTTTATACAAATGAGAAGGCAGAAGAAAAGGAAGGACATTATAAAGTAGATCGTTGAGTTTGTTATCTTAAAGTTTATATTGTTTGATGCTCTTGTGTCCTTGCCAGATATTAACTTTCTCCCAGAAGCGCTTGATTTTATTTTCTATAAATCTTGACGTACTCACTGTATCCCAGCAAACCCTCACCATTTTTTCTTGGACCCTAACTTCTTAACTAAAGCCATTTATTGATATCCCACTTTTTTTCAGTGAGGTAGCAAATCAATAAATTAAAGATTAGTTCAGTGTGTCAGCTTTTCCGAAGCATTCTGGGACTCATTTACGGCTTTGGCCAACACAGAGGCCAGGTGGCAGCCTCACACAGAAATAATGGGTTTCCCTGTCAAACATTTCTAGAAGTTACCTTTCGTACTAATTATTGAGTTCCAAACTGTTTTAGACAAGAAATTAGTCGTAGATCATAACTTCATATGTACTAGCATTACTAGTTTAAAAAATTATTTTCAGTACATCCCATTTCATGTTACCCTACCAGGCTCAGATCCAGTTTTCGGAGGATTCTTTAGGGAGGTAGTTTGTTCAATACATAAAACAAGCCTGCTGCCATGGCCTGACACAGCCTGTATTTTGTTTTTTTCTTTTTTTTAGGGCACGCATTTCCATAAGCTCTCTTCCACAATCCTGTTTATATAACCATGTGGGTGGGATATATTAGCGCTACACTGGATTTCATCAATCTTATCTCTTGGAATCGGTACAGTCTATTTACTCCGATATTGTTCTGTTCGCTCGTGCTAGCTTTTACCCAGCTTTCAGCCCTCAGAGCTCCGTTCAGGGATCTGAGCTGTTTACTCTTTAGATCTTCCTGTTAGTATCACACTCATTGCTGAGAACTCTCCCCTCAACTGACAGTTTACAATTCAAAACCTCATTACTTTTTATAGAACCATATTTGGAATCTATATCCCCAACTGTTTGAAATTGCCTTCATTTTTACTTAAGCACATTTAGATATCTGATCAGAAACATTTTGTGTATGAAAAAGAACAGATTAGACGTAGAAAGTGAGGAGATGGGAGCCACATTAGAACAGTGTTCAATGATTAGATTTAACATGCTGAAGGCCAGTTTTGCCTGACAGGTTTACGACATGAGAACGAGTTTAACACTGATCGTGCCGTTCATTTACTGGTTTAGAGGAAACGGTCAGAACAAGTTCCCTTCCAAAAAGACAGAATGTAAAAATAATGGGAAACCTCTTGGAGAAAAATGGGGAAAAAGGCGCTTTGATATACCACTGGTAGGAATATAAATTGGTATGTTCTTTCTGAAAAGCAATTTTACAATATATAGAAAGCCTTAATTATTGGCTAATCTCAATGACTCAGCAACTCAATTTACAAGATTTTACCCTGAGGAAATAATGCTGAACTTAAGCAAGGATAAAAGGATGTTCGACATAATTTGGCTAATGATAACAAAATATTGGCAACAACTTAAATATCCAGCAATAAGGGATGGTTGAATAACTTCGGGCATATGCATTGTGTGGTGTATTATATATCTTTTGAAAATTATACTTGGGAGAATATTTAGGGATATAGGAAAATGTGTGACATATTAAGTGTAAAAAACCTGTTTATAACATAGTATACATAGTATAATACTATTTTGGAGAAGAAAAGTGTATTTATGCATAGAAAACCAGATTAGAAGTATATGCACCAAAATGATAAGAGTGTTTACCCCTAGGTAGTGCTCATGAATGATTTTTATTCTCTTCTTTGTGCTTTTCTTTACTTCCTAAATTTTCTATAATAAATGTATATTCCATTTGTTAGTAGGGAAAATATTATTTTAGAAAATGATGGGAATCAGGAGGGCAAAAATTGCTCAAAAACTGTATATAAGGCATAGATATAAGCTCACTACAAGAAGTCCCATTAACAAAGACACATTAACATTTGCAAAGGAGTGCATGCAGGCTGCTAAAATGTGATGTGTATATGTATGTGCAGAACCAGTGGTCTGAAAAGCCAATGATCTTTATGCAAAAAGGCATAAACAGAATTAATAATCCATATAATTTTCTGTTTCCATAGACAGATTGCCTTTAACATTTTTTAAGAGCAGAGTTTGGGGGTTGGTAAAACAAACCATGCAAAGCAACATGGAACTTTAGACCTCCTGAATTGTGATTTATTCCACTCACGTCCTTCCCGCCTGGCCACTCGTTGAGAAGAGCTGTCAGGATTTCTGGGTGTGTCCGTGTGCATCTGGGGTCTGTGAGGACAGAGGGTGGCCTCTGATGTTGGTCTCTGTGGGCTCTGCTGCACAGCCGTGTGTCCTAATAGGGGAGACTGAGCAGCGGAACGCGACAAACACTGACCCACTTCGATACATAAAATAAAAACAAATAAAAAACTGTAATAGTAATTGGAAACATTTTCTTTTTTCTATTTCAGTTCCATGACAAGGGACCATCAGCTCCGATGGGGGCATGTGGGTATTTTCCCTCCTATCTGCTCTGGTCCCCACAGGACCCCCTGGGTGACTTTCCTCAGAGGTCAGATAGGGTGAAACGCTCTCCCCTAGCCCCAATTTAGCCTTTATTTCACTTGGTAAACCTATTAGCGTTGAACACTGGGCTGCTCACGCTACTCGCCTGGCTGCTTTGTGAGCCGTGGCGTTGGGGCTGCTTCTGTTCCTAAACACCTATTTTCAAATCTGGTTCATTTACAGGAATTAGGATTAACCTTCTAACAGGCAAAGCCAAGGGGGCCCTGTGAGAATTTGCAGAGCCCGTGGCCCTGTCTCGAGGCCTGTCCTCAGCCTGAGTCTTTTACAACATAACCTTGTTCAGCGGTCTGTGGGGAGCAGCCCTCCGGAAAGCAGTAGCAATTGGAGATTTTCTAGTGCCGGCGTTCTCCTCAAAACGTTCACCCCAGAAATTCAAAAGTAAACTTACTTCATTTGAGAGATCTGCATTTCTCTCAGTGAAATATTTAGGGGCACTTTTTGAGGAATTTACTGGAAGTCATCTACGTAATGTGCTAAATTTTACTTGCTCATTCTAACTAATTCTCTTCTATTTAATAAATTAAAACGCCATCAAGAATTCTACCACTGAGGCCAAGGGCAGGTGAACTGAGGCAGCCTAGCCTTTATTGCTTTTGTGGATATACACACCCTCATTCTTCCTGTGACTTCCACAGACCCGGCTGAATCCACGGAACCCACGGCTGCAGGATCCCTCCCGCCTTTCTCAAGGGGCACCTGCAGCGCCAGGGGCTAACATCCTTCTCGAACTGATTTTATTGTCAGGAACATGCGCAACGCTTTGGCAGTAGAGGCTTCGGTGTGCACGAAGACATCATCCTGGGTTGTTCTTCAGGTCACCCTGGGTGAGGTTTCTCATCACGACATCCTGGACAACTGTTTCATTTCTCATATTCCCGGCCCTGACTGGATTTCCTGTTTTTGTTTCCTTCACTTTTTTTTCTCAACAAGTTGACGTTGTGTCTGACTCCGTGGTGGAGGGTTTTGGGGCGCTGGAGAAGTGCGGCATTTGTTCTCTACTTATTGCTTCTTATGAAGTACTTCCTAGGTTATGTATACTTATTATATCCGTTGATTCATTTTTTCACTGTATCTTTAATTTTTCCCTTTCTCTGGCTCCTCTCCTAAAACATGTAATTGCTCTCAGATCTCCCCCATCTTAAATAATTCTTTCCTTGGCCAAGATACTGCTCTTCCTTGCTAGACCCCATATAGCCTTATTTCTTGGAAGAGTATTCTGCCTGGATTTTGTGTCTTCCTGCCTTTCGCTCGCTCTTCACAATCCACAATATTCTCTGGCTTCTGCTTCCACAAAACTACTGGGCTGCTGGCATTTGGTTCAAGTGCTCCTGATTGCTCACTCTCAGTCTCCGTCCTATGTGACCTCTCTCTAGCATAAGCTGTGTTATTCACTCCCTGTTTCACGAACCTCTGCGTTCTGGGTGCCTGAGACACTGTTTCCCCCACTTCTCCTGTTTCTGACCACTGTCTATTGCTTCGATGTTGTGTTCTCCAGTGTGGTCTCGTTGATCTTCTTTTGTAGCTCAAGTCTACGTGATCTCCCTGTCTAGATAACCTCTTGTGAACCTGTGGCTTTAAACACCAGGTCTGCAGGACTTCCAAACCGATCATGCTAGTTCTGACATGTTTGGACGTCTAGCAATATTCCCAGCAGCTGAACCCAGAACCTACACAGAGCAGGTTAGCTGGTTTCTTTGATTCCAGCTTCTTTCTACCCAAGTTAAACCTACTGCTGATGTTCCTCTCCTGGTTATAAACATCTAATGGCTTCCAGAAGTGAGGCCCAGACTCCTTAGGCTGGCTACAGGCCCTTCAGGAGTCAGTCCAAGTCCAGTCAGTACCTTGAGAGCCGTCTCTCTCTCATCACAGCCCTAAACTATGTTGCGTTTAATTTAGCGAGTCTGCTGGTGGTTATGCCAACGTTCTTGACAGCATCTGCCTCTGCACCTTCACCCGTGACATTTTTCAGCACAGGCTATAGCTTAACAAATATACACTAAACAAATGAAAGGAGCTCCTCTATCGAGTAGCCTAGTTCTTGTTCTGTCACCTCCATGAAGTCTTCCCTGATCTTTTCCCTGGAAGCCGTCTCTCCTCCTTTGAGCACCGGAGTCCTATAACACTATATACACTTTTGTAATCTTTCTAATGCCCATCGCAGTACTTTATACCTACCAGATGCTTTTTAAATGGATGAAAGATTTAATGCAGTCTTTTTAAAACTGCATAACATGAAGCCCTTGGGATATAAACTTTGTGCCCAAACAAAAAAGTGAAAAAAACCCCCTGCACTAATAAATAATTTACTATTTGGCAAACTAAAATAAAAAAGTAGATCTGTTTTTATTTATTTTTTCTTTTACATCATAGAAATGCTCCTAGAACCTACACAGAGAAGATTAGTCTATGGATCTGTCAGACAAATTGTAAGGTATTCAAGTAAAACCAAATAAGGTTGAAAGATTGGGATGGTTTTCCACATATTAGCAGTGGGTAATTTTCAATGTAATCTGTCATTTCAACAATATCTGTCCTAATTTCATGTCTACCTCAACAACAGTTTGCTCTAATGTAGTAGGCAAATGGAACCCTAATACAGTTAAAGATATTAAGGCCAGATTAATTTAAATATTAAAAAAATCATATTTGACTGCTATATAATAAGCAGTTATTAAGAGATAATACCAATTTCAGACTCATCTGATCCTATATCAATATGTATGTAATTGTGGCTGAGGCTGACCTTATTTACCTCTGTCGCACGAACATGGCAGCTATCGAGCAGAGTTCCTTGCTACTTAGCAGTGAGACACATTTCTCAAAGTCTTTGGGTTAACTATATTTTCAGTGCACATGTAATTGGTCTGCATGTCAGGCAGTGACTTGGCAAGAAGCCATAGGTGAGCTGTCAGGCACATATGCAAAGTGGGGTCCTTTGTCTGCAGTTGTAGACCCGGAGTGGATAAAGGACAATTTGGACAGTATGTTATTGTGGAGGAATTGGGAAGATGTTTTTTTTTTTTTAAAGATTTTATTATTTCATTTTTCTCCCCAAAGCCCCCCGGTACATAGTTGTATATTCTTCGTTGTGGGTTCTTCTAGTTGTGGCATGTGGGACGCTGCCTCAGCGTGGTCTGATGAGCAGTGCCATGTCCGTGCCCAGGATTCGAACTAACGAAACACTGGGCTGCCTGCAGCGGAGCGCGCGAACTTAACCACTCGGCCACGGGGCCAGCCCTGGGAAGATGTTTTTTAATCCTGAATTTTACCTAGATTTCTGATGTCCACTAGCACAGAAAAACCAGCTAATGAGTAGGCCACTGGTGTAATTTTTTTTGTACTTAAAGTAAAATGTAAAATGTCAGGCAACTATCCATGACTTTCTCTGGGGAAAGAGAACAGCTAATGATTAGTCTTCTGTTTACAATTAAAGTCTGATTTCTTTTCCTAATTTTAGTTGACTTGCTATTGGTCCTCTGGACTCCTTATAGGCCTCGTGGATTCTAAATAGATTCTACTTTGACTCCCAATTACCATGCAATTAAAGGACCTCCAAATGCTGCCCTTTAATTTTGTTTAGACTCATTTTCTCCAGGCTTTTATTCTGCAATCTACTTTCAGTTACCCTATCAGTTCTTTATAAATTTGTATTTGTTTTTTTAATGATACACCCCCCTCAGTTTTCCAATATAGCCCTTCTTTATTTGGAGAAACAACCTAAGAAAATCACAAAATGGCTGCATAAACTTTGGTGGAAACAAGTGGTATGAGAATGGACTGAATCAGGAGAGGACCAGCTAAAGAATCCGGGTTTGGTAACTAGTGCTAGCCCTGGAACGAGGGGTGAAGAACTTGATCCCTTTGCCTCCTAACTTAGCCTCCTAGGTTTAACTAAAGAGAGAGACCTTGTGTTTGTTTTCAAAAGTAAGGGCCTGTTTTGTACACTCTCCTGGAGTCTGTGCATGACTAGTCATTTTGAGCCAGCCCACTACTTTCTCCCCTTCCTGATGAAGTCAGGTGGCTGAGTAATGGACAGGCAATCCCTATCCATTCATCATTCAAGGTATAGTCCTGAGGTTCTTTACAAAAACCCTCTCTTGCAGGGCCAGATACTCTGAGCCTTCCTAGGTGATGGTTAGCTAAGCTGATAATGGGAGAAAATTAGGGGAGACTTCCCATGGCAGGCAGGCCACAAATATACATACTAACTGATCTTTAAGGGGCCGTGCCCAAACCCCCAAAGGATCACTCAAATAGTGGCTAATTGAGGCTTTTTCTGAAAGCAGTCTAAAAAGTGACTTCAATATTGGGGATTTGAGGAGGGCAGAACACCTGTACCTGATGGGGCCTCTCAAATCACACTTGGTCTCCTCTGCTTCATAGAGTGGTGGCTCTAGACCCAAAGATCTTCAAAGGTCTGAAAGGCTATAGCTAGAAGCCAGGGTATGAGTCCTTCGTGAAGATCAGCACGGTAAGCACTGATCACCCTCAGGCCTTGCAAAAAGTGCTGAGTTACTTTTCCTTCCACTTTCTCTTGATGATTCAGGAGGGTGGAGGAGAAAAGTCACTGATATGGGTTACCCCAACTCATAAATAATTGAAAGAATACGGAATGCAAATTCAAATTCATTTCATTTCATAACAACCCCACTTAAACAGCTCATTCAACTGTGTATGCCAGTAAATGGAGTGGAATTGGAACTGACAGGAGGGGTTTCTCTTGATGGTGCTTGAATATGAGGACTGAGATGCAGAAATGCTTCCTGGTGCAAAACAAAGAATTCAGCAAATGAAGGCAGTCATTTTGAACTAGCCCACTTCTTTCTCCCCTTCCTGATGAAGCACCTAATGAAATGTGAAGTGGTCCAGGAACTGGAGGCAGAAAAATACCTAAGTGGAATAATGGAGAGAGGTGGTTGCTATAAAAATGGGTCCAGGCTGATCGGTGAAGGTGTAAAACGTACTTCCGGGCTGGGGATAAGCAAAAAGCAAGGCTCGTGATCTGAGAAGGAGGAAAATAGCCTGTAGGGACGGCATCTTTCAATCACTAATGTCTTCTGAGATTTAAGAACGAGACAGTTCCAAATCAGGTAATAGCAGATGCAAATGTGATGGCATTTTAAAATATTAGCTGATGTTTTTCTCTTTCTTTCTCCCCTGCTATTATCTCCCCTTTCCCTCTACTGCCCCACTCAATTAACTAAGTCCTCTGGAGTCGTTGCCTCAAGGGAGGGAAGTGACAAGATGTCAATGAGAAAGAGGGAGTGGATTTGGTTTCTAAACTCTAAACCTTGGGAAGCACTGAGAAGATTTGGGATATAGGTAGAGTTTGGTAGAACAGGGTTTGAGGAGAGAGGGCTTTCTTTTGGACCAGGGAAAGAGTCTCTTGGGCCAGGGAGTGGGGGCAACTGCTTGGGGAAGGGATGAGAGCAGAGACATTGGTGGGTGCGGGAGGGAGGGCTCTGTGCCCTGCTTCTTGGGCCGTACCAGAGGCAGGTGGCGAGATTGCCAGCCCTCAGAAACTATGCGCAGCTTTGCAGAGATTCCTGAGCCACAAGTGGCACCCAAAGAGCAAAGGGCTCCTGTGCCCCAGCAAGTGCTGCGGCAGCTGTGGGGAGAGCCAGTGTGCCCGAGAGGGCACAAAGGAATAAAGAACAGCCACTTCCTGGCTTCCTATAAGGACCAAGCGTGTTCGCACTGTGTGAGGCCGCCTTAGAATTTGAACAAAAGCCTGGGGAAAGAAGGTGGATTCCAAACTGAGTGGGAGTGAGTTTCTACCACCCCGGAAGAAAGTGGCATAATATAGAAATTAAGTGAATTAACATAAAAAATAGTTTTTGAAGATAAAGTGCTATAAACCACAATTTGTACTTGCCATGAGTGGTGCAGGATCCCGGATTTCTAAGTCTCCCAAAAGAACGCATGGGAGACTGATTATAATCCCTCGAACTGGAGGACAGCCATTTTGAGGCAAAGGCTATGACCCTGGTGGGGAGTTAGTGGGCAGAGATGACCGGACACTTGGAAGTAACCATGGAGTTTGAAAATACGGGCAGATTGTGAGGAAACTGAGTTTAAGTGTCTCACAGACTGCTTTAACCACCATGGACAGAACCAGAAAATGTGGCAGAGGGAAGGAGGAGAGCAGCGGTTCTGGTGGGTAGAAAGCAGAAGGAGGGTGCCTTACTGGGATCCCCAGAAGAGATTAAATTATTTGATTTGCAGGAGAATCTTTTAGAAAAGGAGTGAGGAGTGAACTTAATGGCTCCAGCTGAGTTCTTGACAATTAGGGCTGCTGGGAGCAATAGGTAAGCCCCAAATGACACTTCTCAGGCTTTTTTCTTCTTTTTTTGAGGAAAATTAGCCCTGAGCTAAGATCTGCCCTGAGCTAACATCTGCCACCAATCCTCCTCTTTTTGCGGAGGAAGATTGGCCCTGAGCTAACATCCGTGCCCATCTTCCTCTACTTTATATGTGGGATGCCTGCCACAGCATGGTTTGACAAGTGGTGCATGGGTCTACGCCCAGGATCTGAACTGGCGAACCACAGGCCAGTGGAATGTGGGGATTTAACTGCTGCACCACTGGGTCAGTCCCTCTCAGGCTTTCTTTGAAAGGCAGATAAAATCCCTTTTTCCCATTTGTGTGGCCCAACACACAATGCACAAACAGGTTCATGACTTGCTGCAGCGGCCTGGGTCAGTGAGCTGACCGCCAGGTAAGTGAGGTAAGACATTTGCTCTGAAAAAGCGATCACCTGCTTGAGCCTGAGGAAGCTAGCACCTGCACTACCATGGGATAATTTGCTTGAGAGAATTACTATTCTGAAAAACTAGATTTGGGACGGAGACCCAGTTTGCTGGGGGCACCTGGGAGAAGAGTAAGTTTTCTTTGCAAGAATGCAGAGATTTATCAGAACAACAAATGTGGTGAGAAAATAGTTTTGCCCCAGTGTTTATTTTTTTCTTTGTCTTTTCCACCTGGCAGTCCTTCCCCATCTGTCATAGACTCTGGTCTCCGGTTTTGTGTTTCCAAAGCTTAAATCAATGCTAAACCTAGCATGAGCAAAGTTTTCATCATGGAGGCAATGCTGCTGATTAAGATGGGGCAGAATTTCCTCCAAAAGCGTCCCTACAGGACTCCTCCGGGCTGCTTAGCAAGGAAAAAAGGGGAGTGAAAAAGTGAAAGCGTAATTTTAGTAGGGGGAGGAGGTGTCCTCTGAGACCCAAAGGAGAAGGATGGAGGAGGCCTTAAATGTTTTACACATCCTTTGGGATGTGAGAAGCGGTGCTGGCAGCAGGGGCAACTTTGTCTGGGTTTGAACTGGTCCAACCTGGCAATGCCAGTGTCTCTGCGTACCCTTTCTGGTCTTGTGGTGTGTAGGCTGCCGATTGATGTTCTGAATGATCCTCTTGCCTTTGGCTTTAGAACTTCAGCCTCCTCTAGTTGTTAAATGGAATAGCTCCCTTTTGTTTTGTCTCATTGTGTTGCAAGGTTCTAAGCAGCATCTAAGGGATGATGAAAAGTGCACGGGCTCCCCCTTACTCTTTTCTCTGGCTTAGGATGGTGCCTATTATTCACTCATCTAAAGGACAGTTATTGAGGGCCTCCTTGTGTACCAAGCACTTGTTGAGAGCTGGAAATCAGGAGGAAGCCGCCTCACTGCCTGATGGAGAACACAGAATAAAGACTGTGAATCACAGTCCAGTGTGACAAGCGCTGGGGACAGATGGGCGCACTGGGGGCGGAGGGTGTGGTTCAGCCTTTAGGGGCCTGGAGGGGCTTCCCAGCTGGAGAAGCTTCCCAATTGCTTTGAACTTTTTTTTAAGGAGGTGATTTTTGCAAGAGAATCATAGAGGTATCCACTTACCAAGTTGACGTCAGTGAGAGGCTGGATCAATCCCCAGAACTTCCTATCTCAGACTTCTTGTCATTTGAGGTAATTGAATGTGTTTATTGCTTGGACAATGTTAGATTTTCTGTAGCTTTCCACCAAAAGCAATCCTGACTGATACAATGTTGTTTGCCAATTTTCGATTTAAAGCATGTTGAGGAAAAAGTTGAAATTCTGCAATATTTTGGGCATAATTACTAGTCTTTTTCACTTGCATTGTGATTTATGCAAGGAGAAAAAGAGGTGGGTTCTTAACTCCAGGAAAATAGGAGCAGACTATTCTTCATTTCTTTCTCTCCTCTCTTCCCGCTCCCCCTGGCCCCCCATCCCGCTCTCCCTCTCCCCTTTTTTGCTATTTGAATTATTTAAAATAATCAGTGGGTTAAATATTACATTGTTGAATTAATTTCAATTCATTTTCATATAACAAATGAACAATGAATAAATAAAGTTTCCTATAACAAGCAAATAAACATACTTATTAATCTCAAGGTTAGAGGTTATGTCACAATAAAATATTGTTCAGAAATGAGAACCTCACAGAAGGGCTTCTTGCAAATGACCTATCCAGGGTTCAATTTTATAATGACAAGAACTGATGAAGTATAAAGATGATAAGAAAGAACCTTCACTTCAATCTGGGTAGTATTTATATTCTTAGTTTCTCTCTTTGAGTTTTAAATACCCTGCAGTTTTTTCCTTATCTTTATCTCAGTCTTAAATATAAGTACCTGAGTTTTAGGTATAAGTCTCTGTGTTTTAAATATAAGTATCTGAGTTTTAACTATCCTGCAGTTTTTTTCCTTATCTTTATAATAAAACATTAAAGCCTTGCTCAGTGATTTCTTTTCCCAATATTCCTGCTATTGAAAGCTCATGACCTCTGATTTTAACTTTAACTAAGGCTAAGTTTAAGAAATTGGGGCTTGTAATTTTTTGGATCTTCCGGTATGATCTTTCTCTCAGTGATTTGCGAAGGGGCTTTGCGTATTAAAATGTTAGCCCTTTGTCATATGTGTTGCAAACGTTTTCCTCTATGTTTTATTTGTATTTTAACCTTGCAATGATTTTTGCTTTAGGGCATTTTTATGTTATCAGATGTACAATTGTTTGATTGTAAATAAAATCTTTTGATTTTATCATTTCTGGCTTTTACAGAAGTTTAAAGAGGCTTCCTTCAAACCAGGATCATAAAAATAGTTATCCATATTTTCTTCTATTAATTTCAAGCCTTCAAGATAACTTTTAAATTGTTGATCCGTCTGGAATTTATTTTGGTATAAAAGTAAGGTAGGTGTACAAGCATACTTATTTGGGAAATAGCTAATCTATTGTTTTAATAAAATTTACTGAGTATATCTTTCTCTACTGCTTGGAAATGCCAACTTGATGACACGCTAAATTTTCACATCTCCTTGATTCTATTTGTGGAATTTCTATTTGATTTCACTCATCTGTCCGTCTACATACTCATGCCAGTATCGTTTTAAAAATGACTATGTCTTCAAAGACTTTGTAATGATTGGTAAGACAAGTTCTTACACATTATTCTACTTTTTAAGGAATGTCTTGTCTCTTGTATTTTCATTCTTTCAGATTGATTTTTCAAAGCAGTACTTACTACACCAGGCATTTTATTTATTTATTGTTGTTTTTTTCTGTATTGATTTTTCAGGAAAACAAATTACAAAAGTAACCTATGCTTGCTATAACAAAGTCAAACAATACAGACATGTGGAGAATAAGCCTTGACAACCTCTCTCTCTTCCCCTTTAACAACACATCCCAGAGGAAACTCCAATCAGCTGCTTGTTGAGCGTCCATCCTTTCAGATGTTCTCCCATTCTTATGCATAAAAGCGTTTCATGAAGAAGAGCTACCAAAATATCAGTGACATTTTGACTAGGATTTCAATAAATATTTGTAAAGATGTATTTTCCTTAACATTTCTGGCTTCCAAATCATGTAATGCCTCAGCATTTCAGGTTTTTTTAATGTGTATACCAGTATAACACCACTCATGTACATCACAGAAACTGCGTGGGGCGGTTAAGGACAAGAAAACACGTTTCAAATGGACCTTGTCAGGGCATTTCTCAAAGTAGGTTCTATAATACATAGATCCTGCAAGATGCTCTGCAAAGAAAATACGGGTTCTCTGGGCAAATGAGTTTGGGAGACACTAGGTGGTATATCTTCCTTTTGGATATTTGCAATGCAGGGCAACTTATTAGAAACTCTAAGTCCTATAATAAAGATTTAACTTTGTCTGCTCCAGTATTTTCAAAACTTATTTGATCAGGGAAACTATTTTACCTATTGATGGGATAGGTCATTTGGGAAATGCTGAGTTACGTAGATTGACCCAGCTGTTGGTAAAGAACCTAGAAAAGCTCCAGGTCCCTGGCTTTGATAAATGGGTGGTTGGGGGGTCACGGACTGAGATGAAAAATACAAGTGGAGGATCAGTTTTGGACACACTGAGTTTTGATGCCTCCGGGAGGTTCGAGTGGAGATGTTTAGTAAGCTGAGAATACACAGATCTGGAACCCAGGTGAGAAGTCAGAGCCAGGGAATGGTGAGTTCGAAAGTTTGCTTTGGATTAAAGTGTGTTGTCTAAAAAGGCCCATTTTAAAATGCACATATATTACGTAGGAAGGGTAAGCATTAAATTATTAATATGGATTATATTATCATATTAGCTTACTATCATTTTAAAGCAGAGATCAGGCCCCGGAAGGAATGGAAATCAGGACTGGTGAGTTTTGAGAGGAGGGTCAGCAAAGAAATAATTCGAAGTGGTGATTTCCAACCTCTGAGAATCTGGGGCCTCTTTTTAATGCTAAAATTTTTTTTTCAGCCTCCCCATTGCCCCAGATATTCTACTTTTTATATTCTTTGATTGAGAAAATATGCCCTGACGAAAACTAGGATGGATTAACTTTGCGAGAAATTCGTACAAATTTAGTAAAATGTTTATTTATTCAACTTACTGACAGTGGCGCTGCATACGGATTTCTGATCCTCCTGTTACCCTGGGTTTCCAGGCTAACATGGATTTATGCCACCTGACTTTCAGCCTTGAGCAAACAGCGTTCTCCCAGTTATTCAGGCCTGTGTCAAATTCAAACAAGGAGAGGGAGAGAAAGATGCTAGTAGAAGTTTTAGTCAGTCATTTGATATCTTTTGCGTCTGGGTCTGTTTTGACCAAGACTGAGCTCCTTGCCTGGTTTCCCCATCAATAATTAGGTGACGTCAGAGAAACCTCACTGCCTCCTTTGCCTTGGCTATCAAAACGGGATAATAGCAATAGCTTTTCTCGCCTCCCAGGGCCCTGTGCAGAAGTCAGTAAGATAAATAGTTGTGAAAGTGAGTGGGGAGGTTAAAAGTCCTCTAAAATGTGAGGTATTTTCATGGCTGCATTTTAATATGGCTCACCACTAGGTGTCCTGCAGGTAGCAATTCCCCGGGAGGGGGTTTAATCATCCGGGCTCACCAGAGGGTGGACTCCATTTAACCCGCGTGTTCGAGTTGATTAGGTTATTGTGTATAGATGGCAGGAATTTCAAGCTCTACTCCATCTTTTTCCTTTTGATATAATTTTAATGAGATTTTCCCCATTCTTTTATTGCATGGCAGGCTACCGCTAGAATAAATATAAAGAAGTTCGAAAAAATGCAGAAAACAGGAGGGATGGAGAGATGGGAAAATGCAGGGGGTAAGGCAGGGGGTGAGGGTGAGAAGGTTGTTCTCAGATCTGCATGGGTTTCCTGACGACTTTAGAATTCCTGGGGGCACTTCCTGATGTGCCAGGCACTCTGAAAGATAAGAGAGGAGGCCCGACTAAGGCCGCTGAGAGAAATGTCTTTTTTAATCGTTTAAAGAGTGCCACATTCCTTCCAAGAAGCTTCATCACCAGGCCCAAGAATCCAGTGCTTTTCTTTGTATTATACAAGGAAAGTCTGCATAGTCCAGACTGCTCCCACACAATGGCCTCTAGTGTGTTTCTCTGAATGGGCAGTTGTGTGGGACACCCCAGGACATTTAAAATGATATGGGTGCACTGGAGGAGCAGATTTTTTATTAGACCAATCCAGGTAACACTTAAAAGCCATTTGTCCTGAATTAAGGTTGTTATTTTTCATTAATCGAGTCCCCTTCATTGAATACTAGTAACTGTCACTGACTAGTGTGTCACTAACTAGCAAATCATTTTATCACTAAAGCTTCATTCATTTTCCTCTCCTGGGAAGGAGTGTGTATGTGTGTGTGTGCATGTGTGCGTGTGCTGAGGTGAGGAGCAAGAGAAGTGTGAGTACCTGACATATGCCCGGCACACTTTTTAGTGATTTATTTCTGTGCAGAAGTGAGTTTTTTGGGGCAGAACATTCTGGCCACTCGGAGAGATGGAGTAACTTGTTAAAGTCAATGGCTTAGAGTAGTTAGGCTAGAATTTTGAACCCAAGTCTGATTCCAGGTCAAACTCTCACCATTAAGTAGAGTCCCTTTTGTTAAAGCATGACAGCCTGTCCCTGGGATTAAGGTACTGTGTTTTCTGGCATTTGGGAATTAATGTCTCTGTAAAGACAGCTTCTGATCTTATCTATGCCGAGAAGAGCATGGAGTAGAGTGTGGCCAAAGGAGTGGGCAAGGTCTGCCACCATAGATGTCATCATGACACAAGGAGACATAATTGACTTGGCTTGGGTGAGTCATATCAATTAGGACTGACAGTGGGTGGTGAGGAAACAATGTTTACAGTGTCACTGTCTGTTTTTCTTATTATTTGGGGACAACTTTAGTGATGTATTTTGGGACAGAAATTACTTACTGTAATTTGACTCTGCCAATTTTACTCACTGTTTACTTAGAGCATTTTATAGCTGCCAGCATTAGACCTCTATCATCAGCTTACATCCTCTTGAGGTGTTTGAGTACAAAGAATCCCATTCCCCTGGCTCCAAGCTCTCGATCAGTGGTTCTCAATTCTGACTGTACATTAGAATCCCCTGAGGGGCTGTTAAAAATACAGATGACTGGGCCCCATCCTAAGAGAGTCTGATTTAATTGGTCTAGGTGGGACCCTCACATTGGTATTTTTCAACAGCTCCCCAAGTGATCCTAATGAGCAGCCAAAATTGGGAACTACTGCTCTGGATGGTTGACTCATCCTACATAACCCATCAGCTGGAGTCTCTGTGGCTTCTGGGTCTGTGCAAGTACATTGGTACCTTTGTGTGGATTAGAAAAGGATGTCCGTCTGCCTGCACATGTTAGAAAAATGTGCTACTTCTTCTGGATAGACACAGCTCCATGGGCACATGGCTTGATGAGCTGAGTACACGGTCTTAACAACTCTGCAGGTCAGTCTTGGTGGCTTCCAACCTTAGGTTCCTCTTTGAGACTTCTGGTTTTACAGAGTTCCTCTTCTGAGGGTTTCTCCTGAGTCTGAGCATTAGGCAAATCTCATCTGTTAAAGAAATATATGGGGACATTTCTAAAATGGCAGTTTGAGGAGCTCCACTGAACTTCTCCTCAGCTATACAACTCTAACTCATGAAAAATTTGAAAAATAACCATTTAAAGTTTTCAGAAATTGTCCTAAGGGCATACAGCAAATGGAGAAACATTTATTTAAGACAATCTACTAAATCTCTGTAATAACAATGAGTCTATGGCATTTGAACCACAGGTCATCCCTCTCCCTCCTAGATCAGAGTGACGGAATCTCTATTCCAGGTGAATGTGGCCAAGAAGGGCTTCCACTCTCCCAGTTCCCAGTCTAGGGCTACAGTTTCTTCCCTGGAGAAGCAAGTAGCCAGAACTTCTCATTCCCAAGCACCAGCTTCAGGTTGCAAAATCTCTATCCCGGGCAGGTCAAGAATATGGAGGCCTTCACCCCAGCTCATTCACAGGGTTCCATGTCAGGAGAAGCAAGCCAAAAAGACCAGGGCTACTGTTCTCCCCCAATGCACCACTCACAAAGCAAGGATGTCACTGCAAGAGAAGCATGCCCCTGTCCCAGTGCCCAGCTCCAGTGTTGGCACAGAGGTTTTACCAGAGAGGCAGAGTGTAAGAACAGAGAGCTCCATAAGGGCATTGATTTTATTTGGAATAGAGTATGGTAAAGTTCAAACCTAAGGGTGCTATCGAAAACAATGGGGATTTTGGTAGTAAGCAATTGTGAGGATGTTGGTAACTTCATGATAGTAACAAGCTAAACTGTAGAATAGCTAGAAGCATAACTGAAAGAATTAGAAAAGAGACAGCTAAGAAGAGCTCTCCTGGGATTGGAACAATCTTCAAAAACTAGATTCAAAGACTGTCCCTGCAAAGAGGTCTGAACTTAATTGAATTGGACTATGGAGCAATTTGTGGCATAGGACATTGCTGAAAACAATAGAGAAATGAGCTAGCAATTTGTAGAGGCTAATAGCTTGGTGCCAATAGAGGCAGATCAACAGGGAGCTAAAAAGGAGATCAAAGAATGAGACAATCAAAGAGAGTCCTGGTAAAACAACTGTCACTTCAGGGTGACTGTAAGTGTGTCCACACTGCACCCTCTGAGAAATGATTTTAGAAGCTGCATACTGTGAGGGAAATTGACTTTGTAGGAATAGTCCAGTCAAGTCACTGAACATATAAACAAGCAAACAACAATTAAAAACAAGACCCAGAGAGGTCATGATGGTGAATCAGTATGCAGAGTTGCTACAATCTATGATCTAAAATGTCCAGTTTTCAAGAAAAACTCAGAAAACATGCAGAGAAACAGGAACGTGTGATTTGTATGCAAGAAAAAGAGCAGGCAACAGAAATAGCCTTTGAGAGGACCCCGATGTTGGACTTGGCAATGACTTTGACTCAACTATTATAAATATGTTTAAAGAACTAAAGGAAATGGCACTTAAAGAAGTAATGGAAAGTGTGATGACAAGGTGTTATCAGATAGGAAATTTCAATAGAAATTATGTAAAAAGAATCAAATAGAAATTCTGGAGTTGGAAAGTACAATAACCAAAATGAAAAATTCACTAGAGGAGCTTAACAGTAGATTTGAGATGGCAGAAGAAAGAATCAGTGAACTTAAAGATGAATTGATAGAGATTATGCAGTCCGAAGAGCAGAGATAAAAGAACAAGTAATAATGAACTGAGCCTCAGAGAAATGTGGACACTGTTAAGCATACTAACATATGCAAAATGGGAAGTACCAGAAGGAGAGGCAAAGAGAAAGGAGCATATCAAAAAACGTATTTAAAAAATGGCTAAAATCTTCTCAAACTTGTTGAAAAAGATCAATCTACACATCTAAGAAGCTCAATTAACTTTAAGTATGAAAACTAGAGAGATCCACATTAACATACGTTATAGTAAAAATGTTGAAAGCCAAAAACAAAGAGAAGTTGTTGAAAGCAGCAAGAAAAAAATGACATGTCACACACAAGGGAGCCCCAATAACATTTAGAGCTGCTTTCTCATCAGAAACAATGGAAGCCAGAAGGCAGTGAGATGACATACTCAATGTGATGAAAGAAAAACAGTCAACCAAAAATATTTCCAGCAAAATCATCTTTCAAAAATGAAGTGAAATAAAGATATTTCCAGATAAATAAGAATCGATCACTAGTAGACACATCTTAAAAGCAATGCTAAAGGAAAATGTTAAAGTTGAAAGCAAGTGACACCAGACAGTACTTCAATTCTCCATGAAAGATAGTGTATTGAGTAAAAGTAACTATTTGGTAATTATAAAAGGTGTTGTAAGTATGTTTTTTTCTCCGTCCTTCACTTAATTTATTTAAAAGGAATTGTATAAACAGTATTTGTGTAATAATATCTCTGTAATATATAATATATATAAATTGTTGGGCCTACAACATAGAAAAGTGTAATATATATGACAATAATAGTACAAAGGAGGTGGATGAGAGCAAAGTTGTACTGGTGTAAAATGACACCATATTATAACTCATATGGTAACTCATATATAAAAAAATAACAAATGAAAAGAACTAGAAGTGATAAATAAGAAGTACTTAGAAATGATAAGTAAGAAGATTGATACAACAAACTATAACTATATAATTGCTCTCATTTATTCTCTCAGCTTCTTTAAAAAAGTGAAATTACATAAAGTAATAATATAACAATGTATTCTTGGGTTTGTAACATATGTAAACATAATATACATAACAATAGTAGTACAAAAAAGGCAAAATGGAAAATAGAGCTATATAGGAGTAATATTTCCATATCTCACTGAAATTGTTAATATAAATCTTACATAGATTCTGATAAGATGTGTATGATAAACCTTTGAGCAAGCACTAAAATAAAACAAATATAGTGAAAAAATTATTAAAAATTAAAATGTTACACTAGACAATATTTATGTAATGTAAAAGAAAGAAGTAAAGAAGGAACAGAGGAACAAAAAAGACCTGAGACCTATGGAAAACAAAAAGTGAAATGACAGATATAAATCCAACCATATCAATAACAGCATTAAATCTGAATGGATTAAACAGTAGAACCAAATAGCAGAGATTGTCAGACTGGATATAAAACAAGATTCAACTTCATGCTGTGTGTAGGAGTCACACTTTAGACTCAAGACACAAGTAAGTTGAAAGTAAAAGGATGGAAAAACATACATCATATAAATAGCAATCACGAGAAAGTAGGACTGGCTATACTAGTGTCAGACAAAACAGACTTTAAAACAAAAAATCTTATTAGAGATACAGATGGACATTTTTATAATTGGTAAAAAAGCCATTCCATCAGAAATATATATATATAACCACAAAGCCCCAAAGTATATGAAGCAAAAATGACAAAATTGAAGGGAGAATTGATAATTCAACAATAATAGAGGGAGACTTCAATTCCCCACTTTCAGCAATGGGTAGAACAAGAAGAAGATCAATAATGAAACAGAAGACTTGAACAACACCAGATACCACCATCCCTAACAGACATCTAAAGAATACGCCACCAACAGCATCAGAATGCACACTTTCCCCACGTGGACATGGAACATTCTTCAATATAGATGACATGCTAGGCTATAAAACAAATGAGAAGTTTAAAAGGAATAAATCATACAGAGTACATTTTCTGAGCACAGTGGAATGAAAATAGAAATCAATAACAAAGAAATCTGAGAAGTTCACAAATATGTGAAATTTAAATAACACTCCTAGATAGTGAATGGAAATTAGAAAATACTTTGAGATGAATGGAAACACAATGTACCAAAACTTAGAGGATGAAACTAAAGCAGTGCTTAGAGGGAAATTTATAACTTTTCTGACTACATTAGGAAAGATCTCAAATCAATAACCTAACTTTGCACTTTAAGGACTATAAAAAGAAGAGCAAACTATACCCAAACGTAGCAGAAGGAAGGAAAAACATAAATATTAGAGCAGAGATAAATGAAATAGAGAATAGAAAATCAATAGAGAAAATAGAGACAATGAAACCAAAAGTTGATTCTTTGAAAAGATTGACAAAATTGGCAAAGGTCTGGCTAGAGTGACCAAAAAAAAAAGAGAGAGAAGACTCAAATTATTAAATCAGGAATGAAAGAAGGAACATCACTATCAATCTTAAAGAAGTAAAAAGGATTATAAAGGAATACTATGAACAACTGTATGTCAATAAATTAGTTAACTTAGATGAAATGTACATATTCCTAGAAAGACAAAAACTACTGAAATTGACTCATGAAAAAAATAAGTAATCTGAATAGAACTATGGCAAATAATGAGATTAAATTTTAAAAATTCCCACAAGGAAACGTCCAGACCCAGATGGCTTCACTAGTGAATTCTATCAAACATTTAAAGAAAAATTAATACAAATTCTTTTACACAAAATAGAAGAGGAGAGAAAATTTCCCAACTCATTTTATGAGACCAATATCATCTCGATATTAAAAACCTGAAAAAATATCAAAAGAAAAAAACGCCAAACCAATATCACTATTGAATATAGGCACACACACACAAAAAATCTTAACAAAATACTATAAATTGAATGCAGCAGCATAAAAAAGGATTATATCAATGACCAAGTGGGATTTATCCTAGGAAAGGAAGATCAGTTTAACATCTGACAACCAATTAATGTAATCTACCATATAAATAGGATAAAGGGCAAAAATCACATGGTTATCTTGTTAGATGCAGAAAAATTATTTGACAAAATCCAACACCCTTTCATGACAAAAACATTCAACAAACTAGGAATGGAAGGGAACTTCCTCAATCTGATAAATTGTATCTATGAAAAACTTATAATGAATATCATATTTAATGATGAAAGACTGAATACTTCCTCTCTAAGATGGGGAAAAGACAAGGATGTCCACTCTTGCCATTTCTGTTAAACATTGACTTAAATGTATATGTCAATGTATTACACCCAGCTTTTAAGACACATCTACTAGCAATGGGTTGTTCATCTGGAAATATCTTTATTTCACCTTCATTTTTGAAAGACAGTTTTGCTGGAGATATTTTTGGTTGACTGTTTTTCTTTCATCACATTGAGTATGTCATCCCACCGCCTTCTGGCTTCCATTGTTTCTGATGAGAAAGCAGCTCTAAATGTTATTGGGGCTCCCTTTTATGTGACATGTCATTTTTTTCCTGCTGCTTTAAACATTTTCTCTTTGTCTTTGTCTTTCAACATTTTTACTAGGGAGGCTGAGAAGACCCAAGATCTTCAGTCAGCATGCTGGAGACTCAGGAGAGCCAATGGTATAGTTCCACTCTAAGTCTGAGCCTGAAGGCAGGAGAAGGCTGATGTCCTAGCTCCAAGCCAGTCAGTCTCAACTCAAAGACAATCAGGCTGAGAGTGAATTATTCTTTATTTACCAGTTTTTGTTCTAGTCAGGCCTCCAGTGCCTTGAATGAGACCTACTCACATTGGGGAGGGCCATCCAGTTTACTCAGTCCACTGATTGAAATGTTAATCTCGTCCAGAGATACCCTCACAGGCACATCCAGAATAACTTTAACCAACTATTTGGGCACAGATTTAACAAGCACGTAAAATTAACCATACAAGAGTTTTCTTCTTTGCTTGCGGACTGCTCCCTTCTTGCTGTGCCCTCACATGGCAGAGAGAGACAGAGAGAGTGAACACTTGCTCTCTGATGTCTATCTTATAAGGACACTAAACCTATTGAATCAGGGCTCTACCCTTATGACCTCATTTAACCTTAATTATTTCCTTATCTCAAATACAGCCACATTGAGGGTTAGGGCTTCAACATACGAGTTTTGGGGCAACACCAACATTCAGTCTATAATGCAGCCAAACAAATTATCACAACTTTGCAGCTTAAAACACACCCATTTATTACCTCACAGTTCTTTAGTTAAGAAATACAGGCAGGCTCGACTGGATTCTCTGCCTACAGCCTCACAAGGTCGAAGTTGAGGTGCCATCTGGACTGGGCTCCCGTTTGAGGCTGTGAGGAGGAATCTGTTTCCAAGCTCATCCAGGTTGTTGGCTGAATTCAGATCCTTGTGGCTGTAGGACTGAGGACTTCACTTTCTTTCTGGCTGTTGTATGAGAGCATTTCTCAGCTCCCAGAGAGCACCCATATTCTTTGGCATGCAGCCCCTTCCATACTCACAGCCAGCAATCACTCTTGAGCTTCTAATCTCTTACTTCTTTTTCTGCTACCAGCCAGGGAAAACTCTTGGCTTTTAAAAGTCTCATGTGATTAGATCAGGCCCACCCAGACAATATCCCCCTTTGCCATATAAGGTAATATTACGTCATCATGGGAGGGATAGCTCTTCACACCCACAGATTCCCTCTACCCTCAAAAGGGAGGTGATTGTACAAGGGTGAATGTCATTGGGGGTCATTCTTAGAAGTCTACCTACCACACTCTCACAGAGGAAATTCTGCCTGTGGATGACAGCTTCAGCCCATGCCTTTGAAGTTCCATCCTGCTTGTGAGCTTCTCTTCCTGCCTGCCAGTGGATGAGAACTTCCTCCTGTGCCCATGAATTTGAGCCTGCTCCTGATCTCCCTTCCTGACGGCCTGTGCTATGAATTTCAGACTTGCTCAGCCAGCCCCCAGGTTTGTGTCAGTCAGTTCCTTGTAATAAATCTCTTCATATCTATATCTCCTATTGGTTCTACTTCTCTGATTGAACTCTGGCTGCTATGCTGCCTTTTAGGGTTGTCATGATTAAATGAGTTAATATATAGAAATATGTTAGGAAAGTTCCTGACTCATGGGGCTCCTAGTAAATTCCGTGTTGGTGTTGGTTGCTATTATTATTTTTATATTTGTTATTTCTCAAATATGTTTTTAAGATCTATCCATTTTGTTGTACGTACATCTAGACCATAGCTTTCATCTGCTGCGTAGTATCCCGGACATGTATTCTCCACAATGTATTTATGTGTTCCTTAGTGAGGGATGCCCAGATTGCCTCTCAGGTCGCACTACCACTCATGTCCTTGTACGTGTGCTCTGGGCTTGCAGTTTTTGCTGGTCTTTCTTTCGAGAATGCGTGCATTAGCGGTCAGCCAGTGATGTGTGGTGACTAACTCTGCCTGTCTAAGCTTCTGCCACCTCTAACATTGACTTGTTCTAGCTGGTTTACTGCCTATCCTGAGCCCAGACCACTGCCTCCAGCAGGAAAGCTGAGGGTTTTCCCACCTGAGCTGGCAATACCCCTAGTCAAGAAAGCCAGTCACCAAACTTACCCAACAGTGGCAGTTTTCATGAGTAAACACTTCTCAAGATTTTGTCTAGCTTTGGCCATTTTCTGGTGACCTGAAATGGCTGTTTTTGATAAGCTTGTCCAGTTTTATAATTACTTCTATGGAGGGTACTCTCCTGATCTTTCACACTGCCGTTACCGGAAGGTGAGTCTTGGGACATTTGTTCCTGGAACCTAGTCACTGTACCATAAAGAAGTGTAGGGACCATATGGAGAGGCCATGTGTGGGTGCTCTGGCCAACAGCCCCAGCTGGGATTCCAGAGGACAGGCAGCACCCACCTCCAGAGGTGTGAGTGAGTTGCCTTGCAATGGCTCTGGCCTCAGATGCTGTCACCCTCAGCACTTGAGTCTTCCCAGCTGAGGCCCAGACACTGTGGAGCAGAGACAAGAAAGCTCTGCTGTACCCTTTCCAAGCTCCTGACACACTGAATCGGGGATATAGTACAATGGTCTTTGCTTTGCCACCAAGTCTAAGGCAATTTGTTATGCAGCCACAGATAATTTGAGTAGCTTAGTATAGCAACTGGAATATTTTTTGTGAAACAGTGGACATCTGAAGATAGAACTGCAGCCTCCTTTTCTCACATCATTTAATAAGGAAATCAGAGTCCATTTGCAGGTTTCACTTATAGCGTTATATCCGATACAGGACCTACCTGTTTGACTCCCTTGTAGCGTTCCATTTCCACTCTGAATGCTTGATTCATAACGCAAATCCTAATTGTTCTCAATACTAGCAAAAAACCCAAAGGAAGATAATATATTTTCAATTATTTGTAAAACATCTCTGTTTTGCTGGAAAAAAATACTCCAAAATTTAAGTCTCACTTTTACCCCATAAGGTATGCTGCGGCAAATACTGGGCTGGGAAACCAGAAAACCTGGACTGGAGTCTGGTTGTATGTCCCCAGACCAATCACTTCAATTCCATAAGCCTCAATACTGTACTAAAACACAGGTTTTTGACTGGGCAATTTTCAGAATCCTTGCAGTGCTAACATTTAGGATTAGTTCCAAAGGTCTGGTAACTTCTTAAATATGCCTGCCTTTTTGAAAGAATTTGGCACTATCTTCCAAAATTTAATATTAGCACATCCTTTGACCCAGGAGTTTCACTTTTAGGTATCTAGCCAACAGAAATACTTGCATATGTTTACCAAGATAGTTCAAGGGGTTCATTATAGTGTAGTTTGTAAATAAGAAAATATTAGAAATGCCCTTAAGTCAATAGGGAAATGAACCAATAAATGGTGATATATCCTATTGTTCAATGCTGTGCAACAGTTCAAAAAGGACCAGAGAGGTCTATGGGTACCAACGCAGAAATATTATCAATAAAGACTGTTAGCAAAAGAACAAGTTGCAGAGAAACATGTACAGGAGGACCCCATTTTTGTAACATGAAACAAACCCAAACTGTTTTTGTTTATATACAAAGGACTGGAGGAAACACAACAAATGCCACAAGTTGTTTTTTTGTCTTTGGTCATTTTCTAGTGATCTGAGATAGTTGTTTTTAATCAGGTTATCTGGTTCTGTTCTTATTTCTGTGGAGAGGATGCTCCCGGCCGCATCCTGCTTTGGTGGGGGAAAGGGACGGTGGGCAGGTGGGATATAAATGGGTGTTCATGGTTTAGACATTCTTGTGTTGTTGACATTTTTAATGGGAGAGCATTCATGTGTTTCTTGTGTAATCAAATATATATATGAAGGTTTATCATCTGTTGTGAATTTCATTCTACCTTCTGAGACCAAAGTTTTGGTTCAGAAAAAAGAAGTTTCTAAACGTCCAGGAAGTTCCTATTTGCCTGGGAGGGAAAAACAAAGCCGGAGCAGATGCCAGGGTCAAGAGCGTGTTGCCAGTTGAGTAAAACAGCAGGAGGACCTGCTGGTGACCAGATTTGCCCGCCCCAGTGCAGGTGCCACCTCCATTAATAAGAATTACTTCTTACTTTTTTTTAAAAAAGAAAGTTGGGAGATGGGGGACTAATGGAGACTGTTTGTTGGTAATAGAAGGAAATAAGTATGGCCCAGTTATTGAAATGAAACAGGATTCGTTCTGCTTTCGACCACCACTTTTGTTATTAGCCTTCAAGGGGAAGGCCTAAACATCGCTGCACAGAAAGAAGGAGCGATTCCGGTGAAGCTCCTGTCTGGTGTTTAATTAAACTGTAATATGTAGTAAAATAAATTAAACATCAGTGAAATTACAAGTAACATTGAGTGTGGATTGGGATGTTTTAAAATGATGGATTCATGAGAGTATTTTATCTAGACAAACTGAAAATGTCCCAACCTCACCATTTTTAATCCTTTCTTGAAAACCCTCTTGTGCAAGTTATCTTTGTCGAAGAAATGTTGTTGGAGAGTGAGAGAATTTAATTACGAGTTATGGAAGCCAAGGTTGTAAGTGAAAGAAAATACAGAAACCCATTTTAGAATTGTTTCCTGGATATTGTATTTTAATACATCATGTTAATATATTCAATATATTGTATTAATAATTTTAAAATGTAGAATATATTTTATATTTTGTTACCTTTGTTTCAAATTTCCCAGTCAACAAAATATGTGACCTTATTAATTAATATAGCTGTAATTGCAACATCTTGACTTATTTTTCTATCCATCTATTAAAAATAAACCATGTCTTTTGTATTTGTATTGTTACTAATATCTAGATACCGCTGGTACCCACTAGGGGTCATGCTACCTACACCGGGAAGTACCGATTGTAGTACGGGTATTGTTACTGTGGCTGGATGCGGAAAGGATGCCTTTGAATTATTTTCATTCACATTACTGTACAGAGGAAGAAGATAGCACTGTTCTTCCTCAATCAGTGGCTCAGAGTTTCTGTCTTCTAAAGAGGGGAATTTATTTGGGGGATCATAAAAATAGATTTGAGAAGGATGTCATTGGAGAAAGAGGGCTTCTCTTGTAGGGAGGCAGAGAGAAAATGGAGGAAGACAGGTCTGGAAGTGAATATTAAGTTGGCCAGCAGAGGCAAAAGTGAGAGAGGGCACTGTTTAAGAGCACGGGCTTCCATGTTTAAATCCTGGTTCTTCCACTTGCTAATCTTAATCCCTCTCTGGGCCCTCATTCGTAGGACGGGAATTGTGCTACCGGCTTCACCAGCATGCATAGGAATTAAATGATATGCCTGTCCCGTGTTTGGCATGTAATCAATGTTAAAAAAAATGGAAGCTTTTGTTATTACTAAAAATCACTGCCTTCATTTTCTAATTTCAAAATAGCCAGATATCTAGAAAAGATTTCTTATTATAGTTTCTTTTCTGTGTTCTTAAGATGAACAATTAGAAGGAGAGGTTTATCTTTATCCTTTTTTTTTGAAAAGTTTCCCTCTGAAAGACTGTGTATTAATTAGAAAAACATCTGAGCAAGAACTTTACCGTGCAAGGAACCAGGGAACAAAGGTGAAATAGAGATGGATTCTTTTCTTCTCTCAACAGCAAGAACGACATGAACTTTTGATCTAGTAAGGAAGAGAAGAAATACTCACAAGTTGCTTGAAACTAGATTCAAGGCAACATGTGATCAATATTCTAAAAGGTATACAAATATGAGTAATGTGATAGAGAGTTGTTTGGTGGAAAGCACGTGCTTTTAAGTCTGACAGGCAAAGGTCTCATTCAAAGAAGTTCTCTGATGAGGGAACGCTTGTGCGCTGTTGCTGGGAATGCAAACTGGTGCAGCCACTATGGAAAACAGTATGGAGGTTCCTCAAATAATTAAAAATAAAACTACCACGTGATCCAGCAATTCTGCTTCTGGGAATATATCGAAAGGAAGTGAAATCACTATCTCAAAGAGATATCTACACCCTCGTGTTCACTGCAGCATTATTCACAGTAGCCAAGACATGGAAACAGCCTAAGTAACTCAGTTGATGGATAAATGGATAAAGAAAATGTGGTATATATGCACAATGGAATATTATTTAGTCTTAAAAAAGAAGGAAATCCTGCCATTTGTGACAACATGGATGAACCTGGAGGATATTATGCTAAACGAAATAAGCTGGACACAGAAAGACAAATACTGGATGATCCCACTTACATGTGGAATCTAAAAAGTCAAACTCATAGAACCATGGAGTAGAATGATGGTTACCAGAGGCTGGTGGGTAGGGAAAATGAGGATATGTGGGTCAAAGGCTATGAACTTTCAGTTATAAATTAAGAAGTTCTGGAGACCTAACCTACAGATGGTCACCATAGTTAATAATAAGGTACTGTTATACTTGAAATTTGCTAAAAAAATAGATCTGAAGTATTCTCGCCATATACACAAAAGATGCTAACTATGTATAAATGGATATGTTAATTAGCTTAACTGTAGTAATCTGTATTATGCAATGTATAGGTATATCAAAATATCATACACCTTACATATATACTATTTTTATTTGTCAACCATACCTCAATAAAGCGGGGGAAAGAAAAGAAATTCTCTGAGTCTCAGTTTCATCATATTTTAAATAAGGATAATAGTACCTTCCTTGTAGGATTGTGTGAAGATTAACTGAGGTAGTTGTGAAGCAATTAACGCAGCTATGGTTTGCTGCCTTTCTTCATCTGAGTGTCAAGGGTTGTTCTCTGACCCTCTTTAAAGGGGAGGAAGTTATTTGAGAAAGAGGTTGTTTCCCTTACTATGGCAGTTTAGCAAGAAAATTCCTGGTCAGGGAATTAGAGAATGCTTCACCAAGGAGGTGTATTTGAACTACGCCTTAAAGTTTGGGTAGGATTATTACAGAAACAGCTGGAAGGAAGGATGTCGTAGATGGTGGTTATGATATGTAAAGATTGGAAGCATCTTGGTTTCCTTTACTGCAGTGAACAGTTCGCCTTGACTAGAATTATGATACATATGGAGGAAGGGTTGGATGAAGTTGGATTGAAGCTTAGGGACATATCGTGGAATGACTTAAATGCCACACTAAGGAGTTTGGCTTCTTGGAAGGGAAAGGAGAGCAGTTGGACATCAACTCTAGAGAACAGAGATTTGGGATTTTGAAAGAAAATCTTTTTCCCTGCAGCTGGGATTAGAATGGGAGTAAAATTACTCCTGTGTAGTATATTTAAATTTCTTATTTCTATGTATGGATTCCAGAGCACCAGACTCTACTACCTACATGCAGTTTGTATGCCAAGATGTTGCCTTCTTAGTTGCCTTGGATGATAGGTTCTTGGGAATCAGAAGCGTCAGGGTGATGCTAATAAAAACACCAAGCTGTTCTGCCTCCACACGTATGTTTCAACTGGAAACTAGTCAGAGAGAGTCAACCTCTCTCCCTGGGCAGGTGTGAGCACAGCTGCATAGGTCCTTGCAAGGGTACAACGTTCCTTACGCTAACGCACTATAAATTACTATTCCTTTTCATCATCTATCAGATGAGATCAAGTTAAAATGACATTTCAAGCGAGAGAAAAACACACACACACATGCCTCTTACGTTGCTCTGGGGTGAAAGACTGTTGCTTACCAAAAAAGGAGGGGGCTTTCCATTCATGTGGTTTGGGGATAAATTTCAAAACCCCCTTTGCACTTATTCTGCGCTACACTTTATTTATTCGGGAGACAAAGGAGAATGAAATTCTTGGAAGAAACTTTTAAAATCCCACTATGGATAGCTGGTGGATCACCATGCTAGAAATACCAACAAAAGTAATATGTTGATTCATAATGATTTATTCTCTGTAGTTTTGGGGGCCTATTCTATCATCTCAAACCCCAAGAAAGGAACAGAAGAAGTTCGTTATATGAGGAGGAATTCCCATACTCATTACTTCTGCCCACTGCTTTCAGCTATGTTTATCAGGACAAGTTTGCTAGATCAAACTGCAATCAAACAGGAACACAGCTTTGGAGGCAATTAAAGCAGGAAACTAGGTGAAAATAAAGACTTTCTTTTTTAAACACTAGAGATATTGAATACCTACTTTCGAATTATTAGGGTTTTCTTTTTCAAAGAAGTATGTGCTTGTGTGTCGGTGTCTGTGTGTGTTCTTCAAGGTAAATGAGGATCACTGCAGACGGATACATTATTACTTTATAATCCCCAGTGAATATCACTCAGGCAGGCTATATTCAATTGATATAGATATGAACACAGTGTTGTGGTTAGGGTTGATTTACACGAAGGTGAAGCTGGCTGATAGGCTTGTGAGCTCCATAAATGCGTGACAACTCTTCCTGGAAACTGGGTGACATTTGGAACTGAGGATATTGAGAGGCAGGAGTAATAACAACGACAATGATATTTAAGTATTTTTTCGCAGTTTATAAAATCCTTCCACATGCATTATCTTAACATCTGTATCCTTCAGTGTAGCACATTGAGGCAGGAATAAAAGATGTTAAGATACCTAGCAAGGAGCCCTACTGACCTGCTGGTCCACTTGGGCTGGAACTTGCAGTTCCAGGCCAATCTTTTAACAATAAATGAAGGATTTCTCTAACTTTGAAAAAGAGCAAAAGGATTTGTTGAGACTGGCAGAACCCATTCTCTGGAGTGCACAATTTACAGTTTACCAAACAGTCAATTTAAAATTAAGTGATGTACCACAAATGACGATGACAATGAATTGACTGTGAGGTCAACTCCAATCTCTCTTCAAAGGAACTGGCAAAATCCTTAGGAGAATAGAGCTCTGGCTAGATTCTTCCCTTTCATTGACCTAGCCTTGCATTACTTGCTAATCCTTTGTGTGTACCACTGTCCTGCATCCCGTGCAAGCCACCTACTTAGATAGGGGAGATACAGAGAAGAAATATTGACATCTCAGACTTTCTGAGTCTTCGTAATTATATAATTATGACTCTAGTGATTGCTCTTCCTAATAGGCTGGAGCATTGGTTCACGCAATACTACGGGTAAATTCACAGACTTTATTAACTAGAAATCTGGCAATCAAAGTTTCACATCCCCTTTCCCCATCTGCTGTATTGAAACTGCTTTCTACCTGGCCTCCATTGTACTCCAAATCACCAAAAGCCAGGACAATGTGTTTTGCAGGAATATTAACAAAGTGGTCTAAAGCCATGGCATTCTGCAGCATCGTTTCTCCTAACTTAATCCTGAGAGCTTCCGGATCATACAATAATCCTATTTTGTTTCCCTACAAAAATAGCTTATATGTGCTGGGCCCCTGGATCACAGTAGGAAGTAACTAAATTCTTTTGCAGTCTGTCACGTGACAAGTCCTGTGCCTGTTACCCTACAGAGAATTTTGTTTGAATTGAGGAAGACTCAGCTCAGGCTGGTAATTTACATTCAATAAAAATATTAACAATTGTCTTGAGCTTTAAGAGTTCAGGAAACTTGCTTTAATAATAATTATTAAAAATAATAATTTTTAGCAAGGGAGAGTTTAAATCATCTGGTCTTAGGTGTTTTTTTAAAAGTTAAAGTGCAGAGACAAATCTTCTTTGTTTTTGAGTTAAATGCGTTATTGAGGACAAGGATGCTTCTGGACTCCAGTGGGTTTACTTTCCTTCTTGGGCGATGGACCAATCCCTCAACGCTACGAACTATTTGCTATAGAAAAACTAATTTCACTTCTGCCAATAAAGTTCTTGGACAAGTTTGGTTTTCTCTTGATGAAAATTAATATTCTGTTTGCCCCCACTTTTCTCTTTGCTGAGATAGAGTAGAGGCTTACATTCTCTCACCCAGCTCATGATCAGCCTACCTTTGTCCACAAAGAAGCTGGAAACTCCAGCTGGGTTGACCTTTCCATGGTATTATGCCACTGATGACTTTAAACCATGTATTTTGGTTGCCTTGTATTTATTAGGTGAGATGTTTTGAAGATGGATTTTTATAGACATGTGAAGATGCCCTGAAAAACAAAAAACTCAAACTTTGCTTCATTTTTTTCCTCCTAGTCTTTGTATTAGAAATTTTTTTCCCTTGGCCTACTAAAATGGTATAAGAGAAAACTGAAAATAGATGGGGGAGAGGGGTGAAGAAGAAAAGATCCTCGTTAAGACTGAGATTTGCATTGTATTCACATTTTTGTTTCTTTTTCATAGAAATGGAAATCGATGTTCCCTGTGCTTAGCGGAGTCTGGGGCTCCAAAAATTTCAGGGGATGGTTATTCCATTTCATTTACAAGCTGAGTCACCAGGGTTGAAGAGGCTTTGAATTCATGCACAAGCAAAAACCAATCATGCCGGACACTTATCAATAAATAGATTTTACTTGAGTCTCAGTAGGCTAACGATTGCTTACCAAAGGCTTAGGCATTAAGATATTTGGGGTTGTTGGTGGGGCTTGCACCAGGCAGAGTTGTCAGGTGGGCTGGACTTTCTAGGGAGACAGGACTGCATAGGAGCGGAGCCCGGCTCAGGAGGCTGGCAGACCTGAGGCTGGTTTGAGCTCAGGCCTTGCCTGCTCTGTGGTCTTGACATATTTTTTATTGCCTCTCACTTACTATCTCCTTATTCTGCTTTGCTTTTCTTCTCATCAGTTATCACCATCTGCTATACTCGACATTCATTTCTAAAATATGCATTGACTCCCCTCAGCACCCTGAATTGGCTCTGTGAAAGGGGGCAACTTGGCCTATGCTGATTTTTGTAATATTTCCAGGAACTAGAAGAGTACTGAGCATGTATCTAGCACATACATAATAAATATTTGTTCCACAAATGACTGACTGACTGAATGAATGTCAATTGGGAGCAGTAATCTTGCTTTGCTGGGGTGGTAGAGTTAAATATGGCGTACGTACAACAACTAGCCCAGCGGCCGGTACTATGCAGGAGTATTTGCTAAGTATTTCTTTATCATTTCCCCCAAGTCTCACCCCTCTAACTGTTAGGCATCCAGTATTCAGGTGGCCCTTTCAAAACCTTTTCTCAGGAAAGTATTTGATAAAAGATCTGACACCTAGGTTGAATTTAAACCAAGGGATTCTCTCTCCCAGGAATATCTCTCCCAGTTCTTAAAAAGTACTTTTTAAACCTGATTTCTAATTGTGGAATAAAAGAAACTTCAGGTATCAGCTAAGCAGATGGAAGAGGGGCAGGAGACGGATGGAAATGCTAGGTGCCCCTGAAATCATGTTACCCTGATGATCTCCTCCTCTGCCCGTGAGCATGGTTGGCCCAGAGCAATTCTCAGAATTCTTGGCCGGTCTCAGCGTCCACGATGAGCTCAGATGACTGCTGCTGAGGTGGATTCAGTGCCCAGCAGAAAAGACCTTGACTGTGAATCAGGAGACTTGAGTTCTCGTCTTAAGTTTTCCGTGAATCAGCCTCGAAACGTACACGTATTTCATTTGACGAAGCGTGTCTGTAAATAAAATAGCAGCGATAATCTTCAAGGCTTTCAGCTAAGACACGGCAGCACAATAATGTACTTTATCTGTTTCCATTGGCTTCTAAGTTCTTTTTTTATTTAAATTTTTTTCCTTTTTCTCCCCAAAGCCCCCAGTACATAGTTGTATATTCTTAGTTATGGGTCCCCCTAGTTGTGGCATGTGGGACGCTGCCTCAGCGTGGCTTGACGAGCAGTGCCATGTCCACGCCCAGGATTCAAACCAACGAAACCCTGGGCCGCCTGCAGCGGGGCGTGCGAACTTAACCACTCAGCCACGGGACCAGCCCCTCTAAGTTTTAATAATGACTTCATGTAAATCTAGACTGTGGTTTGCTGCAGGTAAACTCATTGTTTTTAACAACTTTTTGGTGTGTTGATAATAGGAATACATGTTTGTTAGAGGAAATTTGGAAAATGAAAAAAAGGCATAAAGAAAAAAATAAAAACTACTTGTAATATCACCATCAAGACAGAACCACTATGAACCTTTCAGTGTATTTGATTCTGCTCTTTTTCTTTATCTCTATCTCTAATCTATGTCTGTATCTATACCTATGTTTGTATAAATCACCCTGTATAAACAGTAATGTGTTCTTTTTTCACTTAACATCTTATGAACATTTTCCTATATAATAACTGTTCTTCAAAATCATGATTTTCATGCGGACATAATATATGTTTATACATATGGTAATTTAGTTAACTATCTAAAATGCTGTATATTTAGTTTGCTCCTGATTTTTTTTTTTTTTTTTTTTGGTGAGGAAGATTGGCCCTAAGCTAACGTGTGTTGCCAATCTTCCTCCTTTTGCTTGAGGAAGATGATCCTGAGCTAACATCCATGCCCATCTTCTTCTACTTTGTATATGGGATGCTGCCACAGCATGGCTTTATGAGTGATGCGTAGGTCTGTGCCTGGGATCCAAACCTGTGAACCCTGGGCTGCAGAAGCAGAGTGTGCGAACTTAACCACTAAGCCACCAGGCTGGCCCATGTTTCTGATTTTTACTGGTATAAATAGGGCTAATGTGGAATTCTCGGTTTACCACCAAACTTATTCCCCTTCAAGCTCCCCCATCTTAGCAAATGGCATCTTCATTTATTCAGCTGCTCAGATGACAAATACAAAAGTCATCCTTTCCCTTTCTTCAACTCCACTTCCTACTCATCACAGTTATCACTAGTTCTATCTCCAAAATGTATGTCAGCCTGTCCCTCCTCCCCGTCTCCACAGCCCCAGCCCTGGGCTCGCACCTGTTGTACTGTGGCAATCATTTAATGCCTCTCTCTGCTGCTCCCCGTGTCCCCTCCTGTCCTTTTTCCATGTGACTTTTAAACACACAAATTAGGTCATGTCAGTCCCTTGCTTTGGGTCCTTCAGTGGCTTCTTACGCACTTGCATAAAATTCACAGTCCTCCAAGCCCTCCAGGCCCCATGTGACCTGGCTCCTGGCCTCCTTTCCAATCGGTTTGCATGCCATTCTGTTTCTCGTTTACTCTTTCCTGGCCACATCAGCCTGTGGTCATTTCCCAGGCACGCCATGGGCTGCTCTTCATTCTTCAAGGACGTTACACCTGCTGCTCCTCTCCCTTAAAGGCCCTTGGCCTTGTTCTTTCTTTGACCAGCTCCTTCGTCTCTGTCATGGCTTGGCTTCACTGTCGTGTTCTCAGCAGGAACTCTCCTAACTCACATTGTCTATCAGTGCTATATCACAACACAGGGCTGCTTTTCTTTGTAGATCTTTTCACAGTTGATATTTACTTATTTTATTTTTCATCATCTGTGTCTTCATTAGAATTAGCAACCCATGCAAGGACAGAGACCATATCTATTTTATACGCTTTTATGGCCCCAGGACATAGCATAATGCCTGGGAAATGATAGCCTCTCAATCAAATACTTACAAATGCAAAAACCTCATTAATAAACCCCAAACTAGAAATCAAACTAGAAATTAAAACTTTTTTCCTGCCGAAATATTGGAACACTTAGGATGAACACTCCTAGTATTGGTAGGGATGTGGAGAAATGCACATTTAATTAAGTTGGGGAGAGGTGACAACTGCTACAACGTTTCTGGAGGGTAATTTTGCAATATGTACCAAAATTTAAAAAATTCAAAATTGCATGCATGAGGATATTTATGATAATATTATTTATGGTAATGAAGAAACAGAAATGACTGAAAGCTCCAAAAACAGAGCTTAAGTAAATCCATTATGGTACCTACATGTAAGAGAGCCCCATACAGCGCCTTCAAAATAAGGATGTAAATCTGTACTCACCAGCATCACGAGATCTCCCCACCATACTGTGAAGGAGAGACAGTAGGAGATGAAACAGGAGTCTAATTCCATTTAGGCACAAGCTGAGCATGTGTTATAGAGAGGCACAGTGAATCTTCTGGAAGGGTTTCACCTAAACAATAGCAGTGGATATACATGGCTGCTGAACTTTCCAGCAGTTTTCACTTCCTTTCTTTAAAATTCTCTTCTTTTTGTATGTATGGTAATAAGACATGTATACAATAAGAGAACAACAATGCTATTTTTATTTTGGGGAAAAAAGAAAGAAAAAACATTTACTGCAAATCTACGACATTCCCAGTCCTGACCTCTGCACGGAGGATACAGAGACAAGAAGGAGGTCGTTCTGGCCCTCTGTGAGCTCAGTCTAGAGTGGACAGTGGAGAAATAAGACTCTGCTGACGGGATGGGTGGAATGGTGGAGACAGAGGGGTTTATGCCGCGGCCGAGGACACTGCTCCCTCACGCCCATCAGACCCTGCCCCTCACGGCTGCAGGACTCTGGGTCCCCTACGTCTTCCTTTAGGTTCCAATTTCCTTACTTGAGAAATATGAGGATTAGCCCGCTGGATGATCTCTATGTGTCTTCAGGCTTTAAAATTCTCCCATGGTTTTAAGGTTTACAGGTATCGAGCGGCTGCAAATTTCCTAAGCTTGTATCTTACCACTTCTATCAAACTTCTAGGCCACACTTAAGCATTGGCCTGTTCACTTGAAACAAAACCATAGAATCACCTCTAACCAACCCTCGTCCCTGAGGTGGGGGGGTGGGGGGGAGGGGGGGAGGAAGAGATGGTAAAATAAGATCTATCTGACGAAAATGCAAAATTCTGTAAGAACTAACCACTTGACTTCCCTGCCTGCTTATGAGTTCATTCAGTGCAGTTATAGGTGGAATAGATGTGTGGATTCAGTGGCTGAGACCAGACTGGGGAGGTGAAGCTTTCACTAACAAGATTTTATGAAATGTATGAGATAATTGCAAGACCCAGGATGTTCTGAACCTAATGGGACGTCAGTGCAATTGAACTCCCAAACAGCTGTCATTCATTTTGGGGTAAAACTTGTGAATGAATCCCTTGATGTCTCTTTTTCATTCGGTTTCCTTTTGGACTGCAGGAAGTGTGCCTCAGCTAAAGGTTAAACTTTTAAAATTGTTCGGGAGGCAAATCCTTTCAAAGCTTTGCATGGAAAATATTCTTTCAATTCAAATTTTGTGAGAGTCGCCAGGATAGCAAATTAAAGATTTATTGTCTGGGAATTTTTGGATCACAACCCAACATAGGCCTGGTTGTTTTATTCTCCAATGTTTGGAGGTCTTCCAGCTACGGAGCTTTCGGCTTGGGCTAGGTATTGGAAGTGTAGCCAATGCGTTGATTGATTAATCAAAGCAATGCATGTCGTGAATTCTGTTTCTGTGGCAGATATTCATAAAAAGACGTAGACGTAGCTGTTTAATGATTTTCCTTGCCAGATCATTGCGTGGTGGCAATAGTTTTGTATCATGATAACCACACAAAGGTACTTTCTAGTTAGGCAGATAAAGGCCGGAAAGATCAATACAGTTTTGCAAGAGTAGGAACTCATCAAGCTATGGCATATTCAAGATCACAAACAAAAACAAAAATGTGGTGCTGGGTGACGGTGCCATGTAGCTGCTGAACCCAGATCAAATGCAATAAAGTGAAAAGGTATTTTCAACTTCAGAAACTTCAGGATAAATGAAATGTTACTGATCTGAACTCCCACAAGGCACCCAAATGGAGGCACTTTTACTCTGTTTGGAAATTAATTCCAAGTCCAGGGAGCAGAATACATAATGTCTATAATAATTTCAGAGCAAATCCCAGGGAAATTAAACATTAAATCTGGCTGAGATTTCACATTATAGGAATTATCGAATGTGTGCCATTAGCAAACATCATTCAGCAACTTACTGTATCTGAAGCTGCGAGCTTTAAACAAATACTCCAGTGTAACATTTCACTTATTGGGAGGCGTGACCAAACAGCCAAATTACCACGAATAAAATGGGTGTTCCAGACAGCCTGGTGTTGTAAATAAAACGACTTTCAGCTTTGCACTAGGTGTTGCTCTGTTTTGGGTACCTTTTAGTCCAAGGTGTACAAAATAAGTTTAAGGTCCTCTTTCAGTAGGAATAAAGATTTTTTTAAACCTTATTTCCCTCCTTTCCTCCTGTTGGCGCTATTGCATTTTGCTTTTCTCTCTCTCTCCTCTCCCTCAGTCTTTCCTTACACGTAGTTTATCTTCCCTGAAAAACCTTATTCAGAACAGAAAGGACTGGTAACTCATAGCTTGCTGGCTGCGATGAATAGTTACTTGTAAGTTGGCTCTATGAACTTAAATGACTGACAGATTGCCAGTTCTTTCTTTAAACTCTGACTGAATTGATTTCGCTTAGTTCCCCTCATTTTAATACCACTGTGTCTTCACATGGTGGTCAAGGATCTGCTTTGTGCCTATGGTCCGCTTGTCTGTGACATTTCTGACAAAACTCTCAGGTTGAGCCACACCTAGGGGCTGCCTGCAGTCCACACCAAGCAGCAGCTTTTACCTGTCACAGGGACAGAGCCCAAAGGTCCACTGATGGTGGATGAGGAGTATCTAACCCCCACAGTGCTTCTGGGGGGTCGAGGATCACGCTGGCCTTCAGTAGAGCTTCTTGCCCCCCGGGAGCTAACTGTATGGCTAGTATGAGGCTTAGAATAATTAAAAAAAATCCCAGACTCAGGCAGCATCTGGCCAAATCCCCAGACATGCCATGTTTATGTGGAGCCATTCATTCAGGTGGTGAGCACATGGCGGGCATGAGGAGTTAGGTCTGGGGTCTGATGGCACAGCTTTCTGTGGCAACTGTGTGCACAAGCCTGATGTTGGCTTGGTGGGAACCCGGGACCAGGAGTGTGGATGGACTCCAGAAGTCTATCACCACTCCTGAAAAAGATCACAAAGCCACTCTAAACTTATGGCCGGTTAGGACATAAACACGATGAGTGTGTTTTCTGAAGGAACCACAAATCAGTCCATGCCATCAGACAAGACTTTTTTTTAGCTGTGTTTTTCGTAAATGGCCTTTATTGAAAGGAATGTAGTGACAGGCAATTGGAGCTGTTGCTGAAACCTGGGATGTGTGGTCTATGTACCTAGGAAGGCCGTGGAGGTTTCCAGCTCTTCCCTCTAGAGCTGTAGCTCTCTTTGCACAGTGTGTGAAGGGATCCTTTCCCTTTTTAAAGCCCCTGAGTCTTCAATGCACACAGGTATATTGTAACTTGCATGCTGACAGCAAAATAAAAGTCACGATGTACGGCGCACTACCTCAGTATATTTTTTCCATGTATGACAATGTGGAGATGGAAACCCTTTTAAACTAAGCAGAGAGCACCCAGGAGCTAAATCCAAAGCACATAAAACAAAAATCCCAATTTAACAAGTGGAAGGAAATGTCACATCCTAGCTACACTATACATAGCGTTAGGAATTTTATTTTCTGCTTTTCCAAGAAAACCTCCCTGAACTTTAACCCCCTGTGACTCACAGAACCAAGAAAAAGGTCTTTGCCCCCAGCCCCGATCCCCCTCTCCCCGATGCAGCCTGAGCTGTGTGCCTTGTGTGACGACCTGCCGTCTGCACCCACTCAGTAATCACCAGCCCTTCTTCCCCTTTCCCCGGGACTGGAATGTTTTTTCAGCTGCTGTCATTCCTCTCTGGGTTCTAGCAAGACGAGGGCGTAGGCAACGTTGGGAAAAGGGCTTCAGGAAAACAAACGATCTGGGTTGCCTGAAGGAGTAAGTTAGTTGGAAATAATGACACCACTTGGAGATAAAATTCAACAGCATCTTTTCCTTTTCATTTAACACTTCGCTGGGTTACTGAGAGTCTGACTTCAGTGCATCGCAGATTCATCTTTTCCCTCTGTTGTACTTCACCTTTAAGGAAGTGTCCACATCTGGACACACTAACTGCTTTGCTGACACTCCTCCAGGTCAGAGCTCTTGATGCACAGAGCAGCCTAATCAGCAGAAGGGGTGAGGGGCAGAACGTTCAAGATGCTCTCTGAGAACGTTTTGCCAGATGGAAAGGATCAATGTTCGCTTAAATGTAAATATCCCTTGTATATCATTGCAATTTTCCTAGGAGATTTTCCTGGGAGAATGGTCTGCTCAGGAACTCTCTATTTGTGACCTGTTTTTTGGGACATAAAGAGTTTGAGGGCTAATATTTTGTGACTGCCTTTCAGTGCACTATAATGAGCTTTACTTCAGCTAGCCCTCTTTTCAGGTTTGCTTAATGTTTGTCTAGTTTTTTTCATAAGTATCAAGAGCCAAAGCTCTTCAGGATGCTTCCACCTTACATCCAGATCAGAACAGTCCCCTTAAGGGCAAGTGAAGGCAAAGGCTTTGTGTGGACTCAAAGCAAAGGGTAAGCTTTGGCCATTCTTCCTGCTACTGGGCTTCTAGCCTGCCCTAGTCCAAGTCCCCAGAGCTGTAATTAACTTGGCCCCTTGCCATTTATATATTTAATTGGGCCAAGTGACATTAGGGCTTGAGTAACTCTTTTGTGGAAATGAGTAAAAGCAAGTACCTTTTCTTTATAGCTATCCTGAACCAATAACTAATGATCCCTTTTTTATTTGCAGGATACATTCATTGCAAGTTCAGGCATAGAACAATGTGAAATGAATAACTTTAACTACAGAAGTTATTCCAGGGTTCTGAAGAGCAGCCAACAGAAATTGGTAAAGGGACATTAGGACATTTGACCACTTTTTGAATCATTGCTTAGACTACCAGTTTCCAAATGAATCTGGTCCCCAAGACACTTTGTGGGTGGAATAATGGGAGATATAAAAATGCCAAGTCCATTTACTCTCTGCTCCCAATAAACCCCTCCAAAAGTTAAAACTCTTGGGAATTAATGAGGAAACCAGAATTGATTTACATTAGACACTGTAGCGTCGATGGTTTATCAGAATAATATTTGCATTCCTTCTTTGATAATGTAGCGTTGTCACGAGGAGATAGCTGTCTGGCTTCTCTTGCATCCACTGGTGGCCACGTGACTGGTTCTCTCAAAGACGAGTAAAGGGATGTGGAGTCACCTTCAGGCTGAGGGTTTCAAGTAGATTGGGGCTTCTCTACTCTCTCTTTTCTCCATCCCTTGGCTGGAAGCAGAGGCCTCCAAGGCCCTAGGGATGGTGGCAACACAGATGGAAGGACCTGGATCCCTAAACACTAGGTAGAGGAAAACCATACAAATGACCAGGAAAACTCCAGTTTTCCTGTTAGATAGAAAAACTGTTAGATGGATGTTAGAATGGATAGGACTGTAAGATAAATTATAAATAAATTCTACTCTGTCAAGCCACTAAAATTTTGGCACTTATTTGTCATGATGGCCAGCATGACCTAATACATCAATAAGATGGTGTCTGATTTTTGTACCCTCAATGAATTAATAATTCACTCAGGAAAAAAAGCTTAACTATTTTGTTACTGTAAATATTCATAGCACAAGATGATGGAGAACCTCCTAGAAGGCCATTGAGACCACCAGACCTCCATTCAAGAATCAATGGTCAACCATTTTTATTTCCATACTAATTCACCTCTGCTCTTACATATTGGCTTTGACTTACCCTAATCATGGCATATAAAAATTGGCAAATGGACACCTTCTTTGTGATATAAATTTGTATTTTAAAATCCGAGAGCATCAGTACACCTTCTCTGACGTTGTGTTGTTGTAGAGGTAGACGTTATGAGTCCAAGTGTTGAATGTGCATACGGAAAAAGTGTAGCATGAGTCCAAGCTTTATGAATTGAGGCATTCACTTCTGTCTTATGAAGGAATGCTACAAATTTCAGTTAATTTGGATCTTTCCTACTTTTCCAGAGTTAACCAGTACCTGTGGAGGCACTACTTAGAGGCCAGATATCATAGGAATTTGCTTTTGTGAGGAAAATCCTGACCGAGGTATAAGATAATAAAAATAATAGTTAAAATAGGTCACATGGCTTATTAATGAAAACCCATGCATGGTCACTGATGTGTTTTCAACAATAACTCTGATTTTCAGAAGCACAGATGTTAAACTGCTTTCTCTCTCCAGATGTGCTCACACAGGGGTCCGTCAAAATGGAGCAATATGTAGTCTGAAGCACGCTGCCCTCTCAGAGAACAGAGAGGTACTTACTTATTCCAGTTGTCCAACATCTTTGTTTTTCCTCCAAGAAAGATCAAAACAGAGCTCTTAATATGTGTTTGGTTTAAATTTAGTGACATACAGTATTTACTCCCATCGGCACTTCCTCTCACCTGTGGAGATAAACTGTGTTATTCTACTACAAACCCATATGGTTTCCATCTCTGTCTTGCCTGCCTTGGTATAATATCTGTTTGTGGTGGAATGGTCACTGAGTCCTGTGAACACTTCATGCCGAGTGGTAATAGACTGAATTTTATATTTGCTTTTTTCTGTTCAACTTGTGTTAGCACCATCTTCAAATAAACACAAATATATTGAAAAATATTTTTGACCAGACTGCGCCTTAAATATTATCAACTAGCTGAGACAGGAAAGTTTCATGAAATTCTGTAATTGCTTGGAATATCAGTTTTTTCTCCCACTTTTGTGCCTTTTTTTGGTATAAACTCTAATATGAAAAATATATTCTTTTAGGAACTATTCTGACTTTTGTCCAAAATATTTTGAGTGCTCTCCTTTTTTTGGTCTATGAGGGGTAATAATTCTTGTGATGGAGATTTTTATGGTTATGATGGGTTCAGATTCCTTTTTATGAAAGAAAAGAGAGAGGAATCAACATCCATTCATTGATTTAATTCAATTAACAAATGCTTATAGGGCACACTGAAAGTGCCAAACATAACACAACGAGGCCCTGTACCTCCAGGAGTATTTGGAACACACACATCGTGTGTTGTAATAGGACTTAACAGGTAGTAAGAACGAAGAATTTTAAATGTGATGAGTGTTGCAAAAGGGTAAGTTCAGGACTCTGGGGCCTCCTAGGGTGTCACTTGCTTCATTTGGAGATGTGTCTTCCTCAGATTAGGAGAACCAGGAACACTGCAGAGTTAACAGGCCATTAGAGTAGAATGTTTTAAAGGTGCACTGAATTATAAACCAAAAATAATAGGTAGACTAAGTTGGCTTTCAGACATTAAAGGATCTCAAATGGGAATAAAGATCAATTGTCTTTCTGACTTGGTGGATTTCAGTGAAATGTGCGACAAAAGTGGTACAATAACACAACAAAAATAACGATAATGTTCCACGAGAAAAAGATTGCTAGGGCTTAATGCATTGCATTCTTTACCAAGCGTCCGTCTTCCCTCTCTTTCTCCCTCCTACTCTCCCTTCCTCCCTCCTTCCCTTTGTCTTTTCATATAAAGAACATTAGTTAGAAGTGAAGTAATTTTAATTACGCTTCTAACAATTAAAGCAAAACAAAATAAAAAAATGAAGATAAAAATAACTTGCTCTTGCTTTCTATGATCATTTTAAGCTGGACAACACAGATGGTGATTATTTGAGTGTGAAAGTTGGGTTGTAAAATGAGTATCTTCAAAAATGTCAAGAGTAAATGCCCTTTTGCAGGCAAACATGATACTGAATGAGTTCCAACAGCACGCTGCCCAAGGATCCTCATTCCGTGTAAATTGAGCTTCAAGGAAAATTTGTCTCTAAGAGAGAGTTTTTGATAGTGCCAAGGTACACTTGACTAAGAAGAAAAAGAGGTTACGGTTCTTCAGCATTTTATGGCTTATGGTTGAGAAAAAGACATCAGGTTCTGGGTTTTGAGGTGCAAAGAATCTGCATACTTACTTTGTGGAAAATGCACAAAACACAGTTAATGGGATCAGGTAATTCAGTAGTGAAGCTGATCTCATCTGTCTTCCCTTTCCGACTGAGACTGGGAAAGGTAGAAATCTGGGTAAGAGAAAAGGATTCATCCCTAACAACTCCGCTCTCCCCTTTTAAAATAGGTACACAGTCTGGTTACGAGGTATGTGTTTTAAGAAGAAATCAGTGGAAATGCTCAGCTCCTTTAGATGTACAAGGGGTGGGAGGGAATGTAAACAGGGCACTTTTACAATTAAATACAGTGCAGATTCCAATCCAAGCCCTTGCCTTCTTGTGTGTGCCGGAGAGAGAGGGCTCTGTACAGTACGTGGATGCGCATAAGCACGTGATCGGAAAGGACCGTCAGGAGAAAATTTTCAACCAAAATCTGCAGAAGGAAAAGTCAGTTTCTTCCTCACTCAAATGGCCTTCTCTCCTTAGGAAGTGACAGAGAAAGTTAGATGAAGAGTCAAGGGCTTAAGTAATGCTCTTCTCTTTTTCTTGACACTCTGGGGGTTGATCACTCACATTAGACAATCCTTATGGTCCTTGGGGTTTCTAAACAGATTTCTCCCCCCTAAATGATGCCACATTTCCAGCTCTTGGCCACGTGGAAGTGGATGAATCTGGAACTGCTGGAACCAGTGCAGGGAAGAGGCCAAGGAAAGTTTCCTGGGGCCAATTCTGACTTTCCTTCCAGGGAAAGGCTGACTGTCCAGGATACTGGATCCCAGTGGGTGGGTCATACTTAAGTCTTAGCAGGTGTGCATTAAAATCCAAGATGGGAGAGGAGGGTATAACAGAAAGATTTCTCTGGGCACTGCTACTCTTACCATCTGATGGGAGCCCATCTAGGTCATCCCGGAAGGAGATCAGAGATTATGTGTGAGAAAGAAGATGAAGACCAGCTCTAGGCTGCAAGAACCCAGTGAGAGGGTCGGGCTTCATCTTACTCTCTGTGGTGCAGGGCTAGGTTCTAGTTCCTCCCAAGGCAAACTGGACACCAGAAGCCAGGGCAAAAAGGCTAGTTAGAGCATACACAGAGGGGGTAGGCAGGGGAGCCCTCACCAGATGCTCCCAGAAGTGCCTGGTTGCCTCAATCTGTCTTTGAGTCACACCGCATGATGAGCTCAGAGCAACAGACTGTCACCACACTTTATCTGCTGATGGTCAAGGTCTCAAATGCACCACCAGAACTGGCTCTCTGGTCAGACAGGGACCAAGGGGAGCTCTCTCTGCAGATGACAGATGCCATCTAAAGTGTGTGTGTATCGCGAGCTCGATAGTAGAATTCTGGGCAGATCCTAAATTAATAACTGCTTAAGAACCATTGGAATTTCAAAGAAAGACTTTTCCTAAGCCATACTGTCTGAAACACTACAGTTGATCATTCCAGAAAAGGAAGGCTATGAGATCCATTTCACAGGTAGAGAAAATAAGAGGAAAAAATTGGAAGTGATCACTTCAGGCCACCCATTTAGTCATAATTAAAATGTTTGTGTTTCTGAGAAATGCTTTGGTGTAGAGTCTTTACCAGAATTCCTCATTAGTAGCTCTGTACCAGATTAATGCTTCATATGGCTTAATTAGTTGTACAACAGCTTTTTTATTTTTAATAATCAATTATTCATTCATTTCTGTTAGGCTTAGGGAAGGATTGTGAAAGAGGCAGGTTATAAGGGTTGATTCTTAAGTTGTAATTGACATTGCTTCTCTTTCTGATTTGTTCAGCCCATTAGAGTCTATTTCAGAGAGTTCTGTAGAAAATAAACACAACACTAACACAGGGTCCAAAAAAAAAGACCCCCCAAAAACTCCAGACTTAAAAAAAACAAGTAAAGAAGGCAAAAGCTCAGGGAGATAAAGACAGTCTCACTGAGTCCCCAACTGATTAAAAGTAAATGCATTTCTATTCCTAGAAAAGTGTAAGTAACATTTGTTGCCACAAACTATTTAACTTTAGTGAAAATAAAGAGTTGCCCTCAAATTTGTTAGGGGAGAACAGCAACACTGCGGCTAATTATTTCCCAGGTGCCTCTGGTCTGAATTTAGAAATGAGATACTACAGGCAACATGTGAAACGGGCCCATCTTTGGGCCCAGCTTGACAGATAACCCATCATTGTTCTTTAGGGGGACACTACCATAACTCAGTATTGACTCTACCCGATGGTACTGATGAAATTCAGGGGAGTTTCACAGCGTAACATGGGGTAAGCACTTTGACTCTAGAGTCACGACCATCTAGGTTTGAATCTTAGTCCTGCCTGTGACATTTTGAGCAAAGTACCTGTGTCAGTTAGCTTTGTCTATGTGAAAAACCGTCCCCAAATCTAGTAGCTTAAAAAATGATCACGTATTTTCTCATGATTTGTGGGTTGACAATTCAACTGGGCTCAGCTGGGACAGCTTATTCTGCTCTTCACAGAGTCGGCTGGGCTCACTCATGTCTGGGCCTTGGGTGGGGCCCTGCTCTGTGTAACCTCTCTTCATCTGACAAACTAGATTGGATTTCTTTATATGGTGGCCAAAAGTTCCCAGAACCAAGAAGGGGTAAGTTCCAATGAGCAAGCATCTTTCAAGGCTTCACTGGTATCACATTTGCTATCATCCATTGACTAAAGCAAGTCACATGACCACCCCTAGGTTTAAGGCTTAGAGATATAGACTCTACCTCTTGAACAAGCACGCAAATGAGACACTGTGGCCCAATTCGAGACCACACTAACAACAATCTGGCACGCTACTTCTGTATTCTCATTGGTAAGGTGAGGATATTATAGTACTTACTCACAGTGTTCTTGAGAAGATTAAATGAAATAATCCACATAAAGTGCTCAGCATAGGGTTCAACAAATGTCAGCTGTAATTATATTACTAACAATTAAAAAAAAAAGAGAGAAAGAGAAATTAGGGAGAAGGAACAGAGGGAGGATGAGGACAGGGGATAAATCTTGGAGGCTGAGGTAAGTGAGGGCTCTGTGGAGAGTGTGTTGGTGATAGTACGAGGGACTGATACTTGGTTGAGTCTTGGTTGCCTGTTATCACTGAGCTTTGGGGCTCTTCTTAGGTCTTCAACAATTTAGAAGCAGTTATTTCCATACCAGGAAAGTAGATTCTTTCTAAGTTTAAACTTCAAGAATTTTCACTTTTTAGTGACAGTGACTGTGTTTGTGTTAGGATGGTGAGATCACAGGTGGCTTTTCTTTTCTCTATTTTATACATTTTCTATAATGGGGTTATACGGGTTTTATAAGAGAAAGAAAATATTAAAAACACCTTAGTTTTAGAACAAAAGTTCTTTTTAAAATCCTTCTGGAATTCTAAACAATTTGGTATTTGTTTGTAAAGTTGACAATTTAAAAAATTTCCTTTACTACCTAGAGGTATGGGTCAGTTTTGTCACTATACCCTGAAAATTCCCGTGACATGCACAAGCTATCTAGCCATCTACTTTATGAGAAATCAGAGCTTCCTAATTCCAAAATATCTGAAAGTTACATTTGGAACAAATATTTGTTTACGCGATGATACAAGTTAAAATTCCGTTTAGACTTCTGGTCTGCTGGATGTTGGGTTCTACAAATTTAAATTATCTTTACAAGTATGGTGTTGGAGTATTAGCAGTATAAATTTGAAGAAGAATGTGAAATAAGTAACTGCACACATTCTAGGCTAAATTAATTCAACTAGTCTGGAAGTTTAAATGTATCCTCTCCACCTCCTGCCAAATTTTTTAGAAAGTGTGAAAAAATCACAGCTACAGTTGGGGGATTTAGACCAGATTTTAATTTGATGAACTTTTTAAGAACGCCAGGATGTGTTTATGTCTTCGTGCATCTGAAGAGCCACATCAAACCCATTTCTCAAAGTGTGGTCTGTGGACTGTTTCGTGCGAGATCCGCCAGAGGGGACATTCAGAAGTCAGACTATCTTTGGGGGACCCTGTACCTGTCCCCGGATTCAGACCTGGGGCTTTCAGCACTGTCCCTGCTCTCCTGGCAGAGCGCCCTCTCCTGCTGCCCCCGAAGCCCCTGCTGGTCCCCAGCTCAGGACCTCATACCTGCTGCTTCTTGTTCTGAGTTCCTATTTCAGTGTGGGCTGATTATGTGTCTAGACCAGTGGTCTGAAAATGTTTTCCCAAAAGGGCCAGCGAGTAAACATTTTAGGCTTTGCAGGCCATAGAGTCTCTGTCACAACTGCTCAACTCTGCTGTCGTAGCTTGAAAGTGGCCTGAGACAACATGTAGTGAGTGGAGCACGGCTGTGGGCCAATAAAACTTCACTTACAAAAACTAGCAGCCAGACGGATTTGGCCAACCCCTAATCCAGATGGACCCTGGTCAGGAAACTTTTAGTTTTTTCATCTCCAAGCCCAAGATGAACTTTTTTTTTTTTTTAAACACTTGTTCTGCTTAGCTCCTCAGATTGCCTAAATTTATGCAAACTAAGGTCAGGATATATCCTGGTAACTCCAGAGCTTTTGCAGAAGAAACGATAGAGTTCAGAATAGGTTGTTCTGATTGTCTAGCCGTGGGCGTGAGTAAAGTAGAAAGTTTGGGCCACAGTGATTGAAATGACTAACCGTTTTCCAGACGGAATGGGAGGGAAGGGCAGCAAGGTTAAGTGATTTCATAAAGTCACCTATTGAGTGAGTGGCTGGGTTAGGAGCTGGTCGTGAAGATTCCTCTGTCCTCTCTAGAGCAACGATTCTCCGACTTGAGCGGGCATCAGAATCACCCTGGGACTCCTTAACACAGATTTCTGGGCCTTACCACCAGAGTTTCTGGATCAGGAGTTTTAGGAGGGGGCCAGAGAATCTGCATTTCTAACAAGTTTGTGGGTGGTGCTGATGCTGCTGGTCTGGGGCCACACCCTAAGAACCGCTGATCTACAGCAAGCCACTCTTAGCACATCTGGCAGCAGCTGAGCATTCTCTTGTTTGATGAAGTTTTTCAGCAGCTTCTGTTCCTCATTCTGATGAACACATTTAAAGTGCTTTCCATATTCAAGACTATAGAATCTTTATTTTCCTTCTGGGTACCAAGCTTTAGCACATTTCAGAGTGGCACTGCTCTTTGGTGTTATTAATTTTTGTCATAAAGTCCATCTAAATGTGGTAAATCCACCAATAATTGGTATGTTAAACAGCCTAACTGTGATGAAGCTCTGGAACCAATGCTTCTTGCTCCCAGGAATGAATACACAGTTGCTTGGCCATTTTCTGGAGCAAGTTCTTTACCAGCTCCCCATGGCATCCTCACAGTCTGCTTCCACCCCTCCTGTTTTCCTGATATGTCCAGTCAAATTTTAGTGGCTGAAATGGCTTTGAAGCTTTCCCCACGGAACCAATTTTCACCCTCAGCGCAGGGCAGCTCCTGTCCTGCAGCAAGGAGTCGACTTCAGCGTAAGTTTTCACACGAGTCCAGCCCTCAAATGTATTTTGACTGTGGCCCTGATGGCAGTGCTTTCACATCGGCACCAGAAGTAGATTTGTCGTGGAGCTTTTCTGATAAGACAGGCTCTCCCAACTAATCGAGGCTGATGGCAGAGTTTGTCAGCGAGACGAGATGTTGCCCACAGCTAGTCAGTCTGCTGGAATTTTCTGTGCTAATGGCAGGGTTTCATTGAGAGACGTGTTTAGGAGAGTCACAGCTAATATGATCCTAGACCCTCCCAGGAAAATGGTGAGCTTATAAACCACAGGATGCTGACATTAAGGCAGCTGTTTTAACTAAGCCAAAACTCATGGTTAAGAATGCTTAATGAATTCTTTAGAACACGGGGGATAAAAGCCAGCCAACCAAACTGTTCAACTGAAATATCAAAAGCTGGAAAAATCTTTAAAAAGTCCTTAAATGTATTACACTTATTTCCAGAATTCTGAACAATACCTACATCAGTTTAAGTGTTTCTGCTGATTGTAATCCAACAGAAATATCATACCTCTTGGCTTTGCCCCGGGCAAACTTTTCACTGAAGTCATTCGTTTTGCTCTTTGTTATGGTTACCTAACCTCAGTCAGGATGCAGCAGGCTACCAAAAATGCGAGGCAGAGACTTTTCCAGTCTTAACGTTTCTCTGCTTTGGAAATAGGATGGACTCCACTGACGTTTTCTGAATTTGGTTTTTATTTTAAAGATAGAAAAAAGACATGATTAGACATGGGAGGGGACTCAAATGTCAGCTTGAGAGAAGGAGTGTATGTCTCACGACACACAAACATGCCTGGGATCACTAACTTGGCCGGCCGCCTGGAAACATTTGCCCCACCCATCGACGTCTCCTGTTTTCTCAGAGGAGAGCCCTAGGACGGTGCGTCTCAGCAACAGCCTCTGTGCCCAACTGGAAACTCTTCAAGACAGAGTCAGAATATTATATTGTTTTAAACTTTATAGGGTACACTGTAATCGTGTGGCTCTTTTAGATGTTTTCAACTTTAACAAATTTGGTCCAGGAATCACCCTTACTGAGAACTCATTTACTATAGGCAGTTTCAGCCTTAACTAGTAACTCAGATCTGTGATAAGGACTCATGTGAAAGTCAATCCTTTTTGCTTTTTTGTTTCCCTGGGCAAATCCTTCTATAGGCCATCTTGGTAGGCTCATTCATTCATATATCAAAGATGTATTGTGTGTTTATAGGTGCCTGCCATGGTGCTGGGAAATAGAAAGTCATTGATGAGAAGTGTATTTTTCTTCTCTTCTGAATTGGAGTCAGATATGCAGACAGATAATTGTAAAGTGGGATGATACATGCATGGTAGAGATTCATATTAAAACTTAAGAGAGCATAGGGGAGGGGAAATAATCATCAGAAAAGGTCAGGAGGGTGACATTGGATCAGAGTCTGGAAGATGAGAAGGTGGTTACTAGGAAGAGAAGTGGAAAGACATTCCAAGCAAAGGGCATAGTATATGTGGCAGACACCATTTGAACATGCTAATCGTCCACGTGCTCCCCCGTATTTTTCAGATTTCCTGCAGTTGGATTGGATCCATGTGACTGAATCTTAGAGAATGCAATGGAGCATTAGTAATGGAGCAGAAATGATGCATTACTTAGTATCCTAGGCACTTCAGCACTGGTGTGCCTCATCCGTTTCTCGCTTCCCCTGCTGCTGCATGCTTGGTAGTAATATGTTGAAATGGCTGAATCACAAGACAGAGGGGACCTTGGTCTCTAAGTCACTGGATGGAGGAGAGCCCCCTCTGACCTGCATCGTATTTCATGTGAGAGAGAAATATACTATACTTGTATTAAGCTTGTCTTTTGTGGTAGTGGGCATTAATTACTCTGACTAACAAAGTGTGTGAAAAGATTTGTACACATAGAAGAGTATAGCATATTTGGCACTTCAATAGACCTGGAGGCTAGTCTATGGAGGAAAGACTTTATGAGTAAGTTGGAACCAGACAGGGACTGTTTTGTAAACTATGGTAAAGAGATAGGATCTTGTTCTTGAAGTGACTGCGAGACATGATAAGTTTTCACGCAGGGTATTCATGTAATCAAGATGGAATTTTGGAGAGAAAACTATGGTGGAGTGCATGGGATGAAGCAGAGTGGGGAGAAGCCGAGGCCAGAAAACTGTTAGAAGTTACTAAGAGAGCCTGGGTAAGAGATGATGAGGGCCCAGGCCATGGAAATATTTCTTGCATTTTTGTATCACATTACTTAGATAAAGAAGGGAGGCTGCCCTGTTTAACAGGTTAGACCACGGGTTGACAAACTATTGCTCACCTATTTTTATAAATAAAGTTTGATTGGAATGTATGTATGTATTGTATGTCTTGTCTATGGCTGCTTTCACCTTGTGATGACAGAGTTGAGTCATTGTGACAGACTGTATGGCCCACAAAGCCTAAAATATTTACTACCTGGTCTTTTAAGAGAAAGTTCACCACTCCCTGGGGTAGACTGTATGGATAGGCATCAGTTGAACCGCCATGCTTGTTTAGAGATGCCTGTAACCTGGCTAATTGTGTCAAGGGCTAGTTTGTACCAAGTTCAAAGCTGTTGTTACACACTAGTTTAGCTCTGCTGTGTAACAACATAGTAATATTGACAAGTAAGCTTCTTTCCTCTCCACCCCTCTCACTGGTGGGTTTCGATGAGAATGGGAGATACATGTGAATGATGAGGTAGCAAGAGTGTGATATTCGCTAGTGGAAGGGATTAACAGCTCATCAGCTGCTACATAGGTATGGCCCTCCTTTATTCAGTACTCTGTGCTCAACAGGGGGTGAGTTAAGCCATAAGTAAGTGGCTGCTTATTTAATTTTCTTCTCTGTTGTCCCAAATTTCCCATGTGCAGAGTCTAAAATTCAGACTAGATGTGATGATGTAGAAAGCCTGTTTGGTCTCTGGTTGTGCATACATACATGCATATATAAAGATGACATATACCACATACAGTTATGCACCTAGTTACTAAAATTTAACTATGTACCTTGGAGCTTGTTTCTTGTTAGTAAACATTGAGCTGCCTTGTTCTTTGTATTGGTAATAAAATCAGTATTTTGATCTTTATTTGACTCTTAAATTGATTCAGAACTCAGAATGGAGAGGATGTGCAAGTTAGTAGCCTCCTCAAACTTCTATATAAAATATAATGTCTGGAGACCTCAAGACTGGATGCTGGACATCCATTTGGGGTCCTCAACATTGTGCAAGGAGGTTAAGGGGAGATGAAGCCTGCTGGCGGCGTGGTTTGGAAGAAGATTTTGGAAAGGGTGGGTCTCTCAGATTTTTCTCTTCTTTTCTTTACAGAGTGGCGTGTGGCTGTTTTATCAGGCACAGGTTATGGGAGCTAGGTTGCTGTTTTTGACCTTAGCAGGTGCACTGGGTATAAAATAAAAGCATTTTTTGGTTGTATAGGTTTTTTGGCATTGATAAGTGGAAACATCTTTGTTCTCTTTACATCTTTCTCTGCAGTCCAGGACTTAGGAACACTAGTGTGTATGGTTCCAAACTTTAAATTATAAAGGGATTGGTAGTAGTCACTGATCAGCTGCCTCAAATCCTGTTTTTAACTTATTTTGACCTGTATCCAGTTCTAGGGTCAAAGTGGGGACAGCGACAAGACCATCCTTTTGGTATCATGTGGTTTGTTCATGGGCTATTGCAGCCAATGCCCTTCCTTACTTAACATGGTCTCAAATTGACTTTGCCTTGTGAATTATGCAACCTCCTATTATGGTTGTGGATTTCAAGGACCCAGCCTGGAGTTCAGATACAGGCAAAATTTTGTTAGCAAATCTATAAAGAAGAATGGGCTCTTACAACACAAGGATGTCATCCTCTTAAGTTAGGTGGAAGAAAAACTCAATGTAATTATTGCAATCTCATCTTTTTCATAAAAGGAAATTCAGAAGCTTCATGTGGGTCTCTGGGAATCAGGCTTGCTGAAACTCTCTGGGAGGAACTGGGTAGGTTTAAAAGCAGGTTTTCATCTAGAAGTAGGAAGAGGAGCAGAGGGAGATTAAAAAAAAAAAACCAAAGTTATTTTGATTAGGCTCTCGGAGGAGAAGTCTTAGGACTTCTCTTTTCCTTAATAAAAGACTGAGATCAAACAGCCTAAGCTAGACAGATAGGAAAAGGAAAATGAGATCTACTAGATTGTAAGGAAAGAGATCTTGGAGGCTGGGTAAGATAGTTATGAAAGGAGGAAAGAGGTTCAGATCCTGGAGGCCAGGTGTTCGAGAGACTCTTGCTCAAAGTCTCATGTGCAGGCCTGGTACCCCCTTAAATTCCACCGTCTATTTGATGATTCAGTCATTCTTTCTCGGTGGAGAAAGAGGGAAGTAATACATCGGAACAGTTAGCTATTATCTTCAAGTTAAGTCACATCAAAATTTGTGTGTACTTTTCCTACAAGACACATTTTATATCATCACAGCATATGGACTATATAATGGTTGCCAAGTATTTAAAAATTGTGATAGCTTGATCTTTGAGGTCAGTCTATAAAACCTACCTCAAACGGATGTCATCATTGCTAATCATTTCTAGCCCAGGAAATTTTCTAAAGAGGACCAGAGCACATCCACCTGCTGCCCCACTTTGCAGCAGTGGTCTGGTTGTAGACCAGACCTCCATGCCTGATCCCCTCAAAGCACAGGGAATCCAGGCTGTGTGGGTGTTTGAAAGCATTCATCTCACAAGCAAAAGGCTAAAACCCATAAGTAGTACCTAAATGTTGAGTAGTCTGTGTAGAGTCAAGGACGAAGTGGTGGTAACAAACCATGCATCGACTGGTCTCTGAGTCAGCCAATGGTTCAGGCCTGCAGAGACTGGTCTGTGGTCTCTAAGTCTCTGAGTGTTCTGAAATGTCTGCCTCCTTGACTGTTTTAAAAGAAATACAATTCGGTCTTGTTCCAAAGATGTTGACAAGTGCCTGAAAGAGCAGGCTACACCAATGAGACAGGGAAAAGGAATTATAGCCAGGCATATTGTTTGTCACAGGAGTACTAAGAGAGCTCCCAGGTGAGGGAAGTGCCTAGGGTTCAAAGAGATTCAATAGAGGAGGACAGGAAAGATCTCGGAGAGCCCCTAGGAAGTTAAGAAGCCCATACTGTGAGGGGCTTCTTATGGTGGTGGATAAGGAGTCAAAATAAAAGCCATGGGGAAGCTTGGAGATTGCTATAGTGATGTTAGACTTTTTGGACAGATCTGAGATAGGAAGACAGGGAGACGAGCATTGAAAATTTTAATCAGAATTAGATGAGTTTTGGGGTAGCACAGAAATTGTTGGTGTGAATGCAGCTGTTGTTTATCCCCCCAGGGAATGTTCCTGTGAAATTTATGGAAGAATAAGAAAGAAGAGACAGGGAGGGTGAAGCACACTAATTGGGAATAAGGGGTGAAACAATAGATTATGTGTAGTCCTGGTTAATTGTGGTCTGGTGGGGAGGTATTTCTTGATGCAGGATTATCCAGTTTAGGGACTAGAGGGAAGACGAGATTAGTTTGAGCAGTGGATGCTTTTTGCAGACTAACCAAGAAGTCTTTGACGTTATTTCTTTCATTATGTGTGTGTGTGTGTGTGTGTGAACTCCAAGAGGATATGTAATATAGGTCAGAAAGATGAATATCTGGGCTAGAAAAAAAGGGGAAACCAAAAGGAAAGAAGACTCTGGGATTTGGTCCTACATGTGAGAGAGGAGGAATGGACTCAGCTTAAAAATGTGGTTAAGATTGGGAGGACTCAGCTCGACTGCCTGCTGCAGGGAGTAGGAGGATGGCAGAGGGAAATGGAACACTAGGGGCTACGCCCTTATCACCAATGGAAGGAGGAGAAAGGTGTGTTTCTGTGTTGCTGAAGTGGTAAGTGTTATTCTCTCCTCGTGGATCTCAAGGTGTTGGTTGGCTTGGAGCTAGGAGGTGCAGGAAACCCACTTCAGCCTTGAGTCAAGCCAGCTTCTCCAATCCAGTTTCACCATTGGCAAAACTGATATTTGGATCCATTTGGAGGCTTGAGTCTGTTCCTCAGTTTGCTCAGAACTCAGTGTTGAGAGTGATCAATTAGACTAAAACATACCCAGACTTTCCATGTGATAGGCTCTGTCCTAAATTCTCTACATGCATCCTTTTATTTAAATTTCCCCAAAGCCCTGTGCAGTGAATTGAAGTGCCCTCGTGCATCATATCAAGTGTGATATACGAGGTCAACATGACTTATTACTGGTGATGTTAACTTTGACCACTTCGTTAAGGAGGTGTCTGTCAGGTTACTCCACTGCAATATTACTTTTTTTCCCTTTTCATACTCCATTTGTGTCCCTCCCCAAATTCCTGTGTTGAAGTCCTAACCCGCAATGTGATAGTATTAGGAAGTGGGGCCTTTGGGAGGTGATTAGTCATGAGGGCAGAGCCCTCATGGTTGGGATTGGTGCCCTTGTAAGAGAGACCCCAGAGAGCGAGGCATGGGAGGATTCAGCGAGACCTCAGCAGTCAGCAACCCAGGAGAGGGCGCTCACCAGAACTTGACCATGCTGGCACCCTGACTTCAGACTTCCAGCCTCCAGAACTGTGAGAAGTAAGTTTCTGTTGTTTATAAGCCACGTAGGTCATGGTACAGTACTTTGTCATGGCAGCCCGAATGGACTAAGACACCCTGTGATGTTGATATCACCTCAATTTTACAGATGAAGAATGTGAGGCTCAGAGAATTTCAGTAATTTGTCCATGGAACGGAGATGCCATAGCTCCAGAGTCTGTACTCTTAATGCCTCCCTGAAATGCATTTGCTGAAGTGTCATTAGCTTGAGCTCAGCATTCTATTCTGAGATGGGACCTTCCATATAGACACTCAACTTCCTGTTGGTTTATTTTATTCTTGTAGTGCTTTTTTGGAGGAGCCATATGTAGTGCTGCTCACATGTGTTCCCTCTGCCCCAAACTTCCATCCCAATATGGGCCTTCTTGCAAATAATCATCAGGAGCTATTTGGCAGGATTGTTCCCTACAAATTCAAAGGCTCATTAGAGTGGAAAACAAAAGACTAGAAAAATCAAATTTCCGCTGCTATCTTCTTTTATTAGGTTGTGTTGGGCAGCTAACATTGAGACTTGTGAGGTCCAGATTATAGCAGATGAAACGATGTGACCAAGACCTCCTTATTTCCTAGCACCTGGAGAATGGCGATTGGGATGGAGCAGCCAGAAGACAAAGCTGCCTGCCACATGAGGAATCCATCCACTCAGTCATTCATTCAATTAGCTGGTCATGCAACTGAATCTGAGCGTCTTTTGTGTACTGAGCACTGTGCTAGATTCTGGAGGATAAAAGACAAGAGTAATGATAATAATGGCAGTACTAATCACAACAGCAGGTAACATTTATTGGAGGCTTATTGTGTACCAGGCACTTGTGCTAAGAGATTTCATATGCATTAGTTTTAGCCCCCCTTTTAAATGATAAACCTATGCACAGAAGGCACAGTAACTTGCCCAAGGTCACACAGCTTTGTAAATGGTCGAAACAAATAAGAACCTTATAAGTCCTTGAGGAATTCGCATGGTGTAGACTAACATGTGAACAAAAAAATTATAATGAGCAGGTATATTTTTGGAAATAAAGAGGAAAGACCTTTTAAAAATATAAAGTCCTTGTGTTTAATATCCATCAAGTTTGCTAAGACTCAACGTACCTGGGCCTCTCTCTTAGACTCTGCAGGATCACCATCTCCCGTTTCTCCTGGGAATTTTCAGTGTTACAGGGCACATGGTGGCTTGAATTGCCCATTGAGTTCCAAGCTCACACCAAGGTGTCCTGGCCTGGGGAATGGACCCAGCCCAGCACACTTTGGTAATCTGGGGCAGGTAGACTGGCTGCATGGGGGGAAGGAAAGGAGAGACTGTTTACTGTCTCCTCTGTGCCAGGAACATCCATTACAGTGTCTGCCTGCACAGGCCAGAGACGCTGCAGCTGCCAAGAGGGCTGCAGATCACTCCCAATGTAATCTCTCCTCATCTGCACAAAAGCCTTCTGCTGGCTCTTTGCGGGTTTGCCTGGCCTGACGGGGTCAAGGCACAAGTGGCATCCTTCTTGCTGAATCTCTTTTAATTAGTTGTCTTATAGCCACTGTTCTTTTTCTTGTTACCATGCTGCCTCTGAGAGCCTCGATTCCCTGTAAGGCAGCAAAGACTGAGTTCAGCCTCAGTAGTAGGCGTACCCCCATATGCTCCTGTATCCCTGGGGTGGGCAAACAAGCCTCCTGTTTGCACATGCCAGGCAGCTGTACGTGCCCGTTGATCACTAAGTACTCATTTGCCCACTGTGCATTTCTGAAATTGCAAATACGGAGGTGGGATGGCAGTCTGTGGGTGGATGAGGGGTGGGTTGGTGTGTGCTGCCTGTGACAAGTGCCCCCATTGTGTCTGCTTTTGAATGTGCAGTCCTGGAGCTAATGACACCTCTCAATTCAATTGCAGTTCTGCTCTCAGTAGCTTTGCCCTATTGTCCAGGCCACTTGACCTGTCAAGCAGAGAGGAGAGGGTGTGTGGGAAAGGAAAATTCCCTCCCTGCTCACAGGGACAGAAGCCAGTTCGCATTCGGAGGGGCCCTCAACTTTTCAGAGCTGGCTGGGCCTATCTCTAGACGTAATCGGATGCAAATTAAACAAAGCCTTGGAGCTCTGGCTGTGCAGTGTTCTCTCTCTGCGCCATGAGTCACTGTGCCCATAGTAATGGCTTGCCTTGGAAGCTGCTATCAAGTGCGTGTGTGTTTTTCTTTTTGAGAGATGACAGTTCCCAAGTGAAAGGACACTTCAGCTCTGATAAAACTTTCCTTCTATTGTCTGAGTTTTGTGTTTGTTTTCTGGCAAAGCCCACTGCTGCCTGAGCATTGTATGCTGCGGAACATTTTCCAGTTTTGTACAGCGAGGCCAGCCAGGGTCTTTGGGGGGTTCTTACTAGTATTGCCTGAAGCGAATACCACAGCTCAATAGCAATTTAATATTGTAATCAGGGAGCAAACTGTGCAGTTTTGGCACATTGTGATAATTATTAACTACATCTATTAGTGTTACGGTTCTAGTAACTAATATTTACAAAAGGTTCCCTGTGTAGGGGAGACCTTGCCCAGACACAAATGTCTGAGTTATTTCTAAGTGATTGTCAGAGGCCCTTTGAGCCAGCGTTCATGTTCGCTGTGTAAAGATAAAGCATCAATCCTGAGAAAGCAGACTTCAAAAGGCCTGCTTCATGAATAACAGATTCTCAGGGTGTAAACCTATGCGGAGGTTTGGAACATTTTGTGAGTTTTTGGGAAAGTTTTCCTGGGGAAAAAAAAAATCCAAGAGATAAGTTGAGAGGGAGCGAGAGGAAGAGATTCAGAAGATAAAATAAAAAGGAAATGCTGTTTAATTGCTACCACCCAGGAAAAGTTGAAAGTACGCTCCCCTCCATGGCAGTGGAGTAGCTTTGGAGCAGCAGTGTTTTGATCCTCCTGGTCTGCTAACTGGGTACAGTGGGCGTCAGTGGGTGGCTTTTGAGGGAGGGATGCAGTTGTGTGTTACTACCTCTATCCTTTAGCACTAGCACAGAGAGTCAACAAAATCAGATGCCCAGCGTTAATGCAGCTGATGAAGGCAGAAGCATTCTCTAAGTCCCAGAATTCTGCCATTGTTCAAATGATGTTCCCAGACAACATCAAGGCCTCGTATCTGTCAGTTACAAAATAGCAGCATATATTTTTCCCTGAATCCTCTTCAATAGATGTATTTAGTGAATAGAGTTTATTGCCAAGTAGTATTCTGGCTGAAAACCTGAAGGATGTTATGAACTAAAGAGAATTACTCACTCACAAATTTATTCACTTAATCATTATTCATTTAGTATACACCTACTATGGCAATGTTCTAGGTACTGGAGATATAGCAATGAAAAGACAAACAATCCTTTGCCCCCATGAAGCCTGCATTGCTCTGGGAGAAGACCCAAAATTACTAAATGAATGAATAAATAAATAGAAAATAATTACAGAGCGATAACTACTATAAAGGAATAAGCCATCTTGGAGAATGACTACAAGCTGGTCATGGACGTTCTCTCTGAGGAGATGACATTTGACCAGGAATTTGAAATGAGGATGAGAGAGCAATGCCTCTCACTGGAAAGTGCTTCTTGAAAATTAACTATTTTTTGTCCCATGGCATTGGGCTTTTAATCTGGTGTCTGAGGAACTCTTGGGCAATGTTTCTGAAAGTGTCTTTCAGGGACAACCCGCACCAGAATAACCCTAGGTTTTTGCTTAAAATGCAAATTCCTTGGCTCCATTCCTAAGTAGGAATTCTCCTACTTAGAATTTCTGGTATTAAACCTTGGAGTATTCATTTTAAAGCACCACAATGGGATCGATGAACCCTCTCCAGCCACATGCAAAATGCTGTGCATGCGTGTCTATGTATCCGATCTCAGACGGTTCTTTGTCCACACCACTCCCCAAAAGTTAAGGAGCAAAATAGAAACCGGGAGCCTTTCCTATGTCTCATTCCATCCCCAGAGAGAATGAATTTGGATATGGGCCAGGGACAACATAGATTCTCTAAAAACACAGAGTTATTTGCTGTAGTAGAGGTATAGCTTTTATGGGAGGAGGGAAGTTGTTCAAAATTGTCTTTTCAGAATCACATGGGGTTGGACCAGGAGGAGCCAGGAAGATCAGTGTGAAGTTTTTGTGGAGGTCAGAAGTAATGGGTTAAGGGCCAGTCTTAGGCCTGGAACTTAGGAGAAAAAAACCACTTAGAAAGAGAGAGTGAGAGAATGAGAGAGAGAGAAGGAGAAAGAGAGAGAGAGAGAGAGAGACAGAGAGAGAGAGAGAGAGACAGAGAGAGAGAGAGAGAGTCACGTAGTGGTAAGTGTTAATGGAGAAAAATAAAACAGAATAGATGGGATGAAGGGTATCAGGTTATTTTTTTAGAGGTAGCTTCTCCATGGAAGCGACATTTAGTAGAGACGTGAATGAAATGAGGCAGTGTGCTATGTGGATATCTTTATGGTAGGAGACCAGAAAGACATTTCTAGTTGAAATGCTATTCAGTAATAAGAGTGTGAAATCTCCTAGAGAGACATCTGGGCCATACATTTCTCGGAAAACAGGCATCAAAGAGGCAGACAGCTGAATGAAGTGCGGGTTAATGAGGATGCAGAGCTTCAAGATGCTGATCACTCCATCTTGAGGCATAAGCCAATCATGGGAGCACCGAGATAAGCTTCTAGACTCGCGATGCTATGAGATTAACTGAATGTCAACTAGCCGTGAGTCACCTATAATTATATAATAATGGAGAATATTTGAGTGCTTGCTCTGTGCCTGGCAGTGTTCTAAGTGCTTAACACGTGTTGACTTTATTTAATTATCACAACAATACTTTGAGATAGATTATTATCAACTCCAATTTACTGATAAGAAAAGTGAAGCACAGAGAAGTCAAGTAACTTGCTCAAAATTACATACCAGTAAATGGCTGACTTGGGATTCAAACCTAGATAGTTTGGCTTCAGAACTCTATGTTCTTGCCTCTCAGCTTTACTGTGTAGTATGGTAATATCTTAGAGTTTTAATGTTTATGTTTTTGTTTTTGCATTTCATGATTTATGGCTCATCCTCTGGTTTGTAGCTGCATTTCCTTGAGGAGATTTAGGATTGCGATTGCAGAAGACAGACTCAATCCTCACTCTATTTGACTTTCATTATAGGCTCTTGAGAATCAAAAGAGAAGGAAAGCTTATGACGAATTTTATACCATCACAATAGGTTGGAAAAAGAATATAGAGAAAATCAGATCACTTTGAAGGACTTGGGTGGGGGCAGGGCTCAGAAGGGAGGAAATAGGGAGAAGTCCCTGGTGAGTTTATTGAGATACTGCTCAGGGACATTCCCAGAGAAGCCCATGGAAGTGGTGCCAATCCTGCAGCAGATTCCTTGCATGTAAGAGAGGGTAGGCAGTGGCCTAAGTGGAGGGACTGGGAAGTGGACTTGCTCTTCTTGGGACTATCAGAGAGTCATTTACTGCCAGTTGCCTACAGGTTGCTTATGGATCCCCCAGTAGAAGGAGGTGTACCTGTGCCCGGAGAATGTGTTGAATTGTACTCAAATGGCCCTGAGGGGATAGTCTCCCTGTCTCCCACTCTTCAGTGACCCAGAGGCAATGGTGATGTAGAAGAGAGAGCTCAAGTACTGGTATTTGATGAGGTATGGGCAGGTGAGTGTGAGTGACAGCTGGTATGATGAAAAGCAGTGCACCGCAATTATATGACCCGGCATCATCTACCAGAAAGTGGAGGATTGATTTCTTGCAGTGACATCACGTTGCAGAAGGAAACAAATGTAGAAACTTGGGTTCTAGAGTTTGGAAAAATCAGAGGGAGCACTGGAATTCCAAGAACTACTGAATTCCTGCAATCATGGAAAGTGACTTCTCAATAAATACAAAAAAGATCTCATTTCACTCTTTCCTTTTTTTTTTTTGGTGAGGAGATTGGCCCTGAGCTAACATCTGTGCCAATCTTCCTCTATTTTATGTGGGATACTGCCACAGCATGGCTTGATAAGTGGTGTGTAAGTCCACACTGGGATACAAACCTGTGAACCGTGGGCCGGAGTGTATGAACTTAACCACTATGCCACCAGGCCGGTCCCTGTATCTGCTTTTTTATTGATGCCATTAGATGATTAGTGGGGCCATGAGCTGCAGGCATTATCTGTCTTCTTCTCACTGGAGTAGGCCCTGTGTTAAGCACAGGGTCTAGGACCTATTAGGCATTAAATAATATTTGTTGATTGAATGAAAGCTGAGCCTTATATTAGCAAATAAAAATGCTATAAAATACTTTTAAAAGTTGACAGTTTGCTTTCCTACATTGTTTGTTTGCTATAAACCCTGTTTCACTTCGGAGAATTATTAACTGCATGAAAATCAATGGCATTTCTGAATACCAGAGATAATATTTCTAATTTTCAATTAGAAAATGTAGTAGTACAAAACGCTTCATTTATATGATCAACAAAACTATACGATATCTTAGAATTCATATGAATAATAATCATAGCACCTTTTGGAAGAGTATTACCAACCATTGAAGGACACAAATGAAGACTGAATAGAATGAAATACAGACTTAAACAGTAAGATGTAAAAGACTGGCAGAAGTAAGACCGTCTCAATGATGCCGAGTGCCGTTAAAGGGATGGTGAGCTAGGAGCTTGCGTACACGACTTGAGGGAAAGGAAAGCGGTATAACCACTTCGGAGAGCAATTGGCATTATTGCAATAGTGATAAATTAGAAATAACCTAAATGTCCGTATATGAATAGGGAAATGGATAAATAAGCTATGGCTATATTTATATGTTGGATTAAAACTACAAAGCAGTTAAAGATGAATAAACTAGATCTATATATATCACATGGATTATATCTCAAAATATAATTTTTTAAGTGAAAAAATCAAATTATGTGGAGATACATGCAAAACTGGCGTTCATGTAAACTAAAACACAATACAACATAATACATTCTTTGTGATCAGAGATATATATATATATATACATGTAGTTAAAGTACAAAAAGGCAGACTGGTTTTCTCTGAAGTGGGAGTAAAAGAAATGAGACAAGGAGAGGAACAGCAGGCCTGGCCTGTCAGGTTGGTTTCTTATATATATCAAGAAATGTGAACATTTATTGGGTAGTAGATACATGGGTATTTGTTATACTACTTTTTCTGTTAAATAAGAATCTTTTCAAATGAAGCTTACAGAACCTTTTCAAATGAAAATACGCGCACACACACACACACACACACACACACAAACACACACAGATATCTAACCCATTGTAATTCTTTATAATTAAAAAAAATTTGATCTTGTCAGTTTTCTGTTTGTGTATCACACCATGGATGAAGGTCCTTTGGCAACAGCTCCTCAAAATGAAATAACAATTTACATAAATATATGAAATAGTATGACTGATTAGCAAAGTTAAAGATATTTTCCTAGGAAAGATGATAGAAAATAAGAAAAGATATTCTTTAAATATTTCGTGAAGTCCAAAAAGGATGCTCAGAGAAAATGTTACTTCATAATCGACAGAGAAATATCCCCCATAAGATCTCAAAGGGCAAAACTCAGGTTAGTGTGAGAAGACTGTAGGGAGAGAGATTTGCATCAACATGAAAAAACCCTTCCTAATAGCTGGTGGTCTAACAGCAGCAGAATGCATCTCTTCTCCATGTCACAGCCCAAGGCAGATTGGGTAGATCTCCTGGGGAGCGCTCCTGAGTGGTTGTTCATGTGTCCCATCTCCTTTTCTCTTGGGTTGTTGCCTCATCAGCATGCCATGCCTGTGATTTTCAGCAAAGGGGAAGAGAAAACATGGAGGGTCACACAGAGAGTTTTGTGTCCAGGCCAGAACATGGTTGCCATCATTCCTTCCATCATTAGATTGGCCCATTCCCATCCCATGACCTCAATTTGATGCAAGGGAGTCTGGGAAATGCAGTCTTCCAGGATGGCCGAGAAGAGGAGAAGGAAACGTGATTTGAATATGTGGCATTGTGTCTGCCAGAGATGCTAAAGCAGAAGAGAATGAAAAGGCAGAGCTTTTTATTTTATTTACTTTATTTTTTACAAGATCCTCTTCACTCCCCTCCATGAGGGGGGAGATAATATCAGCTCTAAATTGCTCCCTGGAATAAGTCCCAGTTGTAATAGGAGGATAGAAGGCCAAAGGGATGACATAGTTAGAAAACTTAGGAAAACCTAATATGTTCTAGTCAGCAGGACCTGATGGCTTGCCCTGTAGGACGCTGAATGAATTTTCAACTTTCATCTTAGGACTATTAGCCACTGTTTCCCCCAAATCACAGAGGATTGGAAAAGCCCCTAAGGATAGCACAAGGGTAAATGAGGTGCCCATCGCTGAGAGAAAGATAGGAAGACCTGGAAATTTCAGACCTGTGAGCTTAACATCAATTCCTGGGAAGATCTTGGAATAAATCATCAAATAATCAATTGGATAGCACCTGAAAGGACATAAAATACTAAGTAGCAATCAGCAAAGCTTTGTAAAGAGCAAATAGTGCCAGGCTGATTTAATTTCCTCCCATGATTGTGAGAGGCTGCATACACCGGGGGAATCTATAGACGGGATCTCTCTCAATTTTAGTAAAGATTTTGATTTTTTTAAAATCAGGCATTGTCTTTGACATGTTAGAAAAGTATGTCCCTATCTACACTTCTGCTGGAGACAGGAAGGCTTCAGCCCAAGAGGAGTTGTCAATGGCCTGGTATCAATCTGGGGGGACATATTGAGTGCCGTCCCAGAGGTATGGGGGCCAGGATCTATCCTACTCGATAACTATATTGACGGCCTGGATAAAGGAGTTAAGACTATGCTCATTAAATTTGCAACTGGCACTAAATTAGGTGGGGTAGTTATTTCTCTGCAAGACAGAAATAAAATTCAAAATGGCCTTGACTTGTTGAGAAAATGGCTCTACAAAACTGGGATAAATTTCAACGGGGACAAGTGTAAAGTGACACAGCCCCCCTACAGACCTAGAAGAGAGCCTTGGGTATACTTGGCGCTCAGCAAATATCTGCAGTATCTTCCTTATGGGGTTGTTGTGAGGATCGAAGTGTGATAATGATGCGGAAGTGCTCTGTAAACGGCAAAGTGCCCTATTAATGGGAGAGGTCTGCACCGATGTGAGGAAAGTTGTTAAAGGCAAGGAAATATGCCCTGTGAGGCAGTGTTAAAGGAACTGGAGCTGTTTAATCAAGAGAAGAGAAGAATAAGGAATGATTTCAGGAGTGTAACCGCTTTATTAAGGTTTTAACAAAAGGAATGATTATCTCTTCTCTATTTGTGTCAAGGAAAAATGGCCTTGAACGATGCAAAATGGATTTCAGTTAGATATGAAGAACTTCTCATCTAGGGTGGGTCCGCCGGTGGGCAGCACCCACAATTCTTTTGCCTCACAGATGTTACATTTCTTGGATGATGGCCTTTCTAGTTCTCTGCGACTCCCTAAGAGTGCAGTCTCTGCAGGTCCCTGTGCATCCCTTGTGTCTAGAACAGGACTTGACATATAGTATATGCACAATAAATATTTGTTGAATGAATGAATGTCAGGGGCATAAAATATCGGCTCAGAACTTGGGGAGTCATCATTCTCAGAGAGACTAAAAGACAGGGGTGATTTATTCTAGGAGACGAAACGATCTTTCCAACATTGATTTCGTGATTCTCTGTATGTAAAAAAGAAGTGAAAATATTTATGATATATTCTCACTCCAGTCTTAGCTTTGGTTTGTAACTGCTGATGGATGGTATTATTGGTGAGAGGGAAAAGGAGGCAAAATCTTATTCATCTCAGTCCCATCCTCACCTCTTCTCTAGCCGCAGAACCCTTAGGAAGAAAAAAGGAAGAACAAAGGACAAGCTGCTCTTCAAGTTTCCTGCTAAAATTGGATCTATTTTCTGCATCTCAACTGTTCGTTGGCACATTTGTGTTTCTAGAACCAATGATCCAGGCCACAAAAGCCTTAATCAGAGATACTCCCTTCCCAGCTCTGCCCTAAGGCTTGGGAGGGGCAGGACGGGCCAGGAAGGTCCCTGCCTCCTTTACTGGGGTATTTACTCCTGATAACCTCAGCTGGAATTCTAGACTAATTTTTCCCCACTGAAATTATTTTTCAATGGATCATTGTGGAATTGAGATAGATCTTATTTAAATGACATGCATTACTTAGTTTTTAACGAAATCCATAATTTTTACACATAAATGTTCTAGAAGTATGCCCACTATCCCCAAGATGGGGCAGTTAAGCCAGATGGCTATCTTGCAGCATCCAGCATTACTATCAGTGGCTTGGAGGTGGAGGTGTCCACCCCATTTCTCAGCTGCTGGGTAAGTGAGATGAACTGAGCATGTCTGAACCATGTAATCAAAGGCAGGGGTTCTTAATTTGGGGCACATGCATTGGCCTCTGACTGGTCAGTGAACCCCCTGTGGCCAAAATACATTTCCCTGTATTCCCTGTAAGAGTGGGTGCTTTTTCTTGGGGAGAGAGTCCATTGGTTAAGAAAGACTGTCTGCAGTTTTAGGAGAGAGTCAAATGGCAAGAGGGTTGGAGTTTTCCTACCAAGATGGCAGAGAAAGTGCTTTGGTACAATTTGTGGGAGCAGCTACTGCAGGTGGCTGTTCAAACGTGGGAGTCAGATGGGGAGTCACTTGTCATCTGAGAGTTCTGCCTATTGGTAGCAGAATGCCAGCCAGCAAGTAGAAGTATAGCCCAGGCCCAGGAAAGTGGATGCTGGCAAAATAGTGGGAGGAATGGACCTCATTCCGAAATTCAGAAGTGTGTATAAAATTACTTTATTTTCTAAAATGACATAATTCTATTAGAATCCCTATCCCACTGGGCTAGTAAGAAAGTTAATCTCAATTATTTCAGAGTCCCCTCCGCTTTAGAGCCAATGACAAGGTTCTAGAGGGCAGATACAACTTCAAGGCATAGAGAGACCCTGTGGAGGTTGGTTGCATGTCTTCATAAGCCATTGATGAGATGTCCATTGTCTAGTCTATGTCTGGGCAAATAGGCAAGATAACTGGTTAGAACTGTGGGGCTTATGGATTGTAAGGTTGGCAGAGGGCCTTGATGGGAGAGCTGTAGCTCAGATGAAGCTGACACCAGGGAGTTTTTGGAAATCTAGGGACCGGGTCTGATCAAGGAACAGGGAAGAATTTAGGGAGAACGTGTGAACCCAGCAGTCGTGGCTGGGCCTATGGCTGGCGAGTCTAAACTGATGCTAGAGCAGCAGGACGTGATGAGACAATTAATACACTTTTGGCCTCAGGCAGAACTGGCTCAGAAATTAGGGTGGGACTGCGTGTGGAAATGAGGGACGGCATAAACCTCCCTGGGAGGATCTGGGGGAGGCTGAGACCAGAGACATGACCACACACACCAGGAAGAGCCTGTGTGAGTCTGATGAATTTGGTCATCCATTAAATAATGTTGGCATTTACCTTGAAGTGCGATGCTTCCTTTTAAGAAAAAAAGTCACATATGCGAAGCTGCCTCAAACTTCAGTTCTCTTTCCTCTGACTATTGGATAGAAACGTTTCACTTTGCAACCTTTTAAAATAGCAACTGGGAGGTTTCTGTCTAAAGTAGGGAGGCTTTGTAACGGTGAATACATTGAGGCGGACTGGCACTACCAACGGGGGCAAAATGTGGACCAAAATAGCAAAAACATTGAGAGTGACAATAGTATGTGTAGCACACCTTGAGCTCCTCGATGTTACATTAGTCCTGATTCTTGCTAGCTTCATCATCATTATACTATGAAAATGAAAACCAGCTGAATGAAAATGATGCCTTTCCTCAAGTCTCCTGTCACTTAAGGAACCCAGGGGATCAGACCAAAGTCTCACCATATCCAGGGTAACCTAAGGCAGGTAAAGATCAAGCAATTTGTTTCAAGTCCAGTGGTGGCTCAGTTGTGGCTCAGAGACTAAGGCCAGTGTTCCTAATTCCCAACTTCTCTCTTGCACTAAGTATTTAAATGCCCCAATTCTCCCCCTCCCCCAATCTAATAATGTGTAATAGTTTCCAAATATGCATTCTCTTTTTTCTTTATTTACTCCTTTTCCCTTGTTCCTTTTCTCTCGAACAAGTACAGTTCCTCTTAGAGTCATATTTGTATTTTTAGCCTCACTTTGCAGTCAGGGAAATGGTGACAGAGAGCTTGGCAATGCCCTTGTCTGAGGCAGGATAGGGGGCAAACATTCCTGGGCTTGATTTTCATTCTTAGATGCCCCGATTACATAATATTCAGAGCAAAGTCCTCCTGCTGGTGTCCCTCTTGGAACCGTCTGCATTTAGAATGCTGCTTCTCTACTTAAAAAATGATTTTAAAATCCCCTTTCAACCAGTAAGTATCCCAAGTGAAATTTCGTTTCCATTTAAATAAACTAGGGTTGGAAATTTTCGGGCGGATCTGTTAGGAGGAATGGACACATGAGGGTGGCTGGGGAACATGTGTTAGGAGCGCAGAGGAGATGAAAGAGGAGCTGCATGCCCTGATGGCAAATACGACTTACCATTAAGTGGTAAAAATGACTTACTGTAATATGTTCCAGCTCCAAGTTTCTCTCTCCGTTCTTACCAGAGCAATTTCTGAAGGGATTTAGTTTTTTATCCCTACTGCTATTAGTCTTGATTTTTCTATAATAACAACAGCATCTAAACTTACTTTTTTTTCTGGGTGCCAGGAACTATTCTAAATGTTTTACGTATTTCAACTCATGTAATATCGCAACAATCTTATGAGGTTGATGTTATTATCACCCTCATTTTAAAGATGATGAAACTGAGGCACAGAAAGGCTAAGTAATTTCCCTAAAGTCACACAGCTAGTAAGTGTGAGAGACAGAAGTCGAACCCGTGCAGTTGGCTCCAGAGTCGTTACTCTTCTCTTTAGATGTGTGGCTGTTCTCTTGGTTACTCTGGGAGTCACCCGTCTCCTCTTGCTTCTCCACACCCGATCTATGTTTAAATCCTGTCCATTTTTCCTTCACAGCATTTTCCCACATTCCTCTTCCTTTCTATTGGAACTCTGCTAAGATAGGGGCTCTACCACTTTCCTCTGGCCTCTAGGGTCTCCCCTAATCCAGGTAGCACATTTCTGCTTTCTAAGATATTGCTCCCAACATATCCCTCCTCTGAACACAGATCATAGTTGGCTCGCATTCCCACATTTACGCAGGAAAATCCCTCTCCTGACATTGCAGAACTTCCGCATATGCCATCAGCCTGACTTTCTAACCACAATTCCCGTTGCCCCTGCAGGCATTCCCTCGTTCAGCCAGTCTGCAATTACGCTGAATCCACCATATGCATTCCTGCCTGTGCCTTTGCTCCGCTGTCCAGACTATCTGTTTTCCTCTCGTCACCATTTTAAGTCTATTTGCTCTCCAAAGCTAAGCTGAAGTCTCAACTTCTCTTAAACTTTCCCTTCTCTCAACTCCTATTGCTCTTATTTATCAAAGTGGCAGAGTATTTTTCATAAAATTCTCCTTGAGACCATTGGGGACTGAGATGAAAGGGAATGCTTGTACGTGTATGTTTTCCCTGTATTTGGAAAAGACAGATGTCGGTGTCATAATAATGAAGATTCAGACAGTATATTGGTTCAAAAGATTTCATGAGTCAAAAGATACCTTTGTATTTGTGCACAGGAGTGACCCAACTGGAAGATTGTTCTGACTTATTAAACTTTTTACTCCTAAGTTAGATAATGTAGTTGAGCAGATAGTAACTAGCTGCCCTCACCTCTGCCTACTTTCTAGCTGGAAATTAGCCAATCCAAGAAAAGTTCCTTGTTTCTGAAGCAATGGGAAAGAACTGGAGTGGGAAGCCAGTTCTCCTTTGATGGCCAGATTGGGACTAGGGGACACTTTTTAAGTTCTGAACCCTGGTCACAGGCAGGGACTGATGTAGTTTATGTTTCCTCCACTCTGTCAAGATGATGCGCTGGGGTCTAACTTTATTGTCCAGCATCCCCTGCGAAGGGAGAGATGGGGTCTTTGAAGCTGAGCTTTATCCATACTTTTTGTAGTGTTAGTTATCTTTTTAAAGGGATATAGATGGTCGCCACCTCTAGATCTCTCTTCTTCTCATGGTAGAAACAGTATGTTAAACTTTTGTACATACCACAATTTTAGCACAATCTATGTATGTATGTGCTTTATAGATAAATTTATTGATTATGGTCATATCAATGAATTTCATCTTCTCTCAAGTCCAGCCCATACTCATAGATCTTCATGCTGGACAACCTTTGCTTCGCTTTAGACGCTCTCCTTGTGTCCTAAGATGACTTGAGAGGCACAATTTCTATCATGTTTTTTCAGGCCATGTGTGAACAAGAGCACAGACAGCTACGTGCATCAACATTCCAATGAGGGCGCATCCCCACAATTAATGAAGATGCATCACTGTGCACTTACTGAAACGCTCACACCGAGAGAAGGAACACAGAATTCATACAGATGCCCAGGTGGATGGCAGTTCACTAAAAATTTGTATGGGAAGTTTGGTGAAAGACGCCAAAGAAAAGGAGTTTTGGCTCTGCAGGTGTGTTAGGAAGCCACTTAGTGGACGTGGGAGAGTTTTGGAAGGTATTTAACTTCACAGTACAGATTTGACTGAAATAACAGCTGTGCATTTGAAGGAGGCCCAGTGTGGCTCTTTGTGGGGCTGTTTTAATCGAGCTGACTGAGTAACTGGGAGCGAGAAGTGATCAGAACTGAGCTCCTGGGCCTGGGCCCTCCATGAGGTGGGCTTATTTGTGGCAGGGCTTTTCTCTCCACCAGGATGTCTGCTGACCTCAAGATGTGTTTTATGAATTGATGTATGTACTCTTACAAAGCATTTTGAAATTTTGAGTGAATATTTTCTTCAAAAATGTCACAGAGCTGAGATGAATTTACACATCTATCATTTCTAGCCAATGGATTTCTAGTGTGGGCTTGTTCATTACTCATTTATTAATTCATTCATTTGTTCATTCATTAATTCATTCAATATGTATAAAGCATGTGCTAATCTCTGAGGCTATAAAAGATGAACAAGATCAGGATTCTCTGAAGAATTTTATCACTTAGAAGAGGAAGATACAGTTATTTAAAGAAATGCACTAAAATGTTATAGATGCTGATAAAAGTAGGTATGGCAAGGGGCCGGCCCTGTGGCCCAGTGGTTAAGTTCGCACACTCTGCTTCAGGGCCCAGGGTTTTGCCGGTTTGGATACTGGGTGAGGACATGGCACCGCTCGTCAAGCCATTCTGAGGCCATGTCCCACATAGCACAGCTGGAGGCACTCACAACTAGAATATACAATTATGTACTGGGGGGCTTTAGGGAGAAGAAAAAGAAAAAAAAAGAAGATTGGCAACAGATGTTAAGCTCAGGTGCCAATCTTAAAATAAAGAAAAATGTAGGTGTGTCATTCCTGGTGTCAGAGAAAGACTGGCCACTGCGATGTGAGGATGGTCAGGAAAAAAAATTCTTTGAGGAAGAAATTCTTGGACTGAACTTTAAAAAGATAGTTATCAGATCAACGGATGAGTGGGCTTATGGAGCAGGGGAGAGAAGTCATTCCAGGCAGAACGTGAAAGAACAGAAAAGACAGGAAAGTGTGTCTGGCTTAGTTTACTGAGGGGCCTTCACTTACTCTCGGATGGCTGAGAGGAGAGAGCGAATTGGGAGGTGGCAAGAGAGGGCACAAGAGGCATCTGAGTTACAGTCGGAAGGTTTGCTGTCCCGGCGCTGGAGTTTGTACTTTGCTATTTAGACACTGGAAGGTGTTTTTAAAGACTAAACCACAGATTTTATTCACATCTTACTGGTTTCTCCACTAATGTCCTTTTTTTCTGTTCAAGGATAAAATTCAGGATCACACATTGCATTTAGTTGTCACACTCCTTACTGTCCTCCAATCTGTGACACTTCCTCAGTCTTTCCTTGTTCTTCATGACCTTGACACTCTTGAAGAGTATGGGTCAGGTTTTGCAGAATGTCTCTTGGTCTGGGGTCATCTGATATTCTCTCATGATTAGACTGAGATTACAGATTTTGGGGGAGAAGATGCCCTGTCAGTGCATCATATTAAGGGATGCGTGAGATCAACATGACTTATTACTAGTGCTGTTGACCTTGACCTCTTACCCAAGTGGTATGTTTTTTTATTACTCTACTGCAATGTTATTATTTTTCCCTTTTCATACTCCATTTGTTCTGTACTGAGCATTTGTGTTCTCCTCCCAAATTTATATGTTGAACTCTTAAACCCCAAGGTGATGGTACTGGGAGGTGAGGCATTTGGGAGGTGATTAGGTCATGAGGGTGGAGCCCTTGTGAATGGGATTAGTGACCCAGAGACCCCAGACAGCTCTCTTTCCCCTTCCACCATGTGAGGATACAGGGGGAAGACAGCTACCTGTGGACCAGGAAGTGGCTCTCACCAGACACCAAATCTGCTTCCACCTTGATCTTGGACTTCCCAGCCTCTAGAACTGTGAGTAATAAATTTCTCTTGTTTATAAACTACCTAGTCTGTGGTATTCTGTTAGAGCAGCCTGAACGAAGACATTATTCTTTAGAAGTGAGTCAGTAAGTCCAGCCCACACTCAAAGGCAAGGGAACTAAGCCCCACTTCCTGGAGAGAGGAATATCAAAGAATATGTGGACATATGATATAACTACCACAGTAATTAATGAATGTTATAGGGGAGATACTTTGAGGTCACACAAATATCTTGTTTCTTGTTAATGCTTCATCTTTTTTTTCAATTGTAGTATAGTTGACATACAATATTACATTAGTTCCAGGCATATGACACAGTGATTCGACATTTATATACATTACAAAATGATCACATGACAAATTTAGTAATCATCTGTCACCATACAAAGTCATTACAATATATTGACTTTATTCCCTATGCTGTACATTATGCCCCCATGAGTTATTTATTTTGTAATGGAAAGTTTGTACGTCTTAATTCCCTTCACCTGTTTTGCCCATGCCCCCACCTATTTCCCCTCTGACAACCATGAGTTTCTTCTATGTATCTATGAGTTTGTTTCTGTTTTGTTTTGTTTGTTCAGTTGTTTTGCTTTTTAGATTCCACATAAAAGTAAAATCACATGGTATTTGTCTTCCTCTGTCTGACATATTTCACTTAGCATAATACCCTCTAGGTCCATCCACGTTGTCACCAATGGCAAGATTGCATTCTTTTTTTCTTTTTGTGAGGAAGATTGGCCCTGAACTATTATCTGTTGCCAATCTTCCTTTCTTTGCTTGAAGGAGATTGTCCCCGAGCTAACATCTGTGCCAATTCTTCATCTATTTTGCATGTGGGATGCTGTCACAGCATGGCTTGATGAGTGGTGTGTAGGTCGGCCCCCAGGATCTGAAGCTGTGAAACCCCGGCCACTGAAGCAGAGTGTGCGAACTTAACCACTATGCCACTGGGCCGGCCCCAAGATTGCATTCTTTTTTATGGCTGAGTAACATTCCATTGTGTATATATGCCACATCTTCTTTATCCATTCATTTATCAATGGACTCTTGGGTTGCTTCCATATCTTGATGATTGTAAATAATGCTGCAATGAACATAGGTTTGTATATATCTTTTCAAAAGTGTTTTCATTTCCTTTGTATAAATACCTAGAAACGGAATTGCTGGATCATATGGGAGCTCTATTTTTAATTTTTTGAGGAACCTTCATACTGTTTTCCATAGTGGCTACACCAGTTTACATTCCCACCAGCAGTGCACGAGGGTTCCCTTTTTTTCCACTTTCTTGCCAACACTTGTTATTTCTTGTCTTTTTGATAATCGCCATTCTGACAGGTATGAGGTGATACCTCACTGTGGTTTTGATTTGCATTTCCTTGATGATTAGTGATGTTGAGCATCTTTTCATGTGTCTGTTAGCCATCTGTATGTCTCCTTTGGAAAAACATCCATTCACGTCCTCTGCCCATTTTTAAATCAGAATTTTTCTTGCTCTTGAGTTATACGAGTTCTTTATATATTTTGGATATAGCATTTGCAAATATCTTCTCCCATTCAGTAGGTTGCTTTTTTGTTTTGTTTATGGTTTTCTTCACTGTGCAAAAGCTTTTTAGTTTGATGTAGTCCCATTTGTTTGTTTTTGTTTTTGTTGCCTTTGCCTGAGGAGACAGATGCAAAAAAATATTGCTAAGACCGATGTCAAAGAGCTTACTGCCTATGTTTTCTTCTAGGAATTTTATGGTTTCAGATCTTACATTTAAGTTTTTAATCCATTTTGAGTTTATTTTTGTGTAGAGTGTAATAAAGTGGTCCGGTTTCATTCTTTTGCATGTAGCAGTTCAATTTTCCCAACACAATTTGTGGAAGAGACTGACTTTTCACCATTGTATATTCTCGCCTCCTTTGATCTAGATTAACTGACCATATAAACGTGGGTTTGTTTCTGGGCTCTCTGTTCTGTTCCATTGACCTATGTGTCTGTTTTTATGTCAGTACCATACAGTTCTGATTACTAATGCTTTGTATAGATTTAAATCAGGGAGTGTGGCACCTCCAGCTTTGTTCTTCTTTCTCAAGATTTCTCTGGCCATTCAAGGTCTTTTGTGCTTCCACAAAAATTTTAGGATTCTTTGTTCTGGTCCTGTGAAAAATGCCATTGGTATTTTGGTGGGGGCTGTGTTGAATCTGTAGAGGCTTTGGGTAGTATGGTCATTTTAACAGTATTAATTCTTCCGATCCATGAGCACTATCTTTCCATTTATTTGTGTTGTCTTCAATTTCTTTCATCAATGTCTTATAGTTTTCAGAGTATAGGTCTTTCACCTCCTTGGTTAAATTTATTCCTAGGTATTTTATTCTTTTTGCTGCAGTTGTAAATGAGATTGTTTTCTTAATTTCTCTTTCTGATAGCTTGTTATTAGTTTGTAGAAATGCAACTGATTTCTGTATATTAATTTTGTATCCTGCAACTTTATTGAATTCATTTATTAGTTCTAATAGTTTTTTTAGTGGAATCTTTAGGGTTTTCTATATATAGCATAATGTCACCTGCAAATAGTGACAATTTTACTTCTTCCTTTCCAATTTTGATGCCTTTCATTTTGTATTTTTCTGTCTGATTGCTGTGGCTGGGACTTCCAGTACTATATTGAATAAAAGTGGTGAGAGTGGGCAGCCTTATCTTGTTCCTGATCCTAGACTAAATAGTTTCTGCTTTTTACTACTGAGTATGATGTTATCTGTGAGTTTGTCATATATGGCCTTTATTATGTTATGTTCCCTCTATACCCACTTTGTTGAGAATTTTTATCATAAACTGATGTTGAACTTTGTCAAATACTTTTTATGCATTTGTTGAGATGATCATATGATTCTTATCCTTCATTTTGTTAATGTGATGTGTCACATTGATTGATTTGTGCATAGCGGACCCTCCTTGCATCCCTGCGTAAATCCTGTTTGATCATGGTGCACGATCCTTCTAGTATATTGTTGAATTTGGTTTGCTAATGTTTTGATGAAGATTTTTACGTATATGTTCATTAGGAATATTGGACTGTAATTTCTTTTTTTTTGTAATGTCTTTGTCTGGTTTTATTGTCAGGGTAATGCTGGCCTTGTAGAATGAGTTTGGAAGCATTTACTGCTCTTCAATTTTTTGCAATAATCTGAAAAGGATAGGTATTAACTTTTCTTCAAATGTTTGCTAGGTTTCACCTGCAAGGTGTCTGTTCCTGGACTTTTGTTTCTTGGGAGTTTTTTGACTATTGATTCAATTTCATTGCTAGTAATCGATCTGTTCAGATTTTCTATTTCTTCCTGATTCTGTCTTGGAAATTTGTATGTTTCTAGAAATTTATCCATTTCTTTTATGTTGTCCAATTTATTGACTAATAATTGTTCATAGTAATCTCTTATGATCCTTTGTATTTCTGTGGTGTCATTTGTAACATTTTCTCTTTCATTTCTGATTATATTTCTTTGGGCCTTCTCTCTTTTTTTCTTTATGAGTCTGGCTAAAGGTTTATCAATTTTATTTATCTTTTCAAAGAACCAGCTCTTAGTTTCATTGATCTTTTCTACTGCTTTTTAGTCTCTATTTCATTTATTTTTGCTTTGATCTTTATTATTTCTTTCCTTATACCAACTCTGGGCTTTGTTCTTTTTCTAGGTCCTTTAGGTGTAAGGTTAGATTATTTGAGATGTTTCTTGTTTTCTGAAGTAGGCCTGTATTGCTATAAACTTCCCTCTTAGAGCTGCATTCACTGCATCCCATAGATTTTGGAACATTGTATTTCCATTTTCATTTATCTTAAGATATCTTTTCTTTTCTTTTTGGTGAGGAAGATTCACCCTGAGCTAACATCCGTTACCAATTTTTCTCTTTTTTTCCCTTGAGGAAGATTAGCCCTAAGCTAACATCCGTGCCAATCCTCCCCCATATCGTATGTGAGATGCCTCCACAGCTTGGCTGATGAGTGGAGTAGGTCTGTGCCCAAGATCCAAACCCACAAACCCAGGCTGCTGAAGTGGAGCATGCAGAACTTTAACCACTTGGCCAGGGGGCTGGGTCCTCAAGGTATCTTTTGATTTCCTCTTTGATTTCTTCATAGACCCATTGGTTGTTTAGTAGTGTGTTGTTTAGACTCCATGTGTTTATGTTTTTTCTAGTTTTCTTCTTGTAATTGATTTCTAGTTTCATACTGTTGTGGTCAGAAAAGATCCTTGATATGATTTTAATCTTCTTAAATTTATTGAGACTTATTTTGTGGTTTAGCATGTGATCTATCCTGGAGAATGTTCCATGTGCACTTGAAAAGAATGTGTATTCTGCTGTTTTTGGGTGGAATGTTCTGTGTATATCTATTAAGTCCATCTGGTCTAATGTGTTGTTTAAGGCCAATGTTTCCTTGTTGATTTTTGCTCTGGATGTTCTATCTGTTAATGTAAGTGACATGTTAAAGTCCCTATGATTATTGTATTACTGTTGATTTCTCCCTTTATGTCTGTTAATATTTGCTTTATGTTTTTAGGTGTTCCTATGTTGCGTGCATAAATATTTACAATTGTTATTATTCTCTTGTTGGATTGATTCCTCTATCTTTATATAATGCCCTTCTTTATCTCTTGTTATAGTCTTTGTTTTAAAGTCTATTTTGTCTGATATAAGTATTGCTACCATAGCTTTCTTTTTGTTTCCATTTGCATGGAATATCTTTTTCCATCTGTTCACTTTCAGTCTGTGTGTGTCTTTAGATCTGATGTGAGTCTTTTGTAGACAGAATGTATATGGGTCTAGGTTTTCTTAATCCATTCAGCCCCCATATATTTTTTGATTGGAGCATTTAGTCCATTTAAATTTAAAGTAATTATTGATAGGTATGTACGAACTGCCATTTTGTCAATTGTTTTCTGGTTGTTTTTGTAGTTCTTCTCTGTTTCTTTCTTCTTCTCTTGCTCTCTTTCCTTGTGGTTTGATGGCCATCTTTAGTGTTGTGTCTAGGTTCCTTTCTCTTTATTTTTTGTGTGTCTATTCTAAGTTTTGGTTTGTGATTACCATGAGATTCATATATAACAACCTATGTATATAGCAGTCTATTTTAAGTTGACAGTCCCTTAAGTTCAAGCACATTCTAAAAGCACTATATTTTTACTCCCCCATCATGTTTTATGTTTTTGATGTCATTATTTTACATCTTTTTATTTTCTATATCCCTTAACTAATTATTGTAGATATAAATGATTTTACTACTTCTTTCTTTTAACTTTCAACCTGGCTATAAAGATGATGCATCCACTACCTTTACTATACGTTTGCCATTACCAGTGAGATTTTTTTCTTTCATGTTTCTCTTATTTCTATTTATGGTCTTTTTCTTCCATTTAAAGAAGTTCCTTTTACATTTCTTATAAGGCCAATTTAGTACTGATGAGCTCCTCTAGCTTTTGCTTGTCTGGGAAATTCTTTATTTCTCCTTCAATTCTGAATGATAACCTTGATGGGTAGAGTATTCTTGGTTGTAAGTTTTTTCCTCAGCACTTTGAGTATATCATGACACTTCCTCTGGCCTGTAAAGTTTCTGCTGGAAAATCAGCTGATAATCTTATGGGGCTTCCCTTGTATATAACTAGTTTTTTTCTTGCTGCTTTTAAGATTCTCTCTTTATCTTTAACTTTTGACATTTTAATTATAATGTGTCTTGGTGTGGGTCTCTTTGGTTTCATCTTATCTGGGACTCTCTGTGCTTCCTAGACTTGGATGTCTGTTTCCTTTGCCAGGTCAGGGAAGTTTTCAGCCGTTATTTCTTCAATAGGTTTTTTTGTAACTTTCTCTCTCTCTTCTCCGTCTGAGACCCCTATAATGCGAATGTTAGTATGCTTGATGTTGTCTCAGAGGTCCCTTAAGTTATCCTCATTTTTTAAAAATTCTTTTTTGTTGTTGTTCTGATTGTGTGATTTCCACTACTCTGTCTTCCAGATTGTTGATCTATTCTTCTGCATCATCTCACCTGCTGTTGATTTCATCTGGTGTATTTTTTTTATCTCAGTTAATGTGTTCTTCAGCTCTGATTGGTTCTTTTTTATATTCTCTGTCTCCTTGTTGAAGTTCTTACTGTGTTCATCCATTCTTCTCCCAAGTTCAGTGAGCATCTGTATGACCATTACTTTGAACTTTTCATCTGGTAGATTGTTTATCTCTGTTCTGTTTATTTCTTGTTCTGAGGTTTTCTCTCATCCTTTTGTTTGAGACATATTCCTCTGTCTTCTCATTTTGCCTAACTGTCTGTGTTTGTTTCTATTATTAGGTAGATGAGCTACATCTCCCAGTTCTGAAGTGGTGACTTTATGTAGAAGGTGTACTGTGGGGCCTAGTAGTGCAATCCCTTCTGGTCACGAGAGCCAGGAACTCCAGTGTGTCTCCTGTGTTGGCTGCACGCATGTTCCTGTTGTGTCTGGGCCATGATTACTGTTGGGATGCTGGTGTGTGGGGCTGAACCCTCAGGTCAGGAGCCACTTGGAAGGGCTCTGGTGCTGGCCAGGGCCATCTGCCAGGCAGGGTAGGATGCTTTGCAGAGGCATTGGCCAGGGCAGGTCCACAGGGGACACTGGGGCAGGGTAAGCAGTGCTATCAAGGTAGATGGAGAGTGTTAGAAATGGTGCCCACCAGGGCTAGATACAAGGAGAGTAAAGAAAATGGCACCTGCCAGCACATCCATCCCCAGAGAAAGTTCCATCGAATCTCTGCCCCTCCAGCATTTGCCCTAAAATTGATTATTGAATGTTGTTCATGTATTACTCAGGTACTTTTCAAACTGTTGCCTCTGTGCTGCAACTTGGAGTGAGTTTGTGCATGAATCCTTTAAGAGTGGAGTCTTGGTTTCATTTACCCCTCTGGCTCTCCCAGATGTAGGCCCCCCTGGTTTTCAAAGCCAGACATTGTGGGGGCTTGTCTTTCTGGTGCAAGTTCCCTGGGCTGGGGAGCCCAATGTGGGGCTCAGGCCCCATGCTCATCCAGGAGGACCATCAAGGTTGAGATATTCCTCTCGCTGTGAGTCACCACACCAAAAGTGCGGGTCCTGTTAGACCACACCTCTGCCCCTCCTACCTGTCACGATGTGACTTTTTCTTTATATCCTTAGTTGTCAAAAATCTGTTCTGCTAGTCTTGAGGTCATTCTTAGAGATAGTTGTTCCATATGTAGTTGTAGTTTTGGTGTGCCTGTGGGAGGGGGCAAGCCCAGGATCTTCCTACTCCACCATCTTGATCCTGCAATCCTATAGTTTTCTTTCAATAATCTTCACCTTCTAATTTTAGTATTCATCAGTGGATCTTGCCTGCAGCAATGATTACTGTGGTGTTTTACTGGTGATTTTCTATTTCTTTCTTTCTTTTTACATTTATTATTTGGAATTATTCTGTAAGGAATATTTGTTCCTTCTCCCTCATTTATTTATTTAGTCAATCATTTATTTATATCACTATGGACTCATGGATATTTATTAATTCTTTGGGTAGTTCTGGGGTTATAACCAATATTATTGTTATTTATTTTATTTCTATAATTATTCTAGCTTTGGCCATTGGGAATTCTTTCAGGTTGTCTCCTGTGTTGTTTTGACATGCCCCCCTGTTGTGAGTTGGTGTCTGTGTGTGTGTGTTTTGAGCATTTCCTTGCTTTCTGACATTGTAAGATGCTCCAGACTCCTATTGTATCTTCCTTGTCTCAGCTCTAGAACCAGCCATTTCTCCAAAGAGCTTTGGTTCCTTTTATTGGAGAATGGTATTTGGAAACCAGTATCCTGGCACTGGGTGTGCTTGTTGCTGCTGTGTTACTTCTTCTAACTTTTTAAGTAGAGAACTGCCATAACTTTAATTAGAACATGCCCTGGCAGGTAATGTCAGAGAGTAGCACAGGAGCCAGGAAGATGAGTGAAGATGCTGTGCAAATTGTCCTGGTAAGAAATGAGGAGATACTGAATCCCAGCTGTGGCAGCCTTGATGGAAAGGAAGGTGAGGAATTTTGTGGATTATCTAGACGTTGTTCTCCAGCAGACATAGCCTGAGTTTTGCTCTGCTACTTGTGGGCTGTGTAATCCTGGACAAGGCTTTCAACCTCTCTTGGCCTCGGTTTCCTCATCTAGAAAAGAGGCTAACAACACCTGTTGAGGGAGTCAACTGGAACAAAATGTGAATTTCCTTGGTGATGCCAAACCACTGCCCAAATGCGAGGAATTTATTTATGAATTCTCTTCAGCTTTTCTCTTGGATTTTTTGGTAGTGAAGGACCTAGCATCTTAGAGAGACAGGGAAACATGGGATCTGTCATGGGACAGGCAGGAGAGGAATGCCTAGAGAAAGGCTGGCAAACACCCAGCCAATTGGGTGCTATAGACTGTTTATGACTCCTTCAAATTCATATGTTGAAGCCCTAATTTGCAATGTGACTGAATCTGGAGATAGGGTCTTTAGGAGGTAATTAAGACTAAATAAAGTCATAAGAGTGGGGCCCTAATCTAATAGAACTGTGGTTTTATAAGAAGAGAAAGAGAGAGAGAAATCTCTCTCCCTGACATGTGAGGACACAGGGAGAAAGTGATGGTCTATAAGCCAGAAAGAGGGCTCTCACCAGGAACTGCATTGACTGGCACCTTGATCTGGGACTTCCAGCCTCCACAAGTGTGAGAAAATAGATTTCTGTTGTTTAAGACACCCCGTCTACAGTGTTTGTTATGGCAGCCCACGCAGACTAAAACACTGGTTATGTACCAGAAATCTGTAGGCCCCATGGGAGCCCAGCTAAGCTGTGGAATATATTCAAGATAACAGTGACCAGCAGAGGCCGACAGAGGAGGAGCCTGTGCCCACAACTTCTACGTAGTTCCTGTGGGGGCAGGGTTTCCCCGAGCATGGCTGGCCTGAGCCTGGGAAGTGGAAATTACTGGGAATACCTGGCTGGAGTGGGAGTGAGAAGTTGGCTCCTGATGGTGCTGCTGGTTTTAACCAGGCACCATGAGGCTACAGAATAGTGTTCATCAGGAGCGTCTGACTTTGCTGGAGCAAATAAAGTCAGTGAGTATATTTCCTCTCCCAGCTCCAAATTAGGATTTGTGGCCTGGAAATGACTTTTTCTGATTTGGGCCTGACACTATGTAGAAAACAACGTGTCCCAGCGCGCTACCCCCATGTGGAAGGCATGGCCAGTACTATCCTTGCCATAAGTGGTCTTGATGTTTGTTAGTCAGCCAAGCACCCAGTCTAAGACCAAAGATGTCTTGGATTTGGGATTTAAATAATATTCCAAACTGTTTTGGAGCCCTCAAGGGGAGCTAGAGATTTGGGCAGCTTTTCTGCTCTGTCCCACTGCCATTGCCTCCAACCTATGCCTCACTGGGGTTGGTGCCGGTCCAGCACACTACTCATAGGCAGAGGAACTTCTTCCTCACTTGATCCCCTCCCTCCTGGGACCCTCGCCTGTGCCCCTCACCTCCCCTTTCGCTTGCCATCCTCAGAGTCTCACTTCTTCTTGTGCTGGCGGTCACTCCTCCTGCTCTGTCTGGCTCCTTGCTACCTCTCAGGAGGGGTAAGGGGAAAGGTGCCTTCACATAGTTAGGATGAAGTATCTGTAGAATAATTAAATCTTTTCTGGACCTGGGCTGACAATCCTGTGGGAGATTAGCCTGAAGGGTCTCTGTCTCCCTTAGTCATTGTCGTTCAGCCTGTGCAAATCCTAGGAGGAGGAAGGGGGAAGGAAAAAAAGACATTATTCTCAAGAATAATATAATACCTAACATCTGAGTACGTTCAATTTTCTAAGCAGTTTTCATGCAGTAAATAACAGTCTCAGTAATCCCATTATGTAGGCACTATTATTATCCGCATATTACCGATGGGGAAACTGAGTCTTGGAGAGGTGAAATAACTTATTCACATTCTCATAGCTAGTAAGGGGCAGAGCAGCGTTTCAAATTCAGGTCCTTCTGACGCCAGAGCTCCCCCTCCTAACTGTTAGACTGCTTCTCTATGCAAAGTTACAGGATGACATCAGGCGTGGTAATACGTTTAGTAAAGTGCCTTTACTAGGATGGATTTGCACCTGATAACAGGCATGTCTGAGGAAATCGGGGATGAATGGGTGCCAATGAGAGAAGACATATGCACCTGAGTGAGAGATGGGTAAATGACAGTATGTGACAGAACCACGCTTGGCTGGAGAGGGTGCTCTGCGGTAGTGTGGAGGCCTATGATTCCATTTCCTGAACCACGGACCATGGTTCCTAGGCTTACTTCATTTCCTTATACTACCTAGCAACTATTTTCTACAGCTACTCCGTTAGTTCAACTCTCCAATATAATCTGGTCTTCTACATAATTCAAGCACTTTGATGTTGCCTGATACACTGGGTTTGTAATCTGAACGGTGTCTGGGGGAAATTTCTTATAAGTGGGCTGCAGTGAGCACTTGGAGTCTAAGGCCTAATGATTTCATCCTCCCCTAGTGCTGGCTCCCCGACGTCCACACAGCTCCAAGTCGTTTTGGACTACTGGGTTGTTTAACCCACATAGCTAGTTGCCCCATTTTCATAGCTATACTAGAAATAGCTCACGGATGACATAAGTTCTCTTCATATAGGGTAGAATGTAATTCTCTTCACTTTTTTTCCTTCCTATGACCCTGCATAGGATTGATCTGTTTTGACATTTTGGCCATACGGAGGATATAACAGATTTTTCGTTTGTCACGAGCGGACAAAGTTGTTTGTATACAAAAGAAGCAGGAAGTTTGAGATATTTACATTGTATAAACCTCATTTTTCACGTACCTGTTGCTGCACAACAAACCAACCCAAAACTTATTGGCTTAAAAACAATTTCATTTCATCTCTCCAAGTTCCGTGGGTTGACTGGGCTCAGCGGGAGGGTTCTTGCTTAGGGTATCTCCTGTGATTGAGTCAGACACAGTTGAAGCTGGAGTCATTTGAGGCTTGACTGGGCCAGATACCCAAATGGCTTCTTCCCTCCCATGTTTACCACCTTAGCTGGGAGGCCTGGCATAGCCGAGGGCCGGCCAGGCTTCTTTCTCTCTCTTTCCTTTGTACTTCTGCTTAGCATGGCACTCTCAGGATAGTTAGACTTGTTACACAGTAGATGGCTTCCCCCAGAGTAAAAGCTGCATGGTTACTTATGACATAATAACTTTGGAAGTCACTGTGAGTGACTTTTGCCACATTCTGTTGGTCACACATTCATGGTGGAAGGGGCCTAGACAAGCTCATGGATACCAGGAGGCGTGATTCACTGGGGGCCATCTTTGAAGCATAGTTACCTTAGTCCACGTTCTACCTCTAATAATTCAAGTCATTCTACACACAAAATATACTCACCCTTCCCTGTAAGACACCCCCCTCTCCCACTTCCCTTGTAAAATCTCGTCTCATTTTGGCATCAGGCTCAGTGTTCTGGTTATCTACTGCTATGTAACAAAGCACTCCAAAACTCAGTGGCTTAAAACAACTGCCATTTTATTATTATGATTCTGTGGGTTGTTTGGGCTCCTCTGGGAGGTTCTTCTGCTCCCCGTGATATTGGCTCAGGCTGTAGTCATCCATTGCTTGGCTGGGCTGCAAGGTCCAAGATGGCTCACTATACAGCTAGCAGCTGATACTTGTAGTCCAGGCTTTTAGCGTAGAATGATAAACACCTGTAGATGTTTAGGATGGTTCAGTACTGGTTCAGGTCTCAAACAGGGTCAGGTTGATCTCAGCCATGGACATGTGACTCTCGAGGTTTTCTTCAGGCTGACATCATTTTTGTAATAAATGTTTAGGGCTACAGGGCACCCAGGAACCAAAAGGGTGAGTACTACCAGGAGCCACCTCACACCTCACATGAGGTAGAGAGAGACCAGTGCTTCAACTCTCACTAGCTCCTTTAGTAACCACCAGGGAGTGTATTTTCTCTCTTTCTAGGATATGCTCTCTGGCCTCCATTCATGATGACTAGCAGTAAACACATCTGGTGGAAGACATGTATACCATCAAGGAAAGTCATTAATGTCCAGCCATTGCCCCAGTTGACAGCCACTGTTGCCAGAACAGCCCAGGTCCATTCAACTTTTCTATTTGTATCATTTTTTCCTTCTTTTTCTAATCCATATGCACAGGTGGAGTTCCCACAGTTACCCGAGAGGGTACCATGTTGTGGTGAGAACACAAAAACAAACCAGAAATCATCCCTCATGCCAAGGAGCTAATTGTTATGCAAGGGAGAAAAGATGAATTTAGAAATAACCAGACTATACCGTAGAAAGTAGTGCTGGCTGTGAGAAAGGTGCAAACTGCATATTATAGGAGGTCAGAGGACAGAAAAATTCCACTTCTGTTTTCTGTCTTTGATTCGCCTCCCAGCTTTGGACAAATTATTACATTTCACACTCCAATTTCCCTGTATGTCTAATGGGGAAAACATACCTTCTTTTACACGTCTTACTGGGGAGCAATGAGTGCCAGTGACAAGGTTTCTGTAAAGGCTTTGGGACTTTATTTTCACAGAGTCCAAACACATCTTTAACCTTCCAGCTCATGGAATGTAGAGGGCGGGTGAAGTGGTTTAGATCCGCTCATGTGTGCGTGTGCGTGTGCGCACGTGCAAATATGTGACAGTCATGCTCCAAATGAGGCCTCAGGGGGTAATAAACAGAAGGCCTGCTGGGACCACCAATTTCTTTTTCCCATCTGTGATGGCTGGGGCCCTGTGCTTCACACTGGGAAGGGTATCTGCAAGCGCTCCTCTGCCTTGTGGCGCGGCCACCTTTAATTCACATTTGCATGTGTTGTGAGACTAGCCAGGCAGTTGAACGACTGCCCAGGAGTGAAGCTTGTGATGATGTAGAGAAATGAAATCACTGTTTAATGAGATTCGGTGAGATAAGGTCCACAGATGGACCATTCGGAGGGCTGTGTTTGAACCACAGTATTCCATTCATTTGATAATATACCTTACTGTGGGTTTAAATTGCATTCTTGGAAAATTTAGCCCAGCATGACTAGTTCTTCTTAGAATAGCATCACTAACGTAATGTTGTGTTCAATAAGCCTTTTGCATAAAAGGTTATCATGTAATTTTTGTCATTATAAGTCTCCAGTGCTTCTAGAACTTACCTTCAGAAATAGTGCAAAAGGATTTTTTTGATGCAATTGCGTTTCAAAGTAAGTTCTGAAAAGCCATGGTTACAAATCCTATGCCTCGGTTTACCTTTTGGAACATTGCTTCCCTATTTTTACAGAAGTTCTTTTTATAAATCAACTTTCTAAAAGAATATACTAGTAGTATTTTTCCTATGGCATTTATCTTTGACTAGTGTTTTAATTGTGTGTTTTTTCTCTGTTTTCATCTATGTAGTATATTTGACTAAGCATAGGGTTTGGAGTCAAACTAAAGCCAGAATCCCAGCTCTCACCAATACTAGCTGTGATCATGGGCAAGTCACATAATGTTACTAAGCAATAATTTTCTTATGGAGTTGAAATGATTTGAGATAAGATAGGTACAAAACACTTAACACCCAGACTTGTAGACAGTAAAAACTCAGACATCAATTCTAGCTATTATTGTCATCATAAGAAAGATAAAATCTCTGGATGAGACCCTCTAACCTAGCTATAACTAGGTCTTTCTTTGAAAATTTCACCTGACCTTGTTTTGTCTCTATCTGTAGTTACTATTTTTATTGGAAGACCCATTATGCACAGCTAATGTCAGGTCATGAGCTCTTACAGGGTGGGTAACTAATAAACAAATTAGGCATATGTTTCATGAGATTGCTATATTTACATGTGTATACATAAACACAACATTCATTGATGAAACGGAGCTTGTCATGAATAGTCCATTTCATGAGATAAAAAGAGGAAAACAATAAACAACACTTAAGAATGCAAGTCTATGTATCACAAATCCTCATGAAATTACATAAATCTTGTGGTTGTCTGTGTTACACTCAAAAAGTGTTGGCTAGCAAAATAGGCATCCACAACATGGGATGTGCTATGGGAACGAATTGCTGGAAAGGAAAGGAAAAGTTTTCTAGGAATTTCTAATTACAGAGAATTTAGACTGAAGGAATTCGCCATAGTTTTCTCTGAATAGGCTTAGAATTTTATATTGGATTAAAAAATTGGTTCAGGGAGGGAGTGGCTCCTCAGAATGAAGCTTTTTCAGGCTCCCTCCTGTTTTGTTTTTGCCTGGGGCATTGTTTTCGTTTGCCAAGACCAGCTGCTTCCTTGCTGGCCAGGTTTCCATTTAGCGGCCCAGGGCTGCTTCTCTGATGTGGGGGAATTTGCCCCTCTGTGGTTGGACGGGGCAGCTGTGTGTCTCCAGGCTGGGCGAGGAGGATGAGCTGCCTGGAGACCTGGACGGCTGCATTCTAGCAGCTGTACTTGCATCGTCATCTCTTCTCGGATCTTCAGCAAATGTGACCTCTGCCAGCCGTGTCTGAGCTCCTCGGCTCTGCTGCCTCTGGGATCCAGGCCGGGAGACAAAGGGCCTGGCTCTGCGTTAGATGCCAGCTGTTTTTTTTCCACATGGTCTCCGGGAACAGTTACTAATCATATCAGACCCTGAAACGATTTAAGACGTTCTTATCTGCTAAGCATGAGATCTGTTGCTGGCACACAAACAAATCCCAAACCACCTCAACACAATAACACACACATTTTTAAATTTTAGTGTAAAATCTACCATTAATCAACCATCAACAAGTATTGATTCATTTATTATGTGCTGTGCTAGGCAATGTGCAGCAGAGAGAATGGCGCTGCCCTGAAACACTTGGTCAGATCGTTATGGGTAAATCTTGTCCCCCACCCTCCCGAATGGGCCCCTTTGTTCAAGAAACATTGGTAAGGGTTGAATTGTGCCACCCTAAATTCTTGTGTTGAAGTTCTAACCCCCAGCATCTCAGAATGTGACCTTATTTGGAAATAGAGTCATTGCAGATACAATTAGTTAAGATGAGGTTGTACGGGAGCAAGGCGGGCACCTGATCCTATATGACTGGGGTCCTTATAAAAAGGGGAGATTCAGACACAGACACACACACACACACAGGGAGAACACCAGGTGAAGACTGGAGTTACGTTGCCACAAGCCAAGGAGCTACCAGAAGCTAGAGGAGGGCCCCAGAGTAATTCCCTCCCTAGTGCCTTCATCAGAAGGAGCATGATCTTGGACTTCTGGCCTCCAGAGCTGTGAGAGGCCACAGCTGTTCTGTTGGTTAAGCCACCTGGTTTGCGGTACTTTTCTACGGCAGCCCTAGCAAAATGATACAAACGTGAAGCAGGTGGCCAACCATTTTTATTGGGGAAAACTCTCAACTCACCATTGACTTGAGTGCACAGTCCTGGCATTCTTCCTCATTCTGCCAACTCTCAGCTCAAATGTCGCCCACTCGGGACCACGCTGCACCCTCCCTCCCGGTACCCTGCTTTATTTCTTCATAGACTTGCGGCTGCCGGACATGGTTTTGCTTACTTTTGGTGATTTTTTTTATTATCTATTTTCCACACGAGAACTTAAACTCCTGGAGGCCTGTGCTCCTGTCTGTTCTGTTTGCTGCTTGAAAAATATTTGTTGCAAGAAGAAATAAATGAGAAATAAAGTTTAATTTGGGAATGAAAGCTTTTGTGCGTAGTCAGAGCTGTGCTTTTGGACACTGCGGCTCTTTCCTTCCTTCCTTTCCTTGCTCCCTCCCTCTCTCTTTCTTTTATCTTGTCCCTTTTAGGGCTGGAAGAAAGTATTTGGACTCGCTACATGAACACAAACAACATGGGTTTGAGTTGTTCCTGCCCTGTGGTGGATGAGCGTGGTTTTGTCTGGTTTCGTACGTCGCTTTGTCTGAGCTGTGGAGGACAGATGGTCAGTTCTCAGACCTTCTTGGCCACCTCTCCTGGAGGAAAGGCAGTAGGAGGGAAGTATACCTTCAATGATACTGAGCAGATGGTCACAGGGCTGAGGAGCCTCCTTTGCCAGAGGTCTCAGGGCCTCCTCACCAGGGCTGCGGAGGAAGGCATTCCCTCCACCTCTGCATTCAAGAGGAAGAGGCTATGGAAGCCCGGGACCAGTGAAGGACCAGTGTATGGACACATCTAAGCAGTCCTGAGACATCAGGAAGCGGTACTTTGTGAAAGCCCTGCTTCCCGCCTTTGAACCCCCAGTCAAACCTGAAAGGGGCTCGGAAATGTAATTTGGCCGTGGGATGATAATGGGGCTGTGTTTGTGCTCACCAGCTAGAGAAATACAGGAAGGTTGGACTGAGTTGATAGGCAGTGGGTGGAGGAGGCTACTGAGGAAATGCTTCAGATAAAATGTTTCTGGAATAAAATCCTCGACCAGGGGGGCGACAGTGGGAACGGAGAGGAAAGGATGGACATAAATGTTGGCAATGTACTTCATGGCTGATTAAATGTTATCTTTATTTATGTACGATTTATACTTCACCTACTTCCAGAAAGGGTTGAGGGGGATGACTGGTTGAAGGTGAGAGATGAGTTAAGAATGACTCTAGGTTCTCAAGCCTGAGTGATGAGGAAACGAGGGTGCCCCTATCTGAGACAGGAAGGGCTGGGCGGAGAGAAGACTTGTGAGCAGACAATGATGTTCTCCGTTTTGAATTCGTCACTCTTGAGGTGATGAAGGGACATTCAAACAGAATAGTCTACTAGACTATTATAAACATGTTACTCACAGAATTCCTATCTTTGATACCCAGGGTGTCTGAAAAAACACCAAATCTACGTGATTAGCACATAAATATGAACTCCATTATTTGTAGCTATAGCCAATGTTTGCTTTTTACTGCTTTTCAGCATAATATCTTTGCTGAAAATAAGTTGTAATTTTGATCATCACATGCGTGCTTTTGCGTACACTGCCCTCCCGCCCCCGCCTCCCCTCCCCAGCCCAAGAAGTCTATTTTCTGCAATTTCATCCCAGGATCTTGAAACTATACCAAACTGCTGGAAGTTTTGCTTTCCTGTGTCCTGAGAGAGACTTTTGGTCCTCTCTACTTCAGTTCACCTATGGGAGCTTCCACGTGGCCTCCTGTGATCGCTCCCTTATCTGGATCTTGAGGAGCAGGAATGCGTTCCAACAGTGTCCCTTTGCTGTGACAGATTGCTGCACTGTAGAGCCCATTCAAGTAACTTGTTTGCTGCCTGCCTTCAACTCAGAGAAGCTTTTAGTGTTCTCCTTGGAAAAGCACATAAAACAACGTGTGATCGGTAGGGCGAGAGCTCAGCAAATGAGCATCAAGTTAGGACTTAGATGCAACATAAAGAGGCTATAGGCATGAGAAGTTTCCAAGGTTGCTGATGTGTAAAAATGTCTAATTGGCAAGGGTACCCTCCTTAAAGACTCAGAAGTGGAATGGCATCAATTTATTACTCCCTTCTAGAACTGATTCTTTCATAGAATCCAAGTCAAGTTTTTATTTTTATTTTCTATATGTGTGTAGGTGTCAAAATTCAGAATATGCTTAACTTTCACTAGTACCTAAATCTTAAACTCTCTTCACTTCAACTAGGCCCAAGAAAAAGACAGTTTTCTTTCTAAGTCTTTACAAAGTTAAATAATTTTTAAAAATTATACAAGTAAAAGATTCAAACAAACAGAAGGATATAGATTAATGAGTAAAATCTGTTACTTTCTTCCACTCTTGAGTTCCAGGCCTCTCAGGAAATAGCTGGTGAACATAGTTATGATGTGTAGCTTTCCATGCCTTTTTCTGTGTATTTAAATATACACCTGGAATTCTCTGCCCCCAGGTGGTCACATGGCTGTGTCTTCCAGTTCAGATGCCATTTCCTCAGAGAAGCCTTTTCTGATGACACAATCTAGATTAGCCTCCACTCTACCCCATGCCACCTTTTGCATATGACCATTTTAGTTTTCCTCGTAGCATTTATTACTGTCTGGAACAGGCAGAGTAATACCCCTCTCTACCAAAGATGTTCACGCTCTAATCCCTGGGACCTGTGAATACGTTGCCTTCCATGGCAAAGGAAGGTAATGTGAACTGATGAAAGATACAGACCTTGAAATGGGGAGATTATCCTCCGGGGTCCAGTCTAATTCCATGAGACCTTAAAAGCAGAGAACATTTCCTGACAGGATGAGAGAGGATAAGAAGAAGGACAAGACACAGGGAGAAAGTCAAATATCATATGATCTCACTCATAAGTAGAAGATAAAAACAACGACAAACAACACAGCGACAGAGATCGGATTGGTGGTTACCAGAGGGGAAAGAGGGCAGGAGGAGGGTGAAAGGGGTGATTAGGCACATGTGCATGGGGATGGATTGTAATTAGTCTTTGGGTGGTGAATGCAATGTAATCCACACAGAATTTGAAATACATTATGATGTATAACCCCCCCCCCAAAAAAAAAGAAAAAAGAAGAGAAAAAAAGAAAAAAGAAAAGGAAGGACAAGAATTTCATAGTGTGAGAGAGACGTGACTTGTGTTTGCTGGCATTGAAGGCAGAGGAAGGGGACGACCAGCCAAAGAATGCAGGTGGCTTCTGGAACCTGGGAATGACCCTCGGATAACAGCCAGCAGGGAAATGGGAATCTCAGTCCTACAACCACAAGGAATGGAATTCTGCCAACAACTTGCATGAGCAAGGAAACAGATCCTTCTCTAGAGCCTCCAGAAAGGACTGCAGCCCTTTCTGGGTGAGACTCGTGTTGGGCTTCTGACCTACAGAACCGTAAGATAATAAATTTGGGTTGTTTAAGCCTCTTAGTGTGTGATAATTTGTCATGGCAACAATAGAAAACTAATGTGCCATCAAAATTATTTTGTTTTTTTAATGGTTTGCTTGTTTATTGTCTGCCTGCCCACCAGACTGTGAGTTTTAGGACTTTGTCTGTTTGGCCCACCACTTTACCTCTACTGACTAGAACAGTTCCTGCCACATAGGTGCTAATTTTGTTGTTATTGTTGAGTGAATAAGCAAATACATAATGTGTACATGTTTGTATATGATATCAGGTTATACATGTTATTTGATGACTTGCTGTTTTCATATAATGACATGTCTTAGAGATCTTTGCACGTCAGTTCATATAGATATAACTCATTATTTTTGTTCACTCTACTACATTCAATCCATGATTGGATGTATAATCATCGCATTAATCATTCCCTTACTGATGGACATGTAGGCTATTTTCAGTTTTTTACTTTGTGCATCTCTGGGCACATTTCCAAGTGTTTCTATGGCATGGAAATGGAGTTGTTGGCTCAAAGGGCATGCCCTTTTAATTTTGATGGACACCTCTAAATTGCCCTTAAAAATGCTGTACCAAGGGACATCCCCAGTAACTGAGTATGAGTGTAACTGTTTCCCTACACTCTTGTCAATGTTGGTCTTATTAATCTGTTTGATTTATTTTAACTGACTGGTAGGTAAAAATATCTTATTGTATTTTAGTCTTTGCATTTCCCTGATTGTTATTAAGGTTGAACAGTTTATTAGCTATTTGTATTTCTTTTTGTGTGAATTGGGCTCTCGTGTCAGAATTTAAAAATTTGAATCCTGAATCTAGCAGTTACTTACTGTATAACTCTGGGCAATTTCCTAAATTTCTCTGTGGCTCAGTCTTCTTGCCTGCAAAATGAAGATGCTAATGGTATCTGATCAAAAGGGTTATTATACAAATTAGTTGGGTTTATACATGTAGCAAGCTTAGGATATTACCTGGTAAATACTGTCTTTTCAGTCAACATCAGCTATATCCTTGTCCATTTTCTTTTCCTCTTAACGTTGCTTTATTTTTGCTTTGCAAAAGCTCTTTATATATTTCAGAAAGCCATCTGTTGTCTGAAAGACATTTATTTTCTCTTTTTTTGCTAATATTTTCTCTTTGCTGCCTGCTTTTTATCTTTGCTTGTGGTGCATTTCATTTTCAAGAATTTTAAAATTCTTTCTAATCTATCCATCTTTATCTATATAAAGCTTTATATAAAACACATATAGTATTATATTCTTGCTTAAAAAGATATTCCTAATCACAAGATTATAAAAGCATTCTCCCATATTTTCTTCCACTTTATTTAATTTTTTTGTGTGTTTAGCTCTTAAATTGCCTTGGAGCTTATTTCTGTATATGGTGTGATGCAGGAATCTGAGTTTTCTTCCAAAGTACAGAAACGATTTTCCCAGTGCTATTTATTGCATATATTCTGCCCTTTCTCCACCAATTTAAAACGCTTGATTGACTTTATGTATTAGGTTCACACATGTGTGAGACTTTTCTATTTATTCCCCTCTCTTTATTCTTTTCTGTTGATCTGGAGGCATAAATGCCACATCATTTAAACTTACATAACTACACAGTATATTTAATTTTTAGTAGTGTAAGTTCTCATTTTTATTTTTTCCAAAATTTTCTTAGATATTTTAAAATCTTTTCTTTGTTATATCAACTTTATAATCAATATATCAAGTTTATTCAAATCATTTTTAATATCTAGATTAATTTGGAGAGGATTATTAAATATAAAATACTGAGTCTTTTAGCAAATTTATTATTAGGTTTAATCTTAGTATTTTGCTGTTGTCATGATAAGATCTTTTGTTCATTACATTTGTCTAAGTGGGTATTCTTGGTGAATAAAGACACTAGTGGTTTTTGTGTATTGGTCTTGTATCTGGCGATCTTATTTATCTCTTACATTTGTCACAACAGTTTTCCAGTTGATTTTTTTAGATTTCTGAAAGGATAATCACATCACACACAGATAATTAGTTTTGTCCCTTACTTTCCATTTTCCCATCTCATTTCTTTTCTATACTTCTTATGTTGGCTAGGACCACCAGTAGGATGGTCATAACTAATGACAGAATTTCTTTTCCTATCCTCAACTTAAATGGAAGAGATTTTATTTTGCTCCTTATTTAACTCATTTTTGTGATCTATAAATAGATTTTTAGATTTATGATGATGTTTAAAGAAACCCTCTTTCTTACTTATAAAAGGGAATATGTGCAGGGACGTGTATGATGTATTGATATAAAGAATGGAGAATAGGTCTGCAAAGAAGGTACTCTTTGGTACAGGAATGTGGGGAAAAAGAAGGAGGAAGGATGGAGGGATAAGGTGTAAGGGAAATGGGATGAAAAGAAGAGCTAGGAGAAGGAGAATATTAAAGCAAAACGAGACAAAAACAGTAGGGGGTGTTCATATTCCCAGATCTCAGTGGAAATGGTGGCTGGATGACTTGCCTTTTGGGTGGAAGCAAGGACATATTTGGCAGGAGGAAGGGAAAGCAGATGATAGACACTGGGTAAGGATGCTTATGTAGGCAACTTGATGGCATCAGGACTGAGGTGGAACGATGATAAAGACGCAACAGCAAAGCTTTCCCAACACACTGCTGGCAATCCTGTGCCAGTCCAAGCAATGACAGCACCATACTCAAACATCGCTACCGCTCCAACAAATTTTGGTGGGGCACAGCTGTCTGTGTGTGGCAGCATCAGCTGTGTGCTTAAGACCAGAGGTGCAAGTTTGGCCATAGAAACAGCCCTGGAGTTAGCAGCCCATTTTCCTTGTAGAGTCCATTTGGCGCCACACCCTCCACCCGTCTACCGCAGAAGCGGACTACTCAAAGGTGATGGTATACGATATAGAATTCTTTAAATATCCTGCCAATTTCCAACTCTCACCGAGCCGGCAAGTGCATTATGGAAGGATAAGGATTTTCCTGTATAAATGGAGTCAAAAGGACCAACTCTCAAGTTTCTCTCAGTATCTCAATACTAGATTATAGCATAGCTCATGTGTACCCGCCCCTCTAAAGACGACACCTGAATATTTCTATGTCCATGTTATTTTTAAGGGTCTCTTCCTCATAATCACTGAGTTCTTCCTTCCTTTAATCCATTTACTAGGAATAAGGTTAAAGTCAGTTTATTTTTTAAATGGCAATCTGTTTTTGTCTCTCATAAATGAATCTCTAGCAACACTCTGTTCCCCTTAGGCTGTCACTGTATTTTGTAGCATCTTTATCATAACACTTGTATTGCTCTAGGTGTCAGTTGTTCTCTGAGAGCTGATGCTGAGTCTTTTTGGCTTCCCTTCTTTCGTTCTTAACACAGTGCCTGGCATATCGGCAGCGGTCAACAAATTTGTTGAATAAATTAATATGTGAAAGAAGGAAACAAGATAGCACATTTAGGAGTATTTTCCTTAAGATTAGTCTCAAGCTAGTGGTTTGGAGTGGATTTTCCAAGGCAATCATAAGGATTGAGGTAATTGTTTTGCCACAGATATTTTAGTAGTTTTGCTTAATAAAATAATTGATTAGTCATATAAATATTTGTTGCTATCTTTTGATACTGCCGTGGAGCATATCACCACCACCACCACCACTGTCATCACCACCATCGTCACCAGCCTATTGGATAGCACTTTGGGAGGTGCAGGAGCTCAAGTAATCTTCGATGCCTAGCTCATTGTGAAATGGTAGGGGGTGGGGCATAATTGATTTCTGGGCTCTGTGTCTGGAAAGCTGTTCTTCCCGGTGCAAAGCTGAGTGATCCTTTTTCTGTTTACAGCCCTTTGTCCAGTTGAAGCATGAAGTCCTTGCATACAGGCTAGAGGTCCCCTGGCTGCTGACAGGGAGGCATTTGTGGCCTCTTTGGGAAAGGGCACAGCTACGTTCCGAGGGTGGGGAGAACGCTGTGTGAATTTTCACTCATTTTCAGGCACCTGTTCCTCTCCAGTCTTGCTCTGGCTGGTTTCCCTTTGGGGAAAGACCCTCTGGCTGGGTCTTCAGAATAGATAAGCACTACAGGCCCATGAGCCTCTGCTTAAACTGCTCCTCCTCATTCTGCAGGGGACCCTTGGTTGGGAGCAGGGGAGAAAGCACCGATTGTTCTTTCTTAGTGGAGGAAATGAGGCAGGATTGGTATTGATAAAGTGTTTGTGAAGAAAGCCTCGTATCCTAAAAGATAGATTTTAGATACATAAAATCTAGACTTAAAGAAAGGTGCCTTACAAACAAATTTGCTTAATCTCCTTATTTTACAAAGGAGAAAATTGATACCTGGAGATCACCCAATGGTAGAATCAGGACTAAACCTCAGAGTCACAATCCAGACTCATTTGGTGAGACAGCAACTTGAATTAAATTATTCAGTTTAATTATTAAAATTATTTCATTATAAACATTTATTTATAACTTTTGAGTAGAGCAAGAGAGAGCTTTATTTCTACTCCAAGAACAAAGCACTATATTTTCAAGGTATGATTTTGTGGAATCTGCTATTTTAGTTCCTTGGTTAGACATTAGTTGTGGTTTCAAAGTACCAAACTGACTTATTATTTGAGTATGTAAACTTAGAAAAGAGTGGCAGTGCAGAGTAGAGAACAGAGACTAGGCTATGGCGGAGCTGGGTTGTAGCCCGCATCTGCCCACAGCTTTCGGTGGGGCCACGAAGCTCCTTGGGTTCTGGTAGCCCATCTGTGAAATGCTTTCTTTCCTCTGTAGGACCAGGAAGACACCCATGAGCAAAGTGATGTGGAAGTGCTTTGAAATACCCTCTCTGTAGAATGGAATTGCGTTCCTCTGATTATGTTAAGATGCAGAGCTATAAGCTTACAATATATTCCTAAGGACTTTATTCCAAACACCAACCATTACCTTCTTTGTAGATGTTCCCCCAAGAAGATAAGGCTTTGCAATTGTTAACTTTGGAGAGAGTGTTAATGAGAGAAAGGGACGAATGCAAGGCTGTGGGTTTCTACTCCTAGCCTGACTGTATTCTGCATGTCACACACCAGCCCTCTGGCTGGGGCTGACGGTGATGGCAAAAGCTAATTCTTAGACCTCTAAAACTTAAAATAGTCAACTCCTTCATTTCAAAGCATCCTCTCTGTAAAGCACTGGAAATCTCTCAATTTACAATGTCAACAATTAAAGTTGCTTAAAAAGAATTCTGACGTGTTTGGTCTTTCTTTCTCTTTTGAAATTGTTGAGGGAAAATCGACCTATTTCAAGTATCTTAAAGTTTTAAGACATTCTATGAATTTGAGTTAATTCATTCTGTCTGAAATGTGTTACTAAGGGTGACAAAGGTGAGTTGAATAAAAGGCCAAGAAGGACAAGAAGACAATGGACAAAAGCGGAAAAAGAGAACTAGCCAAAGAATGCCAGGACAGCTGTTTAGCGGGCTCTGCCTAGGAAACGGGTTAGAAAGTGCTCCAATCTAGCAACTTTGTCTTAACTGGGAGAAGAAAGTACTAAGGCAACAGGTAGTCGATCTATGACCCATGAAAACATCTCACATTTTGTTGTTACAAGCAGGTGGCTCTTTCAACACTCTCCCTGTCAACATACAGGTCACTGTGTTTAGTTTTTGTGACACATTTCACCCTTCAGAGATCCTGAGTCAGATGGTAGAGAGTAGGTAAATGGTCTTAGCTGCCCACATAACTTTCTCCTATTTTTTTTCCTGCTCAGGTTTTTTCTGTTTCTGCCAGTTCAGAGAGTTCTTCACATAAATCAGTGGTAGAAATCTCTTGCGTTAGTGGGCAGGGAAAGGTTTAAATCATTTTCTGTGAAGTCGCTTAGTTGCTGCATCATTGACGCTTTCTCACTTCTTTTTAGCTCTTTCTTTGGTGAGGCAAGGACATCTATATTAGGCAAATGAAAAATGAACTGCGCTCTTATCCTCTTGTTAATACAGCTGGTACTCTTCCAAAAACTACACACTACTGCTGACAAATCACTGTAATAATCACGAGCCCAAGTTTTAATTTTTTGGACCATTTTTATGAAGCATTCATTTTTCAGCTATTAGGATGGACAAAAGTGATTGTTTTGAAAAAATGTCTAGGGCTTGCAAGGCTTTCTTATTTGAGGTCTGAAATTTATTGCTAGGAGCCTTGGTTCCTTTGCTTACACTAACGCATGGCACCAGGAAATTCTCTCTATTGAGTTGTGCCTCAGTTTCCTCATCTATAATGCCTCTCATCCCAGTTTCCAGGACTGATCAAGTGACAGAAACATACAATCAGTCTCTCTAAGAGGACACCTTAATGCAAAGTATTATTGACACTCAGATATTTACTTTTAAATTGAGAACATGTACTCTTTCCTTCATAAGACATCTTGGAGAATTTAAGAATTCAAAATTATAATCTAAAAAATAAAGCATGTAGAGAGTTGTGCTCAAATGATGTCCCCGAGAGAACCACTTTGGTTTCAACACGAACTGTTTCTTTTTCTAAGCAAATACCTAAGAAAGAGAATGAATGTTACTCAGTAACCAAAAAACTAAAAGAAGAAACAAGGCCTCTGATGGGCAGAGAGGGCCCATAATCTTTTATTCTATACCCTAAAGAAGCCACTTAGTTATTCTTATCAAGCTGAATCAGTGGGGAAACAAGTTTAGTTTTTGAAGATGCTCTTTACTCCTTTCCTTCTTCTGTTTGTAGAACATCCTCTCTTCTCATGGATCCCCTACCACTGGGGAGCTGATGCCCTCGTGGTGCTTCTCAGCTCTCCCTACGTGTCCTGCCTGCTCCTGTTACCCCGGGGAGTGACCTGCACTCTGGATTCAACCTAATCCTGTTTCCCAACAAAATTTACCCCCCTTTTGTCACTTCCCTCATGACCTTGTCCAATAATAGCAGCTACTGTAATAATGGCTAAAAGCATCTCCATCTGATGAGAGAATGTTGACCTCTTAATCTAAAGGAGGAATAAATATTGGGCGTAATTGGTGCTGTGACAGAAGAGCTCTTTGGTATCGGATCAGTCTTGACCCAGATCCCTAGTGTTATTCTCAACAGACATGGAAGTCTGGTCCATGAAAGACCTGCTTCTAGGTCCCAGGAGGACCCAGGACTCTAGATTCATCTCAGCATCTTAACACAGAAAAAAGTAACCAGAAGCTTGTGCAACTGATAAGCACTTACTTTCCCTTGTCTCTGAACAAAGAGGCCAAGCCAAGGAGGTTCCAGTCCAGCCCGTCGTGAGTTTCCAGGAAATGACCGACCCAGAAGCCACAAATGCTTTCAGGAGCCCTGGAATTAGAGATGGTAATGAACTCATAAATGGGTGAGGGGGAAGGATTAACGTGTCAGCTGCCCATTTCCATGGATACAAGGCTCCTTTCATTTATTTTTACTGGGCTTTTACAGGGAGTCAGAGCTCCACATCTGATAGGACATCTGTGCTTCATTAGCTGTGTTTCATTAGGTTTATAATGTGATTTAAACGGACCCCTCGAAGCTGCAACAGGGGAGGCTCCTGTGAGTCCCATGTTCCAGGCCTTGCCTTGCAGGGGGCCCACGAAATGGCTGCATAAATGGAGATGCGTGCTTGGAGGTCATGGGGCCGCTGGATGATGGATCTCAGGCTAGGATGAGGTCGGAAACATCTTTTACTAGGCAATTAAGGTCTTAAAAAAGGGGGCCTGCTACATCTGAGAGCATCTCTATTGGGAAAAAGAAGAATTTGGCTGCAAGGGCCTGGAGGGCTCTGCTAATTCTAGCAGTTTGGGTTCTCTTACCCAGCACTGTAGCGTCCCCCTTCTCCGTTTTAGAGGTCAGCACAATTCACACGTGTTTTCTAGGTTGCAGGAGGAAATGTAAAGCATGATGGCAGTTCGGTGGACGGCAACAGGAAGCAGGAAGCCGCCACTTTTTTGAGTGTTCCCTCCAGCAATGATTAAAGTAGAAGCAGGTAGTCAGTCATGTGACAGGCCTGAAATGTATAAACTGGGTATCACACTGCTCTGAGAATAGTTGCCATGGTAACCCAGACAGAGATGGAACAGCAGTAAAGGAGAGCTGCCCTGAAAGCAAATGTTATTGATTAAATGAGATTTTTTTTGGGGGGGTGGGGGGCTGCCGTGGTGAGAAGGAGAAGGAGACAGGTGAACCTACTGTAATGACCGTTCGGGGAGTGTGGTTTGGTTGTATATTGACAAATCTCGTCAGGAGTCCTCGGGGAAACTGAAGTTAAATGATCATCTGCACAAGCTACTGTTTCCGTGGCTGAACTTTTTGATTTCAATATTACATAGTAAACTCACCGTTTCTTAAAAAATCCAAGATGTTGGATCTGGGTGGTAATACTAGCCTTGAGTTCAAAACCCGATCATCTGAAGCAGGCTTATTTTCCTGCAGAGTTTACAGCTGTGTCCACTAAGTACCTGATTATTTCTAATTGAGTCCCACATTCTGCCCTAAATTGTTGCTATTACCATTCCAGAGGTAGCTATTTGGTTTAGGAGATGAGGTGGCCCTCTCAGTGTGTCCTTATTCCAACTTTGGAAAGCATGCTCCCTGTGAACTTCTTGCATTGTAACCTAACTACACTTTTTTCCCCTTGACTGTAACATCGAGAAAAGAACCCTGTCCTATTTTTTCAGGATAATTGTGAGAAATAACTTATTAATGATTATAAAGCATCTTGAAAATACAAGCTCTTCACAAATGCAAAATGATAAAAAATCATATGAGTAACAGCAACAACAATTGTACCAAGGCGACTGAAAAGTTAGCTGGAGTGTGCCCCACAGTCCAAAGGGAGAGTAAGGACCTATGAATAGGAAATTTCCCTCGATGTGTACCAAGTAAGATGTGAAAATAGCCAGATATCCTGGACTTCCTGAACTGTCATCTGTGTATGCAACTCATTGTCCCCTATGGGGACAAACTGCAGATTTGGTAAGAGTATTTTCCTTTTAAAGAATTGTTGGTCTAATGTTCAAAGTCTTCAGCATGCCCTTACCGTGAGCTAGTAGGAATGATGCTCTGAAATAACCAATACTCCTCCCTCCTGAGGCTGATGACCTTCTCTTTGTCCTCTTGCCTTTGCTTTTTGCAGCAAAGCTGTTCAATGCAGCCCTCTGCCAGCAGATCTGTTACTAAAGGAATTCATGCATCTTGCATCTTGAAGATGCATTATTAATGCCTGGACAAATCACATCAGGTGAAACGCAGCAAGTCCCTGGCACTGAAAAAAAGGAACAAAGGCTGGTTCTACAAGAGAGCGATGGATGAGACAAATTATAACAGCTGGGAGTTTCTTGTAAGTAAGATGGCATAAAAACCAGAAATGCTAAAATTGTGTGCACAGACAGCAACTTCGTATTTTTGTGGTAAAACAGATTACACATGGTCCTGGAAAAGAGTCACTCTGATTGTGGCTACGTTAAAGTCACGATGCTGCAACTCTTTGAATTGCCCAACAAAAGGGGCCAGCTTGCTGGTGACCAAATTACTTCCAAGTGCAACCCCAGGTTCTTCGCGATTTCTGAGATGAACTAGGAAGGATGGATTTTTCTAAAGGGGCCAGTAATCAACTCTGGCTGCACGGGGGAAAAAATAAAATGTGGCTTGGGAGAGTCCACCAGGGAACTCTGGGGGAAGGGATACCATCCAGGAGAAGGAGAACGAAGTCCCTGTTGTTACTCTCCTGGCCGTGGTGGGATGCCCGGATAGGCCGGTATGAGGAAGTGGTTTGCTTGTGCATGATTCATCCTCCTGCATGAGAACTTCGGATCCTTTCAACTTCTCAACTGGGCAATTGGAAATAGATAAATATGTGGTTTATTACAAATGGATTAGAAAAGGCCACGAGTACACAATCATTTAGCTGTGCAGATCCATGGCTGTACCAACTCCCAGCGGTCACTAATGACACATGGGCAGCTTGAGTGCTGCTGAGCTTGCCCCCTCTTTTTCTGTAGGGACCATGGAGGGGAGGATTTGTTTTAAATCGTAGGAGCAGCTAAAGTTTATGATGACATTAACGGCAAGCATTTTTCAAACCCACTTGTATGTAATCACTTTTTAAAGTAAGATTTCTCCTGGCATCTTGAAAGAAATTATATTCTTTTTAAGTATGAGAGCTGTTGATATGTTGAAGAAAGGGGCAGTGTTTTCTGTGTGGCTGTAGGCGCGCATGAGTGTGTGCACATGCGCGTGCGTGACTGTGCCTCTTGCATACTGTTCTCTTGTGGCTTCTGTGTGACGTTACCCACCTTTTCTGTTTAGAGAATCACTTTCCCCTACATATACTCAACAACAAACATGAAACCACCTAATTATATTTTCATGATCATGATTAAAAACCACGTAAATTATCCTGCTTGATGTACTCAAAGAGTTTGTTGATTGCTTTTTGATGTGTATTAGAGCTTTATGCAGAGCCACATAAAATGATTTGCTTCACAATGAAATAAAGGGAAAAAACCCCTTTAATATGCATACACACTTACTTAAACTATACATATATAATTCATATTTGGCTAATTAGCCAGCAGCAACACAAAATCCATGACCATGAAATAATTGTGGAAAGGCTGATTACCTTCAGATAGTACATTAATTTCCAGTTCATATACATACTGCATGTGTATATATATATATATATATATATGTTTCACAACATTGAGTCTACCTTTTACAGAAGCCATCAGTCTTTTGGCCCATCAAAGTGTTTTTCCCCGTAGTATTGGGAAAGAGCCATGAGATTAAGATTTGAACTTTAGAATGAACTTTTATGATGGGAATCGTGTCAGTGGTCCCCCTTCTGTAACATGTATTCCTTTTGATGATGGAAAGATCACGGGCCAGTTTGCATGAAGGAACAGGAATGACTAGCAGGCTCCAGTGTGAGCTCTTGCTGCTGATTTCCCACAAAACGAACGTGTCCCCTCCCTTCTTCCTGGGCAACAAGAGTAAGGAGAGTCCTCGTGGTTCTCCTACTACACGCATGAATTTATCCCAGGGCAAGAAGAACTGACTTTTAAGGCTGTTGTCTCAAGGCAGCTTTTTGTGTATTTGTGGTAACATTGTGTGATGTGCCTTCAAATTAGTAACCTTCATTTTCACACTCAGACTTCATCAGATATTTAAAACACAGACAGGTTATTTCTAACAAAGGTGTTTGCAACTGTTTACTAGTAGGGTGTGTTACTCTGTCTGAGTCCTCACAGCATTGGCCTGTCTGTTGCTTTTGGACACAGTGGTTTGACACAAATGGGTAGCTGACAGGTGGGGCAGGGCTTACAAGAAGTGTAAATCAAAGAGGGGAGATGAGACGTGGTTCCCACATTCCGACATAGGATGATGCTAAGTCTAAATAAAAAATCAAACTAGTGAAGGTCTTAAAGTTTGATAAGGAAATGGTGGCTCATTTGTTCATTTCAACAAACATTGAGTACCTGTTGTTTGCCAGGCACTGATAATTCTGAAAGGTAATCGTAAATCAAAGAAAATTGAGGTTATTCCCTTGGGTGGGGAAGTTACATAGAAAGAGACTCAATACAATGTGCAAATTGATATAGTAGACATATGTGCAAAGGACTACGGGAATGTGGAGGAATAACTTCCTAAACGTGTTGGGAAAGGCTTTACTGAAGAGCATCTTGAAAAGTGAGATGGCGCTCTCTCCATGAAAAGGTGTTCTAGACAGAGGAAATACTATACATGAAGGTCAGAAGTTTGAGGGGGCATGGCATGGGAGGGTATGTTGAGTATTTATATGTTATTGCATTTTAAGTTTGAGGAGGGAAGAGGCAAAAGAGCAAGTGAGAAAGGCAAGGAGCCAGAATGTAAAATGTCGACGTGCTGCACTAAGAAATTTGGACTTTGTCTCATAGGCAAAGATGAAATCGGAGAATGACATGATCAGAGTTGTGTTTTGGAAAGCTAAATCTCTTGAAGTGTGGAGGACGAATTGAAAAGTGGAAGGAAAGATTGGCAGCCAGGAGAGCAGTTAGAAAGTTGTTATAATACCTCCAGAGAGAGGCAACGGCAGCCTGAAATAAGGCAGAGACAGTGGGATAAAGGGGAGGGAGAAGTCCTTCACATCTGTGCCTGTCTATATCAACATGACCAGCGTTGTGAAAGTTCTCCTTTACGTGACCGCAAATTTCGGCCACGCCAGGTCATCTGCAGTTCCTGTCTTTGCAGATGCTGTTGAAGAACAGCTGACCCCTTGTCTAGCCCGCTAACTTCTGCTTTTACTTCAAGATTCACCTCCAGCATTGCCTCCTCTGGCAAGCCTTGTTTCTTCCAGGCTGAGCCAGGCATCCCTTGTTTGGGCGCCCACAGAACCTGGCACATCTCCAACGAAGCCATTACCCGAGTACCTAGTACTCTGATATTGTCTCCTCGAGGGTGGGAGCTACACCTTGCAATATATGTAATCAAAGTGGCTACCATGTGACGGATGCTTTATGAGTATCGTTTGAATGAACAAATGCAGCAGTTTGTCATTTCATCAAATTGTTCAACAAAAGAGAACAAAGTGCCTGTCATCCTAGGAAACATGGCTGGATAAATCTCTTCTATTGATTCTGGACCTGTGGACCGCAGCTACAGAACATAAATTCGCAGGAGGATTTGGCAATTTTTTGGTGATTTAGATCAACATAGACCACCAATAGAAGTAAGAAAGTCTCCCCAAATTCATTGTCAATTTGGATGCCATATATATATAGCAGAGAAGAGAACCAGGTCAAAAAAATCCCCTTTGTTATCGCCTACATTTGTCTTCTTATTGACCAAGGTAATTGAGTAATGGTTACTTGTTCACTTTCCTTTCTGTTGTGAAATCACAGACATTGAGTTTTACTGAGTTAGGCCAGACCTTTAAGTACACTTAGGGCTATGTTCTTGGGTTACTTACTGCCATGGAGCTGTAAAATATGACATTATTGTTATTATTATTTTGTGTTTCCATCACTTACTACAGCAAATGTGATGATAGATGTTCAGTGAATGAGATGAAAGGAATTTATTTTTCCTCTGGTTCTGTGTGTTGTCTCTTCTGGTCCTGTCCAGCATTCCTCTTGGAGTTATTACAGTGATGACTTGACCCCTTGGTTTTTGACTATAGAGATGCTTACAGTGTCCCCAAATGGCCTAGTTGTCCTGAGACCAGAGTTTCTTGTCTTTAGTTGTTTCTGCAAAGAGAACCAAGGCCAAGAGTGGTAGAAATGGCAGTAAATTCGTTTGAGTCTTGGCTCTGCCCCAAATATCTTTGTGACTTTTGGAGATCATCTGAATCTTTAGGACTGCACTTCCTTTCTGTGAAACAAGGTGGTGGGACTGAATATCTTAATTGTTCTCTTCACTTCCCAAGCAATCTACGTTTACTGTAACCATCAATTTGTCAAGAATTTGTTAACTGTCAGCTTGGGCAAAGCCCTGTTCAGATCGGAGACACCAAAGAATGAGCTCAGCCTGCAGGAGCTGACTGTTCAGCACACTTATTTTGCCTCTGGAATTTTGGGGCTGTGGGTTTTGATTTTTCTTGAGGGCTGATGCCATTTTATAATAAGAGGTGATATGGCTTTGAACCTAGAGTAAGAAAGGAGTCTAGAGGTCATCTAACTGAACTTCCATTCCACTGTACAAAATACCGTATGGATGGTTGGTTTTTCAGGTTATTCTTGAACACCTTCAGAATAAGAAATTTATGATTTTTGAAGGAATCTTAACGATTACTAATTATAAGAAAATTTTTCCTTAAATTGAGACGAAAACTACATCTCTGTGACATACAAGTATTTTTTTTCCCTTTATTTACTCACTCATTCATTCCACTAGCACGTATTTATAGAGCACTTGTCATTTATCAGGTGCTAGACCCTGGGATAAAGCAATGAAGTAGATGGACTTGGTCCTTCCCTTATGGATCTTACATTCCACGGGCGAGGTAGGCGATTAAGCAAGCAGTCATACTACATTCTGACAAATACCATGATCGTGGAAATACAGACGTGCTATCGCAACTTACGGGAGAGTATCAGATCGAAACCGGAGCGATCGGAGACAGCTTCCTCAGGAGTCAGCTCAGCCGAGAGTTGAAGGATGCAGTGATCCTTAGTAATTTAACTCCTTAGGATCGTCTTTGAAACGTGAAAAAAACATTTCCCTCAGGCTTTTTCTCTAGGCTAAATATAAAATAATTCTTTCCGTTCTCATTTCCAGACCTTCTAAGTGTGCCTCCAGTATCTTTTAATTTACCAATTCAGTAACTTTGTTAGAAAAAAATAAGATTTGTTAAGCCTGATGTCTTCGTAGTGAACCAGTTTTGACTCCTAGTGATAACCATTTTCCTCTCAAAGTGCTTACAAACCATCTATTTAACTATCATTTAGAGATTTAGTTGGGTAATGGTATCAAGATTTAGTCTGAAGTGTCTACTTGTTAAAAATCAAAATTTTTGCCTATCTGTAGTTTTTTGGCCTCTCTGGTTCTACAGGACTTTTCAAAAATTACTGACAATGGAGGACCAGCCTCGTGGCTGAGTGGTTAAAGTTTCATGCATACTGCTTCGGTGGCCTGGGTTTGTGTGTTCAGATCCCAGGTGGGAACCTACTCCACTCATCAGCCATGCTGTGGAGGCATCCCACACACAACACAGAGGAAGATCGCCACAGATGTTAGTTCAGGGCTAATCTTCCTCAATGAAAAAAACAGGAAGATTGTCAATGGATTTTAGCTAAGGGTGAATCTTCCTCACCAAAAAAAAAAAAAAAAAAAAAAATCACTGAGAGTGGTTCTCCAATTGTATTTGCAAACTCTCACTTCTCGGAGTAATTATTTGAGCCAAGACACAATTTTCCTATCATCTCCACAATCTTATTCTTTGGTCATGTCTTAATTATGTTTATTCTTCACTTTTCTGTGTTCAAGGATGAACACCCTCCTTGGTGAAGACGATTGCAAAGTAAAAGTAGTTTGTTTACATCCCCTGATAATATTGTACCATCTTCCCAAAGACACTATCGCTTTTATTTTTCATCTTTTTGTTTCAAAAATAGCACAACAAATGCTTTTTTGTCTTTGTGCTTTTCACCAGACAGAGTTAACTTCTGGCCTGTGGACTCTGGGATATTCTTCGTACGGTTGCATTGCCTCCTCCTCCAAATCATTGATTTTATGACTCTTCTTTCTTTTTCATTCACGTGCTTTATAAAAAGTTGAACCAATTAGAGGATATTCTAAGCAGTTACCTTGATTCCTTAGGATGTTTCCTGTTTGTTAGCATTATTCATAATTATTTCATCAGACTTTCTTTTTTTTATGTTTCCTTTTTCTCTCCAAAGCCCCCTGGTACATAGTTGTATATTTTAGTTGTGGGTCCTTCTAGTTGTGGCATGTGGGACGCCACTTCAGCATGGCCTGATGAGCAGTGCCATGTCTGTGCCCAGGATCTGAACCTGTGAAACCCTGGGCCGCTGAAGCAGAGCGTGTGAACTTAATCACTCTGCCATAGGGCCAGCCCCCTTATCAGACTTTCATTGTTAGTGCCTCTAAGACTTCTTGGGCCTTTTAGTGTTGCGCTTTTAGTGTGATACTTCCCTGATTTAAAAAACAGTCCTTGGGGTTGGCTCCATGACCTAGTGGTCAAGCTCGCGTGCTCGGCTTTGGTGGCCTAGGGTTCACCGGTTTGGATCCCGGGCGTGGACCTGGCACATGCTGTGGCAGCATCCCTCATAGAAGAACTAGAATGATTTACAACTAGGATACACAACTATGTACTGGGACTTTAGGGAGGGAAAAAATAAAAAAAAGAGGAAGATTGGCAACAGTTGTTAACTCAGGGCCAATCTTTCTCACCAAAAAGCATACTTAAAAAAAAAAGAAACATTCTCTTCTGAAATCTAGGATGCACTCGTCCTATGGCATAAAGAAAGGGGAAGAGAATTAGTATTTATTGAGTACCTACCGTCTTCCATCCCAATGTTATGCACCTTATTCATTTTCTCAACACCATTTGGTGTTGGTTTGATTATTTCAATTGTTCAGATGAGGAAACTGAGACTCACTATATTGTCCAACCTAGTAAAGAGCAAAGCTGGGATTTGAGACTGAATGTGTCTGACTCCAAAGCTCCTTATAATGTACCATAGGCTAATTACTCCCATTTGCTGTCACATCTGTATGTGCTGGGGGATGTGGATTGTTACCTCTTCTTTGGAAAGTCAGAATTCATCCTCCTTGGAGAGTAAAAGGAGATCCACAAGGACCGGTGCTATAATTTCTTCTGTTTATCACATTGTTCCCCTCAATGATATCTTGACATCAATTTTGTCCTCTGTGGCTTCCTAGTAATTTTCTCTATTTTTTGTCGCACAGGTAATTGGTGATCACATGGTACAAAGGAAGAGCCTTTAGGAATGAGAGAACCTAGTCAAAGCTGTGGCATCTATATCAGTTATTTGCTGCTGCGAAACAATCTTGCTGCAAACTTAGCCACTTACAACAACACAAATCTATCATGTCACAGTTCCAATAGGTCAAGAGTCTGGGCACGACTTAGCTGAGTCCTCTTCTTCAGGGTCTCACAAGGCTCCTCTCGAGGTCTCAGCCGGGACTGTAGAGTCATCTGAGGCTTAACTGAGGAATGATCCACTTCTAACCCTCAATTCCTTGAAGGCTGCTGGACAGAGGGCCTGTCTGTTGGAGGCTCAGTTCCTTGCCATACAGGCCTTCCTAGCATGGCTTCCTCGAAGCCAGCAAGGGAGAGAGTGTCTTCGTAAGGCAGACATTACAGCCTATGGAACATAGTCGCACACATGCAGCCATGGACATCCCATCACCTTTGCCATGTTCTATCCATTAGAAGTAAGTCACAGTCCCGCCTCTGCTCAGTGGGAGGGATGCTGCGAGGTCGTGAATTCCAGGAGGTGGAGCTATGGAGAACGTTTTAAAGTCCATCTGTCACAGCATCCATTCTTTTGGATATCATGAAGACTTTTACAGTTCTCTGAGGATGGTCCTTGTCAACCTCCCTTACTCTACCATGGAAATACCTGCTGGCTGTTTTTTTAAAAACCTTTTTTGCCCCATCCTTCTCTAGTGTCAAATATGCTATCCTTCTGTGACCTTTCCGCATATAATGAGTTCTTTCAGTTATAATTCTTTAATGTCACTGTTTTAGCACAGGCACACACATACTCATATATACTCACACGCAGAGAACAGCACCTTACAGTCTGTCCTCACAGTACTTCCCAAAGTCTAGGCCCCTGTTTGGTCTCCACGGTCACATGCAATGTTTTGCCCCTGACCTATCGCTAATGCTTATAAGTCATTTCCCAGATTTGAATTCTTTTCTTCCCATAAATATTAAAGGAAAGAAATTTGCGTCTTTTACCATGACCTTTCTAGTCTTCAAAGCTTGTTTATGTGTTTTAAAGAATTCATGTCAACATTATATCTCTTGCAGGAACTTTGGCCAATTTCTTCATTAAACCCTGCAAGAAAGAGACTGTGCTCAGGTTACTTCAAAGGAGAATGCATGAAGTCTGCAGCGCTGGCAGGCAGGAATGACAGTATTGACCAAGTCTCCGCTGCTATCAGCCAACTAGACCATTTATGTCGTAAAGAAAATCATCACGGCTGGAACCTCGGCTGTTAGGGCTCGAGTTGGTATTTGCCTCTTTGGACTCTTATTTCCCACCCAATACATTTTATTTTATTACAGGAAAAATAATTTAGGGCTTTGGCAAAAACAATTAAATAATTCAGAGACTGGCGATTTTTTTTTCAAATTTGTGGCTGGATCAAATATTCATAAGACGGAGATCCGTAGGTACATTTCTGAGATGGGAAGGGCATGGGACCACCAATGCTTCATCACAGTGTGGCTGGCAGAGCTCAGAGGCGGGCGGCCCTGGGTTTGGTATTCACATAAAAAAGCACTCTGCACCAGTGCCTTCAAATCCATTCTGCCATGTCTAGACTCTTGTTACTTGTCACTTGGTGTGGCATGATTGACAATGACTGGAGTTTCAAACACACCTTTTGTCTTCTATGGTGTTTCCAGTATCCCCTTTTGTAAATTTTTAATGACCCTTTCAATTATGGGCCAAACAGCATTTGACAGAATGCACCCTTGCACTTAGACTGGAGTGGTGTTTTTAGATAGCAATTAGTATCCACAAGGCTGTCAGGATATTTGTCAATATACTTTAGGATTATCTTAATGATCCCATTACAATGTGCTCTGGTTTTTTTCACAAATGCGAGGTCTTGCTTTTATGATATTGTGAAGAAGCTCTGGATTTGGGTTTTGCTTGGAAAGGACTAGGCTAGTGTGTTTTTCCATTCTGGGCCTGTGACTTGCCGCAACCAGATCTCCTGAAGGTCTTTGGCAGGTCCCGCGTGTAACGGTGCAGCGCAGCGTGGGAGAGAGCTGTAGTCATTCTACATGAAACCGCTAGGAGGCAGACGCTAAAGTGATCTTCCAGCGAACGATTAGAAGCGATGAAATTCATGGAAGTTTCCAAAAACTTATAGGGAAAGACACAATGCCTCAGATAATGTTTACCTTTTCCATAAAACAATTTTGAATGCTCTCGACTGTGTGTAGGCTCCTTCTAAAAGTACAGCTGCTACCACCTTCGGCTCGAGTGGCTGAAAGGTACACAGGCAAGTTAAAACTCCAGCAATGATTCAGAAAACGTAGCCCCGAATACTCTTGGAAGTAAGAGGAATGAGAACATTTGTTGCTGTTATTTCTAATTATTCCGGTCAGTGTTGTACAATTCTTACCTTGGGGCTTGGTTTTTATTGGTGTAGGTAAAATGGCTATAGTTAATAACATATATGGTATAGCCAGGTCCCATTAGATGTTAGGTATTGACGATAACAGAAGGGGTCCACTAGGAGGCTATGGGCCCAGAATGAACGCACAAGCTCCTTCTGGATCTGAATAGGAAAATACAGTTGATCTTTTTTATTCCTGAACCTCGAGTGCTCCAAGGATACTTTCCAGTTAAATACTTATGAAAATAAAACATATTCTCCTGTAGTGTGTTTATATTGCTGTCTAACTACGACCTTGAAGTCTATCTTGGAGCTTAATTTCTGGCTTCTCTATTAGGAATATGCCTTTACAGAACTAAGGGGAGTTCAATGGCTTTCAATAAAGTTTTCCTTGTATTAATCTGCTCTGTTCTCAAACCATAATTGTGCTTTCTCTGTTTTTTTTTTTTTTTCTTTTCCCCCACCAACTGGAGTTTGGCTTTCTAAATAAGATGCCTAAAACCCCAGATGGTATAGATCCCATATTTCTATATTATGATCATATTTACTTAATATTTACCCAAAGGAAGTACTCTCTACTTCAATTTGATCCCGTGGAATATTTACACACATTTCTGCTTATTCCACCGACTTTCCCCTGGAGTATTTCATCATCCTTTCTGTCCCAGGCCCTTTGCACTTGCTATTCCTTCTAACTGGAATGCTCTTTCCCTCTCTTTGCCTAGTTAATTCACCTTTAAAACTTAACTCAAAGTAGTTTTTCAGAGAATCTCAGATGAAACCCTCTACTTTGCCCTGAACCACGTCTGTTTCTCCAGTTAAAACTTCCATATATCTTCTTGTTTGCCTGCATCCCAAATATAATCACATGCTATATTGTGCAACCAGTTGTTTAAGATCTGAATTCCCAGGTAGAATATACATGTCTTGAGGTTGAACACTGTCTTATTTACAGTTCTATCCCAAACCCCTTACTCAGGTCCTTGTACTAGAAGATGTTTGGTTGCTCTTTATTGATTGAATGAATGAATATTGTTTGAAGAATTTGACTAATTTTGATCCAATCTGATAAGCTACTAAAGAATAGTGATGTGTACTTTAGGTCTAGTTGTGGCTTCAACTACCAGCAATTCTCTGATGTCTCACAAATCTCTATCCTGGAATTCTCCTCTGAGCTCTAGGTCCTCTTAACCGACTCCCTGTAGAACATCCTCACTGAACTCAAAGAGGCCTTTCAACCTCAGATTGCCCAGAGTGGAATTCATGTCAGCCAATGTTCCTTTTCCTCCAAGTCTACTCCTTCCCCCAGTGCATTATCTTGATTAATAACACTACCTGGTTGATTGTAAGGGTGATTTGTCATGATCTCTATGCTCCTAGTGTCTAATTCTCTTTTCATTCATTCTCCATTCCCCTAAACTGATGGATTAAAAAAGATGAGCTTCCCAGATTAACAAGGATATCTTTCCACCAAGAATGGTAACAGCATTCCCCACATGGAACCTTTAAACAAGAGCTCAAGGTCCATCAAGAAACCTGGAGTCTGCTTCATCTCTTTCCTCTCTCCTCACTTCCTTATCTAAGTCACCAAGTCTTGACAATTTGTCTTCCTAAGTATCCAGCAGGAGACTTCTCTCCTCCTTAATGCTTGGTTCATATCTTATTAACTGAGCCAGGATTATTGCATAGACTTCCCATTGTTCTCCATGCTGCGGGTCTTGCTTTACCCCAGTCCAGCCTCCCGATTGCTATAGGAATGCTTTCCAAAATATAAATCTGGTCTTGGCGGCAGCCTACTTAAAGCCTTTGAGGACTCCCCTGAGAGAGCCACTCCTCATGATCTATTCTTTGCCCAAATTTGTAACCTCAGGTCCTACCACTTCCCTTCGTGAACCTGAGGCTCCAGCATATCAAATCACTTGCAGTTTCCCATGCATTTTGTGTTCTTCCAGGCTTCTTGGCATTTACATATGGACTGCTCAGCTAGAACGCCCTATCTCAATAAGCCCTCACGTATTAAACAAAGTTTTATATCAAATTTACCATCCTTTATGAAACATTTCACGATTCCCCACACATTCCTAGGCACCTTCTCTTCTCATCTGTATTAGCCCCTGCACAAACCTCAGTCCCATTGTATTGTAATCGTTTACTTACATGTCTCTCTCTTGCATTAGACAAGAGTTCCTTGATGTCAGTGACCAGGTCTTATTTGTCCCCGGTGCTGAGCACAATACCGGACACCAGTAGGTAGTCCATAAACATCTGTTGATAATAGAATGCCTGAAAATGTAGCCAATAAAACTTTCAATTAGGTATATCTTTTATCCTCGTTAACTGTATTAGTCAGTGTTCTCCAGAGAAGTTGAACCAATAGGATATATATGTATATGAGGAAATTTATTATAGGAATTGGCTCATGTGGTCATGGAAGCCAACAGGTCCCACGATCTGCTGTCTGCAAGCTGGAGACCCAGGAAAGCCAGTCGTTTAATTCCGTCTAAGTCCAAAGGCCTGAGAGCCAGGGGAGCTGATGGTCTAAGTCCCAGTCCTAATCCTAAAGCCCCAGAATCAGAGGGACCAATGGTGTAAATCCCGGTCTGAGACTGAAGGCCAGACTACCAGGAGTGCAAGTGTCCCAGGGTAGGGGAAGACGGACATCCCAGGTCAAGCCAAAGAGTAAATTTGCCCTTCCTCTGCCTTTTTGTTCTATTTAGGCCTTCAACAGATTAGAGCATGCCTATCAGCATTGGTGAGGGTGATCTCTTTACTCAGTCTACTGATTCAAGTGCTGATCTCTTACAGAAACGTCCTCATAGACACACCCAGATATAGTATTTTAGCAGTTATCTGGGCATCCTTTTGCCCAGTCAAGTTGACATAAAATTAACCATCACAGGTAACTGAATTTAATAACATTCTCCAAAGTTTCTAGGGGCACGAGACTCTAAAATTTGGGATTTTATAGTCACAGATCCGTTGGAATTTGTGGTCTGAAGGGGCCTATATAAAATAAAATTCAAATAATTTGTGAACTTCTAATTCATAATAATGGAATTATGATTCGAATTTGAGTTAAAATATAACTGAGAACAGCTATTGGGAGAGAAAAGGAGATATTTCTCGTATATTTTTCTTTGGAATAGAAAAATATATTAGATCTTTCTTTGTGTCTGAAGAGAAATTAGATGTTAAATAACACAATATGTGACAAGCAAACAGTGTCTAATTTGATAGGAGGGGGACACGATATATTCTGAGATAGATTTTGAAGTTGAACAGAAACTGAGACTGGATAATTATCTTTCATAGCTACATTTGGGGACATTGCTATTGATAAAAGTTTTAATCTTATTTTTCTTGATGAAAAACTTGTTGAATAGGATCCCATGTAGTTCCATTTTAATGAGGCTGACTCCAGAAGTTGATTCAGTCTCGTGTGACTTAAGTAATATCAAAATACTTCATTCTTTGAGGCTTTTCCATATACCAACTGTCAAATCACTCTCGGTAGCTCACGCTTTTCTCAACATCTATACCAAAGAGTATTCTCTTGAGAGGTGAAAAAAGATTATGATATTTTAAGTCTTGTGGGAGATATGCTGAATTTTAGTTTTTGCTGAGAATACTTCAAAAATGAAGTGTATCTGGAGAAGTTCATCACAATTCTGGAGCAAGTATTGGATGGTAAGATATCCAACGACGTTACAATTGATGGCACCATCTCGGATTTATTCCCTATTTCCAAATTGGTCATTTTGGACTTGGATTTTTGAACACAAAAATGTTTCTAATAAAAGAAACATTTTCTGTTAGAAGTCTATGGCAGAGGACCTCTCTGGTGAACTGTTGTTCCTCAATGCTTAGTGAGCTTCTACCCTTTCTCAAGTACTCAGCCCAGGACGTGGCATGCAAGACCTTCAATAAGTGAAAGAACCTGTAGAGGAGGAAACCATAGCATTTTTCAAGGTCCATGTGTTGGTGTGGTTAGATGAGAAGAGTACTTAACAGAAACATACAGTCGCAGGGATTCACACTTGTGTCTAGCAATCATCATGTAAACCTTCCTTTCCCTTGTGTTCATTTGTTTATGCTTTGCCTTGAGGATGAGAAGATGCAAGTACTTAGAGTTGCAAACTTCAAAGGGAAATAGCATTTCTATCCTACTTGAAAAGTGGCCAGGGATGAATGAGCCTTGACCTCCCGGACTGCAGATGCCCAGATCCTGGAGTTCCACACAATCAGTGCTGGTGCAAGAGGCACATATTCATCTCTGAAGACGTTTTAAAGTTAGAAAATGTATTTTTTTTCTATTGTAAAAACAATATACAGTTAGGTAGGAAGTGGTAAGGCAAACTTGTTGCGTTATTTTATAACAGCATTTAACTATTATATGATGACTTTTTGATTTTGTGCCATCTCACTTAAGAGAGTGAGATATTTCCAAGGCAGGAGCTTTATCTTAATCATCTCTCTATGCTTAGTGCCTTTATATCACATCCATATAGGATTATGAACTAAATGAGCAGGTGAGGTGCCTGCAACCATCGAATCAGATCTACAGTTACACAGTCAATAACAACACACTATCACACAGGAGGTTTTGGATAATTCTGTAAAACCAGCAGAGTTCTTTAGACCAACTTTGATTGAGAGAAGACACAGATTTTTTTTTCCTTCTAGAACCAGAGGAAGTGAATATGCAGCTGAAAGTTTTCTGCCTTGGTATTAGTTTGATAATTGATTCATTCACAGAAAAAAGAGTAAAATAAAATAGAATTAAGAAACTCAACATGTTTTCTGGAAAGGTTAAGAAGATGTGGCCCTTACATGACCTCTTATTCTGGAGCAAGTTGTTAAAAAGCTGGAGAATGGTAGTTCAGCCATAAATGTCACATTGAGCTCCTTGATCATCTTTGCCAGTGTTATCTAAATGCCATAACTGATATCAAATTGCAAGGCAAGATGTCCAGCAATAGAGCCTTGCAACTCATCTCTCTTTGGATGGCATATGGGGAAGACTGATGACAGCTGGATACTGGAAAACTGTTGCCTCGTGACCTAAACAGCTGAAAGGCTGAACAATGTAATTTCTTTTAATACGTAGTGAAGCATTTCAAACTGTACACCCCAGGCCTAGGCTTTTGGGAAATGGTTCATAGACCAATTGGATGCACAGAAATAAGATTAGGAATCAATTCGTTTTATGGATTAAAGACTTGAATGTAAGACTTGAAACCATAAAACTCCTAGAAGAAAACATAGGTGGTAAGCTCCTTGACATTGGTCTTGCCAATAATCTTTTGGATTTGACACCAAAAGCAAAGGCAACAAAAGCAAAAATAAACAAGTGGGACAATGTCAAACTAAAAAGCTTCTGCACAGCAAAGGAAACCATCAACAAAATGAAAAAGCAACCTATAGATTGGGAGAAAATATTTGCAAACCACATATTTGATAAGGAGTTAATATCTAAAATATAGAAAGAACTCAGGGGCCGGCCCTGTGGCCGAGTGGTTAAGTTCACGCATTCGGCTTGGGTGGCCCAGGGTTTCACTGGTTCAGATCCTGGACGTGGACATGGCACTGCTCATCAGGCCATGCTGAGGTGGCGTCCCACATGCCACAACTAGAAGGACTCACAACTAAAAATACACAACTATGTACCAGGGGGCTTTGGGCAGAAAAAGGAAAAATAAAATCTTACAAAAATATATATATATATATATCGAAAGAACTCATACAACTCAAGAGTAAAAAAAGCAATCTGATTAAAAAATGGACAGAGGAATTGAATAAACATTTTTCCAAAGAAGACTTACAAATGGCCAACAGGTATATGAAAAAGTGCTCAACATCACCAATCATCAGGGAAATGCAAATCAAAGCAACAATGAGATATCACCTCACATCTGTTAGAATGGCCATCATCAAAAAGACAAGAGATAACAAATGTTGGTGAGGATGTGGAGAAAAGGGAACCCTTGTGCACTGTTGGTGGGAATGTAAATTGGTGCAGCCACTATGGAAAACAGTATGGAGGTTCCTGAAAAAATTAAAAATAGAACTACCATAAGACCCAGCTATCCCACTTCTGGGTATATATCCAAAGGAATGAAAACAGGATATCAAAGAGATATCACCACTCTCATGTTCATTGCAGCAGTATTCCCACAATAACCAAGAGATGGAAACGACCTGAGTGTCCATCAGTGGATAAATGGATAAAGAAAATATGATGTATATGTACAATGAAATATTATTCATCCATGCAAAAGAATGAAATCCTGCCATTTGTGATAACATGGATCAACCTCGAGGGCATTACAATAAGTGAAATAAGCCAGACAGAGAAAGACAAACACTGCATGGTGTCACTTATAAGTGGAATCTTAAAAAAAGTCGAAGTCTTAGAAACAGAGAGTAGAAAAGTAGTTACCAGGGGCTCGGGGGTGGGGGAAACAGGGAGAGTTTGGTAAAAGGGATCTAATATAAAAACATGATGAGTATAGTTGATAACAGTATATGGTATAATTGACGTTTGCTTAGAGAGTAGAACTTAAATGTTTTCACCAAAAAAGGGAGGATAAATTCACGTGATGGGTGTTAACTAGTTGGAAGGAATCCTTTCACAATTGAAAAAAAATCAAGTCACTTGGAGCAAACGCCTGAGGCAGAGCGCGAACCTGAGAATAAGACCCACAGAGAATGGCTAGGAGGTGGGCCAACTGCTTGCAGATATCGTGAGAGGAGCATGATGGGACTTGCCCACGGTGTGACAGTCCCATTTAGGCATGGGAAGGTCAATCTATGTATAGTAACTCTAAATTCTCAAAGAGATTCTTTTGCTGGTCTCAGTTTACGAGCGTTTGCTATTTCTAGAAGAGTGCTATTTCTAGATCCTCACTCTTGGAACTCATAAGAACTGAACTTTGTGCATAAGTTACTCAACCTTTTTGTGCCTCACTTTTCCCGTCTATCAAATGGGGGAAATGATTATATCTACCTCACAGAGTTGTTGAGAGGATTGAATGAGATAACACATGTAAGGGGCTTAGGAGTGTGCCCGGCACATTGAAACCACTCAACAAAGGTCAGCTATTGTTATTTCCAGAATTTAATTAATGAGAAGCACCCTTTCCAATTTGGAGGAGGAAAATCAGCAAAGTTCTTCACATCGTAGAGCTTAGAGAAAGAAGGATTTAGATATTTCTCTTTTAGTGACAACAAGCCTGCACAAAGATTGTTTCATAGATTTGATCCCACACTTCACAAATGTTTACTGATAAGTTTCTATGTGCAACATTTGGCTGGCGCTAATGGCAGTATACAGTTGAATCAGCCTTCTACCAAGTGGGAGGAGAATTCTCAAGCCTATTTATTTGGCTTTCCTTTTCTCTTTTTCTTTCATCTATCTCTCATACATATAATATTTCCTCATTTTTCTTTCAGAAAATGAAAACAGCATATGTTGCTATTCACAGCTGGTTAGGCAAGGACTGGATCTCATGTTTACCTGAAATTATTTGAAACCTAGTATGGTATAGCTTGTATCTTGACACATTAGACTTTTTCTAGAACTTTACTACCCTTCAGCCCCGTACCCCAGACCCTGAGTACTTTAGTAGCACATAGTAGGGTCATGGTAGATACTCAGTTAATTTTGGTTGAACAAGTAGGAAGCCTTGCTAATGGCTCCCATGTGGCACAATTCTTTTCATTACTTGAACTCACTGCAGAGGGATTTTTCTTCCTTCCATCCCCAGAGAAAAGGCACCCTTTTGATGAAAGAGGGAGTCAAGATTAGTAATAACAATATCATTGAGCTGCTTTCTGAAGTGACCACTTGGGTGAAACAAATTGTTTTCCTACACAAATATGGAGCTAGGTGTGATAATAAGACCTGAGAGACTGATGTTACATTGACAAAAATCCAAAATGTTGAAAATATTCTCTCTCAGTGAGCCTGAAGGGAAACAGGCATTCTTGTACATTGCTGCTGGGAAGGAAAAATGGTCAAACCCAACGGAGGGGATTGGGCAATAGCTAGCTAAGGCACATACACACTTATCCATTGACTAGCAATCTTCTTCCTAGGAATCTACCCCAAAGATAAACAGGTAAGAATATGAAAGCATATATACACAAGGCTGTTCATTACAACATTACTTGTAATTTCAAAAGACTAGAAATGACCCATCATCTATCAACAAGGGTTTAGATGCATAAACTAGGGTATAATTACACAAGGGAATACTATGCAGTCATAAAAATGAGTGTGGAATAGCTATGTATACATTGCTCTGGAGTGATCTCCTGGATAAATGGAAACACCAAAGAGCAGAACAGCCTGTGTAATAAGCTATCTTATATCTAAGAAATGTGTGGGCTAAGAATATATAAATACATTTGCTTATACTTAAATAATGGAAGGATAATCCAAAAGCTAATAAAAATGGTGACCTCTAGGAGGAAGAAGGGGCAAAGCAGATGGGACCAGTGCTTTGCAGGATCGACTTTTGATCTGTGGATATGTTTTACATAATTATGAAACAAAATTAAATAAAAATAAAACTAGCAAGCTCACCAAATGAGAGCAAAATGAAACAAATTAATTAAAAAAAAATGCATTCCTTACAATACAGGTGAACTCAAGCCAGGAGATGGTATTACAAGCTTTATTTTGTTCAGACACAGAAACTGAGGCACCGAGTGCCAAACTCTGGCTGATGAGAAGAGGCATGACAGAAGGCTGGTTTGCTTGTCTTTTTGGTTGGTTGACCAACCTCTTTTCATTGCACTTTTAAAATTTATTTGGAAGATGGGCATCTCACAGGAATGTAACACGAACTCCTAACAAAGCCAATAATAACACACTTTTTAAAAAGGCACATTGCGAGTGTGTCATCTGGTCAGATTTACTAGTGAACGGGAAAGAGCTGTGAAGGGCAGCTTAGGATTCCTGAAATTAATCTCTGTGTTCCGTGGGAGACGGATTTGCGCTCGTAGGACTGAAGTTCTGTTGATGAAAGTGATATTGGTGCAGCTGAGCTGTCATTCTTTCGACACTGTCCTTGGAGCCATATTCCCCATATGCACTTACCGCACAGAAAAATGGCATCTGGTTCCTCAGCAGAGCTAGCCAAAGAAGTCAGTCCCAACTTTGAGGGCAGCTTTCCTCAAAGTCGTTCTGGACGAAGATTCCAAACCAGTGCTCGCAGCACTTTCAAAAAGTTTCTTCAGCCTCGGAGAGAGAGCGAATGGGGCTGCAAAGCTGCCAAAACAGTATTCAAGTTTCCCTCTTGGAACGGCTGGAGGAGCCAGCTTCTTAGGAAGCAGCCTGCTGCTGCGGGATGACACGGGGGCCCCAGCAGCGTTAGAAGTCTCTGACTACCCTGCATTTGGAGGCTGTCCCGGGGAATCTATGCAGCGTAAGCTCGGGCGGGCCAAATGGCCACTCGGAACTGCCAAAGGCTGCCTGGATCACTAGTTCACATCAGCTTGGGCTCAGCAGGCTAAGCTGCTGGCATTTGTTCAGTGGGGAAAAAAATAAAATAAACTTTGTGTGGCAAGTGATAACCCTGACATTTGAATATATTTACCACAATGATGTTTCCTAGAGTCGCAGAGTAAAACAAATTAGAATGATAAATACCATCCAATTTTCCTAACAGCACTTGTGAGTTATTAGTGGAAATCAAATCACCTTAGTCAATCAAAGGCAGCTTAAATGACACTATACTGTTCTCCCTGAAGATCTGAAAACACCTATCATTCCTATGGAGTGGTACAACTCCCTTGGCGCAGCGGAGACTAAACACTTCTGCATAAATATGAAAATCTAGTCAATGATTTGTACTTCTACTAAGTGCTCTACTTAAACTTGGTTACCTTTCCGAGCTTGGGCCTAAAATCCGATGCAACGCTTAAGGCTTCTTAGGAGCTCTGGGAGTGAATTAAAACATGTCATTATCCTTTCCTTTTTTTGCATAGGAAGTCATTGCATTAGCGTCAAGCTATCTGCATATATAGAGGAATTTAAAATCAGCTAATGATGATTCTACTCGAGACATTGAATTGGGGGCCTGTTTTGCAAGGAGACTCTTCTTGGGAGGAGCAAGAGACTCAGAAGGCTGAAGTAAATCTTTCGTTCCCGTCAGCCCTCACCTGAGGAGGAAGCACAGAGGCCCGTGTTCATCTCATGGCCACGGGTTGTAGTAATTGCTGAATACTTGGATGAGTTGTCAACTTGATAGCTGTTTGTCATGTCCTACTTAATTGGAGCCCTATAGAACAATAATGAAGTATCCTCTCCATGCAGATGGCTTTGTGATTGATGACCCAGCTGAGGAAATCATTTGCAAATACAGGGCCAAAATTCAGCCTGGTGATGGATCTCATCTGATATTCTCTTGGTCCTCGGAGTGTGGCTGTTTGATTGACACCATGGTATTGTGATAACCCAAGAGAAAAATCTTGCCTCTAGACACAACAAAGGCCCCGAAATTGACTCACTCTTATTGAAATATAGTGAAACTTCGTTAGTCTCTTTTCTAGCTGACGGAAGGTTTAGTGCATATATATTTTTAATGCTTTGTGAGTGAAAAATATTACTTTGGAAGTAATATTGGTTGATTGACATTTTAAAGAATTGAGTTCCATTTTTGCTTGGTCATTTTCTTGGTGAGATGTGCAGAAGCAAGAGGGTGCTGGAGGCCCTGGCAGTCCCTGCACAATGACTCCTCCTTTGGGAGGAGATGTTGTAAAGGGCATGGAAGATGTGTTGATTTAATGATCAATTTCCACTTGCACAAGCCTTCCCATCGCCTTGCAACAACGAATTAAGTCACATAGCAACACAAATTGTTTGCTGTTCAATATATTAAACTCACCATTAGAAATAATTGGATTAATTTAAAAATTATAAATGAAAGATAGAATATTCCAAGAAAGTATGACCTAATAACCTGCGGCAGTCATTTGTAGAGAAAGATGCTCTTAGTCCTAAGGAGGGAAGTTGAGAGATATTTTTAAAAAGAATCAAATGGTTAGTATTCACCAGGAGTTGTTCTCATTATAAGGCAAAGGAATCAACTCAGCCAAGAGGGTTCGGTAAACAATGAAAAGAAGTAGAAGAATGTCAAATTACATGATTAACATTGTCTGTTGCAATGTAAAGTGCAATGCATTTATGTACATGTAGACAGATTCTTGCATCATATTTTCCCTTTAGAGCCATATTGAATAGAATTAATGTTTATCTGTTGCTCTCAGAACTTAGAAATGTACTCTCAAATATCTTGAGCAAAGATATTGGCAAGAACATAGGGCAGCTGACAATGATACACAGTGACCCATGATATCTCACTCAATTATAAAGTAAGTATAGGAAAAGCCATCCATTCATTCACTCGGGCATCCATTAATTCACACAATTACATATTGAGGGCCTACTAAGTGACAGATATTCCAGGTTAAGATCAGATGTATATCAATTTTGTGATTATAAGAATACATGTGGTTATAGGTAGTACATATATAAATGCATGTTTACATGCACTCATTTGAATATTTGAGCACCTATTATATAAGGTACTGTGCTAGGCCTGACTGGAAATACTAGCAACGAATTGGAAATGATACTCTGCCGCTTTGTGAGTCATAATCAGCACTTGCCAGTCCTGAAGAGAGTAGAGCCTGCTTGAGAGAAGGCTCCACTGAATAGAAAGTGTTGGAGCTGGACCCTGAAGCCTGGATTGAATTTCCCTAGGTGGGGAGAGGAAAGAGAAAGTAGGGGGAGCTTTCCCAGCAGCTATTCAGAGGTGGAAATGGCAGGGAGTGTTTAAGGATGACCATTTGGTGGGGCACAGTGTTGGAGTGGAGTGATGGAATGAGCCGAGCGGAGCAGCTGTGGGAGGTAAGGGACCACATCATAGCAGGTGTGCGCTGAATACTGGAGCGGAGGGTTTCAGCTGTTTCTACACCTTGGTGTACCATTCTTGTTTTCTGTGGAAAGGTCTAATAAGATCAGAGCTGGGCTGGAACAATCTTTGTCAGATGGTGGTATGGAGGATGTCATGAAGGGAAAGCAGTCCCAGGTATGGAGACCAGTTAAGCAAGAGGTGGGGACATTTGTCAGATACATCAGGAAGAAACAAATTGACAGCACTTGATAACTGACTGAATATGGAAGATAAGGGAGGAGAGGCTGAGATGGCATCACTTTCCGAACCTGAGTGGGTAGAGGGAAACTCAGAGATGGGAAATGGTTGGGACTAAAGATGGTAAGTTACTTTATACCCTGTGAACACAATACACAGTATAATTTCTCCTTTCACAGTAAAATTTCTCCTAAAAGTAAAAATTGCTTTAATTCCTAGAAATAAATGGTCAATAGTTTCTTAAAGTTGGCATTGCTCGGGGAGTGATTTCCCACGGCAGAAAAAAGCAGTCTTAGGAGTGCTAACGTGTCTTTCTCATCATTTACATTTCAGGAGTCATAGACAAGACACCCCTAGAGGGCATAGGTAAATAGAGTGTACTCCCCAGCCCCCCTACCCCAGCACTGATAGAGAGCCAGCTGTTGGGAGCAATGAGAGCAGAGGTGACTGGCTGGGATCAATGCAACCCTGGATTCTCTCACCACCAGTCCTGTCCCCTGGGAACGCGATGGAGTGAGTGGTGTCAGCAGTGGAAGAGAGAGTGAAATGGTGTCAGCTTGCCTTCACTCCCTCACGCGTTAGCCAGCCGCTGCTTCCTTTCTTCCTTCTGCTCACCTTCATTGTCTGTTTAGCTCTTCCTTTTGGCTACACCTTTTCATATTTTTCCTTCTCTCCATTTGCTGATAATCCTAAACTGGTTTGCCTTCCCCATCTGCTGTTCTTTTAGTCCTCCTTCTTGTCATTTTCCTGCCTCTTGTTTTATTTTTATTTTTTTATTATAAATTGGTTCAAACAAACAGAAAAAAATCATAGATCACAAGTAATGTAACAAATATCCGCTCGCTGTGAAACTTAAATGTTAACATTTTGCTTTATTTGCTTTGGATGTTTAAGAAATAAAAATACTGTCTCTCTATATCTATATCTCACACACGCATAGTTAAAGCCTTGACTTAAATAGTTGAATCATATTTAAATCTCCTTGATACCATAACACTCTTTTATTCCCCAGATGTTAGCACTCTCTTGAATTTGTCCTTTTCATTCCTATGCGTGTTTTTATATTATTATCAGACTCATTACATATATATCATATACAAACATTAAATAGTGTTGTTTTGCATGCTTTCAATCTTTATACTGATAATATATTGATATTCTATAACTGGCCTTTTTACTGCTCGATCTAATGTGTTTGAGATTTATCTATGTGGATAAATGCAGCTCTAATTCATTTCTTTTGATTGTTATGTAAAGTCGTTTGTATGAATATACTACAATTTATTTATCCAATTTGCTCTAATGAACATTAAATTGTTTCCAATTTTTTTCCTGCTACAACAAAAATAGCTATAATGATTATTCTTGTGCGTATCTTCTTGGGCACACATGCTAGAGGATTTATCTGGGTTACATACCAAGAATTGGAATTGTTATATTGTCAGGCTAGCTATCTTTACTAATTATTGCCATATTGATCTCCGAAGTTGTGGAACCAATTTATATGCTCACCAACAGTGTAGGAGCCCTCAGTCTTTCTCCACATTCTTGTCAACACGAGGTACTCTTAGGCTTTTAGATTTGCCAATGTGTTGGGAATGAAATGGCATTGCATTGTTTCATTTTGCATTTCTTTAATTACAAATGACATTGAGCATTTCTTCGTATGTTTATTGTCAATTCTAGTTTCCTCTTTTGTGAATTACTTGGATGTATACTTTGTCCATATTGTCTAATATTTTATCCTTTTCTTTCTGATTTTATGAGTTTTTCACATATTCCTTTGTTTGGTATAGATATATAACTTCTCCCAGTCTGGGGCTAGATTTTTCATTTTGTTTATGGTTATCTTTCAATGTAGAAAAGATTTTAATTTGAATGTTTCAATTTTTTCCTACATTTTTGTTTTGTTTTATTCTTCTACCTTTTCTTCTATTATCTTTTTTCTCTTTGGGCCTATGTTACAGTAATTTCATGAATTTAATCGGCTTACTTTCCCACTTTTTATTTTCTGAAATAAAATCTGCTTAACGATGCTTTGGTCAACAATGGACCGTATGTATAATGGTGGTCCCATAAGATTAGTACAAGAGAGCCTAGGCCTGTAGTAGGCTACACCATCTAGGTTGTGTAAGTACACTCTAGGATATTCACACAAACACAAAATCACCTAAAGATGCATTTCTCAGATCGTATCCCCATTGTTAATCGATGCATGACTGTGGTTTAGGGTGGGGATTATAAATTTCTTGAAGCTTTGTTAAACCTCGTCTATAAAACTCTGCCACTTGCTTGAGAGGGAGGCTTTGGGGGTGAAAGATATTTTGGCTGCTACTATTTTTTTTGTTGTTGAGGTGACGATAGTTTACAACCTTGTGAAATTTCAGTTGTATGTTATTCTTTGTCAGGCTATCTATCTGAGACTAAAGCCTTGAGACTAAAGATGGGAAGTTCTACTTTATACTCTGTGAACACAATACACAGTATAGTTTCTTCTTTCACAGTAAAATTTCTCCTAAAAGTAAAAATTACTTTAATTCCTAGAAATAAATGGTCAATAGTTTCTTAAAGTTGGCATTGTTCGGGGAGTGATTTCCCACGGCAGAAAAAAGCAGTCTTAGGAGTGCTAACGTGTCTTTCTCATCATTTACATTTCAGGAGTCATAGACAAGACACCCCTAGAGGGCATAGGTAAATAGAGTGTACTCCCCAGCCCCCCTACCCCAGCACTGATAGAGAGCCAGCTGTTGGGAGCAATGAGAGCAGAGGTGACTGGCTGGGATCAATGCAACCCTGGATTCTCTCACCACCAGTCCTGTCCCCTGGGAACGCGATGGAGTGAGTGGTGTCAGCAGTGGAAGAGATAGTATAGGTGCACCACTTCACCCTTTGTGCCCACCTCCCACCCCCCCTTTCCCCTGGTATCTGTTAATCTGTTCTGTTTGTCCATGTGTTTATGTATCTTCCACATATGAGTGGAATCATACAGAGATTGTCTTTCTCTATCTGGCTTATTTCACTTAACATAATACCCTCAAGGTCCACCCATGTTGTTGTGAATGGGACGATTTTATCCTTTTTTATGGCTGAGTAGTATTCCATTGTGTGTGTATGTATATATATATATATATATATATATATATACACACCACATCTTCTTTATCCAATCCTCAGTCATTGGTCGCTTAGGTTGCTTCCAAATCTTGGCTATTGTGAAGAATGCTGCAATGAACACAGGGGTGCATGGGTCTTTTTGAATTGCTGATTTCAAGTTCTTTGGATAGATACCCAGTAGTGGGATGGCTGGGTCATATGGTATTTCTATTTTTAATTTTTTGAGAAATCTCCATACTGTTTTCTATAGTGGCTGCACCAGTTTGTATTCTCACCAGCAAGTATATGAGGGTTCCTTTTTCTCCACAACCTCTCCAACATTTGTTATCTTTTGTCTTGGTTATTTTAGCTATTCTAATGGGTGTATGGTGTAGTTTTGATTTGCATTTCCCTGATGATTAGTGATGATGAGCATCTTTTAATGTGCCTACTGGCCATCCGTATATCTTCTTTGGAGAAATGTCCGTTCATATTCCCTCCCCATTTTTTGATCAGGTTGTTTGATTTTTTGTTCTTGAGTTGTGTGAGTTCTTTATATATTATGGAGATTAACCCTTTGTTGGATATCTGATTGTCAAATATTTTTTCCCAATTGGTGGGTTGTGTTTTTGTTTCAATCCTGTTTTCCCTTGCCTTGTAGAAGTTCTTTAGTCTGATGAAGTCCCACTTGTTTATTCTTTCTATTGTTTCCCTTGTCTGAGAAGACACGGTCTCCAAAAAGCTCCTTTTAAGACTGATGTCAAAGAGAGTACTGCCTTTAGTTTCTTCTAGAAGTCTTCTGGTTTCAGGTCTTACCTTTAAGTCTTTGATCCATTTTGAGTTCTATTTTCTTTCTTTTACATGTGGCTGTCCAGTTTTCCCAACACCATTTGTTGAAGAGACTTTCCTTTCTCCATTGTATGTTCTCAGCTTCTTTTTTGAAGATTAGCCATCCATAGATGTGTGGTTTTGTTTCTGGGCTTTCAATTCTGTTTCATTGATCTGTGCAGCTGTTTTCGTACCAGTACCATGCTGTTTTGATTACTATGGCTTTGTAGTATATTTTGAAGTCAGGGATTGTGATGCCTCCAGCTTTGTTCTTTTTTCTCAGAATTGCTTTAGCAATTTGGGGTTCTTTGTTGCCTCATATGAATTTTAGGATTCTTTGTTCTATTTCCATGAAGAATGTCATTGGGATTCTGATTGGGATTGCATTGAATCTGTAGATTGCTTTAGGCATATGCACATTTTAACTATGTTTATTCTTCCAGTCCATGTGCATGGAATGTCTTTCCATCTCTTTACGTTGTCATCAGTTTCTTTCAGGAAAGTCATGTAGTTTTCATTGTATAGGTCTTTCACTTCCCTGGTTAAATTTGTTCCGAGATATTTTATTCTTTTTGTTGCAGTTGTGAATGGGATTGTGTTCTTGAGTTCTCTTTCTGTTAGTTCATTATTACAGTACAGAAATGCTACTGATTTATGTGAGTTGATTTTGTACCCTGCAACTTTTCTGTAATTGTCGATTACTTCTAGTAGCTTTCTGATGGATTTTTTAGGGTTTTCTATATATAAGATCATGACATCTGCAAACAGTGAGAGTTTCACTTCTTCCTTACCTATTTGGATTCCATTTATTTCTTTTTCTTGCCTAATTGCTCTGGCAAAAACCTCCAGTACTATGTTGAATAAGAATGGTGAGAGTGGGCACCCTTGTCTTGTTCCTGTTCTCAGATGGATGGCTTTCAGTTTTTCTGCATTAAGTATGATGTTGGCTGTGGGTTTGTCATATATGGCCTTTATTATGTTAAGGTACTTTCCTTCTATACCTGTTTTATTGAGAGTTTTTTAGTTAATCATAAATGGATATTGGATCTTGCAAATGCTTTCTCTGTATTTATTGAGATGATCATGTGGTTTTTGTTCCTCATTTTGTTAATGTACTCTATCACATTGATTGACTTGCAGATGTTGAACCACCCCTGTGTCCCCGGTATAAATCCCACTTGATCATGGTGTATGATCTTTTTGATGAATTGCTGTGTTTGGTTTGCCAATATTTTGTTGAGGATTTTTGCATCAATGTTCATCACTGATATTGGCCTGTAGTTTTCCTTCTTTGTGTTGTCCTTGTCTGGTTTTGAGATCAGGTGATTTTGGCCCCATAGAATGTGTTAGGAAGTGTTCCATCTTCCTCAATTTTCTGGAATAGTTTGAGAAGGATAGATATTAAATCTTCTTTGAATGTTTGGTAGCCTTCTCCAGAGAAGCCATCTGGTCCTGGAATTTTATTTTGGGGGAGGTTTTTGATTACTGTTTCAATCTCTTTATTTGCCGTTCCTCTCTTCAGATTCTCTATTTCTTCTTCATTCAGTTTTGGGATATTGTAAGAGTCTAAGAATTTATCCATTTCTTCTAGGTTGTCCAATTTGTTGGCATATAGTTTTTCATAGTATTCTCTTATAATCTTTTGTATTTCTATGATATCCATTGTAATTTCTCTGCTTTCATTTCTGATTTTATTTATTTGAGTCTTCTCTCTTTTTGTCTTAGCCTGGCTAAGGGCTTGTCACTTTTGTTTATTTTCTTGAAGAACCAGCTCTTTGTTTCATTGATCCTTTCTAGTATCTTTTTTGTTTCAATTTCCTTTATTTCTTCTGTAATTTTTATTATTTCCCTCCTTCTACTGACTTTGGGCTTTGTTTGTTCTTCTTTTTCTAACTTTGTTAGGTGTAGTTTGAGATTGCTTATTTGAGATTTTTCTTGGTTATTGAGGTGAGCCTGTATTGTGATGAATTTCCCTCTTTGGACTGCTTTTACTGCATCCCAAATGAGTCGGTATGGTGTGTTTTCATTTTCATTTGTCTCCAGATAATATTTTATTTCTCCTTTGATTTCTTCAATGATCCATTGGTCATTCAGTAGCATGTTATTTAATCTCCACATCTTTGCCCCTTTCCAAGATTTATTCTTGTAATTGATTTCTAGTTTCATAGGATTACGGTCAGAAAAGATGCTTGATATTATTTCAGTCCTCTTAAATTTATGGTGGTTTGCTTTGTTTCCCAACATATGGTCTATCCTTGAGAATGTTCTGTGTGCACTTGAGAAGAATGTGTAACCCGCTGTTTTTGGATGGAGTGTTCTCTATATATCTATTAAGTCCATCTGGTCTAGTTTTTCATTTAATTCTACAATTTCCTTGTTGCCTTTCTGTCTGGGTGATCTATCCATTGGTGTTACTGGGGTGTTGCGGTCCCCTAATATTATTGTATTTTTGTTGATATCTCCTTTTAGTTTTGTTAATAGTTGCTTTATGTACTTTGGTGCTCCTGTGTTGGATGCATATATATTTATAAGTGTTATATCTTCTTGGTGGAATGTCCCTTTTGTCATTATATACTGCCCCTCTTTGTCTCTCTTTACCTGTTTTGCCTTGAAGTCTACTTTGTCTGATGTAAGTTTGGTGACACCTGCTTTCTTATGTTCACTATTAGCTTGGAATATCCTCTTCCATCCCTTCACTCTGAGTCTGTGTTTGTCTTTGGGACTGAGGTGTGTTTCCTGGAGGCAGCATATTGTTGGGTCATGTTTTTTAATCCATCCTACCACTCTGTGTCTTTTGATTGGAGAATTCAATCCATTTACATTTAGAGTGATTATTGAAATGTGGGGGCCTAATGCTGCCATTATATTGCTTGCTTTCTGGTTCCTCTGCATTTCCTTCAGTTCTCATCCCATGTATTTTGGACTACCAATTCAGTTAGGTAGTTGTCTATGTTGGTTTTCTTAGTTTTCTCCTTATTTGTAATTTGTGTCTCTGTTCTACTTATTTGTTTAGTGTTACCATGTGGTTTGTATAAAACAACTCATAGATGAGATAGTCCATTTTCTGATAGCCTCTTATTTCTTTAGACAAAGCTGGTTCCATCCCTTTCCTCTTCCCTTTCTAAGTTGTTATTGTCACACCTTTTTTTCTTCTTGTGTTATGAGTTTGTGGTGAAAATGACAAGATTATATTTGTTCTTGGTGTTTCCCTTCCCATTATCTTTAATGTTATTCTTAAGCATTTGCTAAGCTGTTCTGATGAAGAGCTGCAATTTTTTGATTTTGTCTTTCTACTTATCTCCTCAGCTGCTACTATTTTTGATGTGTAATTTATTAGTTTTCTCAGGTTTCTATTTCTTCAGTCAATTTTATAAATTATATTTTTAGAGAAAATCAACCATTTATTGACATCAAGTTATTCAAAGTATTTTTTAATGATTTTGTCCATCTCTATCTGTAGTTATATCCTTTTTACTTGTAATGTTACCTATTAAATTCTTATTTTTTTCAAAGATCAACTTTTATTCTATAGATCCTCCCTATTGTTTGTCTATTTCATAAATGTCTTCTATTGCATTTTACTTCCTTCTACACATACTCTTATGGTGTACTCTGTTGGTCTTTTTCTAGTTTTTGATTTGAATGCTTAATTATTTTTATTTATTTATTTCAAGTTTATTGAGGTATAGTTGACAAATACAATGGTAAGATATTTAAAGTGTATGTCATGGTGATTGAATAATTATATACATTGTGAAAGGATTCCCATCATCTAGTTAATTAACACATCTATCTTTAAAAATATTGATTATTTTATAACAAAATCATTGACGGCCGTGCATTTAACTCTAAGGAATACTTTAGATGAATATCACAAGTTTTGAAATGTAATATATTTATCATTGTTCACTAACTTCTGGTCTGATTTTCTTTTAACTCATGGATATTTAGAGGTCCAATTTTTAATTTCCAAAAACATATTTCTTAACTATATTTTTATTGTTGACTTTTATTTTAATTGTGTTGTATTCAGAAAACATAGGCTGTATGATACAGATTTGTTGAAATTTGTTAGAGCTTCCTTTTTCATTTAGTATACCATTAGTTTTTAGCAATGTGTACTTATAAATGATGTAGACTCTCTATTTTGGGGATATAGGATTTTACATATATCTTACATCAAACATTAATCTGTTGTTCAAATCTTCTATATTCTTACTCTATTTTAATATCTGATTTGTCCATTATACTTGATATAAAGAAGGGTATAACTTGAGGATTATCAATTCCTCTTTAATTCGCTCAGATTTGGCTTATATTTGCCAAGGCCTTGCTGACTAGAGTGGGTTCAGGAGAGGACAACTTCATGCCTTCTCAATATTAGGTACATACAGTTTCACGATTGGCTCACTGATCTGTGTATTCACTCTGTCGACAAATATTTACTGAGCACTTATGATGTGCCCAGCAATTTCCCAGGCACTGTGGATGACAGAGTGAACAAAACCAGAGAAGTCCCTACTCTCAGGGAGCTCACATCCCCGTGGAAGAGACACATAATTCATCACAAACAGCCAGTGTCTGCTGTCAGGTGGCTGCAAGTGCTGTGAAGACGGATAAAGCAAGCTGAGGGGACAGTGATAACAGGCTGGGATGGGGAGCTGCTGTTGAGGGGTGGTCAGAGAAGGCACCTGAGGAGGTGATGCTTGAGAAGGACTGGGCAAAGAGAGAAGGTGGGTCATATGGTATCTAGGGAAGACCATTCTAGGCAGAGACAAGGAAAAAGTCCCTGAGGAAGGAAGAAGCATGTTATGTCGAGGGAGCACAATTGGTGTGTGTGAAGAGTGACAGGAAGGCCAGAGGGACAGGAGATGACTTTCATTTTGAAAGGATAAGCTCCATCAGCTGTGTGGAGAACTAACTTTGGTGAAACAAGAGGGGAGATGGAGGGCCAGCAAGGAGACTCGTGTGACAGTCCAGGCAAGAGAGGTGACAGCGGTTAGCACTACAGAGGTAATGGTCAGAAGTGGGAGGATTTGGAATATATTTTGGAAATTCAGCCCACTAGACTTGCTGAAGAATTGGATGTCAGATGGAAAAGGAAGAGAAGAATCAAGGATGGTTCCTAAGATTCTTGTCTGAGCACCTGGCTGAATGGGATGGTTAGAGGAGAAAGATAAGAGGATCAGGTATGGGGTAAAAGTGAAGAATTTTGCTTTACAGTATTAGCTTTGTGATGCCTATTAGTTATTATTGTGCCAGTTCTTTGTCTGTTTGCCCTCATATCCACTCCCTGGCCCCTCTACTCTGCGCTGTATCACAGGGGACTGCAATTGTTTCTATCCCCACCCCCAACCTCTCTGCAATCACTGCAGCTCTTCTCAGGAGACAACCAGCAGCCTCTGCCATGGGCTTGTAGATGGAAGAGAGAAGACATCTGGAGCCTGAGCCCTCACCCCACTAGCGTTAAGATTGGAGAAAGGCAGAGCAGCCAGGGAGGAGGAGAAAGAGGACAGAGTATGGTGTCATGGGAGGAAGGTGAAGACAGTCTTTCTAGCAGGAGGGCATCAACAACTGTGTCGTATGCTGTGAAAAGCTGTGTATGATGAAGACTGGAAACTGACCATTGGTTTTTGATAACGTGAATGTCTTTTGTAACACTGACGAGAGTGTTTTTTTGTAGGGTTAAGAACTAAAGCTTGATTGGAGAGGCTTCAATGGAGAATGACTTTATAACTTAGCAGATTGGTCCTTTTTCATGGTTGATGTTCTACTCTAAGGCTATTTTACTTTGATATTACATTGCCACAGCAGGTTTCTTTTGACTAGCGTATTAGTTTGCTTCAGCTGCCATAACAAAGCACCTCAGACTGGGTGGCTGAAACAGCAGAAAACAATTTTCTCACAATTCTGAGGACTCAACAGCTATTGAGGTGTTAGCAGGGTTGGTTTCTTCTGGGGCCTCTCTCCCTGGCCTGTAGATGGCCACTTTCTACCTGTGTCATTTTCCCTCTGTACATGTCTGTGTCCAAATTTCCTCTTCTTATAAGGACACCTGTCATATTAGATTAGGACTCACTCTAATGACCTCATTTTAACTTGATTACCTCTTTGTAGATCCTATTTCCAAATACCACCACATTCGGAGGTACTGGAGGTAGGACTGCAACTTATGATTTCGGGGGAGAGAAATATAAGTCAGCCCATAACAATTACTATTTGTTTAGTGTACCTTTTTTCCATCTTTTTGTGTGTGGCTTTGCTTTAGTATGTTTTTTATAAAGCAGCAAATGCCTAGTTTTGAAAAATGCAATCTGATTAGATTCAGTTTGATCCAATCTGATTGGTTTAATACGTGACTTTACTTTCCATTTTATCGTGATTTTATATTTGGACATATTCTGCCATATTCTTTTATGATTTCTGTTTATCACTATTTTTCTTCACTTCTTTCTTTCTCTTCTCTCCTCCCAAGTTCACATGAATTGGGCAAATTTTCAATATTCCCCTTTCTCTACGCTGCCATTTGAAAGCTTTAGATTGCCTTTCTGTTCTTCTGGTGAGTGTCCTTAAATTATAAACGTGTACTTATCTACACATTTTTAACAAAGCTTAAGATTATTCAGTATTTCTATTGTCTTCCAGAATATGTTTTAACTCTCCTTTGAATATGTTCCATGTTATTGTTGCCTAGAGATTTAGATGTTTGTTAAAAATTAGTATTTTAAATTAATTTTTAATTGAATTTCCCAGCATATTTGATCAATTTCTGTAATCCCTCCAATTTTGTATAATTATCCTTTGTATCAGTCATGAGACTCTGGTAACGATTTAAAAAAAGCAGTGGCTTAAACAACAAAGTCTGATTTCTTGCTCATATTCTGAGTTGGCTAGAGGTTCAACCCCTGCATTCTGAAGGCCACCTGAAGGCTCAGCCCCACCTGCAAGAGTGCTGGTTGCTGGGGCAGAGGGGAGAGGAGACGGTGGAGCATGTGCTGCCTCTTAAAGCTACCATGCAGGAGAATTATACATCACTTTTGCTCACATTTCCTTGGCCAAAGCAAGTCACATGGCCAAGTCTGATTGTAAGAGGGACAGGAAAATATTTCTCCCATGGGTGAGCGGCAGCCATTGGATCTTGGTGAGCTCTGCAAGTCACTCACATCCACCTTCCCTCTGGCTTCATTTCCTTCTTGCTGAAACATATTCTTTAATAATTCTTTTAACGAGCATCTGTGGGTGGTAAACTTTTTTATTTTTATAAGAATAAAAAAAGCCTTTATTTTGCCCTCACTCTTAATTAAAGGTTTAGCTGTGCATAAAATTTGAAGCTTACTGTTTCTTTCCCAGAGCGCTTTGAAAATATTATTCCATAGTCTTTTGGCTTGTATTGTTGCCAATAAAAGTTTTGTTGTCAGCTTAATTGCCATTATTTTGTAGATCATCTGTCATATGATGATATATATGACATGTGTCATATATAATATAGATTGTATACATCTTAAAAATCCGTAGTGGGGGCCGGCCTGGTGGCGTAGTGGTTAAGTTCGCATGCTCCACTTCAGTGGCCTGGTGTTCTCAGGTTCAGATCCCAGGTACAGACTTATATAGTTCTATCAAGCCATGCTGTGGTGGCATCCCATACACAAAATAGATGAAGATTGGTACAGATGTTAGCTCAGGGACAATCTCCCTCACCAAAAAACAAACAAACAAACAAAAAAAACAAACCAAATCCACAATGATGCTTTATTTTCTCTTAGATTCTGAGAGTAAAGAATGTATTGGTGTCACTGTTATATAGCATAGTAGTTGTGAGCATGGGTCTTCTGCTCACCCACCATATCACCAGAGAGTAATTTACTTATGTGTAGTATGGGAATAATAAGTTCTACCTATTTTATAGAACCATTGAAGATATTACATGGAAGAATGCATATGAAGAGCCATGGACAGTGCCCACACGTGGTAAGTTATTGTAGATGTGTATAGTTCAAATTATAGTTCAAGAGTAATCAGTAGGATTTATGCTTTGAAGCTTTTTCTAACAGCGGCAGGAAAGGGTATCTGGTAAGTACATAAGGCAATGTTAGAGGTGCTAAAATGTCCTTCCTGTTCCCCAACCAACTTTTTTGAAATATCATTGTTAGAGATACTTTTATTTGGATGAATACAGCTCTCTTTAAATCAGAGGTTCACTTGGCAAAGTTATATGTCAAGCTGAACCTCAGAGGTTTCTGCACACCTACCTTCCTATGAGTCAGTTTGGTCAAGCTGTTTTTCCTGATTGCTGATTGAGGAAAAAATGGAATTAGAGCTTCATTTGGTTGGGGAGAACTTATGACACTGCCCAGGTTTGGCAGATGGATCTACATGGGACATGCTAGGGAGGTTTCTAGCAACTGATGGATGGTATAACACAGACGAACAGGAGCCTCAGGGGCAGGGATAAGAATGCAGGACGTATCACCTAACTTCAGCTAAGCCATACTATGGCAACAAACAACTCCAAAGGGAATTACAACCCTTGGTGAATTACAACAACAAAGGCTTTTTTGCTCATGTTCAATGCTCATCTGGGAAAATTTACGACTCATGGTCAAAGGAAGGAACATGGTGGAGCCACGCAATGGCTCTTATGCTTCTTTTTGGAAGTGGCATACCTCACTTCCACTTACATTTTATTGGCCAAAGAATGTCACATGGCCAAACTTGAACTATAGTACAGTCCTCTACAGTTTATAGTAGACAGCAGCTAATAACTGTGCAAGCGACACTAGCAGATCCCTCGTGGGACCAAGAAGTGTCAAATTCCCTACTGGCTTCCTTAACGCCATGTTCTTACCATATGAAGCACGGGGGTACCAAAATGTGTCAATGTGTTTTTGGCTAATGTTGCAAAAGCATAAGGAAACTCAGTAGAAATGAAGCATAATTAATGTTAATGTCTAGGCTTGTTGTTTACTGAGCTCTGTCCCCCGTAAATTCATATGTTGAAGTCCTAAGGCTTAGTACCTCAGAGCGAGACTAGATTGGAGATGGAGCCTTTGAAGAGATAATTAGGTTAGACTGAGGTCATTAGGGTGAGCCCTTAATTCAATATGACTGGTGTCCTCGTAAGAAAAGGACATTAGGACACAGACACACACAGAGGAAAAATGTTGTGAAGACACAAGGAGAAGATGGCTATCGACCAGCCATAGGAAGAGGCTTCAGAAGAAATCAAACTTGCTGACACCTTGATCTCAGACTTCAAGCCTCCAGAATGGTGAGAAAATAAATTTCTGTTGTTTAAGCCACCCCATCTGTGGTATTTTGTTATGGCAGCCCTAGCAGACTAATACAAGGCTTTCACTTACAACATGAGAAATGTCTACTGACCTTTTCCCCATCTATAGCATGATGAAGAATGTGAATGACTCTGGTCTGTCCTTGATCTAGTGATTAGTGTTGAGGAATTCTCTTGGGGCTTTCCAAGGGCAAGCACCGTGCTTACTGACTCAAAAAAGTCTATGTCTTTTTTTCCCAGCTCAGTACCTTCTCGCTGGCCATCCCATTCAGATAACAGTGGCTCAAGCCAAGCCCACTGGGAATGTTCCCGCTCTCTGTTGGTGACAGTGTACTGATTAGTCTAGCTAGCTGTGCTTATGTGCTTTTCTTCCCTCAAGTTAGATACAGGCACTTGAACTTGAGATTTGTTTATAATGAATTTATTCTTGAATTTTAAACAAGTATTGCATTATAGATGTGTTGGAGTCTAAACAAGTAATCAAAATATGCTATGACTCTGTTGGTTCAATAGCTGCATTGCACACTTGTTTCCACTCTGGCACTCTTTAGGCTATTGTAGAAACAGCTACCAGTGGATTTACGTGTGTGTTTGGTGCATACTAGGTGTTCTTATCCAGGAAAGACGTTGTGAAAAGAAATGACGAGATGCCCTCTTCATGTAGGAAAATGCCTGCCATCACAGATCATTTAAAGTTGTGCTTAGTTGCATTCCCAGTTATATTTACCAGGAATGGAATTTTTCTCAGAGCCACCCTATCTGCAGAGCCTTACAGGGTCTTGGTGCTTAAAGCAAAGATGCCTCTATTTTGAACGCTTGGGGTTTAAAAAATCTAATTTACCCTGAAATCCCTTCTGCATTTTAAAAATTGTATCTGAATTCTCAATGCAGTCAGAGTGACTGTTTGGTAGACAAAATGTATCCCCAAACCATCAGGGGATTTTCATAAGCAATTGGGATTACTCCAAGATACATTGCAGATTGGTATCAACTATCATATTTGAATTTGTATTCTAGCGCTGAGAGCAATTTGTACCACATTATAAATCATGGCTCCTCCCTCACAATTTCAAAATGCTCCTGTCTGTGACAAGCACTAAATATTCTGTTGCTAGAGTAGCAACATCCAAAATTGCCCAGAGATATCACACAAAGCTGAATGACAGGAGAAAATTTCATAATCACTTTAGAAGTACAACGCTACAGTATAGCCCAACCTCCTTCAACCTGAGCAAAACTGAGATGAGTTTGGATTGAGAATGTTAATTGGAAATTGATATGGTTGGCTTTCTGGCACAGTATTGAAATGTTGTCAAGGCTGTCTTCCTATCCAAGAAAGCTATAGAAAGTTAACTTACCTCTTTTTTTAAAAATAAATAAAAGCTTAGATTCCAGAGAGCCAAATCCATAGAGAAAATCCTAAAATTGCAAACTCTCCAGCTATGAATTGACCCTAATAATAGCTTTTATTATTTAGATGTAATAAAAATTCTAATGATCTGCAGAACAGTAAAATCTCTAGTTTAGCAGAAGATTGAAGTATTTTTTGGACTGTGCTATATGAAAGCCATCAGAGACAATAGTCTTGATAGATATCCAGTCTAACATTTGCAAAAAGCATTAACAATATATCACACTTCACTGCCAGCTGCAAACCCATAATATTATTCACAAATTATGTATTTAAGATTGGGGAGCCGGAGACATTTTTGTAATGCTAATATATTAAGACATCCCCTCCAGAGAGGTTCTATAGAACCTCTGCCTGCATTTTTCATATTCACCTTACTGCTTGACCATGTGATGATTTTGAAATTGTTGCCTGGCTACACTGATCCCTATTTCCTAGAGTATTATCTGCCAGTGTTCAGAGGGGTTATGTTCAGAAGTGTTACTTCTAAAAACTCGGCTATAATTTATATAATTTATCCAAGGAAGTTTCTAAAACCATTAAAGATATTTTTAACTGTAAGTTAATTCAATCTGAGGAATGAGAAAAAGGTTGCTTTGAACAATGAAATGATAATAAGACCAGAAAAATTAAAATTGAATATCATGCAAATAACATGGGCATGGGGATTATTACTTAAGATATACCTTTATTCTTCTTATTTTGATTAACAAATGATATAAAAAACTGAAGAATAGAAAAAAATAAGTACATTTATAGCAGATGCTTTTATAGAGACCTAAAACTTTTAAGTCTCCCAGAGGAAGTGGAATTAATCTATGATGAGATTGGAGTCTTTGATATCTCTATTAAGACTAACAAGAAAGAGGCATATGGTGGGGAACTATCAGTAGTGTAGACATGTCTGGCTAAATGGTGTAGAATGAAAGCATTAATTAAGACACACGAACAATAATAATAACAACTCGAGCAGCAGCAACAAGAGCAACAATGATGACAATAATAATTAAAAGTCTAGGTGAAGGGAAAAGGGAAGTGAGGGTGAGTAAAAGTCATTCTGTGTGGTTATGACTTTACCCAAGCAATAATCAATCACTGAACACAACCCAACAGACCTAATCTTCCCAGCTGATTGGGTTAACACAGTTCCTTTCATTAGACTAGAATGCTGGACAGTAAAGGATTGGATTAGGCCAGTAGGCACTGAAGGGGAAGCAAGAAAGAGACAGAAGGCTATCTTGGGAGAAAGAGCAGGGATGGGAAGAAATCATAAAGTCAGCTTTTTAAGTTCTTGTTGGACAGAAATGAGACAGAAAATTGTGATCTTCAGATAATGCCAGAAATTCATTTTAGCTGCAACCTTTTCTCTGCAGTCCATTTATTTGAGTCTTTGACAAGTAATAGAACTGATAAATTTGACTTGCACTTTTCTCTCTTTACCTGTGTGTCCATCTGGTGAAATTTGAACAAGAAATAAATATCTACCAAATTGGAAATCAATATATCAGCTTTCATTTAGTCTCAGAGGCAGCATACAGTTGTGGTTAAGAGCATTAGCTTTTGGATCAAATAGATCCGTGATTGAGCCTAAGCTCAGTTTCTTCATCTATAAAATTGGGTCAAGAATACCTACCTCATACAGCTGATAAGATGATTGAGTGAGATGGTGCATATGAGCAGTAAGCACTGAGCCTGACTCACAGTATACATTTAATAATCTTTTGATATTATTATATTAAAATTATTAATATTTTTATTATTATTGATTATAAGTAAAAATAAAATGGTATGGCAGAATTTATTTATGTTAGGAAAAACCTAATACATTATTCTAAAATTCGTTGGGCATCTTTACACACTTGAAGGAAAAGATTATTCTCTTATTAAAAATATGATAAATAATAATTCCAAAAAAATAACTTCCTCAGAGAGATACATATTCATGTGAATAGGTATTTTCCTCTATGTAATTTTCATATCCTGGTGAAATTCAGATCACAACTAATATATAATGAAAAAGTAGTTTTTTATGAATAACTTGCTCCTGTTGTAGACAAAGTTGGCAAACGATGTGTGTAGTATATTTAAGAAGCCCACGGTGTTCTCAACTACTCCATTCAACATTTAGTTAATGCAACAGGATTTCTACTTGACAATGAGAAGAGAACATTGCACAAGTCACATGTTCTGGATATTTCTTGCCAGCTTGATCTACGTTCATTTAACTGGTTGCTTTTTATAATTGCCCTATGCCTGCCTAGATTTCAAACTACAAAGGGATAATTCAACTTTGCTATTCCATGTTGCCTTCAGCCTTTAAACAAGCAGGATTTTAAAAAATGAATATTGGCCTTAAAGTAATCCTTCCTCCATAAAACAAGCAAAGAAGAAAAACTCCTTAGATGGAATTAAGCAGTTAAAACCTCTTTCCAGGTAGCAAGTAATTAAGAGAGTTGTTTCCTTTACTTCCCAAACAAAAACTGAGGTCTTCCACTACTGGGTAGAATGGAATAGTTTATGTCAAACTTACATTCCTGCTGAGAACAACCAGAAAAGAGGGAGGATACACACAAAAATCCATGTTTCAAGATGTTAAAGAAATGGGGAAGCAATAAGAAACAGAAGGACTAAAGTCCTGGAGAGGAGAGAACCTCTTAGGGATGAGCTAACAACCTACATTTTCTTCTTTTTTTAAAGGGTTTTGTCAGTTCTGGGCACAGGCTAAAATATTTAGTTCAAGGAGCCTCAAACACATGATTACTTTCCTCCTCCAGATATTTGCCAAATTCTGAAGGTATCTGTGAGGCTGACAAATTTAAGTTTAAAAAACAGAGAGGGATTTCTCAGAGTCTTTTTGTTCTAGGGAAACAAAGACTTAACAGGCTCTCCATTAAAAGCTCTTGCTTTTGAAAGTGCTTTGCTCTAGAAACCGGGTTAAATTAGAGCTAGACTAAGTCTTACTAAAACTGCAACACAGCCTTGACTCAGCTTACTCCCTGATTGGATAAAGGGGATCACCTTCTCCTTGAGTCCATTTTACCCACTGGAAGAAATGATTAACTTTCTCTAGTAAAAAATAGCAACAGCTGGAATCATCACGTCTTTCATTCAAACAAAAATCATTAGATATTCCAAGAAACATGATCATATACCCAAACTCCAAGAGAAAAATCATACTGTAGAAAGAGACTCAAAGGTGATCTAGATATTGTAGTTAAACAACATGAGCTTTCAAATAACTCTAATTATTATGCTCAAGAAAATAAAATAAAGAAATATAGATTAAAAAGTGAAAGATTTCACCAGAGAATTGGAATCTAGAAAAAAACCAAGTGGAAATTTCAGAAATAAAAAGCACAATATGTGAAGTTAAGTGTCCAATAGATAGATGTAACAGACATTACACACAGAACAAGATAGCGTTAAAGAACTAGAAGACAGATTAATAGAGTATATCTCAAAAGAAAGCATATATATATATATATATAAGAATGGAAATAGGGATGAAGAGTGGCATAGATATGTGGGGCACAGTGAAAATATCTAACATAATTAGATTACAAATGAAGGAAAGAAAAGAGAGAAAACATAAATCAGATGGGTCAAATCAAAAACAAATAGTAAGATGTTATGTGTAACCCCAATTGCATTATTAAGTATATTAAATGTAAATGGACTAAAGTATCAGTAAAATATTAGATGGTGAGACTAAAATCCAAAAATCTAAATTTATGCTGATTATGAGGGGGTACACCTTAAATGTAAGGACAGAGAATGGTTTAAAGTAAAAGAAAAAAAACACAGCAAAAAATTAATCAAAAGAAAGATGGTGTAGCCATACTAATATCAGACAACATAGTCTTTAAGCCAAGTGTCATTAACAGTGATTGAGACACATTTCATAATTATAAATGAGTCAGCCAAACAGGAAGACATTGCAATCCTAAATCTGCATGTGCTCCATAATATAGTTTAAAAATAAAGTGAACATTGATAGAACTAAAAATAGAAATAGAAATATGTCAGTATCATTAAGAATATAGAATATCTGTACAACTTGACCCAATTAACTACAGAACTCTGCATCCAACAACATCTAGATTTTTGTTCTTTTCAAGTAAACAGTAAACCTTTACCATAATTGATGATTTGTTGGGTCAAAGCAAGCCTTAGCAACTGTCAAAATATTGGAATTATTCTCTGTCTACAGGGTAAATAAGATAGAAATGAATAAGAAATGAGTAGTTAGAAAATGCCCAACCACTTGGTAAGTTGACTGAGATCCTTCTAAATAACCAATAGGTGAAGAAGAAACTAAGAGAAATTAAAAGATGTTTTGAGCTGAATGATGATCATATTGTATATCAAAATTTGTGGCATGCAGCTAAAGCAGTGCTTGAAGGAAAATTTAGAGACTTCAATGCATATATTAAAAAACAATAAAAGCTGAAAATCAATGATTTAAGCTTCCTTTTCAAGAAGCTAGAAAATAGGAACAGCCAGTCAAATCCAAAAGGAGTTATAGGATGGAAACAATAAAGGTGAGAGCAGAAATCAATGAAATAGAAAATGAGGTATAATAGAGCACGTCAACGAAACCAGAAGTTGTTAATAAAATTGATAAACCCTTAGAAAAACCACACAAGGAAAAAATAGAGAAAACACAAACTGCTAACGTCAAGAATGAAATAGGAGACATTACTACAGAGCCAATTAACACTGAGAAGAAAATAAGAAGGTATTACAAACAACTTAATGCCAACACATTAAAAAGCTTAGGAAAAATTTACCAATTCTTCAAAAACACAACTTACCAAAATTGAAAGAAGAAATGAAAGCATTTTCATATCCCAATATTGGCTAAAGAAATTCATTGTTAACAAAAACTTTACCACAAAAAACTGAGATGGCTTCATAAGTAGAATTTTACAAATACAAAAGAAAGAAATAGCATGAATCTTACACAAACTCTTCCAGAGAATATAATAAGAAAAAATACTTCCTAACTCTTATTATGAGGCAGTATAATCTTGATCCCTAAACTGACAAGATTCTTAAAAGAAAGAAAATTATAATCCCAAGTCTTTTATCAGTTTAGATATAGACATCCTAACTAAAATATTAGCCAGTTGAATCCAACAACATGTCAAGAGGGTAGCTCATCACAACTTTATTCCAGGAGTGCAAGCATTTTTAACATTAAGTAAAAATTAAAAAATATGATTCATCATATAAATATACACAAGAAAAGAGTATACCAAAATTCTAATAAATTTATGACATCATAAAACTCTTAACAAAATGGAAATAGAAGGGAAATTCCTTAAGTTGATGAGGATTATCTTCAAATAATAAAAACCACTTTGGCAAACATCATCTTTATGGTAAAGTAGTGGGCTGAGAAAGAGACAGGGAAGTCTACCATAACTACTTCCATTTTAACATTGAATTGAAGGTCGGAGTGGTACATTAGTGGCAACAAATAAATACATACACAAAGACATACAAGGCATGTGAACTGGAAAGGAAGAAATAAAATGTCTAGATTATTTACAGATGACATGATTTTGGCAAAAATTTAAATGAATCTAGAGACAAATCATTACAATTAATAAGTGTATTTAGCAAGATTTCAGGATACAACAAAAAGGATTAGAATTGATAAGCAAATTTGGTATGATATCTGGATAAAAGATCATTTGCTAGTATAGATCTTTATTTCCATGCACCAGCTACAAATAATTAGAAATTGACATTTTTTTCCCTCCCCAAAGGCCCAGTATGTAGTTATACATTCTCATTGTAAGCCCTTCTAGTTCTATGTGAGCCACTGCCACAGCATGGCTACTGACAGGTGAGTGGTGTGGTTCTGCAGCCTGGAATTGGGCCCAGGCCACAGAAGCGGAGCATGCCAAACTTTAACCACTAGGCCATCAGGGCTGGCTCAGAAATTCGCATTTTAAAAGTGATATCATTTTACAATAGCAACAGAAAACATCAAATGCTTGAGAATAAATTTAATGTAAGTTGTGAAAATTAAAATTTACATTTTAAAGTGAAAGTCTCCACTTCATTACTGGGAAAATTAAAGATCTAAATAAATGCAGCAATATACCATGGCACAGGTTGGAAAATTCAGTGTTGTATAGATGTCAATTCTTCCCAAATTGCGCCATACATTCAATGTGATTACAATTAAAATCTCAGCATTTTTAAGGAAAATTCACAAACTGATTCTAAAATTTACATGTAAATGCAAAGGACCTAAAACAATCCAAACAATGTTGAAGAAGAACAAAGATGAAGGTCTTACTCTACCTCACTGAAGACCTATTTTAAAGCTATAGTGACTAAGAGAGTGTGATATTGATGCAAAGATGGATAACAAATTAATAGAACAAAATAGAAAATTCAGAAACAAACTCAAATTTAACAGTCACAGATTCTTGAAAAAGATGAGACTGCTGTGCAGTGGGAAAAGGAGAGTATTTTAAAATAAATGATGATGGTTAATTGGGATAGCCGTATAAAAATGTGTATCTTGGCCGCTATCTTATACCTTATCAAAAAATAATCAATTCCAGATGGATTTCAGATCTAAATTTAAAGGCAAGACAATAAAACTTTAAAAATAAAACAAAAGAGAACATCTTCATGACCTTACAATAAGAAAAGATTTCTTAAACAAGACATAAAAGCTCTAAATATAAAAAAAAGTTTTTGATAAATTGGACTATACTAAAATGAAGAATGTCTATTCATCAGAAGACACTATTCAGAGAATAGAAAGGCAAGACAAGCCACAGAGTGGAAGAGGATATTTTCAATATGCTCGAATACATGCATATTTTCAACACAAAGAGCTTGCATCCAGAATGTATAAAAAAACTCTTACACATCAATAACGAAAAGACAGCATGATTCCATTTATATAAAGTTCAAAAACAGGCACAACTAAGCTATGGTGTAAAAACATGATATTTATTACCCTCGATTGGGCTAGGGACTGGAAGCAAGCATAAGAGCTCCTGGTGTCCCAGAGTGGTTCTATTTTTTGATCTGGGTATTGGAGATGTGGATGTGTTCATTTTGAGAAAACTCACTGTGATTTAATGCAACATTTGTATGTATGTTAAACTTCTTTAAAAGGTAAAAACAAAACAAAACACAATGCCCCAAATGCAGATCTCTTACTGTGTACTAGAAAGCTCTAGAAAAAAGGCAGGGCAGTTGCTTGTGGGAAAGCATTTCTCCATTCCAAATGCTGTGGCCCATGGTCACCAAATATTATAGGTCATACAACACATCAGCAAAAAATAGTTTGAGAATGAATTTACAAAACGTGTATGGTTACACATGTACCCATTATGAAGATTGTGAAACATATGTTTGGTACATCATAGCATCCCAGGTACATGCTTTGTACATGATGAACACATGACCACAATTAAATGTATAAGGGTGAGATAAAGATAAAATATGTAATATTTTAAAAATAGGGTTTTTTCTATCAATTGTATATAATCCTGTGGGCTTTTTTGTCCCTTTAAAAAGAAGAGAGGATGAGAGGAATGGGATTCAACATGTCAGATATAATTAGGTTGTCATTGCTTTTACCTCATATTGTGTCAGAAGATGAGCTTATACTAGGGATAAAAGTATTCAGCTCAGCTATTTTCTCATTTACTTGTGCTTGTATTATTTATGCTATCTTCAATCTGTAGTTTCTTTGGAAGAATCTTTTAAAGCCATTTGTCCATTTTGTGAGAGGTAATTTAGTTCAAACTAGATGATATAAACAATAAATTCATTTAACCAGGCACATGATATAAACGGTAAGTCATGGCAACACTTCAAAGGGCCTCTCTGGGAAATGCCCATTCTTCCCTTGGTGCCACAAGACGCCTGATTAGTGTCAATCCATACATTTAATTCATCTAAACTAATTAGTTTCTTACTCTAGGATGAAGAAGGTAATATAGAAATTCTAATATTTTCTTTCCACTCCCAGTGAATTGTCTTGAGGGCACCAAATGCATACACTTCTTGAGAGGTAAATGAAGTCACATAATTTTGCTCATAAATCAAGACCAGAAGTCAGTGCAATTGCATCTGGGATTAACAGGAAGTGTGGAGTTCCAACGTGAACTTCACAGTGCTCAGGCTATACAGCAACAATGATCAAGGAGTGCTGGAATGCTTTTTACACTCTACTCCACTGGATAGAAAGCAAGGTTTTCATGGAACAATTTTTTCTCTCTTTAAATTTTCAGAGAAAGAGCAATGGACTAGAAGTCTGAGAGACTGTCGTGGTCCTTGTTCTGTCCCTATTTCATTCTATCCCTATGGCAAATCTCTACTGGGACTTGTCACTTTACCTCTCTGGATCCAATTTCCTCAACTATAAATGAGGGATTTTTAACAGTGAACATGAAGTCTCTTTCTAGTTATAATAAGTTTTATGGCCCAAATTATGTCCCCCTAAACTCCTATGTTGAAGTTCTAACCCCTCATACCACAGAATGTGACTATATTTGGAGACAGAGCCTTTAAAAAGGCAATCAAGTTAAAAGGAGGGCATATAGGTTGGCCGAATCCAATATGACCGCTATCTTTATAACAAGAGCTTAGGACACAGATCCACACAGAGGGAAGACCGTTTGAAGACACAGAGAGAAGGTCGTCTACAAGCTAAGGACACCAGCCTCAGACGAAACCAACCCTGCTGGTACCTTTATTTCAGACATCTGGCCTCTAGAATTGTGAGAAAATAAATGTCAGTTGTTGAAGCCACCCAATCTGTTATGGTAGCCCTAGTAAACAAATACAAAAGCAAATGCCCCCCGCGGTCTCATTGAGATGTAATTGACATAGAACGTTTTGTAAGTTTAAAGTGTATAAGATGATTCAATATATGCATATACTGCAAAATGACTACCACAATAAGGTTAGTTAACACATCCATCACTTCACCTGGTTCCAATTTTTTGTGTGTGGTGAGAACTTTTAAGATCTACTCTCTTAGCAGCTTTCAACTATACAATGTAGTGTTGATAACTGTAGTAACCATGCTGTACCTTACCTCTCCAGGACTTATTCATCTAACTGGAAGTTTGTATCTTTTCACCACCATCACCGATTTCCCCCATGCGATAAGTAAACTTGAAGAATGCACAACATCTGTGCTTATAATTGAACTTTGCTTTATAACCAACATCCTGAGCCGAAATGATCCTTACTAAACAACTGAGCATATGAGAAGTGACTGAATCTACTATCAGTATCTAGAAATAAATACTAGAACTTTGAAATTTGCTTGACAAGAACTATGCTTCCCTCTCCTAAGTGTAGACTTAGACTATTAGTTTACAGAGTTTCTTTACAAACCTTAGACAGTTAGTGTTCATGAGAAGCCAAGAGAATCCGGGGGTACCACAGGTCACGGCCATGGTGGTTTTATTGTTACTGTTTAATATTTATGGACTATCCAATGCTATGTGGGAAGATTATACAGTGCTTTCTCGTGTGATGCCCAAGTTTCATTTGATGAAAATACTTTTTTCTTTGCTCAGTCACCAAAGATTTTCTCAGAGAAACAATCTACCTTATTTGAATTTATAAAAACCTGATTAGTTTTCATTCCATTTATATTCTAGTAACTATTTTCAAATTAAACATCTGGTGTCCAGATAGGATGGCACTAAATCACATTTATACCTGAGAAACTGAAAGAATGCAAATCACCATATAGGTTGTTTGATCAAGGAGAATGGACCAAGGTAGCCAACTGGACTGTCTCCTCATCTTTCTGATGGCCAAAGGCTGTTTTGGGAAGTTAAAAGACGGCATATGTGAGGAAAGATATTAGTCAGTAATGCTAAAACTTTGCATAGTCCATTTAACAAATCACTTCTTTTAAAGTAAGGTACACTGTCAAATGAAGGGAATACATTCAGCCAAACGTTAAAAGAATAATTTAGTCTCTTGGTTCATTTTGAGGAACAGCAGGCAGGTAAAATATATGCCAGGGAAAGGGGAGGCATTCTAGACTCTAGGCTCTGGTTGAAGTTGAAGTTTCTTGTTTGGGGCTAATCTGCTATTCTTCTGCTGGGGAGTGAGTAAAGGAATAAATATTTCCGTAGCCTGTGGGTTTATTTATAGGCAGATCAAGGAGATAGTCCTGAATGGCTTTTAAACTGGGCTGTCTCCACCAAGGGCCATGGGGATAAGGGTAGATGGGAGGGATGGGGAGCAGGTAGTCCTGTGTCTCTCACCTGCCTCCTCAACCAGGGAAGTTCCACTTTTGTTGTTTTGTGCATCGGACTTTGTTTAAAGGTTTCCTTTCATTAAAGTGTTTCAAGACTGAAACCACTTTGGGGACTGTTTTAGAATTGCTCTTGCCAATCTGAGTAGAATTTTGTGCTTGGACTAGGTACAGCATCGAGTAGTAAAGACTCCCCAAATGCGCCAATCTTTCTCATGTGCAATGTTTTTCCTTCTGAGGGAAATGCCTCCTTCCTTTTGTGACGGTGTACCCACCCCACAAGCCCCTTCTCATAAGATTTATAAGTTACATTCCTGTGGATCTAAGTGTGGATTTTTTTCCTATAATAAAAAAAGGAGATAAAGATTCCTGTTGTCATAATATTAAAAAGATTAGTCAGTGGTGCAATCAGTATCATCTTTTTCACATGGAATGTTTCCTTCCTGAATGTGGAGGGAAAAGGACTCCTCTCCCTTCTTATCCTCATTTCACTCATCACTTTTTTTTCAGCAGAGGGAAGAACCAATGGGCTCTTCTTGGCTTCTGGACATGCTTGATGCCTGCTGAAGGCTCTCACTCCCACCAGTCCACATATCAGAGTTTAGGCACCTGCAGAGTTTGTCTCTGAGAACTTTAGACCCTAGGAATTCATTCATTCAATCATTCACTCAACATCCATTCATGGAGTGCCTGTTACTTCAGGACACAATGACTAATATGATATGATGACTAATATATCTCAGCCCTCAAGGAACTCACAGTTTAGAGGGAGAAACAAACTTATGAACAGATACTTGTGACGATAAAAACAATGGTAACAATATCGATAGGGGACAATCTCATCTCCCTCATGGGGCCACATGTACATGGAGTCACAGGTGCTTAAAGCTAAATGAAATCTCTCTTTTTCTGCTTGGTGGAGAGCTGTTTGGTTTGGACGACTGTTACCAAGAAGGTGAAGAAAGTTCTCTTGGGGCCATGACCACACGCAGAGTTTCTAAGGGTAGCTGGTCATCTCTCAGTATAAGATTTTTCAATTTAACTTGGCAAGTGAAGACAGCAAAACATCTCACAGTGCTTTTCTTGTCCCCCAAAACTTCTAAAATAACGTGGATGTGGAATTGTCTTTCTCTTGAGGCAGGATGTATTGTGGCACTTAACAATCACATTTGACAGCCAGCATCAGCAACCTGATCATAATGGCTTAAAGATATGAAGTTTATTTTCTCTCACAGAAAGGAAATTTTGAGGTAGTTAGTTCTGAGGAAAGCCCAGGGACTGAGATGATGATTCCATGAAGTTACCTGGGACCCAGGTGTATTCTAATTTTCTGATCTACCATCCTTAGCACTGACTTCCATTCTCAAAGTCACAAAATGGTTTCTGGAGATTCAGTCATCATGTCCATACTCCAAACAGAGAGAAAGGGGGAAAGGCAAAGGGCAACAGAGATATTATATTTATTTGTCATCCATTTAAGAATTCTCCCTGGAAAGTACATTCAACAACTCTTGCTGTGATCTGATCGGACAGAACTCAATTTCAGGGCCACATCTAATCTGCAAGGGAGGCTGGGAATTTTTTTTTTTAACCCAAGAATCTTGCTTCTCAGCATAAAATTGGAGTTTTGTAGTTAGGAGAAAGGGCGGAATGAATAATTTATGGATAACAGGCAATCTTGGTTACAGATGTCTTGGCCATTTTAGTAATGTTTCTTTCTCTTCATCTTCCTTCTCATCAAAAATCATGGCATGTTTTTATACATGCCAGTGGGCGAATTTTGTTTTACTAGAAATGAAGAAGTTGTGTAATTCCATTCTGATACTGACTCAGACTTTCATTCTTATTAAAATAATCGTTCAATGGATAAATTATCATATTTTAATGTAAATATTTCCTTCTCAAGTATCACTAAATTTAATAATATCCAAATTTTGTCCTTATTCCTTAATTTTGTCAATGTGTGTAAATGATTACCTCTCCATTGAACAGGAGTAATTTTATGGACTCTGATTCTTTTCATATTAAAGAATTCTTTATATCAATGAAAAGTTTAAAAAAATGTATCTTGGTGTTAAATACAATGGCTTTTCAATAATTTCCAAGGTTCATCTGTGGTCTGAAATTATAACTAAAACCGAAAACACAGGTTTTATATGAAAGCATTAGTTGATAAGGGATATTAGAACACTTTACTAAGAAAATTCTTGTCTCTATTTTATAGATACAGCACTAAAGCACCAGCTGGTTAAAGGATTTCTTCAAAGGCAAAGTTGTGCTAGTGATAGCGCCAAAAATAAAACTCAGGATTCCTGACTCCTAGTTGAATAGTGTAATAATTGAAGAACTCAGCAAATTAATATGTTGCCTTTAGAACCTGTAGATTATAAATTAATAAAGTCAATATAAATTAAAATTCAATTGGGATACATGATTATTGTCTCAGGCATTAAAGCTCTTAGATTCTATCAGCAAAAATGACTAAGGTCTTAAAAGGGAACCACTATTTAGAATTAATAACTACTCGCTGAAAAGACTAAGAACTTCATTCATTCATTCACTCATTCTTTTATAGAACATTTTGAGCATGCCTAACTAGGAACCAGGCATTATGCCAGTGTTGGAGATACGTAGATGAATAAGAGTTTGCTCAAGAAGGCATCACCTAGTTGGCAACACTGATGTGTAAACAGATAATGACAACATAATTCTATAATGACATAAGGTAGGTGTAGTCAGAGTGCTGAGAGAGGGAGCGTGAGGAGTAGCGGCTCACTCGAGGTAGCCCTTGAGAAGAAACTTCTCAGGAAGGTTCCTCAACAAAGGCGAACATATCGGGGGCAGGGCGGGGGGGGGGGGGGGGGCGGAGTGGAAAGACTCTCTAGTCATGGAGTAAGAATTTCTATGACTTTAAGGGATCAATGCATAGCATCCTTCTTATTTGCAGACTTCTGAATTCTCTGAGAAAGACCAAAAATTCAGGTAGATTGGTATAAAACCGTCAGCTTTATAAAACCTGGATTAAATGATAAGGCTTGAATATGCAGCAACCAAGACCTTTCCAATACTTCACCCCAGAATTTGACTTACTCTCTCGGCAACAGGGATGATGGAACCGGCCTTCTCTTATGGAAGCTGCCCCTGTACAACTCACAGTGTGAAGGACAGACTAGGTGTGTGTTTTCCTCAAAGAGGGGAGGGGAAGGGATGAGCTCTGCATATCCATTTCCCTGTCCCAAACTCCTCCAGCAGACAAGTCCCTCCACTTCCCCAGGGGAAGTTGGAGACATGGGTCATAGAAGCAAGTCGGGTTGTATTACTGAAGCTGCCTCTGCATGCAAAGGCACAATTAGGAGAAGGGATAAGGGACTATTCCTGAACATTTCTGAATATAATTGGAGGACACCTGATAGACAAAAAGTAAGAGCTTTCTAGTATGGAAAATGTCAAACACACACAAAAGTAGAGACAATGGTGTAATTAATCCCAATATAACTATTATTTAGTTGCAACAATTTTCTGCATTTTGCCACAGTTATATATTTTTATATTTTTAGCAACTGGAACAATCAAGGAGTTGTATCAGAAGGAACATATTGCCTACTAACACAAAGTGTTGAGTACAATGGCCTGTTAGTTTATAGAATATAGACCTATGCTAACCCATGGAAAAGGGCTAGGGCTTATTTTTTTTGTCTCTCATGTCCCCCAACACAGAACACTTATGTGTTTGTTTTCCTTTCCCCATCTCTTCTTCTTCATCCATCTCTACCTCAAGAGCTTCACTAAGGTGGCAAAGTTTGAAACCGATTACCCTTTAGAACCAAAAACACTGAACTGTGGTACAAGATGCGACAGTAAAACAATGCTGATGAAGGACGTTTTGTCATGACACAAAGGGAGGCAAAAACATTTATTCTGCTTCACTCATACTAAGGAGTCATGGATTTATAGAGTTGGATGGGAAATAGAATTCCTAAGCATTCTTAAAATGCGTCTTCAAAACATTTAAAATAGATATGCACTGAATAAGTCCAGTGTTTGGGACCTGATTCCTGTAGAAAGATTTTATTCCATTGTTAGACTCAAACCTATTTTCTTGTAACTATCCCCCTACGGTGTAGTGTTCCATTCTGGAGAGACCCAGAGCAATTTGACAACCCTATCGGATATTTGCTAGCTCTTCAACTATGTGAAAATAGTCTACACTTCTCCCCTTACTTTTGATATTTTTTGGCTTGAACACAAAATGCTTTCAAATATTTGCATATTGGGATATTCTCCAGAATCACCAGAATGCTGGGTTCCCTCTTCTGGATGTGTTCTAGATCGTCAACGTACTGCTTAAAATGTGCTGCCTGGAGCTGAACACAAATTTTTGTACAAAAGCATCTTGAGATTTTTTTAAGCACTGTGAGGAGGATACATTAATAATTAAGTCAAAGTCCCTGCCGTCAGAGGGCTAAAGGCAGGATTATTGCCTTTAGCCTAAAGTTTTGTTTTTTCTTTTCATTTCTTTCCTTCCTTCCTTTCTCTCCCCCTATAATAAAAAAAAAGAAATCAATGACAGTACAGTTCATATTAAGCTTGTGGCCAAATAAAACGGTACAAGACAGCAGATTTTTCTATCTTGTATTTATGACCTAGGTCTTTTGGACTTAAATAAAAAATTTTACATTTCTTCTAATTAAATTTCAGCCTGTCCCAAGTATCGAAAGCTTTCTGAATCCACTCAGAAGAGTAGCTAACCTTTTTAGCCTCCTATTTTTGTCAAATATGATAGACTTGCTCAGTCTAAAAATGTTGTGTCGGATAGGGGCCTGAAATTTTCCTTATAAATATTCCTCCAAATGGATACAGTAAAATCGCTAATGCTTTTTGATAGTCATTTTTTGAAACATACAAACCCTAATAGACTATGATCCTGCATCACTACTGTTTCTTGTACTTTTGATGGACATTATTCACTATAGAAGAGTCAGAATTTATTTTTTTAACACCTCTATTTAACACCCGGATTTGTGCTTCTGGTCATGAGGAAGTAATGAGGGCTGGGCTTACCCTCTTACGGTAAATTGGAAAATTATTTAAAAAATATAAAACAACTGGTTCCAGACATCAGACAACAGCCATCACAGGACTGTGATCTCTCAGAGAAGGGAAAATGACATAAGTTCTACAATCTGCCCACTTTTGGCCTGAAAACAATTTCTGGGCAATAGACACGGAGAGGAGGAACCCAAACTGAGGCTGGTAGTCTTACTGAGTTGAGGAGATGGTGAGGAGAGTTGGGAAGGCTGAGATGGCTGGAATTTGAAGGGCAGAGTTTTAGAAAGGAAAGAATCATGCAAAACTAGAGCTCCAGACATCTGTGAGGGACTTCCCTCGGGTCTTGCTGAATACTGAGCTATGCATGTGTTGAGTATAGCACCGTAGGGCTGAGCAAAGAACAACCAAGGACTTGTAAGCTCAACAATATCCAAAGGTCACATAGTAGAAGTAGAGTTGAGTCCCTGGGGTAAAGGATACTCGAGACCCACTCAGGAAAAGCTTAAAAACAGACCTTGAAGGGACCCATCGGATCTGCAAGTAACGCAACCACCAAAACAAAGTCCTATACTCATTAAAAGGACACAACAATATCCAGCACTCAGCAATGTGAAAATTAACGATGTCCAGCATCCAATAAAAAGTTAAAAGATATGCCCAGAAGCAAGAAAATATGACCACAAATGAGAAGAAAACAGAATAGAAATCAGCCAGAAATGACAGAGACGATGGAACTAGTAGACAAGAATGTTAAAAGAGTTATTGTAAAATTATGTTAAATTGTTTATAGGAAAATATGAACATGATAAGAAGAGAATTGGAAGATACAATAAAGACACAAATTGAACTTCTAGAGACAAAAATTGGAACATCAGAAATGAAAGTTTCACTGAATGGCACGGTCAGCAGAATGGATACTGCAGAAGAAAAGTCACTGACCCTGACAGTAGAGTGATAGACTCTATCAAGGATGAAGCAGAAAGAGAGAAAAACAACATAAAAAATGAACACAGCCTCAATGACTGGTGGGAGAATGAAAAAAGGTTTAACATTTGTGCAAATGGAACTCCCAGAAAAATGGGGGTACTATTTGAAGAAATAATGGCTGATTTCCCCCCCAAATTTGAGAAAAGCTATAAATCCATAGATCAATAAATTCAATAAACACAAGTAAGATAAACACATGCACACACATACAAAAGACAGCAAGGCACGTCTTAATCGAATTGCTACAAATCAACAAAAAAGAGAAACCTTAAAAGAAGCCAGAGGAAAAAAATACTTATTACACACAAAGGAACAAAAATGAAAAATTATTACAGACTTCTCACGAGAAATATGCAAGCCCAAAGCAATGGAATAATATCTTTAAACTGCTGAAATAAAAAACGAGACCAGAAACCTGTCAATCAAGAATTCCATATCTAGAGAAAAAATCCTTAACAAGGAAGGCATGTTAAAACCTTTTCAGATAAACAAACACTGAGAGATATCATTAATAGCCGATCTGCATTTTCAAAAATGTTAAAGAAATTTCTTCGGGAGGAAATCAAATAATGCCAGATGGAAAAGAAAGAATGAAGAGCCCAGAAATGGTAAATATGTTGGTAAATATAAAGCACATTTTTATCCTATTTTTATCTCTTTAAAACATAATTGTTTAAAGTAAGGGTAATAATAATAATGTATTGTGACATTAATAAAATATGTATAAGTAAAATGAATGACAACAATAACACAAATGACAAGAGGAGAGAAATGAAAATAGACTGTTGTAAGGCTCTCAAACTAAACGTGGAGGAGCCTAATAATTATTTGAAGGCAGACTGGGATATGTTAAAGATGCCTATTTGAAAGACTGGAGCAATCACTGAAAAAAGTTCATAAAGAAGTATAGCTAATAAGCCAATGCTGGAGACAAAGTGGAATACTGGAAATCTCAATGTAAATTCTCCCTTCCCTTGTTTTCTGATCTCCAGACCTCAGCCACAATGTGCACGGATGCATTTCATTTTTATTCCAATGGAATCGGCCCTCCCTAAATAACCTATGGGAGAACAAAGGGAAATTTTCTACTGGCCTTCTGCCCCTGTATCCCCTTTCTCCTGTGAATTCTCTTAGCCACTTCACCTTAGAGCTGACACCCAGCACTCATAGTTGCTCCCTTCCATCAGCTTCCTGTCCAGATCCATCCTCCCAGAACTATACAAATCCCAGGAATCATTCACAGCAATCAGAACATATCCATTCACTTCAAGTAGCAATCCTAAACTCAAAGAATGTCTATTATGAATAAATGAATGAATGAATGCTCCAAATCTTGATCAGGTATCTTAATACTACTTTTTAGAAATATTTGCTCAGACTTCAAGATCCAGCTGAAACGTGACCTCCAACTTTCCCTGGCCCCTACTTGTGGAGGCCATCATTTCTTTCTCTGAACTACTCTTTCTACTTTGTCTCATAGTTATGCAGTAGGGACCTCATGTCCCTATTTCCCTTTAAATTCCTTGAGAGTAGTATCTACGGCTAATAATAATGATAGCAACAGCTATAGTTACTCCGTGGTTAGTATGTGCAGGGCACTCTCCTAAGTCCCTTCCATATACTTAGTTAATCATGACCCAATCCTGAGATATGGGTACTATTGTCCCCATTTTACAGACCCGGAAACTGAGGCTTAGTTCCTTATCTATGATTCTATAGCCAGTAAGGGCTGGTGATAAAGTTTGAAGCCAGATTTTCTGTCCCTATTTTTTTTTACACTTCCTAGCATTTCCACAGCCCTACAGCTCATACATCTCAGTACTCCTTATAGTACTTAGAACATAGTAAGTACTTAGTAAATATTTGTTAAACAAATGTTTTCAGCTGTGTGTGGGATGAATTTTAACAGAGTACTCTGGCAGATGCAGCCCTGAGCCACAGGAATGCATCTTTTTTTTAAATAGAATAAAAAATACTATTCAGGCCAGGGGTGGAACAGAAGACATTTTCCTATCCCCTCCAGTCACACATCTGGGGTCACAGCCTTCTGTACCTAGACCCAATTCCAGCCTGCTGATGAGATGGCTACGTACCATCTGTCTTGTAAGGTTAGATCTCTTCAGGAATCCTGGAAGTTCTTGCTTCCTAAATCTTAAAAACCTCAGGCAGCACATTAATTATAGTGCACAGATTTGTGCTTTTTGAATTCAAATGTTTAAAAAAAATGTCAGTTTGGAAGAAAAAAATATAAAAAAACCCCTGAACATCAGGTCATAAAGATTGTTTCTAATGTAATAAAAATGTGAAGTGATATAAATGCAATGTAATGTATCATCATTAGCGGAATGTCAGGGTTGAAAGTAATGAGTCATCCTAAAAAGTCTTTGATTCCACCGGGTATATTTATTTACTCTGCTTAAGAACTCAACTTTGGTATTTAGATAGACACAGTTTATGGATCTATTATTAATGGTACTATTAAACTCTTCAAGCTGACCGGACTCAACTTTCTATTTTGATTTGGTTCCTCTTACTCACACTTTATAGGTATTGTTGCCATGTACTTATTTTTATTTTATTTTTTAACCAGCATGGAGAAGCATGTAGCCAACTGCACTGAAACAGTGTCAGGGTTTTCATGTGTTATGAAAAGCAAAAGTTCAGCTCTTTGTTTCGTTTAACTCAGATGATGCTATTTAGGAATATATTTATTCAGTTTCTCACCATTTTCAACATTCAACCCTTGAATTCTAAACTAGCCCATGTTTTAAAAGATTTAAACTATAGACCATTAATACATTATTCTAAAAAAGGATTTTTGTGTTTAATAAAATCACCCAAAGCTGATAATTGCATTACTGCAAGAATCAAAATTTCTTGTTCCAAATGGTCTTTCAGAGTTGTACAACCTGAACTGAAGTCTTCCATGAATATGAATTATGGGTGATCTTAACACGACTTCTTTCTCTAATTGGAAAATTTAATTTGATTGAAATGACAATTTTACACATATAGTTATATTTATTTCCATTCGAACCTATAAATGGCCTAAAAATGTTTTCAGAATGTTAAATGAGGCCATAATGAGTTTCCTATGGTTGAGTAAGGATGCACAAATTAGTATTATAACATTGCAATTAACGTCCATCTTGACCGGGTTAAACTTTGCCAAATTTTTTCTTTCTGCTTTTGAACAATGCAAAAATAATTCTGAGGTGAAATAGTGCTAGGAACAAAACCACCCCACTGGCAACTAGAGAGATTGCATTGCTCAAGGATTTTTTAAGAAATTAAGTCATATGCTCTCCCCAGGGAAATAAAATATACGAAAGAATCTCTTTGCATTTTTTGACCCCAAGTGGAAACAAGGTCAATATTTCCCACTTATCATCCATTTCTTACAAGTCCGTCATATTTCCCATAGCTATGTATGCATGGACGAATTTCTTTGCAGACTTGCGCATGCAGTAGAGTAGTTCTGATTCCCTGCATATGTGTGTGTCTAGCTGTGTTGCATAACATTTTTATTCCTTTTTGATTGTAATCTTGGCTGTTCCTGGAATTAAATCATAGCCCTTCAAGTACAACATCCAATTTATATCAGGTCTCCTTTCACATGTTTAATAATATATATTTGGTGAAGATGATGATCATAATACAAAAGGACCACAAACCTATTGGTTGGTTTTGTTAAATGTGTGGTCAGATTTTACCATAAGAATAAGTAAAGTTTTCTCAAGAAGCTCCAAAGATTCCAGTCTCTGGTCTAAGTCCAATCTTGCCAGTTAACTTCCCTTGCATAAGGTGCTTATTTGCTACGAGCCTCTGTGTTCTCATTGGTAAAATGAGGAGTTCAGCTTCATTATTTCTTAGTTACCACCATCACAGATTATGAGATTCATCTCGTTAAAAAGCCACTAACATAAATCCATAGAATATTTAGCCTTTATGAATTCCACCTGTTGGCCTTTTGGATTATGGTAATGGGGAATCAAAATCTTTTCAATGATTTCTTTTAGGATGTAGTCCTAATATAGGTCTCCAATATACTTATTTTTATTATTGATCTAGTGCTTTTACCATACAATTTTGCTAACATAAGAAATATCATAAGAGTGGTTTATGATACACAGAGTGGCCACAAAGTCCCTATATTTAAGGTTGGGTGCTCTGCTAATAATTAATAATTAAAGCTATCAGAGGCTGTTTTAATGTATTCCAAGCACTCACACGTAAGGAAATTGTTCCCTGATTTTGCCTATCCTAGGTGCCAGAATTCTGACATTAATTATCAGGTACAGTTGCCCTAGTCTTGACATCTATATTTCTGCAGCATATTCATTGTAGCAAGATAATGAAAAATTGTTAATAATGAGAACAGAATGATAACATTTTGATTTTGGAATTATACAACATATCACAAAATACTTTTCACAGACAAAATTTCGTTTAATGCTCACAGCTATTTGATGGCATTTAAGTATGCACTATCGATGGAGCATCTCCTTAGGCTAGAACGAATTCTCAGTTCAGAGGAATATGATATCCTTTACCTGCTTATTTTGTGTCTTCCAAGGATTTAGCGAATCCTCTTAATTTTATAACAAAAATGTTAATATAACCTACTCTAAGTTATCTATGCTATGGCAAATTCCGTAATATTTACAATAACTCCTTACATGTACATACTGCTTGACAATTTATGAAACACTTTCAGATACTGTATTAGATTTTTGCAACATGCTTGCTACTTTATCACATTTTTCATTATCTGCATTGAAAACTAACATGGATAAAAAAATCCATGGATGGTTAAAATTCTTTTAATAGAAATTTGAACCATTTCCCTGAAGAAGTGGATATAAGAGTAATTATCAGATAGCGATGTTTTGATTAATTGAAAACATACATTGAGCTTTGGCTAATGCATGAGGGTGCCAAAGTGAGGGAGACATTTGTCTAAACCCTCGATTTCCTTGGTGTCTTGTGTTCCAAGATTCTTCCACAAGGAGTTTACTTCCAGGTAGCACTGAACTCCTTCCAATAAGCCAGAGCAGTGAATTCCTTTCACGTAACAGACCCAGAAGGCCTGGGTTCTTCCCTCAGTCCTGGAAATACAGAAAGAGTATGCGTTTCCTATTAATGTTTCCATAAAGGAGAAGTTAACAAATATTCATGGAATCACTGGATCATAGCTTCAAGAGTTGGGGGAGAGATCTTAGGAGTTGACTAACACAGTCCTACAACATTCCTGATAATTACATTTGAGAGAAGCTCACTTCATCTCAAGGGAGCCAATTATTTTTCTGGACAGTACTACTTGTTAAGCCAACAAAATCTATTTTCCTTTAATTTTATTGCAGGTATTAGTTCCTCCTGTTAAAGTAGCACAGATGAAGTCAGTCTTATGTCCGTATGGTTGCTTTTCAAATATTTAAACATTGCTGTTTGGTCTTCCCTTTCCCAATATGGAAATCTCCAACTTCTTCAGGTCTTCCTCTAAGTTCATTTTTAGTTCTTTATCCTAGTCAGCCTCATCTGGATGCACTGTACCTTGGAAATGTTCTTCTAGAATGTTACATTCAGCTGTGGTCTGACCGATGAAGAAAACAATGGGACCATAACATGTCGTAATTGGCTTATGAGTTTTCTATTAAGGTAAACTAAAATCGAATTAATTCATCCAGTTTCTGTAACACATTGTTAGTTCATAATGAGCTTATTGTATAACACAATCTCTAAATCTTTTTCACATGAACTGTTTGTTGACAAATGTGGTCTATCTTCATTTTTATCTTATGAAATTGATTGTTTAAATGAAGTTCAGGACTTTCAATTTATTACTTAATCTTAGTTTTAAGCCATTGTTTTAGCCTCTTATTTTGGTGTGCTTGCTTGCTATATTTTGCCCACACAGACTCCCTTTGGAGAACAGCTTCCTCCCTGCTCTTCTCCTTGGACTTTGAGTGGATGCACCCCTCATGCTTGGACAATCCAAGCATTAAATCACTATGGTTGGTTTAGCGATGTGCACGTGTCCCAAGTCGGGATAATGAGCCTCAAACCTAGGACTTTGACCAGAACTCTTGGGTATGAGGGACATTCTTTCTGTTATGGTTGCTGAGCTGGTAGAACATAAGCCTGGGGATGCTAAGGCCGTATTTGATCTCATTTGGGAGGAACTTACCTGAAAATGAGGCAAACACAGAGGAAAGCAGAGCCAAGATAAAGAGAGTCTAAAGCTTGATTGTACTATTTAGGGAACTGCGTCCAACTATGCCTGAAGTGATTTATACCCTGGACAATTTGTTTTCTGAGGTTAATTTAGCTAGACTTCTGTCTCTTGCCATCAAGAGTCCTGACAAATACATGGGCTTTAGTTAACTCTCGCAGCATTGTGTTTTCCTTAAATTGAATGAAGATACTTTCTATGTCTTAAGCTTGGTTGCTAATAAAAATGTTGAGCAGGATGGGATTTTTTTCCATCCTATCAATAATACTTTTTTGATGTTATGATTGTTCAAATAACTATGAACTAACCTACCTTCTATCTTTTTCCATCCATATTTTCTCTTTTTGCCTACAAGAGATGATTAGGGCTTTTTTAAGTGCCTTGCTAAAATCCAGAGACTTTATGCCTTTGACATACTCATAATCTGTTTTCTGAGCAACTCTATTAATAAGGGTTAAAGGCAGACTTGTTCAATAATGTTCTTGCTGATCCCCTCTTGGTTTTAGTAAAATCTCCATATTCTTTCCCCAAAGTTTACAAACCATAAATTTAATAATTCAGACTAGATTTCCCCAGGATTCATTTGCCATTCATGTGAATCCACTTTTTCACATTTCTTTTGGAAAATTAGCATAATATTTTCCCATTCTCAACCTGTTAGCTTTTCACCTATTTTTAATAACTCCTCAAAGATGAACGAGTGGTAGTGGCTTAGTGTTCTTTGAGCACACCGATGGAATTCTTAGGACCTGGAAACTTAAACTTTTATGATTTTTAGCTATCTAAACTTTTATGTTCCTTCTTATTATGATTATTCTGCCCTTTCCAGATTGAATATTATGTTCTTTTACGGAGAAGGAAAGCACCCTGGTACCTCACAGCTCTGCCCTTCTGCTGAAGAGTTAACCTTCTGCTGTCTTCCCCAGCAGCCACTTTTCCTTTGCTCCTTCTTCTTGCTTCAAAACAACCTAGGAAAATCCCTTGTTTTGCTTATCTTCAGATTTTTTGCAACCTCATCCCACCCTACACTGTGGTCTCCCTTTTTGCTATGGACCACTTTAATATTTCACTTTGATCAAGAGCCTTTCCAGCTATTTCTTTTAATAATACTCTGAAAAATTTTTTCATTTGGCAATTCTCTGTGCGGGTGTGCTGACTTTTTTTTTTAAATGTCCACACACCTGTTTTCTTTATCATTGGTATCCTTTGTGATGGTATAGTCAGATTTCATTTTGAAATAAGAATAAGCTTTCACTTCTGAGCACTGAAGCAGCCATAATGGACTTAATGAGGTTAAAAAACTGAAGGGTAAGGAATAATTCAAAGAGCTCAAGAGTCAACTGAACTTGTCTGGCCATATTTTTCAGTCATCCACTCAACTCCCATTGATTAAATACCTACTATGTGCTTCCTCATCCCAACACAGATTTGAATTAATTTAAGATTAGGTCCAGTATCATTTGTGATCTTAACATGCCAATAAAGTTAAATGAGCATGCCCTAACCTCCATGTATTTTTTAACAATTTTCATTCATTATATAAATCTTCAGAAGATCTCAAACTTGATCGTACTTAAATTGATCCCAGTGTGCAAATAGGATATTTCTGCTGCATGTGTAGAGTCAGGTTATTGAATGGCTTTCTAAAGTTGAATGATGAGGCCCTGTCTAAATCTAGCTTCTACTCACAAAATGCATTAGGTGGCTGGTCCTCAAACCATGATGTAATCAGGATTATATCTCTGGAAGAAACCTTAAAACCATCTTGTTCAATTCTCTCATTCTGAGAATGTGTAAACTGAAGGTCTGAGAAGGTAAATAATTTGTCCAAGAATATACAACTATGTGAGCAAATGACTTAAGTTAATATTTCCCCCTATGTAGCAAGGATGGTCAAACCTCCCATAGACTGTGATACAATATGTTGCTATATTTCTTTTCAATGTCTGCATTACAGTAATTGAGCACCCCTCCTTTTGGAGTTCAGTTCCTTTAATGGGCTAATCCCCTCTTACATTTTTAGGACTCTCCAGAGGAGAACATTCTCCCCCAGGCTGTCATTGCTGATGCGTGCCACCCCAGCCAGCCGCCCCACTGCAGCCTGATGCTTCTGCTCCAGCCCAAGTTGTTACGATGCCCAATACGGGTCACCTCCTGCCGTCTCAGGCTCCCCCTCCTTGCTAGGGCTCCCCCTCACTCCCTGGTACTGCTCTGTGGTAGGAATGGGTCTACTCCTTCCCTTTAAACTTCCCACTCTGACAGCTGAGACTGTACTGTAATATTTAACAAGATTTTACTGAAAGCTGAGGATAAGAAGGAAATTATAAGAGAAATTTAACACCAAATACTAGGTAACACCCCTCCCAGGATGCACCGGTCTAAGCCCCCCCATATTAATTCCTTATGGGGACCTCTCTGTCCCAGTCTTTTCCCATGTCCTGCTGGGAGTGATTTTTATCATACTTCTCTTCTCTGGAGTGCGGCTTCCCAACTTTCCCAAGTCTCTAACAGAGAAAGGATATTCTCCTCTTCTAAGGGGACTTCTCTAAGGACTACCAACTGAGCTTTCTTCTACTGTTGCACGATATCCCTTTATGTCAAACCATACACTGCTAACATCTACTTTCCTCAGGGAAGCTCACAGGGTAGGGTCTTCCTGTGGGCCCTAGGTCATGATTGTCTAACATATGTTTCAGGTAACTTCATAGACGGGACAGCAAGTTACAGTGTGTGCTGAACACTACCCAGTCCAGGTGCTGGCCATTTTGAAATAGTAGCTTTTCATAGCCCCATTCCTCAAAAGTTTAAAAATCATGGAATCCTATCTCTGTCAATTTTACCTTATTTAGGTATTTCTAACTTCAATAACAGCAAAACAAACTACAACCAGCTTTACGGAGAAATGCTGATTTGATAAGAATATTCTTTAGATAAAATTATAAATAAAAGGATATTTTTTCCAGATTAAAAAAAAGACACAGACACATTTTACGCTGTTATTGCTATACGTATGTAGTCCCTGATTGACACTAATAATGTTAAATGCCTGTTATAGAGATCCTATTGTGTGTAGCTATTGTACTAAGTACCTGACATATGCAAATGTTTCCTACAACACAATATACAACACAATAATCTTTTGGAATGCAGGGATAAATAACCCTGCTTCAAAGATAAGGAGGTTAAAGTTCAGAGATGCTAAATGATTTCTGCAAGGTCATACAGCCAATAAGTAATAGAGCCAGGATTTGAAAATAGGTCTGGATGGACCAAAGCTCAGGCGACTTCTACCACACCATCATCATTACAACTGACAAACCAATCACCATGACGACTGGGCAGCTGTCTTCATCTAGGATTGTGATTTCCAGAGCCAACTGAGCGCTTGAAATGAGGCTTGTTCAAATTGAGATGTGCTGAAAGTATAAAACACACACCAGCTTTCTAAGACTTAGTAAAAGAATAAAAAAGGTTAAAAAAACCCAATAAGTTTTTATATTGATTACATGTTAAAATGGTAATATTTTGCACATATTGGATCAAATAATTATTAAATTATTAAAATTAATTTCAGTGATTTCTTTTTGTCTTTCTTAGTGGCTACCAGAAAAATTTAAAATTGTATGATTGGTTCACACCATATTTCTATTAGACAGCACTGATCTAGAAGCTTTAGTTTGTTGAAGGATATGGAATAAGGTGACAAATGCAATATAGAGTTGGTTTTTTTTGGTTAATAACTTCTAGGGACAATTCTGGACGAAAATAATAATGCATCTAAAATTTCATGATCTTACTTTTAAAGCAAGAACTTTTTGTTTAGAAGAGTTTTTATATTTACAGATATTTATTCACACTGTCTATTGAAAAGAGCTATTTTAGAGAAATAAGCTTCCTAGTAAATGCAAAAGGAAGATATCCACAGTTAAAGACAATGTCACCAGCCAATGTTCTAGCATAAATACTGGGTCTGAGCAAATGCTTGGCTGGAATGACAAGTTGCTAAAATCTAGCGGTTTGGAGAGTGGCGTTGCTCATCCAATTTGCTTTGCTTTGTACTAACTGCCTCTCCATAAAAGGGAAAGGAGATAGCCTTTTAGATATTGGCTTATGGACTACTTTAAGTGTATTAATTTTTATTAAGGTACAACCATTTCATCGCCAGGAGTTTAAAAAACATTTGGGGCCTCCATGCAGGGGAGCAGGAAAATTCAAAGTTTTTATTGCATCTTTGAGGGCAGAAGCTGTCGCCCTGGCTGCACACGAGAATGAGCCTTTAAAATGCATGTGCTTCCTCATCCGCCACCTCCACCACCTCTACCACCACTGCTCAGCTCCAATGACCGCGGCAATCGTCGCCATTGGCTTTCTAACTAGAGCCTGAGAGGAACCAAGTGTTTTTAATGTCTCAAGATAAATCGAAGAGTTTTCCTGAGACGCCCTTGACCCTGAGAAGAGAGGAAAGAATTGGAGTTCCATGCAGATTCAGTTTAAATCAACCTCACTAGAGTGATAAAAGCCATCCAAGAAACAAGGTTAGCTAAGAATTGTGGTTGAGTGAGAGAACCCTGTCCCAACACTTCCTTTTTTCCCAGGTCTGTGGAGGCATGTGTGGGGCTGAATCTTAGAAGTATCTTCTTGACTTCCAATTAAGTTGGCATTCGTTTGACCAAGAGTTACAGACACCTGCTCAGCAGCCCACCGTCTAGTCCAGCCTGGCCTCTGCCAGCAGTGACTTGCCAAGGAGGAGGATGGTAACCCACGCAGCTTGTCAGACTCCACTGAGAACAGGTTCGAAGAACAGCTCCTTATTTTTTTGTTGTTGTTCTTACACCCTGGCCTGCAAAATCTTGCATAGCTTTTTCTTGTTCCAGTAGCTGCTCAAGCGTGTAATAAGTTGAGTTCCAATGAATTGGAACCTCCTGTTTTAGGCGATGTTTCAGCAAGTTGCTTTTCAGCTGGAGCTGGGTCAGGAATATTTGTTTCCTCAAACATTGACAGAATGGCTGAAGTGTTCAGGTTTTCTGTGTCATCACCAAGATGTTTGTAAGTGTTCCTGTTAGGATGCAGAAAATCATTTTTGAGGATGTTTAAGGAGGAAGCGCAGCACAGCATAAAATGGTAATCTTCCACAGTGCAAGCGGCTTTCTACAAACATCCTGAGGGGTGGAAGCAGAAGACAAGAAGAGATGTAGGAACATGAGGGCAGCCACATGATAGGTTCCGGTTTCCCTGGTGTGCTGGCGGTCGCCTGTGCATTCTAATGAGGTTCTCTTGCAGGTAAATGCTTACACCAATATCAGCAGTTACTGAGGAGAAATGGATTTTGCCTCATCTGCAAGAGGTTTTGTTTTCCTCATGGACGTTTCCATACAGACTGTCTCAGTCCATTCGGGCTGCTGTAACAAAATACCCAAGACTGGGTGGTTTACAAGCAATAGAAATTTTCTTCTCACGGTTCTGGAGGCTGGAAGTCAAAGATCAAGGTGCTGGCAGATTCGATGTCTGGTGAGGGGCTGCTTTCTGGTCCCTAGATGGCCATCTTTTTACTGTGTCCTCACATGGCAGAAAGGGGCAAGGGAGCTCTCTGGGGTCTCTTTTATGAAGGCACTAATCCCATTCATGAGGGCTCTGACCTCATGTCCTAATAACCTCCCAAAGGCCCCACCTCCAAATACCAACACCTTGGGGGTTAGGATTTTAGTGTGGATTTTGGGGGGACACAAATATTCAGACTCTACCACTGATTGTTGTATTATTTGGTTCTGTTGCTACAATTTAACCAATATCCTACCTATTCAATAAGAATTCATCAGACTCAAAGGGAGTTATTTATCACTTTGACAAGGGCACTATGTTACATCTAATCTGTTCATTGACTTTTTTTTTTTTTTTAAATAATGTTTCAGTGAAGGCATTCAAAGGGCCTTTCCCCGAGCTTAGGTGATCTATAGAGCAAAGGTTTGGAGACAGTTCTCGCTGGGAGTCTGCCCTCAGCAGGTTCAGGCAGAGAGTGCAAATCACAGAGTCAAATAGCAGCAGTGAGAAAAAGGGCAAAGGAAGAAAGAAGGTTGCAGAGAGGGGACAAGAGAAATCCAAGTGGGCAAGTGGCCTAGAGAAAGGCGTAAATCACAGAGAGATCATGCAGAAAGGAGAGAGAAGAGCAGGCGATCTGGAAACAGGAAATACAGAAAAAAGCAAAAGAAAAGTAATACATGGAAACCATGAAAGGGAAAATAAAGAAAGTACACAGTTTTTTTTTTTTAAGATTTTATTTTTCCTTTTTCTCCCCAAAGCCCTCCTGTACATAGTTGTATATTTTTAGTTGTGGGTCTTTCTAGTTGTGGTATGTGGGACACCGCCTCAACATGGCCCTGATGAGCGGTGCCATGTCCGCGTCCAGGATCCAAACGGGCAAAACCCCAGGCCGCCGAAGCGAGTGTGTGCACCCAACCACTCGGCCGCGGGGCCGGCCCCAGTACATGGTTTTAAAATGATCAGCACTAGGATCACCAGCTGACGGCTTGATTTTTTGGCCCAGTAGAGCAGGCTTCTTATGTCCTCCATACTTCTTGTCTGGAGGTGGCTGAACTTGGAGGGCTGGTTCCCACACAGCCTGGTCCTGGCTGGTTTGAGGCCAGGTGGTGTGCTCCTGGAGACTTCGGGGTGCGTCCCTGAATCTGAATGCTCCTAGCTTTGGGTTTTCAGAGAAGCCCCCTTTCAGATACAATTCTTACATACACCTCCGTGGCCAGCAGGACAGAAGGGGCCTCAGCAAACCCCCGCCCCATGCATGGGAGAGTCGCTCACCACCCTCCAGCTGGTTCCTTTGAATCCTGGGTACAGCTGTGGAGACAGAAGATTATAATTCACCCCGAAGGCTTTCTATCTGTGACCTAACTAGGTATGATCAAATCTACCCGGGGACAGCTGCCACTTCTGGGACCACATATGAAGGAAGTTGCTGCGGACACTGTCTTTTCTAGTGGCAGACAATTGTTTTCTTGCCTACATGTGAAAACATAGGAACTCACCACCCCCAACCCAACACCCAGAAACCCACACTGAAGAAACAGGCAGTGTTTTCCTTGAGTTTCAGTAGAGCACATCTGGCTGTTTAGGCTACGTGTGTATGTATGCGAGTGTGCATGCAGGAATGCACAAATTCTTCCTACCTGGGTCTATACTGAGTCATCTCCAAGAGGGCAATGGAGTTGACCAGTTCATTGTGCTTAATCTATCGTGGCCAACAGCCATCACCACACTGCTTGCCATTCTTTTCTCCTGAATAAAGGGGGAAAAGGCTGAATTCCAAAAGAACCCATGATGAGTTGCAATTTCCCTCTGTTGCTCTTTGCTGACCAGCTGCCACAGCCGTGCTCCTTATGTCTGGTTTTCTTGGGTTCTCAGCAGGGTGGAAAATATGCTAACAGTGGTGTTCACTGACTTCACTCCATTCCCACCACAGGTTAAGCAGTGCTGATCAGATTCTACGGGAATTACAAATGATGTCTGTGGTAGGCAGAAGTCTAAGAGGACCCTCAATGCCCCATGCCCTTGAGTATGGGTGCGACCTGTGACTTGCTTCTAACTAATAGAATATGGCAAAGTGATGGGACAGTAGTGCCATGACTAGGTGGCCTTTTATGGCAAAGATAAAGGGATTCTGCAGATGTAATCAAGCTCCCTGTTCAGTTGACTTCATGTTGAAAGGGCCTGACCTAATCAGGTGAGTCCTTGAAAGAAGGATCTAGAGGTCAGAGATGGAAGAAATGAGAGTGTCTCTCCTCCTGGCCTTGAAGAAGTAAGACACCATGAGTTCCACAGCTCCAAGGAAACGACTTGTTAAGAAGCACATGATCTTAAAAGAGGCCCCTGACCCTCAGCTGAGGCTCCAACCCTGGCTGAAAACTTAATTGCAGCCTTGAGCAGAGAACCCACAACCCAGGAGTCATGTCCAGACTCTTGACACATGGAAACTGTGAGATAATAAATGTGTGTTGTTTTAAACCAGTAAGTTTGTGGTAATTTATTACACAGCCATAGAAAATGAATACAGTGTCTCCTAAGGAAGATGGTGACGCTCACCTAAGACTAACCTGTAAAATCAGTAACTATCATCGTGACCAGGAATAACTAGTGTACTGAGCACTTACTCGGTCAGACCCTGTGTTCAGCGCTTTGTGTACATTATGTCTTTTTCTCACAATCACTCAGCAAAGCAGATAGTATTTTACAGGTGAAGAAACTGAAATCCAGCAGTGTTCAGTGATCTTCCCCAAATGGTGGAGCCATGATTCAAACTCACCCTTCTCTGACTGGGAAGCCTGGGCTTTCGCTGCACACCACACTAGACCTGGCAGGTCTATATTCGGCAGCTCATGAATGTTTGTTTCCTTCTTTCTTTAAATGTAGAGCCCACCTACCATTATTTACCCCTGGACCAGAGATTCTTCCAAAATCAATGCATTCTTGAGAACTCTCCTTGAGGAGAGCCATTTCAAGTGGGAATGAGCCTTGATTGTAGTTGTGCCAAGTAGCTAATAATTGTCTAAGCCTCGTAACACACCTGACCATCCCACAGAGAGTCATTCATTCATTCATTCATTCATTCATTCTCATTCATTTACCTGTTAGGCAAAGAAACACATCTTGATGAAAAAAAAATCAGTGAATAGTTTGCTAGAGGAAAAAGAGTTTTTTTGTGTTCAAAAGACAGGTTTCTTGGTAGTTATGCTCATTAAGGAAAACTGTCCTATTCTGGGTAGGATGGAAGGAGTCCATAAGTCTGTGCAGGTGGGTTAAAAGGAGACCTCCTGGAGACTGGCCCGGTGGCGTAGGGCTGAGGTTCACGCTCTCTGCTTTGGCAGCCTGGGGTTCATGGGTTTAGATCCCAGAGGCAGACCTAACACTGCTTGCGAAGCCATACTATGGTGGCATCCCACACAAAAAAGAAGAAGATTGGCACAGATGTTAGCTCAGGGCCAATCTTCCTCACACAGAAAAGAAGGAGCCCTCCTGGTCATTGTAAGGAAAAGTCTTCGGTTAGGTCTAGTAAGGATCTGAGTTGCTCAAAATTCACATTCTTGTCAGGGGTCATGAAACACAGCATCCAGTTTTATACCTCCTTGGCAAACGCAGGTGCAATAGACAATTCCCCTGAGCACCGCAAATACTTATTGAACGTCTGTGGTGCGCCTGACGCTGCCCCAAGCACTGCTGATACGGCCAGGGACAGCAGACACAAAGACCCTGCCTCGGGTGCTTTCACTCTGGTTGGGGTTACAGACCGTCAACAGAGATACATGATACAGCATGCGGATCAGCCGCCCACTTTGCAGACAGCCAGCGTGGAGAGTGCGCATGGGCAGGAGAGCGCGTAGGAGGTTTTTGCAGCGAGAGAGCTAAGAGAAGGTGCTGGCTTGGGCGAGCGCCCGGCAGCGGGTGCAGAAAGAAATAATCGTGATGACTGATGTGCAGTAGCAGAAGCCTGTTGCTGAGGAACGGTGTCACAAGCAGCTTCAAGAAGCCTGCCAGAGGAACAGTGATTCGTGGATGAAAGGACAAAGGCCACGGGTGAAGTCAAACCAAGGGCAGCCCCCCACCCAGTCACACACACACACGGGGGTCCTGTCCTCCTGCAGACTGAGCCCACAGGTGGGGCTCGGTAGCTGCTGGCCTCCAGGTGTGTGCTTGGTGGAACAGGTTTACACACTTAGAATTCATTTGCATTGAAGCAATTTCCCCAGTAGCAGAAATCATCATGCAGGTTTCTTTGCTGACCACTGAACACAACGTTATACCCTGTTCCCTTCAGGAGAGGGAAATTTCATAATGAATATTTAATAAAAACATGAAACCACCATGATCCCACTACGTGCCAGTGTAACCAGATTCCAAATATCTGCTAGTATTTCATACTTTTGGAGGAAATATAAAGAAAGGGAAGCGTGACCCAAGATGAAGCTTCAACGCGTGGATTGTTGTCGTCCGCTGCCCCCATCTTTAGATAACGTAGTCAGCTTGTCTTTTTAGCACAGACCCAGCAGTCCTTTCTCACATAGTTGTACCCTACATAGTCTGGCTGAAATGCCACCTTATTGTAACCCAAAAACAGAATCCTTCCCTAACTTTGGAACCATATGAAGTCCTGTGATGGACCTCAGAGGTTATGCAGTCCCTCCGCTGTGGTCCCACTCCAGTCTCTGCTGGAACCCTTCGCTTGTCAGGGAAGCTTCTCTCTCCTGTGACGTCCCTTCTACTTGAGACGGCTTCAATCCTCACAGAGTACTTCCTGAGGCTGAGTCCCAACCTCTCTTTCTGTAATTTCCGCTCATTCCTCCCGGTTCTTTCTTTGGAAAATCACTTTTACTTACAAACTAAAAAGTAGAAAAACAAAGTACTATTACTGCTCTCACATCTGATTCTACTTTTTGTTTATTAAACCAGGGACCCTTTGAAAATGTGTGGAAGAATGATTCAGGTTGGTATTAAATGCTTAAGTTTCTAAATTGTCTTAGAAGTTTCATCAAATTAAATGAAATCTGTGGTGTTAAATGACAGCAAAAGGAGCTTAAATCAGTCAAAGGGAGCTGGAGAGGAACTTTGTTTTTCCCTCCCAAGGTGGTTGTCAGCTAATATTGTTCCTGAGGTGAGCTTAGGTCACTGTTGCAAGCTTACATTCAGGTTTCCCAAGCCAAATTTTTTTTGTTGAAAGAAATCCTTTCCCTTTTGTGCAATACAAAATAAACAGACGTTCCACTGAGAGGGGCCTCCCCCTTCCCCAGCCTCTCTACAATGAGGGAGCTCCTGGCACAGAATTACTCCAATGGCTCAGATAGATATTGCTGAGAAAAGTATAGATTTCTTACAATGGCAATTGAAGGAAGAAAAGCTTTGCTGGGGAAGAGGTCCAGAAAAATAGCCTATCCCCATAGGAGGAGAGGAGAGGAGAGAAGAGAAGAGAGGAGAATGGAGCTGAGGGATTATATTTATCAGAATTTTTCCCTTCTTAATTTACGGCAATTTCCAAGAAATCCAACTTATTTCAGTAGAAAATGGGACAGATAATATAATATATTCTTGTATTTGTCTGTAGAAATATATACTTGTATATGTGTGTGTGTGTGCACGTGTGTGTGTGTCTGTATGTTAGCCACAACGAAGGAAGTGATGGGATGGTGATGCTGTTTGTAGGAATAGGGTTTTTGGTTAGCCACATGACAATGTTTTCATAAAACAGACTCAATGGGTTTTGTTTGTATATTTACTTTTTTCTTTCAGAGAAATTCTGGGTATTAAGTCACTATAAACGGTCACACATTTTAAACCTTGTGTTTTCTATGTTCCCACGACCAGACCAATATCAGATCTCTTAAACCTGCTGAATTCAGGGCAGAGGCGTTCTCCCCTTGTGAGGAATTGGTGTGTATGTCAATGGTCCTCCTTACCTTGACCTTCGTGTTCGGTGAGGCTTTTATTGCCATTTAAACAAAGATGCAGAGGATAAACCATTTTGTCTTCAAGGAGCTTAGGAAGAACCATAAGGCAAAGTATTTTGCCCTCCATATGAATGCGTCTGTCTGACAATTTATTGGCAGATGTGTCTAGGTGACAATAGATTTCTAAATTGAATATTCTGCCTGAGGAATGGCCTCTCATGTGCATTAAGACCTGTATTGTAATAACCACGCCTCTCAATTTGAGTGGATTTACTCTCCTGATTATATTATGCATCCATCTTTGGGGCAATTGTCAGACTGTAGCTTGCTAGCTGAGCAGTCAGAATAAATGGATGTTTCTTGGTACCAACCTGACTAGTTAGTCAAGGAAAATCTTTTAAGTCATCTAAGAGGGGTGCAGCTAGTGCTTTTTCAGATTTGTCATTAAAAAACTCTAGTCTCTTTCTCTAAGTGCCGCATTTATCTAAGACATTTATTCTTTTTACCTCCAGTTTCTGGGTTTTATTGAGGTTACTGTGTGTAAGAAATGACAGAAACTCATAGATTTCTGAGAGGTGCAGATGCATTGTCCCAAAGACTCCTTCCCTCTTGTCCCCACTGTTAGGTCCCTCTCCCCTCCTACCTTCTTTCCTAATAAGGAAAATAAGTGCCAGTTGGTGTGCTGCGTGATGGTATCCAGTGGCCAACAAAGCTGGTGTAGCCCTGGCCCTCTTTGAGCTTACAAAAACATGCGACACCAGCTCGACTTGCTGGCCTTTCTGGCTGTCAGAAGTCTAAACATTTCTTCAAGCTGCAGACCTCACAGCCATAAACCACTGACTTGTAAGTGGATTCTGCTGGATTATCTCCTACATCTATCTGTATGCCAGTGTGGTAATGGGTTGACGTGTTTCTCTTTCGGGAATCACATTTATATTTTTATCAAGACCAGTCCTGCTTTGGAAGCTTGTTTAGACTGACTGCAGCACCTCTGAAGTTTCATATTGAAAGCTTAGGCCTTCGATGGAGTCTGCAATGCTTGGTTAAAGGAATTAAATTACCTTTAAATCCCAAGAAAACACTTGACTACCCTTGAAATATATTTCATTTTTGACTAATTTTTTTTAATGATTCCATTTTATCTCCATAATTGGTTTATTGGTCGTACTTCTTTGTTTCATTCTTTAAAGTGGTTGCCGTAGAGTGTACAATCTACCACTCATTTATCAGTCTGCCTTCATGTGTTCCTGTACCACTTCATGGAGAGTGTGAGAATCTTACAACAATGTATTTCAATTTTCCCCTCACATCCCTTATACTATTGTTGTCATACATTTATTTCTACATATGTGACAAACCTCACAATACATGGTTATTTTTGTTGGCTTAAACACTTATCTTTTAAAGAGATTAAAAAATGAGAAAATTGTTTTTTATAAGATGTCTTTTATGTTTCCCACCAATTGATCACTTTGGATGCTCTTCATTCCTTTGTGTAGACCCAAATTTCAATCTACTTTAATATCCTTTTGCCTAAAAAACTTCCTTTGACAATTTTTGTAGCATAACTCGATTCGTGATGAGTTCTCTTGGCTTTTGTTTGTCTGATAAATTCTTTATTTCGCTTTTATTTTCAAAAGATGTTTTCGCTGGGCATAGACTTCTCTCTAAAAGTCTAGATTGACAGTGTTTTTCCTTTCAGCTCTTAAAAGATGTCTTTCCACTGTCTTTTGGCTTACACAGTTTCTTTTTTGTTTTTTTAAGGATTGGCACCTGGGCTAACAACTGTTGCCAATCTTTTTTTTTTTTTTTTTCCTGCTTTATCTCCCCAAACCCCCCCATACGCAGTTGTATGTCTTAGCTGCATGTCCTTCTAGTTGTGGGATGTGGGACGCCACCTCAACGTGGCCTGACGAGCGGTGCCATGTCCACGCCCAGGATCCGAACCCCGGGCCGCCACAGTGGAGCACGCAAACTTAACCACTTGGCCACAGAGCCGGCCCCCTTACACAGTTTCTGACAAGAAGTCTGATTTAATTCTGATCTTTGTTTTTCTGTGTGTCGTATGTCTTCTTTTCTTGCTTGGTTTTTAAGATTTTTCTCTTTTTTACTGGTGTTCACTTATTTGACTATGATGTGCCTTGGGGTGACATTCTGCTTGGGGCTCATGACGCTTATTGCATCTGTAAGTTTATAGTTGTTCATCACATTGGAGAATTTTGGCCATTATTTCTTCTTCTCCTCTCAAATATTTTTATCATTCTGCTCCTTCTTCCCCCTTCCTTCTGGTATTCCAATTACGTGTAGTTTAGACCGTTAAATATTGTCTACAGGCCACGGAGACCAGTTTGTTTTCAGTCTTTTTTTTTATTTCTTCTGTGTACTTCATTTTGGAAAACTTCCAGTGTTGTCTTCAAGTTTATAATTTTTCTTCTAGAGTATCTACTCTGCTGTCACTTCCTTCCAGTGTATTTGTTTCATTTCCTACATCATATTTTTCATTTTTGGAAGTTCCAACTGGGTCTTTTTTATATCTTTCATTCTTTCCTTTCTGTGTTCATGTTTTTCTTTATCTCCTTGAGCATATGGAGCATTTATGAACAGCTGTTTTAATTCCATTTAATTAGCTATGCTAATCATATCTGTCATTTCTGTGTCTCTTTCTATTGAATGATTTTTCTAATGGTTATGAGTCCCTTTTCCTTGCCTCTTGTTATCTTTATCTAGTTATTTTTATTCAGTGCTGGACATGTAAATTTTATGTTGCTATGCGTCATATCTTATATTCCTTTAAAGAGTGATAGACTTTGTTGTCACACATTCAGCTTAGCTGAGATAGATTGATATTTGCAATACCTCATTTTAAGCTTGATTAGGAGTAATCTTTGTTATAAGATTAATTTAGCTCCATTTCTAAGGTGTGGCCTTTCTGAGGGGGAAGTCCATGTGTGAATTCTGGAATTTGTTAATCTTATATCTACCCATTAACTGTTCTTTCCTTTGAAGTTATTCTTTGCTGGTCTCATGGGGTATTGACCTATGCATGAGCAGATCAATCTGAACTTCTTTAGGGGGACTCCTATGCAGATTTCTGGAACTCTTTCTCTGCATGTCTTCCTTTGCCCTGAAAGTTCTAGCTGCTTTAGCTTTCCTGAAGTCTGGTCAATGTTTTCTGAACTCAGTAAGAACTTCAGGCTTTGTTTGAATTATCATTCCCTGGCCTGGAAACTGCCTCCGGGATCTAAGCTGGAACAATCAGAAGGCTCATCTCATTTTTTTCTTGTATCTTTTTTCTCAGAGATCACAGCTTTTCATTGTCTCTGTCCAAGGTCTGGAAAGCAGTTATTTCACATATTTTGTTTTAATTTCTATTGTTTATGGCAAGAGGACAATTCCTGTAGCAATTACTACTTCAAGGCAGGGGGCGGCTGGAATAATATGTTACATTTTAAAACCTGTGGCAGATGCAGTTAGTTGTGGGAAAATGTAACCATTTCACTTTCTTCTGTGTGTAACGGGACATTATAACAGAAGTTTTAATAGAGACCCTAAGAAGATAGACATAAAATGTCAATATGAGTCAGAAGACAGATTTCTCTATAGAATATGATAAAAATGAAGTAACCAAAACCAGTTATATGGCTCTTAAGATCCTCATCTGGGGCTGGTCCCATGGCTGAGTAGTTAAGTTCATGCACTCTGCTATGGTAGCCCAGGGTTTCACCAGTTTGGATCCTGGGAGCAGAAATGGCACTGCTCATCAGGCCATGCTGAGGCAGCATCCCACATAGCACGGCCAGAGGCGCTCACAACTAGAATCTACAGCTATGTACTGGGGGGCTTTGGGGAGAAGAAGAAGAAGAAGAAAAAGAAAAAAAGAACATTGGCAACGGATGTTAGCTCAGGTGTGAATCTAAAAAAAATGATCCTCCTCCACGTGGTGGGCATATAGGAATACACAGTAGAGACTGAAAGAAGTTTTCTAAGAGACCTTTCTGAAGGGAGCTAATGCTCTCCTATGATCCTATCTTCACTAAGGAGAAAGGGAGAGGATACTTCCCCCTCATTTAACCTTGTGAGAGAGGCTTTAATGTGACCCATTTTATACCTTGATATGTATCTCTTGAACCTGGGGGAACACATAGGCCTTCTGAGAACTCTAAAGCATGAGGGAAGGGCTTAGAAGCTGCGGATGGATGAGCCAGAGGAGAGGTGGTTGTGTCGCAAGCCTGTTTTCTCAGAATTTGCCACAGTAAAGAATGAACAAGTGCTTTCAACGGGCCAGATATGGGATATTCATGAGAAAATGGAAATGAGGGAAAATTTAACACAGGACTGAAATTTTGACTATATCATGGGATGGAACGTTCTAACTACAAATTGAGACAGTGTGACATAAGTGATGAGAAAAGTTCTGCCTACCTAAGTTTTTTATTATGTTTAGAAGAAGAACTAGCACCAGTGAACAAGTTTAAGAGATCAGTGGTAGGCAAAATAAAGCTTCTTTAACCAATAAGTCACGCTTATTCTATATACTTGACAACAGAACCTGACGTCTGTAAAAACTGTCAATATGCCCAGCCCTAAGGAGCAACTCAACCCCACTTTACAGACATCCTCTTTTCCAGACAACCTTGAAGACTGAGAGATGTTAGGGAACACGACTTAGTGAATAATGAAAAGTAAAAGAAAATCTGTTTGGAAGTTACTGGAAAATTATTGCTTCCTGATAAAAGGGGAAGATGAGAGAGGAAATATCACTGGCAACACCTCTTGCCGTTTCTTCCTAGTTTGGATGTGATTGTGTTTAGAGCAGTGGCAGCCATCTTGTGACTATGGGCATAAGTCTAAGGACAAAATGTTTGCCTGCTGAAGCTGGCAGGACAGGGTGACTGCAAAGTTGGGTTCTTGGTGAAATAGTGGCATCAGAGAGCTCAGTGCAGATCTGAGGTCTTGTGCTTGGTGTTAGCAGCAGTGGGGCTTATCAGTTCAAGGCTTTATTTAGGATATGTTTCCTGGAAACTAGCCTCAAGCCTCATTTTCTTCTCCTTCTACCATTCTGTCAGTTACTCAAAATCTTTATAATATTATCTTCTCATTAATCAGTAAGAGTCAGCTTCTTTCACTTGCAATTCTGAACCTTGACTGATACAAAGCATATAGAATTTCTCCTATTTTGGCCACTTGGGTCAGAATTCTACCTGTGTTAAAAGAGCTACGACTCAGGAGCTGAAGTCTGGCTAACCCGCCTGGTGTGCAGGGGGCTTGGGTGGCACACAAAATCAGCAGCAGCAGTAGTGTCAGGGAAACCATCTCTCCGAGATGTCTCAAGAGACAAGAAATGATAAATGGCTCTTCCGCTTCCTGTTGGGCTAATTTTGAATTTGCACAGCCATACACAGCTGTTGCAGTGGCCTCAGGTTCGAAACAAAGCGTCCAGTGCTATTTTCTCTCTCTCAGTGTAGTGCACTGCATCATGGACATAATCTTTTAAGTTCGTACGGTAATATGATTAACGTGGCCCTTGTGGTATTTGCCCACGCAGCGACTGTGACTTTGCCGTACTTCAAATTGTACTTTTGCTTGTGAACTTATTTGTAAATCTTCTTTCTTGCAAGGTAATAGAAACAGCTGAACTGTCCTGACGTTTGTGAGTGTGGAGCCCAGAGATGTTCTCTTGGCAGCTGGCCAGTAGTCAGATCATCACTGTCCTGGGCGGTTGATACGTGGCAGGGGTCAGACGGCCGTGTGGCGGGTGATGGGGACAGGAAGGCCAGCACCAACGGAGGCAATGGGGAAACTTAGAGAAGAACCAAGCCCCCTCATCAAGAAGCTCTTCTGGTCAGGGACCTCAGGGGCCACCTGTGACTGGTACTTTCCAGAACTCTGCTGTCATTTGGCTCTGAGGGTAGGTTGGAAAATAGAGTGTGATATTATGGAAGGCGATCCTTGAGGCCCTGGGTCTCACAAAGCCACCTGACTGGGATGATATCAATGCCACGTCCTGTGCTTCAGCAGTGACTGCCCCTTCGTTTCATTGTTTATTGTCGTTGCTGAAGTGGTTTGCTTTCTTTTCTTTCACACGTTTCTGAATTGTCTGAGAGTGGCATTTGGAATAAAGTCCTCAATATACATCCTGTTAGTGAGGGAGCTTTGTTTTTTTTTTCTTAAATGCTATTGAAATTATAACCCTGAACAATAGGGTAACATTCATACACTGAGGCCCCATTAAATTATTAGTTTTTAATAGTGGAAATGTTTCTGAAATTGACTGGTACAATGTACACACGCTGAGTCTTCACTATATTATTACTTTCTGGCAGTGGGAGGGGCTGGAAAAATGGAGTAAAATGGTTCCAAAATGTCAGCAGTACACGATGGGGGCACTAAACACATACTTATGTTTAAAAAAAAAAATCTACAAAATATAGTGGCGAGGGAGGTTACTCTGAGAAAGTTCACTTTGGAAGTAACATGGTGACTAAATTATTATTATTGACACAAAGGTGATGTAAGAGAAAAACTCACATCTTTAGTGCTTACAATATGTTGGTTGATTTTTATCCAGAGCTCGGCCGACATTTCAGAGTTTGCTCGCCCTGGTTAATGACTTTAAAATAGTAAACACTTCCTGAATAGGTCCCCACAGGTTAGCGATACCTGGTTAAGATGGGAAGAAACTGACAAAGATCAAGCTCTGACCCAAACTCGAAAGATCATGGGCTGTCTGTCATGGCCTCCCTCACTGTCCCTGACTGGGGTTGTCTCCCGTTGTCTCCAGTGGGAGTGCTCAGCCTGATAAATCACAAGCTGCCCCTCCAGGCATCAGAGTGGTGACGGGGAGGCCAGATGGAAGGAAGCAGGCATGGCCCTCTGTCACCACTGGCCAGCTGCCATCACCCGGACACTCTGTACTCCTTGCTGAGGCAATGTCACTATCCTGCCTGCGTGATGGGCTGGCCATCCTCAGAGCCCTCCCAAGCAAGATGCGACACTGCGCCATGTTGTCATGGTTACTCAGCTATTTCCCCAGAGTCGTGACATCAGAGTCTCCAAGGGGGCAAGAGCTCTACCTCATGCATATGCATGTGCTCGGCAGGGGCCTTGCCACATCTTAGCATCCTACAATAATTTTAGTAGAAAATGGATAGGGAAGGAGGGAGAGGTGAAGTAGAGAATGAAAGTGAAAATGACAGGAGGACACATTATTAAATGAACGCATGAAGGTACCCGCTGGCCGGAGCAGAGAAGATGCAAAGGGTTAACACTGCGCTGGGATTCCGGGCTTTAAAGTCACCATCTGCTTGGCTCTAACTCCCATGTTCAAGCTTTATATTTTTTAGATGATTTTCACAGACAATGTCGTATTTCACTCTCACAACAGTGTATGACAAATATATGGCCAGGGAGAACATCAACATGCCTCCGACGAGGAAACTGAGGCCAGAGAAACGAGGCACCATGGAAATTCACACAGTGAGCAACGGAGCTCGTACTAGAGGCCAGTTCTTTACACCCCAGCCCACAGGTCATTTCTGTTTCTACTGTCTCCAGCCTCTCAGGAGGGATAACTTTCAGAAGGCAGACGCTTTTCAGGGGACTGTGTTAAATGACTATCTTCTCCACTAGGCTGTGAGTTCTTCGTAAGTGAGCATATCGGCTGAACCCTTTTTGTATCTGTGGCACCTCCCACATAGTAGGCACATAATGAATATTGAACTGAATAACTGTTCACGTCTGAGGGATCCCAGAGTTTTACAAGCCAGGCAATCTACTGCTTTGCATTGCAAATACGCCAATGCCGAATTAGAAGATAACATTTTCCAAAGTAAAACAGTGATGTTTCAAGAGCAGGCTATCTGGGGAGGCCCTCCAGTGAATACAATGCAACTTGAAGTGGGTGCCCCTGTGCCCGGGCTGATAGCCTGTTTCACAGTCTGTCTGTGCCCGTGTCAGTTACGCAAACCCCACACGCCCTGGACAGTGCAGGAGCCATGTGCTCGGATGCAGGCGGCCACAGAGTGAGCAGAAAACCTGGTGGGTACACGATTACTGAGTGCTGTGTACTAGTCACATGAGGGAAATCCTGAAGTTTGTCACAAGTTATTTAAAAGTTGAAGTGACCAAGCCGGAAGCAAGAAAGGTGGACTAAACCAGGGCTATTTCCTAAGTTAATGGCACACAGGGTATTGTTCACTGGGAACTCACCCCGCTTACGTGAGGGCAGCTGTGGCATTCATGCACAAACTGGCTCTGTGCTGAGGGTGGGGTACTGAATCTGGGTGATTCCATGCTCTGGGGATGGAGCTGTAACAAACAGGTCGTGTTTGTTGCCATCGGGCCTCTGGGTTCGCACGAGTGTCAGCAGGTGCCTGTGGCAGAGATTCTGGGGGTTGAGAGGTGTGCCTCTTCTCCTACGACCCTCCTCTTGGAAGGATCCATACTAGGGGAAAAGTGGTTCAGGTTTTCTGCTTTTCTCCTATAAAGATGGTAGCTGAGCTGGATTCTTGTGGCCTTTATTTTTAAACCCAAAGAAGCTGGACCAAGGCCAGGCCTGCCTTGTCATTCCAGGTATCAGTTTCTCCATCACAAATTGCCCCAACATCTAGTAGCTTAAAACAACATTCAATTTATTATACCTCATGATTTTGTGATCAAGGACTCGGGCAAGGTTTGGAAGTGTAATTGTTCTGCTCATGGGGCATTGATTGAGGCCACTTGGTGACATTCAGCTGGTGGAGGCAGCAACTTCACTCCTGTGATGGGGCCTTGGTGAGGATGTCTGGAAGGCTGGGCTCATCTGAGTGTCAACTGGAGCCCCTATGTGTCACTTCCCAGCTTGGCTGTGTCAGGGTAGCTGGATATTTTTCATGGTGGCTCAGGGATCCTAGAATGAGTGTTTCAAAAGGCCCAGGAGGACAGTGCAAGTCTCCTTGTAATCTGGCCTCGGAAATCCAAGAACATCACTTCTGCAATTCTACTGATTGAGAGACTCACGAAGGGCAGCCCAGTTCAGGGGGAGGGGACTACACTCCACCTCAGAATGGAAGAGGCAGCAAGAAATGTGCAGTTGTCTTTAATCCAGCAGCCTTGTTCACTTGCTTGGTCTTTGAGAGAATCAGTATTTGCAGTTGGCGTCAAGAGAATTTATGAAGCAGGCAGCATCTTTTTTGGTCCTCTAGTTCTGTATCCCTCTTCCTTCCTTCACTTTTATCCTTCCTACCCCCTAGCCTGTATCCCCTTGCCCAGAGCCCTTGCTCACTTCTCCAGCTGCCAAACTGAAAAGTCATCTTGTTAAGGAGTTAGCAGATGCTGCATTAGGTGTAACCCCTCCCATAAGTGCTCTTCTTAATCCAAAGGAATGAATCTCTAATGGTAGGATTTTATGCACTGTTTGATAAGATCTTTCAAGGCTGGAAACAGTTTGCCTCTTCCTCAAATTCCACTGGGCAGGCAGCTTCCTGCTGTCCTGTCTACACCATGGTATTTTTAACTGGAGAGAGGCAGGTAGGAAAGGATGGTTTAATGGTCACCGTGTGTATGAGTGCTTATATACGGCTTTCCTTAAGTGCTCTCTTACTCCTGCAACACTTATTGAACACGTAATATGTGTCAGGCAGAGTATTGAGTTAGGGAAGAAGATGGAAGTGTTGCCCTGAATGGGAGGAGGAAGACATGGAAATCAGGAAAAAAGTCAGTATAACCAATCCCTTTTCTTACTTCTTTCCCCCCCACATTTTTCCCTCTCTGGATGAAAACAAGAAGCAGCAACTTCTGCTCCCTTGAGTACTGCCTCTTCAAGCTCACCCAGGGGACTCCCACACCCTCCTAGCAGCAGGAGCCAGGTGAGGAGCTGCAGCACGGGGCCGCACTCCCCCACCCCCCGGGCTCTGCCCTCACTGGCTCCCTCTACCCCATTTGTGCGGGTAGCTCTGCTCAGGTGATCCTGCATTTTCTGTCCTGACTTGTACTTAGGACATTTCTCCCGATGATACTTCTCATAGTCACTCTGTCACTGTGTAGCACATTACCATGACTGTAGCAGTTTAAACAACACACTGATGACCTCACAGCTCTCTAGGTCAGAAGTCCAGGTGAGCTTCACTGGATTCTCTGCTCAGAGCCTCAGAAGGCCGAAATCAAAGTGTCGTCTGGGCTGGGCCCCGGTCTGGAGGCTCTGGGGAAGAATCTGCTTCCAAGCTCACTCAAGTTGTCAGCAGGATCCAGTTCCTTGTAGTTGTAGGACTGAGGGCTCTGTTTCCTTTTTTTTTTTTTTTTTTTAGGAAGATTAGCCCTGAGCTAACTGCTGCCAATCCACCTCTTTTTGCTGAGGAAGACTGGCCCTGAGCTAACATCCGTGCCCATCTTCCTCTACTTTATATGTGAGACACCTAACACAGCATGGCTTGCCAAGCAGTGCTATGTCCGCACCCGGGATCCGAACTGGTGAACCCCAGGCTGCCGAAGTAGAACATGCGCACTTAACTGCTGCACCACCAGGACAGCCCCACTCTGTTTCCTTGACAAACAGCTCCCTCCATCTTCAAAGCCAGCAATGGCGTGTTGTGTCCTTCTCAGGCTTCATATTTCTCTGATCTCCTCTTCTACCTCTGCTTTGAAGGCTCCTGTGATAATATTGGGCTCACCCAGGCAATCCAGGATAATCTGCCTCTTTTAAGGTCTGTAATCTTAACTCCACCTGTAAAGTCCCATTCCCCAGGCATCACTGGCACATTCACAGGTTTTGGGAATTAGGCCATGGGTATCTTTGGAGGGCTTTTATTCTGTTTACCATACTTTTCATTTGAATGTATGTTGCTGAAATAGTGGAAAATTGACCTGTTTGAAATCGTGCTTTCTCACAAATGACAAAATATGAAATAATCTTTTCATATATGTTCACCAGTAAGAACCTGGAGGTTAAGAAAAGCTAGAACATTTTCAAATGATTGCAGTACAATTCTGAGCTAGATTTGGAGAAGAGTCAGATGATTTTTCTCTTTCTCTGAAAGAGTCAGAAAGAAGCTTCTTTTTTTTTGGTGAGGAAGATTGTCTTTGAGCTAACATCAGTTGCCAATCTTCCTCTGTTTGCTTGAGGAAGATTTGTCCTGAGCTAACATCTGTGCCAATCTTCCTCTATTTTGTAGGTGGGACACCACCACAGCATGGCTTGATGAGCAGTGTGTATGTCCACACCTGGGATCTGAACCTGTGAACTCCAGGCCGCCGAAGCTCAGTGTGTGAACCCATCCACCACCCCACTGGGCTGGCCCCAGAAAGAAGCATTTTTGAGAAGAATGGGAAGCCATTCACAACGTAAATGATGAACAGAAACTATGAAATGATCGTTTGGTAAACCCCTACCCAGGCCACGTGCCATCTCTTTCTGGGAAAATTTCCAGGACCTCTCTAGATAGATTTAAGAGCTGTTCCCATGGTTCCTTTTGTTCACAGGTCCCATGGCAGATAGATACCCCACGGCTTTGACAACTTGTGTCTATAACTAATTCCTCCAACAGTTATGTTCATCTCTGTCTTCCTGGCTCCTCCAGCGGCGTCTGTTGCATGCTCGTCAAGGTCCAGGACAAAGCTCTGACAGAACAGGCTTAGAATAGAGCTCTCACCCCTATCTATTCATAGGAAGGGAGATCAGTGTTATGGAGAACCAGCAACTGGTAACTGGCTGTGTAGATGAGGGATTATAAAGAGATGAGGAGAAGGGAGGGATCCAATTCTCACGGTCCTGAGCTATGCCAAGCCACGTTCATTTATTCAGCAAGAACATGCTGCCCCTTACTGTATGGCAGAGCCTGCGTTAGACAATGGTGACATTCATGTGAATAAGTCCAGTCCCTGCCTTAAGCCTGGGGAAGTCCAGGATGCGACAGATGTGTCTCAATTCAGGAAACATTGCATAAAAGATTCATATCAATCGTTTCTCCTTTCTTTTCTTTTTTACTTTATATTGAATAAAAGATAATATGGAAAATTGAATCATCTGTGCAGAGCTTGATGAATTTTCACAAATTGAACAATCCATATAAGCAGGAAACAACTTTACCCGCACAATGGTGTATTTATTTTTTTCGTTCCCACAGTCATTATTTTACACGGCCTGGACGAGGCTGGACTCAGTGTGATAGATGGATCCAGACCCTCCGTGTAAGTGAAAAAAGAGCTGGTGTGCCCTTCCGGCCTTGGACGCTATCTTGGTGTCATTCTCTGCACGCCTATAGTCAGTAGCAGGCTCTGTTGGGAATCGAACTTCCAGTTGTCCTCACTTGGCGTCATGGCTATCCCCAAACATGTCGGAGAAGAAGCCAACCAAGATTTATTTCACACACTCTGTGCACAAAAGCACACTGTGAGATATAATCATTAGACAGGTCTTTAGGAACAGTCTGCTTACAAGAAGAGAATATATAATGGATAACTAACATTACGGAGCGGACTATAAAGATGCTGATGAAAGACGTACCAGAGTTTGGGGGGATTTTGGGTGTTTGCACCAAGGTCCTTCAAGGGCTGTTTCAGAAGCTTGTGTGTAAGTGGCTAAGGGGGGTCAGAGGGAAGCAGGATTCTGGTCTTCCAGATACAAGCAGGGTAGCTCTCCTTTTGTCTGTTTAGCATATTGGGATTCCAAGTACAATATTATTTGGAAAGCAGGGTTTGTCGGTGAGAAAGCCTCTGACAGCGCTGGTGGAGGCCGTAGGTGCCCGGGGGACTCAGAGGACAAAGAACACTCTGTGCTTTGGGTGGGGAAGTTCTGGAATGGCAAAGCAGGGGGTAAGCACCTCTGGGAAGGAGGGCTGGGGTGAGGCACATCCTAAAAGGAGTGTGTGAAGAGGGCCTTGGTGCGGCCTTTGAAGGCCACCCAATGGATGCAGACTTGTAACTTCAGCAGCCCATCGGGGCCAGGCTGAGAGAGGGAAGCGCTGGCTACATGCACTCGTCCTGGGGAGGAGGGCAGCTGCCACGCGGCTCCACTGACTGTGGTTCCGTGGGAGTTTGGGCTCGGTGTGGCTAGATTTTCAGACTTTTCAAAAGATGCTGGAAGTCCAGATTGTTACGGGCAGATATCTTGATTTTTAAAACATTCGTTTCTTTTGTGAAGAACGCAGAGCCCAGGCAAGGACAGCCCTTGGAGTCCTACCTTGTGACTGAATGAGTCAGCTCAGAAGGCACTTCGAGGCTCTGGAGAGGCTCTGACCCAGGAGAAACATTCAGCTCCCCAGAGGATGAGGCTGGTTTGAGCGTTTTCCCCATCAACTTTGAAGGTGGACACATTCCGATTGGAGCATGGTAGCATGAGTAACCATCGAGCAGCATTCAATAACTACCTTTCTTAACAAACAGTTGGAATCTGCTGAGGAAAAAACAAGCCCCGTGCCTTCCTGAAGCTCTGTTCTCCCGTTTGTAACTAGAGCTGAGGATAAGTGGCATTTTCCTCTGTGACCGGGAGCTTTGTTCTTCACTGGCTCCCCACATCGACAGAACTTCCCAGAGTATTGTTGTTTGTTTTTTTCCACAAATACTGACTACCTCTGGCAATTTATGAAAACGTCTGAGAATTTCTGATCACCCACATACCACGTTACCCGTCTGGCTAAGAAAGGACCCTATCGTTGGAAGGTCTGCAGTTTAAAAGTCTAGGCATTCCTTTTGAAAAGTGAGACGTGGCTGCCTCTGTTCTTTCCAGCATGTTATTTGGTACAATCCAAATGAAATTCCAGCGGCGGCGGCAACTGAGTTGGAGATCAAAGTGCTAATTACTTGTTTCTAGAATCTGCTTTTCTGATGCTGGCTCTCTTAAAACCTGTAATCACATAGATACAGTTGCGGAATGATGAAATTAGCTTTTTCATCTGAGGTTGACTTTAAGCTCGTCTGACCTGACCCCATCGATCACACCTGTAAGTGCACTCCAGTATGGTTCCGGATGGAAGAGGAAACAGCAACCACCAGTGCCCCCAAAACACACAAAAAAAACACCGTCAGCACCAAGAACCATCCCTCCACCCCACCAAAACCCAATAAACTTTTAAAATGTAAGTGTATAATTTGCAGTTGAGGTAGCTCTCAGACACGGCAACATAACTAATTTATGGTCCCTTCCTCTGATTACCTCTGGTCATTACCTCTGATCGGAAAGCAGCTCTCCATTAGAGGCATAGTTTTCACTCATATGAGTCCAATCCACCCCCCAACTCTCCCCGAATGGCTGCAGGACTTGGTTGCCTCACCTCCGCCTAACGCATGCGGTCAGACGCAACTGCCAGCAGACCGCTCCCCGTGACTATGGCTGTCTGGTTCTGTTCACACCCAGCCAAGTTGGCCCACTCATTTCCTCACCTGAGAAATCCAGAACTGTGGGGTATGTCATCGGGCAATAGCTCTTGATAGCAGGAGCTCTTGAAGACTCAGAAAGTAAAATATGTGAATTCATATTCAGTTTTAATAAACTGAGGTAATTAGTCAGTTGAAACGCAATAGAAAGTGACAGCCTGTGACATATAAAAGACAGTCAGCTGACAAAGACAGAGCTGTTCTTCATTGCACTAATATCCGTTTCTTCGTCAGCATTGAATTCTTCAATCTTTTGGCATTTCAATTACATTGTAAAATGAATTTATAAAATTTGCACATCTATGCTTTTCTCTCTTCTTGTTCTCCTGAAAACTTGAAAATAAACTTTCCATGCGTGTCTCCTGTTTCCCCAATTGCATACATGCTATGATTTACCTAGATTTCCAAGAGTTGTGTGTGCTTTGAATATCAATTGTACATCGCAGATTCTATGGAAATGTCTATATCTGAAATGGATAGACAAAACAAACGAGGGGGAAGGGTTATAACACAGAAGCTCTGGGAGGGCAGAGAGTTTGTCTGTCTTGCTCATAGATTCATCCCTACCTAAAATAATGTCTGAAATATTGCAGGACTCAATATAATTTGTTGAGTAAATGAATTAATGAGTGAGAGACCATTTAGAGGACTGTAGTGGGTTTAACGGTGGCACCCCAGTAGATTTGTCCACATCCAACTCCCTGGAGCCTGTGAATATGATCTTATTTGAGAAAAGCAACTTTGCAGATGTAATTAACATAATCTTGAGATAAGATCATCCTGGATTATCTGAATGGACCCTAAATCTAATGACAAGCATCCTTGTAAGATACTCGCAGGGGAGATTTGTCAAGGAGAAGAGGAAGAGATAACGTGACCGTGGAGGTAGAGATCGAAGTGATGCTGACATAAGCCGAGGAATGCTTGGAGCCACTGGAAGTTGGGAGAGACAAGGAAGGCTCTGGAGCCTCTGGAAGGAGTGTGGCCGCACCGATGCTGTTGATTTCATACTTGTGGTCTCCAGAACTGTGAGAGAATAAATTCCTGTTGTTTGAAGCCACCAAGTTGTGGGGATTCATTATGGCAGGCACAGGAAAACTAACAGAGGGACTAAAGTGAGAGATGTGGGCTGCTTTAGAATGTGTTCTGGGGCAGGGCTGGCCGCCATATAGCAGATCTAAGGTGGAATTGTGCTGTCAGACACAACCTTTGTGTTTCTGCATCCCTTCTCAGTATCGACAAGAGGCGATGCTTGCATAACTGAGGTGTCTCAAAGAAGAAGCTGTTGACTCTTGTGAGACACACATTGACCCTGTGTGTGGCTGTGGGAAATAGCATTCTCCAGGTGGGGACCTGCTGAATGTGGAGCAATCCTGGATCTTTTGTGAATGTCACGCATCTGGAGTTCTGAAATTTTGAGAAGTGGAGTATCAGAGAATCCCACACTTTGTAATTTGGAAGGGATCTTAAAAATCGTATTCATACATGGATAAGGAGAAGGGAAAGCAGTGAAATAAGCACATGTTTGTTGCAAATTCCAGGAAAGGAAATTTGGGGAGGTGACTAGAGGATGCTCAAGGCCGATCACATGCAGAGGCTGCTGCAGCCGGTGGACGTGAGACAGGTGGATTTCCGACGAAGATCTCCTCATCATACTTTGAATTTAACCCCGCAAACCTTGACGTTGCCATTCAAGTCAGTCCTTCTCACTGGTTGATTACAACTGCATTTGGGCAAAAAGAGAAAAACAAACTGACATACATGAATATACTCTTTCACCTTATGCAGCCAAGTGGTGGACGAGTTGGCCTATAACCAGTTTTGCCGAAACTATGGCACGCTTCGAGGTCCAGCGGGATTCAGCTTTGATCTTGAGAGAGGCTGTGAGGGGTTTGTTTTTCACGGGGGCTTTACCCTACAGCTAAGTGCAAACACCTGCTGAAGTACTGGTAATTAGTAGGTAATTAGTAGTTAATGTTCTTAGAATTTAAAAAGAAAGCTTACATAAGTAATTACTTACTATTTCTTATAATGTGCTGCTTTTCTTGAGATTTCATATCCCCAGAACATTTGCCAAGTTCCTAGGCTCCTCAACATACTAAATTGTTTATTAATTACACACGTATATTGCTTTCAGGGAAAAAAAAGAAAATACATTAAATGTTGGAAATAGGAGTGAGTTATCTTTTAAATTACAGCAGAGAACTCATTTAAAATTACAAAATATGGGACGGGCAGCAGCTCTGGAAGGTGGCCTTGATTTAAAAAAAAAAGATTGGAGGTGACTGGGAAGGAAGAGATGGATAGAGAAAAATGTTCAAGACCATTTAATAAAACACTAAGTGTTAAATACATTTCACAGAAGGGTCCTTTTCATGTCAGCAGACACATGTCTATGGCTTGGCTTGTCAGAAAGACCGCCAGGACTCCCGTTCTTAGGGGTGGGGACTGCCAAGCCAAGCTGAGTGGTTCTAACAATCTGAGGCTCTCGGGGTGACTGAACGGAGGGACACTGGAACACATTAATTAGTGCGCTGTGACTATATTTTCAAAGGATTTTTGCTTTAGAATTTTTAAAGCAAAATTTGCAACTCTGAAATCCCGGAGGCTCTCCATGCCAACTGGAAATGGGCATTCATTTACTTTGTTTAGAGGCTCAAGCTTTGAGAATTACATCTAAAATTTCTTCCTCATTTTCAATCACCTCAGATCTTCAGCAAAACAATCTTATAACTTCAGTTTTCTCATCTTTAAAATGGGACTAACAGGTATGTCCCTTTTCTCCTTCTGTGCCCTGCCAATACACGCAAATGTACCTTATGGGAATGTCAATGTGTGTCACCTTTTAATACCAAGGTGGGGAAGGAAGTCCCTAAATTATGTATTTATTCATCACAGCCATATCTAATAATATACATACGTAAGAATAATAACTGGGTGGTAAATATATATGCTTCAAGCATTGTTTATTCCACAGTGTGGCTTCATTACTTTTCAGTTAATCACTGGTTGTCTTGACAGAGTTCCAAGTTAAAGAATCTTTCGAGAAATGGTTAAAGCAGGATATCTGGATATAATGGAAGCAACTTAAAATTGAAATCAAGATTTTGGGACCCAGAGAGTTCAGAATAGAGGCTCTCCCGCTATATGATGCTCAAACAGGCTTTTTCCTGTTAAGGAACTGCTTGTAATAATTGTTCAAAAGAGCAGAGGGAAAGAAGGAAAAACTAAGGAAGGAACTCAGAGAAAACTAGACCTCGAGCTGGCAGACATTTTAAAACCATTTGTTTTTCTCTGAACATTTGGGAAGCTCATCTCAGATACAGAGAACCTTCTCTTTTAAAATACTGTCAGAGAAGAAGCATTTTAACCTTCCAGTTATTTTTTAAAATGCATATCTGATCAATTTAATATACGGTTATTTGTGTCCATTTTACCCTGGGCATCGTCAATGGACAAGGATAACCCTCCGAATCCTTAGGGAGCATTTTCAGTTCTTTTACTTCTCCCCCGGGTAAAAGAATATTCCTTCCTTAACCTCTCCTTACAATCTTATTTTCCATTTTTTTGTCATTATATGTGTGTGTGTACGCATGTAAGTGTATGTATATGTATATGGTCGTGTTATTTTTATCACGGTACTCTGTTCCCTGTGACATCGCAATTTGTAGCATTCATTTATTGTTTCTTTGTCTGTCTCACTCCTGCTAGATAGTAAAGCCCGTCAGGACAGAGACTTTGATTATCTTATGGAGCAGTAGATACCCAGTGTCTAGCACAGTCTGGCATGTAGTAGGGATCCAGTTACTACTGCTTAAATGGAGAATGCAGAGAATAAAATAGGATTTAAGAATGTGACTCAGTGCTGACTGTAACAAGGATATTACAGGGATCCTGTATTCAATGTTTGCTTTAAAACTGACGATGAAAATTCAGGATAAGGCTGTCCATCACTATAGCTTTCGAATTCTTCTGCCCTGTCTGAACATTATGAGTCACTGCCAGGTCCTCCAAGTTGCCAGTGGATTTTACCAATACTGCACTTGCCCCAACTAACTCCATTTTGTTGTGTTCCACCATTTTTCAGTTTACTGAGGACATTAACTAATTTCCCAGATGCTGCCTACTACCCCAACTTGCTGCCGCTTAGACAATAACTAAATATTTGCTACCACATGGTTGACCTATCTGGAATCTTAGTTTCCAAAATATCTGTTCCTAATATATTGATGAGTATGAAAAATGGATCAGTATCAGAAGTCATTACGTATACATTTATGGATAAATATGCATCTATTATCTCTATATCTATGGCTTATAATTATGTCATTAAGTGGAGATCTCCCAAACATATAACAGTCTTTACTGTATATAGAGCTCAGACAAATTGACAAGAAAAGCAATAGATAAGTGTGCATTAGTCATTAATAAACAATTTTCAAAAGGGGAAATAGATTGTCTAGAAAATACATGAGAAAACATTTGATTTCTCTGGTGATCAAATAAATGCAAATTAAAATGATGGGAGGTATTTTTGCTTATCCAATTTGCACAGATCTGAAGATTTTTCTGAATCTTTACCCTTAGAAGATTTCCTGGTTTATCTGGGCTCTTCCTTCACTTACATTTTGTTTTCCAGTTTCTAGTGTTATTCCTTATTTGTTTATTTATTTTTGTGAGGAAGATTGGCCCTCAGCTAACATCTGTGCCAATATTCCTCTATATTATATGCAGCGTGCCGCCTCAGCATGGCTTGATGAACGGTGTGTAGGTCCGCGATGCTACTGGGCTGGTCCCTGTTGCTCCTTTTTGATCAGTAAATTTCCTCCTTTTGCTTATTTCCTTTGGAATTAATTTTTGGGAGACATAAATCTCGTTTTTGGAATTTACCTTTTCTAAATGTACCTGTCTTTAAAATTTCTTTCTCCTTTGAATTATTTTCCCTGATGCTTTGACCCTGCTTACATTTGATTTTTTAAATGTTTAATTTTTGAGTTTTCTTGGAATCCATCATGATCCACCTTGACCAGGATATTTTCAGAAGGAGGGTAACTGTATATACGGTTAGCCTGAGGCTCCTTCTAACCTGTTCTTCGTTCTGTTTTTAAGTGAGGCGTGCATTTTTTCCTTGTCCATACTCAGTGTTTGCAATGGACTACTGTAGACTTGTATATTAGACAAAGGTTCTAGAGAGAGAGACAGGCAGCTGAATTTCAGTTTTTTAATGTGTCATGTGACAAGAGATTTGGCACATTCACTTGAGCCAGAAGATTCAGCGTAGCAAAGTGGCAAAAGCCTGCTGCTCCATCCCTCAGTAACTAGAACACAGCCGTGAAGAAATGCACTGAGGAGCCGTATTTCACTGGCAGGAGAGGGACAAATGTGCCCTCTTGGTCTCCAACTTTTGCTAAACTGTAGTGGCACGAATCCAAGTTTCAAAGAAGTATCCTAAGCCTCTGCTTCTTTTGGATCGTAGCTGTCTGTAGTTTTTACAGTGCCGAGATTGCCCGAGTTTACGACACTCTGGAGTGTGTAACAAGGACCTGAGGAGTTTCATGCTGTGGCTAGCGCTGTTTACTCAAAGCCATCTTGGAGGTTCATTGAAGCGGGGGCCAGATCTTTTCTATGCTGGGTGCCTTGGGGGGTGATCACAAGCACAGATTGGGATGAGAACTGCACTGACATGGGCAATATAGATACAATCACGTCCAGATTTAGAGCGAAATGCTGCATCATGTTCCGGATCAAATTAATACACTAGGTTTCGTTTATGTCTTTTAACAGAGAACAATAGTCGCTCTTTTTGCTGCCTTGTTCCCAGTGAAATAGTCCATGTATAGAGTTTCTCTTTTCAGCAGCAGTTGTGTCTACAAATGCTATTCTCCAAACGACAGCTATTCTCAAAGCCACCAGGCGTGCGATTGCCCGAACAAAGAGGTGCATTAAAAGAGTCTTGACAATTTCAGCTCCTAGAAACACAGGGGTCACACAAATCTGCCAAGTTGAAAGAAAACAAATCACTAGGGCAAGACATTTTATTGAGTTCTAAACAGCGTCTAGCACATGCATAGCATTCAAAAGCATTAATACAGCCATAACGCAAATCAACATGGGCCTGCAGACCAGGAGCTGAAAGAAATTAGGCTAAACCCTAAAGAAATCAGACCATGAGCAAAAAGGAATTTCAATAAAATTATCAAACATTATTCACTAATATGGCAGTCAGTCATCCATGTATGTCTCGTACACTGGGGTGAGTTACAAAAGAAGTCAACACGTACAGGTTATAGACTTAAAGTGTAATGAAGGAGACAGGACGAACACAAATAAATATAAATAAAAGAGGCAGAAACCATTACCCCACCGGCAAAAACAATGTCAGCTCTACAGAGCTTGAGAGGAGAGTCCAAGCTGTTTACAGAGGTAGGAAGGTTGCTGGAAGGTTGGAGGGAGGATTTCTGTACTGAAGGGAGTGAGGTATGTTTCTTTTATAAAAATACCAGTAAAAATATGCATGGGATGCCAGACACAACTCAGACTGAATGAAACTGGAAAGAACCTACAGGTTCTGAATTGATTCAAGGACTCAATAGACTATGCTAATAGGATCCTGGGTCTGTTTGACTCATTCCTTCCTGCCTTCCTTTATTCATTCAACAAAAATATTGACAGCTTACTGCATCAGAAATGGTACTAAACGCTGGGAATGTGCAGAAAAGTGAGTCAAAATCCCTGTTCTCAGAAAATTCAGTCTAGTGGATGAGACAGATGCGGAAAACAAATAATCATACTATAATACTTAAGTAGTAGAGGTGTTACAGAGTGAAAAGAAGGAGTGACAGCCTCTGCCTTAGGGAAGGCTGGGTCACTAGGATGGGTGGGGTTTGTTAGTCAGATAAAGGGGACCGAGAGATGAGGATGTAAAGATGGTAGTTTTTTCCAGAAATGGTAGAAGTCCCCTGTGGCTTCACAGAGCCCAGGGGGTGAGAAAAAGTTAAATACGTGGGATGGGGATAAACTAGGAGGGACTGGGAAAGCTCTGTGGGAGATTTGGCCTTGGCCGTGGAAGCAATGGGGAGCCCCAGGAAGTTTTAAAGAAGGAGAAGGATATGAGCAGATTTGTGCGTTCCAAAGGGAACTCAGCAATGAGAGGTAACTCCGTGGACTATACATGCACGACTGGCTGCCATGTTAGTGAAAAATCTTAAATAATTTTATTGAAATTCCTTTTTATCCATAGTCTGAATTCTTTAGAGTTCAGTCTAAGTTATTCCAGCCCCTGGGCCACAGGCCCAATTGATTTGCATTATAGCAGCATTAATGTTTTTGAGTGCCATCACATGCTAGGTGCAGTTTAGAACTTAATGTGATGTCTTCCCTTATGGTCTGTTTCCTTTCTGTGTGGCTGATTTGTGACTGCTGTGTTTCTAGAAGCTGCTTTCCTGAAACACCACCCGTGACTGGAAACCATGAGAAGAAAGGGGTAGAGAATTCTCCCATCCCTCTCTTTGCATATTCTAGGAGCCAAGCCTGCTCTGGGAGTCTCCTGTCTTGGCTGCCCAATTGTCCTTTTCCAGGCCCTTGTCGTGAGAAGGAGGTGATGGATATATGAAAAGTTAACTGCCTGGGGTAATTGTTCTGCGTTCTGCAGAGAAAAGTAGGAACTTTGATGATGCCTATAAGGGACACACAACGGTTTTTCCTATAGTCCCTGGGTGATAAAAATCATGAAATACTAAAAGCAAATAGTAATGCTTACCACATGTCAGCTTCTCTTCTAAGTCTTTTTTACACACCTTCATTCTCTTATCCCTTACTATAACACTATGAGATTGGTACTATTATCATGAAGAACCTGAGGCACAGACAGGTTTAAGTCATGCTGTGTGTAAGGCTGGCAGAGGACTCAAGCCCAGCCAGTCTGGATTAAAAGGCTGTGCTCCTAACCACTTAGCTCTATTCTAAAAATCACCCAACTCCACTTTATGTCAGAAATATGTATCGCTTCTACAACATCCTTTACAAACTTGATCACAACCAGATCACATACTTCCCCAAACAGTATATTTCAGCATTGGGCAGCTCGATTTATTATGAAGCTTTCCCCTGAATGGAGCAATAATCTGCTTTCCTGAAACATCAGGAAATTCACTGTGTTGATTTTGGATCTCTGGAGCCATTCAGAGTTGGTCTAACCCTGTCTCAATATGATAATCCTTCAAGTATCTGAAAGAAGCCATCCTGTTGCAAACTCTTGGAAATGTTTATCCCCTTAGCAAATTGGGACTCTTCATGGCCACCTGTTATTCTAAACCCATCTGAGAACATCCTTTCCAGAATAGAACATAATTTCCCAAATGTGGTCTGACCAGAAGAGAATATAGTTAAGACCATCATCCCTCTTGTTCAGGGCTGTTTCCTCTTTTAATGGAATCTAAGATCTGGTCAGATTGCCTGGGATTTCTTCAGCTGGGCTGTGGCAGATTTCCTTGGCTGGAACGAATACCACAAGGTGTGATGTAAATGAATGAAGTAAGGGATGAGGGCAGTTAGATATAGGAGAGAGATGGAATTTAAAGCTCGTGATGAGAAATTTAAATCTCATTGAGAATCAACTGGGGCCCACTGAAGTGTTCCGAGAAAGGGAGTGAAACAATCAAAGTAACTCTGGGGTTCTTCTGGCAAGTTCACTTCCCTCACCTCATCAACATTCCAACACCGGTAAAGGTGGAAGAGGCTTGTGAGCATTTTGTGGGCCTGTAAAAGGTTTTTTGCTGATAGATTTGTTGTATCCTATCCTCAAGAGGGTAATAAATAAATGATAATGAGACTGATCTGGAAAGGTGTGTTGGTATTTGAGTTCAGGTATTGGGCTGGGAGTTAGACATTGTATATTCTGTTCCTGAATTTGCTGTGTGGTTTGGGGTAGGTCAATTTCCCTTCTCCATCTCCACCATCATAGTCACTTGTTTGTAAAGTACTTTGTACTCCTTAAATAAAAGATGTTATAAATCACTTAAAGATTTATTTGCTGAATATTTTTAAACAAAAAGGAGAAGGTATAACTCGAGATTCATGAACTTCTGAAGGTAAACTAATCCACCATTTTCAAGTAGAATCACATGAAAAACTTCTTAAGCAGATAGATTATACGCATGGTGATATTAAATGAGAAAGAGGATGAGGAGACAATAATGATGGTGATAACGATGATGTTGATGCTTATTGAACCTGGCACCATGCACCACACATTTTGATAAAGCATTTTCTCGTTTAATCTCCCAAACAACTCTATGAGCAAGGTACATTTGTTACCCCACCGTATAATAAGAAAACTGAGGTCAGAAAGGTAAGTACCTTACTCAATGTAATAGAATTAGAAGTAGTGATGTGGAGATGTAAATCCAAAACTCTAAAATTCTAAGGATTAAACTTCTAAAAACTCTTCCAAGGTTTTCCAAACTTCCTGACCCCAAGGATAACCTGTAGCCCTATTAAAAATCCTGAGTTCCAGTTCCTTCCCCTAGAAATTCTAATTCTTCGGTTCTGAGAGGGGCCTAGAAATATGCTCTTATAAGAAACATCCCATTTTAAATTTATTTATTTATTTATTTATACGAAGAGTAGCTCTGAGCTAACTGCTGCCGATCCTCCTTTTTTTGCTAAGGAAGACTGGCCCTGAGCTAACATCCATGCCCATCTTCCTCTACTTTATATGTGGGACGCCTACCACAGCATGGCTTGCCAAGAGGTGGCAGGTCTGCACCTGGTATCCGAACCAGCAAACCCCAGGCCGCCGAGAAGCGGAACGTGCAAACGTAACCGCTGCGCCACCGGTCGGCCCTATCACTTTATATTTATAATAAAGCAAGGTGAGGTTGTCATATGGCACAGCAGGGGTTGGTAAAGATTTTCTTTTAGAGGGTCAGATAGTAAATATTTTGGAGTTTGTGAGCCATGTGGTTTCTGTACAACTACTTTGCCATTGTAGTATAAAAGCAGTCATAGACGATATGTAAATGAACGTATGTGGCTGTGTTCCAATAAGACTTTACAAAAACAGTCAGCAAGTTGGATTTAGCCTGTGGGCTCTATTTTGCCACCCCTGATGTATATCTTAATTTCCTCTAGTGGCATCGCTTGTAATTTCCTTAAGACCATCTGAATACATTCCAGGGATGGACTCTTGTATAAGATTCTATCCAGACCTAATCTGAATTTGGGGGTACAGTTTTAGTCTATTTTCCCTTATTCATCCAAAGGAACTTGCTCTTTTAGGGACTCTAAGGACAAATTCTGGTACATGGGATTCCATTCTTGCGTGCCAAGGTCTCAGACACTCATTCCTTCTGTAGCTCACCAAGCTGTATCTTTTCACCTTTGTTCCTGCCATAGTGCCTAGTACATAATTAATGCTTAATAAATATTTATTAAATTGAATATAGTATATATACTAAATCGAATATAGTAAATATTTATTAAGCAGTGATTATGTGCTAGGCACTGTGACAGATTGGATTTTCAGGTAAAGAGTTGGAAATCCTTGTCTGGCATTGAGACAGAATATGAGAGATGCAGATCTGAGATCACTGTGGAGTGGCACAGCAAGTTAGAAGAGAAGGGGGCAGTGGAAAGAAGTCTGGGGCGAGGCAGGTCAAGACCATCAGTGCTGACATCTGAGACGGAAAGGCCAGAAAAGAGGAGAATCCTTATCAGATGAAAGAAATAAAATGAGGAGGGAGTTTCAAGAAAAACAGGTGGTTTGGCAGTGACAACGCTAAAGTCTAGTAGGATGAGCACTAGCCATTGGGAAGGAGGACGTTCATTCATCTTCGAGACGTTTCTTTAGAAAAATATGAGCACTAGCCAGGTTGCTACAAATAGAGTCACTCACAGGAGGAAAGAAGTGAAAGAATTGAAAGCAGGTCAGAGTTTCAGATCTTGAAGGGGATAGAATTCTTGGTGATGATGAAGTTCAGAGTGCAGTGATTGAATGGAGAGGAGATAACTTAGCTGGAATGGAAGAGGGGTGGACAAAGGAAAGGGTAAGGAGGACAACTGTGATCCAATTACCATGGTTCTTTTAGAAGGTAGAAAAGTAGATCGGAATGAGAGAATGGGGAAAATGTAATATCACTTAGACTTCAGAAGAGAAGCTTCCGTTAAATACTAAGTCAGAACAGGGACTAGAAATGATGGCCTTAGATCAAACATTATTGCTTGGACCTGGGCTCCCACTAAAGGTTTCTGGGCCTGGAAAGTTCATGGTAGATTTCTTTTATTTGCCTCATTTCCTACCACCTGAATATCTAACCAGATAACCTGTCCCCTTCTAATTTTTTTTTAACTAAAAGAAAACAACAACAATAAAGACTTCCATCTCTGGAAACTCCAGTTGTTTAATCAGAAAGTTTTTTTATTCAAAGACATATTTTTCCTAAGGAGAAATCATTTGTTGTTCTCTTTTTTATAAGAATCTTACTGCTTGAAGGGGAATTCAAGAAATTGGAAAGGTGTCAACATGAGCAACCTTGTATAGTTAAGCATCAGATCACGTAAGGTCAAGGATGGGAGTCATCTTCTACTAAAGTAGAAGGGCTAAGCATCTTGAAAGAATCTGAGGAAGCCAACAGAATGCCAAATTGTAACAGCTGCTAGAGACAGGAGGTTGTCAGAGAAACTTTATAATGATGAGTAATTGAATTGTATATGTTCTATTTTTTATCTATCAATCATTTATTGATCTACCTACTACTTATGTGTGTAGAGGGGACTGTAGCCAGCAATCAGCTGCCAGAATGGAAGTGAGGTTGGATGGACCAATCACAAACAGAGGATCAGAGAGAAAGAACGGGATTCAAAAACATGGACCCAGAGGAATGATGGCGGCTCCCACATTGACTTGCGAGTGCACATTTCGGTGCTATACACGTTCATTTCTGGATAGAGCTCAGGATGTGCTGCTCCCGCTTTAAGCAGTCATCTTGGTGGGTGTTGAAGTGGTCTGGCAGGTGAGAGCATCTTGCCAGGGGTTGTCAAGGATCTTTAGATATTGGACACCAGCAACCACAGCCTAGCAAAGGATACCTTCACAGCTCTAACTTTTAGCTTCCTGGGATCTCTACTGAAAATTTTAGCCATCCCAGCAACAAAGATGGAATCCCACAACTTTTGCTAAAATCAGGTAGCAGAAGCTTAATTCTAAAGTGTTTTGTTTTGTTTTGTTTTTGGCCTGAGATCTTTGTTTCCCTCCCTTCACTCTTTGTACAAATTAATAAAAAAGATGTTGTCACTATTTTGCACATCATCAGGTTTCATGTGCTGAAGAGCAGTTACTAAATCACCCATCTTCTCCACGTCTTTAATTAATCCTCTGACTAGGCTTGCTTTCTAACCTTAAATTAATCTCTCCTTTAGGCAACTAACCAAATTTAGTACTGTTGGAGAGAGAGAAAAGAAGCAGAAGATGTCGTTTCTTCTCTTGAAGATCTAACAACCCAATGCTTTATGTACAGCTCCTTGATGCACATAAAAAAGACATAAGCATACAAAAAGAAAATGAAACAAGTGAAAAATCAATGTGGCTGCATGAAAGTAACCAACACAATCAACATGTATTTGTTTGCTTGTATTTAGAGGGAACGAAGGAATACAAGACATGGGACCTGTGAAGGCTTACAAGTGGGAGGCTCTGCTATGAAGGAGCCTTGAGCAGGATTCTGGGCAAGGCAGGGACATGAGCCCTGAGGCCAGGTGGCTGGGCTGGTATGTCAGGGGTATGGCCAGGGTGGGTTTTTGGATGTGTAACAGAGATTTCAGATCTAGTAGCTGTTAGAGTTTTTCAAACAGGGGGTTGTAATTTATTTAAGCTAATTTATTGGCATGGACAGTCAACTAACTATGTGCATACAAGTCTTGAGTAAACATATCTAATTTGCTCTCATGATCTTTAAAACTCTTATTTCATTCCTTACAAATAGCAGTTCTGTTTTTCATCTTCTATGTCTCCTTGCCTTATACTTTTGGGTGAACATTCCTTGCTTCTCCTCTTTCCCAAACAGTTGGGAAGATTTTTGTAGGGTTATTATGTAGTGCCCATGTTGCAGCTACGGATTTTCTACCTTTGTGACCTATGTCCCTTATCTTCTCTGCTGAGATTTCACAGGGTGAATGAAAGGAGCACCTCTTCCACAAGGTGTGCTTTCGGGGTAAGAGTCTTGTCTTATCAGCTTCATGTCCCTCACTGGCAAGAACAGCGCCTTGTGCATAGCAGGTACTCCTGGTGCACAGTTGGTCAATTCTACTTGCCTTTCCTGATGTTATAGGCAGGAAAAAACAAGGACTTTATGCTTTCATCTTGAGTAGATCATAGGTTCATCCTATTAATGGAAACAGATGGTGATGAGTCTTATCTGAGGGTTTGAAGATGAACATGTACATTGTACATTGAAGTATAAAGTTTGACCAACTCTATCTCAACACCGGCAGTCTCCTAAGTTGTTATTATCGGTCCTGCAATTTTTAAAGCATTGCATAGAGCTTTAGCTGTTTGATTCCCACTGACTTCCAGCTATTGTACATTCACATAATGGAAGCAGTTTGTCCACATGAATAAAACATCAATAAGGTGTATGTATAAGTACCATTTAAGAAAAAAATAGACAAAGTAAAGCATACTTATATAAAAACAGGGAGGCAAAGGGACCAATTTTCTGCTTAACAAAAGGTTCTCACCTGAGTGAATGTCTCAAGTCGTTCCCCTAGATCAGATTCAGGTGGGGACATTGTCGCCCACATGCCTAGGCGAATGCAAAGCTACCCACGCAAAAAGTGAGATAGCCTAGACGGTATTTTTTTCTTACAATGGGTTTTTTACTTTTTGCTCTTTTTAATTGATTTTAAAGAAGGACATGGCTGCAGGAACCTCAGGACTACCTCTTTAAGCCCCCTGAGCAGGAGTTAAAAGCTGGCAGACCCAGCTGGCTTTCCTCCATCCCTAACAACTCTTGCAGAAATTAATGTGGCTCAAGCAGGGGCTGGGGCTGCCAGTTGTCCAAAGACAAATCATTGGTTTTAAGAAAAATCCCCCTTTTAATGATTCACAGTTGAATTTGGATTTAAACTCAGCTCAACGAGCAAACACAACAAAAAGCTGTTGGAGAGGTTGGGCTTGGAGCTGCCAATAGGCTGCAAGTCATGGAAGGCTCCCATGTCAACGGAGTTTTAAGTCTTTTGCCGCCGTGGCACTGGAGAGTGCAGAATGGAAGGAGTAACAATGACAACAGGTGACATTGGAATAACATGTGGGTGTGGGAAAGCTCAATTTTGGCTGCTCTTGCCTTGGAAGATGCAGGTTTCATTTCAACCTCAACCTACTTTTGCAGAGTCTGTACTAGACACAGTGCATGCTGCCAGATGCTGAGCAGGTGACATACACACGTAACACACAACTTCTGCCCCAAAGAACTTAATATTTACCTAGTAAAACAAGGCATATACACACAAGAAGAAACACAAAATTGAAATCCAAGATTCTCAGACCAGGCTGTGTCAGAATCACCTGGTAAGCTTAATAAACAGACACATGCATGTACATGTACACTTATGTTCACACACACAAGCACCAGCAACAGTATAAATAATGACAACCACAAAACAATTTCCTGGCCCTGTCCCAGACTTCCTATTGAAAGAGAATCTTTGGAGACAAGGTTAGAATATATGTAGGTTTAAAAGATTCTTGTTGATTCCTATTTTCATCCAGGTATGAGAACCACCACCCCAGGGGACAAATGGTTTCGGGTAAGAGATATGGGTAATTCATGCATAGGGAGAAGTCACTGGGATGCCACTCGTGAGGGAATGCTTCCAAGGGAGACAGAAAAAAACTCACGTATGTACCTGTTCACCTCTGTAACCCTGAGAGTATGCTGACATGCCATGGAACTGGACCAAAGTGGAGCTCCCCGCACCAGGAAGAATTTGTACTCTCAAGTCCTCCTATCTTAAGGTATGCCTGAATCCATCTTTGTGGTTTAGACTTAGAGCTAGGGTGGATGCAAGCTGCCATACCCTCTTGACTCTCTTACTCAAACCATTCACTAGTAACCCATGTCCTAGGGTAGAGGGCTTTCCTCTTTGCACAGGGAAGTGTAGAAGATTTTCCCAAAGATAAGCTTGCCATTAACATTTATGGCACCTTGGCAAGAGAACACATGGAAGCCCACAGGCCATAAATGTAAGCCTTGGACACACTGTTAAATAAAATATGCTCTATCCACTTACTTTGACAAGAATTCCTTCCTAACGATGTGGTAGGTTAGGTTCAAATTTAGGACTCTTGGCCTTTAGGAAGTTCTGTGCTGGAACATGATGGATCAGGGAGAGCTCATCCCAAGCCTGCAGCACTTCCCTGTTTTCCCCCTGCCCCAGGTCCATTCTGCACCATGAGGGACTATGTGCCAACTCTTCAGAGCACATATCCAATGTTGATTCACAAGCCCGGCAAACAATGACTTCTTGGCTGTCCCAGAGCCAAGGGTGCCTATTCCGGCACCACAGGGCTACTATCATTCAGCACTTTGAAAAGTATAAGGCTCCATATGAATTAATTGCATAATTATTTTTGGAATGCTCCTTCTTAAAGCCTCTCCCTTCTCATCTGCCAACCAGGAGATAAGAATGCATGCCTCGATGGTTTGTTCCTCATGGTCTTTTTCACCGTCAGAGTCATTAACTTTTATTGGATTATCCTATATGCCAGGTTCATTGTCACTAATCCTCACAACTCTGGTAGGCATATCTTGTAATTTCTATTTGCATGAATGAGAGAACTGAGGCCCAGATTAAAGTACTTGTGTAGAACATGTAATTATTGACTGCATTGAAATGAGGATTCAGGGGCTATCTGGCCTTAAAGCCCAGGATATTTCCACTGCACTATGCTCTCTCCCTTAGTTAAAAAAGTCCATATAGTCTGAAGATGAGGTGAAGTGTTTTTTCCTCACAAAAGAGATAATTGCCTTCTGTTGAAATCTTCATAGTCTTTTGTGAGGTGTTCCTTCAATTATTTTATTTTGAAAAGGAGTATTGTTTGAGGAAGACATATAAACCTAAAGTAGATTCTATCAATTCTAGTTTGGGCTATCCATAGAGGTCTCCTAATCAAATTGGTTTAAAAAGTAATAGAAAGCAAATTTTGGCAGTATGGTGGAGTGGGTTCTCTGAGAATCCTGTGGAGAGCAGCTAAATCCCAATAGGACACACTTGTTGATAAATGGCTGGGCTAGGGAGAGACTGGAGAGATACTTAACAAACTTCTCATCTTCTCTAAAGGATATAAAATGAGCTAGTGTAGGAGCTTGTGTGATAATCAGTGGTGGGGTTGTTCTGGGCCAGTGGCCAATAAAGTCACTGGGTCTGAGACTTTGAGCCAACACTCTTGGGTAGGGTGAAAGAGGTCCTCTGTCACTGGTGGCCCTTAGATGATAGAAGAAGCAGAACTAAATCTTGTTTAGAAGAAACCATCTCCAATTTCGGCTCATAGGATTCCCACACATTGAAATTAGCATTGAGTTCACAATAAAAAACCAGTGAATGCTGCAGGGCACATCCATCATAAGTGGGCATCATCAGATACAACAAACAAGAGATTCAGGCCCTCAGGCACAGGAGATATTAAAATTGTTGAAGACCATAGAAAAACTACATATGGATTGTTTAAAGAAATAAAACATTCAATAGACAGATTAAATAGAGGATTAGTCCCAACTAACAACAGAACTAGAAGATACATCTAGGCCAATGTTGTCCAATAATGTGGCTACCGAGTACTGTAAATGTGGCTAGTGAGACCAAGGAACTAAATTTTTAATTTTATTTACCTTTAAGTAACTTAAATTTAAATGATCACATGTGTAGTGGCTATAGTCTTAGGCAGGGTAGATCTAGGCAATAAAGGAAATTTCAATAAGTTTAAAGGGGTCAGTATCAAACAGACCATATTCTTTGACCAAAATGCAATTACAACTTGACTGCAAATGGGCATGAGAGATATTTTCTGGGGTAATAGAAATGTTCTAAAAATGGATTATAGTGATGGTTGGTAACTCTATACATTTACTAAAAATTGCTGAATTAAACACTTACCATGCATGAATTTTACAGTATGTAAAGTATATCCTAATAAAGTTGTTAAAATGCAATTATATTGTAAGTCAACAACATCAATAATAAATAATCCCAGTAGATTAAAAGAAAATTAAAAGTCACCCTGCTAAATAATCCATGGGTCAAAGAATAAACCATGATGGAAAGAAAAGAAATACTTAGGCTTGGACAATAATAGAAACATGCTATATTAAACTTTGCAAGGTGCAATGAAAGTGGTACTTTGAGGAAAACTTAAAATCTTAAATGTTTATACTAGAAAAGAGGAAAGACTAATAATGAGCTACATCTGCTTAAGAAGTCAGATATGTAAGAGAACAAACTCAATGGAAGTAGAAAGAAGACAAAGAATAAAGATAAGAGCAAAAATCAATAAATGGAAAACAAAAATGCAATATATAGGATCAGCATGATGGTTCTTTGAATGAATAGGGAAACTGAAAAACCCTGACAAGGCTGATTAATAGAAATGAGGCAGGCCACCAATAAATAATAGTATTAATGAAAAGAGTTCTATAACTTCAGATAAATTGGAGCTTAGATGGTGTGGGAAGAGTAATTATGTCCATAAAATGGAAAATTCAGACAAAATGGACAAATTCTGGGAAAATGCTAATTAATTAACAATAAATAGAAAACCAGAATGCTTCTATAACTATTAAATAAATCAACTATTAGTTAAAAATTTTTGCAAAAGGTGAAAAATCAGATGTTTTTACAGATGAAATTCTACCATATGGTCAACGGAAAAGATTATTCTAATCTTACGCAAAATTTTGCAGAGCATAGAAAAAAGACTGAATAGTCTCCAACCCCATCTTTGAGTGAGTAAAACCTTGAAAATGAAACCTGTTAAGGACAGTTCTAGAAAGGAAAAGTATAGATTGTTCTCACTTTTCAACATGGATGTAAAGATTCTCATAAAATATTAACAAATTAAATCAAATAAGATATAGAAAAATGATATATCATGACTAAGTTGGGTTTATTCCAGGTATGAAAGAATGGTCTAGCATAAAAAATCTTACAAATGGAATTTATTACTTAATAGATTAAAAAGAAACAAATCATATCATCATCTCAAAAGATGATAAAATTCAACAACCACTTATTAAAACAAAGCAAAAAGATGCTTTAGAAATCTAGCACAAGAAGGTAAATTTCTTAACCTGATAAATGGTATATGTATATCAAAACATTGTTCTTAATAGATGGCATCTTAGAGGTATTTCCTTGTAATTGAGAGTAAACCAAAACAGTCAACTATGTGACTTCTATTTGGCCTTGGAGGTCCCAACTAGTGCAGTAAAATAAGTAGAGTCATAAGGATTTGACAAACCACCACTATAATTAGAAAGCAATAATTTAGAAGGTGATGTCAGCAACATGGTGGAGTGAGCTGTTCCTTTCATCTCTCCCCCTTTTGAACTACAACTAAATAGACACTCAGTGACCAATGGAGGAAGCCCACACAGCACAACAGGCCGCTGGAGAGACACACACAGCTATCCATCTGAGAGTGGATGGACTGGCCCCCGGGAAGTGGCAGAGATAGGTGAGCACACCTTGCTCTCCCCCGGTAGCCCTGTGCATGCACACAAATGCTTTCCAACCTGGTGCAAGCACCCAGAAAGTGGGAACATGCAGCAGGGCGACAGTAAGAGGAGGAGGTGGTAACCTTTAGCCTGTGCTCGTGGTTGCTCTCCTGGTGGAGAGGGGGAGCCCATTGCACCCCTGTGCTATAAAGGAGCAGCCATAGCCCAGGTCCCAGCAGGGAAGCCCCACCTGTCAAGCTCAGCAGCCTGCAGAGGGTAGATTGTAAACAGGGACCTCAGCAGATTTCCATGCTGGGGCAAACACTTCCCAGGCATGCACTAATGCTCAGAGTGCAGCTGTGCTCCCAAAGAGGGAAAGGGTCTGGGCGGCTGCGGGAATAGGCCTGGCAGTTTTGAATCCCTGCATGCTTACTTTCCTGGTGGGGAGGGGGAGCCCACCATGCCCCAGGGCTGTCAAGGAGCAGCCATAACTCAGGTCCCAGAGAGGAAGTCTCACCCACCAAGCACAGAGGCTCTGTGGACTGCAGATCTTAAACAGGGACCTCAGCAGATTTCCACACTGGGGCAAACACTTCCTAGGTGCACACAAGCACTCACAGTGCCACCGTGCTTCCAAAGAGAGAACACATCCTGGGAGGCTGCAGGAATAGGTGTGGTAGCTTTGAGCTCACTGGTGATCACTTTCTGGGGGGGAAGGGGGAGCTTAGAACACCCCTGTGGGATCAAAGAGTGGCCCTAGCCTAGCAAGGAAGCCCCATCTGACAAGGACAGTCTACACAAGTGTCTGAATGCATCCCAGGCTGGGGCAAGCACCCATAATACCCCTACAGCTTCCAGAATATGGGTGGGGCCAGAAACACGGCTCCTGCTCCTCCCTAGTGGTAACCGGGGGAATCTGCAGACTAAGAAGACCACAAATGCCCCAACAAAAGATTAGTTCATCAAACACCATGAGAAACTGCAGCAACAATTCACACCAGAAGGAAAATGACAATTCTCCGGAAACCAACACTGAAGAGTACAACCTAAATGACAGGAATTCAAAATAGCCATCATAAGGAAACTGAAAGACTTACAAGAAAGCACGGAAAGACAATTCAAGGAGCTCAGCAATAAAATGAATCTCTTTGCCAAAGAGATTTAAACTATAAAAAATGATCAAGCAGAAATTCTGGATATGAAGAACACAATTAATGAAATAAATAATAATCTAGAATCATTAAGAAATAGAATTGATCTTATGGAGGAAAGAATTAGTCTTCTTGAGGATAAAAATGTAGAAATTCTACAGGTGGAGGAGGAGACAGAACTAAGACTTAAAAAAAAATGAAGGAAGTCTTTGAGAAATATCTGTCTCAATTAGGAAAAGCAACATAGAAGGAAGCAACAGAGGAAGAAGAGAGGGAGAAAGAAGCAGAGAGCTTGTTCAAAGAAATAATTGCTGAGAACTTCCCAAACATGAGCATGGTTTCAGATTTACAGATAGATGAAGTTAATTGAATACCCAACTTTATCAACATGAAAAGACCCTCTACAAGGCATATAATAGTAAAAATGGCAAAAGTTTGAGATAAAGATAGAATAGTAGGAGCAGCAAGGAAGAAGAAAATAACCTACAAAGGAAACAGTATCAGGCTTTCAGCAGATTTCTCTGAGAAACCCTACAGGCTAGGAGAGAATGGAATGATATGTTCGAAATACTGAAAGACAAAAACTTTCAGCCAAGAATACTCTATCCAGAGAAACTTTCCTTCAGGTGTGATGGAGAAATAAAAGCTTTCCCAGATAAACAAAAGCTGAGTGAGTTCATCACCACTAGACCTCCCCTCCAAGAAATAATTAAAGATGCCCTCACACTGGCAACAAAAAGACAAAGGTTTACAAAGCTCTGAGCACGGAAATAAATAGACAGGCATGATCAGAGACCTGCAGCTCTGTACTAGAACAGGGAGGCAAAGGCTCAATTGCAACTTAAAGAGAAAGGGAAAGAAAGCATCAAAAGTAATGAGAAACACTTCAACTTAGCCACAAACTCACAAAATGAAAAACAGAACAATATATAACAGCAAATACTCAGAAGGAGAGAGGAAAGGGAATCTGCTTAGGTTAATGGAGATAAGAGGCTATAAGAAAATGGACTATCTCATCTGCGATATCTTTCATACAACACTCACGGTAACCACTAAACAAAAAATCAGAGCAGAGCCACAATTCACAGAAAGAGAGAGAACTGAGAAATCTCTCTCACAAAACCAACAAAATGAAATGGCAGTCAAAAATACGAAGGAAGAGAAAGAGTGGAAACATAGAACAACCAGCAAACAAGAGATAAAATGGCAGCATTAAGCTCTTATATAATAATAATCTCTCTAAATGTAAATGGATTAAGCTCTCCAATCAAAAGATGCAGAGTAGTTGGGTGGATTAAAAAAACAAGACCCAGCAATATACTGCCTCCAGGAAGCACACCTCAGCCCCAAAGACAAACACAGACTCAGAGTGAAGGGATGGAAGACAATACTCCAAGCTAATGACCAACAAAAGAAAGCAGGTGAAGGGGCTGGCCCCGTGGCCGAGTGGTTAAGTTCGCGTGCTCTGCTGCAGGCGGCCCAGTGTTTCGTTGGTTCGAATCCTGGGCGGGGACATGGCACTGCTCATCAAACCACACTGAGGCAGCATCCCACATGCCACAACTAGAAGGACCCACAACAAAGAACATACAACTATGTACTGGGGGGCTTTGGGGAGAAAAAGGATAAAAATAAAATCTTTAAAAAAAAAAAAAGAAAAAAATGAAAGCAGGTGTTGCCATACCTTTATCAGACAAAGCAGACTTCAAGTTAAAAAAGACAAGGGGAGACAAAGAGGGATAGTATTTAACGATAAAAGGGACACTCCACCAAGAGGACATAACACATTAATATATATACACCTAACACAGGGGCACCAAAGTACATAAAGCAATTATTAACAGACCTACAGGGAGAAATTAACAGCAACATAACAATAGTAGGGGACCTCAACACCCCCCTTAGTTCAATGGAAAGATCATCCAGACAAAAAATCAACTAGGAAATAGTAGATTTAAATGAAACACTTGACCAGATGGACTTAATAGACATCTATAGAGCATTCCATCCCAAAACAGCAGCACATACATTCTTCTCAAGTGCCCATGGAACATTCTCAAAGATAGACCATATGTTGGGTAACCAGGTAAGCCTCAATAAATTCAAGAAAATTGAATCTTCCCAAACATCTTTTCTGATCATAATGCTATGAAGCTAGAAATCAACCACAAGAACAAAACTGGGAAAATCAGAAATATGTGGAGACTAAACAACATGCAATTGACCAACCATTGGATCATTGAAGAAATCAAAGAGGAAATTAAAAAACACCTAGAGACAAATGAAAATGAAAATACAACATATCAACCCTTATGGGATGCAGCAAAAGTAGTCATAAGAGGGAAATTCATAGCAATAAAGGCCCACCTCAACAAGCAAGAAAAATCTCAAAGAAGTAATCTTAAAATGGACCTAACAGAGCTAGAAAAAGAAGAACAGACAAAGCCCAAAGTCAGCATAAGGAGGGAAATAATAACAATCAGAGTAGAAATAAATGAAATAGAGACTAAAAAAAAAAAAAAACAGTAAAAAGGATCAGTGAAACTAAGAGCTGATTCTTTGAGAAGATAAACAAACTTGACAAACCCTTAGCCAGACTCACCAAGAAAAAAAGAGAGAAGTCTCCAATAAATAAAATTAGAAATGAAAGAGGAGAGATTACAACAGATACTGCAGAAATACAAAGGATTATAAAAGAATACTATGAAAAACTATATGCCCACAAATTTGATAACCTAGAAGAAATGGATGAATTCTGAGATTCATACAACCTCCCAAAACTGAATCAAGAAGAAACAGAGAATCTGAACAGACCAATCACAAGTACAGAGATTGAAACAGTAATCAAAAACCTCCCAAAAAACAAAAGTCCAGGACCACATGGCTTCTCTGGAAAATTCTACCAAACATTCAAAGAAGATTTAGTACCTATTCTCCTCAAATTATTCTGAAAAATTAAAGAAGATGGAACACTTCCTAACACATTCTATGAGGCCAATATTACCCTGATACCAAAACCAGACAAAGACAACATGAAGAAGGAAAACTACAGGCCAATGTCACTGATGGACTTAGATGCAAAAATCCTCGACAAAATATTGGCAAACTGTATACAGCAATACAGTAAAAGAATCATACACCATGATCAAGTGAGATTCATTCCAGGGACACAGGGATGGTTCAACATATGCAAATCAATCAATCTGATACACCACATTAACAAAATGAGGAATAAAAATCACACGATCATCTCAAAAGATGCAGAGAAAGAATTTGACAAGATCCAACATCCATTTATGATAAAAACTCTCAATAAAATGGGTATGAAGGAAAGTACCTTAACATACTAAAGGCCATATACAACAAACCCACAGCCAACATCATACTTAATGGGGAAAAACTGAAAGCCATCCCTCTGAGAATAGGAACATGACAAGGGTGCCCACTCTTGCCACTCCTATTCAACATAGTACTGGAGGTATTGGCCAGAGTAATTAGGCAAGAAAAAGAAATAAAAGGAATCCAAATTGGAAAGTAACAAGTGAAACTTTCGCTATTTGCAGATGATATAATTCTACATATAGAAAACCTTAAAGAACCCACCAGAAAACTACTAGAAATAATCAATAACTACAGCAAAGTTGCAGGGTACAAAGTCAATTTAAAAAAAATCAGTTGCATTCCTATACACTAACAATGAACTAGCAGAAAAAGAAATCAAGAATACAATCCCACTTACAATTTCAACCAAAAAAATAAAATACCTAGGAATAAACTTAACCAAAGAGGTGAAAGACCTATACACTGAAAACTATACATCATTACTGAAAGAAATTGAGGAAGACATAAAGAAATGGAAAGATATTCCATGTTCATGGGTTGGAAGAATAAATGTAGTCAAAATGTCCATACTACCTAAAGCAGTGTACAGATTCAATGCAATCCCAATCAGAATCCCAATGATATTCTTCACAGAAATAGAACCAAGAATCCAAAAATGTATATGGAACAAGAAAAGATCCCAAATAGCCAAAGCAATCTTGAGAAAAAGAACAAAGCTGGAGGCATCACAATCCCTGACTTCAAAATATACTACAAAGCTATAGCGATCAAAACAGCACGGTACTGGCACAAAAACAGACAAACAGATCAATGGATCAGAATTGAAACCCCAGAAATAAAACTACACATCTATGGACAGTTAATCTTTGACAAAGGAGCCAAGAATCTACAATGGAGAAAGGAAAGTCTCTTCAATAAATTGTGTTGGGAAAACTGGACAGCCACATGCAAAAAAATGAAAGTAGACCATTATCTTGCACCATACACATAAATTAACTCCAAATGGATTAAAGATTTGAATGTAAGAACTGAAACCATAAAAATCCTAGAAGAAAACATGGGCAGTAAACTTTCTGACATTGGTCTTAGACACCTCTTTTTGAATACCATGTCTACTTGGGCAAGGGAAACAAAAGGAAAAGTTAACAAATGGGACTACATTGGACTAAAAACCTTCTACAAAGCAAAGGAAACCATCAACAAAATGGAAAGACAGCCCACCAACTGGGAGAAAAATCTTTGCAAATCATTTATCAGACAAGAGGTTGACATCTGAAGTATATAAAGAACTCACACAACTCCACCACAAAAAAAAGCCCAAACAACCTGATCAAAAAATGGGCAGAGGATATGAATAGACATTTTTCAAAGGAAGTTATACAGATGGCCAAGAAGCACATGAAAAGATGCTCAACATCACTAATCATTAGGGAAATGCAAATCAAAACTACAATGAGATATCATCTTACACTAGTCAGAATGGCTGTAATTACCAAGACCAAAAACAACAAATGTTGGAGAGGAAGTGGAGAAAAGAGAACTCTCATACACTGCTTGTGGGAATGCAAACTGGTGCAGCTACTGTGGAAAACAGCATGGAGATTCTTCAAAAACCTAAAAATAGAAATACCATATGACCCAGCTATCCCACTGCTGGGTATGTACCCAAACAACCTGAAGTCAACAATCCAAAGGAACATATGTACCGCTATGTTCATTTCAGCACTATTCACAATAGCCAAGACGTGGAAACAATCCAAGTGTCCATTGACTGATGATTGGATAAAGATGATGTGATATATATATACAATGGAATACTACTCAGCCATAAAAAAGGACAAAGTCATCCCATTTACAACAACATGAATGGACCTGGAGGGAATTATTCTAAGTGAAATAAGCCAGACTGAGAAAGACAAACACCAGATGATTTCACTCATATGTGGAATATAAACAACACGTGGACAAAGAAAACAGTTCAGTGGTTACCAGGGGAAGGGGGGTGAAGGGTGGGCACAGTGAGTGAAGGGGAGCACTTATGTGGTGAAAGACAAGAAATAATGTACAACTGAAATTTCACAATGATGTAAACTATTATGAATCTCAATTTAAAAAATTAAATAAATAAACCAATTTCTTGGGAATAATATGAATCTTTAGGAGGAAGGATAACTGTATTAGTTTCCTATTGCTACTGTAACAAATTAACACAACTTGATGGTTTAAGGCAAAAAGGCAAAATTATTTTATTATTTTACAGTTCTACAAGTTGGAAGTCCAACGCAGGTCTCACTGGGCTAAAATCAAGGTGTTGCAGGCCTGTATTCTTTTCTGAAGGCTCTAGAGGAAAATATGTCTTCCAGCTTCAAGAGGCCACCCATATTCCTTGGTAGTGGCCTCCTTCCTCCATCTTCAAAACCTTCTGTGGTTATATCCTTCCCTGATGACAGTTGGAAAGGCTCCTCACTTTCTCTGATCCAGTATAATGTTCCATCTCAAGGTCCTTAACTTTAATCACATCTGCATAGTCCCTTTTGTCATGTAAGGTAATACATTTACAGATTCCAGGGGATTAGGATGTGGATATCTTTGGGTGGTCATTGTTCTGCTTACCTCAGTGGTAAAAAAGAACAATCTTTCAAAAAAAAAAAATCAACTGCGTTTCTGTAGAAAGGTTAGTTGGAAAACATTTTAAAATATGTACAAGGGCAAAAATAATTGAAAGATAACTTTAAATTATCTGGTGAATAAATCTACCAAAAGATGTGCAAGCCCCATATGGAGAAGAGTCAACCATGAAGATGTCAGGTTTTTCCCAAATCGAGAAGGCCAATGTAATCTAAAAGTTATATGAAAGAGTGAAGGACCAAATAGGCAAGACACTTCTGAAGAATGAGTTACTGGATTTACTCCACTAGATATTGATTGACTCTTATTACAAAGCTACATTAATTAAAACAGTATAGTAATTGGTGAAGGAGAAGATAAATCCACCAAAGGAACAGAATAAGGAGCCGAGAAACAATTCTGCCCAACGGAACAAATGGGGAGTCCCAAGATTCACGGGAACTTGATCTATAGCAGAGGTGGCGTTGCTGATAATTGGTGCTTGTGGAGTTTTATGTAGCATCATCCAAAAATTTAAAAAGTATCATATTTCTCAATTTACTGACGAAGGCAGAATTGACAAGCAGTTAAGGATGTGGAGAGATGGGACCCCTCTCCACTGCTGGTGATCATGTAAACTAGTGCAACCACTTGGAAAGTAAAGGCTATATTTCCCAGCTCCTTAAGAAACGCATACAGGAACATTCACTGAAACATTGCTTGCACAGTGATGAGAAGAGGCAGCCTGTGTCCATCGCTAGGAGAGGGGATATGCAAAGTGGGATGGGGGCAAGGTTGCCAAATTTAGCCGAGTCAATTCTTGAGGCCCAGTTAAATTTCAACTTCAGATAAACGATGAATAATTTCTTCATGTAAGTTTACCCCCAATATTGCGTGGGACTGAATTATTACTAAAATATTATTTGTTGTTTACCTGAAATTCCAATTTTAATTGGGCATCCTCTAGTTTATCGGTAACCTAGGTGGGAGTATATTAAGGCATATAAGCAACAGTTAGGAGCAACCACTAGATGTTCTACAGCGACATGGGTGGATCTGGAAAACAGAAGATTCAGGGACAAAATGTCAGAAATACAGAGAAATTTATAGCAAACACCATTTGTGTGAATCGAAAATATATACCCACAAGAACATTACTACTTTCACAAGGATAAAAAAATATTTAAGGACATATATGAAACACATTAGTGTTGGTGCCATTGGGAAGGAGAAAAATACAAGTGGGAATTAAGGATGAAGGGAGAAAATAAATAAAGCTAAGAGAAGTGCCTCATGTGGATGAAGAACAATAATACGGTAAGAAACGAGGAAAATGATTAACCTAATTCTTCGCCTTAGATCAAAGAAAATAATTTAAAAGGACTAGGTCTTATACTGCTTAGAAGGACATAAACATCATGTGCCCTAAAAAACTGTTAGGAGCCTTAAAAAGTGTCTCCAATTACAATGAAGGCACTGATGTAAAAATATCTGTGAAGAATTGAATACAATAATTTTGTGATATGCAAATGAGGGAAAAGTCAGAATTTCTAAATTAACATCACTTTATATTATATTATAGGCAATGGTAAATATGTACATATAAATTAATAAATTAAATATTGGAAGCAGATACTTGACTGTTTTATCTACATTCCTACAATATTATATATTAAAATTGAACCAATCTTTCAAAAATAAATTCTCATTGGGAGAGAGGGAGACTACTCTTTATTCAGTGTCATCTAGTATTTGGGCACACAGAATAGCATAGAGTGGGACACATGGTAAGCAGCCAGTCAATTGTTGCCTGGTCCCATCAGCCGATGGCTTACACTAACAGTGCTTTCGTGATGTGAATGCACCATTAATTCGAATGAGAAATCCTGTATGACAAATTTACAACTATCTACTTAAAGAATACACTATTCTTTCTGTTAGAGAGTTTATACGAATATCCATGTTTTAAAGCCTACACAACGTTAACTAGTCTTAACAAAGACATGATTTTCAAAAGGTGCTGGAAGTGACAGAGAATGAGGTTAGAAGACGGAAGTTTGGTGATTATAAGTGGCTTTCCTCTGGGTAAAGGAGTACCTGCTACCTGTCTGTTTTGCTTGAAAGCCTGATGAGTTACTTTGCAAGGGAAAGAAAAGATATGGTGGAGAGTATGAGAGATTTGAAGCACTGTGGGTCAGGAGGCCATGCATAAAGTGGCCGGACCTGGTCTCATTTCTTATGGCATCAAATGGAAGGCCTGAATACTCCATTGGAAACTGACTCGGAGCCTGGGAGTCTCTCCAAACCATATCACCAGGACAATAAATTATCGGTTAGTAACTATGCAGTTAACTGGAGACATGTTAACTCACAACACAACTTTGAATGTTTTATGGTTTGTCAACAGCTAGAACATTAACAACCAGGAAGCGCTCTTTTCTAATGTAAATCAATATGTTGTGCTGATCCTGTTATTTAACCAAATGAGGAACATGACATTTTTGTCAGAGGACGTTAGAGAAGCAAAAACACAACCAAAGCATTATTTATCTTACATGACATTGCTGTAGAATTTGTGAAATCGTCCCTTTAATGTCATACCTTCCTCCATTCTATTTTCCAAAATTAGTGTACTTCATACACTTGTTTTATTTAATAACGATATCAAAATTATTCGGCATAATATTCTTTTCTATATTGTATTTTCACTTTACTGCCATAATTTGGGTATCTATCTCAAAGATTTTTTCAGTAAATATGCCAACGTATGTTCTTCACAGAATTGTTATAACAGTGACTGATGTAAACAAGCGAATTACCCAGCAATAGGGGAATGACGTATCTGCATAATGCAGTGTTATAAAATGTACACCGATAGAATAAAAATTGCTCCTCAAACCGCTCACGATATGAGAAATACTTATGACACAAGTTTATGTGAGAAGATGAGAATACGAACTTCTACATAAAGTGCTGTCTCTGCTAGCAAGTATCTTTGAATGGTGGAATTATAGATGGCGTTTACTTTTAATTGTACTTTTGCATATTTTCCAAGTTTTCTACAATGAATTTCTATTACTAAAATTATTAGGAAAAATATTCGGGAAAAAAACCTACACCTAAACCCCAAAAAAGAAGCAATTTTGACATTATTTCTGCACCGTACACATTCAAACCTGTTAACATGGGTTACTGTGTGAGAGTGATTAGATATTTATCTGATTACAACACTGTCAATCAGCAGTTAAATATATTGTCAAAGTGTAGGTAATTAGCTTGCATGTACAGTATTACTGACAAGTAATTTCAGAAATGGTAAAAAATTTTGACTATATTTTAGATGAAACACCTCTGCAAATCTGTGTGAAGCAAACATAGCAAAACCTTAAAAAGTATTCCTAAAACTGTTAGAATGCTTATAGTTCAATATCTCAACTATGTCCTAATCTTCTAGTTATTAAAAAATTTTAGTCATGAATTCTAACATGCTTAACTGACTTTGAGAGACCTGTATGATTTAGTAAACTAGAGAGGCCTGATAAAAACAAACGTAAAATTCAAGCTATCAGAAACAAGCTGAAATATTTACTCAGAATAAACTGAGAATATGTATTGAAATAAACTCTATTGGAGGAAGAGGAAGCAATGCGTGTTTTCCTCTTATAAGGGAGAAGGCCCGTATGTATTGTTATTTCATATATTATAAAACTTAAGAGTCTGAAAACACCTTATGGATCTAATTCTGTGGCTGCAACCTAGATTCCCGCAGATTTGGGAAATGAGTATGTTTTGTTTACCTAGAGTTTATGTTTTTGTTTTCAGTTCAGTCACATTTAAAATCCAGAGATGTAACATACAAATCCAGGTGTGAAAAATCCTAACGCCTGACTCCCTCGGCCCCTGAAGCTGAGTGGGCAGCTCCTGTGCTCTGCCACATCCCTGGATGCTCAGGCAGAGTGGGCACGCACTTACTGCAGCCCTCCTGACTCAGGTGGTTTATGATTCCGGCCTCCACAGCGTAAGACAGTTTGTGGCTCCTGCTTACATCCAGCTCTTTGCCTCCTTCTCTGCCTCCCACTCACTGACTTCTCTTTTTTCCTGAAACACTCACTATTCACGCTCCTTCCTGCCTCCTGCCTTTCTTAGCAGTTTCCCCGGTCAGCTGTGCACCCTACTTCCACCCAAGCTAGTTAATTCCCATTCATCCTTCTACATTCAACTCACCAAAGACCTTCCTCAGCCGCTGGACTGGGTCCAGTTTCCCAGTTATTCTCACAGCATTCTGCCTTCTCTTTTGTTATAATGAAAAATAGACGATTAAATAAACGATTTAATATCTATCTTTCCTGCAAGAATGGAAGCTCTAAGAAAATAGGAACAAGATCTAGTGTGGCATCTGTGCATAGTCAGTAATCAATAGATATTTCCTGAATGAATGCATTCTTGTATTGAATTGATGAGGAGAAAATGCCCAGAGGGTTAAGGGACTCAGGTAGGTGTACAGGGAGCCTGAGACAATCCACACAGATAGCTCAGGGGAGGTAAGGGGGAGCCTATTGGAGTGGCAGGTCCAGCTCTCAGGACCCTTTACAAATCATGTGCTGTTTCTCAAATTCTCCTCTGTCAGGATTTATCTCCTCTTATAATCCCCTCCCAGCTGCTTTGATTTCTCCCAAACATCCAGCCTTCTTTGGGCTCCCTTTTTTGCTTTTCTCCTTGACTTGTAGCAGGCAGGACCACCAGCTCACTGCATCCAATGCAGGACCAGAGTCCAGACTCTCAGAATCTCAGTTCCTCGTCCTGAACATCACTGTCATCTTTGATGACCTTAAGAAGGATCGACCAGCAGAGCAACAAAGCCAGCACCAAATCCTAAACAATGGCTTTCTTATTTCAAGCATTATTTTATTTGAGGAAGCCCAAAACATCTAAAATGCCTTGGAGAAGATAGCAACGATTCGTATCAATTTCTGTAGTAATTATTAATCCTCTTCATTGTACAAATTGCACTCCTTGTACAAAAGTACTTGTGACTCCACAAATATTCTTTATGAAAAAGTCATTTTGACACTGTCTTCATAGTGATGAGAGGGCAGGAAAGATACAGGTATAGTGAGTGTCCATGTTTGGGAAGACATATTGATTTTTTAAACATCTAGTATGCAATTATGAAAAAATACAAAGAAGTTGGATTTCTAACTCATATCATAGCTCAAAATAAATTCAAGATGGAACAAAAATTTGAAGAAAATTATATAAAATCAAAAGTTGTAAAGGAAAGACAAATTTGATTATAAAAAATTTCTGTATAGATACAAAATATCATAGGCAATATTAGGAGATAACAAACTGGAAAGTTTTTTGTAATACGTATGACAAAGGGGGACTTTTCTTAATTCACAGAGCACTCTTAAAAATCAACCAGAGGATTCATTGGATTTACTTTACCTGTTGGATTAAAAGATTCGGCTCAGCAGGAAGACGATCAGAGGGAGGATGCAGTACCCACTAAATAAGTAAACGAAGCTACATTTACTTTACCAAAAAAAATCGGAAAACAAAAAAAAAACCAGACTGTTTTAGAAAGGAAAGAAACAGGTAATTCTCATAAAAGAAGAAACAAATAGCAAGACATATATAAAATATGTTCAAATAAACAGAAATTAGAGATTGAGATATTCTTTCGTAAAATACAAAAACTTTAACAATGTCTGGTATTCAAGAGAGTGTGGAGAAACAATCACAAGAATTTAGAAATTTAGGAATTTCCTTGACAGATATCCTCACAACCTGGCACAGAAATGCATGTAAAAATGTTCATTGCAGAATTATTAATAATAGCAAAAATTGAAAAAAAGCCAAACGTTCATCTTTGGAGTGTTAGTTAGATAGATAATGTGACCTGTAACCTTAAGCTGGTAAACAAATACCTTGCGGCCATTAAAAATAATGAGCATGTATTGACTTGAAAAGATATCCACGATGTGTTGTTAAGTGAAAAAACAGATCAGTATATTTATGGTATAATTTAACTTACGCAAAGAAACAGAGTAGACACAAGCATTCGAATATGTGTAGAAAATATGTGGAAGGCAGTATACCAAACCAGCAGCTACCTCTGAAATGTGGTACTAACGAAGGAACAAGGACTTTTACTTTTTTTTTTCCTTCTTCTTTTTCCCCCCGGTACATAGCTGTATGTTCTAGTTGTGAGTGCTTCTGGTTGTGATATGTGGGATGCTGCCTCAGCATGGCCTGATGAGCAGTGCCATGTCTGCGCCCAGGATCCGAACCAGCAAAACCCTGGGCTGCAGAAGCAGAGAACGCAAACTCAACCACTTGGCCATGGGGCTGGCCCCAAGGACTTTTAATTTTATCATATGTAATATATAACACATAATTTTGTATATTTTTAAATCATAATTTTATCCCTTCCCCCCAAAAAACCACCATATAGAATCAGACAAAAAGTTAACAACAAAATCCAAAACTTAGGTTATAAGCTACTAAAGAGCAGGGATACTGTACTATTAATTCAACATTTTTGGAATGCATACTAATTCTCAAGAACCATGCTGGGAGTTTTGCATAACAAAAAAGAAAAAATAAACCATGGCTCCCACTGTCATGGAGCCATGGCTCAGTAGCCACATAATTCTCTAATCAATACTAATATTATTAAGCACAATAATAAGAAAGCCCACCAAGCACTGTGTGGTACAAAGGATGAAGTGAGGAACTCCACCTGAGAAAATCAGAGTTTCACAAAGAAAGTGCCTGCTCTGAATCTTAAAAAAGGAGTATCAGATGTAGGATTGATTTTACCCTGCTCACACTCTAATAAGTTGGCCTAATACTGTTTCACAGATGTTGGCAGAAGACATGAGACTCCTGGGTCAGAGACAAAGGGCATCATTATTCACTGCAGAGTAAGCAGCATGGGTATCAGCATGTGTATCAGTTTCTTTTGTCTCCCAAGTCCTCTGAGACAATGCCATGGGCCCAGATGGGTTTGTGTTGCGGCTGAGGAACACCCAGCCTGGAGAACCTGCTGTTTTATAACAAGCAGTAAGCAAGCCTGCTTGATGTCCCAGAGGGAGACATTACCTTATCCCTGAAGGTTGCTTACTGTAAACACAAACCTGAAAAATGGCACAGGTAAAGAATGGTCAGGGCCTTGCATTCTTGGCATACCAAGCAAGTTGTGCAGGAGCTCAAGAACCCATGGAGGAGTATCTCCCAACAAAGAATAGGCAGGAAGGAGCCCTCTCAAAGGCATAGATCATGTGAGACTGGACCTATAGGAGGAAGAGCAGAAATGGGGAGGCAAGTAGCACGGCAAGAGATGAACCTCAGTAGGCAAGCAAGGACCAATTCTGACAGTCTTAGAAGACTCAAGTTTGCCTTATAAGTTGGGAAGCCATCAAAGGGTTTTTGTTTTATTAGGTTGAACTATGCAAGATTGCTGCTTTTCTAGGTCAGAAATGGTTGAATAATGGTAATTTCACATCACTCACCCTAATAGATTTCTCTAATGCAGTGTGGATGATGAATGGGGAAGGGGGAAGAGGGCAAGACCATTCATCTCTTTATCTCTCTGTCTAGCATAGTGATGCCTGATGAACATTTTAGTGCCTCAATAATGTTTACTGAATTAATGAATGAATAAATAGTGATTGAGTGAATTAAAATAGAGAACTGTTTTCTGAAAAAACAGGGAGATTGTGGTAAATTTTCAATTCTCTTGAGGATCTATGAAATAATTGGAAATATATGTATATTGGTCTCTGCCCCTGGTTCCTGGCACAGCTCTTAAATTCTTGTAATTTCTTAAGTGACAAGAGCATTGAGCATCTTTTGTTCTAATATTTGGTCTTTGACCTTAGCTCCTGACACAGACCTCCTAAGTCCCTTGGAATTTCCTTGGTGATAAGAGTGTCTTGCTTTAATGAGGTGACTCTTGGTGGGCTCCTGAATAGTTTCGGAGTGGAGGCTGGTCACCAGAAAGACTAAGCCATGATTAGAGGCTTGGAACTTTCAACCCAACCCCCTATCCACTGGGAAGAGGAGAGGGGCCAGAGATTAAGTTAATGATTGATCATGCTTATGTGATGAAGCCTTCATAAATATCCCAAAAGTATGGAGTTTGGAGAGCTTCCGAGTCGGTGAACACATCCATGTGCCCGGAGGGTGGATGGATGCTCCACGGGGATGGAAGCTGCTGCCCTAGGAACTCTCCCAGACCGTACCCTATGTATCTCTCCATGAGGCTGTTCATCCATATTCTTCATCATATCCTTTATTATATAATAAACTGGTAAAAGTAAGCGTTTCCCTGAGTTCTGTGAGCTGTTCTAGCAAATGATCAAATCCAAGGAAGGGGGTCATGGGAACCTCTGATTTGCAGTCAAGTTGGACAGAAATTATGGGTAACCTGAGGACCTATTATTTGCAATTGAATCTGAAGTGGGGCCAGTCTTGTGGGACTGAGCCCTTAACCTGTGGGGCCTGCGCGAAGTCATCAGTGTCAGAATTGAGATGAATTGCAGGACACCCAGCTGGTGTCCACACTAGCTTGATGTGTGGAAAACCCACACATCTGGTATCAGAAGTGTTGTGAGTGTGGTAGTAGTGTGTGAGTAAAGGAGAAACACAGGAGAGTTTTTACAACTCAAGGTCATTGAAGCCATGAAGGTGAAACCTGGAAGTACAGAGTTTATATTATTTCAAATTCACTGAATCAGTCCATGAAATAATGTCCCACACTTTTGAAAACTGAGATTCTAGACAGTTGGTCTAGTATAGAAGCTAAATTTGTGAACTCTGAAACAAAACTGTCTTAAGTTTAAATCTTAGCGACTTCTAGAAATACAATCTTTCAGGGCCGCAATATCTTCATCTGTAAAATGAGGATGACAATTTGCCCTCTTGGGATTATGTGGATAACACAAAATAGACTATGAAAGGCAGTGAGAACAATGCTTGGGATTATTATTGTGCTGTTATTATCAATGAAGATTGGTAGAGACTGGTTGTCTTGGTTTGAGAAACAAAGGCTGCCCAAAAGACCTAGTAGAAACCCATGGAAATGAGGTCACAATCTGGAATTCTATGAATTCTGGTCACTCAGAAGGTGACCATAGAACAGAGAATTAAGGTTCGCTTTTGTGTATGTGTGTGTGGGTACTGAAGTAGCTTGGTTCTCTGAGAAGAGCAAGATGTGTCTCAGTCAGATTAAATTGATTTAAATCGGGAAGTTTGATTGAGTTAGGAAGAAAGGAGAGGTTGGAGTTTAGGCAGAGAGTTCCCAAGCTCTATGTGTGCACAGATTTCATCTGTTCCTGAGGTTTCTATGGGGCTGGCGGGGTGGTCAGTAAATGTGCCCTGGTATGGCTTCCTCTGGGCTCTCAGAGGCGAGTACTCCAAATCCAGGAGCACACATTTTTCACATCCAAGAACCAAGATATAATTATGGTATTTCTTGTGTTCAGAACAAAACGACATTGATTTTTTAAGGTCACACCTGCTCGATCAAAGTAAAACAGAAGTTAGGCATACGCTGGGCCACCAATTCAGATAATTCAGGCTTCCATGATTTTTACTGCCTGAATTATGTCACGGGGTTCTTAGATGGTCCTAAATTCATCAGATGTCGCCTCACTTGGCTTTGTCTGTGGGATATTTGCTCCTTATCGATTGATTATATACTCTCATAATATTAGTACTTAATATTTGCATTTGCCAGTCAGCTTCAGCACTTTAGACCATCCACTGTCAACCCAACATATTATTCAACTTGTGCCTTTCCAGGATGAATATCTGGTTATGCTCTGCTGCCCATACACCTAACCCTTGTAGTTATTCCTGCATCCTCCTTGGTGATGGTTATTGTTACTTTCCAATTCACTTCACACACTTCCCAGGGTTTGTCTGAAGATTCAGTTTAAAATACTTCTTTCTATGTACACAACGGTTTGTAAACACATACATTCTTAACTCGTGTTTAGGAGAGGGAGGCTGAGGGATAAAACCCAGCACTGTCAAAGTCAACGCACCAGCAAATGTGATGACCATAAAGTTGCCCTCCCTGCCCTGCCCGTTGGTAGCTCTCTGAGAAGGGCTGCAAATTGTTACTCCTTTGTTGTAGATTCCTTTGCAACAGAGATGCAATGGAGGGCTTAGGGCTGAGTAAAAACAAAGAGCTTAACCTAAGGCAAGTCACGAAGAGGCAATTTCAGAGCCATAGAAATTCTAGCTGAGGCCAAAATAGATGATTTCTAAGGCTTAGCACTGTTATTGGCCTCTTGCGATGTTAATAGCATGCTTAAAAGCCAGGATCAAGAAAGGGGGTAATGTCACTTTAACCAAAGGAGTCAGGCTCCCAGGCTTAGTGCTGGCCAAGTGTAAAGTAGAAAGCCTAGCAAAAAATAATTGAAGCCCCTGCGAAATATTTCAATTTTTTTATTGATTGAAGGCAATTATCCCTTAATTGCATATTTAAATGAGGTATTAGGAGGTTTAACTAAGCAATGCCTCTTAATTGCTGCTGCACACTAGGTGTCACAGATTGTGTTTATTTCATATGTTAATTAAAGAGAAAGGGGTATTTTATTTTATTGACTACAAGGTTCTCTAAGGCTGTGTTGTTTAGGACAAAGTACGTCTCAGGTGTTTATCGCACGCTGGGTATTAATATCATCATTAGCGAGAGGTTAAAGTTTTTCAATGAAGAGGTGCGTCTCCATTTTATGCGTTTTCAGCCACATAGGCATCCCTTAAATGGGGATGGGAGAAATGCCCCAAATCCCAGGGAAACAATTATCTTTACGAAAGAAATATTGAGCCCCTTCTTCAACAATAGTAAGGCAAAGCGCAAGTTCTGATATAAACAGGAAAAACAACACCAAATTATTAAAGAATTAAGATTGTTACCGGAAGCCCTAATGACTTGTGGGTGCTATGTTTGTACGACAAGCAGCAGTGGTCTATGTATTAATTTGCAAGTTGCTGCATGAATCTGTGACGGTGAAACATATTATTGCTTGTTGACAAAAGAGTAGGTAGAGATCTTTTAAAAAAAATCCATATTTGCCCTCGAAACAATATTTGAAATTCTTAGTGAGAAAGGTGTTTGTAGACCTGAGCACTGGGATGAGTTTAAGAGCCTATAGGACTGAGTGGGGCTGTAAGAGAGGATTAAGCAACACTTTCTAGCTTGCTTTCCTTCTTCATAGTGTAAGGCAATGACCATAATTTTTTTTTTTTGAGGAAGATTAGCCCTGAGCTAACATCCCCACCAATTCTCCTCTTTTTCTCTGAGGGATATTGGTCCTGAGCTAACATCTGTGCCCATCTTCCTCTACTTTATGTGTGGGATGCCTGCCACAGCATGGCTTGATGAGCGTTGCGTAGGTCTGCGTCCTGGATCTGAACCGGCAAGCTCTCCTTCCAAAGCAGAGTGGGTGAACTTAACCACTACGCCACCGGGCTGGTCCCACAATGACCATAATTTTTAAAAATAAACTCGTTATTTACAACTCTCTTAGAAAGACCAATCTGCTCCTCAGAAGGCAAAGAAAATGCAGAGCGTGTCAAATAAAAGTGGATGGGTGGAGGGCTGTACTTTAGGAACCCCTAGAAACTTTAAAAATCTATTAAGATAAGAATCAAAGTTCATAGCAAATAATAGTAAAAATATCATTCAATTGATTTTTTTTTCCATCTCGGAACAAAAGATCCAGAAAGGAATATGTAATGATTCTATTGCCTATTCACTTATTTACTCACTTGACAAACAGTTATTGACTCTCTAGGTTGTGGTCTGAAGTGGGAATATAATGATGGGCAAGAAACACAATGCCCCTGCTTTTGTGAAAGTTACAGTTGATCAGGGGACAGAGGCATTAAACAAACAGCCACGCAAATACCTCTGTGGTTTCCAACAGTGAAGGGTCAGTGCAGGGTACTATAAGGCACCTGATGGGAAGGCTGGCGTCCTCTGGAGGGGTGGGTGGGTAAGAAGAAGTGATATGCCTGTGTTTAGGCTAAAGCTTAAAGAGCCTGGGGGTTGTGGGTGGCTTATTAGGGCATCCTAATACCATGTAAACATTTCTGAAGGAAGTTACTCCCTTCGAAAAACCTCTGTGACAATTATATTATTTATTGAGTTTTATATAGATTTTAATGATTTTCCGTAATCTGTAGAAATAATATTGTATGCATACTTTATTGAAATGCTTTGGCATCCCTCTGAATCTAGAACTGATGAAAATGTGAACCAGAGGTTATTTTCTACATTTTTTCTAGAGCCAATTGTCTGTAGATGGCATTTATCTCTTTCCCTCATAAAGAGTCTGTGAACAACTAAGTTTCAAGCAGTTGAAGAGGGGGAAATTCTGCAGGAGAAAACTCCTGTCTTGCCTTTAAGAAAAATTTTTGGACCGGCGAAATGCTTTGTGTTATGAAGGATAGTTCCAATTTACGGGCTCATGAGCTTATGAGTGGAATCTGCTTCTATCCTTATCTTTATGTTACAGCAATGGCACCCACATGTGATAATTCTTCACTGGCAGAATTTTGAAAAAGTAATTCCAGTGCTGTGAATATAAAAAAGTGCTATCAAGGAAAAATATTTTTTCTTCTCTGGAATAGAAACCATTATTTAAACTGTTAGATGCCTCAGGGTTCTATTCATACCAAATCCATCCCTGCGGTCAAAACACATTCTTTTCCAAAGATTTCATATATATATGTGTGTATGTCTATGTGCGGGTGTATGTGTGTATATTTCTGTGGCCGAGACCGCTGCTTCTCCAAATATTCATAAAAAGAAATAATCAAAATAATAATTTTACTTCAGTGCAGGTCTTGGTGGGGCCATAGATTCTCAAATAAAAATGACTATAATGATTTTGGTAATTTTGAAGTGGACCATTTTGCACTCAAAGATGAATTTGGGGTTGAGCAGCTGGAAGTGACTCTATGCAGATTTTTACCCCCAACAGAATGTTCTATGTCCACAAAGAATAAACTGACGCGCAGAAGCAAACCACAGAGCACAATCTGTCAACCTCTTTTGCTTCATAAAGGATGGGCGTAAATGGATTGGTTAAAAAAGAAAAGAAAAATAGGCCAAAGTGACAGGAAAAATAACTCAGGTTGTTCTTCCCAACTCAAAGGAATTATCTGTTAGGCGGCAAGACATGGATCAATACGGAAGTTTTCTAAACTTTGGCTTTAGTCGTAGGTATGTTTTAATTTTATAGGTTAAACCTATATAACCTATTTCAAGCTTATACAATTTTGGGGACTTTTTATATAAAAATTATGCACAATAGCTTACTTTTGCAAAATTTGCAAAAACGTAAATAATTTTGTTAGCACGATGTTGGGGAGCCTCCCAGGGCCTTGGAAGAAGCTGCAAGTGAGGGACTCTGAAGCTAAGCATCTTTGCTTTCACAGTAAATCCACCTCTGTTCTGCTTATCTCTGCATGCGTATTCCTCTTTTGCACAAAATCCTGTAATGTGTTTGCTGTAGAGTGGCTTAAATTTAGCATCTGAATTTTAGGAAAAGTTTTCTAGGGAAATAAAACGAAGGTGCTAGGCTGTGTGCCCCAGGAGATTAGAAAGATATAGTATAGGGCTGGTCCCTTTTAGTGTTTACTAAAGAATTTACATCATAATGTGCAATGGCAATAACTTTAATGTTGTAATGGTTACCAATTCAAATCCACATGATGAATGAATCCTATCTTTTAAGATGTTCTTTGATAATCAGGAGAGGAAAAAAGATACATTTTGAATATGTGGTACTTTGTACACTCCATTCTAAAAGCATCTCGGATATTGCCACCAGTACTGTCTTTTTTGGCTGTTTTGTAATCTGAGTAATTCCAAACTAAGCTTAGGTACAATTGACTGCACAACCTATGATGTCCAGGATGTTCTTAGTAGAGAGGACTGGAAACTGATCCTTGGCTTGGCAGGGTCATGGGAAGAAGGTAGTATGTTCAAGGGACAGAGCCAAACATTAACTAACATATGGGCAATTGGAAAAGAGATTCTGGTGTGTGGTCCCTGATGTTGGTAAGCCTATAAGGCTCCCTAATCGTCAAATGATATGGCCATGTATAGGTACAGGTAACCAACTTGCTTTATAATCTCAGAACCTCCATTCTTCAGGGCAAGGGCGTATTCTAAGTAAGAGGTCAGTTTTCCATCTCAAATTTGCATGACTCGATGGAAGAACTCATTCATCCACTGGGAATGCAGTGGTGAGCAAAAGTGATAAGGTTCCTACCTTTATGGATCAAATAGAAACACTAATGAGTATCAAATAATGAGCTGTGATAAATGGCATGAAGGAAAAGTGCTGAGTGCTAGGAGAATATTTAACAGGGAAACCTAATTGAATCTGGGGTTTGGGGGTGGTTAAGATTTTTGTGTTTGTGGTGGGCTCTTTCAGCTCCTTCTTTTAGTATCTTCCCCCATGAGCCATCAAAAAAAGTAGCAGATTAGAGATCCCCATGGTCCTGCTCAATTTATGCCCTGAGAACACAGGCACACTTAGAGACTTGAGCTTGAAATGTCCTGGGATTTGAGGCTTTTATAGAGATTTTGAGCAGTTTGAGGTTTAGCTACATCAGAACTACCCTAGGCTAGCTATCTGGGAGCTTTGCAAGAGAAAGGAGATCAGCAGTTAGAGGAATTGACCCCAAGGGACGAGGTATTGTTCTGGAAGTCGGGTATTTCCAGTCTGAAAGCAGGTGTGTGTGGAAAATGCCAGTTAAAGAAATACACCTTCTCTATGCTTTCACTCCTCAGACGTGTTTCAGCCAGCAATTGGGCCATGATCTGGAGAGTCTGAAGGAGTTTTTTTCTTTTCCTCTGTGGATGTTAGCTCTCTGAAAGAAGCTCTGAGAATTAGAAGTAGAAAAACTAGGGCCACTGAAAGAGAATTGCTTTGGGGCCTTGAGTGGTTCACACTCACGAATGGGGAAGGGGTTTCTTTCCATCGGGAAGCTTGGTCATCCCCAGTGTGTTGGCTTTGGTCCCCAGAGAGGCAAGATGGGTGCTGCAGAGCCAGGCACCACGACCTCAGCAGCAGCAGGAGGATGGTGAAAGGCATCCCACTGGAATGCGTGCTGCTCGAGGGCAAGACTTCGAAGGTCTGGTTCTTTGCTGTGTCCTCTGTGCCTCAAACAGTGCCTGGCACATGGGTGACGGGGTGCTTAATATGTACTTGGGGAGTAAATAACTGAAGGAATAGATTCCTCTTTGGTTTGGTACTATTCGATTTTGGAACTCAAAGCCTGGCAGCCCTTCCTGGCCAGGAGCGGTATATTGATTCTAATGGTGTAGTCAGTGTCCAGCTCTGGGATAAAGGCTTCCCTCAGCCATAGAATAAGGACAATGTCTCCCACTATACACACCACCTCCTGAGGCTTTTAAGAATGGCTTTTCATTTAAGAAATGCTATAAAAGCAAAGAAAAGATTGATATTTATCAATGATTAACAACAACGATACACTGAGTTTCAATTGAAAAGGAGTGAGAAACAAAAATAGGAAAAAGAAATACAGTGTTGTAAAATATAGTCCATTGCAGGAGAAGTTTTAGTGAGTGAGCTGGAAATGTTGATCAAATGTGTGCCTTAATTAATCAAATTAGCATTGGTGGTGAAGAATATAGACCCTGTTCTAAGAGACCGAATGACTCACGAGATTCTTTAAAATGTTGCAAAGTCTAGAGTCCAGGGGTGGGGGTGAGTCAGTTTTATTGTGTTTAAAATTTACTATTTCCAAGTTTACAGTTACATTCCTTTATTCTTTCTTTTTTGACTTAATAGAACTTTATTATCTTATAATTCCAGACATCAGAAGTCTAAAAAGATTCTTAGGAGGCTAAAAGAAGTTGTTGACAGGGCTGCATTCCTTCTGGTGGCTGTGGGGAGAATCCAGTCCTTGCCTTTTCCGGCTTTTAGAGTCTGCCCACATTCCTTGGCTCACGGCCCCTTCCAGCAACTGCATCACTCCTACCTCTGCTTCAGTCATCATATCCTCTCTGACTGTGACTCTGCTGCCTTCTTCTTACAAGGACCCTTGTGATTACATTGGACCCACTGGGCTAATCCAGGATAATCTTCCTATCTCAAGATCCTTGCTCAATCTATAATGTCCCTTTTGCCGCATAAGGCAACATGTTTATGGATTTCAGAGATTAGACCATAGACATAGTTGTGGGGAGCATTATTCTACCTACCACATCAAGCAAAACTTCAAAAAAGCTACTATAGTAATATTAATTACATAAGAAGAATTTAGTGCAAACACTTTAATTGGGATGAATAGAGACATTGCATAATTATGAATGAAACAGTCCACCAATTACATAAAACAATCAGAAACTTGTATACACTCAACAACATATCTTCAAAAGCAGAAAGGAAAAACTAACAAACTAACAGAATTATAAGCATAAATGGACAAATCCATAACAGATTTTAACACACTTCTTTCAGAAACTGATAGATGAAGTATACAAAAATTTATTAAGGATGGGGCTGATTTGGACAATACAATTACATGTTCTTATTTTTTTTAAGGTTTTTCAAAGTCATTCTTTAGTACATATTTCTTTAATTGACAGAAACAAAAAGATACCTTTTATCCCCAATTTTATTGAGATATAATTGACATTTAACATTGTATAACTTAAAGGTGTACAATGTGTGGATTTGATACCCTTATTTATTACAATATGATTACCACCATAGTGTTAGATAACACCTCCATCACGTCATATAAATATCATTCTTTTGGTGTGGTGAGAACATTTAAGATTTACTATCTTAGCAACTTTCAATTATATAGTACAGTACTGTTATCTATAATCACCATGCTTTGCATTAGATCCCTAGAACTTATCCATCTTTTAACTGGAAGTTTGTACTCTTTGACCAACCTCTCCCCATTTCCGCCACCCATAGCCCCTGGTAACCACCATTTAACTTTCTGTCTCTACAAGGTCAGCTTTTTTAGATTCCACATATAAGTGATATCATACAGTATTTATCTTTCTCTATCTGACTTATCTCACTTAGCATAATGTCCTCAAGATCCATGCATTTGTTGCAAATGGCAGGATGTCCTTCTTTCTCATGGCTGAATGATATATATATATAGAGAGAGAGAGAGAGAGAGAGAGATGTAGTATATATACATATATATCCATACATATTATCCATTTGTCTGTTGGCAGATACTTAGATTGTTTCCATATTTTGGCTATTGTGAAAAATGCTGCAATAAACATGGGAGTACAGATATCTCTTCAAAATACTGTTTTCATTTCCTTTGGATATATACTCACAAGTGGGATGATTGTGTCATATGGTTTTTAATTTTTTGAGGACCCTCCATACTGTTTTCCATAGTGGCTATATCAATTTACATTCCCACCAATAGTGTACAAGGTTTCCTTTTATCCATACCCTCGCCAACACTCGTGATCTCTTGTCTTTTTGATAACAGCCTTTCTAATAGGTGTGAGGTGATAGCTCATTGTGGTTTTGATTTGCATTTCCCTGGTGATTAGTCATGCTGAGTATCTTTTCATATACATGTTGGCCATTTGTATGTCTTCTTTGGAGAAATGGATGGATAAAGGGCAAGACCAAACTATATGCTGCCTATAAGAGACTCATTTAAGCTAAAAGACACACATGGGCTCGAAGTGAAGGGATGAAAAAAGATATTCCATGAAAATGGAAACCAAAAGAGAGCAGAGGTAGCTATACCTCTATCAGACAAAGCAGACTTTAAGCCAAAAACGGGAACAAGACACAAAGAAGGTAACTATATAATAATAAAGGGGTCAACTTACCAAGAAGACATAACAATCATAAATATATATGCACCCAATATCAGAGAACCTAAATATTTTAAGCAAATACTAATGGATCCGAAGGGAGAAATATACAACAAGATAATAATAGTAGGGGACTTCGGTACCCCGCTTCCAGCAATGGATAGATCATCCAGACGGAAAATCAATAAGGAAACATTGGACTGGAACCATACTTTAGACCTAACGGACTTAACAGACATATATGGGACATTCCATCCAACAACAGCAGAATACACATTTTTCTCAAGCATTCATGGAACATTCTCCTGGAAAGATCATACAATAGGCCACAAAACAAGTCTTAGCAAATTTAAGAAGATTGAAATCATATCACATATCTTTTCCAACCACAAAGATATGAAACTAAAAATCAACAACAAGAAGAAAATTGGAAAAGCTACAAATATGTGGAAATTAAACAACATAATCCTGAACAACAATGGGTCAAAGAAGAAATCAAAACATATCTCCATATAGTTACATTTCTAAGTGGAATGATTGCTTACTTTTTACATTGTGATGTTTATGCATTAGATTAGAGCACTGGAATGCTCTTCTGTGTGCAAATGAAATTGGCCATCTTTCATTTTTCATTCAGTGAAAATATATACTAATATTTAATTTATATTGATACATTATTTTATTAATGTTAATCAAATAACTAGCTTTTTAAAAGATGTTGAATAATTAGGGAAATATAAATCAAAACTGGAATGAGATACCACTTCACATATACCAGCATGGCTAAAATAAAAAGAGGGAGAATAAAAATCATAGGAGAGGATGTGAAAAAATTGTAGCCTTCAGATATTCCTGCTAGTGGGAATGTAAGATTGTGCAGACACCTTGGAAAACAGTTTGACACATCTTTAAAATGTTAAAAATATAGTTACCATATGATCCAGCAATTCTACTCCTTGACTCAAGAGAAGTTCAAACATATATCCACACAAAAACTTGTATATAAATTTATATCAGCTAAAAAGTGGAAACAACCTAAATATCCAACAACTGATGAATGAATAAACAAAATTTGGTATAGCCATGCAATGGAATATTACTTGGCCATGAAAAGAAGTGCATTATTAATGCATACTACAATGTGGATGAACCTTGAAAACATTATGCTGTGTGAAACAAGAAATCTCCAAAGGCCACATATTGAATGATTTCATTTATACGAAATGTTCAGAATAGGCAAATCTATAGAGACAGAAAGTAGATTAGCGCTGCCAAAGGCTGGGGGCAAGGGACACTGGTGACTGATTGCTAAGGGGTATGGGTTTCTTTTTCAAGTGATGGAAGTGTTCTAAAATTAGCTAGGGCTGTTGTTTCTATAACTCTGAAAATACACTAAAAAGCATTAAATTAGAGTGAATTTTGTGGTATGTGAATTATATCTCAATAAAACTGTTATAAAAAAAGATGCTGAAAATTCTTATCTGTTTCTAGAGTGTAAACTGGTCTTAAGTTTGGAATAAAAAATGTTTGGGAGACTTTTATCACCATTTTTCTCTTCACTTTTTCCTCAGCAGCTCATTCCTTAGCTCTGCTTTTTACATCCTACAGTTCACAGGGAAAGAGAGAAGACAGGAAACTAAGGAAGGAGGAGAAAACATGGAGCTTTTCTAGAGAATGTCTCCCTGCTTAGAAAGAAAGTGGCTGAAATTATACAACAGCAATAAAGAATTCAAGACATGTTTTCACTACATTCAAAACCTGAGTATGATAGCTTCCTTTGGTATAGAGAAAAATATCAGAATTAGACAAAATAAAATAAAATAAAAATGATTAAGCTTTACTAGTATCTAACACATCATATAGTAGTACTACTTACATGTGATTATAATGAAATATCCGTGTGTCAGGAATCCATGCTTACGAACTTTTTCTTCATAAATGTGTGCAATCAAAAAAGTTAATAAAATGTTTGGAGACCACTAGCTTGGTCCATGGCACTGTAGAAAAAGTAGCTTTTCAAGATTAAGAGCATAGACTTGGTCAGACAGTCTTTGTTCAAACCCAGCTTATGCTCTTTAAATCACTTGCTTACTTAAGTGTATCAGTCAGCATCCAACCTGGAAAAGACCAGATAGTTCAATAAACGGAATTTAATTCAGGGAACTAAGTGCAAAGGTGTTGGAAGGGCTAAAAAGTTCAAGAGGGAATAGTGAGGCAACCCCAAGATTTGCAACATCACGAAGCGGCTACTTCTGTTAGGGCTGGAGGGAGAAAAGGTGGAGGTGGTGTTAACGGAGAGCGGGATCCAGTGGGAGGGATGACCAGAAGGGCGGGGCTGGCCGGTAAGAGCTGGAACTATTGAGAAGCAGCCCCTGTGGGAGAGAGTGTACCACGCAAGCGGAGGGAGGTGTCTCTCCCCTTGCTGCTGCCCTCTAGGCTCCTGCCAGTGCCTACCATTGGCTGAACTCTCCCAGAAGGCCCATGTCTGTGGAGCCTTGAAAGTTTCGTTTACAAGCATAAGCCTCGTACAAAACAAAGCTGAGCTAGAGCGGGGAGGAATGAAGGCATAGTTTCCACCTCTTTAAGAATAACAGTGTGAACTTCGTAGCTTTATTGTGGAGAACATGGGAAATGAGATCATGGGAAACCCTCAGCACAGTCTGGCACACTCTAGTGCTCAACACGTATTAGCTAATATTTCGCAGTTTGAACTTAAATGGGGACTCTCTGTGTACTTGAAACTGACATTTTTGGGATTCTAAAATGTCTACTTATTGTAAGAAATATTAGTGTCATAATTAGACTAGTTTGGCTTAATTCTTTTATAGTACTGATGTTGAAAGACAACTGAACATGGATATTATAGGTTAATTGTGTTATAATGGTAAAAAAGATAACCAAGACTTAGGCAAGTAAGTGGCAGGGTACAGCCTGGGGGACCAGGAGACTTGGATGCTCACCTTAGCTCATTGCTGACTAGCTGTTTGACTTTGGACTCGGGGCTTCTGAGACTTAATCGGTAAAATACGTGGCCTAGACTTGATGATCCCAAATTCCTTCCCAACATTGCTACCCTCTGACTAATTAATATTCACCATAAAGTTATCTTGTGCTCCTGGAGTGTTTTCAATGCACTTTCTCCTTTATCACCTCCTTTAATCCTTACAACACACCGAGGAGGTGGGAAGGGCAAGCACTGTTGCTGGTATTTCCCAGGTGGATAACCCAAGGGCTGGAGGAAGAATGAGGTTTGTCTAAATTACAGAACAACTCAGTGGCAGAAGCAGAACCGGACTGCAAGCCTCCTGACTTGACCTCTTCTAGTGCCCAAGCGGTTGAAATAGTTGTAGAGGCGGCAGAAGAATGAGCCGTGCTCTAATGGACTTCTGCTATCTTTTGCCCATGTGACCACGTGGATAGTCCCTCTACACGTGATGTAATGACTCACAAGGCTGCACTCTTAGAATACAACAGGCATTCGGATATTGAACAATAACACTACAGTTCTTTAGCCCATGTTTAGGTGATGCACTTTGTCCCCTTTATTGTTAAATGTACTTCTCAGAAGGAACAGTGTGAGCACAGAAGGCCATTATTAAATTCATTGATGAGAATGACAGCTACTCTTCTGGGTTCTTTTTAGTTCTATTACTATTTTTCATTCAATCAAGGGAAGATTTCATGGTGAACCTGTTCAAGATGGCTCTCTTTGTCATGAAAAAAAGATCAGGAGATAGACTTATTTGTACCCATATACAAATCTTTACACCTATATACATGCAAGCAACCTAATAAAAGATTATACCACAGTGTATCAACCGTATCAAACTTAAAATAGTTAGAATCAGTTTATGACCAACTCGGTAAAAACACATTGTTTATCCAATAGCAAATAATCTAGATTCTGAAATCAAAGGCCATCCCCATCTGTCTGTTAACTGTCTTCAGAATTGATGTTGATTATTATGATCTCTGGTAAGGCACAATCAATGCACAGTGTTCAATCCTGTGCAATAGATGCCACGTACAGCGCCCGGAACAAAGCTTGGCCTCTGCTCTGTTAAGCTGAAGCTTTTACTCACCAGGAACTTACTGAAGTAGAATTGTTGAGCTATACCTTACACTCTTGGACTGTCCCTCTCTTCAGGATTGTTCTTTAAGAGAGATCAACTATGTTTTCAGTAGTAGATTCAAGGAAAATATTCTTTCACATTCATTGCTACTGAACACAATTGATAGTACTGTGTATATCATGCATCCCATCCAATAACATAAAAATTACTTGATCTGAGTACATTAAACATATCTAAGTTCTAATTGTGTATGGCTTATCATTAACATTTTTATGCAAATATAAACATAATATCATTGGTATTCTTAATACCCCATTCTATGAAAAATCTCAATTTTTCCTTTAATTTCCCTTTTCTTCTGTCTCTCTTCTTTTATCCATTCCCTACTGACCCTGGAATTATCTGTAATGTGTACCAGCTATTTCTTTTCTAGATCTGGTTTTCTTTATTATTCTTATTTTTCATTGTTCTTGTTGTGGAACTGAACTGAAAGTTGGGAGTGTAGGTGCTCAGGAACTCCCCATCTAAGTGGGGGTGTTTGGGTTGCTAAGTTCATGTCACAGCCAGGGTTGTGGTGTCAGCTATTAAATCTTAGTTAAACAGGAGATGCTGGGCATAAGAGTGGAGGTGAGGAGGAAAAACCATGTGGAAAAGCAAACAGGAGGTGCTGTGCGGCAGGCAAAGGAGGATAAGAAATTGTCCCAGACTCTGGAAATGTATTCTTGGGCAAATGCCACAAGAATAGCAACCTGAAGTTGCACAAAAATGGAGAAGGGACAAAATTCTTAAAAGAAAAGGAATAGCTGGCCTATTTAACCTAGCCTAACCAGCTCACCATTCTTTTTATTGTCCATCTCCCAGCTTGGTAGAAGTTTTGCCCTGTCTAGTTTGTGGGAGCAAAACAAGTTCTCATCTTTTTATTGTTGTTAGTGCTTATTTTTAATTTGCAGGTCCTCCTTGGAGTAGAGAATATTCTCTGAACCAAGAATAAAGAAGTCTTGACTTGAACCAAGAGTAAAGAAGGCTTTGGAAGAGAATGTAGCTCCCAAATACCATAATTATGTTAGAAAAGGAGAAATATTGAAAACAAACCACAGGAGTGGATGCTGTCCTGAGGGTGAGGAGCTCTCATAATGACCACAACTTTTGGGTCTGCAGCTGGAATGATGGGGATTGACGTAGCCATTGGGGATCCCCCATCTGGGCTGGGAGATTCCTACTGACTCCCAGACTCAAAAAGATGCGTTGAGGTTGAGAGTGGGGCTTGGGAGCTGAGAAGAAGCTGAATCTAAGAATGGGGTCTCTGATCTGGTCCAGCACCTACAATTTTAGGACAATTTGCTGGTCGTTACTTTTAGAGACTACCTTTACAATGAAGCATATTTGTGCACCATTATTGGCACCATCGAGGCAGTCAATCCCTGAGGTTATTTTTAGTTATGATGGTGGTGGGTGAGTAGCTCTGGGGATGGCAGCTGCTCAGAAGAGTGGACAGCAACATTCCCTGTGGGCTGCGTTTCCATCCCCTGACTTGAGTTGGATAGAATCTGTCCTCTCTTCTCTTTCAGCTGCTCAGAACCTGGAGCACGTTACTCCTGCAATCTGGCTGAATCATCTTCCGCTTTCTCTTCCAATGAACCCCTGCTCTTCTGTCCCTAAATGGTCATATTTCTAACCTCACTTTTCTCGTTGTTCATTTTATACTCTGTGTTATTGTTTATTAATTTATTAATTGCTTCTAGACTTCAGCTTCATTGTTATTAACTATTGTGCATTTTAATGGTATTTAGTTCCCTCATTGCTGGTATTTATCACTTCACTATCAATTCCCTATTCCCAGCTGTTGTTTTGAACTAGAGTTATATATTATTATGTTTCTTCACTGCCTCTTCTCTCTGTCACAGCTGACTGCCTTTTTACCTCTCCCTCTAAGGACTTCCCTACTGCTCTCCCTCTCCCAGTTGCTCTGAATACATTGTTGCCCCTCCCTCCATTCGCTGCCCTTCCAATAAAATGCGCTGTATTCTTATATTCCCCTTTCCGTTTTCTCTAATAGCTTTCTCCGTCGCCTTGGGGGCATGTTATGGCGCATTTAGTCCCCAGAGCGCAGCCAGGGTCCTACTCCTTCTCTCTCCCACCTGTCTGGTTCAACCCCAGACTTCCCCACTAACTTCTCGTCAACATTTCCTAACACTGCCGTCCCCAGGGCTGCCTTTCCAGCCTTCATCTTTCTGCTCCGGACTCAGGTTTCTGTTCTGGTTTTCACCTTGCTGATTCTCGTTGCTTCCATGTTTTCGGAACTTTGGGATTTTCGACAAAATGGCTCACCTAGCCTAGGCTTTTATTCTAAATACATAATATTCCTTCTCCCCAAACAAAAACTACCACACATGTATTTTTCCTCTAGAATTATGTACTAATATATGAGTATTTCTTGTATATCAAGTGTATGCTTAAGAACCTGTCATAAGAGACTTTAGACGTCATATCTCTTTTAATCTCAGCAAGGACAATAGTGGTTCTGCGAGGTAGGTGCTACTCCTGTTTCACGGACTGAGAAACTGAGACTCGGGGGGAGATGTTTGTCCTCTCTTACATGTGAGTGAGTGATGGGTGCGGTGTCCATTGGATCTGACTCCAGAACGCAAGCTTTCGACCACTAGGCTCTGCCAAGCCCCCTGAAACAGCCGTCCTGACCGAATGAAGGCAGCCTCTCCATTTCCTTGGCCTCCATCTTTAGCAACTTCCCCGTCCTAATAAAGGAGCTTAACCCTCATTTTCTGTAGCAATTTAGCTGATGTTTTCTCTCTTTACACCACTCTGTTAAGAACATTCCATCTGTTCTTTCCCCTCCACAGGGAGGAGAGCTGTCTGGCAGTAGACAATAGGTGCAGATGCAGGTGGCAGGTGGCACAGGGAATCTGTCACTGAGCAGCAGGAGGTCATAGGACTGGTGATCAGGCAAACCTCGGAATGCACTCAGGGATACAAGGACCTAGTCCCAAGGGACCTGGGGCATCAGGCCAGGAGCTAAAGCAGAAAGTCAGGCAGTCAATAAACTGTTGATCTAGTTACTGGAACTGGGGTGTATGGTGGGCTTGTACACTATGATGGAGGCAAAACCCAGGAATGTGGACCAGGGTCCAAGGTCAGGGTGACCTGAAGTGGAGTTGCAGCCTGGGATTGGCTCTGTCCCAGAGCTGGGTGAGACTCTCTTAGAGGCTATGACCTTGGTGTGATGTGAAGGCCTTGGTGAGTGGTACCAAGAAGGAAGAAATAGGCTTGGATATGAGAGAGGCTCTAAGGGAAGTTGGACAGAACACAGTATATTGGAGTAACTTGCATCAGTCCTGAGGAATCTCTGATTGGAATGCTTTTTTTAATTTTCATGTCTATTTTTCTATCTATGAGTCAAAAGCTCAGATGGATTTATCTGCAGACCTGTTAAAGGTGGTGATTTGGATCAACCCATATTCTTGTTTTGGCTTATGCAATTAGTGTTTAGTACCTAGGGTGCTTCTAAAGAGTGGTACTGCATTAACAAGCTAAGTAACAAGTAGCTTAGATGGCTGTTTTCAGAAAACATTTTGTTTCTCGATGTGGTAGGAATCGTTTTTCCAGTAGTAGTGCAAAATTATACTACGTGATTCATATTTCTTATTGTTCCCCTGTGGCCAAGTGCTGGCTGGAGTTAGAGGTTTAGTCTGTGGCCATGAGACCAAAATCTCCCCTGATCCACCCACCTTGATAAAGTTTTTTTCTACTCTGATTCACCCCAGAGTTTTGTTTCTCAAATATGGTGGAAGGAGCAGCAAATACCCCCAGAAAATGAGTGCTATTGGGCCCTGCCTTCATGCCTGTTACAGGGCTGGTGCAGCACCCCTCTGCCTGCTGCAGAGCCTGCTGCTAACAGCTGAGTTGCTTCCTTTTGGATAGAATTGCTCATGCACCCTCCCTCGCCCCCCATGCAGCCTGCAGCCGTGTGCTGATGGGTATGGAGTACAAAAGACTAAAGATGGGACTGATTCTGTAATGCCATTCTTGCTCCAGACTGCCTCATGCAGTTTCTCCTGAGCGCTCTCTGCTATCAACCACGAGCACTCAGATGCCTGTCTCTAACTTTGCATCAACTTGAGGCTTACAGGTAAAGAGGAGAGAAGTGGTAGAGATGGGAGAGTTGCTCAGTCAACTCTCTGGAGATCAGGATTTGTCCAAGTTGGTGCCAAAGTCACACAAACTTGACTTGAAGCCACTGTGGTTCAATCTGAGGTATCTATAGGTCCCTTGAGGAGGGTGGGTTGAAATTCATTCACTTTTCATTCCATGAGTTCAAGGTTTGAACAGCCTTGGTAATCTCTGATTATGTTACCAAGAGGGCTAATAGTAAGATAAGAATAACAACTCTCATTATTGAGAATCTAATGGGTGTGGGTGCCAGGCAGTGTGCTAGGCAATTTGTCTCCTTAATTCCTTTCACTCCTGAAATAACTCTGCTGGGTGAGTGTGGTGGGGAATGCTGTTGTCCCACCAAAATGCCCAGCCTACTCGCACAGTCATAGAATTGGAGGCAGGCTTCCAGTGAAGGACCATATCTCCCAACGCCCTTCCAGATGGTTGGGGCCCATTGCTAAGGTACCTCTCGTGGAGCCTCTTTCTTGTCTGTAGCAAAGCTTCATGACCATGACCATGAAGACAAGGATAATGCCCTAGGGAATCACAGAGAAACATGCTGGAGAGAAGCTCACTTCCTGAAAGAATGGGCATAACAGACCTGACCTCTGGTTTGGGCTACTTCATAAGATGAAGACATTTCTATCTGGTTTGAGCCATTGTGTTTTAGGGGTCTCTTTATTACAGTAGTTTGTTCTTACTCTCTAACTAATATGGTAAATTATCCCCAGTTTATAAACTAAGAAACTGAGGTGCAAGGAAGATAGATAACTTTCCCCCATAGCAATATCAACAGAGCTAAGATTTGGACCTAGAGATGTTTCTCCTCAAAAGGCCATTTGAGGATTAGTTTGTCAAATGGTTTCAGCCCCCTAGAAAATGGAATCCAGAAAGGCTAGTAATGATGGGAAAAGGGCCAGAAAAGGCTTAGATTGGGGTGACATCCCAGGGGGATTCTGAGAAGCCAGGTGAAAGGGCTCTGTGCTCCTGGGGGCCTGGCCCTGCCCTAGGCACCCACACTGAGCTCCAGGGGTTACTCAGGGTGAAGAGAGCTACTTCCTGACTTTTTGTACAAATTTTAGCCTGTGAAAGCTCTAAAGCATGCCAATCACCCAAGCATATTGTTAGAATGCAGATTCCACTCCAGGAAGACTGGACTGAGGCCTGAGGTTCTGCATTTTTCATATGCTCCCAGGTGATGCTGATGCTGCTGGTCTGGAGACCACGCTCGGGATAATGAGAATCTGTGATCTTTCCATTTCAAGGGCATCTTAGAGTTCAAAGTCCAATTCCCCAAGAGCTCCTGGTATTTAAGTTAACAAATTCTGTCTATCATGGTCTAAATTACAAGACTCCAATTCCCAGAGTGCCTTTCAGAGAAGTGCCTGGCCATTAGGACACCTGGATTGTATCTTCTGTCCAATTAGAATCACTGGCTAAGGATTTTGCAGTACTGGGCTGCAGGTGATAGGGTTTTATAGTCATGAGATGCAGTGGCATGCTATAGATCAAAATCTTTTTCACTTGTTTGACTGTAATCTATGGGGAAGGGGTGAAATGGCCAATTGATTATAATGCAGAATATAAAAAGATCAAAGTCCTACAGCACATAGCAACAGTGCTGTCCACAGAAAAGGAGCAGGAGCTCACGGGAAAATGTTCGTGTAATATATGAGGCATTAAAAATTCTGTTACATTATTCTTGCCACCAAGATTGTAATGAAAATGGGAACCGGCACCAACTTAACCCATTCTCATTACAATCGTTAGATTGTAATCTCATGTTCTCCCCTCAAGAGAATGCTAAATGAGATTTTAAACAAAAGAGAGGACAGAGAAGTATGGAGAATAAAGGAGCAAATAGAAATTGGAAAGTTAAAAAAAGTGATGCATGATAGACTTCCCTGTGTTCGTTTGAGGCTTTCTCTTTACTTTAGAAACAAGAATGGGGAACAGAGCATTGCAAAAACCAATTTAAGCCTATGTGGAAAATCCATAACACAACCCAAACACAGTAACTGTTTAAAATAAAAAGGAAAATGTCAAGCACAAATTTACTCTTACCCTTTGATAGCTTAGTTCACTTTAGATTAGAAGAAAAAAAGTGAAATTACCCAAAAATAAAAAAGAAAAGAAGAATAAACACTCAAAAGAATCACCACCACCACCACCACAAAACCCTGATAGGAAGAACCTTGCTGTAAAGGTCATTGTCTACACATAATTCTATTTTGAATTTTTTCTTTTTTGCCACACTAGGCAAGTGAGCATGCTTAAATCATATGAATACACTTGCTTTATTTGCTTTCATGTTGCATACTGGAATGAAGAATTTTTGAAGGTAATATGCAAAAATGTATAGTATGCATGGAAAATACTATGAAAGATACATCTTCCAGGATTTATGGAAAACGTTGGTATACTGGCTATACCGGTGAACTTTTCAGAGAAAGCTATATATGCTAATCAACCCTACAAACATTTACTAAGCCCTTTCTAGGTCTAAAGTGTTATGATGGTTACTACGAGAGATCCAGTCTAAATACATTCATTACCTAATGCAAAAAATATTCGTAGATTGTCTATTGTGGGCTGGACACTATTGCAGGAGCTGGGGAAAGAGTGTTGAATAAGAGAGATGGGATCCTTATGAAACTGGCACAGAGTTATCCATTGATGAGGAAGTAACTAGGAGCTGAAGTTTTTTCTTTTTGCAATTACCGATTGTTTTAGCTGATTAACCCACCCACTGTTAACTGTGCTGCTTAGGCAATATGCTATCTGACTCCCACTAGGCTCCTATAGGTAACATCTCCCTGGAGCCTGGGTCAACATGGTAATGGGTGAGTGAGCTGTTTTTCAGGAATTAGAACTCCTTGTCCACTCCAGGCTAGTTGAGACCACCAACTCATCAACTGGGCCCCTGCAGATGTCCGATAGGTGACCTTCTGATGTCAAGAGGCTAAAAGCTCCACCCTCAGATCATGCTAATGCCACCATTTTGTGAGCCTGGGTCCTTTGAAGAGGCATGGAGTCTGACTACGCTTGCACAGATCATCAGTTACCTCACCTCTCCTCACCTCCAATCACCTACCTCCACATATCAGACCACCGTGCCTCTATCCTATAAATATCCCCAAGTCCCTCTTTTCAGGGAAATGAATTTGAGACTCATGCTCTCGCTTCCTCACATGGCTGCCTTGTGATTAAACCCTCTCTCTGCTGCAAATCTCTTTATCTCAGTGTTTGGCTTTCTGGGTGGTGGGCGAAAATGAATCTGGTTTGGTAACACTTGTTATGTCTAGTTGAGTAGTAGAGGGAGGCATTACACAAATAAACAAGTAAATAAATGTGTAACTACAAGTTGTTATAAGAAATGGAAATAAAAACAAGATAATAGGAGAAGGACGGGGAGGGGGGGAGATCGAATTAGAATGGGTGAGAAGGAAAGATTTCTCTAAGGAAGTGACATTTAAGGGAGACTTGGAGCAAGCCAAGTAAAAAGTGGAGCAAGAATGTTCCTGGTGGAGAAGAGTGACCAGTTACCACCGTCCTTTTGCTTGGTGGAGGAGATGGGTGGGTGTACCATAAGATCTAATTAGGGAAACAGAGCCCACTCCAGCTTCAAAACAGGGAGGTTAATATGAGAAGCAAGTTTCAAATATTTGGAAGCATTGAAAAACCTCAGAGGCAATTGGGCTTCCACCCCGAGATGAGCTGCCATCATCTCTACAACAAGGGGAAAACAGGAAGAAGTAGTGCTCCCGGAGCCCAGGGACAAAGATGTTCCTGGGCAGCAGGGATGCCTGAGGGAGAAGATATCTGGGTGGGAGCTGAAGCCCAGGGGGAGACTGGGTAACTGCTGTCAGTACCTCCTAAAAGCGGAGAGAGACAGAGGGAGAAATATCCTGATCTCTTTCCTCTTTCTTCTCTCCAATCTTCAGCAAGTGCCTCCCATTGGCCAAACCTGGCAGTCAGTCAGTTGACAGTGGAAACCAAGCAAATGTGCTTTGCAGAGGGGAGGAGAGATAGGGAGCGGACCTAAGAAGCAAAGTCCCAAACACTAATCAATACACAATACCTAAACCAGCAATATCTGCTATAGAAAAAAACAATAAAGCGGGCAAAGGGAGTGGAGAGAGGCTGGTGGTGGTGATGGTTGTGATTTTGCATAGAATAGTCAGAGAACATCACTCTGAGTGACTGACCTGTGTGGAAGGAAACTAAGTGAATGAAGTGAGGGAGGGAGCCAAGCTTCTACCTTGGGGAAATCTTTCCAGGCAGAACAAAGCAAATGCAGTGACCCTGAGGTGGGCGCATGCTCCGTATGTTTGAGGAAGATCAGGGCCACAGTGTGGCTGAAGCAGTGTGAGCAATGGGAAAGAAGAAGGGATCAGAAAAATACCAGAGAGAGTGGGGCTTGGCAGATCATTCTTAGCCGTGGTAAGAATTTTGTTTTCAATGGAGTGAATGGAAAGCCACTGGAGGTTTTGAGCAGAGGAATGGCTTGACCTGATTCAAGTTTTTAAAGGATCAGTTTGGTCGTGATGCGGGGAGAGAAAGGGGAAGCAAGAACAATTAGGAACAGTGGTGTGCTGGCAAATGTTTAACAACTGGCTCTCCAAAGAAAACACAAGCAAATAAATGTATAAATACAAGTTGTCATAAGAGACGGAAAGGAAAATAACAAGGTCATAAGAGAAAGACAAAGAGGGGAAATCTAATTAGGAGAGGTGGGAGAGAAAGGCCTCTCCGTGGAGGTGACATTTAAGGAGAGACCTGAGGGAGCTAGGTACGCATCAAAGGTCATCAAGTCTGTTTCCCTGACTTCGAACAGGCCCATCTGTCAGCAAATCCAGACGGAGAAAATGTACTTAAAAAAATAAACAAATATACACTAGGGAAAAAATATTCTTCTACTTCTTTTGGTAGCGTATTCCAGTGTTTACCATGTTCTCAGAGGATTTATCTTTGAGTCTAACTTGAATCTACCCAGCTGCACTTGAAGCCTTTTCTTTTATTCTGAGTGGAGAACGGAGAGTCGTTCACTAAGCCCCAAATTTGGTCTCATTAAGTTATCCCCATGCTGGCGCTTGGGGTTGAACTTTGGTGTAGCTGAACCACTCTCCCTGTCGTGTTAGTCCTTGATGACTGATCCCTTATTCTGGCGAAGTTAGGGAGAATATTGACAAATTTGAATGATGTTGGAGTCACCCTAGCTGTTGCACCAGCCTGTTCAGAATTACTTATAGCCTCTGGATACCAGCACTAAATAAGATACAGAATGAGCCACAAAGGGACCTGCCCTGAAGGTTTTGCAATTCCCACTGTCAAAGCCCAAGAATTCCTGAAGCAAGCGGAAGGAAATGAGAAGAAAAACCAGCTGAAACAGTTCATTGAACCTGTTCTGAGTTTATACGTTGTGTTGTTTTGACAGCTTTTATAAGCATGTTGCATAGATATGGTAATAGAGAAAGAAGATGGAAATTGTACAGGCACAAAAATACAGAGAAATAATGAACACTTTATATATATATTATACAATTATATAATTAAATCAAAGCAATATTGTATTTCAGGAACACTTCTGCTCTATTTACTGTTTTTCAGGTGAAGAATTTGGTTTTAAATGAGAGAGACTTTGAAGGGATAATAGATAAATCTAGGAGAAAAATGTTGATGTTGAGAGCATGTGGTGGTAATTCATAAGAAGAGAGAAAAGAGATTACCAAAAGGTCTAGGTTAGTAATATAAATGTGTAACACTGATAATCAAGTGTGGCACTAGGCCAGAGAAGGAAAAAAGGGGAATAGCAAAGCGAGAACAGCCTTGGGAAATGATCAAGCGTATGAATAGAGAAACAATGATGCTTTATAGTGCTACATGGCTTTGCTACAGGGATGGCTTGTAGATGGCAGTTGGTTTGTGCCCATTTTACAGGTCAAAATGTGATGTCCTTATTTATTAACAATCTCATTGTCTTATTCCTTGACCCTATGTCATAAATGAATGTGTGTATGCAAGTATGTATGAGTATATATATATATATATATTTTTGAATGCTGATTTCCTAGTAATAAAGACTAGAACAGAAACTGAGCAAATACTCCAGAATTACTTTTTACATTCATGATGAGCTATGATATAATACATCATAGAGAAGAGAGAAGAAAAATTTGCTAACCATCTTTAAAATCATTCTGAAGACTTTCATGCAGAGTGGTGATTACATTTTATCATGTATACACGTGTACACACACACACAGTCTTATTGAAGACACACTCAAAAAGAAAACTCTGAATAAATGTGCTATGAAGAAACACTATTGGCACTTGGATAGTTCAGTATTGGAGTAGACTACTAAGGAAGGCTATGGAAAGAGACTTTGGAGTTCTTTAGATATAATTTTAAAATTGAACATGAAAGTAAGACAGAAATCTAGATGAAGGCAGGTATTTTACTACTCACAGATGAGTTTTTTGACCTTGATAACAAACCAGACTCTTCAGATTTGATCAGAGTTATTCCTATCTCATCAGTATATTTTTGCCTAAAAATCACCAAGCATTCATTTTATTTTTATAAACAAGGAAGCTTTTTGAAAATGTAAATCTCTGTTACATGCACAGGTATTTCTCTCCATACGCCAAGGCCATTCCAATGCCAGCATGGTTTGTAGTTAGCATGTGCCCTAATTATGCATCCCCTACTAACTCCTTATCCCTTAGGTCTCAGATCAACTGTCACTTCCTCAGGGAAGTCTTTTCCTTAATTGGATGCTCCCTACACTCATCTCCATTATACTCTCAGATAATCCAGGTTTTTAAAAAAATTGCTATTTTATATTTATTTTTTGCATATTTATTTGTTGATCATCCATCTCCCCCACAGACTGTGAGCTCCATTAGGTCAGGGGCCATGTCTGTTATGGCCCTGCTGTATACTCCACACTTAACAATGGGGCCTGACTCATAATAGGCATTCAATAAATATTTGTTGAGTGGTCGAGTATAAGCATTTTTAAAATTGTTAATATTAATGAGAATAATTGGCGTTACAACTAAGACCAAAGATTGAAGCCTTGACTCAAGTCCTAGAACCCTTTATATACAAGGGAAAAGACATGGAAAAGGAAACAAAACTATAAAATCTTTTTTTAATATAAAATTATTTATGCAAAAGTTATGCTCAGGAGCAATGTGAAGACAGAACACATATCCTTAAGGCAGTCAATTTTTCTTGGATCGGCTTTTCTCTCTCCTTTCCTTTTAGCTTGGTTGGCTAAGACTTTGATATAACTGAAAAACTCAATCTGGCAGATCCAGTAATTTACAACGTCTTTTTCCTACTCTGTATTTTCCATTTATTTTACTGCCTGGGATGAATTGTCATTTGTTTTTTTTCTGGGCAGCTCCAAGTGGCCACTCTGACTAGCTCCTGAAGATCACTTAACGGAGCCATTTTATGCCATCTTATTGCCTATGGAGTCTTCGCTTCACCTTTCATTCCTCAAGGTTAGAGAGTGGTGCATCGGTGTGGAATGCCCCTAGCCTTGGGTAGTGGTTTCTTTTCTCTTCTAGTTGTTGAGTAACAGGAGCCCGTCTGCTCTCAGATGCTCTTTATTTAGCTGAGTGAGTATAGGAGGCTGCCTTCAGGCCTGGTGCTGGATGAGAAACCCTGAGGAATATTGTGACTCAGAGGGTCAAGGTCAATAAGGCTCTGTGTGAGGACCGAGGAAAAAGGGAAGGGCACATCTCATACCCCATGCTTCCGAAAACACTGTATAAATCTCTTCATATTTCTATGTGATCCTGATTAAAACAAATGACAAGCCAAAGGAAACAGGAGTCGTTGTGTGTGTGTTTGTGTGCAAGATGCAGGGGTAGAAGAAGATTGGAGGTGAAGAGAGGCTTTGGGGTAGACAGCTTAATATTGTCTCTAGACAACCTTACGGATGAACTTCGCCTTGGTCCCTATTATAGGACCTGCTATATAAATTGCTGCTCAATGAACTATTGAAAGAATAAGTGACAATGGATTATGATAATGAATGTCATAGAACCAAAAACACCGTGGCTGGAAAATATGTCACAAATAGTCTAAAGTGGATCTCTGCTGATCATAAAGAGATTTATTCTCAGAGAGATTAAGGGACTTGGCCATAGTCAAAAGTTAAGTTATGTGCAGAATTGGGATTAAATAGCAGAGTTGGAATTTTTAAGGAGAGATATGAGAAATCATTTAGCAAACTTGACCAATATATGCTGGAGGATTCTGACCAAATTAACTCTCTCTTCCTAGCCTCTCTCTGCCCACACTTGTAAGCTATTTGTTCTGAATTATTTAGAAATTGTCTCAACATCCATCTCACATGTTTGTGTAGATATATCCATAAAGAGTTATATAAGCAGCATTATTATCATAATTATTGTTATCATTAGCTGCTTCATTTCTTATCATTTTCCTTGTGGTTCATCTAGAGTCTTCTGAGGGCTGTTAAAGAGCTTGAAAAAATAAGAATTGTACTTGTAGATATTTATTTTCATTGTATTATTTAGAACTCTATCCTAGGGAATCCTGCTAATTCCCTGTTCATTAATCCACAGAAACCTTAAATTCTCACCCTGCTCCACTGTAAGCTTTAACAGCAGCAAGATGGAGTGAGGGCTCTTATTACTAAAACTTCATTACTCATACAAAATATTCGTGAGCGCTTGTATGCTGCAGCATATGATCATAAATAATTAAAGCAGAACTACACTTGTCAGAAGAACTGAAGCAAAGATATACTCCTCTGTTTGCACACACTGTATAGGCAGTGACTTCCTCATTAATGCAGCAATTTGCTAAGGATTGCCGTAGTTAATGGGAATTAGCAAAGTGCCCATATCATCTTTTGAGAGGCTATCCAATACTCAAAGTGATAGGCCTTTTGAATAATACTTACTGAAAGAACCCCATTCTTAGGGTTCTTTTCAAATTCAAACTTCAGGAGTCATATTTTCAAAGGTATGGCTATAGGACTTCCCCTACACAATTTCTTAGAGTATATAGAGCGTTTGAATCCAGTCTTCCCTGGATTCTTTGCCTTCTGTCATTCTCATGAAGAGTGGTAAACTTTACAAAATTACTTCAGATTTGTGCTCTGTAGACCAAGATACTGCTTATTGGTTCACATAATTGTACTCTGCTAAAAACTCAGAATATAATTATTCAATATTTAATCAAACTAAATAGAGTGGGCAAGCACTCATACAATGGAAAAAATTTATCAGAATTAAAAAGAAAATTGTTATACCTCCAAATGAGGTCAATTAAAATGATCACCCATTTCTAGAAAATGTAATTATTTGTTCATTCATTCATTCATTTATTCATTCATTCACTCAACAAATACCCATTATTTACTACATGCCAGTATCTGTGTAAGGCAGTATATGAGATAGACCAGGTTCCTACCCTTAGGAATTTACACTTTAGCAGGTACAAGTATTAGCTTCAAATATATGAATTTTCTTTTATTTGACTGTTACTGACTTACGACAAGGCAATTTCATGTGTTTCAACTTAAAACAAAGAAAGTGTGTTATAGAAACACACAGAAAGAAACCTAATATAGTTTTGAGATGAGACAATGGCTCCTTGAGGAAATGATATTTGAGCTAGTAGGAGTAGGATGAGTAGGAGTAGGCTAGATAAAGCGGGAAATGTCCCAGCAGTGGCAATAGGATGTGTTAAAACTCAGAAGCAAGTGAGACATGATTGTGTTGGAGAACGCCAGTACAGGGTATAAAAGGCAGGAGGAACGACCGGAGTGTGGAGAGGTAGGCAGGGCCAGATGGTGGAGGGACATGTAAGTCATGTTGTTCAAACTGCATTTAAGAGCCAGGGAACAGTTTGAAGCAGAAAAGCAAAGTGATGAGATTTGTGCTGTTGGAAATCACTCCTACTGCAATAAACAAAAGGAGGAGAGAGAGAGACAAGTCCGGAGAAGTGACTGGTTAAGAGACTGAGAGATGGTGCTAGTTTAGTCAAGATTGGTCATGGTGGAGATGGAGAGAAAAGGACATTTGGAAGATAAAATTGACAGGATGTGGTAACCCAGTGGATGCGGAGAGTAAGAGAATAAGGAGTCAAGGGATAACTATGGGTTTCTGTTTAATGGTGGTGCCATTTATGGAGATAAGGAACACCAAAGGAGGAGTAAGTTGGGGGGCATTGTTGAGATGTTGAATAAGGATTTGAACATATTGAACTTTATTCAATTCTTGGGGGTTCTTGGGAGACATTTAAGTACAGAAGTCCAGTAGCAGTCAGTTATACAGTGTTGGAGCTCAGGAAAAAAGTGAGGTCTGGACAGGAGGTGAAGATTTAAGAGTCAGCTATAATTAGGTGGCAATTGAAGGTAGGAGAGCCAATCAGACTTCCCAGGGGGTATATAAAATGTGAGAAGAGAAGGAAGAGATGGAGGAAAAGTAGTATATAATGGGGTTAGAGGGGAAGGAGATAAATCGGGGTGGGGCAGAGGCAAGATTTTGGCATTGGAAAACTGGAGAAATTCAGTGGTTTGAAAAGTAGTGAATAGTCATTCATTTCTAAAGCTAAGAGATTAAGACCTCTTAATTTTACATTTTACATTTTATTAAATGTAAAACTTAGTAACAGAATCTGGTAATGAAATGTGTGACTGATTCAGAAAAAAACAAATTTATTAGAACTCAATTCTGATTATAGGTCAACAAAAACATATGGTAGACTTAATATATTCAAATTTAAAATTTTCTTTTCCATTTGTCTTGTACCTTAAATACTGAGTCATGTCACTGGCTGAGTGACAATGAATCAAATAATGAGAAATCAATCACTACATATGTTGGGATTCAAATCAATGTTGTCTTCAGTGTGATAGGTCATGGGATGACCATATGATGTCTAGAATGCTGGGGACAATCCCATCATGCCTCTTACTCCACTGTGTTTATTAGCAATATCTCCTTTTACTCTCAAAAATGTCCCAGTTTGGACAATAAATGAAATGATTTTCCAAGCCACAGATATACTGCTTCTATGCCTTTCCAAAATTCAGCAATCACTGCTCAGGTGAGAAGCAATGCAATTTACACAAATCTGATTTTGTTACGTGCCCCATGACTAATTATAAGAAAATCATAGGAGACACATTTATAGATCTCTTTTTTTAATGAAAACACAGTCATAAGCAATGTGTAAAGGAAAAGACTCTTTTTCTGCTTTGAATGAATAATGTTCAATCAGAAATAATCGATATTTATTGAACACCTGTTATGAGTTAGTCACTATGTTCAGATTCTCAAGTTTCTTATTTTTTAGTACTTTGATTCAGTCTGTAACACTTGGTCCTGATTTTTATTGGTCTCTATATTATTTAGATTTTCTTTCCCTTCCTCATTTAATTATTAGGAATAAAATCTCCCTTATTATATATGTGCATTAATGTTCTACTTAAATTCTGTTTATGCTACCTAGCACAAGACAAGTTGTGTCTGGTCTACGATACATCATAATAAAGATGTCTACATCTATAAAATCTAGAAAGGAGAGAGCTTCTAGAACAGAGGAAAGGACATTCTCCTCTGGAAGTGGTTATAGTATTTTTCCTTGCAGCATGTCAGGAACAATGAGTGGACCAATAAAATGGATGGAGGAGTCAGGGGAAAGCTAGTAGGAGCACAGGAAATTGAGGGCAGAACTGTGCTCCCCAACAGCATTCCTCTCCCTGTCTACTCAGCCACAGTTGACAAGGGATCAGAAGCCAAGCCCCAAGGGAGGGCTGGCAGGTCCATTATAGGCACAGAAAGAACATTGAAAAGCAAGGGCCTTTGAGTTTAGGGAAGAGACAGAGTTTTAATAATAGAGAGAACTGGCTGTGTCCCAGACGAAGGAAGGAATTTACAGGAATTTGATCTAGAACCAGGGCAAAGATGAATAATGCAAAGGCTGAAGAATGGAGCTGTTGGGAGCAAGTCAGATGTTCTCTGGACAACTGGGGTTGGGGCAACAGGACAAGGCTCCTTCGAAACCTGGCAGACCAAGGGCAAAGGGTTCGGAACTTTGGATCTTGCTCTGTCAGTAAAACTGGTTGAGCATGCTTTGCTAATATCTGTGTATTTACTTGTTTATAAGTTATATATGTGTAGCATAGTAATAACATAGCATGTAAAATATAAAACATACACAATTGTAGACTTTTAAAAAGTGAGATAAACAAAATGTAAAAAGAAGTTCCAATGTTTTCTTCTTGCATCCCAGTGGATTATCTTGAAGACCCACCACTATCCTAGGAGAGACAGAGAGACCAGATCAGAAGAGGGTCAGGATACTGCCCTGGGCAGCCCTTTAGAGTTTTCAGGAGAATCTCTATTGGGCTTGGTCCTTGAAAAGGGAACAGCAATTTCTATTTCCAATTCCAGCTTATTTCTTATTAGGCTGACGAGCTGATTTTAATATGCTGTTTCTAACTGACAATCTTTGGGAGCTCTTGAGGATGGGCTAATTGATGAGGAGGACAGCACTGTAAGTGATGTGTGTTGGGGTAAGCGTAGAAGGGAAGGATTTGGAGTGAGGGTATTAGAGGTGTTTCACAGACTGGAAAAGAATCTAGTGGAGCCTTGTGTTCTCATGAGAAACGGTGTCATGAAGTAGCAAAGTGTCTTCCTCTTCTCCTTGTTGGAGTGGGTGGTGAGAAGAGTAGGCTGCTCATTTTCTTTTTTTCTACTAGAAAATAATTAAAGAGAAATAAGGAATCTATGATGCTATTCCACAGGCAAAAAAACCCTTTTGTAACCAGCTTTGATTGGTGTCTGTCTGAGATCCAGTCCGCATCTGTCTCATTGAATAGAGGGGAGTGAACAGCCAGATGGAAACTTTCCTCTTTTACATTCCTAATTTATCTCTTCTATGTCCTTTTTAAAGAAGACACTACTTTCAGCTCCAGGCTTGGTTGGGCAGTTTTTCTTGCAGAGTGTGGTTTAATCTTGTAACTTTTGCCACCCTCTCATCTTCATTTAATTATTCATTCAAATGTATGCTTGTTCACCTCATTCATCCATTTGATATTTCTTCACTTTATTCTTTCATCAACATTTATAGAATACTCAGTGTATTCTTGGAACTGAGGATATCCATAAGTGTCTAGGAAGGTAGGAAGCTGTGTCATTCTAAGCGTAAAGACTTGTAAGGTGTCTGTCCAGCTGGAGAGAATTTTTCAAGGAGTAGTCTACTAAGTAACTTGACTTTCCTCCTATTGGATTTTGAATTTCAAACTTTCATGGATGCAAATTTGCATTGAATGGTTTAAAATATTTACTATTGCTGTTGTCATTTTGCACCACAGTTGCAAAGGATTGCGTTAGTCGTTGGTTCACACAAGACTCTTCTTTGTTTTATTTACTTTTCACCTTTACTTCTTCACCTGATTTCCATTCCCCTGCCCCTCTTTGCTGTAGGCAGTCACTCCAAAATGTTGATATATGCCCTTGAATGTGTGAATACGTGTGTTGTAAAATACGCTGTGTGGCTTGTATTTCTCATTTACATAAGTGGCATTATACTATAGACTCTGCTCTTTTTAAATATTTTTCACTCAACCGTTTGTTGTTGCTTTTTTAAAATCATCTTTTCATGTTTCTGTATGTATACCTAATTTGTTGCTTCTAAATGCTTCATAGAATTCTACAGTTGCAACCACCGTATTTTGCTTGTGTATTTCTCCAACGATGTTCACGTAGTTTACTCCTGGACTCCATTACCACAAACAATACCGTGATGAATATCCTTGTTCATATAACTTTACAGACCTATTTAAGAGTTTTTGTGGGATTGCTAGGTCATGGGGTATGTGTTTATTTAATTTTCCTAAGTACTGACTGCTTGCAGGATACTAGTACTTATTTACATTCCTATTAGGAGTGTATGAAGGTTCCTGTTTCTCCACACCCTTGACAATGTGGTGGTTGTAAGAGGTAGATAATTGTTTAAATTTGTATTTACTGGTTATTAGTGAATTTGTATATCTTTTTCCATCCTAGCGTAATGGGTGCTGTGATGTATCACCCAGATCCTCCTTCAGAAACAGACTTAGTCTTCTAGCAGCAGAGGATGCTCCTGGCCGATGGCTCTCAGCTGTCAGTCCTCTCCAGGAATTACCCTTGGGAGAAAAGAGCTGCCTTGTCCAAGTTCATGTTCCCTTTCCAGAAGCAGTCGACATCCAATGAGTGGTTTATCTGGGGGTATAGGCACAGTCCCCTCACCCTAATGTGGAACAACTCGGAAAGACCAACTCACCTACAGAGCTCTCTGTGGAGTCAGGTGAAGACTGCTTTGCAGCTCATTTTCTCCTCTGTCCAAGCTTGCTTCCTTCCCATCCTTCATATGTATCGATCTTGAGAACATTCTCTAATAAACTTTCTTCACGCTAATCCCCATCTCAGAATCTGCTTTCTTTTGGGAACGCATTGGTCAAAAGGTGGGGTGGTTTGAGAAAGCACATGCTAAGTGCAGATTTGAGGGCTAGATCAACCTCTGGCTGGCTGGCAATGAGGACTCCATACTGATAGTAGGTGGATCAGGGCTAGCCTGATCCTGCAAAATGTGGCAGTGAGATTGTTAACACCTTCATCAGTTATGAGCTAAAATGGTGTACCAATGAAAAGAAATGCACTAGTGGGTGCAATGTATCCAACGTTTAATAAATATGGGGGAAATGATAATCGTATGAACAATGAAATAGGATGGCTATTGCTGGGGGAAATTGGTGCTTTAGAAAAAGATAATGAATGGTGGAGACTGATTAATCAACAACTACAGGCTAGGTATGAAATCAAGAAGATGTTTTTGGCTGCTGGAGAGCAGAAAAAGCCAAAACACAGACCCAAGACTCAAACATAAGAGTAGTAAAAACTCCAGAGAAATTTTAATTCTCAATCTAGACAGATCTGCTGTGCCAAGACCAAGGCACAAATTGAGAAAGAATGGACCTTGAAATATCTTGGTTGATAACACTTGAAAATCTGGAAGTGGCCCTTTCTTTTCTTGTTCAAGACTCACATTCTATTTAATTGGAAAAACAGATTGCTAGAGCCAGGCTCATCAATAGTAATAAGGATGATAGGATCTCAAAATACAGTCAGGAGGGACCGGGCCTCGGGCCGGGCAGTTAGAGTTCCACACACTTTGCTTTGATGGACTGGGTTTTCGGGTTCAGATCCTGGCAGAGAACTGCCCCACTCATCAGCCATGCTATGGAGGCATCCCACATACAAAATAATACAAAATAGAGGAAGATTGGCATAGATGTAAGCTCAGGGTGAATCTTCCTCAAACGAAAAAAAATACAGTCAAGAGTTGCTTAATGACTGGAATATATTCTGAGAAATGTGTCAGTAGGTAACTTTGTCATTGTGCGAACATCATAGAGTGTACTCACACAAAATCTAGATGGTATAGGCTACCGCACACCTAGGCTACGTGGTATATAGCCTACCGCTCCTAGGCTACAAACCTGTACAGTGTGTTACTGTACTGAATACTGTAGGCAACTGTAACACGAAAGTATTTGTGTTTCTAAACATAGAAAATGTACGGTAAAAACATGATATAAAAGATAAAAAATGGTACACCTGTGTAGGGCGCTTACCATGAATGGAGCTTGCAGAACTGGAGGTTGCTAGGGGTGAGTGGTGAGTGAATGTGGAGGCCTAGGACCTTACTGTAGACTACCGTAGACTTTATAAACACTGTACACTTAGGCTACACTAAATTTATAGAAAAAGTTTTTCTTTCTTCAATAATAAATTAGCCTTCGTTACTGTAACTTTTTTACTTTATAAACTTAATTTTTTAAAACTTTTTGACTCTTCTGTAATAACAAAGCTTAAAACACAAACGCATTGTACAGTTGTACAAAAATATTTTCTCTCTTTGTATCCTTATTCTATAAGCTTTCTTTCTTTTCAAAAATTTTTATTTATTTTTTTTTGCTTTTTAACGCTTTGTGTTAAAAACTAAGACACGAACATGCACATTAGCCTAGGCCTGCACAAGGTCAGGACCATCAATATCACTGTTTTCTACCTTCACATCTTGTCCCACTGGAAGGTCTTCAGGAGCAGTAACACACATGGAGCTGTCATCTCCTATGATAATGACGGCTTCTTCTGGAACACCTCCTGAAGGACCTGCCTGAGGCTCTTCTTGAGAAGGTGTCACTCTTTTCAGAAATCTGTCCATGGTGGTTTGCTTGGTTTCTTTCTTTTTTTCATCATAGATTTGCTTATAAACAGATAATGCACCATGAACATTCCTTTTATCAATGAAAACCTTTCAATTTTGGGGTCCATGTTTTTTAACTTTTTATGGAGCTTGTTGAGGTCTGCAAATGCTTCTGCTAAACCCTTCACGGTGAATTTTCTTGGGAGGTTTTCTTCTTCTTCTCCTGCAGTTTCCTTTTCTCTTGCCTTTTCTTCAGCTAGGTGTTCCTGTTCTAGTTCCAACAGCTCCTCATTAGTCAGTTCCTCAGGAACCACCTCTGAGAGCTCCTCAGTGTCATCCTCATCCACATCCAGGTTAAAGTTGTTTGCTGTCTCGACCACAGCCTTATTGATTTTTGCAACCTCCTCATTCTTGGAAAATCCTTTGAAGCCATGGATGAACCTCTTGAGTGTCTTCTTCCAGATGCCATTCATACACTCCTTGGTGACATGACCCCAAGCCCAAGCAGCATTCTTGATGCACTCAGAGATGTTGTAATCCTTCTAGAATTGCATCAGCGTCCTCTCAGTGTCTTCCTCAGTTGCAGCAACAGCCTGGGCAAAGGTCATTCTCAGGTAGTAGGCCTTAAAAGCTGCTATAACTCCCTGATCCATTGATTGGATGAAAGAGGTGGTGTTTGGAGGGAGAAACATTGCTTTGATATTGGGATGAAGATCACCAATAAAAGGAGGATGTCTGGGAGCATTATCAGCAATAAGCAAAATCTTGAAAGACATGTTATTCTCCAGGCATTGCTTCTCCATTTCACCAGCATAGCAATTCAGGAGGGCATCTGGGAAGAGGAGCTGCGTCATCTACGACTTCTTGCTACTCCTGTAGTAACAAGGCCCTTGAAGGCCCTGGGGTTCTCACTGTGCCAGATCAGAAAGGGTTTCAATTTGTAGCCTGCAACATTGCCCCAGCAAGATAGTTGTTCTGTCCTAAAAATCCTTGAAACCTGGCATTGTCTTGGCCTCCGTATTAATGAAAGTCCTTTTAGGCATCCATTCCAGCCTAAGGAGGTTTCATCCACTTTGAATATTGGCTCTGGCAAGTAATTTTCTTCCACAATCAGCTGATCTAGAGTTTCCAAAAATCCTACATCTGCCTTCACATCAGCACTCGCAGACTCACCACTCACTTTCACATTATGTAATGAACAGTGATTCTTGAAGTGTTTAAGCCACCCAGAGCTATCAGTGAATTCAACATCATCATTGGATCCAGCTTTTCCTTTCAATGTTGCAAATAAACTTCTTGCTTGGCCATGATTGTCACATTGCTGAGAGGGATCCACTTCTGTGTCTGGTCTTCAATTCAGGTCATTAGAATTTTCTCCATGTCTCATATGGGCCCTTCTCGAATTTTTGTTAGTCTCGTTGCCTTCAATGAAACAGATCCTTTAATAGCTTCGTCACTTTGCTCTTGTTCCTTAAGATGGTAGCTATGGCGGAATGGGACATGCCTGACTGGTAAGAAATAACACCACTGATTTTCTACCCTCACTTTCCTTAATCACTTTTACTTTTGTTTCTGGGTTTATCATTCAGTGTGGCCCCTTATTGGCAACATTAGCAGTAGATTTTGTATGCTTAGCGACCATGATGAACAAAACAACACGAGATTAAATCAAGCACAAGAGAGAATGATGCAATCAAGAGGCATGGTACACATGAGATGTGTGAGGCTGCTGCTGGCATAACATGGCATAGTGTTTTATAGCAAACTTTTTTATAAGTAGAAAGAGTACACTCTAAAATAACAATAAAAAGTATAGTATAGCAAATACATAAGTTAGTCACACCGTTGTTTATTATCATTACCAAGGGTTATGTACTGTACATAATTGTGTGTGCTATGCTTTTATACAACTGGCAGCACAGTAGGTTTGTTTACACCAGTATCACCACGAACACGTGAGTAATGCATTGCGCTATGGCATTATGACAGCTACAATGTCACCAAGCTATAGGAATTTTTCATCTCCGTTATAATCTCATGGGACCACTGTCGTATATGCAATTTGAAATTGACAGAAATGTCGATATGTGGTGCATGACTGTAATAGAGGCACGAAATGCATGGGTCAGAGACAGGAACGCGGTTCTATTTAACTATCAGAAGCAAGTTAGACATGACTGTTGTAATGAGTGGCAGGCCAGAGTGGTGGCCAGGGAGTTGGCAGAACCTGGTACTGCTTCCTTTTTCTGTGAGGTCAAAGCTATCATAGCAGGAAAAAGCCAAACTCTGAAACCCGTCCCACCCCATCAAAATAATAATTAAAGAAAAACTGTTACCCTGGGGGTTAAGCAATGGCAGAAATTCATCTCTCTCTTAAGGACCTAAATAATTCAGAGACTGTCCCTATCATATTTCCATTTAATTCATAACTCTGCCACCTACAAAAGCCAGGTGGAACCTGAAGGGTGACAATAGACTATGGTAAATGCAGCCAAATATAACCCAATTGCATCTACAGTGCCTCATGTGGTATCTTTTCTAGAACAGATTAAGATGACTTCAGGAGTAGGATGCAGACTTTGATCTGGTGGTGTATTCTTTTTCACCTTAATCAGAAAGGAGGATCAGAAACAGTCTGCATTCACTTGGAACAGAAAACAGTATTCATTTACAGTCTATAATGACAAATGTTAATAGCCCACCCTTTTGTCACAATACGGTCAGAAGAGACCTGGACCGTCTGGACATCCTGCAGAACACACTTTTCTATTACATCAATGATAATATGCTAACTTGACTAGATGTAGCAAGAAGTAGTAGGTACATTGGAAGCCATGGGTAAGATATGTGCTTAAGAGGATATGAGATGAACCCTATGAATCTTCAGGAACTAACCATATTAGTGAAATTTCAGAAATCCAGTAGTCTGGAGCGCACCATGGCTTTTCCATCCCAAAATAACAACAACAACAATTACAGCATCTCACAATTCCTATCACAAATAAAGAAGTACAGCAGTCTTTCTTTGGGTTTTGATGGCGGTATATTCCACGTGAAAGACTGTTAGCTTTTCATGAGGCCCAGAACAGAAAAAAGCTCTGTAACAGGTCCAGGATAGGCGAGCAGTCCTGCCAATTGGAATACACAACTCAGCATATCCTATAATTTTAGAGGTATCTGATGGGGGAAAAGATGCCGTGTGGATTTTATGGCAAACTCTAGAGTTATGGAGCAAGAGAATGCCATCTATAGTGACTAATTATATGCCATTAAAAAATTATCTCCTGGCCAGCTACTGGGCCCTGGTAGAGATGGAGCTCCTAATCATGGGTCATCAAGTGACCACGTGGCCCGAATTTCCCATTATGAGATAGGTTCTGTCAGATCCACCAAGTCATAAAGTTGGACAAGCCCTGCAACCATCCATTGTGAGATGGAAATGATACATCCAAGTAGGACCAGAAGGCAAAGTAAGTTGTATAAGCACATGGCACAGACTGCCGTGTCATCCACACTGTTACACTAGTGCCTATCTCTTAGCTCACACTCATGATTAGCTGACAAAGGAAGAAAAAAGTTGAGCTTGGTTCACAGATGGATTGGCTCAGTATACTATTAAGTCATTCCATCAATAAACATGGTATAACTCTTCATTTATTCAGATTATTAAAATGTTTTTCAATTGTGGTGGAACTGAGACTCCTTACCTGGTGATGTTTCCATTATTCGCTATTTGTTTATCAAAGCGGACTTAGGAGACCTACGCAGACTTAGAAACCTACATTGTTCATCTGATACTTGTTCTAGAAGTAATAAATAAATAGATAAACATTCTTCTACAATTATTTAGAACGTATTCTGTAAATAAGAAAACAAAAGCAATGATAAATGGACAAAGGCTATGAGCAAACAGCTTTTTGAAAAAGAAATACAAATGTTTTAAATATATGAAAAGACGCTCAACCTCACCCACGATTGGAGACATGCAAATTAGAAAAATAATTATATACACATCACTATTTTACCCACCAAATTTGACAAAGTTTCAAAAGTTCAAAAATCTATTTTAACAAACTGTGAGGAAGTGAATACTCACATACATTGTTTGCAGGATTCCAAACTGATGTAAATGCTGAAGGGAAATTTTTCAATATATTTCAAAATGAAAAATATACATAACATTAGAACTTGCAGTTCTACTGGTAGAAATTTATCCGTCAAGTCAACTTACATATCTGCGCAAAATTGTATAGAGAAGGCTATTCATTACACATTATTGATGGCAGCAAAAGGCTGGAATAACCTAAATGTCCATCAGTAAGCACAGCTGAAAAATTATTTGCACATCCATACAACAATAAATCTCTCAGCCATTGAAAATAATTAGGTATATCTCTTGCCTGTAATGTGGAATAATTGCAAAGACTGTTAAGTGGAAAAAGCACAATGCAAAATGTATGTAAAGTATACCTCAGCTGTACAAAGCAAAAAGGATGCATTAATATACATGTTTGCCTTCCCATAGAATATCTCTGGAGTGGTAATTAAGAAACAGATAATAGCGGTTGCCTCTGGGAAGGACAGCTGGGAACTGAGGGGTGAGGTGGGAGAAAATCTTTCTTTACATTCTGGATCTCTTTGAACTGTTTGGTTCGTTTTTTTTTAATGATATGTACATATTAGTTTAAAAAATAAATTAATTAAAACTATTCTATAACTTGGTTTACTTTCTCACATAAGTTGTAGAATATTATCCCATATTAAGGAGGTTTTGCTTAGAGATTTATCCTCTCTGTTTATTATATGGCCTTGTGTTCTTTTCTGCACACTCAAAGAGATTATTAGGAGAAATGTTTTTCTAGTAAAAACTGGAGGAAAAAAGTCATGATTTTAAAGTCAGTAGCAATGGTTACTGCTCTTATTTAAAGTGAACCGGGCTGGAATGTTTCATTGCATTTGAACAATGTTGAAGTGAAATCTGGTGAATTCTTAATAGATGGCTTATGGAGCTGAATTGTGACCCCCTCCAAATTCATATGTTGAAGTTCTACCCCCTGAAGCCTTAGAATGTGATTGTATTTTAGGACAGGGTCTTTAAAGGAGTAATTATGTGAAAATGTGGTCACTAAGGTGGGCCTTAACCCAATCTGACCAATGTCTTTGGAAGAAAAGGAGATTAGGACACCGCCTTTAGGTACAGAGGGAAGACTATGTTGGACACAGCAAGAAGATGGCCATGTGCAAGCCAAGGAGAGAGGCTTCAGAAGAGACCAAGCCTGCCGACTCCTAGATCTTGGACTTCCAGCCTCCAGAGCTGTGAGAAAGTGAATTTCTATTGTTTAAACCATGCAGTCTGTGGTACTTTGTTATGACAGCCCAGGAAAATTAATACAACATGATAATGACTCAAAGCAACCTATGTACTGGAAAAAGAGCAAGAGCATGAACTGTCCAATGGAGGAAGTGTTCCAGGGTGCTGGGTTGGGAATGTTTCAGATGGACTGACTCTAACAGTCTTTGTGGAGCTTTTTCAGAGGATAAGGGGATCACTTCCAATAATCAACATTTTTGAATTTGAGTGAGATGATAGCTGAGAGGAGGTTAACATTGGCGAAACAAGGTAGAAATGGATGTTGTGGATGTGTTGTCTAAATCTAACATTGCAGGAAAATGGAGGAATCTCTGTTGTCTTGCAAGTAGTCCTTTAAATCAGATAACGGAAGAGACTAACTTACACATTAGGCAGGCAGCTGAGCACAGGTGGAAGTTCATTCTCTCCTGCAAGACGTTATAGAAAACATTAAAAAAAATAGAGCATTCATAGCCACTCCTAAAAACAAGAATGAACACTCTCTGTAGACTAGAAAAAAAGAGGCGCTCTGAAAAGATGCGCAGTAGCGGGGCAGTCCCCACTGCCAGGTCAGATTGAATGCTGCTGCTAAAAGGCTGGGGTTCATGCCACTGCTCAAGGCCACTCCTGCAGAAAGGTTACTCTATCAGGAACTATCACAACCCAGGACACATACTGGAGAATTCTTCCATGTTCCAGGGCACGCAGCAGACCCTTTCGGCCACCTCTACTTTCAGCTGTAGCAGCCTTATAAAATTTCATGCACGTCTGAACACACATTGAGCATCCCCAGTCAGAAGTGCATGTATTCTCTGCTTTATGCCCCAGGGCTGTCTCCAAAACTAAGGGAACCCCTTTGGTCCATAAGCAAACATAGTCCAAAAGTGTGAGGCAGTCAGCACTCATAAGGGCAACCCTCAAATAATGGGGGGTGGTAGTTCTTTAGCAAACAGTTCTGAGAGGGGTCTATCTGCTTCTCAGAGGTCCTGGGTGAACTAAGAAACCACCAAATGCTCCCTTATATTGGCTTCTCCTGATTGTCTAGCTTCTTGCTCTCATTGCTCCTTGGCTTATGCTTCTTGGAATTCCTTTTGTTTTCTTCCTTCCTACCTTCCTTCCTTCCTTTCTTTCTTTCTTTCCTTCTTTCTTTCTTTCTTGGAAGATTTGACCTAAGTTTACAGCCGTTGGCAATCTTGCTTTTAAATAAACTACTTATACCACTTTTTCAGGCTCTGTTTTGAGGAAATCTAAACTAAGACAGTAGATAACCAAGAATTACTCAATATCTGAGAATGGCCAAGACAATGAAAGAGAGACAAATAGAAAATTTTTATACCTAAAGAATGAAAAATACTATAAACAATCCAAAAATGATTTTTAAGAATATAAAGCATCATCAAAGACAAAGGAGGTTTTTGCAAACATGACATGTGAACAGGAGATTATTGAACTACAAGAGGTACTTAAGAAATAAGAACTGACAGTTACAACTTCTTAGGAATGAAAAATGTGATTGTTGAAATAAAAAATTCATTAAGTGGGTTGAGTAGCATATTGGATACACCTGACAATGGATCAGTGAGTTTAAGTGATCAGGAGTATTCTCTCTGAATGTAGCCCAATGGCATTACAAGGTGGAAAGTATAAAAATTCAGAGATATGAAGTGGAGATCTGGAGGCTTCACCATTTACTGAGTAGGACTTACAGGGAAACTAGAATTGGGATAGTGGAGTGGAGTCAACACAGGAAGAAATAATTCTAAGGATTTCCATAGCTGAAGGAAGACTTCAAATTAAGAGTCCATCAAGTGCCATGCAGAATGAAAAATAAACAAGAAAACGCAAGCATATATGAATGATTACTTCAGGCACACAAATTTGAGCAGCTTAATTTGATTCACACAGTATTATTTATGTTCTTATGGTTGAGTGGCTTCAAGCGATACACATTTTTATTCTTGAGAAAAGGTTCTGTAGATACCAATAGAGGCAAATTGAAGTGAATGTTTAAGTAATGACCTGGTAAACTGAAGTTCTAAGGGTAATTTGATTAATTCTGGGCAGGAGGAAGTTCCCACCTTATCCTCTTTATTGAAGCATTGGCCGATACAAATATCTTTTTATTACTGGATCTGATCCTCTGAATGGAGGAAAAGCAACTTTCAGAAGGATCACTGCTGGTCATCTTACTGACTAATTGGACTATATCAGGATAAATGAAGCCAGCTCTGTGGAGCAGACTAGCCATTGGAATTCACACTACTGGTGATATAATTTGCTTTCTATGTCAACCTTGTTTTCCCCCCTCAGTCTATGAAGTGGAGAGTTGTGGTCTATACCACTGACATTCAATGACTCATCTTTGGGTGCCAATTATTTACATGGTGGTTGTGCCTACATGATATCAAAACAATTGTTCACTCCAGTTGCAAAGAGAAAGCAAACACACTGGTTAGGTTATGTAGACAAAACATTTGTGGGTGTTGAATTTTTCACCCTTCGATTGGTTGATTTGATATTGTGCAGACACAGCCTGTACTTGGCATTGAGGTGTTGTTGTTTCCATTGTGCTTGCATCGTAGGCTGCCTTCCCTTTCATGTAGAGGGATCTATTTACTTTACTGGTCTTTTGACACCCTGGCAGCATTGTCTCTTTCTCATAGCTAAGTACTGAAGAAGGGCAAATCCATATGCTCCCCACAGTCTGGACCTCTTTTGCCATGGTAAGCAGCTCCTGCCTGAATCTGGAGGAAAGCAGTCCATGAGCTCTGAACAGCAGAGCAAGCAGAGGTAGTGCACACACTTTTACCATATCTTAAGGGAAGCAGCAGTTTGTCGGTGATGTTTGATGGCTTTCTTTATCTTAACACAAAAATCTCTGGGGCACACTATGGTCTCTCAACATGTCCCTATTTAACTACACTCCTTACTTTTAGCTGCTTGGGCTCAGCTAACCAAATGGTGGCAGAGATGTGTACAGGTGATCTTAAATCATTCTGATTTTCCCAAGTCCCTCTGCAGTTTTCGGATGGAACATATGGCAATGTTATGTCTATTTGAAAAAGCCTTTGCATCATATGTTTATACAACTGCTCACTATCCCAAGACAAAAATTCTTTTCCTGTTATTGCCCATTTGCTGACTAAAGAAATTATCCTCTTTATGTATTCTGGTACTTTACCTTGATATCTTACATGTTTAATTATGTAGCCCTCAGTCCATAATCTGTATCTTCATCATCTAAGGCCATTTTGCTTCTGTGAATCCAAAGCTTAATGACATGTTGGGAGATAAAGGAGAGATATTTTAAAAATTCTTCTACTATTACTCTTTCTAAGATTTTTTTTTCAAAAAAAATCATAGAAGCACAAGTAACAAAGTCAATGGGGAAAGACTAGTAAATTCTCAGACGTTTCTTATACATTCCTCAATTATGTTGTGCTACTAAAAATGATAATACCTGAAACCTTTCACACCAAGTGATCTAACTTAGACTTTATAGATTATATACAAGATAATGGGAATAACTCTACTTACCCTACAGACGCAGTCACCCCAAACGCTGCAGAGTGGAATGTTGTGATCATTTGACCCATGTCAGCACCAACCTCCATGAAAAAGAAGGCAAGAAGAGCCTCGGGAAATCCAGAGGAACCTAATTTTGAGACTGTCAACTGACTGCAGAGGAACAGCAGTGAGGCTCCACAAGCATGGAGATTCCAGAATCTCAACTGGGTCAGAGAACAGCCCACAAGGCCTGTTGGAGGTTTTCTTATAAATGAGATTTACAACTTGCCCCCTCACCCTAATTTAAAGTCCTTCAACTATTTCCAGGAATAAGTTTTCTTCCTGGAGCTCCTCTGTACCGTACGCCTTTTGTCATGTCACAGCTGAGCAAGTGATTCTAACCTGAATTCTTGTTCATGTGATAGGAACTTGCCTCTATTGCACTAATGGAACCAACTGCCAATTTCGGCCCACGATTTTCATGAATGCTTATCAGGAGTGTTGGGATGGGGGCAATGCAACATTTAAATATTTTAAGGTTGAAATTCAGCAATTACGTGACCGTTCAGCACTTTGTGAGTGTTTTGCTGAGGTCTCCAATCAAAGTGTATTTGAAATGTGGGGGTTAAACTGGTTGACCTGGGAACTTCTTGGAAGAAGTTTCTGTTACATTAGCTAATGCAGTACAAAGTCTAACCTGAATTGGGCATCACGTTTTGCATGTAAACCAAAGGTATCGAATTTGTGGCTTTTGCCAGCTTTGCAGAAAAGGTTTTTTAAAAATACATTTCTTGATAGTGCAAAACTAGCAAAAGCCACAAATGGAATGGGTTTGCTTCTCATGGAAAACCTTTTGCATCCTGGAGCTCTCGTAAGCCTCTACAGTACTTTGCGGTTTGCAGCTCCAATCTCCGAGCAAGTCCGTTATCATCTTAGCTCCTTGAGAAGCTGAACAGGTTCCACACAGACCACCAGAGTGGTCTATGGGATACTGTCCATCTCATTGGCAGGCTAATGTTTCTCCATCAGTTTCCAGCTTTATAACAGTAGGACCAAGAATCATACTCAGGAAAGCAATTTGTTGGCCCCAGATAAGTAGATGGTGGAAATGTCAGACATCAGCGTGTCTAAAGATGGATTCTATGGTAAAATGAAATAAATCATTCAAGCTAAAAGAGAGAAAGTGGCAGCTATTAGAGGCCATGGCCACAATATTTGAAAATTCATGCAGTATCTGTTATACTTAGACAAAAGTGCATACAGTATATAACAATATAGGACAACCTATCTTTAAGACGATCATACACTTTCTGTCTTCTTGTTTATCTATTTCTCGATCTATCTATCTACCAGGAAAATAAATGAAAGGGCTCTAGATTATCTATGCTCTTGTCTAAAGAGGAGAGCTAGAGACAGAAAAAAAAGTGCGAAGTTTCCTTCCACTCCATGCTATCAAAAGCCATGGTCTACAATCTTGGGAGTCATCCTTGATTACAGTGCGTTGCTGGCGTTTGACTGAACCATTGGTGTTCACTTTTTATCCCACAGTCTGCAGATCCTATCTTTCTACCCTTTGATGCTAGTGACCATTTCACTGCTCATTAGGAAAATTGACACAGTGAATTGGGAACAAAGAGAGAAAGGAAACAAAAGTGAGCTACTTCTGTTTCTTTCCTTAACTTGTACATTGGTGAGAGAGAAAATGTAGAGAGGACTGAAACTCTTAGTTAAAAAGTGGTCTTTAAATTGTCTGTGGATTTATTGATTTTTGTTTCTCTACACAATTGATTGAAAACTGGCCATGTGTACAGCATACAGGCATTCATTACATTTAGCCTCTGTGTATTGCTTAAGACATTAATCAAACGATGACTTACTCAAATAACGTAAAATTATACCTGTGATAAGTGGTGCAAAGGAGATGCATGTACTTAGAGAGTATATGGTAAGGAGCCGTCAGAGAAGGCAATCCTGAAAAACTGTTACTGGGCTGGGATGTGCTGGAAAAGCAGAAGCTAACTGGGCAAAGCTGAAGGTGGAAACATGTGCCAGGTAGAAGGAATAGTATGTGCTATGTCTTTGTGGTTGTAGAAACTTCGTGTTCTTGAGAAACATAAAGATACAATCAGCACTTCCAGGAAATATTTGTGCTCCTGGAAAATTATTGTATCGATTCAGAGTGCACATTTTTTTCCAAGATATTTTGGCCAGTTTAATATTCATGGAAGAAAATAGGAAGAGAAAGAAGCTCAAAAAGGCTGTTTGGTTCACATGACTAATAGCACCACCAAGTTAGAACAAAGACTTAACCTAGACAATTCAGTATGCTCTGTGTAGGCCTCTCTTCCCATTCTTTCTCATTAACAATGGCCACAAAATCAAAGACCTAAACCTCAGTTTCAGTATGTGATAGTCCAGTTTAATATGAAATAGTATATTTTACTTAGAAATAGGACTATTTCCCAATCAATTCCTAGAATTGACTTTGAACTCCTATCACTTCAAAAATTTGGAAACTTTCATGAGTTGCAACCTCTGGAGGAGGAAATCACATAGGTACTTTCTTGGGGATTAGAGCTAGATCTCACTGTCACTCCAGACCCCACATACACAAATCAAGAAAAGCAGGGGGTGGTGCAGGACCTTGTAAATAAGCTGGAACTCCATCCTAATCAAAATTCAGTGTTGGGGCAGAAGTGTCACCACTGGACTGCAGAATGTCAAATGATGCTGCTCAAGGAGATGGAAGTCAGTGCTCTGGATGCTGTCTTGATTAGAACTTCAATGGCCTCCTCCTGGGCAGCTTTTCCTGGAGAATTTCATCTGCACATCTCTTGAAAGTTTTCCAAAGTGGAGCCATCCTTTTGTCACTATCAGCCAAAGCTGCTTTTATTGTGGAATTTTTTCTTTTTAATAGAATAATTTCTTTTTGGCTGGGAAAGATTCTCCCTGAGCTAACATCTGTTGCCATTCTTCCTCTCTCCCTCTCTCTCTCTTTATTTTCCTTCCCAAAGTCCCAGGACATAGTTGTATATTTTAGTTGTAAGTCCTTGTAGTTCTTCTCTGTGAGCTGCTGCCACAGCATGGCTACTGACAGACAGGTGGTGTGGCTCCATGCTCAGCATTGAACCCAGGGCACTGAAGCAGAGTGCACCGGACTTAAACCACTAGGCCTTCAGGGCTGGCTCTACCGTCGAAGTTTTAATGGCAGGATTACTGCTTACGGTCTGCCACAACCAACCTAGAGAATCTCTGAGAGCCACTGATGATTTATTTGTCTCGAAGTAATGAGGTTGTCCTTTTTCTGAATAAGATGCCTGAATTGTACTTTGACTAGGGGCATAATGTCCGACTGTGGACACCAAGCTCTGCTTTTTCCCCCTCTCCCAAAGCTTGTATAATTGATGATTCTTTCTGCCAGGATAGGTTTTTGAGCACAAAATTCATTTTAATAGCAATTTTTGCTTATTAAACAAACTACCGTGGGTTTTTTTTTTTCCTGTTTACTTCCAGAGGCAGAATCACAGAAGCACAAAACAAATCAGCCTAATTTTGCCATGAACTTTGCTTTTGACATCTTTCCATTTTTCAAAGAGAATAAATGTGCTGTTACTTGACTGCTCTCTTTCAGACTGAAGAAGCAGAGAGCTATTTTTGAAGCTCCTTAAATCAGAAGCTATGGCTTTTTACAAAAGCAGCCCCACAGGACATCAAGACTGTGTTTGGAAACATATGTGATAAAAAAAAAAAAAGAAACAAACCGTAAAAATGAACTGGGATCACCTTGTAATTGGGCAGAGAGGGCTTCCTGCTGCTGTCCCTGTTTTTTAAAAGCCGTTGCTTCTGCATTTCTCACCTTTTCCTGTAAGAGATTGTACACAAAATCTCCAATTGCCCGAGCAAATCACAGCCAAGAGTCAGACCCCCTGTTTGGAAGAGACCTTTCTCCCCTCAATATTCTCTTTTATTGATGTTATGGAAAGAAATTAGAGACACACAAAGAATCAACGGCAGTTATAGTGAAAACGCAAGTCTTATACAAAGAACCCTGAGTGAGGTCTTAGAATACGCCAACGTCCACATGGGGATGACGTTAGACAACTCAATAAAGTTTAATTGTTTCACTGCTGTGCTTTCAGGCAGACACCTTGCATGCCAATGGAGGATAAGTGCCTTGTAAATAAAATGCATTATTATTATTTTACTTAATATCACTAAATAGCCAGTTATCTCGCCAGCCAGTGTAGGAGCAGGAAAGACCAGGGTGTGTGTATCTTGGGAATGTTGGAGTCCCCCAGCTCATCTCAGAACCTACTCACGACTCTTAAAGTGGTAATTTCAATAAGTCTTCCTCCTCTTCAGTTTCTTCTTCTCTGAAGTGAGGTCAAAATATAATTGCTACACCCACCTTTCACAGCTCAGCACAGCAGGAATCATTGAACATGCATATCATTATAAACCGTGAACAATATTTCTTGGCTACCACTATTTTAATGGTTCTGAATTAGGAACAATATAAGGATTTTTTTTTTAATATAAAGAGAGCATGATTAATTTTTAAGGTGTTTGCCAGTTGTTGAGTTATATTTTCAAAAGCAATTTTGACTGAAGTCCAATTTTGCAGGGGTGCAGGCACGGAAAATTATTCGCATGAAAATCTGTGAGAATCCTAGAAGACTCTTCAGAGGTGAATACTATGTGAGAAGGCCCAGTTAGAAGGGAGAATATCTGATTATGCTAGGATGCTCTCTCCAGTTTCAGTTCTTGTCACACATATACACTAGCTAAAATATGAAGAGGTTAGGTGGAAACTTCCTCCTCAAAAAAATTTCTTCATGAAAACTTTGTATACAAAGGCATTCACAAAATTCAGCACTCACCATGAGAATACTAAACAGACACAGAAGTATGAGAAAATACTGAAATTTACACATATGTACTATGTTTCTTCTACTAAAATGAATACATTGATAAAGGTTTACTCTCTTTTTATGAGACTAACAGTTTTTGCCTGAGTACAAGCCTAAAGAATATATATTTTACATTAGGTCATCCAAATATATTTTGCAGTGAGTGAGGAATAAAATGAAAAATTATGGGGCAGGAAGATTATATCCTACTTTTTTAAGCAGGGTTTTAAATTTACTGTATTTTTCCCACACTTAAAAAAGAAACCTTCTTATGATACTGGTGAAATACTGTTTTCATCCATATGTTTATGGCATGTAAACTTCCCTGTATGGATGGATAGACAGGAACGTTATTCTTGGAATTTGTTGACAACATGGGTACGATTTTTCACTTCACCTATTCTCAGGGAATTCTGCAAAGTCATAAATTCAATGTTAGCTGGCTAGAATGTTTCTAGGAAAAAAACCCAACTTTAACATAGTGAACTGCTTGATTCCAAAGAAATCTTAGTGGCATGCTGGAAAATGAATGCATTTTGGCTGTCCTATTGAAGAGAGATTTGCTTGCTGATGGTGGAAACAGAATCAGGTAGACTTGAATTCAGCCTCTGCACCATTGGTGATGCCTTATCCGTTGCTTTATAGTTTTGTGTGCATAGATGTGTAGTGGACAAGGCAAGACCGCGGAGCACAGTGAAAAAGAATATCCTGGACACAAAGAAATGAGGTGGCTAGGTAGAAAAAAGAAGCTTTACTGGAAAATGGGCCTGAATGCCCTGTTCTGCATGCTTGCTGGAGTTTTCCAGATGAAAATGCTATTGCTGTGTGGTCCAATTCAACTGCCTCTTGCCGTGTTCACCAGTTGTCTGCCGTAGAACTTTTTTTCTCCTGACTTCCTATTTACTAGTTGTGCTCCTGTAAGATATACCCGCCATCTTAGATACCCTCAGGAGTTCTTTTCTCCTTTCTTCTTCCATATGCAGACTTGTCTCGGAGGTAATTTTGCAGCAAATGATTCTTGGCCCCAGAGCTCTTTATAACGCCTTGCGTTTGCTCTTCTGATAATTAGACGGACGTCTTCTTAGGTATCTATATGGCATACTTTCTTATGTTTGCTGTAAACACAAAGTTGAAAGAAACCAGGGGATCCTGCCCTTGAGTTCACAGTTCAGCAGGAGACATTGTCACACAGTGTGTTGTTGTTGCACCTCAGGCTGTAACTGAAGTGCTCTGGGGAAACAGAGGACAGAGTGGCTGAGTGCCTGGGAAGGCTTGGAAGTCTTCACAGAGGAGACAGCACTTGAGTCGGGTTTCTGCTAAAGTTTCAAGGTCCGGCTTCCATGACCAAATGCCATCACTCACACCTCTTTCTTTCTGAGGGTGCGGCTGTCAGGATATGTGCACAAAAACTTGAGCCAAATGGAGCAAAATTTCCTCTTAATACAAAATATATGAAAAGGGAAGGGAAGGAAAGAAAAGAGAAATGTCTCTGTTTTGAGAGACATCAAAAGATGTCTCATTTGAGGCAAAATGACCCCATGTCCAGGAACAAAAAGAGGCCCTGTCAGATTAGCTCTCCCCAGGCAGATGAGCGGCTGCCACCGTCTTCTGTCTTTGAGGAGAAAGTCAAGAACGACGAGAAAGGTGCAGTGCATCTTGAAGATGTCTGCAGAGTGTTGTGGGCATTTTCCTTCTCTATGGGAAGATGCCAGAAAGTAGAGTGAGGAGGAGGACTCTCTCCATGTCCGTGGAGTATGGATAGGTATTTGTCAGGGGAAGTAGGAGGGAAGCAATAACCTGTGCAATGACATGGCTGCTTGAAAACCACAGGATATTTGGGAAAGAGCAATTGTTGGTATGTGAGGGGAGCAGAAAGGAAATTAGAGAAGATATGATAGGGAATGCAGGTTTGGAAAACATTTTGAAGAGTTTGAATAATGTGATAAAAATGTGGACTTAATTCTAAGGTCAAAATAGAGTCATTACAACAGAGAAGGGACACCATCATATTTGTGTGTGTGTGTGTAATAACTTTTTATTTTGAAATTGTCTAAGCCTCACAAGAAATTGCAAAAATAGGATAGAGAATTTTCAGGTACACTTTAGCCAGAATCCCCCAATGATAATATTTTAAATAACCGTAGTACATTGTCAAAACCAGGAAATTGTCATTGATACAACATTATTAACTGAAGTATAAACCTGAGTTGTTCAGATTTCACAAGTTTTTACATGGACTCTTTTTTTAATGTATATTCATATGAAATTTTATCATGTGTGTAAATTCGAGTTACCACCATCACAATCAGGATATAGAACTGTTCCAGCAGCACAAAGACACTCCTTCCTGTTACCGCTTAATAGTCACGTTCTTCCCCTGATTCCAACTCAGCAGCCACTAGTCTCTTCTTCATCATCAGGACTTTGTCTCTTTGAGACTGTTGTGTAAACAGAATCATACAATATGTAACCCCTTGAGACTTGCTTTTTTCCTTTATTTTTTATTTTATTGGGGTCATATTGGCTTACAACATTGTGTAAATTTCAGGTGTGTGTCACTATATTTCAGTTTCTCTATAGACTGCGTCGTGTTCACCACTAACAGTCCAGTTTTTATCCATCACCATACATGTGTGCCCCTTTACCCCTTTCGCCCTGCCCCTGCCCTTCCTCTCTGGTAACCACTAATCTGTTCTCCTTGTCCATGTGTTTGTTTATCTTCCACATATGAGTGAATTCATATGGTATCTGTCTGTCTTTGTTGGCTTATTTTGCTCAGCATAATACCCTCCAGGTCCATCCATGTTGTCATAAATGGCATGATTTTGTCTTTTATTTTATGGCTGAGACTTGCTTTTCCCACTTAGCACGACTGCCTGGAGATACATCCAGGTAGTTACATGTACCAATAGTCTGTTCTTCTGTATGGTGCTTAGTGTTCCACATACGGGTGCACAGTGCTTTGTTTAATCCATTCACCCCTTAAAGGACAATTGACTCATTTCCACTTTTTGTCTATTATAAATAAAGCTACTATGAATGTTTGTTACAGGTTTTTGCATCAACACAAATTTTAATTTCTTTAGGATAAATATCCAGGAAATTGAGTGTAGGATCATATGCTAAATTTTCATTTAACCTTATAAGAAACTCCTAAACTCTTTCCAGAGTGGCTGTAGCATTGTACATTTCCACCAACAATATATGAGATACAGTTTCTCTACATCACCATTTGGTACTGATAGTATTTTTTATTTTAGCTGTTCTAATAAGTGTGTAATTTGCAATTCCCTAATGGCTAATGGTGTTGAAATCTTTTTTTTTTTTTAAAGATTTTATTTTTCCTTTTTCTCCCCAATGACCCCCAGTGCATAGTTGTGTATTTTTAGCTGTGGGTCCTTTTAGTTGTGGCGTGATGGATGCCGCCTCAGCATGGTTTGACAAGCGGTGCCATGTCCTTGCCTGGGATTCGAACTGGCGAAACCCTGGGCTGCCAAAGGAGAGCGCACAAACTTAAACACTTGGTCAAGGGGCCGGCCCCGTGATGTTGAAATCTTTTCATGTGTTTATTTGCCATCTGTATATCTTCTCTGCTGAAGTGTCTAAGTATTTTGCCAATTTTATAATTGAATGTTTGTTTTCTTACATTTGAGTTTATAGAGTTGTTTATATATTCTGGATATGAGTCCTTTGTTAGGTATGTGATTTGCAAGTGGTTTCTCCTAATCTACGGCTTGTCTTCTCATCCTCTTAACAGGGCATTTCACAAAGCAAAAGTTTTTAATTTTCATGAGGTCCAATTTATTAACTTGGCTATTATGAATTCTGCCTTTTGTGTCATGTCTAAGAACAGTTTTCCTAACCCTATGCCACAAAGTTTCTTTCCTTTGATTTCTTCTAAAGTTTTATAGTTGTATGATTTATATTTAGATCTATGAAACATTTTCAATGAATTTTTATATAAGATGTAAGGCTTAGGCCAAGATTCTTTTTTTTTTTTTTTCCATTTCTGATTATGATTGTCCAAATCATCCAAAATTATTTTTTGGAAAGATTATCCTTCCTCCTTTGAGTTGCTTTCACATTTTTGTCAAAAATCAGTTGGCTATCCTTGTTTAGATCGATTCCTTGATGCTCTATTCTGTTTCATGGATCTGTTTCTATCCCTCTTCTAATACCAGACTGTCTTGATTATTGTAGATACAAAGTACATCTCAAATTAGATAGTGTGATTCATACAACATTTTCAAAATTATTTTGAGTATTCTAATTCTTTTGCCTTTCAATATAAATTTTAGAATCAGCTTGTCTATGTCTAAAAACAATCTTTCTAGAATTTTCATAGGAATTGTATCAAATTTATAGATCAATTGTTGAGTCTTCAAATTCATGAACACAGTGGTTCTACCCATTTATTGAGATCTTCTCTCATCTTTTTCATTAGCATTTTATAGTTTCAACATACAGATGCTGTGCATGTTTTATTAGTTTTATACGTAAGTATATTTACTTATCTTGGAGTGATTGCAAACGGTATTGTGTTTTCAAAGTCAGTTTCCAACTATTCATTCCTGACATATAAAAATGTGATTGACCCTTTAAGCAAACTTGCTAAACTTATTTATTAGTTTTAGGCAATGTTCTTTTTTGGGGGTAGATTCCTTGGGATTTTCTATGTTGTACGCAAATGGCAACATTTTTAGTTTTCCTTTCTAGTTTATATGATTGTTGTTTCCCTTTCTTGCTTTATTACACTGACTAAGACTTCTAGTATGATGTTGAATAAGAGTGGTGGGAGCAGACATTGTTGCTTTGTTCCCAATCCTAAGGGAAAACATCCAGTTATTCTCTGTTAAGTATGATGATAGCTGCATGATTTTTTGGGTACATGTTTTTTATCAGTTTGAAGAAGTTCCCTCCTATTCCTAGTTTGCTGAGGGAGATTTATCATGAATTTTATATTTGAAATTTTCAGGGGCCCTAAATTCATCCGGAATTTGAAGAGGTTGGCGGTGAGAATTTTTCAAAAGAGAATGATCAGAGTGCCATGTGCCCCCTATAAGGGAGGGGAGGGAAGTTTTCCTGTCGTCACTTCAAGCTAAATGAGGAAGACTTCAAGAGAACCATTTAAGGAGCGTGATAAGTATGCCACCACGGAATTTGAGAGATGCAGGATCTGGAATGCCTAAGAAGGGCAAAGTCCAACTCAGGCAGTCTGCTGGTGGAAAAGAAATAAGGCTACTGACATTTCAAAGTTCTACGGTGTTTTCTATAGGTCAGAAGAAAGTAGAAGGGGAAATATATATTTAAGAGGACTGTCAGAAGGGGCAAGTTGACTCCCTCATAGAAGTGTGGTATATGTGTGCAACCATTGGAAGTCAGAGGTGGTGGGGAAGTCATAGGCATCCCACTGAAAGAGGTATTGTCCTTGTCAGGAGAACTGAGCTAGTAGATTCCCAGTGATGGTGGAGGGTCTCCACAGAATCCAAAAAGCGCCTCACCAACACCAGATTCCAAAGGTGAGACCTGTTCTGCTCCTTAACTCTTTCCTGTCCACTGCTCCAGTTCTGTGGAGTCAGAGGCAGCACAATGAAAGTGGAACCGGTAGAAAAGCAAGGTGGGAAAATGGGGACAGAGTGCAATCATCCATGCCCCCTCTTCTAATTCAGGTTCTTTGGCCTGTATCAGACCTGAGCTGGGGAAGGGTGATGTTATAAATTGGATTGGAGTTTAGAGTTTTGAAATTAGACAGAAATGGATGTTTTATTATTTGAAAATTGAGATTATTTGATAATATCTGAAAGTGATGGGAAAAAACTATATGACTTGCCTAAGATTTCAATAAGATTGAAGTGAGACAACTTGGTTGAGTGGATTTGCAAGAGTAGGGCAATGAAAGAATAAACCTGATTTTTGTTTGCATCTTAGTGAGTAAAGCTATTTTGGTAAATCAGTGATAATCATTTGAGTCACGGGAAGTCTAGGTAACCAATTGTAAATGTGGACCTGCAGGAGGTCAGGGAAGTAGACACTAATTTTGAAGTTCATCCAAACTCTCTTGTTCCATTAGGGTTAGATCAACCTATAATACTTCCTCAGTGGTACTGCAATACACAATTTATTTTTAAATGATTTCAGTCAAAGTATTGCACTAAAAAATTTTTAAAAGCACAAGAGTGATGGAGGCAAGATTGTGGAAATAGAGGCCCCAGCCCTCATTCTCCCACAGAAACACCAATTTAAAAACTCTATACAGACCAAAATATAGTTATGAGATTTCCAGAATCCAGTTAGGAAGTTACAGTACTCCAAGTGAGTACAAAGCTGAGAATAGCTACATTGAGATGGGTAAGAAGAGCAATTATACTTTACCCATGTCAGTCCCTCCCCCAAGCTGGCACAGCGTAGTGCCAGGAGAGAACATACCATCTCATGACTTCTTCCTTAGGGGGAAAAAGAAGAGCGGAATGTGCATTCAATGTTCCAGCTTTTCAAAGGGCTGCCTGAGGGATTGGTATCTGTCTTGCGTGACTTGAGGTGCTGACGTGGAGTTGGCATAATTTGGATGGTTGATGGCTGTTGAAAATAAGGGAGAGTGGGGTGGTTTATGGCTGTGGAACCAGAGAACTTGCAGTTCCACAGATAGACACTAGAGGGAGGAAGAAATTATGAGCTCATGAATAAGAAATAGGCAAGCTTATCTAATTGAGAGATTGCAGGCACAGCCCAGAGAAGATGCATCACCCAGAAAAAGGTTTCAGAGGCCCCCATAATCTCTATCCAGGCTAATTGGTAGGGTCTTCCCCTGCAGGAAGCCAGTCCATGAAGACTGGGAGTAGTAGCTGTTTTTTCCAATGTGTAGATCCCAACACAAAGTTATGAGACATGTGAAGAAACAGGGGAACATGGCCCAAAAAAGGGGAAAAAAATAAATTTCCAGAAACCAATCCTACCGTAATGGAGGTATATGAATTACCTGATAAAAAACTAAAAATAAAAATGTTCTATGAGCCCAAGAAAATGATGCATGAACAAAATAAGAATATCAATAAGACATAGATATTATAAAGAAAGAACCAAACAGAAATTTTGGAGCTGAAGAATACAGTAACTCAACTGAAAAATTCACTAGAGGGCTTCAACACCAGACTTGATCAAGCAGAAGAAAGAATTAGTGAACTCACGTCATTTGAAATTATCCAATCAGAGGAACAAAAAGAAAAAACACATCATTTGAAATTATCCAATCAGAGGAACAAAAAGAACAAAGAATGAAAAGAGAGAAGAAAGCCCAGGGACTCATGGAACACCATCAAAAGGACCTATATACACATTGTGGGAGTCATAGAAGAAGAGAGAAAAAGGGACAGAAGCTTACTTAAACAAATATTGGCTGGAAACTCTCAAAATCTGGGCAAGGAAATGGACATTCTTATTCAAGAAGCCTGATGGGCTACACCTAGGATGCATCCAAAGAAATCCAAAGTGAGACATGTTATAATCAAATTGTCAAAAGTCAAGGACAAAGAGAATTTTGAAAGCACCAAGATAAAAGTGATTTGTCACATACAAGGGGGAGTCACCATAAGACTATCAGCAGTTTTCTCAACAGAAAACTTGCAGGCCCAAAGGGAGTGCAATGACATATTCAAAGCACTGAAAGAAAAAAAGCCCTACAAACCAAGAACACTATATTTGGCAAAAATATCCTTCAAAAATGAAAGAGAAATAAAAACTTTCCAGATAAACAAAAGCTGAAGGAGTTAATCACCATCAGACCTGCCTTACAAGAAATGCTAAAGAAATCCTTCAAGTTGAAATGAAAGGACACTAAACAGCAACACAAACGCATGTAAGAGTATAAAGCTTGCTGGTAAAGGAAAATATATGGACAAATACAGAATATTATAATACTGTGTTGATGGTGCATAAATCACTTTTAATTCTTGTATAGAAGTTAAAAGACAAAAGTATAAAAAATATTGGTTTTAGTTATAAAAATGTTAATGAGAGAGTGACGTCAGCATCACGGCAGAGTGAACTTTACTGGTAATCTTCCCCCTCCAACATACAACAAGAAAAATCCATACTCCAACAGAGGACACCCAAACACAACACAAATAATGTTGGATAGACACATGCAGCCATATGACGGAGGGCAGAGAGGCTGGAGTCCCCATAGGAGGAGGTGGAACAGGACAAGAGAAAACTTCACTCCCTCCCCTAAAAACTGTGATCTGGGATGGTAGGATGCCTCTGAGAGGGTAGGAAAAGGGGAGTGGATATATGTTAGTGAGAACATCAAGGATCCCTGAGGGCCCTTGCAGCCTAGAGGGAAGCCCTCTGCCAGGGCAAGAGCTTTTGCAGGGGGTGATTTCATCAAGCCAAACCCCAGGAGAGCAGATAGCAAGAGCAGAGTGAGAAAACCCTGACAGCATGCAGGAGAAAGTGCCCCTCACCCCACCAGCTCAGCATGGGTCCAGCCCCTGGGATCTTGGCTCAAGGCAGAGGGCTCAGAATACGTGGCTCTTGACCCCCACCCAGTGATGATAGGAGGTAACTGCAACCAAATAATATAGGATGCATAAAAACAGAGCCAGCCCCTCTAGCAATATCAAACATCATATAAAATCTCCAGACCAGAGAGAAAACAACAAGTACCCATAATTCAGTCCTAAAGACAAAGAAATATGTAATCTAAATGACAATGAATTCAAAATAGCTATCATGAAAAAACTCAACGAGGTAAAAAGGGAAACAATTCAATGAGTTCAGGAGCTACTTCACAAAAGAGATTGAAACTATAAAGAAGAATCAATCAGAAATATTAGAGATGAAAGACACAATGGAAGAAATAAAACAAAATACAGATTCCATGAGCACTTGAGTAGACACCATAGAGGAGCGTATCAGCGTAATTGAAGATAGACATGTTGAAATGCTTCAGATGGAGGAGGAGTGAGAACTAAGACTAAAATGAAATGAAGAAAGTCACTGAGAAATATCTGACTCAATTAGGAAATGCAACATAAGAATGCCATCATAAGAATTCCAACATAAGTATTTCAGAAGAAGAGAAGGAGAATGGAGCAGAAAGTGCATTCAAAGAAATAATAGCAGAGAACTTCCCAAACCTTAGGAAAGAGATGGGTATCCATGTGGAAAAGGCTTCCAGATCTCCTAGATATGTCAACGCAAAAAGACCTACTGCAAGGCACATAGTAGTAAAACTGGGAAAAATGAATGACAAAGAAAGAATACTAAGGGCAGCGAGGCAGAAGAAAATAACCTACAAAGGAACCCCTATCAGGCTTTCAGTGGATTTCTCTGCAGAAACCTTACAGGCTAGGAGAGAATGGAGTGACATATTCAAGCCTTTGAAAGACAAAGATGATCAGCCAAGAATACTCTATCCAGCAAAAATATCCTTCAAATATGATGGATAAATAAAAACTTTCCCAGACAAACAAAAGCTAAGGGAGTTCATAGCCATGAGATCCCCCTACAAGAAATCCTCAAGAAGGCCCTCATACCTGGAAAAAAAAAAAAAAAAAGAAACAGGGAGAAAGGGGTTACAAAGCATGGAGTAAGGAGATAAATAGGTAGACAGAATCAGAATAGGATAGCAAATACTCAAGTATAGCATTAAAGATAAAGGGAAGGAAAACACCAAAAACAAAGATAATATTGTCATTTTAACCACAAACTCACAAGACGGAATAAGATGTGAGAAAAACAGCTTAGGAGGGGAGGAGGAAAGGGACTGAATCGGTTTAGACTAAGGAAATAAGAGGCCATCAGAAAATGGACTATCTTATACACAAGATTCTGAATACAAACCTCATGGTAACCACTAAACAAAAAAGAAGAATAGAGACACAAATAATAAATAAAGAGAGAACAAAGAAACACATCATAAAAAAGTACATAATTCAATGGGTAGACCAAAACACACAGGACAAGAAACAAAGGAAATGTAGAACAGGAAAACGAGTGATAAAATGGCAGCACTAAGCCCTCATATATTGATAATCAACCTAAACATAAATGGATTGAATTCTCCAATAAAAGGGCACAGAGTGATGAGATGGATTAAAGAACAAAGTCCAACAATTTTCTGCCTCCAGGAAACACATCTCAGCTCCAATGACAAACACAGGCTCAGAGTGAAGGGATGGAAGATGATACTCCAAGCTAATGGCAAACAAATGAAAGCAGATGTTGCAATACTTATATCAGACAAAGTTGACTTCGAGTAAGACAGGTAAAGAGAGACAAAGAGGGGCATAATATAATGGTTGAAGGGACACTCCAGCAAGAAATAACACTTATAAACGTCTATGCACCCAACACAGGAGCACCAAAGTTCATAAAGCAACTATTAACAAACCTAAAATTAGATATTAATAATAAGAAAATAATAGTAGGGGACCTCAACACTCCACTCAAATCAATTGATAGATCATCCAGACAGAAAATCAACAAGGAAACAGTGGAATTAAATGAAAAGCTAAACCAGTTGGACTTAGTAGACATATATAGAACACTCCATCCAAAAACAGCAGAGTACACATTCTTCTCAAGTGTGCATGGAACATTCTCAAGGATAGACCATATGCTGAGAAACAAGGCAAGCCTCAATAAATTTAAGAGAATTGAAATAATAACAAACCTGTTTTCCGATCACAATGCTATAAAGCTAGAAATGAACTACAAGAAAAAAGCTGAGAAAGGGACAAAGATGTGGAGGATAAACAACAAGCTATTGAACAAGCAATGGATTGCTGAAGAAATTAAAGGGGAAATCAAAAAATATCTGGAGACAAATGAAAATGATAACATACCATACCAAATTATATGGGATGCAGTAAAAGCCATATTAAGAGGGAAATTCATCACAATACAGGCTCACCTTAACAAACAAGAAAAATCCCAAATAAGCAACCTCAAATTACACCTAACTTAATTAGAAAAAGAAGAACAAACAAAGCCCAAAATTAGCTGAAGGAGAGAAAGAATAAAAATCAGAGCAGAAATAAATGCTATTGAAACAAAAAATGAAGTAGAAAGCATCAATGAAACAAAGAGCTGTTTCTTTGAGAAGATAAATAAAATTGACAAACCCCTAGCCAGACTCACAAAGAAAAAAAGAGAGAAGGCTCATATAAACAAAATTAGAAATGAAAGAGGAGAAATAACAACGGATGCCACAGAAATACAATGGATTATAAGAGAACACTACAAAAAACTATACGCCAACAAAATGGACAATCTAGAGGAAATGGATAAATTCTTAGGCTCTTATAAACGCCCAAAGCTGAATCAAGAAGAAACAGACAATCTGAATAGACCGCTCACAAGGAAAGAGATTGAAACAGTAATCAAAAGCATCCCAAAGAATAAAATCACAGGGGCTGGCCCCGTGGCCGAGTGGTTAAGTTCGCGCGCTCTGCTGCAGGCGGCCCAGTGTTTCATCGGTTCGAATCCTGGGCGCGGACATGGCACTGCTCGTCAGACCACGCTGAGGCAGCGTCCCGCATGCCACAACTAGAGGAACCCACAACGAAGAATACACAACTATGTACCGGGGGGCTTTGGGGAGAAAAAGGAAAAAAATAAAATCTTTAAAAAAAAAAAAAAAAAAAAAAAAAGAATAAAATCACAGGACCAGATGGCTTCCCTGGGGAATTCTACCAAACTTTCAGAGAGGACTTAGTACCTATCCTTTCCAAGCTATTCCAAAAAATTATGGAAGATGGAACACCAACACATTTTACGAGGCCAACATCACTCTGATACCAAAGCCTAACAGGGACAACACAAAAAAGGAAAACTACAGGCCCAAATCACTGATGAACGTAGATGCAAAAATCCTCAACAAAATATTGGCAACTCAAATACAGCACTACATCAAAAAGATCACAGATCATGATCAAGCAGGATTTAATCCAGGGACACAGGGATGGTTCAACATCCGCAAATCAATCGATGTGATATACCATATCAACAAATTGAGGAATAAAAACCACACAATCATCTCAATAGATGCAGAGAAAGCATTTGACAAGATCCAACAGCCATTTATGATAAAAAACTCTTTAAAAAGTGAGGTTAGAAGGAAATTACCTCAAAATAATAAAGACCATACATGACAAACCCACAGCCAACATCATACTCAGTGGGCGAAAACTGAATGCCATTCCTCTGAGAACAAGAACAAGACAAGGATGCCCACTATCACCACTGTTAGTCAACATAACACCGGAGGTTTTGGCCAGAGCAATTAGTCAAGAGAAAGGAATAAAAGGAATCCAAATAAGGAGTGAAGAAGTGAAACTCTCGCTGTTTGCAGATGACATGATCATATACATAGTTTGTATAGTGATCATATACATAGTGTATAGTATATATATATGTATAGTGATCATATACATAGTAAACCCTAAAGAATACATTGGAAAACTATTAGAAATAATTAACAACTACAGTAAAGTTGCAGGGTACAAAATCAACTTACAAAAATCAGTCACATTTCTGTACTCCAATAACTAACTTACAGAAAGAGAAAGAGAACTCAAGAATATGATTCCATTTACAAATGCAACTAAAAGAATAAAGTACCTAGCAATAAATTTAACCAAGGAGGTGAAGGACTTGTGCAACAAAAACTATAAAACATCACTGAAAGAAATAGATAATGACATAAAGAGATGGAAAGACATTCCATGCATGTGGATTGAAAGAGTAAACATAGTTAAAATGTCCATTCTACCCAAAGCAATCTACAGATTCAATACAATCTCAATCAGAATCCCAATGACATTCTTTACGGAAATAGAACAAAGAATTCTAAAATTCATATGGGGCAACCAAAGACTCAAAATTGTAAAAGCAATCCTGAGAAAAAAGAACAAAGCTGGAGGCATCACAATCACTGACTTCAAAATGTACTATAAAGCCATAGTGATCAAAACAGCATGGTACTGGTACAAAAACAGACACACAGATCAATGGAACAGAACTGAAAGCCCAGAAATAAATCTGCACATCTACAGACAGCTAATCTTCGACAAAGGTGCCAAGAATGTACAATGGAGAAAAGTTAGTTTCTTCAATAAATGGTGTTGGAAAAACTGGACAGCCACATGCAAAAGAATGAAAGTAGACCATTATCTCATGACATACACAAAAATAAACTCAAAATGGATCAAATACTTGAAGATAAGTCCTGAAACCATAAAACTCCTGGAAGGTAATATAGGTAGTATGTACTTTGACATTGAACTTAAAAGGATCTTTTCGAATACCATGTCTTAGACAAGGGAAACAAAAGAAAAAAGAAACAAGTGGGACTTCATCAGACTAAAGAGCTTCTGCAAGGCAAAGGAAATTAGGATCAAAACAAAGAGACAACCCACCAACTGGGAGAAAATATTTGCAAATCATATGTCTGACAAGGGGATATCTCCATGATATATAAGGAACTCACACAACTGAACAATAAAAGAGCAAACAGCCTGATCAAAAAATGGGCAGAGGATATTTTTTCAGAACAGACATTTTTCCAAAGAGTATATATGGATGGCCAATAAACACACGAAAAGATGTTCAACATCACTAATCATCAGGGAAATGCAAATCAAAACTACACTGACATATCACCTTACACTTGTTAAAACAGCTATAATCACTAAGACTAAAAATAACAAACGTTGGAGAAGCTGTGGAGAAAAGGGAACCCTCATACACTGCTAGTGGGAATGCAAATGGGTGCAGCCACTATGGCAAACGTATGGAGATTCCTCCAAAAATTAAAAATAGAACTACCATATGACCCAACTATCTCACTACTGGGTATCTGCCCAAACAACCTTGAAATCAATAATCCAAAGTAATGTATGTACCCCTATGTTCATTGCAGCGCTATTCACAATAGCCAAGACACAGAAACAATCCAAGTGCCTATGGACTGATGATTGGATAAAGAAGATGTGGTATATACATGCAAGGGAATACTACTCAGCCATAAAAAAAGACAAAATCATACCATTTGCAACAACATGGATGGACCTAGAGGGAATTATGCTAAGCAAAATGAGCCAGACTGAGAAAGACAAACACCATGTGATTTCACTCATATATGGAATATGAACAAACACATGGACAAAGAAAACAGTTCAGTGGTTACCAGGGGACGGGGCATGGAGGGTGGGCACAGGTGGGGAAGGGGAGCACTTATGTGGTGACAGACAAGAAATAATGTACAACTGAAATTTCACATTGATGTAAACTATTATGAACTCAATTAAGAAAATGTTACTGAATACACAACATAAAAAGAAGTAATTTGTGACATCTATAACAAAGTGGGTACAGGGAGAAGTAAAAGCATAGAGTACTTGTATGCATTTGAAGTCAATTTATTATTAGTTTAAAACAGATTCTTATAACCATAAGATGTTTCTTGGAACCCCCATGGTAACTGCAAAGAGAACACCTATAGAAGATGTACAAAAGAAAATAAGAAAGGAATCAAAGCACGTCACTACAAAAAATCAGCAAAACACAAAAGGAGACAGCAAGTAAGGAAAAGAGTAACAAAAAAATCTATAAGACAGAAAGCCAGCAATGAAATGACAATAGTAAATCCTACCCTATCAACAACTACTTTTTTAAAAAATATTAGAAGACCTATGTTTTAATCTCTGATTGATTTCTAAATGTATGTTTATTGGCAAATTATTTAAATGTTCTCATTTCAATTTTCTTTTTGTAAATTTTTGTTGTTTCTCTTTTTTTAATTGAGGAAACATTAGTTTATGACATTATATAAATTTCAGGTGTACATCACTATATTTAAATTTCTGTGTAGACTACATCAAAAGACACAGAATAGCTGAATGCATGAAAAGCAAATTCCAACTGTATGCTGTCTACAAGCGACACACTTTATATTTAAGGACACACAACTGCTGAAAGTGAATGCATAACAAAAAGATATTTCATGAAAATGATAACTGAAAGAAGAGGGTGGCCATATGTATACGAGACAAAATAGACTTTAAGTCAAAAACTGTCAAAAGAGACAAAGAAGAGCATTACTTAAGGATAAAATGGTCAATTTACTAAGAAGATATAATAACTATAAATATATTTGCACCCCACTTCAGAGTACTCAAATATATGAAGTAAACACTGACAGAACTGAAGGGGGAAATAGACAGTAATACAAAGATAGTGAGGCATTTCAATACTCCACTTTGAATAATAGATAGAACATCCAGACAGAAAATCTATAAAGAAACAGAAGACTTGAGCAACATTATAGACCAAATGGATTTAACAGACATATACAGAACATTCTACTCAACAGGAGCAGAATACACATCCTTCTCAAGTGCATACGGGACATTCTCCAGAATGTATCATATTTTGGGTCACAAAACAAGTTTTAATAAGAAGATTAAAATCATACCAAGTATATTCCCAACCACAATAGAATGAAATTAGAAATTAACAGCAGAAGGAAAACTAGAAAGTTAGCAGACGTGGAAATTAAACAACACACACTTGAACAACAAATGGGTCAAAGAAATAACAAAAAGGAAATAAAAAAATTCTTGAAACAAATAAAAATGAAAATGCTACATACCAAAACTTATGGGATGCAGTGAAGGCAGTCTTAGGAAGGAAATTTATAGTGATCAATGTCTACATTAAAAAGAAGAAAGAGGGGCCAGTCAGGTGGTGTAGTGTTTAAGCTTGTGTACTCTGTGTCAGTGGCCTGGGGTTTGCAGGTTTGGATCCCGGGTACAGACCTACACACTGCTCATCAAGCCATCTTATGGTGGCATCCCACATACAAAATAGAGGAAGATTGGCACAGATGTTAGCTCAGTGCTAATTTTCCTCAAGCAAAAAGAGGAAGATTGGTAACAGATGTTAACTCAGGGCCAAACTTCCTCACCAGAAAAAAAAAGAAGAAGAAGAAGAAAGAGCTCAAATAACCCTTCTGGCAGTACATCATTAGAAAAAGAAGGACAAGCTAAGCCCAAGTTTAGCAGAAGGAAATAATTAAGGTTAGAGCAGAAGTAAATGGAATAGCAAATAGAAAAACAATAGAAAAAATAGACAAAACTAAAGGTTGGGTTTTTTTTTTAAAGATAACAAGATTGACAAATCTTTAGCTAGATTAAGAAAAAAAAAGAGAGAAGATTCGAATAAAAAACAACCAGAAATGAAATAGAAGACATTATAACTGATGCCACAGAAATAAAAAGCATCATAAGAGACTATTATGAATAATTATACAACAGCAGATTGGATAACCCAGAAGAAATGAGTAAATTCCTAAAAACATACAACCTACCAAGACTGAATCATGAATAAATAGAAAGTCTAAACAGATCCATAATGAGTAAGGAGATTGAGCCAGTAATCAAAGCCTGCCAACAGAGAAAAGCCCAGGACCAGATGACTTTATTGAGAAATTCTACTAAACATTTAAAGAATTAATGCCAATCCTCCTCAAACTCTTCCTAAATATTAAAGAAGGAAAAACATTTCCAAACTCATTTTATGAGACCAGGATTATCCTGAAACCAAAGCCAAAGAAACCAGAAGAAAAGAAAATTATGGGCCAATATCCCTGATGAATTTAGATGCAAAAATCCTCAACAAAATACTAACAGAGTTCAACAGCACATTAAAAGAACTATACACCATGACCAAATGGGATTTATCTCTAGGATGCAAGGATGATTCAAAATATGAGAATCAATCAGTGTGAAACAAATGTCAGCAAGGATGTGGAGAAAAGGGAACCCTTGTGCATCATCGGTGGGAATGTAAATTGGTGCAGCCACTATGGAAAACAGAAGGGAGGCTCCTCGAAAAATTAAAAGTAAAACTACCATATGATCCAGCAATCCCACTTCTGGGTATTTATCCAAAAGAATTTATTGATTCTGCTTATTTGAGGCATTTTAAGTAGTCAAATTCGTAGAATCAGAAAGTAAAATGGTGGTTGGCAAGGACTGGAGAGAGGGGAAAGGAGGAGTCACTGTTTAATGGGTATAAAGCTCTAGTCACGCAAGATGACGTAGTTCTAGAGATCTGATGTAGAACATTGTGGTTGTAGTTAACAATACTATACTTCACACTTAAAAATTTGTCAGGAAGGTAGCTATCTTATTGTGTGTTCTTTTACCACAATAAAAAAAAAGCACATATGATGCTACATTTATATTTTCTCATAGATAAATTCACACTTAACTCTCCCCCGTTGTGTGGGTGACATACTTGTGAAGTGTAATTCTTGGATTCAGGCAGTTCCCAAATCCAATTTGAGTTCCATTCTCAAATCTGGATTACAGAATCTTGGGCAAATTACTCTTTCTGATTCTCAGTTTTTCCTCTTGTAAAATCACATAATAGTACTTGCCAATGTAGTTAGTTCTAAATAACAGCTTGTTTATTACTTTGTCTAGTTACCAAATCACATACAAAACATCTGAGGGGCAACATTTCCTTGTATATACTGCATGACCCCGTCCTGCATTTACCTTCATCCTCTCTGGAACTACTTTTTTTTTGTGTGAAAACTTATTCTTATGTGCTTTTCTTTTTTAAAAAAAAGGATATATGTACGTTTCATTATTTCTTCAGAAACATTAATTTATATATGAGTACAGTGATTATTAAATCATTTATAAAGCACCTACCAGGTATAATGATTGATTCCAAAGGAAATGAAATATTTCCTTCCTTTATAGGACTTAAGAATCTACCAGGGGAGAAAAATACATTAATATCATTCATGAATATATTAGCAAATATTAAATTAATGTAACATTAATATTATTTAATATTAATATGTTAATATTAAAACCCTAACCATTCAAGTCTATCAATGCTAACAATCCAGAGAGTAACAGACAGAAAGTGGTTCAGGCGGTCAGGGGACAAGGCCATCACTGAAGGCTGGACCATAAGGGAAGATTCACCAGGAAGGAGGAATTTGAGGACAGTGCTAACTCAGTGTTCCTCTCGGTGTGGGGCTTGCACCGCAGTGTGGCCTGATTATTTTAGGTAGCACATGCTATGACATTAGGTAACATGTGCACATGGCTTCTCAGAGCATTGGGTCCCCCTCTCACACAGGCAGTGTGGACTGGTGTTGGGACTACTCCAGTGAAAATGTCTGATTTTGAATACGAGCTCTGCCAATTTTTAGCCAGGTGACCTTGAGCAAATCACTTAACCTCTTTGTGCCTCATTTTCCTCATTTGTAAACTGAGGGTAACAATAGTACTACCTCACAGGGTCCTTATGAGAATTAGATAAGTTAACGGTTATAAATTACTTAGAACCAGCCTGGTACCTGGTGAGTGCCATGTATGTGTTTTTTAAATAAAAATAAATGGATAAGTAAATAAGTAAATGCAATCACACTGGGTGGAAGCTATATCATTTTCAATTCTCTTTCAATCCTTATGGTAAAGTCAAGGAGAAACTCTCTGCCTGGTGCTGGAATGACCTTAACGCCTCTCTAGCCTGTGCCGATCTCTCCGTACAACAAAAAGAAAATATCTCAGGCTCCAAGTTTTGACAAAAAATTGTATTGAGACAGCACTAACAACATGGTTTTATTGTTACAGTATTTCTTTCTCTTTTCGGAGTGGTGAGGAAGATTGGCCCTAAACTAACACCTGTTGCCAATCTTCCTCTTTTTGCTTGAGGAATATTGTTGTTGAGTTAACATCTATGCCCATCTTTCTCTATTTTTCATATGTGGGACACCGCCACAGTATGGCTTGATGAGTGGTGTGTAAGTCTGCACCTGGGATCTGAACCCGTGAACCCCAGGCTGCCGGAGAGGAGCACATGAACTTAACCACTATGCCACTGGGCCAGTCCCACATAATATTTCTTTTTACAGTTATCTTCTACTTATGTCAAGTGATCCTGATTTTCCATTTATGGTAGTTATATACAATTTCTTTTAAAATAAATTTTAGTAAAAGTTTTGAATCATTTTAAAGAAAGTCAATAATTTAAAGAAAGTAAATAACAACAAAAACAGGTGGTTTTAAAGACTGAAGTTTGGAAAGCTTTGGATTAGAGCAGGGCCACAAACCTAATAATTCAGAGAGAAAGAAGGAGAAAGTTCTATTCTTCAACATTATGCCTTTTATATGGTTTCCTTACATGCTGGCCTCAAGCCCCTTCTTTATCCATCTGGACAAAGTGCATGGTTTTGTCTGCCTTCCAAAATCACCACTCACCTTGTCTAAGACACTCTGTCAAGTCAAAGTGGGCAGAGAGTGTAAGCACTTTACATTGTTGCTTGAGTGGACCTCTTCTGTCTGCCGAAAAGTGTTTGGTCCAGCTATCTGAGGAGTTCCACTAATTGCCTCATTAGGCAATCTCAAAGCAGAAACAATATTTAAGTACATCAGTGTAACTCCTGGGTATATGTAGGATTTAATAGCAGATGAAGCCAAATGAGCTGAAATGGAAAATTTATTTCTTTTTTAATAAACATTCTTAAATTCTCATTAAAAAAAGACGGCAGACAATTCATGCTTTTAAGCAGGATGTAGTCTTAAGTTGCAAATGCTTCTGAGCCATTTAGAGAAGATTTGAAATATTTTCTGCACATTATCTTAACATTTTCAAGCATGGGACATTCAATAAGAGCTTTATTCCTTCCAAAGTTAGATGTGCAATATGTGAATCATAATATCAAAATGCACAATAGGATGTAAATTTATATGTAATGTGTGCATTCATAAAGAAGAATCATCTCTTATTAACATTCAAGGCTTTTAATAATTGTGTTAAAAACATCCCAAACAAGGGTTATGAAAATCCACGTTTGATTTTATACCTGTCTAGTGTAAGCAGTGTCCCCGAGTCAGGGGACCGAGGAGAAGAAACCCTGGCAGGACGGGGGGAGGTAATCCGATGCCATCCCTTTGCGTTTTGCAGTTGACGGTATGAAGAAAGGGTGACCGAAGGGCAAAAGCCTCCGCAACCCCGTAAACTCGGCTGGTCTCATATTTGAATTTCCTCCGCTTTTGCTCTCATTGTGTCTACCTGATCTCCAGCGCCTAACTACCCCGCACCCAGGATATCGCCGCAGTCTGCAAACGGGCCTCTTGACGTTAGTTAGTCTCTCTCCTTCCCCACCACCATCTGAACTTGCTCTCAATATAGACGGATCTTCCTAAAATCCTGTCCTCACCTACACCTCCTTCCTCTAAAATCTTCTCTTGTTACCCATTGCCTTAGGATGGAGTCCTATAACCTTAGCATTGCTTTCCTCATATGCAACAATCTGGCTTCAGCTGCTTTTCCAATATTTTCTTCCTCTTTTCTTCACACTGAAGTCTGCACTCCAGTAAGGTCATCCTGGGGTTCTCATTGTTCCTCCTCCCGGGTAGACTCTGCACACCAGTTTCTGAGGCTTTGCTCAGGCTGATCTCCTACCTAGATGCCCTCCTTCTTTCATCCACATTCCACCATCTGTTAAGGCCCAGTCCAAGTTGTACTTCTGACCACCACAGCGCATAGCAAACCAGACCTCTCACTCAGCTGATTCTCTCTCTGCAGCCCTTTCTCTCTGTACCATGGATTACCATTTAAATTTTTATGTGTGTTTATCTGTCAAGGCTTTTGCATTAGATTTGAAGCTTCTAATAGCAGAGACCATCTCATAATACTCAGTATACATTGTGTATAAGAGGCGCTCGATAAATCAGTTGATTAATTAATCAATTATGTGCTTTACTAATTTGATTTTGTAAAAGCAATCCATTACCATTTTGGACAACTACAGTCTTGTGTCACTTAACAAGGATATGTTCTGAGAAATGCATTGTTAGGCTATTTTGTCATTGTGCAAACATCATAGAGTGTATATACACAGACCTAGGTGGTATAGCCTACTACACACCTCGGCTACATGGTGTAGCCTATTGCTCCTAGGCTGCAAACCTGTACAGCATGTTACTGTACTGAATACTGCAGGCAACCATAAAACAAAGGGAAGTATTTGTGCATCTAAACACGTCTAAACATAGAAAAAGTACAGCAAAAATATGGTAAAAAAAAAAGATAAGAAATGACACACCTGTAAAGGGCACTTACGATGAATGGAGCTTTCAGGACTGGAAGTTGCTCTGGGTGTCAGTGAGTGAGTGGCGAGTGAATGTGAAGCCCCAGGGCATTACTTCCACTGCTGTAGACTTTATAAACATCATACACTTAGGCTACACTAATTTTATTAAAAAAATTTTTCTTTCTTTGATAATAAATTAACCTTAGCTTAATGTGACTATTTGACTTTATAAATTTTTAATTTTTTTTTAAATTGGCACCTGAGCTAACAACTGTTGCCAATCTCCTATTTTTTTCTGCTTTTCTCCCCAAATCCCCCCAGTACATAGTTGCATATTTTAGTTGTGGGTCCTTCTGATTGTGACATGTGGGATACCACCACAGCATGGCTTGGTGAGCACTGCCATGTCCTCGCCCAGGATTCGAACCGGTGAAACCCTGGGGTGCCGAAGTGGATCGTGTGAACTTAACCACTCGGCCATGGGGCTGGCCCTAAAATTTTTTAACTTTTTAGCTCTTTTATAATAACAAAGTTTAAAAACACATTGCACAGCTGTACAAAAATATTTTCTTTCCTTATATACTTATTCTGTTAGTCGTTTTCTATTTTTAAAGTTTTTATATTTTCTTACCCTTATAAACGTTTTTGTGAAAAATTAAGACATAAATTGCACACATTAGGCTAGGCCTGCACAAGGTCAGGACCATCAGTATCACTGTCTTCTACCTCCACATCTTGTCCCACTGGAAGGTCTTCAGGGGCAGTAACACGCATGGAGCTGTCATCTCCTATGATAACACCATCTTCTGGAATACCTCCTAAAGGACCTGCCTGAGGCTCTTCTCCAGGAGGTGTCACTCTTTTCAGAAATATGTCCATTGTGGTTTGCTCCATTTCTTTCTTTTTTTCATTATAGATTTGCTTGTAAGCAGACAACGCACCAGGAATAGTCCTCTCTACCATATTGATGAAAACCTTTTTGTTTTGGGGTCTATGTTTTCAAATTCTTTAAGGAGCTTATTGAGGTATGCAGAAGCTTCTGCTAAATCCTTGACTGTGAATTTTCTTGGGAGGTTTTCTTCTCCTGCAGTTTTCTTTTCTGTTGCCTCTTCTTCAGCTGTGTATCCCTGTTCCAGTTCCAACAGCTCCTCATTAGTCAGTTCCTGAGGAACCGTCTCTCAGAGTTCCTCAATGCCATCCTCGTCCACACCCAGGTTAAAGTTGTTTGCCATCTCAACCACAGCCTTATTAACTTTTGCAACCTCCTCATTCTTGGAAAATCCTTTGAAGTCATAGACGAACCTCTTGAGTGTCTTCTTTCAGATGCCATTCATGCACTCGTTGGTGACGTGACCCCAAGCCCAAGCAGCATTCTTGATGCACTCAGAGATGTTGTAATCCTTCCAGAATTCCATCAGTGTCCTCTCAGTGTCTTCCTCAGTTGCAGCAATAGCCTGAGCAAAAGTCTTTCTCAGGTAATAGGCCTTAAAAGCTGCTATAACTCCCTGATCCATTGATTGGATGAAAGAGGTGGTGTTTGGAGGGAGAAACATTGCTTTGATATTGGGATGAAGATCACCAATAAAAGGAGGATGTCTGGGAGCATTATCAGCAATAAGCAAAATCTTGGAAAGTATGTTATTCTCCAGACAGTATTTCTCCATTTCACTAGCGTAGCAATTCAGGAGGGCATCTGGGAAGAGGAGCTGGATCATTCATGACTTCTTATTGCTCCTATATTTCACCTACAGTGTGTGCTTCTTGATATGCTTGAAGGCCCTGTGGTTCTCACTGTGCCAGATCACAACGGGTTTCAATTTGCAGCCTGCAACATTGTCTCCAAGCAAGACTGTTATCGTGTCCTTAAAAGCCTTAAAATCCGGCATTGACTTGACCTCTTTATGGATGGAAGTCCTTTTAGGCATCTGTTTCCAGAATAGGTAGGTTTCATTCACTTTTATATTTGCTCTGGCAAGTAATTTTCCTTCACAGTCAGTTTATCTAGTGTTTCCAAAACTCCTTCAGCTGCCTTCACAGCAGCACTCACAGACTCACCACTCATTTTCACATTATGTAATGAAAAGCAATTCTTAATCATTTAACCCTCCCAGAGTTAGCAGTAAATTCACCATCATACTTGGGTCCAGGCTTTTCTTTCAATGTCGCAGACAAAATTCTTTTTTTCACCATGATTGTCATGGTGCTGAGAGGGACAAGCTTCTGTGTCTGGTTTTCAATCCAGGTCATTAGAAGTTTCTCCATGCCTTTCTCAAATTTTTGTTAGTCTCTTTGCCTTCAATGATACAGATCCTTTAACAGTTCCCATCACTTTGTTCTCATTCTTCAAGATCATAGCTTAGATAGAATGGGATATGGCTGACTGGTGAGCAATGACCATCACTGATTTTCCACCTTCATAGTCCTTAATCACTTTTAATTTTGTTTCCAGGTCAATCATTCGATGTGGCCACTTACTGGCCACGTTAGCAGTGGATGTTGTATGCTTAGGGGCCACGATGAACAAAATAACAATAGATTAAATCAAGCACAAGAGAAAATGACGCAATCAAGGTATTTGGTAAACACAAGATGTAATGTGCTAAGACCTCTCAACAAAATCAACAAAAGTTTATTATAAAATGGTATGATTTTCTTTCTTGTGTTTATTATTTAAGATTATAGCAATTCTCAGATACCAAATTTATATTTCTAGAAAAATCTTTGATTAATAACACGTGGAACCTTCATCATCATTACAACCTAACTAATAAAAAATCTTTATGATCGTATTGCTGAGATTTTTCTATCAACCACCAATTTGTATTGGGTCAGAAAAATAAAATCACCTTCTTTGGCTGGAATCTGCTGTTGAACTCTTTGCTTTGAAGATATATGTATGCCCACTGCTGGTGGAAGAGTAAACTGATAGAAGCTTTCAGGGTATTAAGTTGACAATATAAAATAGTCAATGTTAAAAGCCTGAACACTCGATCTCATCATTCCATTTCACGGAATTAGAAAATAATCATGAATGTATACAAAGCTTTAGCTCTGAAAATGTTTATCTTAGCATTGTTTCAAATACAAATACAAATAATTGAAACCAATATAAATATCTGATCATAAACTGGACAAATTGGGTAAATAATATTTGATGTACCCACATAAAGGAACACACACATTTATTAAAAATAATTTTTAAGATTTTACATAGAAAGAGATTCATGAAAAACTATATTGTTAAATGAAAGAAAAAAGCATGTACATAATAGTATGCAATGATACGTTTTAATACAATTAATTATAAATGTATATAATAATGAATGTATAGACCCCAAAATGTTCAGAATAGTTATATCTGATAGGTGGGAATTATGTAAGAATTTTCTTCTTTTTGCATTTATCTGTATATGCTAAAATTTTAGCATATATATATGAAAAATAAAAGAAGGATGTTTATATGATGTGTTATTATCAAGCAACATTTAATTTATTTTTTACTCATCATGCTGTAAAATGTCATATCCATTACCAGCAAATATGAAGATTACAGCTACTACTACTCAAATCTGTTGCCTTCAAGGAGCTTCAAGTTTTCAGCACTCTTATGTGGATCTAGGCAGTCAAATTTAGGAGATAAAAAATGAAGTTTAAGCACAGAGAAAGATTTTTTTGTTTTCAAACACGGTCTTCCACTGTATCTTTGCAAAAGATAGAGATACATAGATGCTTAAAATAAAATTCCAGGGAGAGGATTCTGATACTTGTAACAAATACATTCTAAAATCGAGTTTACTGTAGCTGATAAAAGCCAAGGAGCAGCTTCCTCTGGGATGCAGGTGGTGACTGTTTTCAACTACCTGGAGGGGCTTTGAGACATGGGGGATTCAATTTTTGCAACTCAGAAATTTCAAATGCAGTCAGGACAAATAAAAAATACTATGCAAGTCACTTGCGCTTTCTTCTTTTCGTGTCTCTTCCTCTGTGTCTTTTTTCTTTTCTTTGGGTCTCTCTTCTTTCATCCTCTGTCTTTTTCATCCTCTGGCCTGCTGAAAATGACTGAGTTAATACCCACCAGAGTGAAGTACTCATGCACGATTAAAAAAAAATAATTACTCTTCTTTTTCTAACTTCCCATCTTACCGACATCTTTTATCAAGGTTTAGGTTTGTGGAGCCCAGTTTTCCCAGAATGAAGTCCCAACCCTATTGTAAGTTAGGCACTATGGGAGGTACATTCACTCTTTCCTGACGCCAGGAGACCATTCTGTATAATGCTTCAATGGACTCATTATCATTTATTTACACTGAACCCAATTCTTCCCAGTCCATGGAGTGAGCAGGCTGTCAGAAGAGAACCTGTGTAAATACAACTTGGGCAGCTTTACTGGAGGGCAAAAGGAGGTGAAAAGGAATTACCCTCAATCCCTTCTTTATTTTTTTCCCAGCTTTAGTGAGATATAATTGACATATAACTGTGTAAGTTTAAGGTATACAAGGTAACGATTTAATCCACACATATATTGCAAAATGTTTACAATAGGTTTGGTTAGCACATCCTTCACCTCAAGCAATTACCCTTTTGTTGCTGTTGCTGTTATTGTGAGAACCTTTAAGATTCACTCTCATTGCAACTTTCAAGTATACAAAACAGGTTTGGTATCCTCTCTCTTCCTCACGCTTTACTAGCATGCTCTTCTCTTTGCCAAGAAGCTAGAACCCATCATTTCATCTGTCTCCTTGCAATCTGGCAGGATCTTTTTCACTAGAAAGACTGAAAAGATGGCTGTAGGGGCAAAGCGGTCGGAAAAACTGAGAAACAACAGGTTACAGATTGATCTTTTCTGGGTAATTGAGATCATTTCTATTATTGTGAATACCTCAAAGGGAGTAAATGGCCATTGAAGAGAGAGAGTGGTGGAGAAACAGGAAGGGCTGATGTAAGATGCCTGTGAGGGCGCACTCCTAGGACGTCCATTTGCATGAAAAATGAGAGAGTCGTACATATCAAACTGTGCAAGCCACATGAACAAGTGACAAAATGTAGCAATTACCTTTAAAAGGAAGTTTCTTGCTATCGACAGTAGACAGGAATAGCATTCAAATTAGAAAATCCACAAGCATATTGGGCCAATTTCTCTTGGTAAGTCGAACCCACTCAACGCAACATCATTTTGCCTTCCACCTGAATCCTTGTTTCCTGCTGACACTATCTGCCCTCTCCAGTCAGTGGTTCAACTGGAGTATACAGAATCTGAGCTCACTGGTAGAACAAAGATGCTCTACTTTCGAGGAAGGCTTTTTGGGCTTCTTTTCGCCTCTGAGAATTCCAGTGCATTGCTGTGAAAACTTAGGGTTAACGTCTTTTGCATTGAGAATGGTGTCGCTTAGTCTCTTAGTTCCATCTATTTACACAGCAGGCAACTTTGCATTTGGTTGTAAAGAAGAAATGCCCCAGTAGGTTTTCCACCTATGCAGAGAAAGTGTGCTTCTGGCCCTTTGTGGGTCAGGCAGAAAGCAGAGGGGTGCACTGAGGGAAAAGGGACTCCCAGGTGTCCTTGACCGCAGCCCCTAACTAAGGAGAAGCGAGAATTCACCAGTGTCTACAATCAATATTTAATCATGCTTTGTTCTAAATCAAACTAATAAATGTTGATATATTCTTTATGTTTATTTACAAATCTGTTTGCTTTGCTGGGGTTTTTTTTTCCTTTGGAATTTGGAGACATGAATTATTGTTTTTCTTGGTTGCTTTAGGCATCTCCCATTAGGCTCAGAAGGACTGCGTGTTTTCTAAGACCCCTGCACGCTCATTAGGGCTGTGTTTCGAAGAGTACTTGAGGAAGGAAAAGAATATAAAAGAAGTGGATAGGGAAGGATGGAGGTCAGCAGATTGGCACCGATGCTTAGAGGTGAAGAGAGTCAGAAAGTGTTCAGAAAAAGCAAAATGGAAGCCAGCCTTATGATACTATTTTGACTCTCTCAGACGTGCTATTTGAGGTTAAATTAAAGCCCAGCTTCCTTATGGAAGGCACTACTGGATCTGATGGCATCAAGCAGTCCCTATGATTTTGGGGAATGATAAATTGAAAGGTTCATTGCTGTTGCACAAAACTATCATTGTTATTTTAAGCTGAAGTTTCCTTTGGGCTGGCAGAATTGTCCACTGCCTGGAAATAAGTGCTGTAGCCATGGCCGGCACCCGTCAGCAGAAATATCTGCCAACTGCTTTCCTTGGGGAGCAATTCTGTGTCCCGGGATAAGTACAAATTTTATTTTATTATTTTAGCTGGCCAGCGTCCTTGTTTAAAGGGGGCACTGTGGATATGGGAGTGCTTTGTTTTATTTAGAATGGCGGTTCACAAACTTCAGTGTGCATATGGATCACCTGGGGAGCTTGTTAAAATGCAGATTCTGGGCCCCTACCCTAGAGATTCTGAGTCGGTGGCACTGTAGTGGGACTAAGGGATATGCATTTTTAACTAGCACTCAAGTGATGCTTGTCAAAATGATGTGCAGACCGTTGAGAAACACAGGTTTGTGAATTTTTAATCAGGATAATCTTATGAAAGAAGGACTTCTTTTCTGACCAGAAACCCATTTATAAAAGTTAGATTTTTCTAGCTACTTCATAGTCCAAGTCTGGCAGAACGGTGATGTTCTCAGCACGGCCGTTATCAAGAGATGCCACAGCAAAATGCTTCACACTATTGCAACGCAAACAAGTAAGTGTTGGGTCTTGGCATCCCTTTCCTCCTCTCCCTCCTGAAGTCAGTGCTCCAGCGGCTGTCGCACTTATCTGGCCATTGAGAACTTGAGCTTCAGACATGCAGCCATCTTTTCAGGCATGGGGTCTCTCAGTAATGCAAAGTGAAAAGGTGGAATGGTTTCTTGAAAAATTCAGAATTTTCTCCCCAAATTACTTGATGTAGATTTTTTTTTTGTCCAAATAACCCAAATGATCGTCTTCTCCCTTCTTGTTTCTTTGATACTGGAGTTCTGTTTAAAGGAGAATTACATGATAGCAAAGTGAATCAGGATGCTGGCAAACATTTTCATGTAGAAAGAGATTTCTAGGCGGACACTGTGAAGGATTTGAGATGCAGTAGGTTTTTGTGGGAACAGCCCTGGCCTTAGAAGCTGAAGCCCCAGGTTTATGATTATATAACAGTAGAGGAAACAAAGGCTCAGGGACTGAAAAGGATTTACTTGAAGATTTAGTGGGCAGGACCTGGAATTCAGCTCCATTGCTCCACGCCCAGCACTCAATTCCTCTACAGTCAGCCTTTTAGCTCTTTAGGGATGTTCATTCTGGAGAGAACACCTGTATTCTACCATATCCTAGACCTCACCATGAGCTTCCTGACTCTGGGCAAGTCATGTTCCCTCTCAAAGCATCCATTTCTCAACTATAAATCAAATATGATAATAATCTACTGTGCAGGTAAATAAGGATAAAAGAAAATGGGTGTATGATGCTTGGTGAGTACAGACACTCAAAAAACAGAACAATTATTTTATTAAAAAAAAACAAACCTGGGGGGTCTGGCCCCGTGGCCGAGTGGTTAAGTTCGCATGCTCTGCTGCAGGCGGCCCAGTGTTTCGTTGGTTCAAGTCCTGGGCGTGGACATGGCACTGCTCATCAAACCACGCTGAGGCAGCATCCCACATGCCACAACTAGAAGGATCCACAACGAAGAATATACAACTATGTACCGGAGGGGCTTTGGGGAGAAAAAGGAAAAAATAAAATCTTTAAAAAAAAAAAAAAAACTGGGTTCAGATTTTGCCATTTATCAACTATGTGGCAATGGGCAACTCATATTGTCACCCTGGACCTGATAGGAGGATGGCATTGCCCACCTAGTTCAGGTAGTACAGAGGCGTGAATGAGACAATACATGTCGGGGTGCTTTGCCAACAAATGCTGCTACTCGCACCTTATAATTATTTATGAACTTCTCCAAGCCATTGAATATTGGATTATGGAGCCTTTGGTCTTCTGTACATAGTTTTAGCCAGAGAGCACTCTTGGGCCCTGTACCTCTAGGTGTTCTGTAAGCTCGAATTTATTCATCGTTTTAGTATTCAGTATAGGAAAAGAGGTGACATGAAAGCATTGACTATGCAAGTGAATGGTTTGTTCTAAAATCCAAGGCCCACAGGTTATTTGTAAAAATGGCAGAGTGTGTTCTCTAGGGGACCAATATATCACTAATACCACCCTCTCCCTCTACTCTGGGCCAGAACAAGTGCCCAGGAAAAAAAGCGGGTCAGATCAAAGTGAATGTAGCCAGGAAGTCTTTACTTCTGAGATTTCCCACTAAGCCATTTATTCCCTGCAAAATACAAAGTCCTAGCTCTTCCCTTCGTGTGTTGACTTACTTCCTAGTAGTTTTCTCATCTGCTGACAGAGGACGTAAACCTCAGTGAAGATGTAGCACGTGCCTGAAAAGAACTCTTTTTTTTTTTACTTTAAAAAATATTTATTGTTGAGATATAATTAACATTATATAATATAACTTTATATTAGTTTCAGGTGTACAACATAATGATTAGATAAATATTGCTAAATGATTACCACAATGTTTAGTTGACATCCAGCACCAAACATAGTTACAAATTTCTTTTTCTTTTTCTTGTGATGAGGACTATTAAAATTTACTCTCTTAACAACTTTCAAATATACAATACAGTATTATTAACTATAGTCCCCATGCTCTACAATATATCCCAGGACTGAATTGTTTTGTAACTAGATGTTTGCACTTTTTAACTCCTTATACCCAGTTTCGCCCACACCCTGGCTTTGTCAACCACCAGTCTCTTTGAATCTAGGAAACTTTTTATTTTTTAATTTTTAGATGCCACATATAACTGAGATCATACAGTATTTGTCTTTCTCTGTCTGTTATGTCACTTAGCATAACGCCCTCAAGGTCTATTCATGTTGTTGCAAATGGCAGGATTTTCTTTTTTATGGCTGAATAATATTCCATTATATATATATATATATATATATACATGGTTTTTAATATAATTTTTTTATCCATTCATCTGTTGATAAACACTAGGCTGTTTCAACAATTCTTAACCTTAGTTCAGCCTCCCATTCCTTTTGTCCCATGACCAATACTTATGATCTATCAGACTGCAAAACCTAAGGGAAATTAAAAAGGCCAATATTCAGTCCTCTTAACACTGGCTTGGGATCCTTGGGTGTAGAGAGAGAAATTTCTGGCTAGTGCCTCAGTCAAATCAGCCTACCAAATACAATTTTTCCCCACCCCAATGATTATCTCTTCGTTCTGTGGTACTCTTTCTTGTTCATCATGGAGTTTCCTGGTAGTGGTGACCCTGAGAGCATCTTGGTCTGAGGACCCTTTAAGGGGAATCCTACATCTTCCGCATCCTTGTTTCCCCTGGTGTCTGGGCCAGTGCCTGGGGCAGAGGAGGCGCTCGGCTGTGAAACTGGAACTTCTGTGTCTGTGCCTTGGCTCCGGTTGTCCTCTACCAGCCATCCTCCTCACACTGCACTCCGCCTGCCGGCTCTGCCCTTCCCTGGCTGCACAGCCTTGGGCAAGTTAGGAAACCTTTTTGGGTGGCAGTTTGCCATTCAGAAAGACAACTTATCTGAGGGGCTTTGCACATGGGTGCTCGACAAATCTTTATCCGTGTCCTTAGTCAATCCTTTTTTGATCACTCAGCTGTTAAGGGATTTTCTCCTCCAAACTCTTGGTAGTTACCTGTATGCACACAAATATCACAGGTCCTCGACATTTAACAGACGCCATACTAGGGAGACTAAACACATCTTTTACACTTTTTCATGTATATGGTATTTCTTTGAAAACCAGTTTATCTTATACGATAGAAATGGTAACTCTGGAGCCCTGCCTCGGTGTTCTTGAGGCTGTGACCTGACTCTGTCCTTCAGCCATCAACACTAGCCGTCCCAAAGGGGGACAGTGCTTACACTTCCCAAATCCCCATCTATTCCGTTCTCTGTGCAGTCTTGGATGTCACTAAAACCCAGATGTTTAATAACATGTGTTTTTGAAGCTGTTGATAATGAAAGACAGGGGTTTCAAGAAATCGGGGAAGGGAGAGTCTCTCTATTCCAGCCCTGGTCTTACTCAACATCCAGCCTGCAACCCCCCACCGCAATTCATTTTTGTCTGCAATGGTAAACGTGCTGTGGATACCTGTGGACAGACGACCGGGCCAGGAAAGGCAGTATTTGTGTAGTTGTCTTCTAATAAGGTCAAAGGCTCAATGCATTATACAGCTCTGCGGGTAGCCAGACTCATTAGAGAAGGAGTGGGCCGTGCGACCCGTGTGGGATGGGCAGAGGTGGGGGTTTCATCTGGGGTCTGTTCCTGGTGGGTGTTCTGGACTTTCTCTGCAGAACCTGAATTGGGGCCGAGGGGACACTGAAGAAATCACATCCCAAACATTTGGGAGCCCCCAGGGCCCTTTGCCCTTCTGAATCTGAGGTTTGATTTCTACCTGGTGCTCACTAAAGCTGAAAGCACAGCAAAATGCAGAGACCCTGGTGCCATTTGCAAACCCCTGATCACTTCCCTTTGCCAGATCCTGCTGTTACGGCCTCCCAGGCTAGGGGCGTGGGGTTCCTACCTGGCATAGGCTGTTCAGGGAAGGTGAGCAAGGGCGTTGAGTGAGAGCACAGCCCTGCAGGTTGTATTTTGGTACACTTAATGAATAGTGTGAGGCACGGAGCTGAAGGCCAGCGCCTGACAGGCTGACAGGCCTGATTGCCATTTGCATGAACAGCACTCTGCAAGTGGAAGTGACTGAGAGAGTGATTGATTTGTTTTGCTGAGGCTCCTTTGTGGTCCTGGGGTGGATTTCTGGCCCCACCTCTCAGCCTCAAAGCCCTTGCTTTGCCTGCTGTTGCTTTTTTATTTGGGGGTAATGAAAATTTGTTATAAGCCTTCCCTTTCATCTGTACATGGCAGGCTGTCACGGAGAAACAAGCCATTCTGCGGCCTCACTCCTGTCCAAATTGCTAAATGTTTTTTTTCCAATTGCTTCCCTAATGGGCCGGGATAATGGGAGCGGCATGCTCTCTGCCCACGCCGGAGATGCCAGCGCATTTGTCCAGCGCACATGTGTGGTGGGCACCCGGCCCCTTCTGTCCATGGCGGGCCAGCTCCTTGCAGCTGAGCGCCTGCTCCTGCACCTGCCCCTGCCCCTTGCCCTCAAAGCCGCCAGGGTCTTAGCATCCAAGAAAGTGGTCCTCGGCCGGGCACCTCACAGTGCAACCATCCCCGCAGGTGAGGCTCTGCCCAGGGGACGGGTGATCCAGGTTAGAGCCCCAGACTCGGGCCGCTAATGGACCGGCCCGGCCAGCTTTTTATGGACTCCAGTTGCTGCTTTTCGGAGGGGCGGGCTCTGGGGCTCCCCACGGCCGGCTGTTCCACGGGCTGGATGCTCAACTGTGGCTGACCCAAAGCTTTACGAGCCTAAGTGCTTATCCAGGAACAGAAGTGAGGAGGTTGTGTGTGATAAGAAAATAATTTGCCAAAACTGCAACAATAAAGAGGGCCTGGTGGGATCTCCTCTGGTACGAATGGCCCCGAGCAGCTGCAGAATTCTCTGCTTTCACAATTATTTTCATTTTTATAACAACTAAAAGCTAAATGCCTTGTACAAGCCTGGCGGATCTTGCTTCAGCTTCCAGTCCAATGTTTCTTTCTCTTTCTGGGAATCTTAACATCCACACAGCCTGGACAGAATGTTCCTTGGCATGGTGGCTTCAGCTGGTCTGCTCCTTGGCCTGCTGACAACTGCTGCATGGCTCTGCGCTAATGTCACCCTCCCCCTGAACAATCCCTGCCACACAGAAAGCTCCAGTTGCACCCTCTGGGGCTCTGGAACAGGTGCTCCTATTACCAAGTTCTGGAGGCAGGGAACTCTTCATCAGAAACCGGTGCCTTGTAAATCACAGCGGGTGCTCCAGTGACAGGGGACATGCGTTTGACTCGAGAAAGAATGAGGTACATATATTCCTGCCTCTTCCCACGCTTTGCTGTGTGCTGAAGGCACCTCCACCACTTGCTGAGTGCCCCCTATCTTTGCATTTGGGGTACTGAGTGGTACCATCATTCGCATTTATTCAGCATCCCGTACAAATGGATACTGCCCTGGGCGTTATCATGGAAAAGGCAGGCCTTCACGTGAGACAAAACGGATCCAGATCTTGGCTCCATCAGGAGGTAGCTGTGTGACCTAAATCCCTATTTCTTCTGTGCTGTGGGGATAAAGCAGCACCCCCCCCCCACACTGTACTGTAGCTGCTATTGATAATTAAATGAGAAAATAAACATAGAGCACCTGGCAGGGTGCTTGGCACCTTATTAGCACTCAATGCATGTTAGCCTTAATTATTACAGCTACGAATTCCTTTCTGAGTGTTCTTGGTCTGGTAGGGAACACACGCATTGCAACACAGAATAATAGTATGAGAGAGCGTGTATTAAAGGAATGCATTACCTGAGTGATGAAGACCACCAGTGCCGTGGTAGAGGTAGGGGCCATCACTCAGGGCAGGTTTCCCAAATTCGTCTAGATATAATAAGATACCAGTCCCAGAACCTTCTCCTAGACATGATGATTCATTCAGTCAGGGGCTGGGCCTTTAGAACAGTATGGAAGTCTTCATGGCCATGGGGATATATTTATGAAGATGATACCCAGAAGAGCACGTCCAAAAGAAATACTATATGACCCACATGTGTAATTTAAAGTTTTCTAGAAGCAATATTATAAAAAGTAAAACAAAAGAGATAAAATTAATACTTACAGCACATTTTATTTAACTTAATATGTTCAAAATAGTATGATTTCAACATGTAATCAATATAAAAAATTTTAAGAAGCTATTTTACATTATTTTTTTCAAATTAAGTTTTCAAACTCTGGTCTATATTGTACACTTATAGTACATCTCAATTTGGCTGCCAAAATTTCATTGCAAATACTTGATCTATATTTAGATTCCATAAAATTTGCAGTTGAAAAAGTAGATTTGCATAACCAAGTTGTTCCAAATATGCTCACAGATTTCTCAATAACTGAATCAAGTATTAGTTTTAAAATTAAATTTAAATTAAATAAACCCAACAATTCAGTTCCTCAGTTTCAATAGTCACATTCCAAGCGCTCAGTAGTCACATGTGGCCTGTGGCTACCATATTAGACAGGACGCATTTTAGACAGTCAATATTTTATAGTAGTCAAGATCCTTTCCTCTTTATTCTGTCCAGATTCTAGAGTGGAGGGAGGATGTATCAAGGAAGGATAGCAGCCAGAGAGCAGAAGTGTTCGGTAGGAGCAGAAGTTTTATGTCAGCAGCAGGGGGAAATGACGTTAGTGAAGGGAAAAGACAGAATTTTAGGTAGGCATTGTCCTAAGCCAGGGAATTCAGACTTTATTCAATAGGCAATGGGAGTCAAAGATGGTTTTTGAGCACTACAACGGGGTGGGCAAAGCATGTTTCAAGATTAACTTGACTAGATTTACTGGAGCAGACAAGAGAACGGAAATGGGGGGATTAATTGATAGTAGTAATAATAGAAAGGGATTTAAATAAAAAATACAATAAAATTAAAAGTGAATGTTTCTGGGAAAGATGTGAGAGGTTTGGCGAAGACGGAAAACTCTAAGATGCTTTCAAGCTTTTTACTTTTTTTAAGTGAATGAATAAATATAACGTTGGACGTAGGGAAATCTGGAAGGAAAACTGATTCTGGAGAGAAGATGAGCTCAATCTGAAGACTTGGAGTTGATGTTAGACTCTCCACTAGATGACTGCACTGGAATTAGTGTGTGCATAATACAGAATGGGCAGAGTACAGTAGAGGGCTGAGCTGTAAGCTTTGGAGAACGTCAAGGACGCAGATTTAGTGTATAGGAGCAGTAGGAAGATAACCAGGAGTTCAATGCAGCAAATGTCATGGAAACAGAGTTTCCGTGGAAGGAAGCGGTCAGCAGTGGGGAATGATGACAGGGCCAATGAGAATGAAGACTGAGAATTGGAGTTGAAGATTAGGATACCGTTGGAAATACAGAGAGATCAATTTCAGTAGTATGATGGGTCGTAGGAGTAATATTGTCAGGCGTTAGGGAGTGAGAAGGTGATGAAAAAACAGAACTGCATCAAAAACTTGGGAAGTTACTAGGAGGTAGCAAATATGGCTTCTCTAATCAAGAGACCACTGGGCACACGTTTCACCCAAAGTCACTAATCTGATGGCAGGGATACTAGACAGAGAGGGAGGCAGGAAGCGCATGTTATCTAGGGAGTCAATGAGCCTTTCTATGGTCTTTGCTAACTTAGACAACTGTCTTTGTCTCTGTACGAGGCAGTGCTTCCCCAGTGTTTTCTGTGGTCCTGTGCAACCTAACAAAACCCCCAGGAGCTTTTGTAAATCTGCTTTCTCTGTTATTAAGTTTACATTTCTCATTCAGAAAAGTCGCTATTACCTATAAGATTCTTATAATGGGATTCTAAAGTTCATTTTTGTTGTATTCATTCACACATTCTTTCTTTCTTTCAACAAATTTTTATAGAGTTCCCATGACATACCCTATTCCAGAAACTCAGGATATAGTGGTGAACAATACAGAAAAGGTCTTTTCTTTCATAGAACTGTTATCATAGTGGATGGAAAGATAATAAGCATGTAATATAAGACACTTTCATAAGTAATAAGGTCTTGGGGCTAGGGAGCTAATTCAGTTCAAGTGATAAGGGAAGCCTTCTCAAGGAGGTGATATTTGAACTGACTGCTGAATGACAGGAGGGAGTTAATAGTGAAGATCTGGAGTAGAGGTTAGGGGATGCAAACAAGTGCCAAGGCCCTGAGGTGGGTGGAGCATGACTTGACATGTTCAAGGAACTGAAGGAAAGCTAGCACAGTTGGAGCATGGTGGGCAAAATGAAGATAGATAGGAAATTTACTTCTGAGACATAGGCAAGGTCAGGTCGTACAGGACTGCTGGCCAAGGAATCTGAACTTCAAGAGCAATAAGAAGCAATTGGAGGGTTTTCAGAAATGAAATGACTTGGTCTACTTATGTTTTTAAAAGACTATATTGGCCACATGGATTAATAGAAGGTATAGTGAGTGACAAAAGTAGCAGCCGTTGGAGGGCTGTAAACAGGAGGATGACAGGATTGCTTGAATCGCCTAGTGAAGAATGGATTATCAGGAAGCTGGGAGACAAGAGTAGAAGCAGGGAGGACATTAAATTGCAGTAACTAGGGCAGGAGAGTTGACGTATATTTCTACTGGGTAAGAAGCAGTGGCTGTGAGGGGAAGTGAACAGATATGGGATACACTTTGAAGGAAGAGCCAACAGGACTAATTGATGGATTGGACATGGGGAGTCAATAAAGAGTCTAGGGGGTTTTATTTTAGTAAATTGGTTGGATGGTTGTATCTCATACTGAGATGAGAAAAATCCCATAATAAATGCTCTTGACATTGTGAAATTTGTACTGCCATGACTAAGAGGGGCCCATTATTCTCAGAAAGTCAACCAGGATCCTTAAATCTAAAGGTATAAGCAAAAAAAAAAAGTCAAAAATCAGTGATAGGCATGTAGAAGTTTATTATATTATCTCAATATCTGTTAATATTTGAAAATATCTATAATAAAAAGTTTTTAAAAATTGGAATGGTATGAAGTCTTCCTTTTAGCCAATAAATACCAATTAGAGAAACAGGAGTCTTTTCTGGATCTTTGTAATAAATACCCATTAAGAAGCACTAGGTGAAAAAGGTTCCTTTTTCGGCCCACTGAGCCGCCTGCAAGGGCAAATTGCAGCTGTGGTTTAACAGGTTCACACACCGTACCCCAGCTCACGTCTGGAAGGGGAAAAATTAATAGCAGGGGAATTAAATGGCTACCAATTTGTGAGCACCCAGTCCTAATACATTTATTGATTTTGGGTTCCAGTTTAGTGCTGGAGCTGTCTCTATTCATCAACTTTCCACAAAAGGGCATAGATCATCTTGGAGCGGGGAGGGTAGTTTGACTGCCAGGGCCAGAGTTGGAAATGTGGACACTGGGTTCAAATCCACACTCCATGCAGATCCATGTGGACCCTGAGTAGCAATCTGTTCACTGCTTTAGTGTCCTTGATAAAAACAGAATTGATCACAGAGGGAGTGCCTAGTAGTGTATTTACACAGAAGATGGATTTTAAGTCATAAAACTGAGAGACAAAATGACATCCCACTACTAGCATTAAAAAAAAACAAACCACACAATAAAATGTTCTTCCTAATTTTCAGATTACTTTGTATCTCAAGGGAGACTTTAAGATGGGTGGATAGGAGCGGGGAGAATATGTTGTCTCCTGAAAGATCTTAACCATTCCTCAGGTGCGTCCAGAATACTCTGTGCATTAGGAGGAACAAGGAAATTTCCCAGGTTCTTCTTCTAATAAAACTGCTCTTCTGAAAGGTCCTCACAGTGAGGGCATTCAGGAAACTAAAACATTAAGTGGGAGGTAGTGGAGATGTATGTGCAAATGAAAGATAGTGATTAAAAATGCAATGTAAGGGGGCTGGCCCTGTGGCCAAGTGGTTCTGCGTGCTCTGCTTTGGCAGCCCAGGTGTGTCAGTTTGGATCCTGAGTACGGACCTACTCCACTTATCAGCCATACTGTGGACGCATCCCATATACAAAAAATAGAGGAAGATTGGCACAGATGTTAGCTCAGGGAAAAATCTTCCTCACCAAAAACAAAAAAGGAATGTAAAACACTAATGCCATTTTGAGGAGCTGAGGTTGTGATTAAAACACTCAGTCTAAGATCAGGGTGATCACTGTAGAGTTACAATTGTCGGCTATAAAAAGTTCCCTTTTGGTTTACTCCTAGCAGACTAGATATAGCTCATGAAGTTATGAAAAATTATAACGTTACATCCTTTGTACCAAATTGGCCCTCTTGTAATATGTCTTGATATTTAACCAGGAACATTTTTTTCTTTTTTTTTTTTAAACAGTAACTTCCTTTTATTGGGGGCTTATGTTCTGCCAAGAACTACCTTAAATGTTCTAAATATTCCTTTCCCAATTCTTATGGTACACTGTAAGTACGCTGTAACCCTATATTACAGAGTAGACAGCTAAGATTCAGGGGGATTCAATAATGTGTCATGTTCACAGAGCTGCACAAATAAGGACTAGAACTTGAATCCAGACCTGCCTGAACTCATGTGGTCTGAGGCCAAAATTTAGTAGTAGAAGGAGGAGTCAATGAAGGGGACAGCGAAGGGGTTGCTAGGAGAAAGGAAATCATAAAGTTGTGGGTTACTGAGGGTAAAGAAAGAAAGAAAAAAAGGAATTTCAAGGAGAAATTCACCAGTCAGATGCTGCAGAATTAAAAAAAGATCATAGGTTTAGCTGTTAGTGTCCATTTCAGTGGCTGGAGAAGGAGAAAGGCAGCTTCATAAGGTTAAATCTGAACACAGCTCAGAGTGAGGAATGAATGAGGCTGGTGGTATTGATGTGGGCTCAGCAAGCCGAGGAGTCGAAAGAAGGATTTCTTGGACTCTCAAGGTCTGGTAAGTGCTCCTTTATTCAGAGAATAGCATGGAGTAGCATGAGGACAGGACCCATGGGCAGTAAGAGCTGCAATGAGTTGAGGTAGGGCTAAATTTATAAGGCATAGGCATATGAGGTTATTTCTTTACAAGACAAAGGAAAGATCATGAAAAAAATCATTAAAATGGTATCAGTGCAGGTGGGGTCTGGTTATTGCGTGATCCTATAACTTTGGATAGGAATCAGGTCGGATCAGGTCAGGACATCTTATGCTTCCTGGAGCATGATATAGATCAGTACGTAGGGCAGGACGCCTTGGGCTTCTCTTCACCAGGAACATTTCTTATCCTCAGTGAACAAGGTTTGTTTGGGTAAAGTATTTGGCAATACATATTAAGAGTCTTAAGAATGTTTTAAGTCTTGATTACTCTTTGATCCAGTACTTCAAGTATTTAGAGACACAGATACAGATTTAAATATAAGGATGGTTAATGGAGCATTGTCTACAGGAAAACAAAAAAGAAAATTGGCAACTTTTTTTTTGAGATTTCTAATAGTAGTGGCGTGTTGAACAAGTTATGGTGGTACATAGTGGAATAGTACATAGTCATTAAAAATTTTCAGTGAGGGTGATTAATAATTACTGACAAGGGAAATTATTCCTGTTATAATTATAATATTAAATAAAAAGAAAGATATGAAGGTGTGCATATAGATAAATACATTATAGTGCTCAATTATGTAAAAAGAGAAATATATATGCTTATAACAGGTATATATGCAGCTAATATGTCTATGTCTATAATGTATATATGTCTATTTTATATATTTCATAGAATATATGTATATGTTTTTGTATACATATACACATACATGTGGATGTAAATATATCTGTGTGGGTGCCTATATGTACATATATATACAGAAAAAAAGACTGGAAGGAAATATACCAAAGAGATATTGTAGTGATCCTTGGAGGGTGAAATTATGAGTGGATTTTTCCTTATGTTCCAAATTTCCAGGAATGAGCATGTGTTGCTTTCACAATAAAAATACTTTTATTAATTTTTAAAATACTACTGACACCACCATGAGAAATACTGTTGTAAAGTCAAGCTTTGGCGCCAGCTCCACCACACTCACACCTTTGTCATGTGAGCATTTGTATACGGACCCACATGTGTTTCTTTTTAATGTCAGAACTTAGCAAGACAGATCGGAGCCTCATCTCTGCAAAGCCAGTTGCACTTGCTCATGGAGAATATTCCTTGTTTATGCTGCAGGCAAAACAAGTAGCTTTTTTTAAACCTCAGGTCTATTGTGAAAATGAGCCATCTGTGGTGTTTTTCCCAATCTAATAGCACCTTTCATACTGAACTCTTGGGTCTAGGTGCTTCTGACAGCTGCAGGATGATTATGTACATTTTTTTTTGTATAAACTGGGATAAGATGGTATACTGGGAAACCTTGTATATGTGTGCAGTGTAGGGAGTAAAAAACGAGAGTAAAGCAAATCCTGGATTTGGTTTGCAGATGGAAGAACATCTCTGCTGAGTAACACTCAGTTGTGGTAACAAGGCATGACATAATTTCATTACTTTCAGGACTTGGAGGAAGGTGCTCCCATCAATATTTTCTGGAAATATATTAGTTTTGGGCATATAATAGGTATGCAGGAAAATTTTATTTTAATACATGCAAGAATAAATGAATATTCAGTTAAGGTAATTTCTTCCTCCAGGTGACTGGCGGACTCACCTTTCCTCCTACCCGCTTGCATTGGTTAGGAGCAATGCAGATGCAGATGCAGGCCAGGTACCCAGCATCCAGACAATCTGGGGACAGGCACATGGCGATGCCCTAGATATTTTGAGCAAACCAAGGATTATCACTTCCTCCCTATCTCTGAGAGCAAACATTTGCCATCACTGGTGTTATTTTACTATTATCACATTCTCATGGTTCCCGTGGTTAGACTGGCTCCTTCAAAAAGTTATGAGGGATGGTTTGTCCCAGGCTGCTAGCTATAGCAGGAAAGAAACTCGGTGCAAATTCTGTGACAAAGCAGGCTCCAGACTGTCCTCCATATACAGCCCAGGGGCTTCTCCTGTTAGAGCCATTTTCCTGATGCTGTATTTCCCTGCTCCCCTGCATCCTTAGAGTTTTGAATTTTGGCAGCCTTCCCTTTGACGGAAGAGAGCTGGAAGTAACTCCTGCTCATTTTCCTTGGCTCGTTGGTGTCACTCTGTACATCATCTAGCAGCTGAGATTGTGGCTCATGGAGCACTTTGGACCCTCCCCCTCTGGGGCAGCTGGAGAAATACACAAGGCGGCCTAAAGCTTAAACCCACGGCTCCTGGGCTAGCTCGGCGCTTCCACTTAATCGTGAAACATATCTTTGACAGTCCACAAAAGTATCCCTTCTGGGCCTTCTTTGTCTAAACTTAATATTTCCTGTATTAAGTCTTCTAACAATCATCACAAGGAAGGTTGAATGCTAAAGAATTCAGAATCAATTAAGACTCCACCAGGAAATCAAAACCTTCTGTTAAGCCGTAAAATACTCTGGGATGAATTGGTGTCACCTGATAATATTGCGCCAGAGCAGTATTGTAAAGCTTGAAACTCAAGGCCAAGTGTCTCCTTCTACAAAAGCTACAATCCCCTCACCACATGAAGCTTATCAGTTCTAGAAGAATAGAAATAATGAGTGATTATACAGCACCTTAAAAGACAGTTCATATTGCTAGAAAAGATGCTTCATCCTTGTGACCACTTTCACTCCTCTTAGAAAAAGCCTCTTCAGTGGCAATGAGAAGGCAGTGCTGTCCTGTGGTCAGTCATGAGTGTCTAATGGTGGGGTTCTTTTTCTTTAAGTGTAATTCCAAGATTAACTATGGATTAAAGTGATCTGGCTAGGAGCTCAGACAGTAGAGACTAGTGGAACTCACAGAGGCTGAAGGTCAAAGTCTTGATGTGAGATCACAATACCTAGGTCCCAGGGAACAAGAAAACATTTACCTCTAAATCAATAGTTGAGCAGAACTAAGAAATTTTCACAGAAAAATAAAAATTTGGAGACAGAATTCTTAATAAGCTGTAAAAGTTATGCTAAAAAGACAGAGGCCCCATTTAAGTGTACTTTCCCATCTAGGGAGTTCCAGAAGAGACAATTTGAGGGGCAGTGACAAGGAAGGTAAAACAATTCTGAGTATTCCCAGATTTAGGAATTCTGATACCTGAACAGATAATGTCATGAGAAAATGCACTTTTATTTAAAACAAAAAAGTCAACACTTCTTCCTTCATCAGTCATTAATCATTGCTTTTGTGTTCTTTTTTTACGTGATGTTTAGAGATGGGACCTTCAGGTCCTTTCCACAGACTACACTGAAGAATATGAGACGTGTATTAATGGTTCAGAGGCTGTGATTGCTAAATGCTCATCCGTGTTTCCTGTGCTGAGGCCTTTGTTAGCCTGGTTTGACTGTTTTTGTTCGGGGGTGGGCGGGGGTGGGCACTGATTTTCCTTTAACGGGTCAGACCTCATTTTCATTCTTACTTCTGGAAAGGACTATTTGGCTCAGATGGAACTTTGCTGGCCTTTGTTAATGGGGCAGACATGTTGTTTGGGTCTGGTAGGCAATTTTAGTAGGATATAGGTGGTTAATTCCATTGCCAGGGATGTTGAACTCACTACATAGTCAGTTTGCTGTGTGCTCACTCAGTGTGTATACACAGAGCACACTGCAGAAATACTTACCTACTCTCAACGCAGCATGCAAGCTGTTAGCAATCTTCTTTACATTACCTGAGGCCCACTCCATCACCCCTTTCACTTAATATGATAGATTGCAGGACATAATATAGAAAAATGTAGTGTGTGTGGCATATAAACTCACAGTGCGTATCGGATTTAATATATAATGCACAGAAGCCACTCTATAATACATAGTCAAAAGGCTGCAAGCTGCTGTATTGATGCTATGCCCAGTTCAGGAGAATAAGGCAGGTTTCCATCGCCAGAAAAGAGCATAGTATTCAATTTCTCATCCAGTATAGAGTATAAATAAAACATGGTGTACGGTAATACCAAACTGCATGAAATGATTTCCCTTAGTACATAAACTTACAGCACCCCAGTCTTTGCTTCAAGTTGAATTTCCCCAGTTCTCTCAGATGGCAATAGGGAATTATATGACCTTCTACAGCAAGAACTTCCCACTTAACAGATTCTAGGACTCCGCTGGGTCTCACGCTAATGGACAGCCATTAACCATCTTGGAGCTCCCTGGAACTCCCTGGAGCTTTGCAAGCTGAGTTCCTGGATCTCTCCAGAGTCAGGAGTTGACAGGCAGCTGTCAGTCAATTGGAAATTTCTTAAAGCTATACCCTGTAGCAAATAAAAGTGCTCAGTGTTTGTCATGAGAAAAAATTACTGTGCCAACACTATTATGATTTAATAAAAACATTAACCCAGTAGATGTAGTCTTCAAGTCGAGTTATCTATATATAAATGCATATGTAGTAGGCATTTCCTCTTATTTGTAGAGAGCTATTGATTAATTTTGCTTTGTAGTTCTGGAGGACAGTGAGTCAGTTCTGCCTGTATAACTGTACTTTGAAATAGGTAGCTCTTGGCTATCGCAGTCCTCAATTTCTGTGAAATTCTGTGAAAATTAGGCAACCAAAGAAAATATATTGCAAGGCAAATTTTAAAATATATTAATATTACTGCTTTCATAGGGTAATGTGGTCTAAAGGGATAAAAGAGGACTCATGCCAGAAACTTCTGAGATTAGTTTTAATCTTTGTTCTTCCTTAAGCGTCTTGGGTGATTTACTGTTGCTTTTTTTTTAATCTCATGCTCCCTATAATAAGTGTGGCTGGAAAACTTATGCCTGTTCTGCATGATCCATTGGTTCAAGTCTGGGTGCTCCTTAAAAGTGGGATTGCAGGCATTTGTTTAGGAGGAAAAAGCTGGTCTGGAGTGCCGTCCTTAGGGCTTACGCAGAGATGTAAGTCAATCATTCCTTTGAGAACTGATTTGAAACTGGTTGTGAAGTCATGGTTAAGAGGGAATTTTAAGTGGCTCCTGCCATCACTCTTTAATCTAGGTGATTAGAGTACATGGTCTTTCACCTCTCATTTCACAACCCTTTTGTTATTTCTGACTCTGAAATATAGGAAAGAGATATCTCTGGAGCAAAGGAAGTAAGGACTGTCTTCTCAAATCTGAGACTTACACTGACAGAGCAGATAAAAGACATGAATGAGTACTGAGATCCTGATCATTATGCTGACTTGTTGCTGATAACACCAGCCAACAGACCCATTTAATTAAAGTCATGGCCTTTTTTATGGTCAATTCTTAAATTCTAAAAGTCTCCTTTTTAAAAAAGATCCGAAATAATTTCAGACTTAGAGGATGTTGCAAAACTAGTGCAAAGAATTCCTGAATACCTTCTCCCAGATTATGTTAACATTTCACTATATTCGCTTTACGATTCTCTCACTCCTTATATATTATTACTATCATTATCATTAAGTGTATATACACACTATTTTTTATTCATTTGCGAGTAAGTTGCAGATTAAAAGAGCCCTTACTCTTAAATGTTTTTGTATGCATGAAGAGCAAGGGCATTTTCTTACATAATCATAGTAAAATTATCAAAATCAAGAAATTAACAATAATATACTTTTATCTAATCTACAGAATTTATTCAGATTTTTCCAATTGTCCCAATAAAAATACCTTTACAGTAAAAGAGAGAAAAAAATTCTGGTTGAGAATCCAATCTAGAAGCAGATGTTGCATTTAGTTATCATGTCTTTTTAGTCTCTTTTAATCTAGAACAGTTCCTTACTCATTCTTTTTCATGTCCTTGCCACTTTTGCAGAACATCCCTTAATAGGAGTTTTTCCAGAGTTTCCCCATCATTAGTCAAATACCTCCTCAGTGAAATTTTCAAAGGAAAAGTTTGGAGGAAGTTCCCCGTTTCTCTTGGAGCATATGGTATTGTCATTATCTAGCGTAGACAGGTATTGAAACCAGAGCATGAACAGTACAAGCCACAATATAAAATAGAAATAGGGTCACACACAGAATTATCTTCATAACTGGGTCTGAGATAGTTCCTGCTGCATACCCCTCCCACCTTCAGAGCACTGCATTGTATTTCGTATTGTGTCAAGACAATAGGCGAAAAGAGACAGCTAGCTCCCCAGGGCATGGGCGCCTCAGTTTAGAATTTGATATGGAAATGCGTAACTCACAAATGAAGGTCCATGCGTATGTGCTTTTGGTTTCTTGCATCACCTTTCATTATCTTAAGACTGAAAAGTTAATAACCCAGTGTGTAATCACGCCATTATCAGTTTACATTGTGGTAAAGCCCATTCAAATGATGATTACATATGTTAATGAGTGTCGTTATAATGCACTACACAGTACATTACCTTCAATAAATATAATTGTTTATGCACTTTAATGAGGGTATATAATGCCCCAAAACTAATGGTATTGACTGAATTGTGATTTATTGCTCTAAAACTTTGCCATTAGGAAAGGAAATCTTACAAAACCTTTTATGTTTACCTAACTTTCTTTCGCCCCCTAAAAGCTGCCACTCATCTCTCCCTCCCCCTGTTACAAGAAGAAAATAGCTCCAAGACGCTCCCACAATGTTCCCTGTCAATGCTTTTCTCAACCTGAAGAAGCAGGAGGTGGGTTCATTTAAAGGGTTTAATGAAGATCATTATGTTTACCCCTTAGTAAGTTTTAATGCATTATCTGGCAACAAAATTGATGCCACGTCAGAATTTTGGCTTCAAATCAAATAACAAAGATTAAAAACATTGTTTGTTAAACTACACACTAGGAATAGAAAATAAGGCCAGGGATAGCATTTGGCCCAGGGTCCTGCATCAGACCACAGAAGGAACAGAGCACGACTAAATTGTCTCTGAATGTACAGACCTCCAGCTGGGGACAAAGAGAGAGTGGGTGGACCCCACACAGTTAATTCTAATCCCAAGAGCTTCTTTTCCCCTTTCCTTAGAGTCTGTCTATAAGGAAAAATTTAGTCTCATCTTGACAATGACACTAAAAAAATCCTCATATCTGATAAATTAAAAAAAACGTAATCATTGCGTATGATGAATACTTTTTTTTCAAATTAATATAGATGCTAAAAAACAAGCACTAGAGTCTCCAAATGGACTTCATAGTGCCCTACATTTTGGCCTTTAGTAGTCTTCATGTTTCTAAGCAGATGGATATCCTGCAGCTAATGTCCTCTGCAAAAATTTCATTAATTAGAATTCTAGGAATTACTGGCTAATATGTACAAAAACTAAAGTCACTGCTTCTATGCTGAACCTGAACCGAAACTCACTTATGCCTGTCATAACCATAATTCCTTCTTCTTCACCCAAGGAATAAAATGTCATTTGGAGCATTATCTGGTCTCTGGTTTTAGTGCACATATTAACCAGCTAATTTCCAGCATATCTATTATCTAGTTCTTACCCACAGAGTGTGCATCTGAACAGTAATTGGGGTGTGACCCATTGCTCTCTGTTATCAGGTCCTTCAGCCCCTGGACAGCACAGACTTCCTCATGAAAAGCAAGCTTGCGAGAGGAACTTTCCCCCGAAATCTCTGGAAATGGAATTCTGTCACCTTAGGAGGCAAAATTTGCATGTAAAGTCTCCTGGCTTTTTTCCATCTCCAGAGCATACTGTCTGAAAGGATTTTCAGGAGTCTTTATGAATAAATAAAACTGTGCAACTTAAAGAAGAAGATTAATTCATCTAGATACTCTAAATGCCCGGTAGAAATGACAACAGGGGATCCGTACTGGCATCTTAAAAGGATTTTTTGAACAATAGCAGTTTCTTAAAACAGATTCCCAGGATGGAAGGTAATCACTCGAGAAACTTTCCAAGGTTTACAATGGTGTTCCAAGTAGTTTGAAAGTCAGTAGTTTTGAAAAAAAATTGACATTGAGATGCAATTTGTGGTAAGATCTAATTAATTTTTTTGCTCCTAAGAATAATTTATTATTTACACTTCTTATTATATATGTATTTTAGCTTCATTAGTCTGCAATGCTGGAAAAAATTATACCTTCCAGTCCTATTTATCAAATTAATGGAGCAATTTCATAGTGACACATTCCACATTCATTAAACCAAGTACAGTAAAAATGCGTTTAAATTAGATTAGTGTGATGTAATGAAGATTCCAGTGTAGGGGGTGATATTCTAGCTGAAGAGAAACACCCAGATCGAGTTGAAAGCAACTTTGAGATAATGCTTCAAAATTGATTTTGGCACTGGTTACGTGAAAGAATAAGCAATGATGAGTCTCTCCTCTGCCTCTGCTCAACTCTTGTTATCCTTGTACTATGCCAAGGGAAAAAAGACGCAAAGACGTAGCACAATCCTCCAGCAGAATGCTCCTACTCTGCTCAGCCAAAGGCTATAGTAGTGACTTGTCCAAAGCTTCTGGATTGTGACAGATTTGCACATGATACAAATAAATGCTGTACCCATCCTCATCATTAATTAGCTTATATTTGTGGATGAAAAGCATCATATACCCACCAAGAATTGTGTTACTATGCACACTACCTCACCTACAGCGATTAAGAATGGGTTGTAACCAGTACTATCTCCCAAGGTAGGCGTGTTACATTTCCATGTTAGATGTTCTGGTGCCCACATTTGAGGATGTTCCCTTTTAAATACACATAACAGAAACACTTAAGTCATACTCTAAAAAATGTATGCACTTACATAGGCTATTATGTTGCAAAGCCCTTGGAGGATCTGAAATGGTCTTTGTCCTGAATTTAACACAGCATGTAGTGCAAATTAGTGCTTAATAAATACTTTCAAGATGATGGGAATTCTTGGAGATTAAGTGAGATAATGTATGTGAAAGCACCTGGCATATAAAAGGCGTTTATAATGTCAGCTAAATCGGCATCTGAATCCGTAAGACTGGAAGGCTTTGTATAGAAAGCCTGGCACAACTCCCATGATAGAGACAAAGGTGGTGCTGCTCTGTAAAATACATCCAATAAGTTTTATTGTTTGTTTATTGCAGGCAATTCTTACTAATGACATATTAATAGAAGTTAGGAGAAAGCAATGAGAAGTACAAGGTGGGCAGTTCACGGTGGTCCATATGAACCCCTCCCCTCCCCCGCTGCCTGCTCTGAGACTGGGGGAAGGGAATGAGTTGCTGGAGCATGCTGGTCTTGAGTGGGTTTCTCTGAACCTTAGTGGTGGGGTGAAGGAGGGAGAAATTAAGCAGAAAACAGACCACAATTCTCTCTTGGCCCAGGCCAATACCAGATAATCAGACATCTTAATGTATGCTCATCACTTAAAAAGAAGGATCTGTAAGGAGGTCTCAGCAAAGAAATGAAAGCTAAGGAAGGGAGAGGTGATAGGGGACTGACATAAAAAGGAGGTTTCCAGTTTTAGGGCGTGTGCATGGGTCAAAGATACCAAGAAAAGCATAGATTTCAGAAGTCAGAAAAGAGCAAACTGATGTGAGAACAAATTGAATCACGGCCAATAATCAGTCTGCAAAATACCTAGAAATGTGATGAGTTGACACCTCCCTGGGGAATTTGAGGCAGTGTAGACAACCAATCTGACTAATTGACAGAAAAATATTTCTGGTCAACCAGCATTATACAGATTGCCCATTTACAGCTGTCACATCATCTAAAGGACTACCAGTCTGTCACTTCACTCTGCTTCCAGAAGATCCAGGCACCCCTGACTCTGGGGGCAGGATTCAATGATAGGATGATACTAGTCTGCAGTCAGAACACACCTCTGGTTCCTGGACTTGAAATCAACATTTTAAAATGAAGCTGAGGATAAAAGTTCCCTTTGGTTCAATTTTGTGCCTTGTTTTGAAATAATTATTTTATAAAACAAGCTAAAATGAACGTTTTTTAAGGTGTACAGTTTTATGAATTTTAACACATGTATAGATTCATACAACTACCACTATGATCAGGATATAGAAGAGTTTCTTGTTCCCCAAGAACTCCCTTGCTATTCTCTTATAGTCACCACCTTCCCTCACCCCAACCCTTAGCAACCACTGATCTGATCTGCAGGCCTATAGTTTTATCTTACTGAAAAATGCCATATAAATGTAATCATACAGGATGCAACATTTGAAACTGGCTTTTTTCAATGTATAATAATGCTTTGAGTGAGATTCATCCAAGTTGCTGTATAAATCACAAGTTTGTTCTTTTTCATTGCTAAGTACTATTTCATTATATGGATAGACCGCAGTTTATCTATTCAGCCATTGAAGGACATTGGAGTGGTTCCAGTTTTTGACAATTAGGAATAGAACTGCTGTAAATATTTATGAACAGCTGGTTTAAAGAACATACATATTCATTTCTCTAGGTAAATATTCAGAAATGGAATTGTTAGATCATAGGTCAAGAGCATGTTTAAACTGCCAAACCATTTCCATAGTGAAATGCTATATACTATTTTGCATTCCCAGCAGCAACGGAGGAGAGCTCTGTTGAGCCAGTGTCAGTATTTTTTATTTTAGCCATTTTAATGTGTGTAGTAGTATCTCATCATAGCTTTAATTTGCATTTTTCTAGTAACTAATGATGTTGAACATCTTTTCATGTGCTTATTTGCCGTCCTCAGGGGTGAAGAATCTGTTCAAGTCTTCTGCCCACTTTTTTAGTGTTGTTTTTCTTATTTGTTGTTTTGAGAGTTCTTTAAATATTCTGGATATAAATCCTTTGTCAGATCTGTGATTCACAAATATTTTCTCCCAGTCTGTAACATGTTGTTTCATTCTCTTAACATTGACAAAACAAAAGTTTTTCAATTAAAAAAATTTTTCTTATATAAATTGTGCTTTTGGTGTCACGTCAAAAATCTCTTTGCCTAACTCAAGTCAGGAAGATTTCCTTCTCTATTTTCTTCTAGAAATTTACAGTTTATATTTTACATTTAGACCTGTAATCCATTTTGAGGTAATTTTTGAATACCATATGAGGTTTAGGATGAGGTTTATTTTTTGCTCATGGATACACACTTACTGGTCACAACCACTGCCTTAGTGGGTTGTCTTGAGGCTGGTGCATGAGAGAATGGAGAAAAGAGAGGACAGAAAAGATTGCCACAGAGAATGGAGGATTCCTACACTGTCTCTGAGCATTAGGATTTCTATTTCCCACTCCTCCAGCCAGAGCAGGAGGGCTTCTCCTGACCCTCACTTCCAGCTCCCGATGCCCACTCTTGGTTTCTGCTGCATTTAGTTGAGGCTGAGGGATACGGGAGAGGAATGGATGGCAAACTTACCTCTGGTCCAGTGGTACTTCAAATCTGGGATTCTTCCCTGATTAGCCTCTACTGTTTACTCCTCAGGGATCTCAAATATAAGCTCCCTGCATTCAGTTCAGGTTTTATAGCTGTATTCAGTGGGAGAGATGGGCTTCGTGTGCTTATTCCATCTCACCTGGAGCTCTCCCTTCTTTCTTTCTTGCCTCTTTCTAATACATTTATATTTTCCTCGCCCACTCCCTTCCTCACCACCCTACCTCAAAATTATCATTAAAATTCAGGTTGGGTTATACCAATTGTTTCATTTGCCTGATAGCTTGATATTTTCTCATGAGAGATTAGGTTTTTTGACCTATTATTTTATTCATGGTCTTGGACCCATAAGCAAAATAAACATTATTTTAGATTTGTTAGCCTTGTAGCCAATGTTAGCCTTTAGTGAACAGGATGAGGAAGTATGGTAGATAAAGAGCACCAGCTTGTGAACTTAAATCTTTAGCAAACAATTTCCTACAACTTCCACCAAAATTAGGATGCAATCACAGTCTGAGACCTGGATGTACTAACATCCCACTGAGCGTTAATTTTTATGGAAAAATTATATTTATTTTTTTGCACCTTGAATGAGTTATATTCATTTCTTTGCATTTTCCTGTTTATGTCAATGCAAATGCACTTAGATCTTTAAAGTAAAAGTGGTATCATATGGAAAGGTCCTATGGTACCCCAGTTGCCCTCTTTGCTCTACAGGCAGTTTGCTTCCAGGTTGCCATAAGAAAGTGAGACCCTAGCATGACTTCCACAATCTGGGCTCAGATTCATCCACTTCTATCACCCCTAGTCCCCTGCCCGTGACCACTGATGTTGTATCTCCCTATTGTGTATTTTGCTCAGATTTAAACATTCAACAGTCATTACTGATTGATTTGTAGCATAGACAATAAAAGTTTAATGAAAAAAATCAGAACTTACCTCTTTGTTTTAGCTCCTGTTTTTCTTCTGTTTAAACTAAAAGCTTTTTAAAAAAAAAAATGGAAGAAAGGACAGTGGTTGATCTTGGGCTGATGAAACATATGATTGATTTCCTACTTCTGTTTTTTATCAAGCTCTAGGATCCAATACTAGTTCTGTCTCTCCTGGACCTGATTGGTCTGACCATGCTGTTATAAGGACACTGATAAATGGGAGACAAAGAAGCTCAAAGAAAGACCAAGAGTTGGTAACTTCAGAGCTTGGAACCAAAGGCAGTTCACAAGAGGGCTGTGAGAACACAGGTGCCCTGATTATCACAGGACAGGGTATGCTTGAATGCCAGAGACTCCCTCACCTAAAATAAAGGAGTTAGCTCTCTGCCCAGTGCAGAACTATATTCCTTCCATGCTAGCCTCTATTGGCATTCTTTCTTTATCTGTTGATCCATTCCTACTAGGATTTAAAGTGGTAAGGGAATTAAAGCCATTCTTTCTCTCACTGCCTTTTCTGCATTCAGGACAATAGGATAGTTAAAACTTGGCAAAGTTCTCTGGAAATCACAAAGGTCATTTATCCAGGTTGAGTTTAAATTTAATGTTAAAATACATAAAAATTTACTATTGTAACTACTCTAATGAGGATTGATTTCTCCCTATGATTCTGGGAAGAATGTTCTGGCAGTTTTGCCCCAATGAAATGTCAGAGCATGTGGCTAAAATAACTAACCCATTAACTTTTGAAGTTTTAAGATGGCTTTGCTGTGATCCTAGATAAATGACTACATATCTCTATTTCAATTCCCTCATCTAAATAAGGGCAGATACTGTTCATTTGGCCCACATGATTGTTACAGAGAAGTGTTTAAATGATTCTAAAGTACTTTATAGTGCAAAGTGCTAGAAAATGCCAATTAATGGCAATATATTTCTGCCTATAGAAAGAAAAATATTTGTGTAAGAGATAAAGGAATACAACACTCCTAAAAAATATGGAGGAAGAATTCTAAAATATTCATAGCCTGAAGCTAATCTTTTTCCTGGGAAAAAGAAAAAGAAAATGAGCACCAGCTATTTCTAGTTTCTGTTTAGGACGTAGAGAGTTGGAAAGAGCATCACTCATGCTCTTAACAACAAAAAACAAAAAAAGCTGGACAGACCTCAAGTTCACAACTTTTTTGAACCCATCAGGGAGCTGAGATCACATGGCAAACAGCTAGCCCCAAACCTAAGGAGATACAGGTTTCCTTCAGGGAAAGACAGGACCTGAATACTTGCTTTCCTGAGGCAGATATAGCCAGATACAAGTAGGAAAATTTCATCAAGAATTATTAATAAAGAGATTAAGTCTGGCTGGTGAGAGACTATGTAGTTCCTCGGGACCACAGATAAAGGGAGAATGTGCACCAACTTCTAGCCTCTTCTCTATGGACCTCACTAGGCACTCAAAAAAAAAAGATTGGAGGCAGTCCAAAAACCATCCTTGTGGTGTAAGTCTGAGGGAGGGAACAGCAGCTGCTAGGAGAGGGGCACAAAAACCTGCCTATACCCGTTCCATCACCTGTACAATGAAACAAAAAGCTTAAACTGCTGGGAGAAAGGCAACAAACACTGTCACCTTTAGAACACTGGGGAAAACCCTTTGTAGCTGAGGGAGGCAAACATAAAATTACCGTCTTCCCCTGGAGGAGGGGCAGGATTATGTGCTGGGACAGAACTACCACTGGGGGCAGGGCAGGAGCATTGAGAAAGCCACACTCTTGAGACCCAGGGAAATGGTGCCTGCCTAAGATTGCAGCTTAATTATCACAACAGAGAATGCTCCCATTGCCCCCCATCATCAGGCTAACAAGCTTCAAGTACAAGTAACAGTGGAGTACTGCTGAGAGAGTTGCAACAGCATGGAGAGAGACCTCTGCAGCACAGAACAAAGAAAAGCCTCAAAGCTGAGGATGGAGGATATATTTGGTAAACCTCTGAGAAACCAGTCCCCAATCCAAATGAAAGGTACAAATATAGGAATTTCAAGCCTATGGTATACTAAGGGTACACTAAGGGTGATCAAAGAAACATCATACCCCCAAAACAGCTCAATTCCTAACTAGTTGACTCAAAGTCCCATGCTAAAATCCTCACAGAAAAAAAGTATGCCCATCTTTAGGCAAAGGAACTGTTTACCTTACTTCAATCTTTACTTTCCTACACAAGATAACAAGTTCCTAACAAAACCCTGTGAAAACCCTTGTATACAAGAAAAAAAAGGCAAACACATTACCAAGACACAAAGCAATTGAGAGAACCAGGCTCAGATATGATATAAATGTTGAAACTATAAGACAGGGAATTTTAAGTAACTATGATTAATACACTAACAGCTGTAAAAAAAAATTGAACAAAATGCAAGATCAGAAGGGAATTTCAGCAGAAAGATGGAAACTATAAAAAAGAATCAAATGGAAACACTAGAAATAAAAAATACAGTAGCAGAGATAAAGAGTGCCTTCAATGGGCTCACTAGCAGACTTACATAGCCAAGGAAAGAATCAATGAGCTTGAGAATGGGTTGATAGAAATGATCCAAAGTGAAAGACAAAGAACAAGGAGAGTAGGGCTGAGAATTTTCCAAAAGTAATGGCAGACAACAAAACACAATATGAAAACTACCAAAGAACATCAAGCAGGATAAAAAAAATATTACACACCTATTTCACATGTAAACATCTGAAAACAAGAAAAAAAGAGAAGTTTGAAGACAGAGCAAAAAGAGACATTACATGCAGAGGAATTGAAGACAAGAATTACAGCAGACTTCTTGTCTGAGACTATGCAAGTCAGTGGGCAATGGAGTGACATGTTTAAAGTGCTGAAAGGAAAACATCTGTCAATCTAGAAGTCTATACTCAGAGAAAATATCTTTCAAAAATAAAGCAGGAATAAAGACTTTCTCTGGAAAATAAAAACTGAGAGAATTCATTGTCAGCATATCTATTCTACAAGAAAGTTTAAAAGAAATTCTTCAGGCAAAAGAAATATGATACTAGGCAAAAAAACTGGATCTACACAAACAAAGAGTGTCAGAAATGGACTAAGTGAAAGTAAGAATATAATTCATTTTGATTACTCTTAATCACTCTAAGAGTTAAATGAACATAAAACAAAAACAATAGCAATGTTTTTTGTGTTTATAGCATATCTAAAAGCAAAAACTGTGATAATAATGAGAGCAATAGCACAAAGGTTGGTAAGAAGGAATTGGGAATATACTGCTGTAAGATCCACATGCTACATGTAAAGCATTGTAATATTATTTTTAAGAGGGTTCTGATTAAATTAATTAAAGATGTAAATTTGAAACCCTAAAACAACTTCTAGACATTTTTAGAGGTATAAATAATAGAGCAATAGTGGAAATAAAAATAGAATCATAAAAAATACTCAGTTAAACAAAAGGAGGTAGAAAAGGAGGAAAAAATAAAGACCATATGTAAAAAATAGAACATAGATAACACAATGGTGAATTTTAATCCAACCATATCAATAATTACATAAACGTTCACAGTCTAAACACACCAACCAAAAGGCAGAGACTGTCAGATTGGTTTAAAAAGTAAGGTACAACTGGATATGCTACATGCAAGAAACTACTTTAAAAATAAAGACGTACATTGGTTAAAACTAAAAGAATGCAAAAAATAAACCATGCAAACTCTAATCAAAAGAAAGATGTAGTTGCTAATTAGCATCTGATAAAATAGATTTCAGATCAAGAAATACTATCATGGATAAATGAGTGACATTACGTAATAATAAAGGGGTAAATTATCCAAGAACACATAAAATCCTAAAAATATGTACATCTCACAACAGAGTTCCAAAATATTTGAAGAAAAATTGATAGATCTAAAAGGAAAAATAAACAAATACACAATTGTCATTGGAGACTTCAAGACTCCTTTTTCAGTAATTGATTTAAAAAGTAGACTAAAAATTAAGTAAGCTATAGAAGGTCTGAACAATAGTATCAACCAATTTGACCTCACAGACATTTGTAGAATGCTCCACCAATAACAGAAAAATTTACATTCAAGTGCACATGGAACATTCACCAATATAATTTATATTTTGGGTCAAAAGACAAACTTTAATACATTCGAAAGAATAGAAATCATGCAAATTATGTTTTTTAACCATAACTGAATTAAATTAGAAATCAATAACAGAAAGATATCTGAAAATACCTAAGTATTTCAAAATTAAACAGCATATGTTTAAGTAACTTAAAGGTCAAAGCAAAATTAAATATATTTTGAACTGAATAAAAATAAAAACATAATATATCAAAATTTGTGGAATACAGCTAAAGCAGTTTTTAGATCATAATTTATAGAATTAAATGCTTATACAAGAAAATAAGCAAGGTCTCAAATCAACTGATTTTTAACAAAGGTGTTAAAACAATTTAATGGAGAAAGGATAGTGTTTTCAACAAATGGTGCTAAAGCAATTGGATGTCTATATGCAAAAAGTCAACCTTGACCCATACCTCACACTTAATGCAAAAATTAACTCAATATAAATTATAGATCTAAATATAAAACATAAAACTCCGTAATTTCTGGAATAAAGCATAAGAACATTTTTGTGACCTTGGGTTAGGCAAAAAGTTCTTAGATAAGGTGCCAAAAGCCTGAGCCAGAAGAGAAAAATTAATAAATTGGACTTTACCGAGTTTAAAATTATTGCTTTACCAAGACCCATGTTAACAAAGTGAAAATACAGGCTAGAGACTGGGAATTTCTTTTCTTGCAAATCGTGTATCTCACAAGAGACTTGTATCCAGAATATACTGTTTTTAAAACTCTCAAAATTCAAGAGGAAAACAAACAACCCAATAAAACTTTGAAAGCTTTCAAAAGATTTGAAAACTTACTTGAAAAAGATATACAGACAGCAAATAAGCACATCTAAAAAATCTCAGCATCATTAGTCACTAGGGAAATGCAAATTAAAAGCACTATTAGCTCCCACTACACACCTATTAGAATGGTAAAAACAAAATGAAACGAAATAAAAAATCGGACAAAATATAATACCAAGTTCTGGCAAAGAATTGGAGCAATTAGAGCTCTCATACAGTGCTGCTGTGAAGGCAAAAGCGGATTAGTCATTTTGGAAAAGAATTTGGTGGTGTCTTACAAAGTAGAACAGCTATACACTTATCTTATGATGCAGCAATGCCACATCAAGGTATTTTACCCGTAAGAAATGAAAACTTATAGCCTCAAAAACACCTGTATTGAAATGCTTATAGCAACTTATTCATAATTGCTAAAAACTGGAAATAACTCAAATATCCTTCAAGAGGTGAATGGATAAACTATGGTATGTCCATACAGTGGAATACTACTTGGATAATAAAAAGAAATGAATTACTGGTGCACATGATGGCATTGGTAACTCTCAAATAATTTTGTTACATGAGAGGAGCTAGACCTAAAAGGTTAGATAATATATGATTCCATCTATATAACATTCTGGAGAAAACAAAACTGTAAGGACAGAGAGCGGATCTGTGGTTTCCAAAGATTAGGGTGGGAGGAGGGGCAGACTACAAAGGGACATTGTTAGGGAGCATTTTGGGGGTGGTAGAGCTGTTTTGTATCATGATTGTGGTGGTGGATACACAATCCAATATGTTTTCCAATACCTATAGAGTTGTATACCACAAAGAGTGGATTTTAGTGTGTAAATTTAAAAAAACAAAGAAATGGGTTGCAACAAACCTCCTAATAAGTGCACAGACTCTATCTAGGTGTATGCAAGCAGCACAGGAGATGCTGAGCAAATTTTCACAGTGGTAGGATATTAGGTGGAATTGTCAGGGAGCAGGCATAAACTCTTCCCTATAATGCTTCTGCTGATAAGACAGTGGGCAATTTACCCCCAAAGACTGGTAGCAACACGCACAGTTATATTTGAGGACAAAGTGAAAGGGAAAAGAATATTTACCGAGTGATTTTTACATACCATGCATTTTGCTAAACACTTTTTCACGTAGAGTAATTGATTCATTTCTCACCGTGACCCCAAGATATTCCTATGCCCTTTATGTAGATGAAGAAATTAAGGTCTTGAGAGATTGAATAACTTACTCAAAGTTCTGCAACGAGCAGGCAGAATAATCTGGATTTTTACTGAAGGTTGTCTGTCTTGTTCTTCTTCCTTTATCGGGTGGTACCACTATGTACATGTAAACGGAATGAAGAAAACCAGATGTTGGTCTTTCTTGTCTATTGTCATTGTTCCTTCTTCAGGGAGCTAAGGAGTCTGCACAGGGTTACAATGACTTTTCAAAATAGAAGATTGTAGGCAACAAAGACCTTTCATTCTATTGTTAGTATGTTGCTCTTTATACTTGAAATTAAATGTTTTTTATTAAATTTCTAAAATTTTCACTTAAACATTCATAAGTGAAAAAAGCAGTTTCACTGAGTTACAAGATTTACAAAATTTAACTCTCATGATTCGTTACTGTAAGTGCTCAGAAATTTAGAAGTGTCTTACTTAAAATTCTAGACTAGCATCAAGAAATCACGTGGGGGAAAAAAGTACCCCTTTCTTAAAAATAGAGGACAGAGTTCAATGTCAGAATAGGGAGGGTTAGGAATATTTGATTAAAATTGGTTTCACTGGGCTGAGGTATAATATATTCATATTCATATTTTCATTTTTTATGATAAACTATTTATAATAACTATACTAATATATATCTGATATTTGACCATCTTATACTACCTTTAATTAAAGAGAACTTCCTAGTACAAAATTTAATAAGTATCTTATGAAATGAATAATTCAAAAAGATTTATGCACCCCAATGTTCATTGCAGTGTTATTCACAATGGCCAAGATGTGGAAGCAGCCCAAGTGCCAGTCCACATATGAATGGATAAAGAAGATGTGGTGTATACATACAATGGAATACTACTCAGCCATAAAAAAGACAAAATCATACCATTTGAAACAATAAGCAAAATAAGTCCAACAGAGAAAGACAAATACCATATGATTTCACTCATGTGGAAGATAAACAAACATATAGAGAAGGAGAACAGATTAGTGGTTACCAAAGGAAAAGGAGGTGAGGGGAGGGCAAAAGTGGTAAAGGGGCACGTGTGTATGGTGACAGATAAAACCTAGACTATTGGTGGTGAACGTGATGCAATCTACACAGAAACTGAAACATAATAATGTATACCTGAAATTTACCCAGTGTTAAAAGCCAATATGACCTCAATACAATTTTTTAAAAATGTAATAACTACCAGAAAACATCAAATACTTAAATACAGAGAAATATTATGTTTCTGAATGCAAAGATAATTCTTTGTTTTTTTGTTCGTTTTTTCTTTTTTTCCCCAATTTCATTGACAGATAACATTGTATAACTTTTAGGTGTACAATGTGATTTGATATATGTATATATTGTGAAATGATCACCACAATAAGTTTAGGTAACTTCCATCACTTCACGTAGTCATAAATTTATTTTTCTTGTGATGAAAACTTTTAAGATCTACTGTCTTAGAAACTTTCAAATATGCAATACGGTATTGTTAACTATAGTCACCAGGAACTTACACAACTCAATAGCAAAAAAACAAATAATCCAATACCTCACTAAGACAATAAAGTACATAAGAAATTAATATATAATAAAATAGACATTTCTAGATACTGTAAATAATTAATTCTTCATTAATTAGTTTTTGAGACCAATTTGGAAAAAAAATCGCATCTCTACCTCACATACCAAAAAAATTTCAAAAGAACTAAATATTTACCTATAAAAATGCGAAACAAAAAAGTACTAGAAAAATTATTGATAAATATATCTATGACATATAAAAATATAAATATATTTATACTGTTGGAAATGAAGGCCTTTCTAAGTATGACATCAAAGGCAGAAACCAAAAGGAAAAAACCGATAGTATCAACTACCTATTACTGTAAAACTTCTATAATTCAAAACCATCATAAATTAAATTAAAAGAACAATGACTAAAAGAGAAAAAAACATTTGCAACATATATGGCAGACAAAACATTGATATCCCAAAGTTAACATCTCAAATATCCATTATATACAGATAAATAACCTGCTGGAAAAAAAATTTGACAGAATTTACACAAAAGAATATAATTAACCAATGGATATATGAAAAAATTAAATCTTAAACTCTAATAATCAATTAAAGAATAATTCAAAAATAACAAGATGTCCTTTGGAGTTATCACATTGGAGAATAATTATTACAAATACTCAGCTGTGGCAAGGATTTCAGCGAAACTAACATTCTCATTCATTACCGGAGAGAAGTTTCTACATGAGCATTTGAAAATACATTTTAAAAGCATTAAATGCTGCATAGTTTTGACCCAGAAACTCCAGTTTTAGGAAACTTTCCGAAGGAACACAGCAATCTGGACAAAGACTTAACTACATTCATTGCGTTATTGTTACTAACAACAAAAAGTGGAAATAGCTTACATATCTCAAATGAGGGACTGGTTGAAGAATTTATTGTATGAACCCGGAATATGCTCAGTGATTTGCTACAGTTGGCTCATACTGGCTTGCAAGTGTCAATTGCTAAGACTTCAGGAATTTTACAAACTGCCTGTTGAAGTGTCAGTAGCTTGAAATCAACCATGGTGTGAATAGTTACACCAGGCAAATCAGAAAATGCTACAAATCCAAGCTGGTTTTATTCCTCAGAGAGCCAGTTGATAAACATCTACCAGCATTTTACTGCCTTACATCTATTATTAATGATATTTGTACAATATTAAATGACAGGAGAAAATGATTACTATTTTTTCTTATGTGAGGATGATACCTTCCAAAGCAATATGAACAATTCCAATTATTTAGAAAACAGAGAAAAAAGACTGGAATATGAGCCATATTTTGTTTTCTAAATGGTTAGACGAAAAATATCTATTTTCTTGCTTTTACATATCTGAATTTTCTACTTGGAACATAAGATGCCTTTGTAATAAAACGTTACTGTTGGGGCCAGCCCGGTGGCATAGTGGTTAAGTCTGGCGCTCCCCTTAGGCGGCCCGGGGTTCACGGGTTCGGATCCCAAGCGAGGACCTAGCACCACTTGTCAAGCCATGCTGTGGTAGCATCCCACATAAAGTACAGGAAGATTGGCACAGATGTTAGCTCAGGGCCAATCTTCCTCACAAAAACAAAAATAAACGAACAAAAATAGATTAAGGAAAAAAGTTATTGTTTGAATGAGCAATTTTTGATGTTTCTGACTACTACTGCGTTACTCCTAAGTATCACTATGAGAATCCCTATGATAATCTAGAGCAGGAATCAGCAATGACAGCTGTGGGCCGGATCGAGACAGCCACCTGTTTTTGCAAATAAAGTTTTACTAAAATGCAACCATGCTCATTTGTTTGCATCTTGTTTATGGCTGCTTTTGCACCACAATGGCAGAATTTAGTAGTTGTGACAGAGACTTTGTGGCTCAGAAAACCTGAAATATGTGCTGTCTGGTCCTTAACAGAAGAAGTTTGCCACCCCCTGCTCTACCATACTTTAGACAGAGCCTCCGCAGCTTGGCTTCAGCCCCCTTAAGGAATCTGTTCTCACCCACAGCCCGTCCTGAGTGAGTTTGCCCCAGTTCTGTCCCTTCCTCCAGGCCATGACTGATTGGACTAAAGGAAGGAACCTGACTTAAGAACTGACTCTCCTTAAACTGGCTTGTGACCTACAACTTACATGGCAGTCAAGTTCCTCTTCTGGGAATTTTATACCGGGAAACCAGCAAACTGTTGGAATTGGTTATGGATGCTGCAGCTAGAACCCCAAAGCAATCTTAGATTTCAGTTACACGCAAACTGAATTTACAGAAGCAGTTAGCTGAGGCAGAGAGGGAAAAATCCCCACGTGGTAATCCAGATGGAAGCCATTAGATGAGAAGGACCACAATGGTGTCCGAGAGGAGAGAGAAGACTTGGTTCCTGCCTTTATAGTTCTTGGTTTTTGTTCTTATGAAGCCGGGGTTATACTGATTCTTGCGTGCAAATGTCTGTCTGATTCACTATTTTTTCATATTTTAAAAACTCTCCTCTTCTTGAGCTAGGGCAGAATGCAATCAGATGAGCGTTGAACAAAAGAATGTATTCTTAGAAATGCACGAAGACTCATGGAAAGATTTCATGCATTGTTCCTGAATGGTAAAATAATTTGTCAACCATGGTTAAGAACAGTGAGTAATTTGCCTACAGAAAAATGACTTATATGTCATAACAAAAAAAAGTCACAATAAATATAATTTTATTGCAGCCAACATGCCATTTTATACCTTTGTATTCAAATCCAATATGTGAATACTCACAGTGCACACTGATAGGAAAGGGCATTTAAGGCCATTGAATATGCACTGTTAAGATGTCGTTGGTACAGAAACTCCTATGCCAGGGAACTTGAAGCTCATCCTTTGTGAAAAGCCATTTCTCATTTTTTTAAGTTTCTAATTTTTTACCTCTCTTTCACCTGGAGTATCTAGTCTAGTAGTTGAACATTGGTTGGCCCAAACTTCTGAAATCTTTTATATCTATTCCCTGTGTGTTGCCAAATGCATTCCCTTAATTTGCGCTACTCTTTGTCTCTCTCTTCTACAACGAATTTGAAAAGGGAGAAATGGGATTTAGAGATGTGAAGATGCAGCTGTTCCAACTGTAAATGCACAGATAAAAGCAGAGCCCCTCCACAACAAGGAGAGTGTAAAATGCTCACCTGAGAGTGTACGGAGGCAGTCGCCCTCTGGAACTGTAGTGTTCTGGGTGCGTGCAATGGACATGGTGAGACCGTAAATATACTAGGCTTTTAGGTCTGTGCTGCCAGTATGTGTGTGTGTGGCTCATGATAGCGTGTCTGTGAGTGTGCACGGGGGGGTGAAGAGGAGAGGATGAGCATGAATCAGATATGTTTATATTGCTTTTTAATTTTCTTTTTTTCAAAGATATTCTTATGACACACAGTTATGGAGCATCTATCATGAGCTAGGCCCACGGTGATAGTGGTAAGTAAGACATCCTCCCTGACCTTGGGGGACTTAAAATTTGGCCAATGAGACAAACATATAAATAATTAACAGATAACTAACATTACACTGGCAAGGTGAACAAACAATTCTGAGAACACAGAGGGGACAATTTATTGTCCTAATGGGAATGGGAGGTGAAGAGAGGTAGAGAAAGTTCCACAGAGGTGGACATTCAAAAGACGAGTGAGATTTCACTTGGGACAAAAATGGGACCAAGTCATTCTAGACAGATGGAAGAAAAGCACAGCGAGCTCTGCAGTACGGAACGGCTGGCACATGTGAACAGTGGGTCTGGTTCTCTGCTGTGGTTGGTCAGGAAAAGGAACACATTGGGTAAGGGAGAGCAACGATGGATCAGGGAAGAAGTAAGGATCTAAAGGTAAGCAAAAAGAGAGAAAAAAGCAAAGCAATAAACAACAAACGCCAAACCCGAGCATTCCCATTACTTTTTAACACCATGAGCAAAGTAAGACCTGATAAACTTTCCTAAAACTCAAGTATCCCCTGGTTGTTTCTTTAAACACAGTAAGATGGAGTGAGTTGTGTAATATCCTTATGATTCCGTTCATATCCATGTGCTTTGTGAAGCATAAAGGAAGAAAGGTGCCCAACTTCAGCCACTGCTTCCACGGATATTTGTAGTGCATGTACTCTGTGCCTGAAGCTGTACTAGGCGCTGGGCAAACCGAAGCAAACGAGAGACAAGGTCCAGGTCACGAGATGGCAGTGTGTCTGAGCTAGTCTGTGGGAAGGAGTCTCCGCCATGTATCTTGTCCCACAGGAATGGAGAATGGAAGTCCTGTGTTGAGGCTGAGAACACTGAATGTGGCTCTGTGCTTTTCCCTCAATCACCTTCCTGCTCAGCCAATAAAAGGAGGGGAAAAAAAAAAAAAAGAGTCCAATGCAAGAGGTCAGCAGCATTGGCTCCAGAAGTTCAGACAATAGCAGAGAATTAGTCCTTGGCCCATGTCAGAGCCCTTGATATGCAGCAGCACTAGTGTCATCATGGTGAGCAGGAGCATGGATGTGTGTGTGTGTGTGTTTGTGTGTGAGCCATGGTGATGCCTTCAGTGGGAATTGGCAGCATGACACCTTGCTTTTCATGCTGGCTGCAACAGGAGAGGGAGAAGAAAGTGGATGTCACAGAAAGTCCAAGACACCAAGAAGCACATGGGAGCCTGTACCTCCTTGGAGCCTCAGAACTATTTTTGGAGGAACTCAAGGGTACTAGGGCTCTGGGGTAGAGGAAAAAAAGCCGGGGAATGATGATTTGTGACAGTTTTTGTGACCTTATTTTTATGACCCCAAAAACCCTGTGAAGGAAAAATATTTGGAATTTTTAGTCTTGAGTCACAGATAAGGAAACTAAAACTCAAACTTGGCCATGGAGCTGATAAGGCGATTGGATTGGGGCTCAAACCCAGATCAACTTGAGTCCTACGTTCTTTTTGTCATGGTTTTTGGCAAATGGTCCTCATGTTAGTAATGCACATCATATGGCATGATCAAATAATACCTGGAAACGGGCCTTGAACCACAAAGACTCAATCTACACCGGTGATAGGGCCTTCCCTGGAGTGTTTGATCATAGCTTGAACACAGTGGGTATTCAATAGATTGTAAAATCTCTTCATTAGTATGTCCCAGTCAGATTGTCCAGGGAAAGTGCCTAAATTCTCACCCTCTATTCAGCGAAGCAACAGCCCTGAGGGTCTTTCAGGACACTCATCCCTCCCTGGGTGAGGGAGCTTCAACATCAGTTTCTAGTCCCCATATCTTGTGAACCTGACCTTATAAAGACCCAGAAGGAATGTAAGGTCATGTGCCCTTTCTAGAGTGAATCAGATCACATCTTTTTTTGAATCAATAAAGGCATCAATATTATTGCTGATAAGTATAGATTTTTAAATGGTTTTCAAGGTCAATACATATTAATTGAGAGTACTGTGATACTAGAGTGGCTTTTCTAAGAAATACCTGGGCATTACCAGAAAGTAACAGATCTTAAGGGCTTTCAGTCTCTGTTCCACTCTGTTCACATCAGGAGGAACTAAGCAACATTGGGCTTAAAAAAGAAATCTGAAAATTGCGGATGGCAGGCAGATAGGAGCCACCTGCTTAATTGTATTCAAACTCGTCTGAACTGGTTTCCAAAGACCTTCATCCTTCTCCTCCCCTCCAAGAAAAAGAGCAAACCAGCATTTTCTTTTAACTCAATTCTATTTGGGAAGCATTTTGAAACTAAAAAGAGACAGAGAGACTGGGGGAAATCTGATCTACCGGCTTTTGCCATACGCCAGCCGTGCTGTATACAGAATAAGGAAGCTTCATTTCAGATTGAGGTTGCGAAGGTCGCAAGATAGCAGTGTGAGTCCCTGCTTTAATGCTGAGCGTGACATTTTTTGTATCCTTTGTGAGGTGGTCCATATGGAACAGCATAGCACCTAGTCAGAGCTGGGCTAATTCCTCCTGGAATGAGAGGAGAGGGTGTGAACCAGCCAGGAGCAAGCCGAAGCATTTGATTCCGCAGGTTTATGCCAAGATGAAGGCTGCTGCCTACTGTGTGATGCTGCTCTGTGCCAGCTCCTCCTAAAGCAAACCAGCGGTACAAGATGACACTGGTTTCTCCCCGGCTTTATAGACACAATCTCCAGTAATTATTTGACTGCGTGACTGTCTGTGCCGCTAACGCTCAGGTGCATGGTGGCCGTGGGGGAGGGAAGAAAGATGACCTCTGTGACACCCACTGATGCGGGGACAGTCGCTGCAGAGATGTTCACAGCCCTTTGCTTTTAGCCATGGTTGCTGTTCTCTCCCTACTTCCTGTTCAGAAAACTTAACCCTCAAGAGAGCCACCTCTTAAAATGACTCAGATTTGAGTTATTTCAAATGGTGATTATCTGAGAGTTAATTATTGCCTTTCACACCATCGCATGGCTTTTTCCTGCCTTCCTCCTTTCCCTCCCGCTGCTGACCATTTCCCTGTCATTAGCACTTCCACCAGAGACTGTGGAACAGACAGCAGAGGAGGCTATGCTCAAATCAGCCCCTCGTGCTGGGGCGTAGTAGTTTAGCAGCTCTGTGTACAGGTTCCAGGATGGAAGGGATTAAAGTTCTCAGGTTTGCTCTCCTCCCATGTATCAGAGCTCTCCCTGTCATCATTTGTAGAGATAACTGAGAATTGTGTGGGTAAATGCTTTATGTTAGTAGCTACCCATAATAGTGCTGTCAGTTGTTTGAGTTCCGTGGGTTCTCTTTGGATGGGTCCCGAGTCTTCCGATGTCTAAACTGCTGCCAGGCAAAAGGTGGTTACTGTGGAAATTACATTTACTTACAGACAACCAGGGGGCCAGTTTGAGAATGCAGGTCTGAATTAGAATCCAGGTCCACCACTTACTAGCCATTTGAACTCAGGTCCCTTGATACAGAGGACATCTGTGCTTTCTGCCGGCTCACTATTCGTTTCCCTTCTGGTCACTGAGCCCCTGGTTGGGATGGGTGGAAAATAGAAATAATCTCCAAGTCCTTCTATCTAATGAAGTTAAAAGCTTCAACCCTTAGAAGGAGATTTGTGGGTATGGTGGAGTAAGAGAAATAGAGAGAGACAGAGATCTGTAGGCCCCGAGACAGAGAAGTGGTGAGACTCCAGAGAGAAGCGGCTGTATGGTGTGTCTTGGCAGGAGAATGTGTGCCCCAACCATGGCTCTGAAGTCACAGGATCTGAAGCAGCCTTATGGCCAAGAAATGTGCTGCCTGTCTAGAAGGAGAGTTGAAGCACAAGAAGGTCACCACAGCACTCATCACCCATGCCTTGTCTCTGCATAAGGCTTCAGTGCAAATTCCCAGAAGGAATGAGGTTCATTTTCCTACCAGTGGAGAAGAATAGGGACTCAGGCACAGAAATGAAATTGAGTTATAGAAAATATATAAGTTGTCTTCATGCATATCTGATTTTATGACTGAAATTCATCCCTGATACATTTATATTAATTATTTAGTAAATATACATTTTTCCTGAACCATAAAATTGAATTAGTAATTTTCAAATGATTTTTTTGTTATCTTTATATATTTTGAGTAAAATACCTTATTTGTGTTTGTATGGATAAATAGCAGATGAAACCATGGCAATTAAAATCCTGATGTCTATTCTCAAACACTTTCGGTTGAAGTAGAAATGGGAAAGTACCTTTCTGGAGGATGATTTGGCAAAATGTAACAAAATCCCTAAAAATGTGTATATCCTTTGCCCCCAATTCTACTTTGAGGAATTTGCCCTAAGGCAATAATTATGAATATATCGGAAGATTTAATTTGTTTATAAGGATGACAAAGTTTATCTTTTCCCTTTTCACAAATGTTTTTATTGAGGTATAATTTATGTATAGAGAAATGCACAAATCCTAAGTATACAGTTCCATGAGTTTTAACAAATCCATATACCTTTGTAACCCACATGCCTTTAAGATATAGAAGATTTTATCTCCCCAGAACATTCCTCAGTGCCCCTTCCCAGTCACCGTCCTCACTGGAAGCAACCATTGTTCTGATTTTTATCACCATAGTTTAATTTTGCTTCTAAGGGATACTATGGTGACAATATTAAACGCATAATTTTTAAATTTTTCTCCTCCATAACCATGATCCCCAGTAGCCACTCCAGGCTTACAACTCCAGAGAAGGAGGAAGCATGAAGCCACCTCAGGAAAGAAAGGAAAAGAAATTGAGAAGAAAGTCTGTCCTTCTACCCTAGTGGATTGTGGGAAAAGATGAGGTAATGGAATCAGGCAAGATGACCCATATTTCTTGATCACCCCAGAGTAGGGAGAGGTGCTAGATAGCAAGAAGCAGAATCCTACAGCAGCCACTCTTCTCTAGCCACACTCCAATATAAAGGCTCCCTTCTGCCCAGTGAGACAGCAGCAGAAATGGAGGTTAGGGGTTTGGGGATCGCTTCTGCTTTTCTTATAGAAAGGATAGACATCACTTGTGTCACCTCTTAACTCTTGAGACTACTAGGCAACAAACTTGAGGATTAAAATCCATGCTAAAGGATGGCAGTTGAAAATATGGAAAGAGATTCGGTCCTTGGTGGCAGCCGAAACAGTGTTAGAAATTGCTTACCCCTGAATTTCAAATTATATGAGAAATACAAATCCTGATTCATTAAGCCACTGATAGCTGGGTTTCAGTTACTTGCAGCAGAGTGTATTCCCAATGGATGCGTATCTGCTTCCAATTTGCATATCCAAGAGGAGATTGTCTTGTAGGCCTTGCTATTCCTATTTGCACCAACCTGGAGTGGTTACATCAGAGTAATATTGGTGGTATGGCAGGGTTAACCAGAAGAGAAGCCTGAGTTAAACTGCCCTGAGTTTCCATCAGTGTCCACATGGCATGGAAGCAATCCAGAAATTCTTACTGTCTTCATAAAGGGAGGCAAAGGTTAGCTGATATTGCTGGTGGGTGAGGTTATGGAGGAAAATGACCCTGTGTAATGGGAAGCTTTGTGGTGGATCACTCAAGCCCATAATTGAATTTGCAACACACAAATAACTCAAGGCGACACACAGGGCCAATATGAGCTCAGATGGGGTCAAGTTAAGCAGCAAGAACCAGCAGATACAAACAAACCAAGAAAAAGCAAACTATGAATTACTCAGACATTGGCCTCAACATTGTATGTTCACAGAGCTCTCCAAAGATGAGAACACTCACATGACAAGAATCTGAGTGGGTGGGTCCAAGGGCTCTCTCTTTCCTGCCATCACATGGACGTATGTTACTTGACCTCCAACATAGCAGGAATTAATTTAGAGAGGGGCAGGAGGAGGAATTCTGAAAGATTAAGTAGATATCCAAAAGGTACTGAATTACTCAAAGCAAATGTTTAACTTGTGGCATTAGATTGAATATGCCAGATTGGACTTTCTGCACAACTACCTCCCCAGTCCCACATGCCTACTCTACAGCAGCGTTATTTAAAATATCAAACAGGGAGACATAGTATAAAAGTCAAAATATAGGTCATTGGTTAGGTAAATTTCAGAAGACCTATCATATGAAATATTAATTGTCAATTAAAATGGATTAGTCTTAAAGTTAAACAAGGTGGATTGAACATACTAATCCACTACAGGACAAGGAGTGGGAAAGGAGAAACAGAAAAAAAAAATCAGAAGCTAGAAAAAGGCCTAACAAGTAATAAGTTATGTTAATAGACCCAAAGAAAGCTATATTCTTAACCATCAGTGGAGGAAGTCTGGAAGTTGGCTGATGCAGCATGTCAGAGAAGCTCAGGAGTTGGAATATCTAGGTAACTCTGAAAGTGTACGTGATAGTGTTGTGTGATATTCTGTGTGTGTGTGTGTGTGTACAAATGGAGGTGGAAAAGGACAATTGGTTGAAACTCTCTGTAAGAAAAGGTATTTCCTCCTCTCCTTGAGGCCCCCTTACCTGTTCCCACCCCAGCAGAAGACCAGACATTACTCTCTGGAGAGGCTAAACCAGAGGTCTGGTTTCCTAACGGGCATGGAACAGATTTGAGGCCTTAAGAGACAGAGGTTCTATGAAAGGATTAATATTGAAGGGTGAGAGTCTCTCTCACACTTTGCTTTCAAAATAATGAAACTAAACTTATATCCCTCAGGAAGGAAACTGGAATGTTCCACTCTGAGCTGGTTCTTTTTTAGCACAGAAGAAAAGACCTACAGACACTGATAACTGGAGGTCTTCCTCCCCCCCATAAAATCGCCATAGAGTGAAGCCAATCAACCAAGCCTTCCCATGCCCACAGAGCTTCAAATAAACTTTCTAGTTTCTCATCCTAAATAGAAGCACACAGTTGGACTCAACCAGCCATTTTGAGGAAAGCCTATATATTGTCAATGTCCTTAGTTACAAACACAGAATCTATTCTCGGCTAGTTGAAGCAGATAATGAATGAACTAACGCATATTATATATCGCTTGCAGAATTGGAAGGTGATATAGAGATGGGATGAGAAACCAATGGTGGGTGACGGACTCTAAAACTCAATGGCAACTGAGTCAACTTCAAGGGCAAGTTTGGTTGGTGGCAACAGACAAATGAAACCGGCTTCGTTGTATAAGTGCAGACAAACCTGGCGGTGAATCCCCTAGAATCGTAGGGAGAAGAACTCTGGGAAACATCAAGACATCATTCTGATTTTTCAGGTGGATGCGGGAGAAGCTTATTTTTATCTCATGGGCTGGTGAAATCTGGGAACACTGGGTTCCATATATGTGAGAGAGGAAACGAAATCAAATTTTAACTGTAGCTATCTCCATAACAATGGGGTTTTGGTGATAACTTATTTTTCTCTATGTGCTTATTCTGTGTTTTCACACATTTTTGTAATCAGAACTCCTCCAAAAAGTTACTGGAGGAAAAAAATATTTTGATGGCCAGAGTGGGCAGATGAGCTAAGCAAGTCCCGTAAAATCACTGTTTTTGTAAATTTCTTCCTGGCTCTTTCTGGCGTAAGCTGCACTTTGAGAATATGTCACCTGCATATAGCAGCTCTTAGTGACTGCTTAGGACTTGCTATGTTATTATTAGCTTATAACCAGCAATAAGAAGTCTGTCCAAGATCATCCTCGGTAGACCAGCAAGGGAAGAGGGGAGCTACAAACCGCGAGAAGCTCTTTGAATGACAACTGCAGCCCAGAGTGCAGAAGGGCCTTCCCATGTGAGCAGTGGAGTGGGGCGAGCAACGGTGGTGCTCAATGATAGGGAATTCAACATGGTTGGTACTTTATAATCCCTGTGTATAGTCCATGTTTGAAGGGACTATTGACTCTCCTGAGTTCCTCATCTCCCATAATGTTATCCCAGTTCATCCATCACCCTCCAGAGTCGTCCTTGACTCCTCTCTTTCTCTCACCTGTCTACTTCAAATCACTCACCTAGCCTATATTTTCAGTTCCGGTCCTGTCTCTCAAGTGACTTTCAAATCTGTCCCATCTTCTCCATCCCCCAGCAGCTGCCCGCCTTCAGGCCTTCCTCATTGCTTCCCTGGACTCATACAAGACCTCCTAATTGTCTGGTTGGCCTCCAGGACCAAGCTATCTTTTCAAAACTCTGTGTGTCAAAACAGAGACCCACCATTCCCTGCAAAGCCAAGGCTGAACCCCATTGCATGGCATACAAAACCTTTCATAAACTGATCCTAACCTATTCTGCTTCTGCTCTGAGGGCGACAAACTCATCCTGGTCTGCCTGAGACTCTCCAGGTTTTAGCAGCTGGAAACCTCTCCGTCCTGGGGAAACTGGGATGGTTGCTCACCCTACCCTAGCCCCTGCCACACCTCCCCCCCTCAGCCACATTGACTAAACCTTTGCATTTAATTACAGGACATTCACCTGTCTTACTAATTTTTACCTCCCCCAAACCTGCACAAGATCTGACATGCCATAGGCACTAAATCTATCAATCCCTGACAGATTATGATGTCGGTATGACTGGCAGTTTCTTCAAGATTTTTGACCTCCTTTTTGTTATTGATCTTGGGAATAGAATTGTTAAGAATTCCATTGTGACACTCTTTCCTCTAGTAAATGACACAACTTAAAATGCTTGCGCTAGTTTCATGTGTCTTCTTTACCACCTCCTAACAGAGGAACAAACAGCAATATTCACTTGACTAGAATTACCAAGTAGAATGTATTTCATCATAAAGAAGAATGTGGACACAGCTCCTATGTTTCACTATACCCAGGTGCCTCTGGAACCTGTCTACTTTAGAACATGTGAGTGTCATTTCCTAATAAATGGTCTTGCCATGGTCCTACTTCCTGAGGAAACACGGGATTGGTGAAAACGTTTAGGCTTTGGAAGCATGCTTTACAAACTCTGTGACTGCTAATTCCCAAGGACCATATTATCATTGTAAGGAGTAGGTTTAATGAGAAATCCATCACGCACAACAAAAAAAGCAATATTCTTGCATCCACTTTTACGTTTTAACAAATGTTATTTTATGAAATGGATATTTAGATACATTCGTCACTGAAATACTCCATTATTACTATGAATTCTATTAGCCAGCATGCTTATTCTATTAATGTTCAGAGCAGGGATCACTGGAAATGACATTTATTTGAGAAAATTAGGAGAGAATTTTCCAAAATGAAACAACTTAATCCTTGTTTCTGATTGTGATTCACTCAAGTCTGCACAGCTCCCAGCTCCCTTGGGAACCTGGCTTTAATTCTGTCTTGAGAAGACTTTTCCCCAAGTGGGGCCTTCCAGGAGTCAGAACTCTCTCTGCGCATTTACTCAGCCATGAAATCCTCCCACACATCCTCCAAATGTACTAGGGAGTCCTCGGGCCCTCATCCCGGAGCTCATCCTTTCGTATGTTTGGGCATTTACCCACATCCCCGGGTAAGAGGATAAGAAGTCTGTAGCTGCATCTACTGCAAAGTTTCTAACTTCCTCCTGCACACCGAGGAAAGACTAATTTTTTTAAAGGACGCTTTCTGTGATTTGGTTTGAACAACATGGCTTTTGCTCTCACAGCATCTTTTCACCTGCAATGCCCTCCTCCCCATCTTTTGCACTGTTAGGAGAGGCAGCAGAGAATCCAGCTGATAGCCATTCTGTAAAGAACATTTGTTTTGAGTTGAGGAAGTGATTCAGCCAGTCAGCTGAAATATTACCTTGGTTTTATTTCTTTTCATCCATGCAGGCCTCTACAGGACTTTTACGCTATTAAATGAGCTATTCTGTTTCCATTTACAAATGTTTGAACATGGTCTGGATAAAATCATTACTTGCTAGGGATGGACCCTGACCCGCCTAGCAAGGTCAGATGGCCTCAAAATATTAACACAGAAGCCCAGGTGGTAACGATGTCTTGAAGATCTGGAGTCCAGAGCAGGCTACAAGGCAAGAGGAGAATATTTGTTGGGCTTATACTAGGATGTAGAGAACAGCTTCGTCTCCTCGTCCAGAGAGAGGAGTCGTTGACGTTTAAAGAGTTTGAGTAAATGATGAAAAATGATTGAAAGGCTGGGAAGTAGGAAGTCTAATTTAGGAAGTCAATGACATCTTCACGTGCAGGGAATTGAACAATGACTAAAGACGCTACAGGGCCAAAGTCAGAAACTGGAGTCAAGTCTAGCACGGTGCGTGCTCTCTCTTGCCTCCAGGGGCTCCCTAGAAGATCCTGTCTCTGCTTGGAAGGCCCTGTCCCCCTCCCTCCTTCAAGCCCCAACTCCTGCTTCCTTGGGCAACTCCTCCTTATCCTGCTGGGCTCAGTTCAAAGTCACTTCTCCTGCGACATCTTCTCTGATCTCTCATCACCACCACTCGGACAGATATCCCTCTATCTGCTCCTAGAGCACTTGTACTTAATTCTATCGTAAAAATAATAATGGCCCCTTTATTGAGCACTAAGTGCTAGACCCTATTCTAAGCACTACAGACATAGTATCTCATTTAAATCTCCCACTAACCTAATAGACAGGTACCATTATTATACTTATTTTACAGGTAAAAAAACAGAAACAGAGTTATTTTATATATATAAATGTATATATACACATATATAAATATAGCTTTTCCAGCTAATTGCATATTTGGTATTTGCAAGAAGAATCTGCGTCTTTTACTGCATACCATTCTCTGATCTTTACTCACAGCCAAACTTACCCTTTAGAGTTTCTAGCTTGATCTCTTTCTTATGATCAATAAAGAAAAATAAACATGTTTCAGAATGACTACTTGAGTCTGCACCAAATCACATATTAATCTCCTCCCATTTTGGCAAAGATTCCCAGAGCTAAATACTTTCAACACAATCTCATATAAATACATCCCATTCCTCTTGCACGTACCCACAGTAGATGACACTAACTAATCAGGACACTCAGCCTCTTTCTTAACCCAACTCTGTATTATTAATTAAACAGACCTGGCATACGAGATAAAACTTATTTCTCACCTCTCTTCTTTGCTATCACTTTCTAACTTACTCTTCCTCCCAACATCAAGACATTAAAATGGCATGGATATTTTTTAATTTGGGGGAGGAATGGGGCTTAGCATTTCATAACTAGCCTCATATTTTAGATAGACTTTGAAAAAAGTATTTAAACATATGTTCTCTCAAATCTTAAAAAATATATTTGAATGGAAACTATTGGTTTATGTACACTAATTTTAAGGTGGTTTCTGATACTCGTGAGGAGTTTGTAATTGAAATTGATTTTTATCCTCCTTCTCCTTAGAGTATTTATGGAGTGCCTAATTGTATATGGTTCTAAGCTAAGCGTTGCATAAAGTAGATTATTCAGAAATAATTTGAGTTCATAATAGTTTGAGACATATGATTTTACTCGTATATCTACAGGAGTTAGCAGGGCCGGTTTATAACTCAAGATGCTATTTTATAAGGTGTTATTATTTTAGAATTTATGTGTCAAGAATTCAAACAGCTAAGTTATTTTCCGTGATTACACTTGTGGTGGCCAGATACTGTTATACTTGGAAGCAAAGCCTTCCAGTCAACCTAGGATCTAAGAAAACATTTTACTCCCAATTGCACCCTCTACCCCCACCATTTCAGGTAAAGTGTCAGGTTGCTGCTCAGCTGCTGGGAAAACTAATGATCAAAACTCAGGAAAATTCTACACTTTAGAGGGTTTTCTGGCAGATACCTATAGTCGGGAGGGAAGCGTTGTACAGTGAAAATGATCATGTTTACTCCTAAGCTAAATGGGCATTTATCTTATTCTCATGCCTGTTGTGGTATACCCAGAAAGTACTCAATGGAGTGAGCATAATGGAATAACTCCTCGCCCTCTCCAGGGAAAGAAACTTCTCATGTTAATGATACAGTGTGCTCTATAATAGTAACGATCGTTATAGCTTTGTAGTATACTCTCAACAAACAGCTTTGGAAATGGATTAAATGATTTTGTTTTGCTTTGGCTATTAGTCTACCTCAGAAACAGTTTACTGTCTCATGCGCAATATACCAATACTGATTATCCCTTATTTCTAAATAACACCATCAGGAATTCAATGACAATGAGAACAGCAGGAAACTCCAAGTAGCATGATGATAGCTTCCTAGGCAGCTATGTAGCTTTCTATTTCTTAGAGATCTGAGGTTAATCAGTGGACTGGTGGACAGAGAACTTTTGTCTTCTGAATGCTGTCTTATTTCCCCTGTAGGAACTGATGATCGAAGGGCATCAGTACAAAAGAACATGAACCTACAATACAAATTTATTTCATATCTTAGCAGAGACTCATGCACCATCCTGGTCCCATGTGATAATGGTATTCTTTCATGACTATGACCCACCGCAGGAAAACCATGAGGGTCACACAATGGCCAGAAATTAACTCTTGACATTCTTGCAGCTTTTCCAGCAAGCACCAGGGCTTAATATTACAGACCTCAAAGAGTTGATCTCCCCTGGTGATAGCAATCTGCCTTTCAATTTTGTGTCTTGAACAGCCAGCTGTGAGCCTTTATATAACATTTCACAGTCCCTTAATTACCACATGACAACCTCAGGGCTGCTAATCCTAATACCGTTCCGAAGTCAGGGACTTATGACATAACAGAAGTTTAGTGCAACTCTTTCTGTGGTAATCGTGTTTGGTGGAAAATATAGCTCCTCCCAAACACAGTGAATGACTAGCCTTTAAATGTTCAGATAAACTTTTGCTTATGCCCCACATCACTGGAGAGAAATAGCATTTTGTGTCCTGGCTGATAGGGGATGCTAAATATATAACAAGAAGCCAAATGAGAAAGACTTGCAGAGAAAAAAGTGAATAAAACTGGCAGGAAAAGATTCATTGTACTGCTCAAGCATAGCATGCTAGTCTTTTTTCTTTTCTTGGTAGAAATTTGCCACAGATACAGCAGTCCTGGGCCATGCAATGACGTAAGAGGACTAAGTAAGCTTTGATGATCTTAACATGGCAGCCAGGACAGTATTATTACTTTAGGGCAGATGAAGGCAGGCCAAGGTACCTAATGGAAAAAGAAAGGTTTGTCCTTACTGGGTAAAACAGAGACATCAAATGGCCAGGCTCAATCATTCAGGACCAATATTGACTGGGACTCAAAGAGACTGAGTTTGTTTTCTTTGCTTCTGCTCACTTTCTGGCCACGTTGGTATGCTACTAACTGCCAGAAAGCAATTAATCAAGTCTACACTTCAAGCACAGCAGTGTAAATTTAATACGACGTTTGCTGTTTGTTGAGTTTCCTAAGATCCCCAGACATATTAATCAATCAACAAGTACTTACTAAGCCTCTGTTCTTCCCTGAGTATTTCGCTAAGTGCTCTGGGAGACACGAGATGTATGAGATGGAGTTCTAGTTCTTTAAGGAAGTGCAATGAGGTGGCTTAAAGGGGTTGAATCCTAGCTTGCCAACTTGCTGGGTTGGTGACCTTGAACAAATTAAGTTACATCTTGGAGCCTCACCATTACATGAGGTTAACAACGCCTGTTACACAGGGTTAGAATGTCCAGCCCAGGCCCTTTCTGAGCTCCAAACTTGTATATCCAACAGTCTACTTGCTCTCTCCACCTGGATATCTAACAAAATCACAAACTAACCATGTCCAAGATGCTTCATCCTCGCTACTCCACCCCCACCAAGATCCCCGCTACAAACTTTTCTTTTAAGTTTTCCTTCTCTCAATAAATGGCATCATAGTCCCATCAGGTACTCAAGGACTTTCTTTTCTCATATAATTCATCAGCAAGTCCTATCAGTATTGTCTTGAAAACACATCTCTGATCCACTTACTTTTCTTTCCTTTCATTGCCTCCATGTATAATTCAGCCAGCGATCATCCACCTCCTACAGCAGCTCCCTATCGGTTTCACAACTCTGACTCGACCCTCCCATCTAGTCTCCACTTGGGAGTAAAAGTTCTGTTAAAACCTAAATGGGGACTTTCACTTCTAGTCAGGATGTAGAAAGTCATGAATTCCTGTTTTTCAGTGGTTTACGATTTATTACTGTACTTAATTATTTTGAGGCTCAAATTATCCCAGAGTTGACAAGTAGTAGCCTCTTCAACTCCTGCATCTTTGTGTTGTGCCCCCATTACTGTTTTTGAGAACTTCTTTCCTTTCTGTCATAACAAGAATTTCCAGGCTCGCCTTGTCCCTACCTATCCCAGGTCTAGATTCAGCCACTTCTCTGAGGTTTCCTGGTTCCTTTTATTGGGGAACAGTATTAGAGATCAAGTTCTGGGTGCTATGTGTGCTCATTATTCCTAGGACATCATTGCTTCTCGATCCTTTCAGGAGGCAGAGGTAGGAAACATGTGTATATGTATGTATATACATACACACATATATACATATACATGCAAATATACTTACACAAACGCTTATTTATATATATGCACATACACATGTATAAGTGCACATATATTCATATTTTAGAAATCATGAGTTCATGTTATCACCTCCAACTCAAATTCATCTCTACAGGGTTCAGTTATTTCCATTTCATATTTGTAAGTCCTTCCACAGTGTGAGTGAACACCGGCCCCTCACAGTATCAACACATTTATTTATTTGCTCAATCTCATAATATATTTACAGTTTTTCAGAATTCTTTCACTCATCCCTATTCAAAATACAAACCAACTGAAAGAAGTTCAGAGTTTATTTGCAATTCTCACCCCACATCCCACCCAACCCGACATTGAGGGCATAATGGTCAAATTCTGTGTTCATAAATTACCTATTCTTCATTCTTTTTTCTTCCTGTAAGCATGGTTATAATATTCTTTGAAATACATTGGGGCCACTTATTTTACTTTTTTTTCCATTTTAGATCCCCCCCTTTCCATCCTGATTGGGATAATTTTATTTTTTGAATATTGAAAACAACTTGATTCCAAAGGACAAAATTGTACCAAAAGGAATATTCTGAGAATGGTCCCTTTTGCCTTGTTTCTTCCCCCACCCAACCTTATAGAAAACAAACTTGGTTGTTTCTGGTTTATTTTCCCTGTGTTTCTTATATAAAGGCAAGAAGATATCTGTGATTTCTTTTTTTTCCCTTCTGTCTTACACAGAAGGGAGCATGCTACATATGCTCTTCTTACTTCGCGTCTTTTCCCTTAATAATATCTCCTGGAAATCACTCCATAGCAATTCATAGAGCTCCTCCTCATTCTTTTTCACTTTCTCCTCCTTCCCTGCTCCTCCTCCTCTTTTTAACAACTGTGTAGTGAGTCTGACACCATTGGGTGTATGCACCAACTTTTATTATCTCAATGCTTAAACATTTAGGGAGCTCCCAATATTTTGCCATTAAACATAATGCTACAATGCATAAATTTGCATGCATATATTTTTGTATTATTGGAAGTGTGTCTTCAGTATAAATTCCTAGAAGTAGGATTGCTGGGTCAAAGGATACATGCAGTTGTAGTTTTGTAAAATATTGCCACTTGTCCTTCCGTAGGAGTTGTGCCGTTTTGCATTCCAACCAGCAAGCATAAGAATGCCTGTTCCCCGACAGCCTCACCCACAGAGTGTGTTGTCAAGCTTTTGAATTTTTGCCAATCTGATGGATGAGAAATGATAACTGAATGTGCTTTAATTTACATTTCTCTTATGTGAAAATTTATACATCTTTTCATATGTTTAGGGGCTATTTTTACGTCTCTGTGAATTGTTTGTTTGTGTGTTTTGTCCATTTTTCTATAGGATTTTTGGTCTTTTATTCTTCAATATTTAAATGTATTTTATATGTTAATGATACTAACCTTTTGTCTGTGGAATATGTTGCAAATATTGCCTCTCAGTGTGTAGTCATCTTAAAGACTGTTTAGTTTTTGGTGGTCAAATTTATCAGTACTTCCCCATAGTGCATATGGATTTTGAGTCATTGTTAGAAAACCTTTTCCTACACTCAAATTATATAGGAATTCTCTTACATTATCTTCTGATACTTTTATAGTTTCGTTTAATTTTTTTGAAATTGAGATCTCTGATCCATTTGGTGTTTATTTTGTGCATTATAAGAGGAATGAGTCTAATTTTACCTTTTCTAAAAAGTTATTCCATTGTCTCAACAAGAATAAAGTTATTCTACTGTCTCAAGAAGAAAGAAGACAATATTAATCCAAATTTTTTTGATACCACCTTTATTATATACTATATTTCTATATGTAATTGGGTCTATTTAACCATCAAACTTTTAACAGCCATGTGTAGGCTGATATGAGAGATTACTTTCAGAGGAGCCCCAGCCACAGAGCAAGTCTGCACTGACTTGTCAGTTCTTTCCCATGGGGAAAGTACATAGGGGCAGTATGCTGATTGCTGGAGACAAAGCAAGAGACCTTTAGAGAATCATATCCCCTAGACACACATTTCATTCCCTACATGCAAGGCAATGGCACAATGAAGTCACTCCTGCTGAGCCCTGTCTAAATTCCTAATCCATGGACTCATGAGCAACATAAGTGTAGTTATACTAAGGTTCTAAGATTTGGCTTAGTTTGCTATGCAGAAAAAGATAATTTAGGACTTCTGCTTTCTGATTCTGCATAAAAGGAGCTTGGATGTCATCATGCTATCCTGACAATAAGTAAAAAACTGAACAGACTGAAAAATCAACAACTCTTCTTTTATCCATAAGAGAGAGGAGGACACAGGGCAAGCCACTGCCCTCAAGATTGGAGAGACAGGCAAATATAGAGAGCCATGGCTTAGCAGAGCAGAGTCATAAGCAGAAACCACCATAGAAACCAGTGCTGGGGTAGGAAAACCTGAACTATAATTGATAAATTGCTGGAGGCTCAGTGTGGACAAGTCTGAGAGTTAAAAACTCCAGGTGTATCCAGTTATTGTGAGGTCCCCACACTATTGTAAGATTTACCTCCAGCAGCTTGGCTAGGTTCCCATAATAAATAAGAAGAGAGGAAAATCCCCTGGTGTTTCTGACAGAGAAGGGGAAAAAGACCCACTTTGAAATACGTCAGAACATTCTGTTCTTCTATGGCTTACTCTTAGGAGAAACTAGTTAACTAGAGCCTAACATGTTGGGGTATTATCAGAGCTTAATTGACCCAGGGAAACAGAAATAGACAACTCCAGCCCACACCAGCCATCATGACCCACTTAAGGTGGGAGAAAAAAACTCAGAAATTTTTATAAAGTTCACAGTCCAGAGGCACAGGCTCACTAAAGGACTGAGACAATCACAGGACTATAGAATGCTTCTCCTCTCCCCACACCTCACCACTACATTACTAAAAGCCTATTTACAGCAATTCTTTTTACTCAATACATCATTCCCAGCTATGAAGAAAAAAATTACAAGGCATACCAAAAGGCAAAAAACACATTTGAAGGGACAGAGCAAGCGGTGGATCCAGACACGGCAGGGATGTTGGAATTATCAGACTGGGAATTTAAAACAACTATGATTGAGAAATTCTAAGAAAGAACCAAAAAAAAAAAAAATGCTAGAGATAAAAGCCACTGTAACAGAAATAAATAATGCCTTTAATGGCCTTATTAATAGACTGGAAACAGCAGAGGAAAGAATCTCTGAGCTAGAAGATACACCAATAGAATCCTCAAAAACTGAAAAGCAAAGAACAAAGACTGAAAAAACCAGGACAGAATATCCAAGGACAAGGGAACAACTACAAATGCTGTGACATACTTGAAACGGAAATAACAAAAGGAGAGGAAAGTGAGAAAGGAACGGAAGAGATATTTGAAACAATAATGACTGGGAATTTCCCCAAATCAATGTCAGACACCAAACCACAGATTCAGAAAGCTCAGAGAACACCAAGCAGGATAAATGCCAAAAAGCTACACCCAGGAATATCATTTTCAAACTATAGAAAATCAGAGATAAAGGAAAAATCTTAAAGAAGCCAGAGGGAAAAAACATCTTACCTATGGAAGAACAAAGATAAGAATTGCATCCAACTTTTCCTTAGAAACCAGGGAAGCAAGAAGAGAGTGACTGGAATCTCTAGCTAATCCAATAAAATAAGAAATGGAAATAAAAGGTATACAGATTGAGAAGGAAGAAACAAAATTGACTTTATTTGCAGATGACATGATCATCTACACATAAAACATGAAAGAATTGACAGAAAGAGTCCTGGAGTTAATAAGTGATTTAGCAAGATTGCAGGGCACAAGGTTAATATATAAAAATCAATCACTTTCTTATATATCAGCAATGAACAAGTGGAATTAGAAATTAAAAACACAGTATCATTTATATTAGCATCCCTGAAAATGAAATACTTAGGTGTAAATCTAATACAATGATCAAATGAGAAAAACTACAATACTCTGATGAATGAATCAAAGAAGAACTAAATAAATGGAGAGCTATTCCATGTTCATAGACAGGAAGATTCAATATTGCTAAGATATCAATTCTTCTCAATTTGATCTATAGATTCAATTCAATCCCAATCAAAATTCCAGCAAGTTATTTTGTGGATATTGACAAACTGATACTAAGTTTATATGGAGAGGCAAAAGACCTAGAATAGTCAATACAATATTGAAGAGGAAGAACAAAGTTGGAGGACTGACATTACCCAACTTCAACACTTACTATAAAGCTACAGTAGTCAAGACAGTGTGATATTGGTGAAAGAACTGACAAATAGATCAATGGAACAGAATAGAGAGCCCAAAAATAGACCCACACGAATATAGTCAACTGGTCTTTGACAGAGGAGCAAAGATAATAGAATGGTGCAAAGATAGTCTTTTCCACAAAGGATGCTAGAACAACTGGACATCCAATGCCAAAAAATGAATTTAGGCACAGACTTTACACCTTCTCAAAAATTAACTCAAAATGATCCCAAATCTAAATGTAAAACTATAAAACATTTTGAAGATAACATGGAAGAAATCCTAGACATTGTTGGGTATGGCAATGATTTTTTAGATACAACACCAAAGACACAACCCATGATAAAAATAATTGATAAGCTGGACTTAATTAAAATTAAAAACTTCTGCTCCATGGAAGGTAATATCAAAAGTCTTGGAAGACAAGCCACAGACTAGGAGAAAATATTTGCAAAAGACACATCTGGTTAAGTATGGTTATTCAAAATGTACAAAGAACTCTACAATAAGAAAACAAACAACCTATTAAAAAACGGGCCAAACACCTTAATAGACACCACACCAAAGAGGAAACACAGATAGCAAGCAAGCATATGAAAAGATGCTTCACATCATATGTCATCACCAAAATGCAAATTAAAACACCAATGTGATACCACTACACACTTATTAGAATGGCCAAAATCCAGAATACTGACGATATGAAATCCTGGCAAGCATGTGGACCAGCAGCAACTCTCCTTCATTGCTATTGGGAATGCAAAATGGTACAGCTACTTTGGAAGACAGTTTGGTGGTTTCTTACAACACTAAATATACACTTACCACACAACCCAGCAGACACGCTCCTTGATATTTACCCAAAGAAGTTGAAAATATGTCCACACAAAACTCTGCACATAGGGCCAGCCTGGTGGCATAGTGGTTAAGTTTGCACGTTCAACTTCAGAGGCCCAGGGTTCATCAGTTTGGATCCCAGGCATGAACCTAGCACTGCTTATCAATCCATGCTGCTGCAGGCATCCCACATCTAAAACAGAGGAAGATGGGTACAGATGTTAGCTCAGGGCTGGTCTTCCTCAGCAAAAAGAGGAGGATTGGCAGTGGATGTAAGCTAAGGGCTAATCTTCCTCAAAAAATAAAAAATAAAAATAAAAATCTGCACATAGACATTTATCTCAGCTTTATTTATAATTGCCAAAACTTGGAGGCAACCAAAATGTTCTTCAGTAGGTGAATGAATAAATAACTGGGGTACATCCAGACAATGGAATACTATTCACTGCTAAAAAGAAATGAGTATCACGCCATGAAAAGATGTGGAGGAAACTTACATATATATTACTAAGTGAAAAAAGCCAATTCAAAAAGCTAGGTACTGTATGATTTCAAGTATATAGCATTCTGGATAAGGCAAAACTATGGAGACTATAAAAATATCAGTGGTTGCCAGGAATAGAGGCTGGAGGTGGGGATGAACGGGCAGTGCAGAGAGGATTTTTAGGGCAGGGAAAATACTCTGTATGATACCATAATGATGGATACATGTCATTATTCATTTGTCCAAACCCATAGAATGTCCAACATTAAGAGAGAACCGTAATGTAAACTTATGAACTTTAGGTGATTATAATGTTGATGTAGGTTCGTCAATTGTAACAAATGTACTGGCTCTGATGGGGGATGTGGATATTAGGGGAGGCTCTGCACGTGCTGGGGTAGGGAGCATATGGGAAATCTCTGTACCTTCCCCTCATTTTTGCTATGAACATTAAACTGTTCTAAAAAATGAAGTCTTAATTAAAAAAAGATAATTGATATACCACTTCTATTAAACATTGTACTGGAAGCCCTGGCCAGTAAAATAAGACAAGGAAAATAAATAAAAGACATATGTATTGGAAAGGAAGAAGTCAAACTTCCATTATTGTGTACACAGCAAACCTTGCAGGAGTTACAGACAAAACGACCTTTAGCATCGTTTCAGAATGCAAGGTTAAAATATGAAATCTATTATATTTTATACACTAGCAAAAAAAATTGGAAAATAAAAACATTTATTATAGAAGCAAAACATCAAATACTTAGGAATAAATCTATCAAAAGATGTGCAAGATCTGTGCACTGAAACTACAAAAAATGGCTAAGAGATACTAAAGACAAAATCAACAGTGGAGAGACAACTTGTTCTTGGATTGGAAGACTCAATGTTATCAAGATGTCAGTTCTCCCCAAATTGATCTTGAGAATCAACATAATCCCAATCAGAAACCCAGCAGAGTGATGTAAAATTTTTATCAAAGTGTAAAAAATCTAGAATAGCCATAAAAACTTTGGAAAAGAACAACTTTCAAGATTTGTAATACCTGCTTCAAGACTTTAAAGCCACAGTAATCAAGGCACTGTAGCACTGGCATAAGAATAGACAAATAGGTCAATGGAGCAGAATAGAGTCTATAAATAGACTCACAAAATATGAGTAATTGATTTTTACAAGGCCTTAAGTAAATTCAGAGAGGAAAGGAAAGTATTTTTAACAAATATTGCTATAAAAATTGGATATTCACATAAAATAATTCAATCTCCAACCTATATAAAATTTACGTATGTGTATGTATAGAGATATGTCATTTAAAAATTAATTTGATGGGACTACATCTGAATAAAAAGCTTCTGGAAGGGGGCTGGCCCAGTAGCATAGTGGTTAAGTCCATGCACGACGGTTCGGACCTCCAGTGCGGACCTACACACCACACATCAAACCATGCTGTGGTGGCGTCCCATATACAAAGTAGAGGAAGACGGGCACAGATGTTAGCTCAGTGACAATCTTCCTCAAGCAAAAAGAGGAAGATTGGCAACAGATGTTAGCTCAGGGCCAATATTCCTCACCAAAAAAAAAAAACATTAATTTGAGATGAATTGTAGGTCTAAATGTAAAACCTAGAATGACAAAGATTCTAGAAGAAAACATGTAAGAACATCATGTGACCTGCCTATAGGCAAAGATTTCTTAGAACATTTAAAAGAAAAAATTGATAAATTTATGAAAATTAAAAGAACACAATTCAGAAAATGAATAGGTAAGCCACAGACTGGGATACATTTTTGCAAAACATATATCTGACAAAGAACTCATGTCCATACGCATAAACAAGTCCTACATTCAATAATCTAATACAAACATGGGCAAAAGACTTGAATAGACCAAAAAAGATACATGAATGTCCGAAATGCGCAAGAAAAGACGTTCGGCATCATTGATTATTATAAAAATGCAAATTAAAAGTTCCATGAGATACCATTTCCCTCCTGCTGGAATGGCTAAAATCAAAAAGATTGACATTCCGAAATGTTGAAGAAGATGCAGAGCAAACAAATTTCTCATGTTTTGGTTGGTAGGAGTGTAAAAAAGTAAAACTACTTGGGAAACCGAAAGTTCCTTATAAAATTAAACATATGCCTTCTCTTTGGCCCAGCATTTCTACTCCTATGTGTTTACCCAAAAGAAATGAAAACAGATGTCTCCCAAACACCTGAGTGAGAATGTTGAAAGCGACTTTATTTATAACAGCCAGAGACCAGAAACAATACCAATGTCCATCAATAAGTGAATGGATAGTCCAGTTGGGGTACATGCACACAATTGAATACTTGAGCAATAAAAAGGAATGCACTATTGATACACACAACAGCATGGATGAATCTCAAAAACACACTGAGTAAAAGAAGTTGGACACAAACAAGTAGACACTATATGATTCTACTTACATGAAGTCCAAGAGTAGGCGTGATGATAGAAATCTGATCAACGTAAGGAGGGAGGAAGTGGGTTGGTGACGGTGTTGCCTGCCCCGGAGACATGGGGTGAGACAAGTGTCCTATATCTTTTTATGGGTGGTAGCTACAAGGCTAGACAAACCTAAATTGAATCACCTTATTCTTCCCTTTCACAGCTTCGATTTCTCTTGGATGTAATCCAAGTATCTTGCTTTTTTGTTTTTGTTTCTCGTTTGCACTTATAGCAATATAAAAGTTTTTTTATTTAGCTATTTCTTACAGAGAGAGGCTTTCGTTTCTTTGGGTTTGGTCCATCTCTGTCACAATAATGCTCAGTTCTGAAGGCAGGCAAGGGGCCTATCTTGTCCACTCTTGCATCTCTGGTGCCAGTAGTTTCATGAAAGATGTACAGCTGCTCACTGCATTTTAGTTCCTTTCTCTTTTCCCACTTAAGGAACTGAAATTAATTGCCAAACCTGAACTAGAACTGGTAGCTCACATTGTCCTTTCTGGATTTAGCTTAGCAGTATTTTTTTATTTGGCTTTCGTCACAAACATGTTGTACCCCGGAATGGGACATGGTGTCCGGGTGAAGGGACTGGAGTTCATGCCAATGTGGTAGCAGGCATTTTGCAGAGATCTAACCCTCGCGGTTAGTCAAAATGCAGTGCTTTCATACTGTAGATTCAGACCTGGTTTAGATTTCTTGTGACAAATTATTGCCTTTCAATGAACATAAAAGAGTGTTTAAAATACAGAAGAGTTGACTGTTTATGTCCTTTAACCAGAATGAATTAGTTTGATCATCTTAGCAACGGGTACCCTACAGGATAACACTAGATGTATCCTAGAGAAAACATCTACATCTGTTCTGCGTATAAATTTCTGGACTATCAACAAATTTAACAACAAAGAGAAGCTTTAATCATGTTTTTGAAATGAAGAACTACATTGCTGCAAAGACATAGACACAAAAGGGCACATTACTACTCTTTCCATTTTTTACACAGAATATGCATTTGGTAACTATTAATGGGAACAATCCCAAGTATTTTATGTAATAATTTCCTCTTGGAAACAGTAGTTCTATTGAAAAGGGGGAGGTGGAAGCCAGAATATGGCATCAAGTTAGATATTTTCTTCATATCAAAATCAACACGTCAGAAAAGAAGCATCGACAGAAAAGAAGTGTTGACGCAAAACCAGTCATATCAGTCAAGATGGTCTGGGTTATGCCATGAGAACAAAACAGCCCCCAAATCTCAGTGGTAGAAGACAACCGAGGTTTACTTCTACTCATGCCGCATGCCCGTAAGGATCAGCTGGGGCCTGTGCTCCATGTTGTCTTCTCTCTGTGATCAAAGACGAAATAGCCACTAACAGGAACATGCTGATCGCCGCAGAAGAGAGAAAAAGAGCAAGTGGCAGACTGTCCAATGGCTTTTGAAGATTTTCCCCAGAAATAACATGTATTTCTTGGCCAAAGTGTGTCACAAGGCCACCTATAACTCTAAAGTAGACAGGGCAGTACAACCTTACCATGTGTCTGGAAGGAGGAGAGCTGAGCACGTTGGGTAAACAGCGTTAATGATCAGCGTCCTGTTGAAAGTTTGAACTTTTCCTCTATGACACCATCAACTAGTTAAAAGATATTGAGTGATGACCACTTCTCAGGTACTGTGCTTTATTCATTGTCTCTATTCCTCATCACAAAAACTATTATGTAGATACTATTTTTATTCACATTTCTAGATGAGAAAATAAAGTATTTATTCCCAGGCCGTACATACAGTAAGGGAAAGAGCCAGGATTTGAGCCTAGATACATCTGACTCAAGGGCTTGTCTCTAAACTACCATGTTATACTGTCATCCTAGCCTTCTTGGAATGTGTTTAAAATGAATACTGAAGGCCCACATCTCTAAGGCATTCTTAAGAAGTTCTTAAATTGAACCAAGGATACACAAAAATCAGATATTTGGTAGAGGTTTAGTAACACTGACACATCTGCCAGGTTTTTTTAGGCCCCGAGGACCACATGTCTCCATTCTCCTTAGAGTCTGGGGGTTTTCACTTCTGCCAGCAGAGGCTGCATAGAAAGTCAAGCATACAGACATCTGTGAAAAGGGAGACATGAGGACTGAGTGGGAAGATCCTGGGCTGGTTGATATTGCACTCTTTTCCTGAGATCCTGTCTCGCTGTTGAAGTGTGATATGCTTCTTCCCGGGTGTAACACACAGAACCCCATGCCCTGCTGTCTGGGTTCTAGGGTTTGCTTTCCATGACTTCTGAACCTCAGAACCAGCCTCTCATGAATGTCTGAATATCTTTTTAAAGTTCCTCACCCTAATTTTCCTTTAAGAAACTGAAAAGCTGCTCGGGCATACTAATTTGGGTACTAACCCCTATAGATTTGAGCCTCTCATATAAAGATTTAATGTTAAAATTTAAATATTTAGACATGTTTGTCTTCCACTGACAACTTTTCACCAGAGTTGGATTGCACAATTTTACCGGCAGCATTAGGTATACTTGGTATGTCAGGGCAGGTATTTGAGATACATCAAATGGTCACATAGTTCCTGACCTGAGCAAGATAGACCAAACCTTTTTTCTCTAGTAATTCTTCAAGGACCTACTAGCACCCACATGGAGCTACATCTCTATCAAATGACTGTTGGCCTGAAGGACTCTTCTTTATACATAAAGACAGTTAAGCAGAATTTTAGGTTCACGTTTAGTCTTTAGACAATGCTCCAAGAAAGCTCAGGAGCTCCTGCTTTTACTACGTTTGCAGTACTATGCATTCCCAATGAGAAGAATTCCATGTGAGGAGTATTAATCATGTGTGATTCATCCACTTGCCTCACAGTGTCCATCATCTGCGCTGATAATACACAGATTGCAGTCCTAGGCAGCAGGATGAGTTAAATGAAAGCTCTAGATCTGAGGTTGCCCTCAAGGATTTTAATTTAGTAAAATTAAATAGAATTAAGCTACTGGATGGATACACTCACATACACGCACACACACACAGACAGGGCTAAGATGGTTTGTAGAACTGTTGTTAACTTTTAGGGCTTGGAAAAGGCTAGAGAAATCTGATGGCCCATACTTGTCAGTTAGAATTTGTTAATACTTGGCAGTCCTCAAAAGACCAGTGCAAAGAGTAGCCAGTCACTGTTCTGTCCTGGACCCCAGTAATGTTGTTCCTAACCTCTTTGGATGAAACCTTTTTCATCTATTCTCCCTCGTCTGGGCTTTCCCTCCAGTGCAATGATAAAATGGCTTTCTGGATGTTTTCTCTTGCTTTCAAGAAACCTTGAATTATGAAGCCACACATCTCTTCTGGCGTATGTGTGTGTGTATATGTGTTATCAATTACCTTTTAGTCATTGACACCTTCCCCCTGCTCAACTTGGGGAGCCCACTCTGTTGCCAACTTTAGGAGACACTCTCAAGGTCCCACCCATATCCCTTCATCCTTACCACTTCGGTGTGTACCTCTGGATCTCCCACTGCCAGAATGAGCATTTCTTTGCCTGAGGGCTTTCTCTTAGCACTTTGCTATCCCTATGAGAATTAACAGCCCCCATCCACCCACACACCCACCTAAAGCCACCCCCGCCCACGAATGATGGGATTTGGTGTATACATACCCCGTTCCTTCACCTCTCAAGTGGGATAACACTGATTAATTTCCAGTCACGTACAGTGGCAGCTGACTTGATAACACACCCTTTCCCTGGCTCCCTGCCCCTCCTCATCTCACTCCTTTACTCCCCTGCAGCGTCGCTTCATCTCCCCAATACAGTGTTTGCCCACTTCTCCTTGTCTCAGAGTCAGCTTTTAGAGGACCCTAACTAGGGCACCAATCAAAAGTAAGTGCTAACAAGCTTGTATTGAGTAGTTTCATGAAGTATTTGTGTTTTAAAAGGTTTGATAGAGCGGAAGCGTTGAGCATTCAGAAAGTTTGTTTTCTTCTCTAAAGAAACAGAGGCAATCTGGGAGTCAGAAGCAGAAACCTAGTCTGCAAAGCTGGTCAAAGATGCAACACCTGCTTCTTCCCGAAGTTGGAGGGACTCAGAAGCAGAAGATGTGCTGACCAGAAGCTGGCGGGGGTAAAGGGGAAAGTCAGTTGTACTGGGCAAACATTATCAGTGTCTGTTTGTGTGTTAAGGCCTTGGGGCGATTTTGAAGCTTCCATTTGTCATTTGTTTCCCCTCTGGTGAGAGAGAAGCCACCACCGTTTTGTTGTGAACCATTTTGTGCTATGCACAGGTGCACCAAATTCCATGCATGGCTCTCTCTGCTCTCTGAGCCCAACTGCAAACACATCCTTCACAACATCCCAGTGCATTTGTCACTTACCCAGAGTGTTTACTACCACAGGAGTTTTGCTTGGGGAACACTCTTCCAACTCTCCCAGCTCCATCTGCCCGAGGATTTGCTTCAGATTGCAAATATCTTTCTTGGAAATTTACATTTCCTCTGAATGTTTGGAAAAATGCTTTCATTCTTCAGTTTTGATTATCTTTCCCATGTGATGATAGAGTCATATAATGGGCTCTGGGGTGGAAATCTCTTACAGTTTTGAGGATAGGATTATCATGTCTCCTCTAGCATCTTAAGTTTAATGCATGCACACACCCCATTACTATAGGTAGTCCTTGATAGTCTTCTCGTTTCTCTGCATTTTCCCACGTGTCGAACCTAAGAATAAGTCTTGAATTTTCTCATTCCCTCACTGTTGTCATATCTATTCAGTCAACAAGCCCCATCTCTACTTTTACTTTGTAAATACCATTCATGTCTGTGCATTTCACTTCACCTCATCTCATTACTGCTGACAGGACTTTTACCTCTGCTCTCTTCTCTTTTAACAGTTTCTCCACAATGCAGCCAGACTGATCACATCAAAACCAAATATAATCATTTCAACTTCTCTACTAAAAGTCTTCAGTGGCTTCCCATTCCCCTTAGAGTAACTCTTGAATTCTAACCTGACTTTCCAAGCTCTTCCTACTCATCTCTTTAGAGTCATCTCTCTCCACCCTCCCTCAGGCCTTTTTCATCCCCTAGCTTTGTGTCTTTAAGCTCAACAACTCCTCTTTCTTACCCACTTCCCCCATCTTCACTTTCTCATCCCATTTGTCTACCTCCTACTTTAGGCTTCATCTTAACAATATTCCCTTGGGGGCTCTTCCCTGACACATAAACTAGACTAGGTCTCTGCTATGTTATCCCAGCTAAACTGTAGCTATTTCCCAGCTAAACTGTAAACTCTGTAAGGACAACAATTGTGTCTTTCTTGCTCATCACTCTATTCCCAGTGCCTAGAACAGTGTCTGGTATATAGTTGACTGACTGAACAACTTCAAATATGTTTCTATACATTATGAAGAGCAAAGGAGCATTACAAGGAATTGTAATCGGACATTTCCGGTCCAGTCCCTGTTATTTACCAGCTGTATTACTTTTACTTAGTATTGGCCAGAGTTTCATCTATAAAGAAGCTGAACTAGATGATCTCAAGTATCTCTTTCAGCTTGAGCATTCTAAGTGCTTTTATATATTTTATGTGGGACAATATGACCTTTTATCTGTAAAACCCAATGCTGATGAATCTAAATAATTCTTTCCTTGTGGTTTCTTATGTTATGAATGACTTTTGTTTTATTAACTCTCATCTCTATGTAGTTTTTTCAATAAAAGATGGAAAAGATAGTTTAACAGCCATAAAAATAATTTTTGTCGCATTCATCGGGATCGTATGTCCCTTCAGCTCCTCCTTCTAAAGCAGTTTCACTCTATATGAAAATTAATTCTTATAGTTAACCTATAAGTGTATTAACCTCCTCAGTTGTCATCCAAATTCTACTTGTGTTTCTTCTTTCATTAAGCATAGTGCATGTATCAACTAGTAGTTCTTTTCTGAAATGTACACACATTCTCCTTGCTTTTATACAGTACTAACAGATTACCCTGGAATCTAATTAGTACAGTGCATACAAATAGCAACATATTTCATAGTTGAAGCATAAGCAGGTGCTTAGAAACGTTTACTGAACGCTTGTTAAATGCTCAGGCATTGTCTATTCATCTTTTTAACTTATCCTCAAAGCCACACTCCAAGACAGGTGTAAATAGCCCTATTGCCCTGATGGGAAAACTGAGTTTCAGAAAGGTTAATTTGGCCATAGTCTTATATGTCATTGGTAATAGAGCAAGGATTCAAGAGTTCATGGAGCTAGAGTTTAAGTTCCTGAAGAGCAAGAACGGTTTTACTTTTGGTTACCTCTGAATTCCCAGTAAAGAATTACTGACTGACTGAGTGAGTAAATGACTGACATACAAGTCAATGCTTTCCCTTACACATGGTGTGAATTCCCCCAGCAAGAAGCTGAAGGAAACTGCAGGCAACTTTCTAGGCTCTGCCTAGGTTTTTACCCTTGGGATTCCAGTAGTTAGTATAGAATACAGCGGCATCTTAGCAGCCAGCCTCAATGTCCACCAATACACGTGGTTTCAGCTCTGCATTTGCATTGATACAAGGGAATCAAAATTATGAGTGTAAGTAACTAAAACACAAGCTGGCATGTCGTTTAAATGGACATGCCCACCTAAAATGGCTAAAGCAAGCTGATCCTCTTTTTTCTCAAGAAGGGACTGTTCTTGGTACTTGCCAATCATTGATGATGAGATATTCCAGTGGCTGGAGTTACAGACAGGTGACAGGAAGAGCAAAGGAGATGCCACAAGTGCCCACAAATATCCAAAGCTTATATTTTGCCATGGTAAATGGGTTATATGTGTTGGGTGTTGGGGCTGCATGCCTGGGACTATGTCCAAATTGTGCATTGTCCCTTTTGGAGTTCTCCTTGCTTTCTTGTGTTTTCAAGGCTTTCTTTGATGGCCACTTCTAACTCTATTAAGAGTGTTAGAGGATGAGAATACTCAGTGATTTGCCCTGGGCCCCTCTTCAGGCCCTGAGAGCACTAGAAGCTCACCTTTATTGTGTTTGTTCCATGCTAATATTGAATGGGATGATATTAATTTTCTATTTCTTTGTTTGAAGAGATCTTGGAAGATTCACTAAGGAGTGTTTACAGGATAATAATGTCACAATCTGCAGTTCTTAATTTATTGATTCTCTGCAAGCCTTCTTTTACTTTAACTGTTGTATTTTCCTTTCTGCCTCCATGAGAATTAAAAGTCGTTTGGTTTGTTGTTGGCTTTAATGTGGTTTATTATTAGCAAGGTTATTATTTGAAGTCTAAGGGATGGTTTAGATTCTACCAGCTGTTTTGTACAAATAGTGGACACAATCCCTCTTCATTATGTGTAGTCAACTCTCAGATGCTATTTTCTTTGCACTGCCAGGCCATTCTTTTTATGGATATCAGTGATCATTTAAAAAGCAATCCAAGGGTATTGAAGAGCAGATTTCATACTGTAAAAACCTGACAGGCTTTATCACAGAGAATAAAATAGTAACTATATTTTTTTCTAATTCACTGCTGTTGGCGGAGATTTTAAAAGATGATTATAATAAGCTCTCTTCTTAGTTGACCCATGAATTATTTGGCTCTGTTGCTGAAATGTCAAGCAGTCAACTAAGAAAAGGAGTACAATTTAACTAACAAACCTATTCCCAGAGCAGTGCAGATGGAGTTTCTACTTCTTCCCCTGAGAGGCCACTTTGTAATCCAATAGTTCTCACAGTCAGGAATTTTTTTCTTGACATTCAGCCTAAAATTTCCCTTACCTGAGATCATCTCATTATGCAAAAAAAAAAAAAAAAGCAAAACCCACTGGCAGCTGATTTAAAAAATTATCCCTGGCAAACTCCTATTTCAGTATATTTATCCTTAATAATGGATTTATAGAGATTTTGTTGCTGGTCTTTGAGATCCCACTCCTCATTACCACTTCTATTATTGTTTTTCTTCTGCAGTTTTAGTCTCTTCTTTCCTCTGAGTAAGCAACATTCTAGATGCTTTATCTTTTGGCTGATTTTTAAATGCCTTGTTTGCTATATCATGCTCAACTAGTCTGAGGCTCTTCTCTGAGTGCCATGACATGGCTGATCCTATCGTCTCAGAACTCACACAATTGGTAGCAATCACTACCTCTCACTACTAGCCCGCATGCCGTATATGCTGACTGCGAGCATGGCAAGACTTCAGGACAGCCATTTCCCAGGGTAATCATTTCAGCAGGACTCTCTTCCCTCATTTTCTCCCTCCCAATCTCCCTCTCTTCCTCTGTCTCTGTCTTTCTTTCTCTTCTTCTTTAAGATTCTTTTTTCATCCCCTAGTCTGTGGTGTAAGATTTCTTTCCTCTCTTCCTTAGGTTGACTGCCAGACTACCGGTACCTTCTCATCCATTTCTCATCTCATTTTTAGTCCAGAAAGCTCCCACTAAGTAGAAAATGTTTTTTGATCTGATGCAGATAAATATACATATATATGATATATATTAGTTAGTAGACTTTATTCTTTAGAGTAGTTTTAGATTCACAGCAAAACTGGGAACGAAGTACAGAGAATTCTCACATATCCCCTCCCCACCACACGCCCACAGCCTTCCCACCATTGACATCTTGCGTCAGTGTGGTACATGTGCTACAATTGATGAAACAACTTTCAGCTGTCATTATCACAAAGTTCACTCTTTTTGTTGTACGTTCACAGGTTTTGGCAAATATATAATGACATATATCCACCATTATAGCACCATATAAAATAGTTTCACTGCCCTAAAGGTGCCCCAAATATAGATATTTTTATGGTCTTAGCATCTTGCTTATTGATCCTGTTTTCCTTGACTATATCCAAGAAAGAAAATTAAAAGCCAGTGGTGACAAAAAATGTTAACTATAGATTAACCATCTTAGCCATGGATTCTTAGGGGCCAATCCAACTGTGACAACTGAAGGTTTCACGTGCACAGAGGAACACCTTTAAGGGGATTTGGTGTCATGATGACCATGTTCTGTTTAACTTTACTGCATAAAGTTATTGTCTGAAGACTCTGAATTGACCCACAGTATTTCCAAGTGTGGATAATATATCATGTTGTGATTAGACCCTCCCAGGTCCAGATTAAGATCTAAGAGCTATTAAGATTATGGTGTCCATCTCCATGTTTAATTATTTAAAATAAAACAACACTAAGCTATGTAAGACTGATACATAAGTTTAATCAGTTTATCAGTTTTTTTATTTGTCCCATGATGACTACCAGGAGGCTTTTTTTTTTGTAGCTGAAATATGATACCCCTAAAAGAAACTCTTTCTTGTGTGCTATATTTGCTGATACCTGAAGCACATGCTTGGCCTGCCTGCTGTAGAATCAGAAACTATTCTTTCCTTTATTTCATATTCTTGCAAAACATTGTGTTCTTGCTTTTGCTAAATAGAAACCTCAATTTTCTTACCTCAATCTCTTCACTACATTCTGTGAATTTTATGTAAGTTTGGATAGAATGAAGAGAAAATAGAAGAGAGAAGTGAGGAGAAGTTGTAGCATGTGTGGAAACACTCCATTTAGCCTGGACTGGATTGTCCATTGCTGACTTGTTGATGCTCGTTACATTTCTAAATGCCAGAGTTTTCTTTCTTTGCGGTTGGCACCAAGGGGATCACAGGTATTCTAATTTTCAGGTCTCTTTTAGAATTTCTGAAATCTTTCATGAAAAGATACACTCTGGACTCATTTCTTGCTATGCAAATTGCAACCTGGAGCATGTGCCACAAACATTAAATGATATGCTGAATCACACATTCCATAATCAAATAAGGTACAACTGAAGCCCCGACCTGTGGCTTTAAGAATGATGAGGCCTGAAACCTCTTTGGTAAGTTCGTTAGTTTGAACGGTGTTTGCATTTAGCCAAACCAAACATTTCCAGGTGGTACAGCCCTTCACCTTGCCTACTCCCCTCCCCAGTACTCCCAAGCTGCCATTCCTTCACAAATATTTCCTGAGCCCTTGCTGTGCATAAGTCACTGTGCAATGAAGGAAAATTAATAAAAACCATAAAACTTGCTACCGAAACACTTATAGCTGAAATAAAAAAGATATTCATTAATTCGTTAATTTATCAAATACTATGCAATGCTATGAATGTAAGGCGTAACGTAAATGCTATATCAGATGCACAAAGAATTGTCCTAGGCTTATAGTCTTGCCTGCTGACTCTAGTGTCAAGTGTTCCCGGTCAGCAATAGCTGAAGCTCTTTAAGACCAGAGTTTTTGATATTTGTCAGGGGAGATAAGTACATAGTAGTTCTTCTGGGGTTCTTCTGCAGGGAAAGAATGACTTTTCAGTGCACTGACTTTCAGAAAAACCCAGCCTTACGTATTTTCCGGTTGTTAGTTTGCTTAATTCTCTTTGGGATCTACAACAGTCCTGTCCAATAGAAATATAATGTAACTATAACATCTGTCACTTTAAATTTACTAGTAATCGCAATAGCAGAAGTAAAAAGAAAGAGGTGAAATTTATTTCAATAATATATCTTATTTAACTCAGTTTATCCAAAAACATTATCATTTTGGATAAACTGATAAATATAAAAATAAATATAATCAATGTAAAAAAATTAATGAGATATTTTACATTCATCTTTTCATTCTTTTTTTCATACTTTTAATTCATACTTCAAATTTGTATTTTACAATTCCAGTGCATCTCAGTTTGAATACTTTTCAAGTGTTCAATAGCCACATATGCCCAGTACAGATCCAGAATGTGCGATCCATTTGAAATTAGCAGAAACTTTTTAAGGCGTTCTGTATGTGTTGACATGCATAATCTTTTGTCTCAAGCAGCTGATATGAAAATTTCTTTGTAGAGAGGCCATTATGGAAGAGAAAAAGTTTTCATAGGCCTAGGATAGGGTAGAAGCAACTTCCAGGATCTTTGGGGACCAGGGTGGTGCTCAGTTTTCAGGAAGGATAGAAACTCAGCATATTAAAAGCAGGGTGATAATTTGCATATCTGAGAGAGAAAGAGAAAAAGAATCCAGAAGTGAGGATCTGAAGGTTCAGCGGGGAAGTCAGGGGCATGGTGAGCCCTGCCCTCTGTCCTTTACAAATCTACGTCCCTCTAACATGACTTTGTATCAGTGGATTTTATTTTTGATGGTGGCAAGAGTGTGAAGAACCTTAGAAAGGAAAACAAAAGGATGGCCGATATTTGGGTTGCAGCAGTGCATTTCATAACCAATACCCAGAGCAGAGATGTGACCTTACGTTATCTAAGTGAGGTCTAAAACTTAGGACACCTCGAAAACCACGTACTTCCTTTAAGTTTTGTGGTTGTACATTTTTCCCTGCATCTTGTGTGGTTTAAAGTCCCAAACTTGTAAGGGTACATAATTTTTTTAGAGGTCGTTCATAGCCCCACCACTAGACAGCATAACATAGTAGTTTAGGGTAAAGGACCCGAACTCAGGCCAACTCATGTTTGAATACCAGCCCTGCCCCTTACTTCCTGAGTCATTTGAGTAATAGCTCATTATCTCTCCTCTGCAGCTTCACACTTGGTTCACCGGGCAGGAAGGTAGTATCCACCTAATAGAGTGCACGTGGCCTGCGCATAGTCAGATCCCAGTAGATGGTGGTTATTACCATTATTAGGCAGATCTATGCCTAAACCAACATGGTCCCTGGATCCATGGCAACAGCATCACTCAGCACTTTTTACAAATGCAAACTCTCCAGCCCATCCCACTGCCAGACCTACCGCATCAAAACCTCTGGGGGTGGACCTAGAAATCTGTGTCTTAGCAAGCCCTACAAGTGATTTTGGTGCAAGCTAAAACTTGAGAACCAATGGTCCATTACAATTTCAGATATATAAGAAGCCACTCCATTTTAAGGACCTCCAAAAGAGATGCTTCACGCTCCCTTGGCAACTTGTTCAAATGCTTAGCTGCTCCTGTGGTCAGGAACTTCTTATTTTCCAATATATATGTGAGGTGCTTTGAGACCCTTAGAAGAAAACAGCAATATGAAGACAAATGCTGTTAGCGTCTTACCTATTTATCCCCAAGTTGCAGCCTGTTAGTAATATTTAGCTCCTCCAGACTCTACTTTGGTGAACTCCCCTTAGAGCATTCTTAAAGTGACTCTTGCCTCTTTTTAATGTTATTGTTTTCCCCTTCCTTCCATTTACTACCTTAGTTTCTTTTTTCAGTACTGAATCTTCCCTGAGATTGAACTTCGATTTTGCTTTCTCGTATGTCCATTCCAGTAACTACTCACTGTATTTTCTTCAGTAGCTCTGTCTCTGAGACCTTGTAAGTAAATATTACAAATGACTTGGGCCCTGTATAAAAATGATAAGCAACAGGTTATTAATAGAATCAAATACACTCTTTATATCTACAAGAGTAAAAGAAATGAAATTTCTCTCTCCATCTTTCCATCCAAAATACCATGCTCCTTTAGTTGCATGCCATGAAAGGACAACTACTTGTCCTTGAAATAATGTCTGACATGTACAAAAAAACTACAGGAGGGAAGAGATCCTAAGGAATATTATTCTCAGTGTCTTTCTCTTTAATGGATTTCTGTGTTTGTCCTTCAAAGCACAAAACCATTGCCCTCTTCCTGTTGCTTCTCTTTACAGAGAGCATTGACCTGCTGCAGGAAAAAAAAATGGCCCCTCAAGCACTTGTTCATCATAGGAGGTAATGGAGCAAGACAGCCACGGCATGAAGTGGGAAGTCTGGAATTTTTTTCTCCTGCCATCTCTTCCCCATTCCCCCATTTCACCCCTCCTTCTACCACCGCCCATAGCTTGGTTTATAATTTTTTAAAAAGGTTTCCCAAGGAGACTTATTTGTATGTTTTAATTAAGATTTCACAGGTATATCTCTTCACCCACAAGTGCTGATGCCAGAATTCCTGCTGTAGTCCTATACCCAACAGATTGGAGCATCCGGAATGGCAAGGCGCTCCAGGTTCCCTTCTATAAAGCCGGTTAGGTGAACGCTGTTTCTTAGCACATGTTCCCTCATTTCCCACTGCTACTCCTACTCCAAATGCAGTACGGGTTCGAAGCAGTTTAATTGCATTGTGTTTTTCTGTTCTTCAAATTATGAGACTGTTTCTAAATTGACTTTTGTCAGCAACCGCTATGCTTTGTTCTGAAGCCTACCACTTTCATTAATGTTTACATATCCAGAGGTTTCAGTTCTAACATCCAGTTTGACGATATTATGATCTGTTTTGCATGGTGTGGTATATACTATCTCGAGTTCCTGTGCATGCCACTATCATTAAAGGTATTTTAGTCTCTCTATCATAAGCCCTAGAATTTGTGGATTTTTAACAGCTATAAAAACACGCGTATATTCCATAATGACAAAGCCGCTCCCAGGAAGTGAGTCTGTGGAAAATGAGAGAGACCTTGCTTACTGTATCAAAAGCCAAAAATGCTATTGTTTTTAGGACATTTTACAATTTTTGCCCATCAAAATGAAAGATGTTTTAATTTAATTTCTTAAAAGAAATATGAGAAGCAGTGTAGTCATTACTAGCTCCTTTGCTAGATTTTTAGTCATTCTATTCTTAAAAAGAATGGTTGCCTATCTGGAGTAAAATTATACTTGCATAAAAATTTGTCACATTCTTAATGTATGTTCATTTTGCCTGCATTTTAATCCGTGCTGAATGCTGCTTGTAAATCTGTAACGGCAGACACGCTTTTGTCTGCTAAGCTAATGCTTTGTGTAGGTTCTTTTTCTGAGCCCCTATAATTGTTTTGGTCATAGAAAGTTAATGTTTATTTTTTAATCTGTGTTAATTTTTGGCTAATTAGTGTAAGGAATTTATTAATATCTGTAAATGCAAATGTAGCCCCAAAGTTAATAATTAAAAAGCCTTTGAGGCTGCAAATTTAACTCTATCAAATGACAGAATAATGGTCGATTAAAGATCAGGAAATTCTGAGTTCTCTTGGTCATGTTGCCCACCCTCAATCTTTCGTGCACCTCTGAATTCTCTCTTTCATTATTCCCTCATTTATCCACACATCTCCCTGGTCCCTATCCATCCATCAATACTCATATCTACCTAATTACTTATTCTTTCGAGGGTGCCTGGCTATAGGTATTGTTTTCAGGCACATATATTACTCTGTGGGTAAGAGGGATGTAGAAATGAACACAGACATGGAAAAGATCTTTTTTTTTTTGAGGAAGATTAAACCTAAGCTAACATCAGCTGCCAATCCTTCTCTTTTTGCTGAGGAAGATTGGCTCCAAGCTAACATACATGCCCATCTTCCTCTACTTTGTATGTGGGATGCAGCGACGGGGATCGAACCAGTGAACCCCAGCCCACGCTAGCACACCGAAACCTAACTGTTCCATGGCTGGGTGGCCCCTAGAAAGGATCTTGGACCAGCAATTCCTGGCTATATCTTTTTAAAAAGAGTTGGGTGGGTCACAGAAGGTAAGTGAATGATGATTTGACTTTTTAATAGGGAGAACTCAGCAACCCCCCCTACAATTCCATTATATGTGTAGCTTATACATACATATCCATATATCATCAATGGAATAGTTGGATCCTTGTCATGACTTTTAAAAATAGCTCTATAAGTGAGGACAAATTACATTTACATATATGTCTTTTATGTGTTTTCATTTGGTAAATAAATACTGAGGAGTACCATTGCTGGGTCAAATGCTAAGTGTAAGTTTAACTTTATAAGAAATTATCCAATGGTTTTCCAAAGTAACTGTAATGTTGTGCATTACCACAAACATCGCATGAGAGTTCCAGTTTCTCTAAACCCTAACAAACACTTGGTGGTGTCAGTCTTAAATTTTCACTATTCCAGTAGACATGTACAATGGTATCTCTTTGTGGTTTAAATTTGCATTGTCCTGACTAATGACCAACTTTGTTAAACATCTTTTCATGTGCTTGGTTACCAACATGTATCTTTTTTTGTCAAAGTGCTATTGAAATCTTTTGTCCATTTTTTCTATTAGATTTCCTTCTTATTATTCAGTTGTAAGTGTGCTTTAGATATTTTGTGTATTGACCTTATGTCCTTACACCCTTGTAAACTCGCTTATTATTCTAATAGCTTTATGGTAGTTTTCTCAGGATTTTCTATATAAGAAGATCATGTTTTTTTATTAAAAAAGAGTTTTACTTCTTTCTTTCCACTATGTATGTATTTTTTTCTTTTCTTTTCTTTTCTTTTTTTTTTGCTTTATTGTGTAGGTTAAGGCAAGTACAATGTTGAATAGAAATTGTATGAATGGATATCTCATTTTGTTCCCAATCTGAGGGAGAAAGACTTCAGTTAAAGACTTAAAAAACTTTAAGTTTGATCTCAGCTGTAGTTTTTTTTATAGAAGCTGTCAGGTTAAGGCAATTCCTTTCTAGTCTTAGTTTGCTGAAAATTTTTATCATAAACGGGCATTTACTTTTTTAAAATGTATTTTCAGCATCTATGAAGATGGTAATATTATTTGTCATTTTTAGTCTGCTAATATATTAAGTAATAGGGATTGGTTTCAAATCATAAGCCAGACTTGCATTCTTGGCATTAACGCCACTTGGTCTTAATACATTATCCTTTTCGTATATTGCTGGATTTGAATGCTAAAATTTTATTTTAGGATTTGTGTCTATGTTCATGGGAATATTAGTCTATAGTTCCCTTTTCTTGTAATATCTTTGCTTTTGATATTAGGAAAATTTGGTATCAGTATTTTCTCCACTTTTATTTTTTTGTAAGTTTGTGTACAATTTGTTTTATTTCTTCTTTAAACATTTGGTAGAATTCACCAGTGAAGCTATCTTTACCTGAAATTTCCTTTCAGGAAGGTTTTAAATATGAAATAAATTTCTTCTAAACGGTAGGGCTGGTCACGTGATCTATGGCTTCTCAGGTGAGCTTTGGTAGCTTGTGTTTTTCAAGGAATTTGTTCATTTCACTTAAGTTGCTAAAGTACTGGCATAAAGTTGTTCATAGTAGTCCTTGATTATACTTTTAGTTCCCTGACTATACAGTGATATTTCTGATATGAAACATTTGTGTCTTTCTTTTTCTTCATCAGTCCGGTGGTTTATCAATTTGTTATCTTCTAAAATAACCAACTTTTTTGGTTTTATTGGTTTTGCTCTTTTACTCTTCTGTTTTTTATTTCATTGATTTCTCCTCTTATTTTTATTATTACTTTCCTCATGCTACATCAATGATTAATTTGCTCTTCCTTTTCTAGGTCTTTGTGGGTGATGCTTAGATAATTTACTTGAGACATTTCTTCTGTTCCAATATGAGCATTCAATACTGTAAATTCTACCTGAGGACTGTTATAAACATCCCGTTAATTTTGATATGCTGAGTTTTAATTTTCATCAGATTAAATTATTTCTCATTTCTTTTGAGATTTTTCTTTGACCAATAGTTATTTATAAATGTGTTACTTTGTTTCAAAGTATTTGGGAAATTTCCAGATATATTTATTTAATTGCTTTCTAATTTATTCTCCTGTAGTCAGAGAAGATACTTTGTATATTTTCAGCGTTTTAAAAATGTATTGAGATACTGAGACCATGATATGGTTCATCTTGTTGAATCCTCCCTGTGCCCTTGAGAAGGTTCTATTGTCATTGGTGGAAGAATGTTCTATAAATGTCAATTAGGTCAAGTTGGTTGATAATGTTTTTCAGATCTTCTGTATCCTTACTGATTTCTGTCTACTTATTTTATCAGTTGCTGTAAGAGGAGTGTTGAAATATTCTATTTTAATTATGGCTATCTCTGTTTCTTCTTTCATCAGTTTTTGCTTCACGTATTTGAAGCATTGTGATTGGACACATAAACATTTAGTCTTGCTGTATCTACTTGGTGAAGGGACTCCTTTATTATTAAGTTTTTTTTAATTTATTGCATTTGTTACTTATTCCCTTTTTCTTTTTTTCTTGCATTCTTTTGGAATAATTGAGTATTTTTATGATTCCACTTTATCTGCCATATTGGCTTATTAACTATACCTCGTTGTTTCACCTTTTTAGTAATTGCTTTAGGTTTTACAGTAAGCATTTAACTTATTTCAGTCTATCTTCAAATAAAATTGCATCAATTTATGTAGAGTGTAAAAGCCTTAAATATTATACTTTCGTTTTCTTCCTCTCATTTTTTTTTCTCCTCATTATGGGCTATATTTTCTTGGGGCTTATTTGTCATGTTTGTTTGTTTGTTTTGCTTTGCATACCTGGTAAGTTTTGATTGAATGTCAGATATTTTTTATTTTACTTATTTGGTATTGGATATTTTTCTCTTCCTATAAATATTCTTGAGCTTTGCTCTGAAATGAGGTTCAATTATTTGGAAACAGTTTGTCCTTTCAAGTCTCATGTTTAAGATTGGTTAGGCATGACCCGAGCAGCCTTTAGTCTAGGGTAAACCTTTCCCCAATATTGAGACAATGCTCTTCTTTATACACTAACTGATCTTTGTAACTTACGAGGTTTTCCACTCTGACCATCGGGAACAGATTTATTCTCAGCCATGTGTGAGCTCTGAGAACTGTTCACCTTAATCCTTTGAGTGGTTCTTTCCCTGACCTTGGATAGTTTCATCACATGCAGCTGCTAGTCAATACTCAACCAAATGTCCAAGGGCAATCCTCTGCAGGGCTCTCTGTGCAATGTTCTTTTTTTCTGGTTCTTTACCCTGGAAACTCTAGTTACCTTGGCTTTCCCAGATTCACAGCTTAGTCTTCTTAACCAATAAAGACCTCTTGTCTTTGCCTGAATTCCCCCTCCCTGCATCATAGCCTGGAAACTTTCTCCAGATAGTAACCTGGGGTAATTTTAGGGCTCACCTCATTTGCTTTCCATCTCTCAGACATCTGTCCTTCCTTGCCTGAAGTTCAATGTATTGAGCACCACTGTTTCATATATACACATGTATATACCTAAAATATAGGTATACACACACATACATATGTGTATGTATATATAATGGTGTTTTGGGTGAGATGGTAAATCTGATACCTATTACTCCATGTTGACCAGAAGAGAGGTTTCTCACCTTCATTTTTGTAAGATATTTTTGCTGGGAAGAGATGTCTAGGTTGTCAGGTTTTTCTCCTTTGCTTTCAGTTCTGTACATATGTTGCTGACTTTACTTCTAGTTCGTGTGGTTTCTGACAAGAAATCTACTATCATTCTTTTGTTCCACTCTGCATCTTTTTTTCTCTGGCTGCTTTTAAGCTTTTTCTCTTTACTACTGGCTTTCAGTAATTAGATTATGCCTCAGTGGTTGTGATTATCCTTATGTTTCCTCTATTTGAGTTTCATTGAGATTCTTGGATCTGTGGGTTTCTAGTTGTCACCAAATTTGGAAAACTTTTTTCATACAACTGATATATTTGAAGTTGTCAACTTTGGGTATTAGGGCAAGTTATCACTTTTCATTTTTCTGTCTCTTGTACCTAGAACAGAAAGGTACATAATAGGTACTTAGTAAATATAGTGGATAGACAAAAATGCAGGATTTGTAGCTGGAAACTCTGAGATTGAGTCTTGGAACCGTCACTTAATAGCTTCACAATCTTGAGCTTCAGATTTTTCATATGAAAATGGATATAGTGAATGAACAATTTTTTTAAATAAATTTTCATTTTGCGAGCTCTGAGATAACAATGAACTCAGGCAAGGCTTATTAACACATGGTAAAAACCATTGGATGGTGATACATGCATACCATGGAATACTACTGAGCAATCAAAAGCAACAATCAATTGATGCACACAACTTGGAAGGATCTCAAGGGAATTATCCTGAGTAAAAAAATTGAATCCAAAAAGGTTACATACTCCATGATTCTATTTATATAACACTTTATATAAAAATATTATAAAGATGTAGAACAGGTTAGCCATTGCCAGGAGTTAGAGATGGATGGTGGTAGTGGTTATAAAGGAGTAGCAAAAGGGAGCCCTGTGGTGATGGAACCAACCAGGCCTTGGCTATGGTGGTGATTATACAAAACTACACATTTGATAAAATTGTACAGAACTATATACACACAAACATACAAATGAGTATAAAACTGGTGAGAGCTGAATAAGCTCTGTGGATTGTACCAATGTCAAGTTCCTTGTTTGGGCAGCATACTATAGTTATGCTCATGTTAACTTGGGGGGAAAGTGGGGTGAATGGGGCACAAGACTTCTCTGTACATTTTATTTTTTGCAACCTCTTGTGCATCTATAATTGTTTAAAAGTAGAAAGTTTTAGAAATGTGTAAAATCTGATGGAGAAAAATATCTCAAAATCTCATCCAACATATTATTTATTAAGCACAAAGGAGAAAAAGTATCTTCCCAGTGAAAAGTCTGTTGAACAACACTTTAACCAGGTGAGTAGGACTTAGCATGGCCCATTATGAGACAGACTGACATTACGAGTCCCCCAATATAATGTAATGGGAAACATAGAGCATCATCTATGTGATATTTTTGCCAAAATGGTTAACCTGGGTCTAATGATGAGGCAACAATCAGGCAAATCTAGATTATAAGAGTTCTACATGAAAACTTTCCTGGAGTCTTCAAAAATGTCACTATCATAAAAGATTAAAAACGATGGAAGACCAAAGCACATATTAACAATGCAATGTGTGATCCTTGATTAGATCCTGAATCCAAAAAAGAAAAACCCACCCATAAAGGACATTTTGCAGACAATGAGGGAATTTTTTATATGCCCTACAGCTGAGACATTAGAGTGTCAACATTAAAGTTCTTGAGTATGACAATGGTGGCCAGCTCTGGTGGCCTAGTGGTTAAGATTTGGCATTCTCACTGCTGTGGTCCAGGTTCGTTTCCTGGTCAAGGAACTATTCCACCCGTCTGTCAGTTGTCATACTCCGCATGCTGCTGTGATGCTGAAAGCTATACCACCAGTATTTTAAATACCAACAGGGTCACCCATGGTGGACAGGTTTCCCTGGAGCTTCCAGACTGAGACAGACTAGGAAGAAGGATCTGGCCATCCACTTCTGAAAAACTTGGCCATGAACACCCTATGAATTGTCTGATAGAGCACCAGAAGGTGAGAGGATGGTGCAAAAACACCAGGCAGGCTTCTGCTCTACTAGGAGTTGGAATCCACTCCACGGCACTAACAAAATGGCAATGGTATTAAGATTTAATAGGAGAATGTCTTTTTCTCCAGAGATACTTATTGCAGTACTTAGGCATGAAGTGTTGTGACGTCTGCAACGTACTTTAAAATGGTTCAGAGAAACCACGTACATGCAAATATGTGTGTGTGAGTGTGTGTGTGTGTGTGTGTGTATGGAAAGAGGTAAAATGTTTAAAAAAATGGATGTAATAATTTCTACTGTGCTGACTCATAGAATTGTTCTAAGAAGTATATAAGATAATGTTTTAAAATTACTTTGTAAAAAAAACACTATACAAATGGTAGTTATTATTACTGAATGAAGGTGTTATTATCAGGTATATGTATTTCAAAGAACTGCTGCTCAGAGCATGCCTGGCAGGCCTGAAGCATCAGCTAGACCTGGGAGCTTGTGAGAAATGCAGACTGTCAGGCCTCATCCCCGACTCACGGAATAAGAATCTTCATTGTAACAAGATCCCCAGGTGGTTCGGATGCACATTAAAACGTGAGAAGCACTGCTTTAAAGCACCAGAGTGATTATTCTGTGCTTAGCACGGTGCCTTGAATATAGTGGAACTTCACAAACATTTTTAGGATATTGGGATGAGCTTTAGGTGGGAGAAAAAGCATAAGCAAAGCCCCAGAGGTGAGACTGAGCGTGTTTGCTGTATTTGGGAAACAGCAAGTAAAACCATTTGGCCAGTTTGAAGTCCTGATTCGGGTGTGAGGCTGAGAGGGTCAGGGGAGCACCTTGACATGCAGATCACGTGACTCGAACTATCCTGATCAAAGCAGCATTTGCAAGGAAATTGATCTCTGGGTGGTGTGCAGTAGGGGAAGTGGATAAACAGGATATGTTTTTCTAGCCCAATAAATGTGTTCTTTCTAAGGGGAACTAAACCTAATGGTGGGAGAATAATTAAAGGAAGAAAAGAGGTTTTCCCTTCAGTAGAAACTGAACACCAGAAAAGAGCATCTTGAAGGTTTTTGTCGTAATTGGGCCACCCAATGTCCATTCTCCCCATTGGTAACAACACCCTAATTCCTAATTGGGGTAATCACATCTGCCTCATCCTGTGTGCTCTTGCTGAGACCAAATCAAGGTGCAGTGGTCTCCCCTCACCAAGGGTGGGCTTGGGGCAAAAGCTCAGGCAACTGGACTCTAAGGAATCTTAGTGATTCAAGGATTTTTTTAACGTTTGGAGCTTATTCTCATTTATGGGGCCCTTTCACTACAGTGAAGTAATTTTTTCTCCTGAGATTCCTCTCCTACCCAGGCTGATTTTTAGATACCCACGTCCTATTCCTTTCTAATAAATTCCCTTTCCACTCAAGTCATCCAGAATTGGCTTCTGTTGCTTGCAACAAAAAGCCCTCACTGAAACAGTGAGAGTCCTGGAAACATTCAATCAGTTTTCCATTTTGAACTAGTGGTAAAACTGGACTCTCACTGGGACTACTCCAGTGGGCCACTAACAAGTCACTTCTTGTCTCCTCCCACTTATTCTCCACAAAGCAACCAGGGCAAACTTTTAAAAATGTAAATAAGATTATGTCATTCTTTGTTTAAAATCCTCCAATGACTGCCTGTGTCATTTAGGATAAAGCCCAAGTTGTTACCTTGGCTCTGGCTTCTTTTCTCACTACTTTTCCAGTTACTGTTTCTGTATGTTACAGCCACACTGGCTTTCTTTCCCATTCTAGAACATTCTAAGCTCATTCTTCTGTTTGGGTTTTTACACCAACTGACCCCTTTGCCTAGAATACTCTCAGCCCTGGCTTCTTCCTTCTCATCATTTAGGACTTAGAGCAGGGGTATGCTCGTCAGAGGAATCTAAGAATAACTTACATAAGTTATTATTCATCTCAGTTACAATATATCCCATTTTATTTTCTTTGTGGAACTGATCACTTCCTAAAACAGGAGCATCAAACTATGGACCTATGGCCAACCTCAATCTAAAATGTTATCTGTAATGTTTTTTCTTGTTTGTCTAATCTTTCTTTTTCCCCATGAGAATATAAGCTCAAAAAAGGCATAGACTTTTTCTGTCTTATTCACCACAGTATCCCCAACACTTAGAATTATGCCCAGTACATAATAGATGGATCAATAGACACTTATTAAAAGGGAGGGAGGGATAAGGAGGGAAAGAAGAAGCAGAAGAGACCAGTGTAGAATATATAGATAATTGAGCATTTATCTCACAGTAAGTGCAGATTGGAAGTGAAAGAGAATGCAGGATTTCTGAGGAGCCAGTCAAAGAAGCTTGCTCTGGGAAGAGAATAAATTTCAGGCCAATGTCTCCTGTGAGGTCTGAAACGTTTGTCTACCCTATATGGAGCTCGTGCCCTCGTGATCCCTTGCAGCTGATAATAAAGCAGTTATTGCTGTCCTTAAGGGGACTGGCCTGAGGGCTCCAGTGGTTGTGATGGATAACAAGGAAGCGAAGCATAAGGTTTCCAGGCTGCAGTCACAGAAGCACCCCAAGCTTTTGGATGGTGGTAAGCATTCAGCAGAGATACTCAAAACGGAGTTATCTCAGCATAGGCCTTCTCCTGCCTCCAAGTAGGGAATATTTCCAGTTACTGAGCCAGACGCTTGGGACCACTGTGGAAATGACCTCATCTTTCAGAATCAGAGAAGTCACTGATTTGTAGAGTGACCACGGACTACTTTTAAGACTGAAGTGGGGTAGGGGTGGGGGTGGGCAATTGTTTTTGTTGGTGGTACTATAATTACACCAAAACCACAAGTATAAACTGGGATAGTCCCAGGGGAACTGGGATGTATGATCTCTTATGGAATAAAAAACCAAAAAGCAAATACTTGTATACCACTTGGTATTGTGCCATCACATTACACTTATAGACTTTCTGAATCCTCACAACAAACCTGCGAGGTAGGGACTATCATTGTTCCCATTTTCTGGGTGGAGAAATTGAAGCACAGAGATGTAATTTGCCATAGGTCACACAACCAGTAAGTGATAGAGTCAGAATGCAGTCCATATTCCTGGCCACCAGCCTGCGCTGTAGGTGGCTGCCCTGGGGATACACAGGAGCAGCTGCCTTCTGGAAGCTCCCAGCAGCAAAACCAGCTCTTATCTCCTCTCCCTTCCACAGCATATGGAGGTAGCAGAGGTTCAACAGGTGATTTCAGATCCACTTCAGGTCCTCTATCCGTGTCCCTACTGTCTGAAACCTGGACCCCAGGCTCTCCTTCCCATACCCCCTTACACAAGCACGTGCTCAAAGTGGGAAAGTATATGAGGGCAGGGCATAGCTGGGCCGGAGGAACAGCCTAGAAGCCTGGCTGAGAATGGTTTCCTGGGAGTCAGGATAGAGCAGAGGGATAGGAGGCTGGAAATCTGGAGAGATTGAGTACAAAGGACAAAGTCTGGCTCCGGGTCAGGAAGCATTGCAATATTAGTTTCCTTGGGCTGCCACACTTAACAAAGTATAGTAAATTGAGTGGGTTAAATTAGAGATATTTATTCTCTAACAGTTCTGCAGGCTGAATGTCCAAGATCAAGGTGTCAGCAAGGTTGGTTCCTTCTGAGGACTATGAGAATCTGTTCCGTGCCTCTCCTTGCCTCTGGTGGTTTGCTGGTAATCTTTGGCATTTCTTGGCTTATAAATACATCACTCTGATCTCTACCTTCATGTTCACATGGCATTCTCCCTGTACGTGTTTCTGTGTCCCAATCCCTCCTTTCAAGAAGGTAACGACCATATTGGGTTAGGGCTTACGCCAATGACCTCATCTTAACTTCAGCATCTGCAAAAACGCTGTGTTCAAGTGAAGTCACATGCATAGGTACTGGGTGTTAGGACTTCAACACCTTATAGGGAGATACAATTTAATCCGTAACAGGTCCTAAGAGTTTGGAATCTTGTGGAACTAGTGTTAGAAGAAGAATAGCTGGAAATAAATAGGAAAGTCTAACCACAAATAATCTGGAGGCATTTTTGCTGACTTTTAAGTGATTGTGTTGGGCTGGCTTAAAGGCCACAAGCAGGGTGGAGAGCCCTGGGCCACGGCAGCCCAAATGGCCCTAAAGGCAAACAAGAATAACTGACCCCCAATAACTCTTCCGGCCTTATATTTCCATAACTCTTACCTCAGTCCCATCCAAAAATAATTCACAACTCAGCACAGTCTTGTTTTTAAAGATTACAAATGACTGTGTATGTCTAGAGTTTAATTTTGCATCAGTTTTTATTCATGAATCACATTTCTGCAAAGACATTAATCCTCACTCATTACTAAGTGCATTGTCAGCTTGATAATTCACCAATGTGTTTTTGTGCATTATGTTAGAACAAATAAGCTTCTTAATAGGCTTAAATGGCATCCATTCTTTAAAAATTTCTTACCTAAATAAAAGGAGAATATTGAGGGATTTGTAAAGCATATTTGATCACCTCTTTATACTCTCTCTTGTTCTGTTGAAGTCTAATTCTACATGTGGGTTGGAGTGAACATGTTGGGTACGCAAGGAGGAAGCCCAAACTCAAAGGAGACCTCTGAGGATAAGGCCACATGGATCTTCTAGTTTCAAGTGGCCACATTTGGATATTTGGCCTCCATATTTGTTGGTAACTTTGGAATTTGTTAACTAAAAGAAGTCCCCCAGCTCCCTCCTCCTGCTCAACAAATATAGCAGCGGCCAACACTTGTCCCCTCTTACTAGATTTGTAGCTGGACAGGAAGGCATGTCCTTAGGAAAAAATGGAGACAAAGAGCCTAGCTTTCCATTTTTATGAGGCCAACCCTATTGGTAATTTTTATTATGTTTTCCTTCCTTTTACATTTCGAAATATTTTAAATCTTATCTTGGTCTGACGTGAAATGTATTTTTCTCTAGTAGACTGCTGTATGGAGTGAATAATCACAAGTACACAAATACTTATATACTGTTACAAAGTTGCTTATTTTGGGATATCTTCTAAGAGTAAAAAATTAGAACTAGCCTGTGTCCAACAATAGGGGAATTAATAAAGATGATTAAATACTACAAAAAGATTTAATATTTGTTCAAGTTATATTAGATGGGAAAAAAGGGTTAAAGTAGTATATACATCCTAATCCTGCTTTTATAAAAAGTGATATATCTGATTATATATATTTATAGCAAAATATCAAGGGTGCTTAGCACTTGGAGTACATGTTATATTTATTTTCTTCTTTGTGCTTTTCTGAATTCTACAATAAATGTGTACTACTGTTAGGATACAAAACTAGTAATAAAACTTAAACAACAACAAGGTAGGAGCCTTCATATGGACACTGGCTTCCTCCCTCTGGAATGAACTCTGCACTGATCCCACCCACCCACTAGGCTCCTCACATCTGAATTCTTTTAGCAGACTAGAGAGACTTGCACATGCTCTGACTCAGAGATGGTATTGTTGCAAATCTGCTGGTTTAAGGTGTCATAAGGACAGATAAGAAGCAGGACATCTTCTAGGATCTCATCAACAGGAGTCTTTGGACTTTTATCTACTACTCATTCATTTTCTTCACTGAGTATCCAACTTCCTTCGTGTCTGTGTTTATTAGTTGAAATCCTTGAAAAAGTCATTCTCATTGGTCTTTGGCCATGCAACAGATTAACTCCCTCAGTATTGGTAATCCACCTGGCTCATCAGCTGTGACTGACTGAAACAGATGTTGTGGGGTCTGGCAACTTAGGAAGGTCTTCTATCTCTGGGCTAGACTGTACTTTGATTCTTTTAATCCCAAATAAGACGGAAATTTCAAGAAAGCAAGAAACAAGCCAAAGCAATCATATCTGCCCTATATTCCCTATCAATTGTAACCTACAAACAATAGATAGGTATTACCCTACTGCTTTTAACCCTCTGCCTCATTGTGGGGATGTTCACTGGTCCTTAGACTTGGGCCCATTGGTTGCTCAATGATTGACAGCAGACCACCAAAAGGGTACCTTGACATCAGAACTGAGTTTCTTCAATTTTACTAGACTACTTCCATTCTAACAGAAAAGGGAGAGAGTGTTGTTATTCTTTACATGATCTTCCTAAGGGGAAGATTTTGAGGTCATATAAAATTTGATTATAATCTCCCCCATGGGGAAATCCCATTGCAATGTTCTTTTTTTTTTTTAAATTTAGGATGTAAAGGGACAAGTTTCTCTCTCAATACATTAGAGAATCAAATGAAAAATGTATACAGAAACAAAAAGCAGGACTCAAGAAGAGATTTCCACATGTTAGTCTTTCTCCCTGAGTATAGATACCAGGGGATGTTTCAAGAAGGCAGCCACCTTGAGCTCTTTTATTTAAAAGCAGTGATCATTGAGCTATTCCTGTGAGAAGGCAGATTTGTTCCATATCTGGTTTTCAGAGACCCTGAAGCCCCTTTGAGATTTTCTTGAGGGTCCCTCATAACAACAGGGAGCTCCCTTTCTGGACTGGGAGTGTGAACGGGGCAGCCTCAACGAGGAGAGGTTTCTTTCCCTGTTCCCTGGCTGCTGCAGCTGTCTGTCACCTCCCCAACTCCTCTACTGTCTGACAGTTAGAAAACATAATATAACATTGAATTATATTTGTCTTGTATTGTGCTCGAAAGTGTTTGCAAGTCATTTAATATCTGCTGGACTTTTAGCATCTTGTGGCAGAAACCATGTTGTGTCATTTAAATAAGAAAATATTCCTCGTGGTTTCTTGCAGAGCCCTGGACGTATAGCTGGTCCTCAACTAAACAGGATATTGGTGAAATTCAGCTCTATACCAGCAGGTTAAAGCCTGAAATACACACGAAATGTATCTTTCAACGTTTTGAAAACTCTTATGTCTATCACTTTATGCCAAAAAAATTTTTCTCATAACTTGAACAACCCATTTGCTGTGCATTAGTTTATCATATTGTGAAAAGTTGAGTCCACCAACAGTTCTTTGTTTAGGCAAAACAAGCAAAGAAATAGATAAAAAAATAACAACAAAAAATACCAACTTCTAGCAAACCACCTCAAAGCATTGCTGCTTATAAGAACTGCAAAGAAACAAAAACATTGACACTAAACAATGATGCTTTCTTACAATGATTGACATGGCAATGCCTGTTGACCACTGGCACTCTAGACCCTGCCTGACACGAATCTTCGATGTCATTTTCAATGATAGAGAACCAGTTCAGAATTCCCAGCATGGCCAGTCACTTTGTCCACATGCTATACTGAAATGGCAAAGCACTTCCTAAGGCAGGACTTTCCTCAAATTCATGGTCGAGTTGCATAGACAATATCTGATCTCGAAAAAGTCACTTTCAGTATTTGAACCATACTTTCCCATTGGATAAATAGCAGTTGTAATAGGCTATTTGAACAATACAAGTAATAATAACTATTCCAAGATTAATTACAAGATTGTTGCAAGGATTAAATAATATAATGTGAATACATTTGTAAGCCATGAAATGTGATGTATTGTTAACAATATTTGTAATGTACAGTGGTGTTAGTCATTTTCTCATAGGGCAGAAGTGGATCCAGCCATCTCAAAGCTCTCTTGCTCATAAGGAATAATCATTCAGCTATTTTGAAGACGAAATATTTGTGACATAGGATATTATTGTTGAAATGCAGCTACTAGTAATATCCTTTTATTCCCAAAACAACTGCCTCAGGTGTGCGCTATCATTGATCACCATTTCACAGATCAGGAAGCTGAGGTCTCACCGCTGAAAAACGATAGAGTTAAGATTTATGCCTTTCTCTAGTACCAAAGCCCTAATCTGAGCTCTTAAGCACAAACAAGCTGGATGACAAATTCTCAGACTGTGACTGAATGAGTGAGAAATGCCAGTCCTAAAACAAACACTTGGGAAAAGTTACCAATGCAAATTGGGATTAGAAAGGAATAGCTCTTTTCCCTCCTGGATGTTTACACTGGTGGTTGGTCCATTCATGGCAGCAAAACACAGGAAGTCTGTGCTGTGTGTTGTTGGGATCTAAGGGAGCCCATGATTGACTCATGTGTTGTTTCTATACTACGCTTGCCAATTATATTTTTAAACAGCAGCTACTGTTATATACTTTTTTCTCTCTCAGGAGTTCACAAACAAGTTTTTAATTTTAAGGTCAAATTGGAGGTCACTCTCAAGGTATGGGAAATTCCATTCCCATGGCTGTGTCTGGACACAATTTCTTTCTCCCGCAGGGCATTCTGGAATGCAGAATCACAGGCAAGACAGGCAAAGTGAGACACAGAACAGGCTGCAGAAATGTGCTTGGTAGGGAACATTTTTCTTCTATTTTAATATTAAAATGGAAAAATAGAAAATCTGGAGAATAGAAAGTTAAGGAAAAGTGTTATCTCTACATGTTTGTGAGTAGAAAGGAGAATCTCACTTTCACTGTCAAAATTAGCTCTTCACTTCCTCAGATCTTATTAAATATATTATAAGCTTTCATTAGCAAATAGGGGAGAATCTGAATAACACTCATCCCAGAAAAAGACACTAAGACACCTGGCTTCTCTAGATTTATTAGCTCAGCTAATATTGATGAGGATGAAATTAATCCAGATTATTGATATCTTGCTAATAATGGGGGCAGCATGAAAGTAACCTGAGTCTCTTATGGAAAGATCTGGAGGTATCCTAAACCTTTCTAAATTCCTGGAAAAAATAGGGACCAATCAATACCACCCAATGTGCATTGTGACTCTTATAAAGTAACACACTTGACTTATGCCTCAAGGATTGCCCATTAGCTCAGCAGCAGGTACCTGGGCAGGGCAAATGCTCTAATCAGGGGCTTGTACTCTGAATAAAGACTTCTTTTAATACCCATGATACCTCGTTTAGACCACTCTCTGCCTCTTTGCTTCCCTTCTGAATGGAGGTTCACAATATAAACATGCTGGTTGTTTGTTGAGGCATTCAGCCCCAGTAAATCACTCTCCTGATTTTTGCTTTGGGTCCACAGACCTGTGATGTGATGTCTCACAAGGACTTGCCTAAGTGATTTTAAAAACCAAGGTTACTGAAATCTGACCCAGGTAAAAACAAGTTACCAAAAAAAAAAAGCTCAATGTTCTCTTTGTGAAATGCCAGCCAGCTCCAATCTGAATGAGCCTGTGGTAAATTACCCACCTGTTTTCACCTACATGACATTAAAAAACACTTATACATCATTACATTTTTGTATCATTTTAGGGAAAATGAATGCTAACACAATATGAGATAAACAGTACTAATGAGACAGAAGGTTGTACCTACGTTGCCCTGATAGGATTGCTGTGGCCCTGATCAACTTTTGGTCATTTTATGGAACTCTTTGGAACTTGTTGTCTGGACAAAGAGTACAATGAGACCTTTGCTGTCAGCGCCTGCTCTTTCTCCACACACTTGGACTACTTCTCAGAAAAGTTAGGGCAAATCACTGCAAGACACTAGAACTTTATGAGCTCAGTGGAAATCAAGTTGATATTTTTTTTACGGTCAGTGTGGAAATATAATTACTATGAACACATATATAGCTTTTGTTCCTTTTGGTTTGAAAAGCGTAATCAGAATGTGGCCAGAATATCTATTTCTAATGGCAGTTATTTCCATGAAGCTTACAAAATACCCCCCAAATCATTCTCAGATTGGGACCATCCTCAGAAGACTAAGGGCAAACCACATTATAACTTCGACAGTAATTGTCAGCTGCACAAACAAAATCCATACTTTCCTAAGAGAAAATTGATACGATTACCAGGAAAAAACCTCACTCTGTTTAAAAAACCTCACTTTATATTTACCAAAATGTATTGGGTACACCTCCAGCTCCACCATCCTCCTCACTAACCAAACCCCATGTAAGCAGACCATGCGAGTTTAGTTTCAATGAGCTCTGTTTAAACAAGTGCTCTGGTGTATTTATCCAATGTTTGAGAAGGTTGCAGGAAGCATGGGTGACTGATCACGGAATATGGTGCCCTGTCCCATAACTTAGACTCCACCAGATGGTTGGGACGGGGGTCCACACGCAGTAGAGAGAGTGGGAGGGCTCTGGAAGACAGGCAGAGTCTACTCCTTGCAATATTTTCTTTTTTTAAAGGGAAGTCTCTATCATATTTTCTTCATTAATGGGCACTCTCTATTCATCACACCAGGCACAGAGTGACTACTCAAGAAATCTGGGAATTGTTTCATGTCATTTCTCACTAAAGTGGCTACAGTCATCTCCAGGAGCCATCTCTCTGAGAGTTAGAAGAAAGCAACTGTAAGATATAAACCTCCATATTGTCTCAGGCTCAGTTTCACAATACCCTGAATTCCATTATCACCTCCTCTACTAAGGAGCTGCTAATGCAGTCCCATCAGGATTGGTTGCTTATACATTTGTTATAGCACTTACTTTATCCTTCCTTATATTTATCCCTCTCTTTGGCTAGACTTGAAAACACCTTGGTGGTACTATTCGTGGTACTCTCCGTGAAAGGTAGGTCAGTGCTGGGTACCTACTAGATGCTCGTTCTTGTTGACTGCTGATTCCCTGAAAAAAACAGCAAAATGACCTGTGGTAAAGCAAAGCTGAGTCTTAGTAACATGTCTCAGAAAAAAAGGACAAAAGTGAGATATTTATGAGGTTTTTTGGGTAAGGGGAAGGTATGTGGGGAGACGATGTTGACTGGGAAGAGTGACATGATTCGGGTTCGGCAGGTTTGGTGACATAGTAATTTAGGACTGGTGGACACAGTAGCGCAAGGGTTTCTACAAGTCTTGAGTAAATATTTCTTTGATGAGATCTGAGAATGGGATACTTATTCCAATAAGGGCTAATTGAGTAGGCTATTAGTCTATTGTTTAGAAAGAAGGATTTGGGGACATTTCTGAAGCAAATAAATTTATTTGCAGCTTCACCTTCTTAGGTAAGAGTTTCTGGCAAGAGTTTCTTGCAAGAGTAACGTCAGACAGCGGAGCAGTAAAGACGGTTAATGAAGACAGTGAGCTGTATGGCTGCAGATAGTTTAAGCTGTCAGTGTATATTTAGAAGGTTGTTTTCCAAATTAAAGTTTTCTTTTGTTCTTTAATTTTAAAAATTCATTTCATCCAGCTTCTTAAAAGAAAGAAAAACAAGAAAAGATCATAGCAGTAGTCAAAAGAAGACACTCCCTTTCTCTAAACTTAGGTTTACCAAGAAAAGAAGAAGAGAGAGAAAAGTGTAAATATGAGAGAGAGAGTAGAAATAACAAGGTAAGAGGAACAACAAAATGGGTCAGGCTTTTGATCACACTCCTGCAAATGTCCTTTATTATACCAATTTAAATAACACTATGAGACTTTTTTTGGTAAAGCAATAGTACTAGTTTGATTGCCAACTTAAAATTTAACACCAGAAAATAGTAGAATACTTATACATAATGTCAGTGAAGGAGTTCAGAGTGTAGTAAAGTAAGCAAATAAGCTAACCCCCCAAACACTACATATATGCTACTTCTGGGGTCTACTGTTTGGAAGTAACTGAGTGCTGGCTTATAGTAAGCACTCAGTTAATGATTAATAAGTGATTGCATTTTGAAACAGGGATTTCTGTTAATATGAATCTATCTGGATGCTTAGAATTGCCACATAATGCTTCTGAAATAATTTGTAGTTAAGTCTACAGGGAAGACATGCAATTATACTGGGAAGTGGGTTGATGGAGTAGAGAAGAAAGCCAAGGGAATTGTTCTGTTCTTCCTCAGGTCTGACAAGTTAAAGTCAGAACCAGAATTTCCAGGAGTAACCTGTCTGGGAGTTTAGGTTAAAACTAGAGTTTTAGATAAGTTCTAAGGGATTTGGATAACAAGAGGACATAGCTGCAAGGTCAAGTAGAATGAGTGGACCATTCAGTATTGTGAGTGCAGATGTGGAAAGGTAGATGAGATTGATATTCCTAGGAGCAATGTAGGAGTGGGGCACTCCTTTCTAAAGTGTAGAATTGAAAGGATCCAGGGGATAATGCAGGAAAGGGGGAACAAGCAAGTAGTGGGATTGTATGAAACACACAAACCAGACCTGAGATGTGAAGAAGCAAAGGTCATCAGACAGTGGAGAACAGGATCCCAAAGCTGAGGGCCTGGGGAACTAGGACATCAGGAATATAAAGGACAGGGAGGAGTAAGTGGTTAGAAATGTGAGGAAGAAGAGACTAGGATATGAGGCTTAGGCAGCATCTGGGTGATAGGCTGGGGGAGCCCATCATCAGAGTTGTCTGCAAGGTCAGAGGTAGAGATTCCTGTGTACTTCTCTCTGAGGGGTAGAGCCTGGAGAGAAAGGGCCTGAGGAAACTTCTTCTATACCAGATGAGGACTCTAAGATAGTGACTTCTGGTCTCTGTTGGATTTGTTTAACCCTGCCCCTCCCTGTTCCAGGTTGGGTTCCCCAAGAAGCAGATGCTGAGAGAGTTAGGAGTATGAATGGTTTATTGGGGAATAACATTCATGAAAGGAAAAGGGGAGGAAGCAGGATTGGGCAGGGGACCTATCTCCCCATGAACCAAGTCTCTACCAGCCCAAAGATGACCTCCAGAGCAAAGATTGCCTATTAGAGGAGATCCACACTGGGCAGAAGTGGCCAGGCCCTTGTCCCAAGGCTTTGCTCAGTCATTGGCTGGAGGCCTCTTCAAAAAGAACATGACCCCTGCCTGGAAGCTGAGGCAAATCCTGAAAGTGCTAATAGTTGGATGTTCTCCACTAATCACAGTCCTTAAAGCTGGAGGGCGTCTTTCTTGAAGAGATGTGTGGGCAGCACGCCTCCATATCTACCCCTGTCCACCTTTTGTCCAGCATGGATTCACTTCTCCATATGCTTTCTGGGAGCAGAAACTCCAGGGCTCTGGTGGGCCTCTACTCCTGATGGGAAGTTAAAGGGATGCCCCATTGCTGCCGTCTGTCTCAGGGGCACAACTGTACTGATGGTACCCTCCCCATCCCTGGTTTTGTCTATTGTTCTAAAATTCTCCTCATCCTCAGCTACTAATTCTGCTGATTTCCTGTAGATACTTGGTGGTATGACCAAACCCTTATTCCTGAAGAGCCCGAGCCTCTGGTAACCACAATGTTATCAGGCTGAGGTAGCTCCACTTGTCCATTTATATTTACAACTGGAGAGGCAGTACCAAGAGACACCCAAGTACACCTCTCTTCCCCCACTGTATACCATTAGCCCTACCTCTTCCTGCTGAGTAGTCAATAGTCTCAGACAGAGAGGGGACTCCTCTTCTTGCCTGCTGGAACCTGGGCACAAAGAAGCCAAAGTGCCCAGGCAGCAGTCATGGGACCTTTTTTGTGTCCCCTGGAAAGCATAGACCCCTTTGGAGATGAAGGCCTCCAACCTTACAGAGCTGCAGGGACACAAAGCACAAGTTCCCCCAGTTAATGGGAGTGATGGTAAATGGAGCCACTTCTGCTTCAATTGGTTCCCAGGCCCATTCTTCCTAGTGGGACACTGTGCCATACAAAGTCTCTGATTCAGTGCCTATACTATGCTCTGAAGGATGGTTCCTTGTACTCACAGGCTATTACCTCTGTGATGGTGTTTTACCTGCACCTACAGCAGACCATTCCAACACCCTATCTAACTAGCAGGTTCTGGGTGCAGGTGCAGTATATGGTACTACCAGTGGCTCCCATGGTCATGGGCCCACTCCTGTACCTCTATTGCTAAAAACTGTGTTCCCTGGTTAGCTGCTATGTCATGTGGGATCTCATACCTGGGGATTAGGCATGCCATGAGCTTCCGGATAGTTGGTGCTGACTGAGCCCTCGTGGACTGAAAAAGCAAATTTACACTTATAATAGGCATCCGTTTCTGTGAAAATGAACCACTGGCCATTCCAGAATGGAAGAGGACCAATGTGTTTAATTTGTCACAAAGTGATCAATAGGTCTCTAAGGGAATAGCGTCAGCTGGGGACTCACCATTTGTCACTAGGGCTGGCAGGTTGGACATTCAGAGGTGGCAGTAGCTGGATTGGCTTTCATAAGCAGGAGTTCATCGTTTTGGGCCCTTGCTAACCTTCTATCTCTGCTGCCATGGCCACTTCATGTGCTTATCCTGCCTGGACTGAGGTGGCCACCATCATCTGTCTTAATCATTTTGTCTATGTGGTTGTTTAATGCCTCTTCCAGAGGGGATGCTTTCTACTGAGCATTAGCATGTGATATAAAGATCTTTGCATTTTATGTCCACTCCCAGAGGTCTGTATGTATGGCTGCGGGTCCCTTTGGAGGAGGATTGGGAGATCATTAGAGTATAACCTTGCTGTGGTGTTGCAGTATTCTTCCCCCTGGAGATCCAGCCACATCTCCAGCTGTGGCTTCCAGAACTGAATACTGGCTCTGGCCCCAAAACAACTGGGTACCATGACTTTTTATTGGGGCAACTTCCCTCAGACTCCTGCTCCTCCATTCTTGTTTCATTTGATGTATGTGAGTTTGTGTGTGTGTGTGTACATATATAGCTCTTGTCAGCCATCCATCTATTTTGTCTCCAGGCAAAACTGCCCCCAGGGAAGTTTTCTCTATTAACTATCTCTATAACTCCTTCAATATCAGTTCCCTTGGTTACCATACTGACCTTGGTGTCTATGCATCACTTTTCACCAAGGATGTCTGCTAATTACCAGGAAGTAGATGATTATCCAGCCTCAAAACCCCTTTTTAACAGCTCCTTTTTCAGACAAATTTTACTGCCAACTGTCCCATGTTGGGTTCTCCAGGAGGCAGATGCTGAGGCAGAGTGAGGAGTACAAAAGTTTATTAGGAAGTAACACCTGTGAAAGGAAAATGGGAGGAAGCAGCACTGGACAGAGGATGCATCAGTCCAAGATGCAGACTGAATAGTCTTTGGAAGCCCAACAGGAGCACCAGAGCAAAGACTGTTTATTAGGGAAGTCCTATGCTGGGCAGAAACAGCAAGGTTCTTGTACTGCTGCTCAGTCATTGGCTAGTAACGTGGCAAATGTATACCAATGGCTCTCCAGTGAGGGGAAAGCCTGATTTATAGTGTTTGCCAATTTCTGTGGTGTAAATACTTGCAGCATAGCTGATTTCAAGTTACCAACATGACATCACTGAACACAGAGTTGGGAAGAGACATGCATAGAATTGTTTCTCTTGCCAGCTAGTATGAGCCAGTACATCACTGACTGTAGGCCACCCTGAGAAGATTGTGACCCACACTTCAAATCTAAGGCTTGCTCTGATGGAGCCTATAGCTGGAGACTGTTAGTTAACCACACTCCTTGAAGCTGGGCAGTGAATCCTTCCTTGAAGGGGTACCTTAGCAGCTCTTCTCTTTGTCACACCTGTGATGGCCTGCGCTATAACATATATGCACTGAACAACAGGGAAAATAGAATCATCTCTCAAAATGGAAGAAATGGGTTTTCTTTTTGTATAAACATGATGAAGGAAGAAATGAAGGAGGAAAATTAAATATAGTTTTGAATGAATAAACAAGAATTCTGCTTTACTCTTTCAGTGTTATGCAGTTATTTGTCATAATAAAGAGAAATGAGGAGTTCTTATTTCAATTGATAATACTCTCTCCTTCCCATCCTTCTATGTAGGGTAGTGGCTTATGATTTTACACCTTTGGCAAAAGATTGTTTTTATTCATTCTTCTAATTTGAGAGACAGGAGAAAGAAAGAGGCCCACCAGAGCAGGAAATAATGTTTCTTACTAGAAACTTCATATCATGCTTTGCTTATTTCTCATGCCAATACTATAGACATGCAGGTAACAAGTGACATCAGCATCATGGCAGAGTGAGTTGTTCCCTTTGTCTCTCCCCTCTAATTTACAACTGAATTGGCATTCATTAAACAGCAGAGGATTCCCTGCATGTCACAACAGGTCTGAGAGATCTGTGCAGCTGTGCATCTGAAGGTGGGTGGACTGGATTCCTGGGAGGCAGTGGAACTACATGAGTGCACCCCTCCCTCTCCCTGGAGGCAGCAAGCCAGGTCTTGGATCCTCATACATTAGCCGGCACAACTGTAAAAGGAGGCAGAGGCAACCCAATCCATACAAACGTTCTCAGAGTTGTAGCCCAGCCCACAGGAGCACCCACAGTGCTGCAGCAGCCCCACCAATGGGAATGTTCTACACTGAGTGGTGGTGGCTCAGCCCCCACAAAGGCACCCACCCACCAAGCACGGTGCAGGCAAGAAGGTACCCTGCCCACTCAGAAGATGCCCCACCCAAGGAGCACAGCAGCCTGCAGGACCCACCAAGTGGCAGCTCAGCCCCAACTTAGGAGCCCCTCCTGCCTAGCACAGCAGCTTAGCCAATCCCCTGCCAAGCAAAGTGGCCCCACATGTGTGGGAGCAACCCTCCTGCCCTGCCTATGAGAGTGCAACCTGCAGAGTGACTGCAGCCAGCTTGCACAAACGCAGAGCAGCCTTACCTGCACAACTTCCAGCAGACAGGGTGGGATCAGAAAACAGCTCCTGCTCCCCCACAGCAACGGCAGGTAGAATCTCTGACCTGATACTACCACAAATGCACTGATCAATTCATCAAACACTAAGAAAAACTACAGAGCAGAAGGAAAAGGACAAGTCTCCAGAAATCAATCCTGAAGTCACAGAAAGTTACAATCTGAATGACAGAATTTGTAATAGTTGTCATAAGGAAACTCAATGAGATACAAGAAAACTCAGAAAGGCAGTTAAATGAGCTCAGGAATAAAATTAATGAGCAGAAGGAATACTTCACCAAAGAGATTGAAAGTCTGAAAGAAAGCAGACAGAAATTCTGGATATGAAAGCACAATTAATGAGATAAAAAGTAATCTAGAAACCATAAAAAATAGAGCTGAGGGTATGGAGGACTGAATTAGTAGCTTAGAGGACAGAAATACAGAAATGCTTCAGGTAGAGGATGGGGGAGAATTAAGATTTTAAAAAAATGAACAGATTCTTGGAGAAACAGCCAACTCAATTAGGAAAAGCCGTATGAGGATGATAGGAATTCCAGAGGAAGAAGAAGGGGCAAAAGGAGCAGAGAGCTTGTGCAAAGAAATAATAGCTGAGAACTTCTCAAACCTGGGGAAATAATTGGACTTACAAGTGCATGAAGGCAACAAAACTCCTAATTACATCAATGCAAAAAGACCTTCTCCAAGGCATATAATAGTAAAACTGGAAAAAGTCAGCAACAAAGAAAAAAATATTAAGGGCAGGAAGGCAGAAGAAAATAACCTTCAAGGGACCCCAATCAGGCTTTCAGTGGATTTCTCAGCAGAAACCTTAGGGCTAGGCAACAATGGAATGATATATTCAAAATGCTGAAAGACAAAACCTTTCAGCAAAGAATACTCTATCCAGTGAAAATATCCTTCAGATATGATGCAGAAATAAAAACTTTCCAAGAAAAACAAAAGCTAAGGGAGATCATAGTCAGAAGACCCTCCTACAAGAAATGCTCAAGAAGGCCCTTATCCCTGAAAAAAAGAGAAAGAGGATAAAAAGCCTTGAGCAAGGAGATAAATAGGTAGACAAAAGGAGAAAATTGAAGCTCTCTATCAGAACAGGTTAGCAAACACTTGATTATAACATAAAAGATAAAGGGAAAGAAAGCATCAAAAATAAGGATAAACACTTCAATTTAGTCACAAAAACACAAGAAAAAAAGAATAATTTATGATATAACTCAGAAGGGGAAGAGGAAGGGAGGGAACCTGCTTAGGCTAATGGAAATAAGAGGCTATTAGAAAATGGACTATCTCATCTATGAGATCTTTTATAAAAAACTCACAGTAACCACTAAACAAAAAATCAGACCAGAGACACAAATTATAAATAATGAGAAGACTGAGGAAAACATCAAAGAAAACCACCAAACTGAAATGGAAGTCATAAATACAAGGGAAAAGAAACAATGGAAACATAGAACGCCCAGAAAACAACAGATGAAATGGCAGTATTAAGCCCTCATATATCAATAATCACTCTAAATGTAAATGGGTTCAATTCCCCAATCAAAAGACACAGAGTGCCTGGATGGATTAAAAAACAAGACCCAACAATATGCTGCATCCAGGAAACATGCCTCAGCTCTAAAGACAAACAAACTCAGAGTGAATGGACAGAGGATGACACTGCAAACAAATGGTGAGCAAAAGAAAGCAGGTGTTGCCATACTTATTCAGACAAAGCAGATTTCAAGATAAAAAAGGCAGTGAGAGACAAAGAGGGGCACTATATAATGATAAAAGCGACATTCCAAGAGGACATAACACACATTAATATACATGCACTTAACACAGGAGCACCAAAGTATATAAAGCAACTACTAACAGACCTAGAGGGAGAAATTGACAGCAACACAACAATAGTAGGGGACCTCAACATCCCAATTACATCAATGGATAGATCATCCAGACAGAGAGTCAACAAGGAAACGGTGACCTTATATGAAACATGAGACCAGATGGACTTAATATATATATATAGATAGATAGATAGATAGAACATTCTATCCAAAAATAGCAGAATACACTTTTTCTCAAGTGCACATGGAACATTCTCAAGGATACACCATCTGTGGGGGAAGCAGGCAAGTCTCAATAAATTTAAGAGGATTGAAATCATATCAAGCATCTTTATGACCGCACTTCTATGAAACTAGAAATCAACTACAAGAAAAAAGCTTGGAAAGGCACAAATATGTGGAGACTAAAGAACATGCTACTGATTAACCATGAGATCAATGAAGGAATCAAAGGAGAAATCAACAAACACCTGGAGACAAATGAAGATGAAAACACAACAGACCAACTCTTATGGGATGCAGCAAAAGCAGTACCAAGAGAGAAATTTATAGAAATACAGGCCTTCCTCAACAAACAAGAAAACTTTCAAATAAATAATCTTAAACTACACCTAACATAGTTAGAAAAAGAACAAAGAAAGCCCAAAGCCAGCAGAAAGAGAAAAATAATTAAAATTACAGCAGAAATAAATGAAATAGAGACTAAAACATCGACAGAAAAGATCAATGAAATTAAAAGCTGGTTCTTTATGAAGATAAACAAATTTGACAAGCCCTTAGCCAGACTCACCAAGGAAAGAAGAGAGAAGGTGCAAACTAAATTAAAAATGAGAAAGGAGAAATTACAATGGATACCACAGAAATACAAAAGATTATAAGAGAATACTATGAAAAACTATGTGCCAACAAATTGGATAACCTGGAAGAAATGGATAAATTCTTAGAGTCACACAACCTCCCAAAGTGAATCAAGAAGGAATAGAGAATCTGAATAGACCAATCACAAGTAAAGAGAGAGAAACAGGAATGAAAAACCTCCCACAAAACAAATGTCCAGGACCAGATGGCTTCTTTGCAGAATTATACCAAACATTCAAAGAACACAATACCTATCCTTCTCAAACAATTCCAAAAAATTTAAGAAGACGGAATGCTTCCTCACTCATTCTATGAGCCCAGCATTACCCTGATACCAAAACCAGACAAGGACACAAAGAGGGAAAATTACAGGCTGATATTGCTGATGAACATAGATGCAACCCCCCCGCCCAAAAAAGATTGACAAATAGAATACAGCAGTACATTAAAAGCATCACACTCCATGACCAAGTGGGATTTATACAAGGGACATAGGGATGGGTCATCATCCACAAGTCAATGTGATATACCACATTAACAAAACGAGGGAAAAAATCACATGCTCAACTCAAGAGATGCAGAGAATTATTTGACAACCTCCAACATCCATTTTGGATAAAAATCCTCAATGAAAAAGGCATAGAAGGAGAGCACCTCAACTTAATAAAGGCCGTATATGACAAACCCACAACCAACATCATACTTAGTGATGAAAAACTGAATGCCATCCCTCTGAGGACAGGAATGAGACAAGGGTGCCCACTCTTGCCTCTCCTATTCAACATAGTACTGGAGGTTTTGGCCAGAGCAATTAGGCAATAAAAAGAAACAAAAGGTATCCAAATTGGAAAGGAAGAAGGAAAACTCTCGTTGTTTGCAGACCACATGATTCTACATATAAGATTCCCTACAGAATCCACCAGAAAACTATTAGAAATAATCAACAACTACAGCAAAGTTGCAGAGTACAAAATCAACCTACACAGACCAGTTGCATTTCTATACACTAATAATGAACTAGCGGAGAGAGAAGTCAAGAATACAACCCTGTTTACAATCACAAGCAAAAGAATAAAATATCCAGGAATAAGTTCAACCAAGAAGGTGAAAGGCTGATAGACTGAAAACTATAAGACATCATTGAAAGAAATCAAAGACATAAAGAAATGGAAAGATATTCCATGCTCATGGATTGGAAGAATAAACATAGTTAAAATGGCCATATTACCTAAACCAATCTACAGATTCAGTGCAATCCCAATCAGAATCCCAATGACATTCTTCATGGAAATAGGGCCAAGAAACCTAAAATTTATGTGGAACAACAAGAGACCCCAAATAGCCAAAGCAATCCTGAGAAAAAAGAACAAAGCCGGAGGCATCACAATCCCTGACTTCAAAATATCTACAAAGCTATAGTAGTCAAAACAACATGGTACTGGTACAAAAACAGACAGATCAATGGTACAGAATCAAAAGCCCGGAAATAAAACCACACATCTACAGACAACTAATCTTTGACAAAAGAACCAAGAACATGCAATGGAGAAAGCAAAGTCTCTTCAATAAATGGTGTTGGAAAAACTGGACAGCCACATGCAAAAGAATGAAAGCAAACTATTATCTTTCATCATACTCAAAAATTCACTCAAAATGGATCAAAGACTAGAAGGTAAGACCCGAAATGATAGAATTCCTAGAAGGAAATATAGGTAGTACACTCTCTGACATCTGTCCTAGAAGGATCTTTTGGGATGAGGAAAACAAAAGAAAAAATAAACAAAGGGGACTTCATCAGACTAAAGAGCTTCTGCAAGGCAAAGGAAACCATGAACAAAACATAAAGACAATCCATCAACTGGGAGAAAAATATTTTCAAATCCTATATCTGACAAGGGGTTAATCTCCATAACATTTAAACAACTCACACAACTCAAGAACAAAAATCAAACAACTTGATCAAAAAATGGGCAGAGGTTATGAACAGACAATTTTCTAAAGAATATATACAGATGGCCAATAGGTGCATGAAAAGATTTCAACATCAGTAATTATTAGGGAAATGCAATCAAAACTACAATGAGATATCGTCGTACACTTGTCAGAATGGCTATAGTTAACAAGACAAAAATTAGCAAATGTTGGAGAGGACGTGGAGAAAAGGGAACTCTCATACACTGCTGGTGGGAATGCAAACTGGTACAGCCACTATTGGAAAAGTCTGGAGATTTCTCAAAAAATTAAAAATAGAAATACCATACAATCCAGCTATCCCACCACTGAGTATTTATACAAATAATATGAAATCAACAATACAAAGAGATTTATGCACCCTTATGTTCATTGCAGCATTATTCACAATAGCCAAGACATGGAAGTATCCCAAGTGCCCATCAACTGATGAATAGATAAAGATGTGGCATATATACATACAATGGAATACTACTCAGCCATAAAAAAAGACATAATCATCCCATTTGCAACAACAGCATGGATGGACCTTGAGGGTATTCTGTTAAGTGAAATAAGCCAGACAGTGAAAGACAAATACCCTATGATTGCACTCATATGTGGAAGATAAACAAACACACCGACAAAGAGAACAGTTTAGTGGTTACCAGGGGGAAGAGGGGTGGGGGCGTGGGCACAAGGGGTGAAGGGGCACATTTATATGGTGATTGCCAAATAATAACATGCAACTGAAATTTCATAATGTTATAAACTATTATGACCTCAATAGAAAACAACTACATGGAAAGATGCTCAGTATATCAGTAATTAGCAAAATGCAAATTAAACCCACAATGAAATATCGTTACCTACCTATTAGAGTGACTAAAAAGACTGACCATACCAATTGTTGGTGAGGATATAGAGGAACTGGAACTCTTACACACTACTGGTGGGAGTGTAAAATGGTACAATCATTTTAGGAAATGATTTGGCAGTTTCTTAAAAAGGTAAATGTACATCTACCATCTGATCCAGCCATTCTGCCATTAGGTATTCACCCAAGAGAAAGGAAAGCCTATTCCATACAAAGACTTGTACACCAATGTTCATAGCAGCTCTGTTTGTAATAGCTAAAACCTGGAAACGACTCAAATACCCATCAACAGGCGAATGGATTAACACGCTGTGATATATCTCTATGGTGGAGTACTACTCGGCAATCAAACGGAATGAATACGTTACAACGTGCATGGATCTCAAAATAACTGTAAGTAAAAGTAGAGCACAAATGAGTACCTACTACATGATTCCACTTATATAAAATTGTAGAAAATGTAAACTAATTGATAGTGACAGAAAGCAGACCAGTAGTTGCCTGGGGACCGGGACAGAGGGCTGTGATTCTGTCGTTGACTGAGGAAGGGAGATGAGCAGGTAACACAATGGGAGAACTCCAGCTGACCAGAGGTGGGCGACTGCTTTACTATCCACAGGTGAGCACTTTGTAGTAGGAAAGATGCTCTCTGCTCAGGATGAGACAGCTTGGGAGGACCTGAGATTGCTGAAGAAGGCCATTTATTTATAATACAGGGAGTGGAAAATTAGGCCATTGTATTTCTGCACAGGGGAAGAATTCATAAAAAGTCACGCAGAATTATTCTTATATAACTGACAATGACATCGTTGTAAGGTGGAAACAGAGCTTTATTTGTCTTACTTAAAATGATATATAGAGCACTTGTCTGTTTATTCCACTGCAAACAGCTTCTGCAAAAACAGCCGTGAATCCCTGGGGGTTTCAACTGATAGTTATAAGTTACTTGAGCAAAATCTCTCAAGCAAGTTGCTGCCTTGCAGGTATCCATTATTCTAAATTCAAAGACCTTTTTCTTGTTGTTTGTTTGTTTGTGTTGAGTGTGTATTTTTTCCCAAAATTGTGTTACATGCAATATTACTTTAAAAAATATAAAATGTGTCAGAACATAGCTACTTTTCAAACAGGTAAGTATATATACTTAAATCAAAACGCACACAGCCAAAGGGGGAAACACTCAATAAATAGGCTTCATAATCAAATCTGGCTCAGGTTAAAGCGAAGTTAGTTTGATGGATTCAGCTGGGGCCCCAGTAAATAACAGCCTCTGTAATTAAGCTACGTTAGCTCAGCCTGCCTGGGAGCTTGTGGGCAGCTCAAAGGTGCAAGAGTGACAACCAGGAGGCAAACTTCAGAAATGAGTCGACAGCTTGCCCACCCACAAGCTAATCCCTCCTCAGCCCTCAGCCCATTTCACCGAGAGCTGAGCCAGCAAAGGCTGCTGTTCCCCACACACAGACTCAAACATTCATGGCATCGACTGGCAATGCTCATGTTTGGGAAGGGGAAAGTCACAAGTCCAAATCAACAAATGCTGAAGTCACTCACCACCTCTTTTGTCAAAATCTGGAACCTGTCATTTCTTGTTTCCATCTATATCTATATCTACACCTGTGTATACGTGTGTGTATTCACACTCACATGCACATACCCATGCATAGTATATCCAAAAGAAAACACTGTAGCAGAAAGAGGAACAGTGGCTTTGAGGCTTAAAATTCTGGGTTCAAATTTTTGCTTAGTCTCTTCTTAGGAAAATATTTTTGAGTAATTGCTATGTGCCAGACATATTAGGCACTGGGAGACAGTCATGGCCACAAGGAGCTCCCTATCTATCTGGGGTGGAACAGCACATAAACAATTTTGATATAACATGACAAATGCTAAACTAGAGATGAGTAGGGTGTTATGTGATCACAGACGGACAGAAGCTTTCAGATTTAAGCCCCTGAAGAAGAAAATAGAACTAAGTTTTATAGGATGAGGAGCTTAATGTTCTTGAGCCCCATTTTCCTTATCTATAAAATGGAACATATAACACACACATCTATGGTATTTTTTAAAAGTTTTTTCTATAGACTACATTGCATTTACCACCAATACAGTTTTTATCCATCACCATACAAATGTGCCCCTTGACTCCTTTCACCCATCCCTCTCCTCATTCTGCTCTAGTAACCACTATCTGTCTTCTTTATCCCTGTGTTTAGGTTCCACGTATGAGTGAAATTATACAGTATTTGTCTTTGTCTGGCTTATTTCACTTAACACAATACCCTGAAGGTCCATCCATGTTGTTGCAAATGGTACGATTTTGTCCTTTTTATGGCCGAGTAGTATTCCATTGTATATATATATATATACCATGTCATCTTTATCCATTCATCAGTTTGTGGGCACTTGGGTTACTTCCACGTCTTGGCTATTATGAATAATGCTGCAACGAACATGAATATAGGGCTGCATAAATCTCTTTGTATTGTTGATTTGGTGTTCTTTGTATGAATACTCAGTAGTGGGATAGCTGGGTCATACGGTATTTCTATTTTGAATTTTTTGAGAAATCTCCAGACTGTTTTCCATAGCGGCTGCACCAGTTTTCATTCCCAACAGCAGGATTCTCTACTTCCTCTCCCACATTTTTTTTTTGTCTTGGTGATTATAGCCATTCTAACGGGTGTAAGGTGATATCTCATTGTAGTTTTGATTTCCATTTCCATGATGATTAGTGATGTCGAACATCTTTTCATGTGCCTGTTGGCTATCTGTATATCTTCTTTGGAAAATTGTCTGTTCATATCCTCTGACCATTTTTTGATGGAGTTGTTTGGTTTTTTGTTGTTGAGTAGTATGAATTCTTTATATATTTTGGAAATTAACCTCTTGTCAGACATAGGATTTGAAAATATTCTCTCCCAGTTGGTGGGTTGTCTTTTTGTTTTGTTCATGGTTTCCTTTCCATTGCAGAAGTTCTGTAGTCTGATGAAGTCCCGTTTGTTTATTTTTTCTTTTGTTTCCCTCATCTGAAAAGATCCTTCTAAGACAGATGTCAGAGAGTGTACTACCTATATTTTCTTCTAGAAGTTCTATGGTTTCAGATATTACCTTCAAGTCTTTGATCCATTTTGAGTGAATTTTTGAGTATGATGAAAGATAATAGTCTGCTTTCATTCTTTTGCATGTGGCTGTCCAGTTTTTCCAACACTACTTATTGAAGAGAATTTCCTTTCTCCATTGTACGTTCTGGGCTCCTTTGTTGAAGATTAGCTGCCTGTAGACATGTGGTTTTATTTCCAGGCTTTTGATTCTGTACCACTAATCTGTGTGTCTGTTTTTGTACCAGTACTATGTTGTTTTGATTACTATAGCTTTGCAGATATTTTGAAGTCAGGGATTGTGATGCCTCCGGCTTTGTTCTTTTGTCTCAGGATTACTTTGGCTATTCAGGGTCTTTTGTTTGTCCATATAAATTTTAGGATTCTTGGTCCTATTTCCGTGAAGAATGTCATTGGGATTCTGATTGGGATTGCACTGAATCTGTAGATTGCTTTAGGTAATATGGCCATTTTAACTATGTTTATTCTTCCAATCCATGAGCATGGAATATCTTTCTATTTCTTTATGTCTTCTTTGATTTCTTTCAGTAATGTCTTATAGTTTTCAATGTATATGTCTTTCCTGTCCTTGGTTGAATTTATTCCTAGATATTTTATTCTTTTTGTTCTGATTGTAAACAGGATTATATTCTTGACTTGTCTTTCCCCTAGTTTGTTATTGATGTATAGAGATGCAATGATCTTTGTAGGTTGATTTTGTACCCTGCAACTTTGCTGTAGTTGTTGATTATTTCTAATAGTTTTCTGGTGGAGTCTTCAGGGTTTCCTATATGTGGAATCATATTGTCTGCACACAACGAGAGTTTTCCTTCTTCCTTTCCAATTTGGATGCCTTTTATTTCTTTTTCTTGCCTAATTACTGTGGCCAAAACCTCCAGTACTATGTTGAATAAGAGTGGCAAGAGTGCACACCCTTGTCTCGTTTCTATTCTCAGAGGGATGGCTTTCAGTTTTTTATCACTAAGTATGATGTTGGTTGTGGGTTTGGCATATATGGTCTTTATTATGTTGAGGTGCTCTCCTTCTATGCCTTTTTCATTGAGGGTTTTTATGCTGAGTCTTGTCAAATAATTTCTCTGCATCTCTTGAGATGAACATGTGATCATTTCCCTCATTTGGTTAATGTGGTGTATCACATTGATTTGCGGATGTTGAACCATCCTTGTGTCCCTGGTATAAATCCCACTTGGTCATGTTGTGTGATGCTTTTAATGCATTGCTGTATTCAATTTGCCAGTATTTGGGGGGTGGGTTGTATCCATGTTCATCAGCAATATCAGCCTGTAATTTTCCCTCTTTGTGTCCTTGTCTGGTTTTGGTATCAGGGTAATGTTGAGCTCATAGAATGAGTAAGGAAGTGTTCTGTCTTCTTCAGTTTTTCAGAATAGTTTGAGAAGGATAGGTATTAAGTCTTCCTTGAATGTTTGGTATAATTCTGCAAAGAAGCCATCTGGTCCTGGACATTTGTTTTGTGGGAGGTTTTTCATTCCTGTTTCTCTCTCTTTACGTGTGATTGGTCTATTCATATTCTCTATTCCTTCTTTTTTTTTTTTTTTTACAGTGCAGAGGTCTTTTATTTTCTTTCACCTATCATGCCATGAATTCATAGGGAATGGGTTCCAGCAGCTCAGGCTCCTTTCCATTGGTTCTCACAAAGTGTGCTTCTCTGGGTGGAGCAGGCTGGCGCTTCAGTTGAACCCAAGTACCCTTCTCTTTGGCTTCCTTCTTTTTCGGATCATTTTCCTTCACACGTTTCAGGAAGCTATCCCGGCTCTTAGAGTGCATAATATGCTCAATACGTACATTAATTCTTTTGGCAAGAATCTTACCCTTTACTTGTTTGTTTACAACAATGCCAACAGCATGCTGGGTAACATTGTAGACTCTTCGAGTTTTGCCATGGTAACATTTGTGGGGCATTCCTTTTTGAACAGTGCCCATTCTCTTGATGTCTACAATATTACCTTTCTTGTAGATTTGCATGTATGTGGCCAAAGGAACAACTCCATGTTTTCTAAACGGCCTAGAGAACATATAGCGGGTGCCTCTCCTCTTTCCCTTTGTGTTGGTCATTTTGGCGAATTACTGGAAGATGGCGGTGCCCTCTCTATTCCTTCTTGATTCACTTTGGGAGGTTGTATGACTCTAAGAATTTACCCATTTCTTCTAGGTTATCCAATTTGTTGGCATATAGTTTTTCATAGTATTCTCTTATAATCCTTTGTATTTCTGTGGTATCCATTGTAATTTCTCCTCTTGTTTTTAATTTTGTTTGCGCTTTCTCTCTTCTTTTCTTGGTGTGGATGACTAAGGGCTTGTCAACTTTGTTTTTCTTCTCCAAGAACCAGCTGTTAGTTTCATTGATCCTTTCTATAAATTTGTTCATCTCTACTTCATTTATTTCTGCTGTAATTTTTATTAGTTCCCTCCTTCTGCTGACCATGGGCTTTCTTTGTTCTTCTTTTTCTAATTCTATTAGGTGTAGTTTAAGATTATGTATTTGAAATTTTTCTTGTTTGTTGAGGTAGGCCTGTATTTCTATAAATGTCCCTCTTAGTACCACTTTTGCTGCATCCCATAAGAGTTGATCTGTTGTGTTTTCATCTTCATTTGTCTCCAGGTATTTGTTTATTTTTCCTTTGATTTCTTCATTGATCCAATGGTTGTTCAGTAGATGTTCTTTAGTCTCCACATATTTGTGCCTTTCCAAGCTTTCTTATTGTAGCTTATTTTGAATTTCATAGCTGTGTATTCAGAAAAGATGCTTGATATGATTTCAATCTTCTTAAATTTATTGAGACTTGCCTGCTTTCCCCACAGATGGTGTATCCTTGAGAATGTTCCATGTGCACTTGAGAAGAATGTGTATTCTGCTATTTTTGGATAGAATGTTCTATATATACATCTACTAAGTCCATCTGGCCACGTGTTTCATTTAAGGTCACTGTTTCCTTGTTGACTCTCTGTCTGGATGATCTATCCATTGATGTAATTGGGATGTTGAGGTCCCCTACTATTATTGTGTTGCTGTCAATTTCTCCCTCTAGGTCTGTTAGTAGTTGCTTTACATACTTTGGTGCTCCTGTGTTAGGTGCATCCATATTCATATGTGTTATGTCCTCTTGGTGGAATGTCGCTTTTATCATTATATAGTGCCCCTCTTTGTCTCTCACGGCCTTTTCATCTTGAAGTTTGTTTTTTATGAATAAGTATGGCAACACCTGCTTTCTTTTGCTCACCATTTGCTGGGAGTATCATCTTCTGTCCCTTCACTGTGATTTGTTTGTCTTTAGAGCTGAGGCATGTTTCCTGGAGGAAATTGTTGGGTCTTGTTTTTGAATACATCCAGGCACTCTGTGTCTTTTGATTGGAGAATTGAACCCATTTACATTTAGAGTGATTATTGATATATGAGGGCTTAATACTGCCATTTCATCTCTTGTTTTCTGGGCATTCTATGTTTCCATTGTTTCTTTTCCCTTGTATTTATGACTTCCATTTCAGTTTGGTGGTTGTCTTTGATGTTTTCCTCAGTTTTCTCATTATTTATGATTTGTGTCTCTGCTCTGATTTTTTGTTTAGTGGTTACTGTGAGTTGTTTGTTTTTTTTTAAAGATTTTTATTTTTTCCTTTTTCTCCCCAAAGGCCCTGGTACATAGTTGTGTATTCTTCGTTGTGGGTTCTTCTAGTTGTGGCATGTGGGACGCTGCCTCAGCGTGGTCTGATGAGCAGTGCCATGTCCGCGCTCAGGATTCGAACCAACGAAACACTGGGCCGCCTGCAGCGGAGCACGCGAACTTAACCACTCGGCCATGGGGCCAGCCCCGTTACTGTGAGTTTTTTATAAAAGATCTCATAGATGAGATAGTCCATTTTCTGATAGCCTCTTATTTCCATTAGCCTAAGCAGCTTCCATCCCTAAGTCTTCCCCTTCTGAGTTATTGTCACAAATTATTCTTTTTTTCTTGTGTTTTTGTGACTAAATTGAAGTGTTTATCCTTATTTTTGATGCTTTCTTTCCATTTATCTTTTATGTTATAATCAAGTGTTTGCTAACCTGTTCTGATAGGGGGCTGCAATTTTCTCCTTTTGTCTACCTACTTATCTCCTTGCTCAAGGCTTTTTAACACCCCCCCCCCCTTTTTTTTTCTGGCGTCAGAGCCTCCTTGAGCAATTCTTGTAGGGGAGGTCCTGTGGCTTTGAACTCCCTCAACTTTTGTTTATCTGAGAAAGCTTTTGTTTCTCCATCGTATCTGAAGGATATTTTTGCTGGATAGAGTATTCTTGGCTGAAAGTTTTTCTCTTTCATATTTTGAATATATCATCCCACTCTCTCCTAGCCTGTACATTTTCTGCTGAGAAATCTGCTGAAAGCCTGATGGGCTTCCTTTGTAAGTTATTTTTTTTTCTGCCTTGCTGTCCTTAATATGATCTCTTTGCCATTGACTTTTGCCAGCTTTACAACTATATGTTTTGGAGAAGGTTGTTTACATTGATATATTTAGGAGTTGTATTGGCTTCCTGTACTTGTAAGTCGAGTTACTTCACCAGGTTTGGGAAGTTTTCAGCTATTATTTCTTTGAACAAGCTTTCTGCTCCATTCTTCTTCTCTTTTCCCTCTGGAACACCTATAATGCTTATGTTGCATTTCCTAATTGAGTGAGATATTTCTCAAAGAATTTCTTCATTTCTCTTTAGTCTTAGTTCTCTCTCTTCCTCCATCTGAAGCATTTCTATATTTCTGTCCTCCAGACTCCCAATTTGCTCCTCCTTAATATCACCTGTGTTATTGAGGGAGTCCAGATTTTTCTTTATCTCATCCATTGTGTTCTTCATCTCTGACATTTCTGATTGGTTTTTCTTTATATTTTCAATCTCATTTGTGAAGGAGTTCCTGATGTAATTGAACTATCTGTATTTTCTTGTAACTTGTTGAGTTTTTTATATCTATTTTGAATTCTTTGTCATTTAGATTATAAATTTCTGTGCCCTCAGGATTTATTTCTGGGTGCTTGTTGTTTTTCCTCTTGTCTGAGATTTAAGACATGTTTTCAGAGGCCTGGATTTTTGCCTCTGCATAGGGATAGTATCTGATTGCATCTTCCACCTGCTGCTACTGGGTGGGGGTCAAGAACTGTGTATTCTGAGCCTGCCATGATCTGCAATTTGCTCACTCACAGCTGCTAATTTTCTATCTGTGTGGGTTCCTGGCCGACTGGCTGAGCTGGAGTGCCAGGTGGGTGGAGGGGAGCTTTCTTTTGCCTTCATGATCCCAAGCACCTTCTTGCTCTGCCTTCACTATCTGCTGTCTTGGAATGCTGGCTTGATGAAGACACCCCCCACAATAGCTTAGTCACCTCTGTGTGGGGCTTTCCCATGGGCTGTGAGGATACTTGAAGATTGAAGGAGTTCCCATGGAGGGCTGCCTCTCCCCCTTTCCTCTCAGAGGCATGCACAGTCCTCACACCCTGGGTCTCTGCCTTTGGGGAGGGAAAGGAGATCCCCTTACCTCTTTCCACTTCCTCTGGGGGTTCCAGCACCTCCACTTCAGATGTGTGGCTGCATGGGTGTCTCAGACATCTTTTGTGTTGTTTGAATATCCTCTGTTGCTGTATGAATGTCCTTTTCATTGTATCTTAGTGGGGAGAATATAAGGGGAAAGCTCACCCTGGCATGATGATTATGTCATTCCTTCATATGCTTTTTTGATATCCACTTATCTCCTTTGTTGACTGCCTGTTGTAATCTTTTTCTCATATTTTATTGAATTATTTTTTTCCTTATTATTGAGTTTCAAAATTTCTTTATGTGTTCTGGATACTAGTGCATTTTCAGATGTGTGATTTGGAAATATTTTCTTCCAGTCTGTGGTTTATCTTTTTATTATCCTAACAATATCTTTCAAAGAGCAAGAATTTTTAATTTTGGTGAAGTACTATCTATCAATTTTTTTCTTTATGGATGATACTTTAGGTGTTATATATAAGAAATCTTTGCCTAACCCAAGGTCATGAAGGTTTTCTCCTATATTTAATTCTAGAAGTTTTATAGTTTTAGATTTAACTGCTGGGTCTATAATCCATTCTGAATTAGCTTTCTCATATGATTGCAAGATGTGGATTTTTTTCGTTTTTGTATACAGATATCTAGTTGTTCCACACCAGCTGTTGAAAAGACTATGCTTTCTCCATTGAATTTATTTACATTTTTATTGTAAATCAGTTGTCCATATACATATGGGTCTATTTCTGAACTCTTTATTACATCCCCTTGATCTATCAATTTTTATGCCAATATCAAACTGTCACCATTACTGAAGCTTTATAGTAAGTCTTGCAAGTAGGCACATAGTGTTAGTCCAACCATAGTTGGAGGACTAGAGAGAATAGAGCTATTCTAGGGTCTCTGCATTTTCATTTGAATTTAAGAATGAGTTTTTAATTTCTATGGAAAATTCTGTTGGGATTTTGACTGGTATTGTGTTGAACATATAGATCAATTTGGGGTAAATTGACATCTTAAAAATATTTAAACTTCCAATCCAGGCATAGTATATCTCTCCACTTATCTAGGCCAGCTTTAAATTTTCCCAGAACTCTCTCCTAGTTTTTAGTGTACAGGTCTTTACATATTTTGTCACACCAGTCTTTAAGTATTTTGCAATTTTTGATGCTGTGATAAATTGTAAATATCAATTTCCAATAGTTTGTTTACAGTGTATAGAAATGCAATTAGTTTTTGTATATTTATATTCTATCCTTTAAGCTAAGCTCACTTATTAGTTCTAGTAATGTTCTTTGTAAATCCATTGAATTTTCTACATAGCCAATCACATCCTCTGAGAATAAAGGCAATTTTATTCTTCCTTTCTAATATTTATTCCTCTTATTTCTTTTTATTTGTTGTTTGAATAAAAAGAAGCTTTAGTAGATTGTTGAATAGAGGAGGTCAGAGCGGATATCATGAGCATGTGTCTGATTTTAGGGAGAAAGCATTTAGTCTTCAACTATTAAGTATGATGTAGATGTAGGCTGAGAAATTCACTTCTATTCTTGGCTTGTTGAGTGTTTCTTATCAGGAATAAATGAACTTTTTTTTTATTTTTCAGCAGAGTGACTTACATTCATTGATTTTCAAATGTCAAACCAACCCTGCATTCCTTGGACAAACCCATTTGGTAATGTCTAGTATCCTTTTTACATATCATTGGATTGAATATGCTAAGATTTTGTTCAGAATTTTTTGCAAATATACTCATGTGGGAAAGCTATGTGTGGTTTCTTTTCTTTTGATGGCTTTGTCTGGTTTTGTTATCAGAATAAAGTTAGTCTCATCAAATGAATTGGGAAATTTTCTTTTTAATTTTCTGGAAGAAAAAGTTAGCATTATTTCTACCTTAAATGTTTGATAGAAGTCACTAGTGAAGCCACCTGTGTCTGGAGTTCTCTTTGTGGAAGACTTTAAAATACAAATACAGTTTCTTTAATGGATAGAGGGCCATTCAAGTTATTTATTTGTTCTTGAACGAAGTTTGGTAGTTTGTGTCTTTCAAGGAGTTGGCCCTTTTACTTTTTTATTTTTTCTGCTTTATCTCCCCAAACCCCCCGTGTACATAGTTGTATATCCTAGTTGCAGGTCCTTCTAGTTGTGGGTGTGCCCTTTTACTTTAAATTGTGAAATTCATTGGCATAAAATTGTATGTAATATTTTCTTAATATATGTAGAATTTCTAGTGGTGTCACCTCTCTCAATCTTCATATTGGTAATTTGTGTCTTCTCTGTATTTTAGTAATAAATTTGGTTGGAGGTTTTTCAATTTTATTGGTCTTTCTAAAAACAAGCTTTTAATTCATTGGTTTTCTCTATTGTTTTGCTCTTTTCTAATTCATTGCTTTCCTCTCTGATCTGTATTATTTTCTTTCTCCTGCTTACTTTGGGTCTAACTTGGTCATCTTTGCTATTTCTGAAGGTAGAAACTATGGTCAAATATTTTTGTACCCCCTCCTCTTCTTCAAAAATTTTAATTATATATATATTAGGCTGCCAGAAATTGTCCAACAAATCACTGATACTTGGTTTACTTTTTAAAATTCTCTTTTCTCTGTGCATTTCATTCTTTAACGTTCCTCAGGTTCACTAATCTTTTCTTCTTTATTGTCTAGTCAAATGTTAATCCTATCTAATGTATGTTTATTCTCACACATTGTAGTTTTTATCTCTAAGAAGTTTGATTTTGTCATTTTTTGTATCTCCACTGTCTCCACTTAACTTTTTGAATATATGGAACACTGTTATAAACACTACTTTAATTGACCTTGTCTGATAATTCCAACATCTCTGTCAGTTCTGAGTCAATCTGAATTGGTTGATTTATACCCTAATTATGATTCGTATTTTCCTACTTCCTTGCATGCCTGGTCATTTTCTCTTAGATGTCAGACATTGTGTATCTTACCTTTTTAAATGAGATGTTTCTGAATTCTTATAAACATTCTTGTTCTTTGTTCTGGGATGCAGTTTCATTGTTTGGAAGCATGTTAATCCTCTCAGGTCTTCATTTTCAGATTTGTTAGATAAGGCCAGAGCTGTGCTTGTTAATCTAGGGCTAATTATTCTTCACTCCTGAGGCAAGACCTTTCTGAGTATTCTACAAAATGCCTCATGAATCTTGAGATTTTTCCAGCTCTGCTAGTAGGATCAAGCACCATTTCCAGCCCTATTTGAGCTCTAGGCCCTATTACCTCTAATCCTTTCAATTTCTTCTTTCTCTTGCTACTAGTACTTTCCTTATATTCATGTTCTGATCAGCAGTCAGTTTCATATTCAAGGCAGGCCCTCTGTAGATCTCCAGACCCCTCTCTGTTCAGCTGTCTCTTCTCTGTTACTCTGTCCTGTGAACTCTAGAAGGCTTGGTCTTCCTTAACCTTCAGCTGCATCTCCTCAATTCAGGGAATCTGCCAGGCTCCACCATGGTTCTCTCTCCCTGCACCATGGCCTGGAAGCTCTCTCAAGGCAGTAAGCAGGGAATATCTCAGGGCTCACTTAGTTTGCCATCTCTCAAGGATACTATCTGTTGTTGTCTGATGTACAGTGTCTTGCAAACTAACATTTCATATATTTTGTCCCTGTTTTGGTTGTTTCAGGGTAGGGTAAGTCTGGTCCCTGTTACTCATCTTGATCAGGAATGTAGGTCCTATTTCTTTTTCCTTTTGCTATTTTTTTCCTTTCCAAAAGTGCTATGTGAATAGAAAAACCTTAGCACTGTAGCGATCCCATGATCCTGCCCAATATTCTATCTGCAAGTTCGGTAAAGTCATTTCATTTTATACATGATTTATAGTTTTGTTGCAATGATTTCACGGAAGCAGTACATCTTTATCTCCGTGAGATAGTTCCATCCTAGGCACAGCACATGCATATATTGGCATTTACATATGATACATAAATATATTTTATAAGTAGTAAATACAGAGGTATCTGTAGTAAGAAATCTGGGATAGATTTAAAGTCATCTTTCTTGATAATTTTTTGCACTTTGGAAGTCTTTTGTATTAAAAAACTGTTTCTAAAATTAAAATTGGCATATTTTTAGCAAGCTCCTTCCGAAGGAAATTTGCTTTACTCATCTCTTCTTCTACTAGCAGATCCAGATTTCTAATTGGGACAATTTTTAACATGAAAAGTTAGAAGCTCTTCCATTAGAGTAACTGAAGGGTCCCTAATTTTGAGACTTCCGGTTTCAACCAAGTAGTTGCTGAAGAAATCTACAGTTATACAGTAAAACCCTCAACGTAGTGATAGCCTCTTGTGTATTTGAATTTCAAGGTGTCTTTTCCTGAACAACTACATTTTAAGAAATTAGAATTTCTAATTTTTTACAGCTAACCATTAAGAAGGAGATTGGCCTTCTAATGATTCTTCCTGTATGGAAAAGTCATACCTCTGTGTCCTTTCAAATGAACAGTTTAAATATGGCATTCGGGAAATCTACCTCAAAATTGATTTGAAACCTGTACATAATTTTCTGCTTATGATTTCTATGTTATATTTTCTAATAGCTCTTTAGTTCTGAAGTCTAAACTTTTAGGTTTCTCAGCAGCCTGTGAATCTTTTTGCTGTATTTTTCCTTGCCCATTGTGTAGACACAAGAATAAGGGCATTATGAGTGAATTATTTTATAAGACATAAAATTAACTATCCTATGTCCGAGACAATTTAGAAAGTACATAAAAACTATAGGAAAAAAGGAGAAAATGACCTTTAATTTTGCAGATCTAGATTCAACCACTGATAAGAATATTTTTAAGTCAGTTTTGAAAAAAATATATAGCATATTCTTTAAACTGCCCATTTCTGACATCCGTGACCATTTCGGAGGGAAGTTGGGCCTCAGCGCTTCTGATTGGCTTGCATACTGAAATGCAAGATGCAGACATCTGACTGTTACGGTCCAAAATTTAAAATCCAAGCCACACCTTGGATGAGAAGGGTAGGAAGCTGAGAAGTTAATTAGAATATTTGCCTCAAGTGGTGCTGTTGCAGCGTCCTGGAGGACCGTACAGGCTTTCTCCTCGGCTGTCACCCATCTTTCACTTGTTTAGCAGTCCTGCAGAGATCTGAAACATTAACTATCAATCTAGGTGGCTCCTGCAAGACAAGGGACACTGGATGAAATGGGGATTGTGACAAGCAATTACATAGCAAATGGCCCATCTATGCAGACCTGGAATAGGAGACAATCCAGAGCTTGTGTGTGGACTAGAGTTGACGTTTGAAATTGTTTCTAACCAACCATTCATAAATCTCATGACTGCAACTGACCCCTGCTATTTTTCTCATTGTCAACTTCATATTGAAGAATGAAAGAAAAATGAAGAAGAAAAGAAAGGAAGGAAAGAAAGAAGGAAGGAGGGAAGTAAGGACCATCCTGCTGTTGTATTCAGAAAGGCAAAGAAATGAAGGAGCATTAAGCAAATTCACGGAGCAAGTTCCCTGAGGCTGATGGCCACTCAGTGCATTAGGAATCATTTTTACCCATTTTTATTTCTTTCCTCACATAAAAATAGCAAATAGTATGTGACTATACTATACTATGTTTAAAATTATTAAGATAAACTTGATATACTACCTAAAATACTCTATGAATGTAAAGACTCTGAACTTTGAATTCATTGACTCAATATTGTTCACTCACCCTGTCCTGAAAATTCCAGGATTTAAAATCTGCGGAAAAAGTGCAAAAGTTAAATAATTTTTTTAAAAAAAATAATTATTTCTTGCTGCAAGTGAATTATTCATTTTGGGGCTGTCCTACGGGGTGAGAAATGTAAAAACAAAACTTTAATCTGAAATGACCTGTTTCTATCACCCAACAAGCTTCTCAGTCACTTCCTGTCACCATTGGTTATGATATTAAATTAGGATCAATAAATCCATATAGCAATTTTGACTCAAGTAATCACAAAATGTAAGCCCAGCTGTCTACTCATATTTGGTATGATGTTTTATTACATCATATCAATGTCCCAATCTGTAACGTGGTGTAATGCAGGGGTTCTCAAACTCAGCACTATGGACATTTTAGACAAGATAATCCTTTGGTGTGGGGGGTGGGTGATGGGGCTGTCCTGAGCACTGTTGCAAGGTTAGCCACATCCGTGGCCTCTGCCCGATAGATGCCAGTTGCACTCTGGCAGTCATGACAATCAAAATGTCTCCAGACATTAACAAATGTCCCCTGGGGGGAGCAAAGTCATCCCCAGCTGAGAACCACTGGTGTAATGGCACAAGGAATCTTGTGATATCGGAGAGACTTGAGCATGAATAGCAACCTTCTAGTTGTGGAAACTTGAGCACATTACAGATCCTAAAGAGGATCGGTTTCTGTGAGGAATAAATGAGATTAGTTATAACAAGTGCATAGGAAGCTCAGAGTGTGGCTCATAATAGATGCTCAACAATTTGAACTCCCTTCCCCCCATTCTGGAAGCATTCATCCAAGCCAATAATGTTGGAGTTAGATTTTAAAGACCTGGAAGAGAGGAGGCAGCTAGAACAGGACACACGTGCTTCAAAAATAATTTTCGGTGATGATATGTATCTGTTCTACCGATAATACTAATACCTTCTTGATTCTCCATTCTCCACTGAGATACGTCTATTTTCTTATCAGCTTGAGAAAAGTTTCCATGCTACTCTCTTACTTTCTCTTGCAAAGTTGATAGAAAGAGTTGATACTGAGTTCACAAAAATATAGTGTAGCCATTTGATAACAGTGTTCTGTTAACATAGTGTATGAAACAGAAAACCAGAAAGAAAATTACATAACAAGAGAATGTACATAGCACAGCTTTAAACTGTGTTTAAATTAACTCCTTCTTTTGACAGTAGAGTAAGAACATGTAATCTATACTGTATTCAACCTGTTCAAAGGGATGCCTTCCAGAGAACTATGATTTTCTTGTATAGTCTTTACTGTCTGTTTTGACTTTATAACCATTAGGAATAGCTATTACTAAGAAAGACAATGTCTCCGGTATTAAAGTGATTGGTAAAAAAATACAATGATTCCTTCTTCCTGAGCATATTTTTACTACAAGTTGATACCAATGCAAATGTGATGCCAATTCTCACAGCTTTAGTTATCATGGAGGGTTTTGCAGCCATCTCGGGATATGAGTAAAAACATTTTTAGTCAGAAATTTCACTCTTAACTGAAGAGCATAATGTGGCAATATTCACTTTGGGGAATTTTAGTAGGTGGCAAAAAATGTAATCTATTTAGATATTAAGTTGAACATAGGCCTGAATAATGTGGTTAAGAATAATTGGGATCCAATTATTCGAAGCTTCAAAGAGGACTTTGACAAGTGGAATTCCCTAAATTTACATTTGTGGGGTAAAGCTGGAGTGCTGAAATGATTTCAGCACCAGAGTTTAATTTCCTGCCTCCCTTGGTCCCTTTGGGAGATACTTTTCAGTAAATCAGAGAAATTTATTTCTACCTTTATATGGAAAGAAATGAAAGGAAAAGCTGAGTACTTCTGAAGGAAGTGCTAAGTTAAGGCTAGAATGTGTGTGTGTGTGTGTGTGTGTGTGTGTGTGTGTGTGTGTGTGTATGAGAGAGAGAGAGAGACACTAGGTAAACCCTGGAGACAACTTTCTGTGGTTATTAAACTCTAACACTGTTTCTCCATTTAGCAGACACTCCAGAACATAACAACACCGGTTTGTATATTTCAGCCACTTTCCCTCTCTGTGCAATTTACCATGGTTAAATCAGTTATCCATCAGGTTATTGGTTGTTGAGTTGCTTAAAATAATTTAATTGATTTGAATTATCCAACAAGAATGAATAAAAGGCATTTAGCGTATATGAGAAAGAGGAGGGGGAGGGGAGCTCTACTATGATTTATTGATATGAGTTATTTCTCAGGTATTCTTCTGAAGACTTTAGCATGTTCTCCTGTTAAAGTCTCCATTTTATATATTTAAAAAAAGACGGTTGGAAAGATTAAACCCCTTTCTCAGGTTCACACAGCTGGTACATATATTTGGGTGAGGAACATGAAAACAGCTCTGTCTGATCCCCAGGATTTTAACAGAGACCATAATAAATATTCATTGAATTGCGTTGATGTAAAGAACATAGTTGGATGGTCTCTGCTATGGCTGGATCTAAGCCAAGTCAGAAGATATTGGGAGAAATATGAGTATTAAAAAAGAGGGATTATGAGCACAGAGAATAGTATTTTATCATTGTTTAAAATAATATCTGCCTTTTAATTAAGCACGTTATTTCGTCTAATCCTCGCAACAACTCTTTGAGGGAGGAATTTAGCCCACGTTACAGATGAAGAAACTGAAGTTCATAGAGATTAAGTGTTCATCCCAGATCACACAGTCAGGATTCCAACCTCGGAAGCCTGGCTTCAAACCCCAGCTCTTCATCAGCTTGTCCTGGCCTTCCTCTGTTCACAAAGCAGCTCATTTCCAGGAGATCTCAGTTCCTAATGCATTCCAAGAGGAGTGGAGATTGTGGCGAACCCACCCGTGTATCTCTCCTCTGCTCTCTCTATTCCTCTTTTCAGTCCAAGCAACCGTGAGAGGAAAAGCATAGACATGGCCATGAGCCACCCAGTTCACTGGGACCTGGGGAAAGGCTACTGGCTGTTAGTGTGAACGTGTGTGGACTGCAAAGCCTCAGGATGGTCTCAGCTGGGGAGTTCATTTTTCTTTCTCCCCGTATCCCCCATATAGCCTTCCTGAAATACTGTGTCATCATCAGCCCTGGCACCACCCAGGCCTGGGCCCTTGGGCACCAGGCACTGTGTGCTCAGCACTGGGCTGGTTGGCAGTTGTCTTGATTAATCCTACTCTAGAGATGGCTCCGCTCATTCATTCAGGATTGTTCCAATGCCTTTGAAGGAACGAGAAAAGATTGAGTTTCATTATGGAGGATTCAAATTAGATCCAGTCTCTAATTACTGTACTGGGGTTTGTTGTTCTGTTTTAATTTGTTGATTTTCTTAAAAGATGATGGTCTGCCAGCCTCATACTGTGAAAGTATCATTGCTCTGTCTAGACAGGCTTTCATCAAAGTTCAGAGACTGAATGACAGAGCTGGAAGGGGCTGGAGACAACTGTGCTAGACTAAATCTCTTTTACTGCTTAGGAAACTCAAAGATGGGTAAGTGAATTGACTGGCCAAACTTCTATGGCAGGGACCACACCAGTTGAGTCCTCTCTCTCCTGTGCTCTGTTGCCTGGCCTTGTAGTTTCCATGGTTATGCAGTGTGCCTACGCCTGCGTGCTTCCTTTGAAGATTTCCAGCCAAGGCCTATGTTCCTGAGGCAGGTCTAAGAAAATAATGTGTAATGTTCATTTTTCTTTCTTTTTTTTTTTTTTAAGATTGGCACCTGGGCTAACAACTGTTGCCAATCTTTTTTTTTTTTTTCTGCTTTATCTCCCCAAACCCCCGCTGTACACAGTTGTATATCTTAGTTGCAGATCCTTCTAGTTGTGGGATGTGGGATGCCACCTCAATGTGGCCTGACAAGCGGTGCCATGTCTGCTTACCTGGATTACCTAGTAGTCTCCTAACTCTTCTCTATGTTAACACTTTTATGGCCCATAATGCATTCTCCAACAATAGACAGAGTACTCTTTCTAAACCACTGATCTGCCAGTGTCTGTCCTTGCTTAACACATTTCAAAGGCTTTCCTTTGGATTTAATATTAACTCTAAATGTTTTAATTTGACTTATCAAACCTTAATATTTACTTCTTTGGCTTTACTGCTCATAGCTCTACAGTTTTGCTCTCCATGCAGCCATCGTTTGAAACACGTTCAGCTCTTCACAGACAGACAGTCCTCTTCACCTTCAGGGTTCTGTATCTGCTCTACCCTCTGTCTAGAATACTTCTAACCTTTCTCCTCTACATCCTCCCAGTTTTTGCTGGGACATCCTTTCATTAGTCATTTCTTCCTCTGTAAAGTTTTCCCTGAACCCACCATCTAGAACCTGAGCTCGATATTGCTCCTATGTGATCCCATGACATCACTTACTTCATTCCTATTGCTGCATTTTTCACACTGTTTACTCATCTAGCCTGTTTCCCCACTGTTTAGTACACAAGACTGTAACCAGTTTGAAGGTAGGGATTATGACTGATTTAAGACTGTACCCCAAGAGCCTTGTTCAGGGCCTGGCACAGAGTAGGCACTCAAAAAAATGTCCTTAATGTATAGATAAGTAAATGGAGGAGGGTGACGGGCTCATCACTAATCATTTCTGAGTCTTGCTGTCTTTACCAGCAAGTGGTTTTAAGCATCCTTCCTCAGAGGATTCTTTTGGGAATTAAATGAGGTGAAAAATGTGAAAGTATACTGTTCAATTTCTGGCATAATGTACATGCTCCAAAAATGTTTATGCAATCCAAGCCTGAGTTTCTCCCATTTTAAGTATAGCTTAGTCACAAATGAATGCTTTATACTGAAACATTTTTAGAACTTTTCCTGCTCAGGGAGGCATCTCTAAACCCAAGGCAGACTTCTTTAAAGTCAGATCATGTTCTTCTGGTGGTGTTGGTCAGAATTCTGAGACTCCAAAGTAGAACCCTAGACATTTCACATGATCTGTATAGATGGTTTCTGTATCAGACATGAATTTTAAACATCTATGTATATTCAGAGCAGGGCAGAAAGAAGCAACCCCTGGGGCAATACAATGGACATTCTTTTGAATAGACTTTTGGTACCACCAGACCAGACATTGAATTGGATTAAGTGAACCATTTATTCATTTGTTTAGTCATTTAAATGTTCTTCTCTAAATTTCTCCCTCGGCCATCATTCCAATTAAGCGGGTAAACCATTTCTCAAGGTGCTATTTTAATGGAATCTATTGTCCTTTTTATCTGTTTATTTATCTATAGATCTACTAAATCGGTGCTTAACGTATTGGTAGGGTTGTCAGAATAGAGAAAAATATTATCAGTTAATTTTTATTTAATAAGTTTAATAGACTATTTGGTGTAGGGAATTTTGTTTTGTGGGAGTCTAAATTTAATAGCAAATTCTGTTCACCCTCTACCCCTTCCTTCTCTCCACTCCCCTGAAGCCTAACTCCCAGCTTTCTGTGTTATCTTCACCTCACAGGCCAACAAATAAAGTGGGGAGACTAAAAATGTTAGAAGGATTCTATAGGGTGTGTGCTTATGTTTCGGGAGTAGGCCTTACATGGGACACAGTGTACTGAGTGGTGTTAAGAGAACGGTTACAAAAATAGGGTACATCTATGTAATGTGAGGTTATTCACCGTTAAAAGTCATGCTTTCAGAATAGTCTTCATGACATTGGAAATTAGAAAATGATAAAAATTAAAAGCAGAGTATTTTAAATAAAATTACATAACATATGTACAAATATATAAGCAGTAAAAAGAGCAGAAGGAAATACAATAACATTTCATGGCAATGGCATTACAGATATTTTAATTCTCTTCTTTAGATCATTTTCTGGGCTTTTCAAAACTTCATCATGAACAGAGGGTACTTTTATAATCAGAAAAATCTCTCAACGGAAACAAACAGTCAAACAACTCAGAATGCAATTCACATGCATTTACTGAGTATCCATATTATTCTGAACACTATTCTCGGATCTGTGGTAGGCGGATGGGAGAGCCCAGAGGCTCTGCCACAGAGTCTGGAAGGAGAGATGCACGTTGTTGAGAAACAACAATATAAAAGATAGAAGCTTAAGTTTCAAGAGCTGCTCACCTGCCCCAGCCCCAGGAGTCCTGGGAGATGCTGGTGCAGGTAGAGGTTCTAGGTGGGGAGGGGAAGCCAGGTTGCAACCAGGAATCACTTTTCTGTAAATATAGCTGGTAAAAACCCTAAAGAGGTTCCAGGAAAAAGGAATCAAAATCTCCAAAGCTCTAAGAAGTTGTTGTGATTTCCTTTCTCGTTCTAAATAAATAATCATTTTTGAATATCACTTTGCATTTTTTTTTAAAGTTCACCAACTGTTTGCATTGGGTCCCACAACTCCTGGATTTTCTGACAAAAGAGCATCACAGTTGACGCGCTTTCAGAACACGAGCAAGAGTGGTTAATTTTGAACTAGTGGAGTCTGAGAGTTTGAGAGGCAAAGGCAATCAATGTATGAGACCACCCTGGCTGATGGACCCTTGTTCCTTTTTAGGAATATATTAAAGATATTACCAAATCCTAATGATAATTTTTATGAGGCTCTTTTTCCTGTGTTGTAGCATCGATCTTTACAGAAGCACCGCTATGTTGGGAGTACCTTCCCAACCTGTTACGCGGCCATCAAGTGCCAGCATTGCAGTGTGACCCGGAGCTGCCCCCAATTCTCATTCCAGTGCACCATAATGTCTCACGGCATTTTATGTCCTCTTAACTCTTCTCCTATTCTTTTATAAAATGAAGGAAAAGTACCTCTTTAAAAAATGTGCTCTGTTTTCCTGCCCTGCCCTGTAACTTTCCTAACGTTCTGAAGGCAAATACTTTCAAATATGAAGTGCCTCAGGTTAGCCATTTTGTCCTTGTACCAATAAACAAAACTACTCTGATTCCCAGCTCTAAGTGCTCACGTACATGAAGCCACATTTGAAACAGAGCACAATGGTGCTCTTGCAGCTTTTTACTGGGGGGGGGGGGGGGGGGGTGTACGTGTGTGAGTGTGTCACACAGCAACAATCTTAAAACAGGGTTTGGAAGAAACAAATCAGAAACAACTAGAATAGACCTCATGGATAGCTGATTCCTCCATTTTTCTTCTTTGAAACACTTCCATGCACCGACTTGTAAGAGTGCTTAACGACATGTATTTGGTTGGAAAACATCTAGGAGAAGAGACAGAGGGAAAATACACCAGCTCATGACTGGCTAGATAGAAGCTGTGATCAGGGACTAATCTGCGTTACCTCGCTAGGAGCCCGAGTTGGAATGATCTGCTAAGGGACAAATAAATAACTTTTTCTGTAAAAAGAGATTGGTAGGAGGGGAAGGAGGAGGGAGAAAAAAAATGGAGGAGTTCACAGCAAGGAGGTCAGAAATAAGTTGGAAACTGAGAGCTCAGAAGGAAGGAGAAGAGGAATTCATTTACTGATTTGATTTTCCTCTCCCTCCAAATAGGAGTACTATTAGAATAAAAGAAAAAGAAAGCTGATGACCTATTAACAGCTGTAAACTTTAAGAGCTCCTCCATTAGGATGTGGCGTTACTATGACGGGTTTTTAGTCTCCGTGCTCTTTGTAGCTTGGGGGCATGTCACACACTTGTGAGAACTTTACCGGAGTGTTGATGCAATATTGTGTCAGTAACTGAGTGATTTGTTTTGCCTCTGGACATTGATTGAAGAAATTCTTATTACATTTTATAGCTTGCTTGGCCTTCGTATGAGAGTCAAGACATAAATTGGACCATAAATTGGCCTCTGTCAGAATCTACATCGGAATGACACCAAATACATGTCATCGGGCTTGTGTTCCAGCTAGCAGCAGGAATCCACTGGTGCTTGTCATCGTGATCAAATGTTCATCTCACTCCTTTTCCAGTTCGGGCCTCTACTTTGAAGAAAATACGGTAAAGACTCAGGCAAACTTGCTGTTTCGATTCAGCAGTGTTATACAACAAAAGGAATAGGTGGGTTTAATTGATTTGCTCCAAGTTAAGTCTCCACTGTGAGTATCAGAGGTAGGATGCATATAAATAAAAATGGATGCAAAGAAAGAAATATATGGTTATACAAAAAGGACAAGAAGGTATACATAACAGATATATTTATCCCACAAGTAAAGCCAAGACTTGATGATTCATGAGTGGCAGAGATATGGTTGAGTTTCAGAGATTTGTTCTCTGGAGTAAGATAAATCTGTCATTTCCGTTCCTACCATTATGGACTCTGAGCAGAAAATCAAATATTTTTAGGAGTTGGCTCATGTTATCAATGAATACACACAATCATGTGAGTTAATTGAAAAATTCAGATTGTTTTACCAAATATAAATATGTATTTCCATTTTGATAAGAGCAAGATTTGGTGATTTATGAAAGAAATCTTGTAATTTTTAAATCAGGAAGTCAATTTTTTATGTTAATAAATTCACTTCTTCATAATTTTTATCATTTGTAAGCACAGTGTGGTCTAGACTTGACCTAAAATTATTCCCATGCTGCGCTTACAAAGTGTCTTTCCAGTCAATAATTCGTAAGAAATATTAAGGCATATTTGCTTTGTTGAAAACCTTAATAGAATCACAATAAAAAAATTAAAGATCTTATCGGAAATTTCTTCCCAAAGAAGCTTTAGAATCAGGTGGTTTTACAGAGGAGTTCTTTCAATTTTTCAAGCGCTAGAGAAATTCTGTGCAAAATAAACTTTTGAGTACAGAAAACTGTGGAGGACTTGTCCCTTTGTTTTACAATACTGACATCAAAACCTGATGAAAACACCGCAACTCCCCTCACTGCAAAACAACCTCATTTATGACCATAGATACAAAGATGCTAAATAGAATACTGGTTATACCTCATCAGAAAAAAAGAAGACGAATATACCACAACCAATGAAGATGGTTTAAAATTAGACACATTTTAGATATAATATACCAAACATCAAGTAAAAATATCATATTATCAGGCCAGTAAATATAGAAAAAAACACATGTTTAATTCACCACCCATTGCTGACTATTTTTTTAAAAGCCTTAGAAACTAGGGCTAAATAAATATTTCTTAATAAGATAATGAATGTTGCTTTGTTTTGTTACTTCTATTATTTCTGTTTTGAATGGGTTATATATGTAAATGGTACAAAATACAAGACTCAAAGTATATTCATTGAGAATACTTCTACCCATCTGTGCCATCACTCAGACCCTTTCTCAGACACAACCACTATTACTGGTTTCTGGTTGTTCTTCCAGAGACATTCTAGGTGCATACAAATAAATACATACAGATCAAATCTGTTTATTAAACAGACAATATCATGCCTAATAATAAAATCAGAGGCTTTCAAATTAAATACAAGAACAATCTTCATTTCTTTTAATAATTTTTCTGAAATTTCTTTACATTGCAGTCAGATATAAAACAAAAAATTTATATTTATTAGAAAGAGGTAAGTTCTCTTTTTTGCAAATTTTATACTAAACTACTTTTTTAAAAAACCCTACAGAATAAACTACAAAATTATTAAAACTACTTAGCAGATTTTGTAAATTATCTGGAATTAAGATAATCACATAAGCCTCTGTATAAAAATATAATGGAAAATAAAAGTCTCATTCACAACAGTAACCAAACCAAAACCAGAAATTACCTAGGAGTGAAACAAACAAGAAATGTGAGACCTGTAGGTAGCTGAGTTTAATCCTTTCCTGGAAATCAAAAAAAAAAAGTCATAACATCTTGGGGAAAAAGCTTGAAAGTATACAGTTGTCCATATTTTCCCAAATTAATTTAAAAATTTAACAAGTTATGGTCAAAATATAAATAGTAAATTACTCCTTATAACTTGACAAAATGCTTCTGTAGTTTATCTGAATGAAAGTATAAGAACTGTCAATGAAAAAAGTTTTAGAAGTCTATTCCCAAGTTACTGAAATGCATTATAAATCTATATTATTAAAAGCATCAAGGAATAATCCAGAAATAGGACAGATCAACAGAACAGAATAGAAAGTCTAGAAATAGATCCAAATATTTATGAGAAATTGATAGGACGAAAAACGTTACACTTAAAATATTTTGGGGTCCTGCAACTAAGATATACAACTGTGTACGGTGGGGGGGGGGGGGGTGGGGGGGGTTGGGAAGATAAAGCAGAAAAAGAAAGCTACCAGATTCATTTTAAAAAAAAAATATCTTGGGGAAAGGATTATTCAACAAGTTATTTTTGGGCAAGTGGCTTACTGTTTGGAACATTACATTATAATAAATTCCCACCCAAATAAACTAGATAAATTAAAGATTTCAACTTCAAAAATGAAACCATAAATCTATTAGAAGAAAAATAGAACCACTACACACCTATTAGAACAGCCAAAATCCAGAACACTGACAACAGCAAATACTGACAAGGATGTGGAGTAACGGGAACTCCCATTCATTGCTGGTGGGAATGCAAAATGGTGCAGCCACTTTGGAGACAGTTTGGCAGGGTTTTTAAAAAAAAAATTTTATTGTAGTCTGAATTTTTTATAACATTGTGAAATTTCAGTTGTAACTTAATATTTGTCAAACACCGTATAAATGTGCCCCTGCATCCCTTGTGCCCACCCCCCACTCCCACCCCCGGGAACCACTAAATTGTTCTCTTTGTCTGTAAGTTTGTTCATCTTCCACATATGAGTGAAATAATATGGTGTTTGTCTTTGTCTGTCTGGCTTATTTTGGTTAATGTGATGGCCTCAAGGTCTGTCCATGTAGTTGCAAAGGGGACGATTATGTCTTTTTTATGGCAGAGTAGTATTCCATCGTATATATATACCACATCTTCTTTATCCAATCATCAGTCATTGGGAACCTGGGTTGCTTCCAAGTCTTGGCTATTGTGAATAGTGCTGCAATGAACATAAGGGTGCATAAGTCTCTTTGTATTGTTGATTTCAAGCTCTTCGGATAAATACCCAGTAGTGGGATAGCTGGGTCATATGGTAATTCTATTTTCAATTTTTTGAGATGTCACCACTGTTTTCCAAGTGGCTGCACCATTTTGCATTCCCACAAGCAGTGTATAAGGGTTCCCTTTCCTCCACAACCTCTCCAACATTTACTGTTTTTTGTCTTGGTGATTATAGCCATTCTAATGGGCATAAGATGATATCTAAGTGTAGTTTTGATTTGTATCTCCCTAATGATTACTGATGTTGAGCACATTTTCATGTGCCTATTGGCAGTTTGGCAGTTTTTTACAATGCTAAACATACTCTTACCATAAGACCCAGCAATTGGGCTTCTTTGAACTTACCCACAAGAGTTAAAAACTTATGTCCACACAAAAGAATGCACACAGATGTTTATAGCAGCTGTATTCATGATGGCCAAAATTTGTAAGCTAGCAAAATGTCCTTCAGTGGATGAATGGATAAGTAAACTGTGGAACACCCAGACAATGGAATATTATCCAGTGCTAAAAAGAAATGAACTATCCAGGCATGAAAAGACAAGGAGGAAACTTAAACACACATTACTAAGTAAAAGAAGCCAATCTGCAAAGGCTACGTGCTGTATGATTTCAACCATATGACATTCTGGAAAAGGCAAAACTATGGAGGCAGTAAAAAGATCAGTAGTTGCCAGGGGTTGGGAGTGGGAGGAGGGATGAATAGGTAGAACACAGAAAATGTCTTTAGGGTGATGAAAATGCTCTTTATAATACCATGCTGATAGATACATGTCATTACACACTTTTCCAAACCCATAGAGTGTACAACACCAAGAGTGAACCCTATTATAAACTATGGGCTTCGGGTGATAATGGTGTATCAATAAAAGTTCATCAGTTATAACAAATATACCACTCTGGTGGGGGACGTTGATAATGGGAGAGGGTGTGCATGGATGGCGGCAGGCGACGTATGGGAAATCTCTGCACCTTCCTCTCAATTTTGCTGCGAACCTAAAACTTCTCTAAAAAGTTGTCTTATATAAAAAAGGAGATTAATGTTTAGTATTATATTAGTGTAGACAAGATCTTTCTTGGCATGACACTGAAAACAAAAACTATAAAGGAAAGGACCAACAGATTTTACTACATAAAATTAAAATTAACGTTTGAAAGGCAAATGAAAACTTGGGAATATTGTCAATGACTATGACAAAATATATGAAGTTTTGATAACTTCAAAATTTAAAATACCTCTCAAAAATAACTTAGAAAAATATCAATAACATCAGAGGTCATGAACAACAGTTTACACATGAATGCAAATATCTAACACCTTTAAATTGAACAAAAACTGACTTTGAAGGAATGGACAATGGAAGAGGAGCCCGGACAGTAGAGGAAGAAGAGCAGGGCTGGGACATCAGGTGCAAAGTATGAAGAGTTTCATGGCTGGGGAGAGGGTGACAAGCCAAGTCACATAAGGATTGACAAATGGCTATTGGATTTAGTTACTAGGAAGGGACAGAAGCCACTTGGTGGACTGGTGGGAGGGAAAGGCAAGGAGGTAAAAAGAATAAATGCAAACAGTGCTTTCAAGATGCTAGGTTGGAAGGAGGGGGAGGGAAAGGCCGTCAAGGTAAAGATGGGAGAAGTATTCACTGAACAGAAAGAACCAAGAGAGGGAGGATTTGAAGAGGTGTGGCAGAAAGAAGAAAAGGGATAGAACAGATGTCAGGCGATCCAGAACCCTCCCTTCCCAAGTGTGAACAGGGAAGAGGTAAAAGATGGATAAAGTGTGAGAGCAAGAAGCAGAGGTGTTCCCATCTAACAACATCCATATTTCCAGTAAAATGGGTAATTCTTTGCGAAGTGTGTAAAGAGAGGCTGAAGGGACATGGATTCAAAGATTTGGGAGATGTGACAAAGCTGCTACGCAGAATGGGACTGAGCAGTGAAGTGGAAAAACTGTGATTGCCTGGAATCTTTAATTTCCATTCCCCATGAATTTATAGTGATCCCAGACTGCCCAGTCGTGGTTTTCTCCAGCAGTGGTTAGCATCCTGGGCACATGCACAGAGAAGAACAAATAGAATTTTCCAGGATTTAGCCAGGTGGATGGTTATAAGAGGATAACAGGATGAAGAGGTTGAGGATGTCAGGAGCAGAGCGGCTGAAGTGAGATGTTACGGAATCTGAGCTGGAGAGGGAAGGAAATGAAAATATGAGAAGGCCCATCACCAGAGCGAAAGCGGGCAAGAGGTTCTGATGGAGCTCCTCAGAACAGACACAATTCTCTGTCAGTCTTGTGGCAGCTGTTCTCTTCTGTGTTCTCGTCCCCACGATGGGCAGCCCTTCCATCTCTCCAGGCTCAGTCTGCCACTGCTCCCTACTGGTTTAAAGTGCCCGCTGAAACCTTGTCTCATAGCTAAGAAATGCCCCTGTCTCTTCAAACTCTCACTGAATGTCCTCTTCTTCTCCCCCACTTCACCCCACCCCCATTAAAGGAAAGCCTTTTATGTTCCTGCATATTAAGAACTAAAGGTAAAGATTACTGCAAAGAGGACAAATGTATATTGGAAGTTCCATTTCACAGTGGCGCTTGAAATGTTCCGAATACCAGACCTCTTTGTGCTGTTCTATTCAATCCCCTGAAAGTCATCAGGTAGATACAGCAAGAGCTCAGAAGTTGACGGAATCCCTGCTGAAAGCTTCAAACTGAAAAATGGGAACTCATGTTACAATTTCACTCTCACTTAGAGATTTCTAACCATGAAGAAATTCCAGGCGACATCAGGGTGGCTGTGATCATGACAAATTTTAGTTCAGGAGAAAGAAGTCTGACTTAAATCAAATTTATCCTGCTTCACTTTTTTTTTTCTACAGAAAAGTCTTTGAAAATCTCCTTGAATCATTTTCTTAGCATTATTGAAAAGATCTTTCCAGAATCTCAGTTTGGTCGTAGCTGATAAAGAGGCTCCATCGACATGATTCACAGTTCATAAACTTGTCTAATGAATGAGAAAGCTTATGAAGAATTCTTATTAAGCAAGGTTGTTCCTCAAAGTTTGCCTCCCTCCATAATCTTTTCTTCCTTCAAAGTGTTCCTCTTTGAAAATATTTTGTTAAGATTCCTCTGGGAATCGCAGAGCTATCAACCAAAACTGTATCACTGATCAAACACGATTTTCAAAATTAGTCTTCAGAGCGATTCATCTGAGTACTTTAAAAATTTCCTGATAGAATGAAGCAATTTTCTAAGCGCTGAATAAGGTTTGATCTTCAACTATCTCCACTTCAGAGCTAAGGCTGGTGGTCAAAATGCTAGAAAGACAGACAGAAGCCAGATGTCAGGACAAATTGAGTAGGTCAATAAAAAGAGGAAAATGATCTACTAATTAGAAACCTCTTATATGAATATATATACACATATGTATGTGTGTATATATATACACATAGATATTATTATAGTTATATTAACAAAATATTAATTAGATATTACTCTTTTATATACACATATCTACATGCAAACATACATTTACTATGAGATATATTTTCATATCTTGTTGGGAAAATGACAAATTTCAGTGTTGTTTATTGTTGCTTTGATTACTAATATCTACCATTTATGAGCACTTCATTTCGGCTGTGAAATATGCTAAATAAACATTTTACATATATTATCTGACTAGATTCTCACAACAATGCTATGAGGTAGGCATTGTCAGCCCACTTTACAACTAAAGAAAATGAGGTTTAGAGAGTATAAGTAACCACATACAGCAAGTAAATGATAGAAGAGAGATTTCAGCCCAGATTTTTCTGACTCCAACTTACTCCTCTTAATCTTGTTCCTGCTTACAGAAACAAGCAAACAAAAAAAGGTATTCACCAGTCATGGTGAATTTAAGGTATGGTCTTAACAAAGGGGAGTCAAGAAAAGAAGGAAGAAACCCAGATACAGCATACATGCGATAGAAAGAGAATAGAAGTAAGTTCTAGGTCAATGGTTCCCAAATTTTATTGTATAGAGCATTCTCCTAGGAAAGTCTTAAAATGCTAATTCCAGAATATGTTCATCTCCCAAAAGAATTATTTAAAGTTTGAAGTGGGGCCCAGAATCTCCACCTTGATTAATTCCCCAAGGTGCTTCTGATGCAGGCAGTTCATGGACCGTTCTATGAGAAACACTGCTCCAAGCTATGGACCAGAGTGAAGAGATTGTGCAAACCTAGGGTTAAAGCTTTGATGAACAGATGAATTGGTCATGGAGCTTGCCCTATTGGCAATATATTTGGACAAAGAGAGGGAAAAACTGGAAAGAACTTATTTCTCCAGAGATCAGAAGAGGAAACAGAGGCAAACTCATCCCAGTTCTGGAAGTAAGAAATGGGAAGTGTCAACTGGAAGAACTGTAATGCCGAAGCTCAGAAGCGAAGGAAAACTTGCCTTGGTTACATACAATTATCATTACATTGTAATTGCATGCACTGGAGCTATCAATTTCCAAATGATATCAGAGAGGATTGAAGAAGCCAGGAAAGGTGAATTGTTAACAGAGAAATCACCAACCTCCTTTTTCTCCCCCCTAGTTTTATTGAGAAATAATTGACATACATCACTGTATAAGTTTAAGGTATACAGCATGATGGTTTGATTTACATATATTGTGAAATGGTTACCACCAATAAGTTTAGCTAACATCCATTATCTCTTGCAGTTACAATGAAAAGAAAAGGAAAAAATTCTCCTTGTGATGAGAGCTCTTAGGATCTACTCTCGTAATAACTTTCCTACATATCACACAATAGTGTTAACCATAGTCGTCATATTGCACATCACATCTCTAGTAATTATCTTGTAACTGGAAGTTTATTTCTTTTGACTACCTTCCTCCAATTCCCCCTCATCCCAACTTCCATCTCTGGTAACCAAAATCTGATCTCTTTTTCTGTGAGTTTGGTGGGTTTTTGTTTTGTTTTTTTAGATTACACATATAAGTGAGATCATACGATATGTGGCTTTCTCTGTCTGACTTATTTCACTTAGCGTAATGCCTTCAAGGTCCATCCCCGTTGTTGCAAATGGTAAGATTTCCATGTTTTTAATGGCTGAATAGTATTCTATACCTATATATACACCACAATTTCTTTATCTATTCATCCATGGATGAACCCTTAAGTTGTTCCTGTGTCTTGGCTACTGTAAATAATGTTGCTATGAACATGAGGGTGCAGATATCTGTTCAAGTTAGTGTTTTCATTTCCTTTGGTTGTATTCCCAGAAGTGGAATTGCTGGATCACATGGTAATTCTATTTTTAATTTTTGGAGGAACCTCCATACTGTTTTCCATAGTGGCTGTACCTATTTACAATCCTACCAAGAGAGCACAAGGGTTCCCTTTTTTCCACATAGACACCAGCATTTGTTATCTCTTGTTTTTTGATGATGGCCATTAGAATAGGCATGAGGTGACATCTCATTGTGGTTTTAATTTGCATTTCCCTAATGACTAGTGATGTTGAGCATCTTTTCCTGCACCTGTTGGCCACCTCCTTGTTGTTGTTTTTTAAACCTTTGATATAGTCACTCAATAAATATTTACTGAGTATCAACTATGTCCTAGGATCTATGGTAGGACTGGGACATAAATAAAAAATTAGATATTGTTCTTCTCCTGAAAGAATTGGGAGGTCTAGCAGGAGAAAATGTTAGAAATACTCAAAGCTTGAAGTGATAGTTGCTATATCTGCTTTGGAGGCAGAGAAGAGGAAAGATGAGCTTCCTGAAGAGATTAGGAAGTATCTCCCTTGAGCTAGGTCTGGAAGAGTAAGTGTAGTTATGGGCTATGAGGCTGCTAATGGTCATGGGCCAGAGACTGAAGAACTTTGGTGGACTCTCCTGTGACCCAAGTTTCATTAATTAGAATCTCTTGGAGCTGAATACTTGCCTGGATATTTTCAAAGCATCCATGAGTCACCTGAAATTGAGTGTAAACTTTAGTACTTACTTGTATTTTTCTGGGATGCTCATATATATTGTCAGAATTCCAACGGATCTTTGGTTCAAATAGGTTAAAAAAACAAAGCTATAAATAAAAGGAAAGCAATGGAGATCTTTAAGGGAAGAAATGATGTCTTATTTGACTTTTAGAAATATAACTTTGTCTGTAGGATGGAGAATAAATGGAGGGAAAGGCCAATGAAAGGGAAACCTCTCAGGGGATTGTTGAAGTGATATAGGTGGGAGATGAAGAGCGCCTGTGCTCAGGTACCAACAGTGGAGATGGAAAGGAAGAAATGGACTTGAGAGCCATGTCTATGGTCTCAGGACTAATTGAGTATAGTGAGCAATGGCAAGAGAGTAGTCAAGGATGAGTTCCACATCATGAGTGGAAAGTTGTTTGGCCAAAGAGAGAATCCAAGTTTCATTTAATAGACACTACCAAGCCCTGGACTCCATTTTGTTCTAGAACTTGTGTTATGGAGTAAGTCAACAATAAAATAGGATGAAGATGAGAATGAAGTGGAGCAGAAGGAGCAGAAGAAGGAAGAGTAGGAAGAGGACAAGAAAGAGGAGGAGGAAAAGAAGAAGAGGAGGAGAAAATATCTTCTCCTCTCAAGATACTTTCGAAGGAGATTCAGATCACACAGGGTCCTATGGGCCATTATAAAACTTATGTTTTTAATCTGGGTGAAATTGGGAGCCATCACAAGATTTTCAACAGAGGATCACCATGATCTGACTTACATTTTAAAAGGATCATTCTGACTGCTCTGTATAAAATAAACTGTAATTGAATGATATTGGAAGCAGAGAAACCAATTATGAGATTGTTCAGTAATTCAGGTAAGACAGAATGGTAGTCAGGAACAGGCTGCTTTCATAGACAGGGTAGGATAAGGGGTTAGATTCTGAATAAATTTTGAAGAGGGAGCTAAAAGGATTTACTGACAGATTGGATTGGAGTAAAAGAAAGAGTCAAGAAAAACTCCCAGGTTTTGGCATGAACAACTGGGAGGATGGAGTTGCCACCTACTGAGGAGTGGAAGACTCTCCTGTGGAGGCTGTGGGAAAAAATAAGTTCAGTTTGGGGATGTTGAGTTTGAGATATCTACTTGGCTTCCAAGGGGAGATGTCAAGAAGGCAATTGGATATATGAGTTTGGAAGTCATGAAAGACACCTGAACTGAAGATGCAAATTTGGGAGTTTGTCAACATGTAGCTATTACTCACAGCCATAGGAATGACTTAGCTCAATAAGGATCTGGGTATAAGTAAAGAAGACAAGATGACCAAAAACTGAGGTACTCTTGTGTTAAGGAGATGGGGAGAAGATGAGAACTGTTCTCGCAATATTCCTCTAAATTATGTATTTTCCCAATATTTGTATCAGTGTGGCACCTAAGATCAAGGGTTTTGTGGTAAGACAACCTAGGTTCAGCTCTTAACCCCATCATCCATCAATAGAGTGTGTGACTTGGATCAAGTTGCTTTATCTTCACTCTTTAGTCTCCTTTTTTTTTTTTTTTTTTTTTTTGTGAGGAAGATTGTCCCTGAGCTAACATCTGTGCCAAACTTCCTCTATTTTGTTTGTGGGACACTGCCACAGTATGGCTTGATAGAGGTGCATAGGTCTGTGCCCAGGATCCAAACCCACAAACCCCGGGCCACCAAAGCAGAGCATGTGAACTTAACCACTATGCCACTGGGCCGACCCTAGTTTCCAGTACCTACTTCATAGATTTGTTGTGAGGTTAAATGATATATATTTAGAATGATGTTTGGCACATAGTAAACTCTCAATAAATTCTACCTGGTATTATTGTCATTATTTTACATTTCTCTGTTCCCTGGTATGGAACCAGAGAACATCCATGCTTTGAACCAGAGTCCCAGTAACACTCATGCAAGGAATCACAAATAACATGCACACTTGGAGCCTGAAATTCAGTCCGAGTCTTAGTGCACCTGACTGAGTTCTTCTCCAGACACTTGTTCTCTCTGTGCTCCATTCTCCATCATGCTCCCAACTCGACTAGGGTATTCATCATATACCATGGCATTTGCTGCCAGGGGATTGGTTTGTTGTAGTTATGACCTCGAAGACAGTTTGTTACTAAAGTCCTACCTCCTGGATGCTTTGTGGGAGCATCCTTCTTCTCAGGATGGCAACTTAACACAAAGGTTCAAAATCAGAACAACCAGATCTGCAGCAATCACTGATTGAAATCCAACTTTCAGAGCCTACCAACATGGATCTAAGCCCTTCCTAATGGCCTCTTCTCCACATAAATCTGGGCAGAGCAGAAGAATTGCAATTTCATTGTGAGACACAAGAGGCAAAGGCCCTATAAAAAGTTTGGTAGCTATACATCGCATATAACATGCAGCCATTCTTGCGCTTCATCATAAAAATAATATATGCATGAAAATTAAAAATAAATGATGACAAGGAGAGAAATATTGGAAAAATATAATTAAAAATACTGTAACAGCTGACAGATTAGTGGGTTAGAAAAAAAAAATGCAGCTACAGAAGACAGTTCTGAAAATAATGAAGCAACCGAGAATGAAGTTAATGAGATTGAGAAAATGAAAAAAGAGAATTTACAGTACTATTGCACACACACACAAAATCAAAATATGGGCTCCAATCTGATGTATCCTTATTAAACAGAAGTACACCTAGCCTTCTTATTTTCATCAAAGTACTGAATGATTTGATGTGCTCCACTCATCCAGAAAACAGGTTGAATTATAGAGTCTACCTTTTAGACACATCACTAATCCTCGAAGATCAAGCTGTCTTTATACCCACCTGTGGTTCAAAAGCAACTTCAAAGCTATAAATGAGACAAGGAATAAGGAAAAAAGGAAAAGAGGACTTCCATTTGTTTTCCAAATGTTTCTCTCCTAAATATAGGGCTCTAAACTGAGAATGGGCATTCTGTAAATCTTGATGACAAAGTGCTGACTTTATTTTTGTGCATTATTTCAAAGGCCTAATTCTACATATACTGTGAAATGTAGATAGGTTGGTGGTCTTTTAAATAAATTTGAGAGGGGAAATGGAACCAAACTATGAGATGATCATGCAAAAACAAATCCCCCTTACTTTGTAGAACGAAATGCAAACCAAATTTTCAAGTAATTTTTCATATAATCTGTATTTCATATAATCTATCACTAATTCACTTCTTTGACAATATTTACTGAGCATCTATTCAGTTTTCATTCACTGTTGTAGGCACAGGGGCACAGAGAGGAATGAAAGATAGACTCTGCACTCAGTAATTTTGCACCTTCGGCTGGTAGACGACCACAAACATGATTACTATGCAATATTATAGAAGCATTAGGGGGTGTGTGCTCGGGGTACTGCAGGGGCACTAATGTGGGAGCAACTAGGCTTCACAAGAGAGAGGATCCTTGAAGTGAAACTTGAAACTGGGTGAAAAATACAAGAGGAAGTCTCTAGGAAGAGGAAAGGGTGTTTCAGGCAGAGGAGGCCACATCATGAAGGCAAGAGACATTGCAGCTTGTTCTCGGGCCAGCACATCTTTGGCTTGACTATTGAGGAGGGCAAGTGTGAAGAAGGGAGTAGCAGCAGAAAAGGCTGGAGACCTGAGCATAGATCAGGTCAGGAAAGACTATGAGCATCTTAGCTAAGGCATTTAGATTTTATCCAGAATGTGAGGAAGCACCTTTGAACGATGTAGAGGAATAACATGAACATCTTGGGATTTTAGACAGATTACTCTGGCTGAAGTCTGGAGGATGGTTAGCAGGGAGTCTTACTGGGATTAAGGAGATGATCTAGTTAAGATGAGGATGACAAGGGCTTATGTTAAACCAATACCAGGGATAGCAAAAAAGAGGTAGAAATTGAGAGCTATCTAGATGGTTGGTTCAAGCTGTGGAGTCTAGTTACAGTAAAAGAGGAGGAAAGCAGGCTTGTAGGCTGCAGTTTGAGGGAATGTAGTTGATGGAGTCATTTCTGAAGATAAGGAGTTCAGGGAAGGAGAGGTTTGGGGGGCAAGGAATGAGTTTGGTTTTTTACCTATTATTTCAAGGGGACATGGTGACATATGAATAAAGAGGCAGAATACATGTTTACAAAGTCCTTGAGAGAGAATTGCACCAGAGCTTTAGATCTGGGGAGGTTTAACACACTGATATATAGCTAAACCATAGGAGTGAATGAGCATGAACTCTGCACAGCACATGAAGCGTAAAAGGACGAAGCACTGAAGACAAATATAGAGCCAGCATCTAAGGGGATAGCGAAGAAAGAGCAATCTTCAAAGTGGATTAAAAAAGGATAGAAGAGGAGTAAGAAGAAGCCAGAAGAGAATAGAGCCTTAGAAGGCAAGGTTAGCGCTGCCAGTAGGCCCAGTAAAATCAGAGCTCACTGCATCCGTTGAATTTGGCAACCAGGAAGGCCATGGTGACTCATGCAGGGAAATCTCTGTGATGGGTTAAGGAGGCCAAGACAGACAGCGTGATAACATGAAGGCAAATCAGGATGTAGCTACTTTAGTTTTGTACTTTTAAAACAGTTTTTATTTTAAAATGAGAGTCATTTGCCTAGTTTTTAAGGTGAAGGGGTGAAACCAGTAGAAATAAAGCAGTAACAAATAATGAAAAAAGAAGAGATGACCACTAGGGCAACATCCCAGAGAGAAGGGGGTGGGATTCATTGCATGAGTGAAGACGGCAGGCATCAGAAGAGACAGCTCTTGCCCTCAGTCAGGGAAGAAGATGGGAAGGAGTCTACCAAGGAAGTACCTCCAGATATTCAGGGTAAAATTTTTTGAGCTTTGGTTTACTTTTTAAAGATATGGAAATAGTCATCATTACTATCTCATAGGGAGGGTTGAGATGGTTAACATTATTATTTCCAGAGGGATGGCTATGAGAATTAAATGAGATAATGCAAATAAAGCACTCCCACCAGTAGTTAGGCCTAGTAAACCAGGACTATTGTTGTTATAATTGGGAACCCATTTTCCTCCTTTCTTTTCCTCCTGACCTAGATCATCCCTGCCACCATTAACACCTCCACCAAAGCCTCAACCGCTTCCCCAGGATTAACCATACATGTCCTACAGACAGAAGCTCAAGTTAGTCATCCTTCATGAACAAATCTTGAGCCATTCCAGTCCATGGTTATATTGGATGCTTAATACATTATGGTTTCATATTACACAGGTCGACACTTAAATTTTCCCATCTATAAAATGGAGGATTTAGTCAGGATAGGCTAGATTATACTGTGGTGACGAATAACCCTATAATCTCAGTAGCCTACCACAATAAAAATTGTTCTTCTAGCTCACACAAAGCTCCCAGAGGTGCCTGGGCAGCTCTCATGCATGCTCCATACTCCATGATTCAGGCTTTGTGCCTTTTCATCATTGCTATGGTCTGAATGTTTGTGTCTCCCCCAGAATTCATATGTTGAAAATCTAATGCCTGAAGTGATGATATCAGGAAGTCAGGGCCTTTGATTAGGCCCTGAGGGAAGAGTCCTCCTGAATGGGATTAGTGCCCTTATAGAAGCGACCCCAGAGAGCTAGCTTGCCCCTTCTACCAAGTGAGGACCCATTGAGTAGTCTGTGACCTGGAAGAAGGCCCTCACCCACCTGTACTGGCACCCTGATCTTGGACTTCCAGCCTCTAGAACTGTGAAAAATAAATTTCTGTTGTTTATAAGCCTCCAGTCTGTGATATTTTTTTGTAGCAGCCCGAACTGACAAAGACAACCAGGAAGCCTGCACCGAACTGCTTCATCAGGAAAAGAAGAGAATGGAGCGTTGTGTTCCAGTTCCAAACGCTTCCGTCAAGACGTGACATACATCCCTTCTAACCATGTTTTATGGCCGAAGCAAGTTACACAATCTACCTAAAGTTCAAGGGTTTGAGAATTGCAGTTTTCCCAGATACTCAGAAAGAGAACTGAACCAGAAATATTGGTGAACAGCAAGAATACCTACTACAAGCAAACTGGGCTAAATAACTTTAAGGTCCTTCGAGATCTATTCTTCCAATTATTTTATTTGTGTTTTCCTTTTCAGTAAGGTTGTGAAATCCTTGAGTACAGGGACTGAGTCAAATACATCTGATTTATTCCTTATAATAGCCCAGGGTAAGGCACATGATAGTCACTGAACAGTTAACTGAGTGACAAAATAGATTGTTAGTCAAATTGCATTTATTATGCATCCACTGTGTCCAAAAAGTATATATTAGGGGTTTTTTTTTTTTTGAGAAAATAAGAAATGTAATCCCTTTTCTAAAAAAATTTTTTCCTCTAATTGGGTGATAAATTAGGTACATTTTTGGAAACTACTAAGTAACATATACATATGGACAAGCTAATTTAGTACCTTTGAAGGTGGCAAGAAATGGTGCATTGTGGGCTTGCGTAGTTGTTTTTCTGAGCTACTGACATTTTACTATCATACAAATGTGAGCTCTTTCAGAGTACTGCTACTCCTGTGGGATAAAGTTTTAGGTTTTATAGCTGTAAAATGCAATTTGCTACCTCGGATTTGTCTTGGCTGAGGAGTTAAGCCAGAGGATGAGCTCATTAATAAAGTCAGCTGCTAAGGGGAGTGGCGAGTCCAGAGAAGGCTGAGTTTCACAAGGGTCGGGAATCAAAACTGCCCCTTCATTCTCTCTTGTAACCTAAGAAGGCTATTGGGGGTGGGCTGGAATCCCCAGTGAAATTCTCAAACTTAACAGTTGTAACTAAGATCTTTCATTTGTAAAATGCCAACAAAAAAGAAATAATCTCTAGAACCACCTTGAGGTGCTGTGTGAAGGGACAGAGTACATGATAATGATAATATATGATAATGAGGAGTTCATCACTTGTTGGGTCCGTGGGCAACTAGAAGAGGGTCTGAGAGTCATGGTTCCAGAGCTGCTGTAGGTCCAAAGGCCATCATCTTAAGGGAAGTTGGAAAAAAAATCTTTACCCTACCCTGTACCAAATCACGGAGCAGCCATCCCTGAAACACTTTGTACAACTTGTTGCCTCCTCCCTAGAAAGAAACAACAGTGGAGCGGTCGCAGGGAGAGGTCTCACAAGAGACATCCAGATTGATCAGACAAGGAAACAAAAGGCTAGGGAGGGTATGACCTAAATCTGCAAATCACGCTAGGAGACAAGGAAAAGATTTCCCTTAACACTTGTAAGAGCTACATTAATGAGAAAAATCAAAGAAAAGAAAATTGGCTTTACGTAACCTGTTTTCTGATCTCATCTGCCCCAGATGATAAAGTTGTGAGGACAGAAAGAGGATCTTACTCAATTTTCTGTCCTTAGCATATAGCCCAGCACCTGGCATGTGGTAGCACCTACTAAATATCTGTAGAATGAATGAATGGAGGAATGAAATAACGGGCAACCTTACTCCAAGTGATATACTGAAGTGAGAAAAGTAATGAATAGGAAGGCCTGGTTTTAGTGTGAGCTCTGTTATCAAGTAACCAGGGGACTGTCACAAGTCCCTCAACCTCTTGGGGCTTCAGTTTCCTCATCTGGGACATGGGGAGACAGGGCCAGATGATCTCTGATGTGCCTTTGGGCCCTGTTGTCGGTGGTACCTGCATGGACAATTGGCCCCTCAGCTGAGCTGGGAAACACGGGATATTTATGGGAAGATCCAGATGAAGGGCAAACCACGACCTTCTACCTGAGGTTCCTCTTTGTCCTTTTCGAGACAGAGAATTGCACAAACTGAGGCTCCATTGTCTAAGCCAGGACGGTAATTTTTTTTGGTCCATGTTTGCTATTTGAGCAAAGAGACCCAAGTTTCATTCAGTTTTTGAATCTCCAGTAACTAGCCCAGTGCTTTTGAGGAAGAAATACATATTTATTTGTTAAATTGAAGTTAATTATATTCTTATGTTTTCTTTCATTAAATATAAAAAATAAGGGAGCTGTTTCTTCTAATTTCCCTCACCCATCTATTACCAAAAACCCCCCCAAAAACCTGGATATAAAATAAGCCAGCTTTAGTCTTCCTTCCTCTTAGCTCATGGGACTGTTTATCAACCACGTGAACTAAGAACCACCTGGGATGAGCTATATATTAAAATTCAGATCCCTGGGTACAGCTCCAGACTGATGGAATCAGAAGTTTTAGGAGGAAGCCCAGAACTGAGGATTTTTTTTTTTTTTAAAGATTTTTATTTTTTCCTTTTTCTTCCCAAAGCCCCTCCGGTACATAGTTGTATATTCTTCATTGTGGGTCCTTCTAGTTGTGGTATGTGGGACGCTGCCTCAGCGTGGTTTGATGAGCTGTGCCATGTCCGCGCCCAGGATTCGAACCAACGAAACACTGGGCCGCCTGCAGCAGAGCGCGCGAACTTAACCACTCGACCACGGGGCCAGCCCCCAGAACTGAGGATTTTAACAAGTTTCTCCCAGTGTCTGAGAACCTCTCTCTTTGTCAGGCAGGGAGAAGGAAACAGCCACATCAGGCAATAAGGCAATGCTGCGTAAGGCTCTCCGATGATCTCAAGCTAAGATGACACTTTATCACTGCAGAATGATGCAAGTTACAGCGGAGACATCACGAGATAGCATCAAAGTGCAACAACGGGACCCTTCCTAGGTCTCTGTGCTTCACAGTTCACTCCACCCCAGGAGAGTTTCAGGGGCTCCGATCTGTATATATAGAAACAGAGGAGGGACCGAGCTGCCAGGATTCCAGTCTCAGTGAACAAAGACCAGCAACAGAAACTGCCGTAAGTGGGATGGAACAATATTTATGTGGCTCAGAGTTGTTCATGGAGAAGGAGGTCTCTTTTTCATCTCTTTCTGATGTGACAGAAAGAGTTCCAGAGCCAGGGGGATCTGGAGCCAACTGTAAATTGTTTCCTTTGTTGTCATTTTGAAATATGCAGAATGGAGGAATGGAGATGAAGACAGCCTCTCTTTATCATACTGGGGTCGGCTGCAGCATCTCTTCCTTTCCTGACTTCTCCTAGTGCTAATCCTCTCCGGAGGCCACCTGGAAGGGGAAAACGTTCACTTTACTCATTCAATTCTCTTGAAGTTAATTTGGTTTTACATACTCATCCTGTCAAGGGTCTGGGACCAGGTGTGTGTTGGCTATATTTCTGGCATCATTAGAACATATTTCGGTCCTCTGCTCATTGGTCTTTATGTCATTCCCTGTGGGTGGGTTTAATTCTCAATTTTTAGAGAAGGCAATTCAGTTCAAGGGACATTTATGAAGGATATTTCACTGGTCTAGGCACTGAAGGGGACATAAAAAGTGACAAGAACCTCGTCTAGGAGCTCACAATTTGGCATAAAGTCACTTACAGAAATAACTTTAACCAAGGTAGATATAAACAGGATGCTCGATGAGAGAGGGGATTACTTTCAACTAGGAGGATTTAGGAAGACTTTTTGGAGTTGAGCTTTAAAAACAAAGCCTGAAGAACGTAACTGGAGTTGCTCACCAGATAGTAACAACTAGGCAGTGGAAACTGTAGGTGCTGACTAGGTCGGACACCCAGAACGCGAGGAAAAGTTCACAAAATTATACCCCCTTAAACTGAAGCAAATGGAATGAAGAAAATTTTTTTAAAAAGTCCCCATCTGTGGAAGTTACTCATGATCTACGGTTGAGTTGCTGTAAATAGGGCTGCTCTTAAATTCTATCTAGATTACAATCCTTCTCAAATCAATTTTAAAAAGCCGTGGTATCTTCCTAATCTCATTAAATTGACCAGAGGATAACGGGGATGAGTTTTGGTCTATAAATGCTAACTCTGATGTCATAACAGGAATGTAGGAGTCTGCATGGAATCCAACACAATTAGAGGAGGAGAATGAAAGTTTTTCAGGTTTCATTTTAGGCAATTATCCCAGAAAAGTTTCTGAAATAATTTACGTATCTTGTTTAGCTCAACAAAAATAATTTTTAAGAACTTCTAAGCGTCTTTGTTCTAATTGTGGGTTCAATTACATTTACGTTTTATGTTCTTATTTCTCTCAATTTCATAATTCTCTGTGATGAAATTATATGTGTGTGTGTTACTGTTCTAAGAGATCAAGGTGTGCGCTATCCAATATGTACAGGTATTATATCCAGCTATTATATATAGATTTTCCAGATATTTTTCATCTACAAATAAAGAAACGAAACCAAAACCATGTATGAAGTGATCCTGAGCTACCTCAGAGGGGAAACACTAATATACTGTATTAAATTTTCAGCTAACTATAACATGGTTTTCCAGTGGAGTATAAATCTATACTTTCATGTATTTTTGTATCTGCCCAATGGATTGCTACAGCTCAATTTCTTGTATCACATTAGTTCCATAACACAAGGGAGCTTCTATCTTTTTCTAACTCCTGGACAGGCAAAAAAAAAAAATTGTCTAAAGAACATGAAATTGCCAACAGTTATACATATTGGTGCATCAAGGAGGAGTTTGACTGAAACTCAGGAGAGCAAAGAAATTCAGAGTTAAGGTTACAATTCATTACTTAACTCACCCAAGGCGCCCTGTGGGGATCTCAGAGCCATGGGTGGTCTCTCATTCCATCTGTGCAGAAACTCTACTGCGAGAGCAGACATCCAGAAGGAGGGTTAGGCTTCACTTTGACTTTGTTCATTTGAGCAAGTATAGTGCTTCAGATCAATGTTACGTGTTCAAAGGGTGTTGGTAGTGGATGTGCCTGCCCCCCTCCCTTCCTCCTTTCTTCCTCCCTTTCTTACTTCCTTCCTTCCTTCTCGGAACTTAACAAGCTGTTGATGCGGCTCTTGGGAAAATTAACAGAATTGCCTTGGGGACCTGAACAACACCCCTGTGTATGCTGCATAAATTTCTTTTAGCTGCAGGTAAACCAAAAGTTATGTTAAGTGAGAAAGAAAAGGTAACAGCTGCTGAATTCTTTTTGCTAGCCCAAGGAGACTTTACACTGAGTGCTACAAGCTGATTGGCAAAATCTTAACCTTCTCTGACCTGTAAAGATAAGAAGGAAAAATCCTAAGCCTTTTTTCAGGAGTACCATTTCTTTCATAGTTAAAAAAAAAAAAAACTTTGAGAGATGGTTTCTTTTTTTCTGTTATTTGTCAAGGAGAATAGTCTGGTAGTAAAAGACTAAATTGAAAGGAACTCAGGTAGAAAAGGCCTGAGTGCCGGGAATGTAATTTTACAAGACTCGTTTTCTTTACTCTGTGTTTTTCTCCTTGAAGGAGATAACTCGATTTTATACTTTACTGTCTTATTAACAGAATGCATTTTGGAACCCTGCCACCGCTAACAGTATCAGAAGGATTTAAGGCTGCTGAAATACACTTGAAGATTTAATTCTGCTGACTTCAGCTTGGATCTGGAGTAAAATCTAACCATAGATTAAGTGTTTAGCACTGTATATTGCAATCGGTGCTCCTGGTCATAAATACTCATGTCTATTTCTGTTTCAGACAGCTCTCCATAGGTTTCCCACCTCAGTACGGCACACAATGCTTGCTTCCCAAATGAGGTTATTCTCTATAAGGCTACCCCTTATATAACTCTTTTTATAGACTCAAGCCTCTGCTCCGTTGTGCAATTCATTATAAACCCCCTCGTGCACTTTGCGATAACAAAGACTGGGTTACTGAGCAGAGCCTTCTAGAGAGGGAAGCCTGTATTTCCTCCCAGACAATATTTAATCTCATAGCAGCACTGACTAATAAAAGCAAGAGATCAATACAAAGCTGTATTGCTGGGATGAAAATTTACTAACATAGTCATTCATATCACAGAAACATCTGGTTAAAGCTTCAGGGCTCCCTTACTTTCTTAGTTATGATTTTATGGGTCTCTCCAGACTCCTTTTTAGGATTTTAGCAGGCATTTATAGCAGGCTGGACATTTTAATCTTTTTAATGTGGTTATCTGATCTCCGCTCGGCTTTCTCACACTGACTGGTCATCTTCTCCACTTCTCGCTTATTGCACTTGAATCAAGTTATGATAAGCTCACACTGTAATGGCCCCTAGTCCTAAATGGGCCTAACTTCGTGTAAGTGGCCTCCTGAGCTGCTATTTATGGTCATTTCTGTGAGTCACTGTCTTTAAAACCGTGGCATTTAATGCCTTCTTCCTATCCCCATGACTTGGAATACATAAGGACTATTATAAATCATAGAGCCAGGCCTGTAGATACACTCTTTGCTATAAGAGATTTCTGAGGCCTGAGGGGCAAGCCAAGGAGTTCTGGTTTATGGCCCTGAACCAGACGGACACATCTGAGGTTGACTGGATGACTTGGTACCTGGGAGAGCTCAGCACGATCCTCTCACATGGTCCTCAATATCAGGACTTGGTGTGGAATTTGTTTGTGGCTGAAGTTGTGTATTTGCAGTGTGTGATTCAGAATTTGGTCCCTTCAGGAGAAACATTGATCTAAAAGTGCTAGGCAGACGGAATACTAAAATCCACAAGATAATTCAACAAAATGACCTAAAATATACAAAGTAAATGTAAGTGCAGTCTTATATGCGATGTTTCAACAAACTTAACCTTCATGAGACTAGGGGAGAAGAAGGGTAATAATATTTATAGTACCTACTATGGGCAAGTTCCTTAACATATGTTGACATATTTAATTTTATAATTATCTGAGGTAGGTACTATCTGAACTAGATCTCATTTATTGAACACTGACCGTAAAACAACCATTGGGCTGAGAGCTTAATATATTTCCTATTTCATTGGCTCCCCATAAGAATCCAGTGAGGTAGGTATTATTATTATTATTATTACCCTCATTTGCCAAGTGAGGATGTTGAGTCTTAGATTAAGTAACATACTTAAGTAATAGGAAGTGGCAGCGTGAGGATTCAAATGGTGTGTCTAACTGGTCTGCCTTTCCAAAGGAGAAACAGCATCACCTCAGTGACTTAAAAAATAGATAAATAGGCACAAATTCTTCTCCTAAAATCTTACAAATTTTTTTTGCTATTTTTCAGTAATGCCAAGTCATCTATCTCTATTGAAACAAAGCACATCAGACTCATTTCAAGAGATATGTTACCACAGATTTCAGATAAAAGAAACAACACGTTAATTTACTTAGTAACACATTCTTCAGGGGAGGAAATTGAAATCCAGTTTTAACTTGATTACTTTGCTCTTTCTTACCTGGGCAAACCAAAGTAGTCACACATGTGTTCCATCTCTCTCTCCTCTTTGATGATGCCTGGGACAGACTGTGAACAAACCTCCTTCTCCCTCCACCCCTCCGCCATCACCACAGGTAAAATGGAGAGAATATTCACTGCAGATGGGGTGGCTTTGTCATACATCCGTTCTCAAAATTGGCTGCCTGGTACAGAAGATGATTGAAATAAAACTGAAGTAATTTCCAAAACTTAAGATGTTTAGCAATTTGAGCCAAGAGCTGTTTGTCTTAGACCCCCAACACTTTCTTGGCACCCATTAACAGCTCAACTGTTCTTCGGTCACATTAATTAGCTCAAGTGTCCTAGACAAGAAGGACGATGGAGGGCGGGGGCTCTGGCAGCCCAGCCTGTAGCACATCTCAACTCTCAAAGACATTTCCTAGCTTCATTCTGAGGAATATTATGGGTCAGAAACACTCAGGGGCTGGTCACCTATACAGAGCGGTTTTGCCCGGTAGGATGACGGAGCAGCCTGCACTGACACAGTTTTGAGGACAAAGAAGGGACAGAATGCAGAGGAGAAGCCAAAGACAGCAGAGCTCCCGGACAAAGAGGCAAGAGCATTCAGTGAAAGGAGAGCATGTGAGAATGGGCTCATCTGAGTTCTAAACCTCACCCATCCCCCATCATCACTGCCCAGGCGGTTGGGCGATGACACATTCCCCGAGGAACAGTGCCCAATCTTCCCAACAGCTGTGCCCAGAAGGCCATCAAATCCAGGTCCTGGCAGCTGGTGAGCCTCCCTTCAGCCAGCTCCAGCCTTGAGGTACCTTCAGTACCAAAGAGAGGAACGCAAGGATAGAGTTTCTAAACACTAGAACTTGACCACAGCTTCCAAAGACTGACTCACAAGCACATACATATTACACAGAAGCATTTTCTTTTTTTCCGACAAACACACTGTCCCCATTCCTTTTCCATTTGAAGAAGGAAAGAAGAAAAACCAGCTGTGAGTTCCTCTCTGAGAAGCTTTCTTTCAGGACTGCAAACAGTCCTTTTGCTTTCTTTCCCTGAAGCCACGCTAAGGAATTCTGTCAACATAAAGAAGTGCAGATTGAAAATGGTGACATGGAGATATGGGAAGTTCTTTGTAATTATTGTTTTTCCTGGGGTGGGGTGGTCGTTGCGGTGGGCAGGAGGGGCAGGATAAATACCACCCTGTTACATCAGGTTTTGCTTTTAGCAATGGAGCCATGTCTGATAGAGTCAGATCCTGGTAATAATGAGAGAGTCATTTTGGAGTTCCAACTGATTTTCTTGTGATTTCTATCATCACAAAGAGGCTTGAGCCTGGGTCTGGAGTCACACAGACCTCAGTTTCAGTTTTGACTACAACATTTCACAGCGAGAATGTCCTTGGGCAAGGAAATAAGTTCTCAGCCTAAACTGACTCGCCTGTAAGATGGCAATAATAAAGCCCGCTTTGCAGGACGACTCGATAAGGTAACGTAGGTAAAGTTCCGAGCACAGAGTAAAGGCTCCCTCCGTGGCGGCTTTCATAATTAATAAGAGTAACATGCTGCATTCACGATACTGATGCATATACCAATTTCTCATCTTTTGCCTCTTGGAAGCTCCTGCTTCTGGATTTCTCCAAGTGCTGGATACAAAAAGCGTCCTGTTCTGAGAGCTGTTGAAGTGTTTCTTTCCCTTTCCCAGACTGTTGCTCCACAGTGCCCTGTCAAAACATCTGGCCCCTTTTGTCCCGAGGCTTTCCCTGCGCTATTAAAGCCAGTCCCCGTCTTGAGGCACTTCCTGTTGACCTAAACATTTTTTTCATTATTCACCTTAACACTTCAACATGATTAGAGCTGAAAGGGTAAGAACAAAGATGAAGGTTGAGCTTTGCTTTTCCAGCCGCTAATTTGATTCCAATAGCACTTGAAAAAATAAAAAGAAAAAACACTCCAATGTTTTTATCCAAGAATGAAGAAATCATTGATTATTTTTAAGAATTCCTTTCCCTTGCTCAAGATTAAGATTTCAATAAGAGAAAGTTGGTGTCTGGCAAATATTCTCAGTGGACTAATGGACTTATTCTTTTCTCTGGAATATTCTCCCGACTAGGTGCGTGAAACATTGTTATACAAACTTTGGTTTGTCTTCTTGCTAGAAGAGAGAGTTTGTCAGGAATTCAGGGTCCTAGCACAAAACTGTATGGCTTCTTTCCCACCGTCAACCCCAGTGCTTCCTCCAAGATAAATGGCTTGAAGTAAAACTCTGGGTAAAGAGTATGTCTGAATGGGGAACCTAAGAAACTTCAGGAGCTTTTTTTTTTTTTTTTGTCTACACTGACTATCCTTTGCTGTGGATTAGGCCACTGCTTATTACAAATTCAAATCCTATCTATATATTGTTCGTGGCTCCTTTGTGTCATCAGGAAATTAAAGTTTGCAGCTGGCCCCTTCATCTTGGCTAATCATGCGGACATAAAGTCCTTAAAGGCCCTCCAGTGGCCCCTGAGGGGGCCCCACTCTACACTTCTCTTCAGCAGGACATTGTTCTTCAGCTGTGTTTTCATCCTCTGCCCCCTTTGGTATTAAGCTCCCGCTGCTTTGAGCCCCAGCATCAGAATGTCATGCGTCACTTTATCATAGCCAGTCCAACACCCACAGGAAACCATGTCCTCCTGCTGAGCCCCATAACCAGTTGGAACTGTTTTAAGGGTAGCCAGGACCTTCCCCAGCTTCTTGGGATGGCAGTCACATCCTGAAGATCCACACAGGTAACCGGGTTGGAGGAGAGCAGGGTCCCTCACTTCATTAGCCTGGTGAGGGGTTTCAAGTCACACTTGCTCGGAGCCAAAAGAAGGTAATTATCCGGACCTGTTAGGGAAAGCCGGCCTACAGCAGGGCAGCTGCCAATTTGCCAGCTCCTTGCAAATTGATCTGACGCGCTACGAAACCCAGTCTCCACTCAGGGATCTTTCAATATCCGGCAGAGTTGACACCTGGTTTCTGAGATTCCTTGAATTAATTGAATTCTCATTAGAATACTTCCTGCCTTCCCCTTCCGCCCTTAACTGTGTATGACCCAAAGTTCACAAGGGAGTGACTGGGCTAACCAAATCAGCGTCCCTGGCGGCTTCGATTTCATTTCCCACACCACTGTGAGCTCTCCCTCCTCCCCCAGGGACCCGGCTCTGCCACTTTCAGCAGGGAATCGAGAAGCCCTCCACTCGCCTCCCTTGTGGAGGTTACATTTGTTATAGTTTTATAAGCATTTTAATGTTTGTGCTGTCTTACACATGGTGTTGAGTCTAATGTTCTTTACTTTCTTTTGCATATTTAGTAATATGATTGTTCTTTTCCAATGACTGTATTTTCTTTTGACATCTCACCGGCTTTAGATATTCTGTTACCCTTAGTATTTTGGAAATTGTGGATATATTTGTATGGCATATTATCATAAACATCATTGTCCAGGAGGCCAGAAAATGCTAGGCTCTTAAAAGTTTTTTCCACATATGTGCATGACGCACGTACTGTGCATTTGTAACCATATCCACCATACATTCATTTGAAGATACAGTCTTGCCTTATGTTTACCATCTGGGACAGTTCAGTGATGTAAACCATTTTACATATCTCCCACAAAGTTGTAACTATTTTGTTATGTTGAGTCTAATTCCTTCTTCTTAAAGAGATCTCATTTCATTTCTGATTTGCCTTCAGATCGTATCCCATTTATACCAGACATAGTCTCATAGTGACATCACCCTGGCTAGAAAATGGAAGGAAGAATGTTTATGGCAGAGGAATACTACACCATGTACTCATCGGATTTCTAAGGCAGAAAGGTCCGGGAAGAGAAACACCAAAAATGGACATTAGGATTTCTTTTTGACTTGGTAAAAACACACTCATTTTCCAACATTCAACTCAAGTGTCACTTTTTCTCTCCCTCTTGTAACAACCGTCTCTCCACCACCATAAACCGTATACCATTGTCTTCTAGCAAAGCACCTACACAGTCTTATGAACAAACTTATTTGCATATCTGCATCCCCAGTCAGTGATAGCTGCCTGAGGTGAGGGACTGTGCCTAAGTCAGAATTATATTCCCTTCACCTAGGAGAAGGGCGATAGGTTGAATGAATGAATGAATGATCAAGCACATAAATATCTCCTCTATTCCAAACTGAGGGATGACCCTTTCTACACCAGGTGAGGGGCCAGGAAGATGACTAAATGCACTAGCCATTCTTTCTCAACCTCTACCCTTTGCAAGTGTTCTCCAAGCTCAGGACCCTCTTCCCAACCACATAGTCTCCCACACAAACCCTCCCTCTTTACTTTATTCTCTCCTTTTTATTTCCTGGTCTCAGCTTACATGTTACTTCCTCAAGAAGGTTTTCTCTGATCCCCTGTAAGTTCGGTCTCTTGGGTTACACACACTCCCATGGTGCCACCATGTCCTGGAAACACAGGATCACACTTAGAATGTGGGGTTAGAGGGGCAGGCTGCCTTCCACAGGGCAGAGACAGCGTGGGTCCGGGCGAGGCAGACCTAGAGAAAGCAGGGGCTGGGGGAGGGAGAGAGACCAAGGATATGCTCAATTCCTTCTTCCTCTCCTCAGACAGGCAGCTCACTCCTCCACTGCTGGGAGAAGTATAAGCTGTGGGAGCAGGGCCAGAGATGGCCTTTGAACCCCTCCTGCAGAGTGGAAATTCCCTTCTTGTGGAACTACCTTCTCCCTGCCCCTGCTCCAGGCAGTTGCTGATTTAAAATATAAACTCGCTGTTAAAATATAAACTCTATTAAGGCAGAGAATATGTCTTATTCCCCACTGTACCCCCGAATCTAGCAGAGTACTTGTCACACAGTAGTTGCAACAATTTATCAGTGGAAGGAGGGAAAGGAGGAAGGAAGGAAAAAAGGAAGGAAGGAGGGAGAGAGGGACGGAAGAGAGAAAGGAAGGAAAGCAGGATGCACAGCAGGCAATTTTCTTCACTCCACACTCACTACCACCATCAGGAGTTCTAACAGTATAGATCTATTTTAGATTTAAGAAAAGCAGACAGAAAGGACTGGATTAAATCTGGCCATTTGAGAAAAACAAAGGCAATAGAGTCCTGTCTACCACACAGACACAGACACTGATACCCATAGGAAGCACGTTTACTGTGCTGTAGATTCTAGGGTAGACACAGGGCTGCCATCTCAGGCAAATTTCCTGAGGGGAGAAGTAATGATCTTTAGAACCAAACTAGTTCAAGTTTTCATTAATAAGTTCAATGATAACTCGTTATTCCAAAGCCTTGATTCTAATTTATTATTATGTTGATTCCTATTGAGTATTTTTTCATTATGTCAACAAACATGTTCTAAGTCCTCGCTGAATGCAAGATCTCTATGCTGTGCACTGGGAATAGACATGCGCACGACACGGTCCTTGCTCTTAAGAACTACGCTAGATAAGGGAACAGGCAATTATGATAAAGTGCAATCAGTAGATCAATAGAGCAAATGCAGGAGGCCAAAGAGGACCCAGAATCTTGGAGATCAGAGACAGCCTTCCAGTGAAGGGGACACTTAAGCTGAGATATAAAGGATGAAAATAATAAGTGAGAGGTAGGCGGAAAGGAGTTCCAAGTAGATGGAGTGACACACGCAAATGCCCAGAAGGGAAAAAAAGAACATGACATGGAAAGGAAGTGGAAAGTAACTCTGCGATGCTCAGGAGACTGGTCTGGTCTACCAAGGGGATGTGGGATTGTCACTTCTGCCCTTGTAGAGGAAAACGCAGCACAGGGATTCCTGTGGAAATGCACTGAAATGCTGGAGTGAGTCCCTCCTCACTCCTAACCAATTGCTATAGGCCTCATCCACCTGCACCCAGAGCAGGCCTGCTGCCCAGGCAGCTAAACAGAGGGGCAAGTGGGACAGACCTAAGACTGCTTTAGATAAGCATTTGTGACACGGGACAGTCCTGCCTGTCAAGGACTCCTCCTGTGGCGATCTGGCCTTACTATTGTCTCCTGCCCTTCTTTGCTCTTATCAAACTTTGCTTATCTTTCTTATTCCCTTTGGATCACATAATATTTGTGGTACGTACTATTGGCCTCCCAGCCAACAGCCATTCTCTACTTTCTTCCTTGCAACCAGACTTCCATGTCGTTCACCTCCTTGGAGCTGGCCTGCCCTTCATGGAAAGCTGAGCCCCTCCCCAGCCCAAGGGTTGAATCTTGAATAATCTAAATTTTTGTGGATCTACACCAAGTGATTGTGATGCAATCTCTCCAATTAGACATGAGGGGAGGTCTGTTGGGTTTTCTTGATAAAGGATACAAGACAGAGAAGATCCGACTTCTTCTTCTGAATGTTGCCACCTGCATATGAAAGCTGTGACAGTCATATTGGGCCCATAAGGAGAACCGGCCTAGGAAGAAAGCATAATGTGTGGAAGATGGCAAAGGAGAAAGAAGAGAGAGCCTTAGTCCTTGAAGTTAGAGTTGAACCAACCAGCCCTAGAGTCATCTTGCCTCTGGACTTCTTATTATTTATTGAAGCCACTGTTACTTGATTTGTCTGTCACTTGTACCTTATAGATTCTAACAGATACATTGTCAGAAGTCATCTGGCTCATGCCTTCCATTTTAAAGAAAAGGAAACTGAGATCTCAAGGAGTGAGAGAGATCTATCCTTGGCTCCACGGATAGGGAGCCATGAATAGAATGCTCAAATTTCATATCCAGACTACTTCTTACAACATTATACCATGTCTATTCCTGTGGTGGATGACTACTGGTTTCCCAGATCTCTAAGATAAATTTCCACAAGTACCGATGGAGACCCACTAACTTTACACCAAGAAAACAAGATAGGATCATGGGGAAGAAATTTTTAGATAACTTAGCCATTCACTATCTCTCTAATTGGTCTATGGAAATGTTTATTCTCTTACTCCCTAGAAGATGTTCAGTCTTCTGCTTCCATTTGTTCATTGCACAGTTACTTGCTAGGTACTAGAGATAACATGATGGATAAAACAGACCTCATCCTGGCCTCATGAACCCAAATTTAAAACATCACCATTCTCTTTCTGCTTCTGTAAACTTGAACCTTCTTCCTAAAAAGGGAGAGGGATGTCCAGGTCAGCAAACAGCAGTGAAGAAGGAAAGGCTCTACAGCTAAGGAAAGAGAACAAAGTCTACTAGGTCTGAGCCAGACAGTGGAGTGGGGAGAAAGAAGGCTAAAGAGCTGACCCCCTCTGATGTGGCTTTGGCCTCCAGGGACCACAGGGAGAGGAGATTTGGAAGTTGCCTTTCCTTGCCAGAGTTTTGTTTGCTCCTCTGGGACAGGGACAATTTGGCTCAGTTTTGAAGCATTTGGGAAATAATGCTGCCTTAAGCATAGCTGGAAAGAGGCATGCCCCTATCCCTAAAAGATGGGGATGGATTGAGTGCCAATGGCAGACTCTCAGGGGAACTATTGTAACAGGCTCCAAGTTTAAGGTAAACAAGTTAAAAATTATATTTGGGAACTGGTTCCCTTGGGTTTTCAGATCGCCCTGCAACTCCATTCATGCGTGGAATGTATCCTATGACATCCGGGAAACCAACATTCCCCTCCGCTCCTAGGCTAGAAGGACTGGGTACCGCTAGAATACTGCTTGAGACCATCTCAGTCTCAAGAGCATTCTAAACAAGAAGTCTGTCCTTGAAAATTGACAGTTTTCCTTTTGGCTGAATCTGGTCTCTTGTTAATTCAGAAACTTATAGCCTTCTTCGGCCTCTCTACTGAGAAATAGGAGACATCTACCTTGACCAAAATCTAAACAGAAGTAACATGTTATTCCAGAACCAGATACCGTGAAACAGTGTATAGCATCCTCTGTTCCCAAACGAACATTTTAATAGGGATTAAATTAGTTGAAAATAAACACTAAGAGCATCCTTAAAAAGGAAGAGAAGTTATTGAAGAGAAGCCTGAGTATAGAGATAGGGAAGATGCAATACACCAGCCTTGCTTTCTAGATCAAGATGGAAGTAGGTGGGAGGGGGTGGTAGCATGATTGCATGTTGTAGAGGTCAAGAGGGAAGACCCTAGAACCAGACTTTTAGGCCATTAACTAGCTTTGTGACCTGGATAAGGTCCCTGGCATCTGTGTCTTTCAGTTTCATCATCTCTAAAGTACAGCGATGATTATTTTTGTCTCCTAGACTTGTTATGAGAATTAAATGAGTTAGTACATGGAAAGCACTTAAAATAATGCCAAGCATGTAAGAAGCACATCATAACTGTTAGTGTTAAGCAATACAATCTTTTTTTGAACCAGATGACGATCATCTTCTCTTCCTACTATTGTCTGTAAGTCACCCGTCTTCTGTGGCATTGTGCATGCCTCCCATCAGAATTGTGGAGCCGAGATTCACCTCAATTTATTGATCCCATGATAGCTTTGGTCTTGGTATCTGCAGAAGATGAAGGCATCGGTCATGCTGGAAGCAGGCATACTTCCTGACCCCGAGGAGGCACTCAGTAAATATTTGTTGTATAGACCAGGGCACCATTCTGGTGAAACAAGAGTGGAAATTGCTGAAACCATAATCAGGAAAGAGAAAAGACTTGATGCTCAAATCTTGAAAGTGAAGATAACCAAAGATCCTCCTCAAACCTCTGATAATTATGGTTATTTATCACTTATGGAGGGCCTGGGGAGAGGGTGATAGGCACAGTAGGAGAGCAAGGTCATGAAGGTCTAGGAAGGGTAAAGGAGGTAGGAGCTGACATACGGTGAGTGCCTATTGTGTGCCAGACAATGAGCTGGGCACATTACATATTTTACTTCAAATCCGACACCAATCCTGCTAGGTAAGTGTTGTTGTCCACTGCACAGAGGCTAAGTTTCTTGTCTAAGGTCACTCTGTGGTAAGCTGCAGAGCCAAGGCTTAGTTCCATATGTGTTTGACTTCAAAGCCCTCGAACTTTCTACTGCACCTTGCTAACAGAGTTTACTCTCAATTCTTCAGCATAAACTGGAATATTGAGCCTGGGGTTCTGGATTTCTACAACTAGATGGGATGGCAAGGGTGCTGAATATATTCTGCCTTTTTCCTTAAGGATTGAATCACGACCCCTCCCCTCCCATAACCACCCCACCTCCCAACCCACATGGGTCCACATACCCCAATTCAACTGTGTGCTGGTAATTACTCACTCTTTCTCAATCATAATTTTTCAAAGCTGTGAGGAAAACAAGCATTGAATGCATTTCTACCCTGCAGAGTTTCCTTGGGTTCCAAAGCATACTCAGGGTTTACTCTGGAATTCTGTTAACCCTGTCATAGATAGTGATAAAGACCACCAGCCCCACTTTGTGCCTGACCTCCACACTCCTCAATATCATTGATTGGAAAACTGGGGGCAACTTCAAGGTCTAGTACAACTTCTTGTTTGCCAAGAAATGCCACGTTCAGTAGGGTGGGCAAAGCTTTCTCAAAACATAGTGATTGGACTGAGGCCCTCTCCTAGGACCTTTTGGCCACCTTGTCTCATGGTGGCACTACTTGGCCTTGTCTCCTGGCCTAAAACCAGGAGCCTGGTTTACACCCAGTTCTGTTATCCTCCTCCAGCCCCATCCTTTAAAAGGGCATTGGTCATTTAGGATTCTTCTCTTTAGAATTCCCTAAATTCTGGAAAAACACAAGGCTGCTCAACCCAAGATGATAATAGCTGTCCTTGGACATGCAAGCCCATTACCCAGCAGCAGCTGCTGCCCCAAGCTGCTAGGAGCTTGCCGAGGGTAGTATCGTCCCCACTTTGAGCAGCAGTGTGACCTTGGAAGGGCCCCACCACCACACAGTTGTCATTGGCTGATTTAGTAGCATTCATTCTCTTGAGTTACAATTGTAATCCATTTATGCTACATACGTGGAGACAGGGCTGAGGGCATTATCCATTGAAATACAATGCCTAACATGAAAGGTTGAGTAAGGGATAATTTGGTAAATCCATCTTTTTTGGCTTTGATTGCTCTCCTGTATGATTCCTATAGGAAAAAGGAATCATAGTCACCTCTTGCCTGGATGGGCTTTCCTCGTCTCATAATACAACATCGCACATGGTGCCCTCTCTCCTGCAGAGGGTCACAGTGAACACCCAGCACTTGGCCTTGGCCCCTCACTCTACATGTCTTTAGCAGGACTCTGGCTGCCAGACCCTATGTGCTGCTTACACTTAAGTTTTCACATCCAGTTTCCTTACCTCTTTAAGTTTTGCCAAGCATATGCTTGTCCTGCCTTTGGGGGAATATTTAAGTGTAATACACAGAAAGCTACAACATCAAGAACTGTGTTGGCAATTCTACATAGTGTTGAGAAAATTTACCCTATCACGTCAAAATTGTGGAGATTTTACACACTGTCAACACCAGTGTTTGGTTTCTAATGGATGCTTTTCTTCCTTCAAGCTGGGGTAAACTCTCCCGAACTCTCACTAGGGCACTGTTCCTTACTTTTCTTCCTTTTTGCTGTTTTCCTGCTGTCACTATTGGGTTTATTCCAGATACGCAGACTTGTCTGCTCATTTTAGGCCACTTCTTAATTCCCTTCACACTGTTTTTTTTTTTTTTTTTTTTCACAACCTCCACCTATTATTTCCAAAGGGAGTCACCTTCACTGGAGCCAGGGCAGGCTTCTTTTCCATTGCACTCCAAGGTAAAACTATCCAACACAGCCTCACTTGGTATCTCTTAACTTTTGCCCTTGGCATCCAGTCAACTTGATTCTCAGGATGCTTGCCGCTGAGCTTCCTGTCTGCATAAATGCGCTTGGGGAGACTCTTGCTCCTCCCGCCTGCTTCTTCCTCCTCCCAGAGCTTCCCTTCCCCTTTCCATGCAGAGCAATTATTCTTATTAATTATTCCAGCTAGCAGTAATTATCAGCAGTAAATGCCCGGAGCCACATTAATAACAGAAATCTCTAGGACACTGAGGAATCAGCTGGGAGGCCCCTACTCCTTTTGATTTGTCTGGCACTGCAAGTTATGCTCTCTGCTACTACCGTGCCCCTCCCACCAGGCCTCTGCTTTGCTCTCACCCATCCCCAGTTGCTTCATTCTCCAGCCCAGTTTGATGGCGTGCTAAAACAGGGGCAGTGTAATCTAGACCTGCGTGGTTATAAGCTCCATGTAACCGTGGTGCCGCATGAGGCATCTGAACCCTGGCACAATTGAAAGCTGTCCTTAAGCAGCCCTCAAAGTTGGGTCCTGAACACTCTATTAATCGTTTGACCTTTATTTGCAACAGTTTTTAATTTGTATGAGCTCTTACTCATCGTTCATTTGTCTTGGCTGTCATTATAGTCTAAAATCTCAATAGCAGGTCAGTTTGGTATTTAAAGTGATCCTCTTATTTTGTTGGAAAATTTAAAAAATCAATTTGGCTTACATAAATTCAAGAAAATTCGATGATTAAGGTAGTTCTTTTTATCTCTACATGGAAACTGTGTTAATGGTAGCCTTCCAAAAAGTGGTGAACTGGCCCAATTCACCAAAATATTTCAGAAGAAAAAGGAAATGACTTGGAACAGAGAAGAATAGATAGAATCCGTTTAGAGTAGTGAATATTTCTTCCCAAAGTAACTTTGGGTACTAAAATGAATGTGTGCGCTTGAGAAATGAGATGCTGTGTTTTGCTAACGTAGCTCATAACAGCGACTTGGAAACCATCTGCCCTCTGGAACCTTCTTTTTTTAGTCCAAAACAACAAAGTTTGAAACACTTGGATGTAGTGTCAACTCTGACTTACTACAATTGCAAACCATCAGCAAGTTTCCATAGAGGCTGCAATGCAAGGTGCTAATTTGCAGATGTTATAGCAAAGATCTTATTACTAAACCACTACAGACCACATGTGGCAATGGTAAGAATCAGGTGGAAAAGAAAAAACTTTCAGCATTGTCAAAACAGTGCTGCTCTCAGTTGTTGCCAAGCAAACAAGAAAAGAGAGAAGCTAGAATTTTTGGTTTTGTTTTGCTTTTAAAGACGAGTGGGACAAGGAGGTGTATGTAAAGCAATCTGGAAAAGATAAAATTTTAAGAGTGACACTGTTTCACTTAAAGACACTTCGAAGAGCAAAAGTAATAGGAAGTGGGCCTCATTCCGACACCGTGCATGCTGGCTTCCAGCATAAAATACCGATGCATAATTGTTGATGCCAGTGGTAAAAATTCCGTCCTTTGCAAATTTATTTAATTTAAATAAGCTTCCCCAACATTGGGGGAATGTGTTCTCTCAGTGTGCTTCATTAGTGTAGCTTACACCACAAAACTGGCTGTATTGAGAAAGATTGCACCATTATTAAATAATTAGGAATGCCTTAGCAGGTGCATACACTTACCTTAGTAATTAAACCCTTGTTAAAACACCAAAATCCAGAGACTTTAAATGGTTACAGCATCCCGAAGGAGGTAGCCCAGAAAGTGATTCTATAAGGTAGCACCATTTGGGAACAGGGATATTGAGCAGAGTCTCTTTTCCTCTTGGGATGCTTACCAAGCACATCTGTGCACATCATGAGATGCAATAAAAATTGCAATGACAATGCTAGACAAACACCCACTGCACAAGATGCAGGGCAGACCCGGTGCCATGCTGCTTGGAAGCAGATACTGTGTAACTGGGCTTTGTGCTGCCATTGTTTCAAGCATGATCATGAGACAAAGAGGAAATAAAAACGAGAATCTCTGAAATAGCTTCCTCTCGTCACTTTAGGCAGAAAAGGGCAGCTGATACAAATTTCTCATCAAATGTCTTCATAAAACTTAACTCTGAAGTTTTTCCTTGACAAAAAGCAGGGATTGGATAGTTTTTTTCTCCCCATTGGCTTTTGGGGTATAGGCCTGTGTAAATAGGTCCAGCAGCCACCAATAAGTCAACATTCAAAATCTTGCTGCCAGCAGTGTTAGCGTGATCCATATAATTACAAATTAGATCCATTTACTCGGGTCTGGTTGCCTATGCAAGAGCTTGCCTTCCATACGTAAATATAATTGTGATAAATCTGGACTCAACAACCATGAGGCATTCTCAAGATGATATCTAGGGGTTGCCATGACAACTCCCTAGAATTCCTGCTGTCTTTTCATGGTGGAGTTCCTAGGTAAAGCCTTGAAGGTATCTGAAATAAATCATCAAAAGGTAGGACAGCTGGAATTGGTCCATGGAAGAAATCCAAGAATGTGAGTCCATAAGTCCTGTGGTAAGGAGGTTGTCACTTGAGGACAAATTTCCATCACTTTGTGGAATTTTAGGCTGAGTATCTGAAGCAAGAGGATTTTTATGGAGCTCAATGTTCTTGAGGCTGAGAGACTTGTATTGATACTAATGGCATCAGCCAACCACTGAGGTAATCACTTCCTGCAAGCAAAACATCCTACATTCCTGGGACACGCACATGTCTCAGGAGCTCTGTGGACTCAGCCATGTGGCCAAAGTTATTGTTAGCCTTGTAAATGGCAACTAACCACCTTGTGTAACTGTCTTAACAGCAGAGACCACTTTCGGTCTAGGAGGCATCCTGACACAAGCAGTGGGGTTGGTTTGATAACTATCTTGCTGATTCTGTTTCTGACGGTCTTCGAGCTGGGTCTTAGTTACACCATTCATTTGCTCTGAGACCTGGGAAAACTTGCTATGGTCCTTTTCCACATTTGTGAAAAGAGGACAATACCTAAAGCTACATTGGCAACTGTGAGAAGTGAATAAAATATCAAGTGAAAAACACTTAACACAATAGTTGGCATTTAATAAGGACTCAATAAATTTCCTCTTCCTTCATTCTTCCCCATAAAAATATAAAGCATGATATAAATGCAGGACACCTTGTACTATTATTCGACTCTAGAATCTGTGGATCATCAGGCATTGCGTTGAGACTTGATTACTTGGGCAGATCAGCACTGCCAGTCCACTCGGCACCACTGTTCATAATAACGTAACTTTTCAAAGGATGAGGGGAAGTGGTGGTTCTTCTATCAGCAATATCAGCAGACACATAGATGTCATGTGAAATTTTAAAAGACAAAAAATGAGAAGACCAGAGTATTTGGACCATCCATATCTCATGCCATAAATTTAGGCAGGTGGTGGTTATACTCCTTTACTTATAGAGCTATCAACATTTGTGTGCATGTTTTTGTGTGAACTTAAGTTCTCATCTCATTGGGGTAAATATGTAGGAGTGGGCTTGCTGGGCCTAAACTCTCTCTCCTAAATCCGCCTAGCGCTACAGTCTACGTTATCTTGATCAATAGACTATTTCCTTTTGGGAGGGGCAGAACTTCAGATTTTAGAGAGATAAAAGTTGTCTCTTATAGTCCTCAGATCAGAAAATGTCAATTTTATAATTTATCGTTCTATTTTGTTTTTATCATTTAGGTAATTTCTTATTTTAGTTATTGTAAACATAATAGACATTTTTAAAAATTCACTAATTGCAAACATTCCTCTCTCTATTTGAAAGTAAAGTTGCAGACATTAATATACTGCATCCCTACCTATTTTGGCATCTGTCTCCTAAGAACTGGACATTCTCCTATTTAACTGTAATTCTATTATCACATCCAAAAAATGTAAGATTGATTTTAGATTAGCGTTTTTTTCTCTCAACACTTTAAATATTTTACTCTACTCTCTTCTTGCTTGCATGGTTTCTGAGAAGAAGTTGGATGTAATTCTTATCTTTGCTTCTCTATAAGAAAGGTATTTCTTTACTCTGGCTTCTTCCAGGATTTTTTCCTATCTCTGATTTTCTGTAGTTTGAAAATGATATACCTACATGTAGTTTTTTTGGCATTTATCCTGCTTGGTGTTTTCTGAGCTTCCTAGATCTGTGGTTTGGTATCTGACATTAATTTGGGGGAATTCTCACCCATTGATGCTTCAAATCTCTCTTCTATTCCTTTCTCTCTTTCTTCTCCTTCTGATGTTCCCATTATGTGTATACCTTTTGTAGTTGATCCACAGTTCCTAGATATCTTGTTCTGTTTTTTCCAGTCTTTGTTCTTCGGTCTTTGTTCTCTTTGCTTTTCAGTTTTTGAGGATTCTGTTGATATATCCTCTAACTCAGAGATTCTTTCCTCAACTGTATCTAGTCTATTAATAAGCCCATCAAAGCGTTCTTTATTTCTACTACAGTGGTTTTGATCTCTAGCTTTTTTGTCTTCTTTCTTAGGTTTTCCATCTCTCAGCTTACATTGTCCTTCTGTTCTTACATGCTCTTTACTTTATCCATTAGAGCCCTTAGCACATTAATCATAGTTGTTTTAAATTCCCAGTCTGATAATTCCAACATCCCTGCCATATCTGCGTCTGGTTCTGATTCTTGTACTGCCTCTTCAAATTTTATTTTGTGCCTTCTAGCATGTCTTGTAATTTTTCCTGATTGCTGCTGGTAGCATGAGTAGATTTTTCTCTGATAGTCATTGTGAGAACCTGGTCAAACTCCTGAAGGTAAAACTCAAAATAGTGTGGGGATTCTCTTATGACTGGGTTCCCCTGGAGTTTCTGACTCTCAGACTTGTCCACATGGAGCTTCCAGCAATCGGTCAGTTACAGTTCAGGTTCTTCTGCCCTGAGAGATGTTCCCACGGAGGTTTCTGCTCATGGGTTTCCTGCTGCAGTAAGTTGTAATTTTCTATATCCACCTGTCTGCCTCTACAATTTTTGAGGCATAAGTTTTCCCTGTGACCTCCCTTCATTTACAGATCCAGGAAAAGTTGCTCACTTCTCTGTTTTTTTCAGTTTTTCACTTGTTGTTAGAATGGAATGGTGAATTCCAAGCTGCTTCCTTGCCAAACCAGAAACCAGAAGTCCCTAAGATTGATTTTTAAACGTAACCTATATACAAATTTCTCCAGTTATCCCAAAATAACCTTTTATAGTCTTCAAAAATCTGGCATGCAATTAAGTTTACTCCTTATATTTGGTTGCCATGTCTCTAGTCTCCTTTAAACTAGAATCCTCTCTCTCTCTTTTTGTTTTTTTGTCTTTAAGACATTGAAACTTTTAGAGTCATAGCTAATTGTGTTTAGAATATCCCATATCCTGGATTTATTTCCTCATGTTTAGATCAAAGTTAAGCATATGGCAAGAATATAACCTAAGTGATATTATATACTTCCTGTTGCATCACGTAGGGAGGCATATACTGACCATTTCGTCTTTACTAAATCTGGTACTCGGTATCCACAAGATCTCTCCATAATAAAAATACATTTTCACTTCTGTAATTAATAGGTACTCTTGGTGATACTTTAAGTCTGTATGAATATTCTATTTCCCAACAACCATTCACCCAATGGTTTTAGCATCCCCTGACGATGCTTGCCTAAAATCCCTTATTGTATTAGGGATTGCAGAATGGTGATTTTCTAATTGTATCATTTTTCTACATTTATTGTAAAGAATAGCAGCCCCCTTCTTTTGCTCCCCCTTCCCCTCATATCATTATGGATTCGTGAGCTCTTTTTGTTTTATTTACTCATTATTCTTTTTGTTGCTCAAATTGTCTCTGATTCGGCCAGTGAAGATCCCTTGAAGCCAATTCCTGTGGCTTCCTGTGTCCTTTTGACATGATCTCATTAATCTTTGAGCACTGCCTTGCTTTCTGGCACAATAAGACACCTCAGGTTCACCTTGTACTTTCTCTGCCCCAGCTTTCGAGTCAGCCAAAGCTGGAATGTTATTTAGAAACCAAGATCTGGGGCACAGATAATGCCATTTTTGGACATAGTCATCAGGCAGTTTGCCCTACAACTCTCCAAGACGAAGTCTTGTGCATTCTCCCTAAAGCATGCTTCCCACTGCAGCTCCAGCCCGGCTCTCTGTTACCTGCCACCACCCATTTGTCCCTCAGATCTAGTTTCTGCCAAAACTTCTCTGAAGGCCTCCTTGCCTCCAGCCTCTCAGTCCTCAGATCCACTGGAACATGACTTCTACAGCAAGGGAAGGGGCAGAGCGGGCTTTGGAGTCCTGTGGCCCAGAGATTTGATCCCAGCTCTCCTACCCTCCTGACTGCAAGAGCTTGGGTAAATGAGTAAGCTTTTCTGAGCCTCAATGTCCTCATCTGAAAAGTAGAGATAAGAGGCCTTACCTCACCGGAAGTGAGAATCAGAGATGACATGTACATCTCAGCCACATCTGTCAACACCAGCCCAGTACTCAGCCTCTTCCAGAGACCCCGTCCCACCCACAGCCACTAGAAGGAGAAACACCAAGTCGGAGGTGCCCCCAGTGGATTACAGCTGCCTGGGGTGCAGAGGCAGGGGTGGCGGCACAATGAGAAGTTTGAGAGAGAGAAAGTGAGAGAAAGAACGAGAGAGAGAAAGACGAAAGTCAGTCAGTATTAGTAAAAGAAGCTAAAATGTCAAAATGCAGAACTGGTGCCAGCTGACCAAAGACTGACAAAGTACGTAGAAGAAGCTGCTCCAGGAGAGAGAAGACTGGGGAAGGCATCGTGCTCTGCCTCTCTGCCTGTGGCTGGATACCCATCCTCTCCTCCCTCCAGAGGATAGTCTGCAGAATAGTCTCCAGTACATTCAGCCCCTTTTTCTATGCTAGCTCTAATCTATAAGCACGAAATCGCACTGACCATTTCTGTCTCTTTGAAAAATATATTTCCTGGGTTCCTCCTTCCTTCTGGCCTCCATTCCATATTTTCCCTTCCCTTCCCGGTAAAGCATTTAGAAGTTCAGTCTACAGTCCCTGTCTGCACTTCCTACAACCCAACAAAACTTCTGCTAAGATTGCCACTTACTTCTAAATTGCTCTAGCTAATTCACGTTTGTTTGATTTTACTTGACCATTCTCCTTTTATTTTTCTCCTACCTCTCTGAGAGCTCTTCTCAATCCGCTTCACAGTTTATTCTTCCTCTGTTCAGCCCCAAAATGTCAGTATGTCCTGAAGGATGTGCCCTTCAGTAACCTGGGCCTATTCTCACACCGCCCGGGGGTGACGGTCTCCACACCCGTGGCTTTAGGTTACCACCTTTAGATTAACAACTCCCACATCTTCATCTCTGATCCACAGCTCTGCTAACTCCTGACCCTTATTTCAACCCTATCTCCAGACCATGTCTACGTGGATGACCCCCAAATAAATCAGGCACTGTGTCCAAACTCTACTCACCATCTTTTGTTGGAAACCTGGTTCCTAGATTCTCAATCACCATCATCCACTCAGTCAGTCATGCCAGAAAACCAGGAATCGCCCTGATTTCCTCTTTGTATACACTGCTGACATCTTGAAGATTCTCCCATCTTAATCTCTCTCACATAGTCTCCCTCTGGACCTCTTCATTGCCCCTGCTTCTCAGGCTCCCGTCACTTCCTGTCTGGCTTACTGGTCTCCCAGCCCCCAGTGGGCCCCTCTATCTTTTACACAGCTGCTGACGGGAGGTCTCTAGAATGCAAATCTGGTTACATCACTGCCCTGCTAAGAATTTTTCACTTCCCTCTGTTGAATAAAGTTCAAAATTCTTGGCAAAGATCTTGCAAGACCCCAATCACCAGCCTCATTGACATCTTCTACGTGAAACTTTTGTTCTACCAGTACGGAGTTCTTTTCAACCTCGTGCCTTTCCAGCACTATTCCTTTTCATAGAATTCCCTCCTGGCACCCCACCTCCATTTGTTTACTGAATTCCTAATAGTAAACTTTAAAATTGAGACTCAGACCGTATCACACAGACATGTCACCTGTCCAAAACCTGCCAGTGGATTCCTGTTGCACATCGAGTAAAGTCCAAACCCATTATCCAGCTGTAAGTCCCGCAAGATCCAGCCCTGTCTTCCTCTGTGACCTCGTTTCACTCTCCGTCCCTCCTTGCCCTCTCTGCTCTCACTACACTGGTCTTCTTTCTAGTCCTCAATCATAAGCAGCTTTATCCAACTGATATTTGGACTAGCTGTTCCCTATGCCTGAATTCTTCTTGCTGATCTTTACGTGGCCAGCTTCTTGTTGTCATTCAGGTCTCAGATCAAATTTTTGTGTGTGTGTGTGAGGAACATTGACCCTGAGCTAGCATCTGTTGCCAATCTTCCTCTTTTTGCTTGCTGAAGATTGTCCCTAAGGTAACATCTATGCCAATCTTCCTCTATTTATCATATGTGGGATGCCGCCACAGCATGGCTTGATGAGTTGTGTGTAGGTCCATGCCTACATGGATCTGAACCTGCGAACCCCGGCCGCTGAAGCAGAGCACACAAACTTAACCACTATGCCACCATGCCGGCCCCCTCAGGTCAAATTTTAAGTCTCAAAGACACCTTCAGATCTCCTAGTTGCTACCAGTCACTTCTGGAAACTTAGGAGTCTAACCGACCTGAGTTTGAAACGAGCCTCTGCCACTTGCTAGCTGTGTGATTCTGGGAAAATTTATTAACGTTTCTGTGCCTAAGTTTCCTTACCTAGAAAATTAAGGCAATGCCTTCCTCGGAGAATTATTGTTAATCGTAAATGAGACTAATGCTTGATTCACAGTAAATGTTTAATCTGTTAAAACAGTAAGCGTTTTTAAAATGGTGGCTATAAATATTTTTATTTTGTCGAAAACCATTGTCAGTGTGGTTAGCACTACTTCTGTTCTCTAACTTCTGTGGTCCAAAAAACCTCAAAAGAGCTTTATTTCCTGTAGCATTAAAACACCCCCCCACCCCCCCACCCCCCCCCACCACACACACACACACGTTAAAAAAACTCTAAAAACTCAGTATTAGAAGATCTTTTTAGTCTGGCTCTAAATTTCCCAGGTTTATCTTCAACTACTCTCCCTCACAAGCTATATTCAGCCAATCTGGACCCTCTTTGAGGTCTCTTTCCTCTGCCTTGGTTTGCATGTAACAACTAGACCTGTAGCAATTCTACTCATCCTGTATTTCCTTTCTTATGTCCCTTTCTTCAACTCCCAGATGAACCCTTACATCATCACCTATGTTAGAAGTATCTCTTCTTATTCTGAACTGCTCAGTTCACCATCTTGAGAGTCAGAGGAACCTTAAATTCAATGTATCTACAGCAGAACACACCCCCTTTCCCAAGCAATCCTCCTCCTCCTTCTGTGTTGCGTCTCAGTGAAGATACCACCATTCACTCATAACCTTTGTCAGAATCTAAGCGTTGAGGCTTCTTTCCTGTCACTCCCTAACCCTTCACCAAGTCTTGATGACTCCACCTCCTAAACTACCTGAATTACCCCCTAAACGTTTTGTTTCTCCAGATGCATTGCATTTGCGTCATTATTATTACTGATGCACGTCAGACCTTCGCCATCTCTTCCTTCACCGAGGCAAAGCCTTGCCCGTGGGCTCGCTACCATGCTCTCCCTCACCGCTCTGCCTGCAGAGCACTTGTTCTGGACTGGAGCTCTGGCCATGTCTCTCTATTTCCCTGCTCAACACCTGCCGGTGGCTCATTATCTCCAGTACTGAATCATGTTCCTTAGCAGGGCACATAGAGCCGCTTCAGTCTCTCTCACTTTTTCTCAAAAAATGCATTTATTCCCTCTACTCCCCAAGTCATACTATTTCCCACGCCTAGATGTCTTCCCAACTTTCATCACATAAATAACTTGCCTCAAAAAAAGAGTTATTTGCTCATTTCCCCCTTATTATAAAGGGAATACATTTTAATTAGGAAATTCAGATGAGCAAAATGAAAAACTCTCATTACATCACCACCCAGAGATGACCAATACTGATATTTTTTCTAAACTTATAGTTTTTATAAAAGTGAGAATATGCTTTACCTGTTATTTTATAAGTTGATTGTTTTTACTTAATCATAAATCATGAATAACTTCCTATGTCATTTAATATTATGCTTCAGTATTACATGATGATGGCTACATAGAAGTCTATTGTGTGGCAGTACTGTGCTTATTTAATCTATCCCCTATTGTTGGATATTTACATTACTCCCAATTTTACACAGTTATAAACAACACTGTGATGAATATCTTTATTGACGAAGTTGTTTGAACATGAATTTTAATTTCCTTTACATAAATTCCTGAAGGTACATTTGCTGAATCAAGATATGCAATACTTAAGTCTTTTGATGCAAATGGCCAAATTTTTCTCAGAAAGGTTGTAGCAATAATTAAATGAAGCTTTCCAATTTAGATTTAGTGGGTAAAATAGGGACCTTGTTTTATTTTGTGTCTCTTTTTAGTGAGGTTTAACATTTCCATATATTTGGTAATCATTTATATGTCTTCTTTTGTGAATTCCCTTTCAGTGTTCTTCTCCCATTTTTCTTTTGGAGTGTTTTAATTTTTTAAAGTAATCTGAAAAAATTTTTATAACATTTACACCATCAGGTGCTGAAAATATTTTGCCAGATTATTGTTTGCCTTTTAATTTTATTTGTGGTCTTTTTGAAAGCCGAAATCTGTGTAGAGTAGTCACTACACTCAAGAATCAAACTGCCTGGGCTTGAATCTGAACTCCAACGCTTACAAGCTGTGTAACTTTGGACAAGCTACTTGACCTCTCTGTGCCTCAGTTTTCTTATAGGCAAAATGGAAGTAATAATAGTCCCTACCTTATAGGATCTTTGTGAGGATTAAATGAGCTAATATATAGACAGTGTCTAGAATACCGCTTGGCACATATTAAGTGCTACATGATAGCTAAGTTAAATCAACAATGGTTCCATTCAGGAGTCATCACTTCATGAGGTAAGCCATTTCTGAACCCCCAATTGACTAAAATACTACTCATCTATCCTTCTATAGCATTTTTCTTAATGCTGCTAATTTTATAATGATGTATTTATCTGTCAGTCTTCCTCAATAGGCTGGAGACTAATATGTTGGTCAGGGATCGTGTCTTATTTATCATTATATTCCCAATGCCCATCATATGCCTTCTTCAGGTGGCTGCTCCCAAAATATCCATGAACTGAACTATAGCTCTTCAGAATCACCTTTCAGGCCCATATCTCACATACCTTTGAATTATTATTGTGAAAGTACTTAATTAATTCTCCAACTAGATCACATTTCTTGAGAGCAAATACGCATACTGTTTTCTCTACAAGACCAAGCTCTGAGTCTGAAATATATTAGGTCCTTAACAAATGGAAGATCACAAGAAAGAGCGGTTGGGAGGGGGGAAGAGGAAGATTTAAGAAAGAAAATAAAGAAGAGCAACTTTTACACAAGTACAAGTCACAGGCAAGTTCTTGAGATCCAGACTTGGAAGATCGTGCCTCTGGTTACTGAGACTTGTTTAGCCAAATCAGTGGTCCATCCCATGAGCCAAGGAGAAAGAGAGAAAAGCCAGAAACCCTGATCTAGTCTACTGTGGACTTTCACTCAAGTCTGTGTCATTTTAGTTAACTATACTATTCTCAGGGCACCATGCCTGCTCCCAGCAACACCCACCCCCCTTACTACCTTGTGCAGCTGCTTTCCCACTGAATCCCAAGGGTGCTTTTGAGCCTGAGGGTTTATGAATGGCTCATACACAACCCTGGTTGAAGGGCCCTCAGTATACAGTGATCCAGAGCATTTATTACACTCGGGATCTCAAGTCTTTCCTGGCCTAAGTCAAAACAGGTGTCAATCCAGACAGCTGCATTTCCTCTATTGAAAACATCAAGTCTATATTCAAAGTGATTTCGTAGTTTGACAGACAAATTGATCAAAAACTCATTTATCTTAAGGGATGACATATTTTATTCTTTGACTACCCTAGTGGCCGAAGTTTGTACATATGATTGCAGCTCATGGCTATTTCTATAACTCATTTATTTATTCACTTATTTAACAAGACTTTCAACAAACATACACTTCAGTCTGAGAGGCACTAGGGATGGAGATACAAAGTTAAATGGGAGAGGACATCCCTGCCCTCAGGTTCTTAGGGCAATTGTGGCAGATTGACGAGTAAATCATAATTAGAATGTGCTTTTGTAAGTATTTTGATAGAGCTATGTTCTAGGTGTTATTGGAACACAGGAAAAATGTGTATAAATCATTCAGAGCTTAGAAGGGGAGGTCATGGAAGGTTTCATGGAGGAGATGAGGCTGGGCTGAATTTTGAGAAAACATTCATTCATTCATTCATTCATTCATTGTTGACTGGCGTGAATAAAAATGTATAATCCATCTAATCATGGAGTTCACTCGTCAGCGGTGGACAAGATAAGATTCCTAAACACATGGAACTACTTATTAAGCCATCAAAAGGGGATATGTAGAAAAATGAAGTTGGGTAATGTGATGAAGTATGACAGGAAGCACGATCAGATCCCTAATAGTCAATGTGTGAGTTAATTCAACTCCAAACCAAACGCTGAACACATATATGCTCAAGGAACTCTGCTCATCACTTAAGAGCCTGGACTGGAGTGGTACCTATGGGAATAGGAAGGAGGAAATGGAGGCAACAAGGACTGTGAGGGAAGACTCAGCATACAGAGGTGGTGGAGATGAAGGTGTGAATGGAAAAATAACAATATTTCTAATAAGAATAAGAAAGCTAAGAGAAGAGAGATCAGTTTGAAGGAGAAGCTGTTGAGTGCTGGAAGAAAACAGAGCCCCACACATAAGAGACCTTCAGTAAATGTCAAATGAATGAAAGGATAGATGGTGGTTGGGTAGATGGACGGGTGGGTGCACGGGTGGATAGATGGATGGGTGATACGGTGGGAAGTGGTACAGGTAAATCAAGGTAATCTGTACTCCCATTCTATGTTGCCCCAGTGGGAAGTGAAACAAAGCAATTTTGTATTTATTTCTTGACAATTTTATCTCTCACTAAACTATCAGCTCCTTAAGGGAAATAATTATGTTGTTCCCCTAAGGCCTGGCACCATGCCTGACCTCCGGCTTTATAAATATGTAGTTGTTGATTGCGTACTCTAACAGTCATTCCTCTCAGCCACAACTTGACTGCCCTTTTATGCCTGTTGACTATGTCTCTCCATCAGCAAGGCCGGCGAAGAGCTCACTTACCACTCATGATCCACCACTGATCTTTTCTTCCCTCACTGACGAGACTTACTGCATACTCACTGGTTTAATCTCCCAGGCATAGGGACCTGGCTGTCAAAACCAGGAACCTGGATTCATCACATAGACTAAATTCAGGGTAGAAGGAACCCATTTAGAAACTGCCAATACATACAATATGGAGCGTACAAATGATTAGGTCAGGATGAACTTCAGGCTTATAGGAGATTGTAGCAGCCCGACATAATTGGGCCAAATTGTGGTTTATTAAGCTAGCTTTAATCATAGTGACTCCTGTTAGTGCCACTATAGCTAAGGGTCTGTCGGTTTTTCCATTATAAGACCCTGTTTCAGAGGCTTATAACTGCCATGAAAATTCACTGCTGCCTGGAACTTGACACATTAGAGTGCTTGCAGCCTTTGGGTATATTTTGAAAATAAGAATAAAATAAAAATGACGGGTTATTTCATTGAGATATGTGGCCTTAGCTTGCTAGCCTATGAGGATTCTGTACCAAGCCAACCTTAGCCAGGCAGTGGACAGTGAGCTGACATGATAGATAGTAACATTTTAACATTTTCCTCACTGTCATTACCCTCCATCTTGGCAGTAATCTCCTTGTTAAAGAGCACTCGTTGACATGATGGACCATAATAGCCTCATTGCAGTTATCACTGCCCATCACAGAGGAAACCAAGTTTCAGAAGTTCCTGTACATTGTACATAAATTGACTATATAAAAGGTGGTGAAAGTGTTTTTGATAGAGCAAAGATCCAATCAGACACCCTCCTAATCAATGCCATGGATGGCTATAAGATTTGTAGGTGTCATATTGCTGTCACTTTTCTGGGCTTGAGTTTATATGGACAGGAATGCAGTAACTATTTTCTTTTAAGTTCTTTGCTTGCAATTATGACCTGCTGCCAGCAGCTGATCTGTGGTATTCTGGTTAGTGTCTTGTGTTCCGGACTATAGGTTTCCCCATAGGAGAGGGTAACAGAAGTAATTAGCACATCTCTCAACGCTTAACTGTAACCTGAAATAAATGTTGATTCACAATTAGAATAAGATGTAAAGAAATGGCACCTGAGTAAAACTTGTCACCTAAGCAAGGTAACTATTATTAACTGCTGCTTGACTTAACTTTGAGCCTTTCTGGGATCCTAAGCATGTCATCTACTAAGACCTTGCTCTAGTAGAGTGGTTAGAATGTGGGCTCTGACGTCAGATGCTAGGGCTTACAAATTTCCAATCAACTATCCACTAACTCTGTGACTAAGAGCAAGTTGCTGACCTTCTGAAGGTCTCTGGTCCTCTTTCCTAATCAGTAGAATTGGAATAATAACAATACCAACCTCAATGGAACAGAATAGAGAGCACAGAAATAAACCCACACCTATGTGGTCAATTAAGCTACAACAGAGGAGGCAAGAATATACAAAGGAGAAAAGACAGTCTCTTGAATAAATAATATTGGGAAAACTGGACAGATATGTGCAAAAGAACAAAACTGGACCACTTTCTTACACCATATGCGAAAATAAACTCAAAATGAATTAAAGACTTAAATGTAAGACCAGAAACCAAAAAAATCCTAGAAGAAAACATGGGTGGTAAACTATTGGTCTTTTTTTTTTCCAAAGATTGGTACCTGGGCTAACAACTATTGCCAATCTCTTTTTTTTTTTTCTGCTTTATCTCCCCAACCCCCCCTGTACACAGTTGTATATCTTAGTTGCACGTCCTTCTAGCTGTGGGATGTGGGACACCACCTCAACGTGGCCTGACGAGTGGTGCCATGTCCGCACCCAGGATCTGAACCCTGGGCCGCTGCAGCGGAGCGCACGAACTTAACCACTCAGCCACGGAGCTGGCCCCTAAACTATTGGTCTTAACAACAGTGCTTTGGATCTTTCTCCTCAGGCAAGGGCAACAGAAGAAAATAAACGAATGGGACTACATCAAACTAAAAAGCTTTTGCACAGCAAAGGAAGCCATCAACAAAATGAAAAGGCAACCTACTGAACGGGAGAAGATATTTCCGAATAATATTTGCAATATTATTTAGTATCCAATAAGGAGTTAGTATCCAAAATATATAAAGAACTCATACAACTCAATTTCAAAAAAACTCACAATCTGATTACAAAATGGGCAGAGGACCTGAATAGACATATTTCCAAAGAAGAAATACAGATGACTGACAGCTACATGAAAAGGCGCTCCACACCACTGATCATCAGGGAAATGCAAATCAAAACCATAATGAGATATCTCCTCACAGCTGTCAGAATGGCTATCATCAAAATGGCAGCAAATAACAAGTATTGGCGAGGATGTGGAGAAAAGGGAACTCTCATACACTGTTGTGGGAATGCAAATTTGTGCAGCCACTATGGAAAACAGTATGGAAGTTCCTCAAAAAGTTAAAAATAGAACTACCATATGATCCAGCAATACCACTTCTGGGTATTTATCTGAAGAAAATGAAAACACTAATTCAAAAAGATATATGCACCCCTATTTACAATGGTCAGGATTTAGAAGCAACATTATTTCCAAAAGCCAAGATATGGAAGCAACCTAAGTATGTGTCCATCAGCAGAGGAATGGATAAAGAAGATGTGATATGTATATACAGTGAAATATTACTCAGCCATAAAAAAGGATGAAATCCTGCCATTTGTGACAACATGGATGAATCTAGAGGGTATTATGCTTAGTGAAATAAGCCAGACAGAGAAACAAGAATACTGTATGATTTCACTTATATGTGGAATCTAAAAAAACAAAACAAATGAACAAACAAAACAAAACAGAAACAGATTCAGATATAGAGAACAAATTGGTGGTTGCCAGAAGGGAGCTGAGTGGGAGGGTGGGTGACATAGGTGAAGGTGATAAGAGGTACAAACTTCCAGCCATAAAATAAATAACTCATAGGGATGTAACATGCAGTATAGGGAATATAGTCAACAATATTGTAACAACTTTTTACGGTGACAGACGGTTACTAGTCTTATCAGGGTGATCATTTGTAATGTAAGTAAATGTTGAATCACTATGTTGTAAACCTGAAACTAATATAATATTGTACATCAACTATACTTCAATAAAAATTTTTTTAAAAATACCGACCTTACAGAGTTGCTACGAGGATTAATTAGGAAAAAATATGTCAAGGGCTTACAGCATCAGTCCCAACCTCTTTGATATTTTTCCTCATCAGTAAAAAATTCTGACCATACATATCTTAATATATGTATAAAATATCTCTACATTTATAAATTAAATCGTGTACCACAACTAAAATATGATATACATTATAAACATACACAGAAAAAGGAATTTTAAATGATTGAAATAAACAATACTTAAAAAAAATTTTTTTTCTTCTTTTTCATTAATAATACAGAACACATTTTTACACTCAGGAAAAATTATTGCTATACTTAAATAACATTTCATATTATTATATTGAACTAATATTTTTACGAGAACAATGTGATTAAAATGATTCATTATTTTTTTGTGAATCTTGCTTAAACATAGTGATGTAATTAATTTGGAGGTCTGTTTCTACTTTGCTTTAGTGACCATCACAGCTTTAAATATATTTCACTAAGATATGAGTATCCAAATGAAAGACATAAATTTTTGACTACACTTATTAAAATTTGCAAACCAGACCAATTACGGAGAGACTTTTGTTGAAATTCAGTTAGTAAATGTCCATCTTCTCTGGTTTCAGTCTGTTATTTTTGAAGATAATCAGAAATCATTATATTTTACTGAACCAGTTCAAAACACTGAAACTCAGCATTTGGAAGATTTATAGATGGGTAAGAATATTTTGTTTCTGGATTTGTTTTGAGACTTTAAAGTTTTAGAAGGTAACAGATAACATTCTCAGCCAAAAAACATTGTAACAATGAAAACACTTCTATCATCATTCTTTGTTGTTGTTGTTGTTGTTGAGGAATATTTGCCTGAGCTAACATCTATTGCCAATTTTCCTCTTTTTTGTGTGTGAACCAGTGCCACAGCGTGGCACTGACAGACGAGCAGTGCAGGTCCATGCCCGGAAATGGAACCCGGGCCACCAAAGCGGAGCACACTGAACTTAACGACTAGGCCACAGGGTCTGGCCCTAACACCCTTTTTTTTAATACTCTCTCCGTAACAAAGATTCCTTTTGCAAAGTGTCTATTTTCTCTCTCATCATCTAGTCACATTTATTTGCAAGGTACAGATAAAGTGTGCTGATTATTTTTTTTTTAAGATTTTATTTTTCCTTTTTCTCCCCAAAGACCCCCGGCACATAGCTCTATATTTTTAGTTGTGGGTCCCTCTAGTTGTGGCATATGGGACACTGTCTCAGCATGGCTTGATGAGTGGTGCCATGTCCGTGCCCAGGATCTGAACTGGCGCACACTTAACCACTCGGCCGCAGGGCCAGCCCCGAAGTGTGCTGATTTAAAAACATGACAAAATTAAAAAATTCTAGACAGCATATTATTGACAGACAACCATATTTTATCATAGGGAAAAACCTAGCAAATTTGGGACATATATTTTTGATTAAAAATGTATAATTCATTATTAAACTCAATAACTCTTATGACACATTTCCAGGAGGTAATCTGAGAATCTCTGTGTGGTAACAAATATTTTCACAGTCATACTCATGTTGAGGCAAAGTATTATAAAAATTCTACTCTTTAAAGAATGCAGCCTGTAAATCCACTTATCTTGGTTCATGTAAACTACACGTGGCATAAACTAGAAAATGAAGGAACAAATAATGGGACCACTGCCCCAAACCCCTGCACATTGAAAGATTCTCACTCCTCATCAGGACCCCTTAATCTAATATACGGATTGAGAGAAGATGTGTAAATCCATACATTAAATACCAGTCATGCTCATTTTTCTTTTTGTCATAATAAGAATAAATATAAATAGAAGTTCACTGTGTTCTCCCCATATCTCAGTTGATCTCTGATGTGCACAGCCCACTTTGGGGGCTACTGGCTCTGCAGGGTGCCTGGATACAGGGAGTAGTCAACAACTGTCAGCAACCTCTACTTCCCTTCTAATATACCTCAATCTTTATCCTAAAGAAGTGTTCTTAATCTCCCAGTGGTGGTTTCACACTCCTTCAAGGACCTGATGAAAGCTACGGGCTCTCCCTCCAAGCAAATCTCATGTCCATGCACACCTGCAACTTTGCACATGTCTTTCAGAAGGTCTACACCTGAGCCTGAGAGGGCCTTACTTAGCACCTGGTAAACTCGCTAAAACCTGTGAAGGATTCTAACACTAGGGGATTTGAGTATTGCCGGATATTAAGAAACTTGAAGGTAACTTCCTCTGCTAAAGCCCCACCTACCCCATGACCCGCCCTCCCCATTATACGTTTATCTAGATAGACCCACGGGTCTAAAGGGATCCCCACGGTCCCTCCTTGTTTCTCTTGGTGCTTGCACTGAAACAGATCTACAGACATCAATGGCACTTGGTAGTCCCTGGAGAGCAGCATTAACTAGGGGAATTGTTACCTTGAATCTGATGATGGTTTCTCAGCTGTCTGGGGAAGTGTCTCCAAGTTTTCCTAGTCCAACAGAGATCCCGTGACCAGGTTTTGCTTACTAAACTTGAATTCGAAGTTTAAGTTTACTCTTTAACCAAAGGAGCACAAATCTGGTTCAGAAGCAGCTTTCTGAAAGTCTGCCTCCTGGGAGATTAAAGTCCTGTCCAGTGAGAAATTTCATCCAGAGACTTATATATATATATATTTTAATTTTTGGATGAGAACTTTTCAAATAATATTTAAATAAAAACATAGTAAGAATTATAAGCAAGTCAAAACTCCAGAGGCTATCAAAAAAATGACGTCTGAAAAATCTTCCTAAGTCTTGAAACTCTTTTCTTTCTTCTTTGTCTTACTCTTCTCTTTAGAATAATTTTCTGTTCAACTAGCGCTTACTCTAAAATAAGGGATGGGTATAATAATTAAGCTGAACTGTTTCCTGCGCGAGTGCTTTGTCTGTGCATGTGTGTGTGCGTGTGTTTGTATGTCTATATACACGAGTACACACTGGTTGCTGAAAAATGACGTTAGCATTGATATTTCTGGAAAACTGTAGTCACTTGTATTCCTGTCTTGCTTCTCTGTAATGTCCCCTGACCTTTGTATTTCTTAGGCAAAATGCCAGATATACATCAAAAGTCCCTATAAAAAAGAACAGAAACTAATGATCACTTTCCAACGCATCTCAGCACCAACTCCAATGCTACGTTGTCCATTTTTTAATGGAGGGGCATGTGAGCCATCCTATATCAATACATGTGTGAGAGAGTTCACTGGTCTCTGAATGTTCTTGCTTTCCTCTTCACCTTCCCAAATACAGGATTTTTCTCAATCAATCAGACAAGCACCTTCCTGGGGGTAGATTATGATATTTACCGAAGGAATGTAAAGGTAAAGATCTCAGGAATATTCAGCTTTTGAAATTCAAAGTAAGTCAGACTACAGCCTCATAAGTCAGGCTGTTGTCTTGAGAGCAGATTTTCTAAATTCCCTTATCTCCCAATGCCAGGTGAGCCTACCCCATGGTAGTAAGAAAATATGACACAAGAAAAGTCAAAGGCAAAGCCCATCTTTTTTCTGACTCCAGGCGCTGCAGGAGAGGAGAGGGAGAGGGAAGGGGCAGGGCCCCACCTCTTCAGCATGGATGTATTTCCTATGCACATTTGAGTTGTAGTGTGAGCTGGACTTTGCAACCCTCCTCTCCGTGGAAGGAGCCTTCACTCCCACCAATGTGGAGTAGTAGAAGCTAAGTACATGGGCCAATGCCTCTCTGAGTTATAAGCATTCAGAAAAACCCTTCAGCAGCTGCAGTAATTACTGATTTTGGAGATATATTATGGATTTGGAGATAGAAAAACTAAGACTCCCATGTATGTCAGTTTTGATTCTATTTATTACTGACTCACCGAGGTATCGCTTCATTGATATGAAAAGGCTTGAATTTAAGTTCTACTTATGTTCTTGAGTCACTTTGAAAACTAGAGTATCGTATTTGTAAAATAAGTCTACATTACTGGACTCCTTCCTTCTCACATAGAATTTTAGAAATACCTGAGATCACACGGGAGAGGGTATCACGAGCTACCACATGACAGAGTGAGATGAAACCCCATTGTTGAGGGAAGGAAGCTGAAGAGACCCACGCACAGGAGTGAACGGGCAGCCGTAGAGTCTGGTCCCCAAGCCTTCTGTCCCCGTCACTATTAAGATTCTCAAGCCCTTGACGTTTTAGCATCAATTATTCATTAGAATTAGACATAGCCATGGAGTGTCTTAATGAGCTTTAATGGCAAATAGCCAAAACATCAGGCCTCTCCTTTTGTGTGTTACCTGAGGGGATTCTCTTCAGATCCTTCCTGTCCTCATCTGTAATAAAAATACTGTTAACCCTTAATACCCTTAGCAGGGCTGGTCAATGGCCTGTGGATACCATAAATGTTTCCCAAAGGAGCAAAATGGGGAAGAGTAGAGATGCATAAGAAACTGGAGAGAAACGGGAAAGAAAGAATTAAGCTCTCAAAGAGCGATGACTCTGCAGTCATAGGAGGAGCTGCTTGGATGTGTTCTCTTTTGTGCAGGAATATCATAAAATGAAAGACTGTGCATGAAACCCTAGAAACACAGCAAAGGTGAGGTTCAATTAGGGAGTTTTTTCTAAACTTTCAAAACTCAGAATTCTCCTTATAAAATATATCTACTGTTCAATTTTCACACGTACAACAAATTTTCAGAAACACGTACAAATGTAGGACACAGCCTAGAAATGCTTGTTAAATGAATGAATTTAAGGAATACAAAGTAGAGGTATCTTTTGGGGAAGCTATAGAATTCCATCAGTAATTAACATGTGTTCCACTTTATTATGGCCCCATCATCATGCCACCATATTCGAAGCTATCAGTTATGATTGAAAACACAGGTACGGTATATGTCTATCCTGTCTTTGTCTCAGTCCCTTCCTAGTAAAAATGTAGAAAGTGACAAAGTACATTAACTCCTGCAGGCCAGTCAGGAATCTTTAGAGTACATTTCCTATAAAGCACTATTTGGTCCCCCAAAGTTTAAATGAATTTGAATGCTTCTCCAATTACTCAGATTACTTTCTGAAAATGACGTAGGCGCTGGGGAGAACGGGAGTGCCTGTTTGGTTGTATTTGGCCAGAGTGAGTAATAGGGAGAGCTTAGCAGAAACAGATACGGGAAGCCAAAGATCTGCAAGCTTTTTCTTTCTATCTTGGTTTGACTGTAGTATTGGCAGAGAGTAACTAACCAGAAGTTGCTGCTACAACTCTGTGCACAGAAATGAGGGAGATAACAATTTTAAAATAACTCTTGCTTTCCCAGGATCAGCACAGCGCGTACGAACAGAACTTTGAGGGCTAGGCGGAGTGCTAAAGAGATAGACGCTCTTCCAGTTGCCAGATGTCTGGCTATATAACTTTTTGGCACTTTATGCAACATGGAGGCAGATCTATGGATGGGATCTATAAACATTACAGTTACCATCTGACAACTGTTCAGTGGCCTCCGTCCAGTTTCTAGTGGACAGGTGTTTGAATTACCAAAAAAACACCCTCACAATTGGAGCTGCTAATTGATATGCTTGTTGGAAGGCCCAGAAACAAGGCCAAGAATTGAACGGGCATGAAGGCAGCAATGTTTCCCCTTCCTGGTGGTCCCTCCCGTCTAAATTGGAGGCATTTGGGGAGAGTTGCGCCTGGCTGCTGTGTGGGTCTCTGATTAGATGGCATCAGTTCCCACTGCTTTGGATTCAAGGCATTTCCCAAGCCCTTAATTAACTTTTAAAAATATTAAAGATTACAGAGCTCCTTTTTTTCTACCCAGTTCAGCTCTCACAGTTTCTGTGGCGGCTTGACTTATTTGCAAACTTGAATATGATACACAATTTAGGTTTTGTTTGCAACTCAGAATAGGGACTTAATGAATCATTGTTGATGTGTCTCTAAGAACACTGACATAGAGGACAGCCCCAGCTATGCAGACCCACCAGATTCTGGGCGTCCCTGAGGACATTTACGTTCCCTCACACCACCAGAGACAGAATGCTGGGCCTAATGGGCCATAGGTAGGATCAGAGGGAAAGCATGGACATGCCATATATTTAATGGTATATGAGCACATTTGAATTTCTAACACTCTGTGTTTGCGCTTACAAGAGCTTCTGCATAAGATGGAGGATTATTTATTTCATCCTATAATCTGTGCTGCATTTACCAATAGAGCTTTGAAGAACAAAGAGACCTCACCACTCTTTGAAATATAGGCCCTAAAAGAGCATGTCTTATTTTTAGCTATTTAATAAATTTCTTCCTTCACACGTTTCTAATTTAGTGCGCCTCTGAATCACAGTCAATAATGGATCTAATGCTGATAATAGCTTTGGCATAAGAACACTTTTCACTTTGGTGGGGTTCCTATTAGGTCCAACAATTTTGAAGGTGATATTAATAGTGGCAAGGGAGAAAGCTTTCCCTGTTAACTCTTTTCTTCGATAAGAGATAAGCTGTTGCCGTACTGAAGTTTGCATGAAGAAGAGCCATGATGGATAAGAGACCTCAGATATGGGAGTAGATGCAATGTGAAATGTAAAAGTCTACTAAAATTGAGTAATTTGTCATTAGCTTTCCATTAACGCAACAGTTTGGGATGCAGCACTTTTTATTTAAAAAAACTAGTAATAATTTAAATTACTGACAATAACAATGTTTGTTTAAAAAAGAAATTGCATCCAAGAACTGTCTCAGTAATCTGGAAACATTTCTAAGTGCCTGAGTGACTATGGATGTATCTTTTTATATAGTAGTTAAAAAACTGACCAGTCAATTCTGCCAAACTACCAATCTGAATGAATTTTATACTTTATTGAATTGATGGGTAGTACAGTTGATTTCAACCAGTTCCCCCACTGGAAGCTGTTGAACTGATCATGAGCAGAGAGCCTGAGAGGCAGGCTGCGTACTGAAACCTTTCCTGTTCGTTTCATTGCTTCCTACCATGCTGACCATGAACTCCTCCAAGGGCTGGAGAAAACCCTGGTGTGAGCACCTGAGTTCTCTGCATTAATGGCACCCAGGCAGCATGCCCTACGACAGACATTTAGCAGAATGAGCTACCATATATATATATGTACATGTAGGTATATGTGCATATATGTGCAAATGTAAATAATATACATACATAAATATATTGTAGTGTATATTTAGATATACTAGTATACATATTAGAATGATGATCTTATCAGGAAGAATAAAAATATGTACAGGCTACATTTTTTTTCCTTGGTGAGGAATATTCGCTCTGAGCTAACATCTGTTGCCAATCTTCTTCTTTTTCTTTGTTTGAGGAAGATTAGCCCTGAGCTAGCATTTATGCCAATCCTCCTCTACTTTTTATGGGGATCACCACCATAGCATGGCTTGATGAGTGGTGTAGGTCCATGCCCAGAATCCGAACCCATAAGCCCGGGCCACCGAAGTGGAGCACACCAGACTTAACCACAATGCCAAGGGGCTGGCCCCTACAGGCCACGTTTTTAAAAACCCAAGATGAAATACAGTAGTTTCCCCTTATCCATGGGGGGATACATTCCAAGTGGATGCCTGAAACAGAGGATAGTACCAAACCTTATGTATACGACATTTTTTTCTATACATACATACCTACAATAAAGTTTAATTTATAAATTAGGCACAGTAAGAGAATAACAACAATAACTAATAATAAAATAGAAGAATTATAACAATATACTGTAATAAAAGTTACCATAGATCTTAGTGACCTTGGCATACGATTCTTTTTCTTTCCTTATTAAGTCGAGAATGTTCAGCTTTTCATTTAAAGGAAGCACTTTATGGCTTCTCTTTGGCATATCTGAATTTCCAGCTTCACTATTCTTGAGCTTTGGAGCAATTATTAAATAAAATCAGGGTCGGTGGAATGCAAGCACTGCCATACCCCAACAGCTGATCTGATAACCAAGACTGCTACCAAGAGACTAGGAGGGAGGGTGGTGTATACAGTGTGAATCCACTGGACAGAAGGATGACTCACATCCTGGGTGAGATGGAGTGGGGCAGCACAAGATTTCATCATGCTACTCAGAATGGTGCGCAATGTAAAACTTATGAATTGTTTATTTCTGGAATTTTCTATATAATCTTTTCAGTCTGCAGTTGACCACCAGTAACTGAAATTGCAGAAAGTGAAACCACAGAGAAGGGAGGATTACTGTAGCTTTATTGAGCCTCAAGGGGAAACGTCTCTTTTAAATTCTTTTTTTATTATAAAAAATATCAAAATACACAAGTGGAGAGAATACTAATATAATGAACCTCCCACGTCCTTACTCCTCCCTCAACTTCCACGTTTATCAGCTCCTGCCCGAGCCTGTTTTACATACATCCCATCACTATTCTTGCCCTCCCAGATTATTTTGAAGCAAATCTCAGACATGATATTATTTCATCTGAAAATATTTCAGTATGTACCTCTGAAAAAACGAACTCATTTAAAAAACCACCCACAAAACCATGATCACACTTGTAAAAATTAACATTACCTAATCTTCAGTCAGTGTTCACATTTCCCCACTATTTTGTAAATATTTTTTTCAATTTTGTGTTTGGGATCCAAATAAGATCCACACATTACAATTGTTTGATTTGTCTCTTTTAATCCATAGGTTCTTATTCCATATTTCCCTCTTTCTTCTTAACAGTCCTTGTTGTCGTTGAAGAAACTGGGTTTTGCCTATGGAGTTTCCCACAGGCTGGATTTTGCTAGTGTCATTTAACATGTGTTTCCCATGAACTGATAGATCTGAGGCTTGATCAGGTCCAAGTTTGACTTTTGTGGCAATGCTACTCTATGGGTGGTGTTGTGTACTTCTATTAGGAGGGGCAAAACATCTGGTTGTCTCTCTTTGTGATGTTAGCTGCCATCAATGTCACCCGCTTAGGACCCTTAGGATTCATTAGGGGTTGCAAAATGCTGCTCTTCTACAGTACTGTTCCTTCTCCACTTAGCTGACAGAAGACTGTAAAGAGGGACTTCCTTCATCAACTACTGGGTCATGCTGAGCGACGGCTCAGGCAAAGAGGCGGGATTCATGCTCAATTCTTCCCTTTTATTTCCCAGTTTTCAAAATAAGGAGCCAGTTCCCTACCATCCTCCAGAGGTAGAGGAGGTTTTTTTCTAATTATCATTATGTAATTATGGATTTAAACATATCTGATATGTTTCTACCTATTTTCTTGTTATCCTTACTGCTGATCAAATGGTCCCATCTTTGACTGCTGGTCATCTCTTCAAATTGGCTCCTGAGTGCTCTCAACACATCCCCCATTGTCTTTGATAGTTGCCTTCGATAGTTCCAACATCATGGTGTACATCTCCTGCCCAGACTTGGAACCAGCCATTTCTCCCAGAGGTGCTGGTTCCTTTTGTGGTTAAAAAGTTTTTGGAGACTGCAACTGTAAGCAGTAGGGATGCTCTTTGCTCCTGGGTTCATCATTTTTACTTTCTGTTTTTTCAGTGGACAGAGCTAGAATATATATATTTTTTCTATTAGATTTTACTATGAAATATATATAGTTTTATAATAGGAAATAGAAAATTCAAATATACAAGCAGAGAGAATAATATAATGAACCTCTCATGTGCTCCCCCCTTCAACAGTTATTGACATACACACAAAATATATCCACATATATGTACACAAATACATATAAATACAGAAATTTGTATATAAAATACATTAATTTAAATTAATACTACAATACCATAATTCAACTTTGGGGCCACAAATTTTTACTTCATCTGAAAATTGCGATTCTCAGTGACATCAACATGATCAGTTACTTGCTTAATCCCAACAGTCTCAGAATAACAAAACCAGCAATACTCCCAATACTGGACTTCTCTCGTGTTTTTTTTGGCAGTTCTCTTGTCTTTAGGGTATATCCCAATAAGGGTGTACCATCAAATATGTTTTAAGATCACCTGGATACTTCTCTATATGTTTATGCCACCAACTGAATGCACATTTAAATTCATTTGTTTCATTTCTTTTCACTTTTTAGTATTGATCTTTTTCAAATTTAACTTTGTTATATGAAATATTTACATGATTCCAAAATCAAGTCTGCAAGATATATTTAAAGAAATCTAGCTACTATCCCTAGCCTTTCCATGCCATTCACTCCCTCTCCATATGCTACTAGTTTATTTTATGATTTAGGTTTATACTGTTTTAAAGAGGAAATACATAGATATATACATACATATACACAGACATGCATTCATATTTCCCTTTCTCAGAGATAAGATGGTCAACTATACTCACTTCTCTTTATCTTGTATTTTTCATTTAACATTATATCATGAGGTAACTCCGTCGTTGGCTATGGTTATATTTCCATTCCTTTCTACAGCTGCATAATACTTCACTGTACGGATGTTCCTTAGTTCATGCAACCAGTCCCCTATTAATAGCATTTGAGTTGTGTCCAGTTTTTGCTCTTACCAATAATACTGCAATTACTAGCTTTATGATGACATATTAATATTTTTGCCAATGTATCTCTAAGATCGATTCCTGGAAATTGGATTGCAGAGTCAAAGGATAAATGCATATGTAATTTTGCTAGATATTTCCAAATTCCACTCTACAGCAGTTGCCCTCATTTTCATTCCTTCCAGCAATCTAAGAGCATGTTCATTTCCCCAAAGCTTTGCCAAAAAAGTTGGTTGTCTAACTGTTGGGTTTTGGCCAATCTGATAGGGGAGAAGCAGCATCTTGGTGTAATTTTACTTTGTATTTATCGTTAATAAAACTGAGTGTATTTTCCAGTGTTTAAGAGCCCCTTGCATTTCTTTTTCTGTGTACTGTTGTTCATATCTCTAGCCCACTTTACAGTTGCTGCCTTTTTGTGCTCCATTTTTGGTTCTTTGTATATTAGAGATATTGATAGAAATAATATTTTATGTGTAAATAAGCGCAAAATATTTTTCCCAATGTCATTTGCCTTTCTCCCCAATATCTTGTGTGTGTATGTATCTGTATGCAAATATTTTCTTTTATATAACCAAATATACCACTTTTTGCCTTATTGATTCTGGATTATGAGTCTTTGGAAGGTTTTATTCACTCCCAGGTTATAGAGGAGTGCTCTTGAGTTTTCTTTGGGGCTCCTGTGATTTGGTTACTTGGCATTTGAATCTCTATTCATTTGGAATGTATCTTGGCATATGCCATGAGGAATGGATCTAATTTCATCTTTTTCCATATAGCTATCCAGTTATCCCACTATTGCTTCTTAAATAGTCCATCTTTTCCCCCATGATTTGAAATGCTACTCTTATTGTACTATATTATATGTACTTACCATATTTATTTACTATGAATTTCACATGAATGAATTTGTTTCCAGATTTTCTGCCCTGTCCCACTGCCATTGCCAATATCAAAATGTTTTAATTATGGAGGCCTTATTGTACATTTTAACACCTGATATGTATTTTCTGCTTCCCATTGCTCTTCTTTTTCAGGTATTCCTGGTTATTCTTGCTTGTTTATTCTTCCAAATGGACTTTATAAGCAACTTGTCTATACAAGTGAAAAAAACCTGATGGTGTTCTTGTTGTTAGTGATTTAAATTTATTTATTAGGGAGAAATGATAACTTTATGATGTTGAGTCTTCTTATCCAAGTATATGGTCTATCTCTTTACTTGTTTGAGTTTATTGTCTCTTTTAGAAGTGTCATATAATTTTTATAATGCAGGTTTTGGACTTTTCTTGCTAATTTTATACCAAGGTATTTTATTTCATTTTTGCCATTTTAATTGGGGTCTTCTCTTTCATTGTGTGCTTTTTGTTTGTATATATAAAGGCTATTGGGTTTTTTTGTTAATTTTATAACCTGATAAGGTTATAATTTTACAAACTAAGTCCTCTTATTGTTTGTAGTAGTGTTTCACTAATTCTTTTCCATTTTTATTATGATAGAAATATTATTTGCAACTAAAGATAATTTTACCTCTTTCTTTTCAATTCTTATAATTCTTATTGCTTTCTCTTACCTAATTGCATTGTCTAATACCTTTAACACAATCTTAAATAGAGAAGGGCATTTTTGTCTTTCTCTCTCCCCCATCTGTCTACGTTTATGTCTATATCTATCTACATATCTTCTAGTGTTTTGTAATTTGGTTACTTACATTTAAATCTCTGATCTATTTGGAATTTATCCTGGCATATGCTGTGAGGAATTCTAAGTTTACCTTTTTCCATATACTATCCATTTTTCCTAATATGGCAGATTTTTAATCATTTGGTCATGTTAATGAAATTAGTCATATTCATATTTTAGAACAGAGCGTCACGTTTTTGTATGGCCCTGTTAGCACAGTGAGCCTAGGAGATGGACTCAGAGCATCCCCTCCACCCCTGTTCCCATCTGCTCCCTGCACTCCTGCTTAGGGTGTCCTAGTTTCCACCTAGACACTGGCGACTCTGCTGTTGTCAACTGCCCGGCCCTGAGTCCAGGATTCGCAGTTCTGGAGTCAACAACTTGGGTGTTTGCTTCAGGCCAGCTGCCCAAGTCGAGGTGGCTAAGCTCCTGGGGAGAAAAGAAATGGAGGCAGACACCACTGCTCTTCATCCTTAGAATGTTACCAGGTGATGGAAACTGAGTTGCAGAGTGCCCTTGGGGTAGGACGAGCAAGAGTTTTTTTCTTAATGTATAAGTACCTACCCAACATCTTCCATTTTGACTCTTGGTCCTCAAAGCCTAAAACACTTACTTATCTGGCCCTTAGAAAAATTTTGCCCAGACCTTCTGTAGAGTATATAGTTTATTGAATAAAAAAATCAATAAACTTATTCACAAGTGCATTTTATTCTTCAATAGACCTTTCCATCATTTGTTCCATGAATATAAAGGTCTGTCTTATTTGCCTTCTTCCTCTTATGCCCATAACTAGTGTGTAAACTCATTGAGGATAGAAATCTCTTCTTTTCACATAGGAGTGTCCATATTAAGAACTCAAATACATTTCTTGGATTAAATTGACTTGATTTTCATAAAACTCTCCGGTTGAATACATTGTATTTATTTTTTTCTACGTCCACAGTAAATTCTGATTCTTCCTTTTTATCACTCACTATTTGTTGTTGCTTTCTCTAGAGGAGAAAGACTCTCCTGTTGATCTCAAATGAGACTCATCCCCGGTGCTGCCACTGTCACCTTTTATTGATTAAGTGCTTATATCTCTAATGCCTTGCTCAGTCCCCTGCTCCCACATTCCTCCTCTCCTCACACTTACAATTATTTTACTCCTACCTGCAGACTCAGTAGCTTTATAACCTGGCTTAGTCCTTTTTTAGAAAGATGATGTGGATTATAGATTATAAACATAGAATAATGTAAATATAAAAAATTTCTTATTCATTTTTAATTAAGGAAAGATATAATTTTATAACAAATGAATTTCTAGGTCAAAGGAAAAATACATATATTTTTTGTACTTGAACACTAAAGAACTTTCCAATAATACTTCAAGTATATTAATATTTAAACGATGTACTCAAAGCTTCTTGTTAGAGTTCAGAACACTGTTGCTGCAAGTGTCATTCACAGTTTTGTAATTTGTTGAATTTCTGTAACAGATTGTGAGCTGTAAGAGAACTTAAGTTGCAGTCTGAGGCTAAGAAATGTTTTCCAGGTTAATATAATGACTCTGTTCCTTAAGGTACTGGATGTGAGCCCAGTGAAGACACTCCCCAATGGCAGGCGGGGTGCCCATATTGCCCTGCCTGTTCATCTTTGCAGAAGATATTTCCATTCACTGCCTCTCCTTTGCCCAAAGGGAGCCCCTGACTTCTCAGGGTTCCTCTCAGGAGCTCTGTGGGGCTGCTTTGTGATGCTGACAGCTATGGTCAGGGCAAAGGCCTTGGAGCCCTAGGATTCTAGGTTAGAATCCTGGCTTGATTTTGTGTATGGTGATAACCATACTCACCTCCTGCTGCTGTGGGAAGTTTACATGATTTCTTGCCGCAAAGCGCTGAATACTATGACTGTGAGAAAGCTCATGGTGGGCATTTAGTAAATGTTAGCTCCCACCACCCACCCACTTCCCAACCTCCCAATCTGCCTTTCTGGTGGTGGATTTCCCTAGCTCTTTTGTAAATTCAACAAGATATATTGCAACCTCTTCTCCCCTCCAAAAAGAAGCAGAGAACTCAATTCCTCGAGAGGCCTTTGACACTTGTCGGTCAAGTGCCGCTCCCTCACCTTGCTCACGTGGATCGAGGAACCATTTGCTGGAGTAACTTGGTGCCTGTACCATCTGAGAGGCTGAGCGACTGAGAGCTGGGAGACCACGGAGATCATCTAGTGCAATCCTCTCACTTTCAACATGAGGTCAGAGAAGCCACACGGATTGTCCAAGGTCTCAGAGATACTGACGGCAGAGCAGCGGCTGCTTTCCAGGGTGTGCCGTCCCGGCGCAGTGCAATTCTGCTGCACGTCGCCGTAGTTTCTCCGGATTTAGCACTTCCCCCTCTGCGTAATAGGAGCCTGAAGCAAATGTCTAAATGTGTAACATTATCTAAAATTAAATTTGCACAATCACAGCCCATTCAATTCAAGAAGCTCTGAAGTTTAATTCAGTTGAGTCATACTTTTGCAGACACAATTTTGGCCCAAATGAATTCGCAGTTCTAAAGAGAAGCTAGACGCGGACGTGGCTTACGATCTCCTTTTTTAGAAAGAAACCAGTGAGACAGACACCTCTCTGATCACTGGCCAATCAAATCTGGCTGGGCGTATCTGTTCCTTTAGTGGAAGGTCTCATGTTTTTAGAGCTCTCATTAGCCAGAGAAATCTAGGTCCATATAGTCGTTGACAGTGGGGCAAACGTATTATACTTTGTGGCTTTGTCATTCATTGATGATGGGGTTTAGAATCTATGTTAGCCATTTACAAAATTTTTGAATTAGATATTGTACTCTCCAAACCTTATACTGACCTTTTCAGAAATGAAGACTGTCAGGTTCCGGTATTTAAAAATACTTTGATGCTTTTCTATGGCATTTACAAAGAGGTCAGTAGATAATGCTTACTTTTTCTCCTCATATGTTTTTCTTGTGTATTTTAACTGATTTTAGTTTTGAAATATTTCTTTTCATAATTTCATATCAGGATCTTTTGGGGGTTCTCCAAAGCACTATGATGTTATACCTAGTGTTTTAATTTGAGATGAATAATTTAAATTATTTTAATAAACCAACAAGTCCCTTGTGATGTCTTTAATCGAGATGAAATAGGCAAAAGTATGCATTTCCAACAACTACCTTAAAAAGTAAGTTGAATCTGACAAACCCAATTCTCTAGAAATTATTGTTAAATTTGTGGACTAGATTTTCCAAAATATGTGGATTATACTTTGAAAAAAGAAAATTAAAATCAATACTTTTTATTACATTTCTAAGCTTAAAAGAAAAGTGTGTAGAGGGGGAGAAAACTCAATAAACAAAAGTAGATTTATTTTTTGAAGATTAGCTTCAGTTTGGGGTCCAGAGAACTGTGTCTGTCTACTTAGCCTTATAGGACCTCTCCAAGGAGAACACAAGTTTTTGAACACTCCTGTAAGTATCTTGTGCTACACATGGGAAGCACTAAGAAGGTAACCCACTCCTTGACTGAACTTCAATTTTGTTTCATCAGGAAAGCAGGAATATTAACCAATTGTAGTAAAATGAACCCCTATGCAGATTCAAATCAATCTCTATAACTGGTATCTTCATGTTGGTGTAACTGAAGTGCAATTCACTTTAGAGAATATGGTCCCAGGCACCAGCAACCACAAAGAACAATGCTTAGGGAAGGGCTTGCAAGTATTTAAAATATGGTGAGACAAGTCGCCCTTCCCTGCTCTTCTGACATCCTGGGTGTGTTTTTGTGCCTGAGCCATGACTCTTCCCAAGGAAGAAAAACCAGGGTCACAAAGAAGGCAGGAATTATAGTTGACATAGTATGTAGACACTTACTTTATAGAGTTCCCAATTATCTCCTGCATGTAATTCAAATATCTCACTTATCTCTTTGACACTCTTTGTACTATCTGAAACTGATAACTCATTTGACCTAATCAGCATGCTTTCAATGGCATCTACAAAACGCCATTGAAATTGTGGAGGAGTGAAGAAAGCTGAGAAATTTAAGAGATTAAAAAACTGTATGTGAAGACAGATTTTGAGTGAGGTACTTACCTGGAGAGATATAGGAAACTAGAATTTGTGTTCTTGGCACAAAGAAAAGGCACCGTAGAGAGTGGAAAAAGATTGCAGAAAGAAAGATAACAGATCCCTAAAGCCGGTAAAGACATGGAAGAGTTTCTAAATCCATTCTCCGAGGAGTTGATTGGGACAAGTTGTGGATTGCAGCTCTAAAGGCAGGGTTTATGAGAATGAGAGAAGAGTAGCATTGGTTCCATATAGGTTTTAGAAATTGTTCCTCTCCTATGTTTGTCATTCTTGCCAGAATATGTCAATGAGTGGCTCACACATCCTTTCTAAAAGGATGGTCCATGGATCAACTGCATCAGAAACACGTGGGGCAGTCGTGTCAACCCGAAGATGCCTGGGTCTGCCTCCAGATTTCCTGAATCAGAATCTCTGGCGATGGGCCATAGAATCTGCATTTTAATCAAATTTCCCAAACACACATTTAGAGTCTGAGAGCCACTGGAGCTGTTCATTTGATGTACCACATGATTATTCCTCTTTCCAATATCTACTAAGATTTAAATAGCATTTCTATTCTATAAAGCAGATTTACATACATCATCTCATTTTATCTTTACAATAATCCTGTGGGATATTATTATCTCAATTTTACAAATAAGTAAATTAAGGCTCAGAACTTTTAAGTGACTTTGCCAACAGCCCACATACAAGTAATGGCCCTGGGTCTTGAATCTGGGTCTGTGAATTTCAAACTGGCTGCTGTTTCCATCAGAGTGTGTTCACTCCCTCCATCTGCTTATCTTGAGATTAGATAAAGTGTCACCAGGTGAATGTGTGTGCCTTCGTCCAGGCCTTGGGGTTGGAGTTTACCATAATTGCAGGCCAAGGATACAGGAGAAAATAAACAGCCTCAGGAGCACAGGTCTTGAAAGTTCAAACCTATAAACCTTAAAGTGCTGGGAAATATTACTCCTATGAGGCTTACAGCGGTTCTTGGTTCCATCAAAGCAAATTGCACAGTGATACACAAATTGATGCAAATTCGGTTCATTCATCTGTCCATCTTTCAGGGGCCACTACTCAACAATATGAACCATCCTTTACTTTTACCCCTTTTCTCTTTTGTTTCTATTTTCCTCCTTTGGCCATTTTGTGAATTATTTATACTTCCATCCTTCTCCATGTTGAAAGAGGGGTGGGAAAGGAAACAAAATCGAATGAATATTGGTGCCTGCGAGCAGCTTGGTGACAAAGCGGTTGCAACTATCACCTTATGTCAGGTTTTGGAATTATTTGTGTTTCAATTATCCATGTAGTCTACACCCCCTGTTATCCCAGATGAGGATTATATTATGGTATCGACATAGCCCCTTAGCAAGTGTATTGCTACTTGTTCAGTGCAATTGACTGTGGTGATTCATGACTTTTTTAGACAAACACTGCATGAATTATCTCAAACCAGCTCTCAGTTATTCAAGGGTTAATGATCCGACGTGTGAGTTTTACAAGCACTTTGCTTCTTCCCTGTCTCCCTCCTGTTCTCTAGCTTTAGGTCATTTGGTTGCTTATTAGCATCTCCAAAAGAGAATATTTAAATTAAATTAAACTCAAACTAATCTTTTTCACTATGGTAGTGGCTTTTGATGTAAGCTGTAACGAGAGAAGGAGGTCAAAAAATACAATACTTTTTTTTAATTTAAATTTCCAAACTTATCCTTTTCCTCCATTAACACAAACAAATTAGAGTTAGTTTTAGCTCTGTTACGTAAATGTGGTATTCAAGTCTTGTCATTTTCAAAAATCTTTCATTGAGCTGCTAGGTAAGTTAGACAAAGATGCTTCAGTTCTTTAAGAAAGTGTACAAATTTCACTGATAGACCAATGGGTTTAGAAAAACAACTCTTTAGCATGGTGTGAAAGTCAGGAATTAGCACCTCAAATGGATGCATTTGAGTTTCATCTTTTCTCCCTTGCTCTGCCCACCCTCTGTTGGAGGTGCTAATGAACAGTGAAATGGTCAAAAGGTAGGCAGTGGCAGGGCAGAGAGAAAGGGCTGATGATTGCCCTCCAAACAAATGACAGGTAGCCAAGAGGACTTTTCCTTTCCCTTCCTCCAGACTTCCAAGAAACTTCTCTCTCTCTCCATCTAAACAGAGTTGAGAAGTTTACTGATGACTGCCTGACTCATTCTATTGCCACTAGGCTGGGGTCACCTTAGAGCAAGGACAACCACCTGCTGCTGTCCCTTATATGTCTTCATACTCTAGAGGCAAATACCCAACCCCTTCTGAGGGAGATCTCTGGACCCGAAAATTCAAAAGTATGGAGAACTAGGGGTAGCATCTTATTCAGCCAGGACTCTATATCATGCTGTATGAACATAAAAATTAGCACGGATTTAGCTTTCACACAGAGTGAATTCATTTTCTAGCAAGGGGTTCTTGCATGGAAATCTCTCCATCTCTCATTGAATACATTCTCCTCTTTCTGTGAATTATCCTGGAGAGAGACATAGGAATTGTGCTGGCTGTGAAGAATCCAGAAGAACGCAGATGTTCACAACCTGGAAAAGTATTTACAACTTCTACCAAAGAAGTGCTGAGATAAATGGCAGAAACCAGCTCTGGCTAATTTCCAAAGATGCATTTTGTATAAGAAAAGGGGCCAGTTGGAATGGAGTACTTGCTGTGTGGGAGAGTGTTTTATTCAGATCTGGGGAGACCAGAAAAACTTTGTTAAATTAGTCCTATTTAGACTTGTTCTCAGTCTATATCCCAATCAAATGGCATTGTAGGCCACTTTGAATTTTTTGCACATTTAAAATTTCTTGATTGTGTCATATTCAGTCTATTCAAGATTTTCTTCCTTGTTTTAAACAAGAAACTCTATCATTACTTTCCAACAAATAAAATTAGGAATATATTAGAAAAATAAAACTCTATCACAGCATGATCTCTAATTAATTTCAGATTAGCTTGGGTTCACACTTGTCTGGGAGAAAAATGCAATTCTGTAAGATGATAAACTTCACTTTTTTAAGACAATAAGGATGAAGCCTTAGGGGTATGTGTATGTGTGTGTTTGTGAAAAGTTCTTCCTCTTTCCATGTATCTGTTTTGTCTCATTTTATTAATCTATAAATTGGGGCAATAATTGCTGACATTTGAGAAGTCCTTGGACAGTAGCATGAACATTATCATATTGAAGGTTTCATGTCTCAGGGTTAACTTGCAAGTGAATAATAATCAAAGCATTCAGCCTAGTATAAGAAAAATAATATTGTGTGGACTTCACACTGCATGATCTTATTAAATCTAGACTTCATGTCTCCACGGCAAATGGATCCCCAAAGCCCAGGCAGCAAAAATGTTAGTGCTTCCTCTGAAAAAAGTCAATGATTTCTGAAAAACATATGATTTAATCCATTGTCGATGTTGTGCAGAAGAATTTGGTTATGGTGTGTTAGGGGGAAAACTCTGTTTTCTTGAAGATGTGCTATCCATCTTCCTCAGGCCCAGAAATTACACCCTAAATGATGAAAATAGCAATGCACCTGCACGGAGACTGTCTTAGTGGGAATGTGGACAGTCCATGGAAGGGACACATGGAAGCCAAGGATAGAATTCACCTTCCTTTCACATAGAACACTGCTGAGTTCAGAATCATTTTTTTTATGGCTTTTCGTAATGACCCGGGAGGAAAAAATCCACAACACTCCCATCCCAGAATATTCATCCGGACACCATGTGAGATAAGATAAGGTGGTGATAAGGCTGCCTGAGCTCTGCGTTAACCCCTAGTGGTTAAAATTCCGTTCTTGTAACAGGAATTCTAATTTACTCTTCCCATCACAGATGCAAACGCGTCAGATATTAAACCAGTGAGGATTACCCTGATGCCCTGCTTGCAGACTTCCTTTGAAGACTCCAGGGGATGGAAAGGCATTGAGCTGTTTCCTGTTCTTTTCCTCTAGAGGCATCTGGCTGAGTCAGGTGGAGCACATTCCTCCCGCTCCCGTTTATGACATGCTCTCTTCCTGTGCTGGCTTGTCCCCCTTCCCACCGCTCTAGCTTTCTTGGCCTTCCTCAAACATTTTTATCCAGAACCAAATATTATGTTCGTTTCCGGAATTTCCATCAGGATAAAGAAGAGAAGGAACAGACTCATGTCAGGGACACTCCCTGAAAACCAGAAAGTCTGTGATTGCACAAACACACACATGTGCGCATGTGTAGCACCCTGTGGCCACCTCTACTGTACATTCCTGCTTTACCCATCCAATGCTAATACAGGCCTTCTTTTGCTCAAGGAGTGTAATTTATTTAGCCATCCCCCAGGTATAAATCACATTGACCTCTCTCCAGAAGACAGGCAACTTGCTTTCCAAGGATGTCATAAAGAGGAAAATAGAGCTTGGTTAAAAAGTGGCAAAATACTTGATATTCTTATAAGCTCAGATTGTCAACATAACTCTCAAGTGGACACACACAGCAGAAGCCCAGGCAAGTCTCTTCTCTTCAGAGAAAGTTCTCTTCAGAACCTTGTTTTCTTTTTGCTAGACACCTATGCGGATTCCCGGCTGGCCTGTGGGAATGGCATAAGGAGCATATTCTCCTGTGGGTTGTAGGGGACAATTAGAGGCAGGAAGGCAAGCTCAGATGGCTGAGGGTCAAGTGCTTCCAGGATAGACCCGTCCTGATGCACATCTGTAGGTCTCTATTCACTCTGTGATTTGCGTGCTAATTAGCATCCTAGCCCCGTTGCCCCCACCTGTAGGCTCTCTGCCTGGGTCTGCATGGTAACCCATGGTGACCAGGAGCAGTGAGGGACAGAGACCGTCTGCTCTCTGAAGAGCCCGGCAGCAGGGCCCCTTCCTGCAGACGGAAGCAGCAGGAGCACGAAGGGAGCCAGGGTGGCTATTGGGAAACACGATCTTTTCTCTTCTTCCTATTAATATGCTTCTAGAGGGCAAGAACTTCTACGTACCAGCATCCAGCCCTCACCATGAAAAATTACATGTATTCTTCTCTACTGGAAACATGATTTATTTGGATTATTTTCCCCTTCGTAATGATCTTTTCAGAAAAGAAAATACATGACCAAGGTTAAAAAAGATCAAAAAGGACAAAAGGATATACAGTGAAAGGGACCCCGGTCCCCGTTCCTCTTCCTGGAAACAACTAGTGCATATATCTATCTATCCATCTATCTATCTATGTTTTTGTTAGTAACAAAAATGAAAGCCTGCATGTACACTTTTCATCTTGCTTTTTTTCACATAAAATAATTTCAAGTTCATTTGATATCAGTGTATATAGAAATACCACATTTTTATTTATTTTCTTTTTATGGACACATTGTAATGATGGGTTTTCAAAAGACAATAATTGGAAGGGAGGAAGGAAGGAAGGAAGGAAGGAAACAGAAAATAAAGACCCCAGCTATTCCTGGTTGCTATTTGTCAAAGCATCTTTCTTTGTGAAGCTGGCCCTTTCATTTCTCTCTTGTGGACAATGGGGGCAGAGACGGTGGGAGCGTCTTTGGTCGTTGCTGGAAAATCTAAATTTATGGTATCCAAACCCAGTTTCATCTGTTGTTTCCTGTGTTAAGGACACATGAGGTCCAGGGGGTCCTCCAGCACCCTTTTGAAGGAGAGATGAAACCTCTTCTCCGCCTGTGACTAAACAAAGAAGGCCACATGCCAGGGGTGACTCGCCACTGTGGCTGCTTCTGTGACGCCACATCCTGGCCTCTTTCTGGCGGCGTGGGCAGTACCTGGCTAAGGGCGGAATAGGAGCCGTTAATTTCCCTCCCACCCTCCATCACCAAAGTCGACTTTCTGCCCCTCTTTCCCTCCGTTCAAGCAAAGTCCAGTGGGAAACAGCCCACTGTGGAAAGTGTAGCGTGTTCTGATATCCTGGCCTGCGAGCATCATCACAAGGGGAAGAGGAGAGTGCAACATGCTGTGGTCCTGAAGATGCACGTGAATCAAAAAACAGCGAAACCCAGGCAATGGCGGCAGCTCTCTGATTGGCTCCCATCTGCAGATGTGGCTTTCACACAGAAAATGTGTGCAGACATCCTAGGCTAGAGCTAAGAGTTTCAGGGTCCCTGGCATTTCATCAAGGACCTTTTATCTTATCGGACACATGCCTTTGGTGGTTCTCTGTGCTGGAGTCATGACCATAGGAGCTCCATTGCTCTGCCTTGAGCATTGTCATCATCGTGCTGAGCCTTTCCCCCCACTGAACAGTGTGAAGACAACCATCAGAGATGGGATTGGAACTGCATCTGCGCCATTGGTTAGTCTGGACACATTTAACCTCAGTGCCTCAGTAAATTCAGCTGTAAAATTCGGGACAGTTTTATAGGGTTACTGTGAGGATTAAATGAGGTGACGTATAGAGTTGTCCAGTGCTTATCAAGTATATTATTAAGTAATACCAGTCCCTGTGAGGGAGGTAACTTTAAATTATTATGGTTTTGCTGAAGTAAATATTATAAACTTGGTTGCTACCCTAATTATTTCTGAGACTCTTTGAGGACTTCCAGAACATGGTGGTAAGTCCCAGGCTCAACTCATGGGGCCACCTGGGCCTGGCTGGGGAACGCCAGTGTAGAGTATAATACAGTGAGTCAACACGCTGGCTTTAGGTGCTGACAGGGACGGTGTAGCCTCATCCTTGTACCACCAGCATCTTGGGCGAGTCCCTGTTCTTTCTCTGCCTCCATACCTTCATCTGGAAACTAGGGCTAGTAACCATTTCTGCATTAGAGTCGTGAGTGTCAAATGAAGTAAGGTGTGTGAAATCGATATATAGTGATTAACATATAGTAAGTGTTCAATAAAATGAAAGCTGTTATGCAGCTATGACTCACAGAATTTCAGAACTTGAAGGAGTCATAGAGATTATTTAGTAAACTGCTCTCCTCCAGTGTTGGACTCACGCTTCATTTTGTAGATGGGTAACCAGATCATAGAGAAGTTAAGAGATTCGACAGATGTTATCTAGCCAGTTAGCTGCAGAACCAGGACTGGAATCCAGGGGTTCTGAGCCCAGGTCTGGGCTCTTTTCCTCCCTGCGGTTTTCTTGCTGCATGGCTGAAAGTGGATCTTTCATCTTGTTTAGGAAATCGGTATTCAAATTTGTTCGAAACCTTGGGCAACCAGTAGATAACTTGCAAAGTTATAAGACTCAAGGCCAAGCATTGAATTCTGTTTACATCTCAAGGTTTTAGCTGATCTTTTTTTTAAAGTCCATTCTCTTTTATGTTGCAAATTCCCATCAGCCTCTCTCTATCCTCTTCCTTGCCTCAGAAAACTAATATACCCTCCCTCCCCACTGCCCTTATTTTTTTAAACTACAGTCTGTAGTGAAAACTCTCCTCTCTCAAGTGACATGAAGCAGCTGGCACCTTTAGGGCTCTCATATTATCATTATTATCATTTAACATTTATAAGTGCTCACAGTATGCTAGACACCATAACATACAGTAGTAAGGAACTTGCCATCTAAATTAGACACAGATAGATCCACATAAAAGAGACAAATAGAGGCAGGGGGTGAGTGGGAAGGGGATGAGGCAATGGAAAAAGTCAGGGTCACTGCCACAACACTTCAAACTCTTGCTGAGCCAATGGCTGTGGAAGACTTAGGAAGACATATCCAATTTTTAGCAAAGCGATATAAAATGGCCCCTAAAGGGATTGTGTGAAATACCAGGGTTTTTTTCATTTCTGTCAGAGAATTTCAGGAAAGCACCTTCTTGTGAACAGAATTGTTCTAAATCTGCTGTCTGCCGCCTCTTTCCATCAGCCTCCCTCAGTCCCCCGTGGCCCCCTCCCCATGCACTTTTGGTTTGAACTCAGAGAGCAGCAGGGGAGCAAGGGAATAAAGTGTGGGGCAGCCGGCATGTCTAATTCCAGGACAGACATGTGGTGAATCTAAAGGCCACCCCTGGAAGCATCTTTGATCTCGGGAGCCCTGTATGCATTCTATTTCCCCTCCATGGGGTCAGTGCGCATGGTCCACCCCAGCCGCCCCAGAGTCGCCCTCCCTCAGAGGTAAGCTTCCTTTTTTGTAAGTCCAATATTGCCAAATAAAATTTTTTCTTGCAGCTCGTCCTTGTTCTCAAAAATTGTGACTCTTCCTCTTGCTAATTATTTTTACTGTACATATTTACCCCTTAGAACTTGAGAATGGAAAGTGACACTATGCATAGCTACAGGGGACTATTTAAGCATTAAGTCAAAGAGAACCACCATAATTGGAGCAGAATCAATAATTGAACGGTTTAATGAACTAAGCCAAAAAAATATTTTAAGTAGCAACACTTCTAATCACCTCTTCTTGATGAGTTTGGTCCTGGACCGCCCAGAAGCACCCTGCCAGTAGAGGAGAGGAGCCCAGCGAGTGCCCAGAGTTCTTGTATTCTCAGTTTAGTGGGCCACTTGGTTTCTTCTCTTTAACAGACAGCAAATAAAAAACAGAGTCCCCTCTAAGACATGAAAACAGCAAAAATGCATTCACATCTTTCAAGAAACTCAAATCAAACCTAGGACCTTTGTCACTTGAAAAAATAAGTAGCAGTCTCTTCCCAGGGCTAACTCAGTAGCAATAATGACAAATGGTGCAGGGGGCCAAGGCCAGAGGGAAGGGCATCCTGCTGGGGCTTCTGCACCTGGCATTCACCTAGCACCAGAGAAGTGGGACAGGCACTACAGTTTAGGCAAGGGGCAATGCTCTTCTCACCTTATGTTTTCCTCTCTTTCTTTTGCTAGGTACATTGTTCTCTCAATTCTCTCCCCTTTTTTATTTTGGGACCTAAAATGATTTAATGCTGGAACATTCCTTTGACATTATTTGGTTGTTTTTATTAAATTGAACTCTTAATTACAAGTCCCTGAAAACCAGATATAGACTACTGCGTTAGTTCAGGCCCACCAAGAAGGAGGCACAAGGTGGGATTAGATGTGCAAATGCCCTGGGGAACAAAGCAGGCGGTGGGAGGTGGGGAGGGGAGCTTGTAGACAACCATGTGCATCTGACACCTGTGGAAAGAGAGCTGGAAGGAAGGAGGAGGATTGGGTAGGAGGAGGTTCCAACTGAGCAGAGTTTTAAGAAAGATTCAGCCAGGTGACGGTGGAGTCCTCGAGCCAACGTTGCTTGTGGGAGGAGATGTATGTTTGGCCAGAATGGGCCTGCTTTAGGATCTCTGCCACACTCAGCCATTGACTGGAGGCAGCCAGCAAAAGACGTGCAGACGTGATGGTGGATCAGAAGGGGAACAGCATCAGTTATGCTTCCCGCGGCAGGAGCTGCTCATTTTGGTCACCACAACTGCCTTGCTCTACTTCATTCCAGAGAGACGAACCAAAGAGAGTAGAGCAAATGAGGTCCTGGCCTGCAAACCACACACAGAATTTAGCCTTGTTTCGCACTAATAGCTTCCATTTATGCATGTGCCAGGAACTGAATATAGTTACCATGTTAAACATCACATAAATCCTATGAGGTCGCTATTATTAACCTATTTTACAGACAGAAAATTGAGTCTTAGAAAGATTGTGGTCACACAGTAATTATTCGTGGAGCCAGAATTCAAACCTAATTTCTGATTCCAAAACCGCTACATATATTACCTCTGAACTCACTTCTTGACTGGAGCAACTTATAATATATTTAATTACTACTAAGTACTAAAGTAGTGTTGTTATTTTCTCATTATGCATGACTAGAGAAGAAACCTCTCATAAAATCAGGTAAGACTTTGCACTCACTCAAGAAATTTACTTGGGGGCAGACATCTCCCACCCTCACCGTGTCTCTCCATTTTCTGAAGAACTGAGGTAAAATATTCACCTATTTGTTGAAGCTCTGTCTTAATAGTGCAATGACTCCAATGGAATATCCTTCTTGGTTACATGGAGACGATTCCTCAAAAGCTCACAGGCTCTATAAAAATTGATATTTTCCAACCATGACCTGGCAGCAAAGACCCAGCTCACACACACTTACTGCTCTAAGAAACAAAAGCAGTAGAAAAAATCTCACAGATCTCCCAAGGATAATACTAATAAATGACATCAGGTGTGCCTACACGTCTACGAGGTCCATTAAAAACTAATTTTTACAAAAGAGTTAAAAGTCCAAATTGATGCTGTTCAACTTTCACTAAAAAGATATTAAAACAACAAACATGTAGAAACCAAAGTAGCTTAATTACAAAGGAGAAAGTACAACCAAATTTGAATACTGACATATAGAAATCTGTCATAGCTGATGGAAAATGTGGCTCTGATACTCTGAGGTTTTCTCTTGAAAAGCCTGAAAGGACGCTGTCAAGTTTGACAGGCCTAAAAAGCAACGCCCACACACACCCCTGCACGCAATTATATTTTGTATTTTAAAATGGCCTCTTGATAGATTTTTCACTCTCAGTCTTCGGAAATGATCTCGAGTGAAGAATAAATAAATAAAAAACAGAAAGCTTTTCAGCTTTGATCACCTGCTAGCTTGTGAGAATAGATTTGGCAAGAAGAGTGGTGCCCATAATCACAGCAAACCCAAGTAAACTGGTTGACTTTTTCCACAGCCAACTAAGGATAGGGGTTTTAACACCATTTCCACTCTCATTTGAGAGGGCTCCTAGCTTTTCACTGTAAGGGGAACACTCTCAGAAGAAAAAAAAATTAATGTATACAACAGGCAGATTTTCAAGTTGTCACCCTCTAGCCATATCTTTCTAGAAAAGCATTTCATTTCTTTACGTAGCAATGTGTAAGCAGACCCATACCCAAAGACTGATAAAAATGCCCTACCATAAGCCTGTCCCATTCACATTCCCACACAATAAAGAACAAAACACTAGAAATAGCTGACCTACAATAAATAGCTAATATTTTAGTCAGTAATTTCCCTCATGTACTATCTCATATTAAAAATCTTCCATATCATGTGGTTTAAATAAAAAGAACTGAGGCATTAGCCCTCCTGTTTTTCAATTCCACCTCCCTGTATATATGACCAATTCAATTCCACCAAGCTTTGCTCTGATAGTTAACGATCCTTCAGCACACACGTATTGACTACCCAACCTGGGACATGCCAGCAAAGGGAAGGAGCGGTGTGTTGGTGGGACACACTAACTTGCTCAAGAGTATCAGTGTTTATCCAATGGTTACAGGATAAACTTCAAACTCTAGCTCAATACTCAAGTTGCTCCATAATCTGCCTCCAACCTACCTTCGCAGCCTTTTTTCTCACTACTGGCCTCCTACACTTGTGCTGTCCAACATGGTAGCCACAATTTGTATGTGGCTATTAAGTAATTAAAATGTGGCTGCTCCTGGTTGACATGTTCTGAAAGTGCAATCTATATACTGGATTTTGAAGACTTAGTACCAAAAAAAAAAGAATGTAAACTATCTCAATATTTTTTAATTGATTACACATTGAATTTGCAATTTGGATATAATGGGTTACAGAAAATAAATTATAAGATAAATTTCAAGTGTTTCTTTTTTAATGTGTCTACCAGAAAATTTTAAATTGCACATGTGGCTTTGATTGTATTTCTATCAGATGGTGCTGTTAGACTTTGCACTGCCCACCCTGACACATACACTATGCTCTTCCATTCTTTTTACCTAAGGCAGTCGCCTTTGCAATCTTTCCTTATTTAAGTCCTATCCAACCTTCAAATCTCTTCTCAAGGCATAAGTCCTCTCAGTCAGTAGTGATAACATTCTCCTTGGAAAACCTTTTTAACTATGTACGTCTCCTAAAGTGCTCATCACCTTGTGATTTGTTTTACCCTGTTTGTGTGTACATTGTAACACTCTTTGACCCACCTCTCCAACAATATTGCAGCTGCCAGAGTACAGCTAACAGGTATGAATCATCTTTGTTGTCCATGGTATCTAGCATAGTGTCTTACACAAGTAAGATAGTCAATAAATATTTATTAGGGAAACGATAAACGGATGGATGGATAAATGTATGAATGAAAAAATGGATGTATGAATCAAGACAGTGTAGTATTGGCAAAAGAATAGACCCATAGATCAATGGAACAGAATGGAGAGCCCATAAATATACCACACAAGTATAGTCAACTGATTTTTTGACAAAGGTGTAAAGGCAATTCAGTGGAGAAAGGATAGCATTTCAACATATGGTGCTGGAACAATTGGATGTCCAGGTATGGAAAAAAAAAAATTGAACCTAGATGTTGATCTTATACCTTTCACAAAGATTAACCCAAAGGGATCGTAGATGTGAATGTTAAAGGAAAAATTATAAAACTTGTAGAAGAAAATCTACATGATCTTGGGTTTGGTGATGATTATTTTAGATACAACACCACAAATATAACCCATGAAAGAAAAAAATTGATAAGTTGGACTTTATTAAAAATAAAAATTTCTGCTCTGTGAAAGACACTGTTAAGAGAATGAAAAGACAAGCCATGGACAAGAAGAAAATATTGCACACCACATATCTGATAAAGGATTTGTATCTAAAATATGCAAAGAACTCTTAAAACTAAACAATAAGAAAATAAAAAATCCAATTGAAAATGGAGAAAAGTTCTGAACAGACATCATACCAAAAAAGATACACAGATGGCAAATAAGCATATGAAAAGATGCTCAGCATCATTTGTCAGTAGGTGAATGCAATGCATCCAACAATGATACCTCATTCCTCATACAAATGTAAGATCTTAAGATATAAAACACTTAGAAGAAAACAGGAGCAAGTCTTAATGATCAGGGATTAGGCAATAATTTCTTAGATATGGTGCTGAAAGCACAAACCATGAAAGTAAAAAATATAAATTTGACTTCATCAAAATTGAAAACTTTTGTGCCTCAAAGAACACCATCAAGAAAGTGAAAAGACTATCCAGTATGGGACAAAATATTTGCAAATTGTATATCTAATGAGGGACTTACACATAAAATGTATAAAGAATTCTTAAAACTCAACAACAAAAAGACAAAGAATCCAGTTTAAAAGAAGGCAGTTTTTGAATAGACATTCCTCCCAAAAATGTATACAACTGGCCAAGTACATGAAAAGATCATTAAAATCACTGGGCAAATGCAGGGGCTGGCCTGGTGGTATAGTGGTTAAGTTCATGTCCTCTGCTGCAGCAGCCCAAGATTCACAGGTTCAGACCCTGGGTGTGAACCTACGCACCGTTTATCAAGCCACACTATGGCAGGCATCCCACATATAAAATAGAGGAAGAGGAGCCTGGATGTTAGCTCAGGGCCAATCTTCCTTAGCAAAAAGAGAAGTATTGGCGGTGGATCTTAGCTCAGGGCTGATCTTCCTCACTCCCAAGAAAACCCAAATCACTGGAGAAATGCAAATCAAACCACTATGAGATACCACTTCACATACACTGGGATGGTTATAATAAAAAAGATGGGCAATAGCAAGTGTTGGTGAGGATATAAAGGATTTGGAACACTCATGCATTGCTGAAGGAATGTAAAATGGTGCCACCACCTTGGAAAACAGTTTGGAAGTTCCTCATAAAGGTAAATGTAGACTTCCCATGTGATGCAGCAATTCCACTCCTAGGTATATACTCACGAAAACTGAAAACATGTATCCAGACAAATACTCATACGCAAATGTTCATAGCAGCATTATTCAAAATAGCTAAAAAGTAGAAATGACCCAAATTCCCATCACTTAATTAATGGATAAACAAAATGTGGCATATCCATAAAAAGGAATATTATTCAGCTATAAAAATAAATAAAGAACTGATACACACTACAATATAGAAGAACCAATAAAACATTATGTTAAATGAAAGAAGCCAGAAACAAAAGGCCACATTTTATGGGATTTCATTCATATGAAATGTCCAGAATAGGCAAATCAATAGAGGCAGAAAGTAGATTAGTGATTGCCAGGGCCTGGAAAGAGCGAAGTGGGGAGTGACTGCTAACAGGAATTGGATTTCATTTTGAAGTGATGAAAATGTTCTAAAAGTAAGTAGTCATGGTGGTTGCACTAATCTTTGAATATATAAAAACAACTGAAATGTGTACATGAAGAGAGTAAATTTTCTGGTATGTGAATCATATCTAAATAAAGCTGTTATTTTAAAAAATGAGATACCACCACATGTGTCAAAATGGCTAAAATAAAAGAAAAACTGGCAATACAATTACTGGCAAGGATGTGGAGCAATAGGAACTCTCATTGCTGGTGGGAATACAAAATGGTACAGCCACTTTGGAAGGATTTGGCTCTTTCTTACAAAGCTAGACAGGATTATAATCCACTTGACTCAGCAATCATATTTCTAGGTATTTACCCAACTGATTTGAAAATTTATCTTTACAGAAAAACCTGAAGACAAACATTCATAGCTGCTTTATTAATAATCTCTAAAAACTAGAAGCAACCAAGATGTCCTTCAAAAGTTGTAATGGATTAGCCAACTGTGGTACATCCATACGATGGAATACTATCTGGTGATGAAAAGGAATGATCAAGCCATGTAAAGAAATGGACAAATCTTAAACGTATGTTGCTAAGGGAAAGAAGCCAGTCTAAAAGGTTACATACTAATACAAAAAATAATTCAAAATGGATCAAAGACCTAAACTTAAGAGCTATAACTATAAAATTCTTAAAAGAAAACACAAAAGAAAGCTTTATGACATTGAATTTAACAATGACTTTTTGGATAGGACACCAAAAGCACAGATAACAAAAGAAAAAGTAAATAAATTGGACTGTAGCAAAATTAAAGACTCCTGTGCATTAAAGGACACTATCAATGAAGCAAAGAGGCAACCCACAGAATGGAGAAAATTATTTGAAAATCATATATCCAATAAGAGGTCAACATCCAGAATATAAAAAGAACTCCTATAGCTCAACAACAATAACAACAAAACTTGAAAATGGGCAAAGAACTGGAACAGACATTTCCCCAAGGAAGGTAGGCAAATGGCCAATAAGTACATGAAAAGATGCTCAACATCACTAACCATTGGGGAAATGCAAATCAAAACCACAATAAGATACCATTTCATACTCATTAAGATAGCTATTATTTTTAAAAAGCAGAAAATATCATGTTCGCAGGCACGTCAAGAAATTAGAACCCTTGTGTGCTGCTATCAAAATGTAAAATGATGCAGCAGCTATGGAATGCATTATGGCAGTTCTTCAAGGAATTAAACAAAATTACCATATCACCCAGCAATTCCACTCTGGGTATATACCCAAAAGAATTGAAAGCAGGAACTCAAATATTTGTATAACCATGTTTATAGCAGCATTATTCACAATAGCCCAAAGATGGAAACAAACCAAGTGACCCTCAGCAGATGAATGGATAAATAAAATGTGGTATATACATACAGTGGAGTATTATTCAGCCTTAAAAAGGAAGGAAATTCTGACACATACTATAATACAGAAGAACCTTGAAGACATTTTGCTAAGTGAAATAAGCCATTCACAAAAGGATAAATAAGCCACTCACATGAATTCATAGAGGCAGAAAGTAGAATGGTGGTTGCTAGGGGCTGGGAGTGGGTAGAATGAAGACTTATTGTTTAACGGGTACAGAGTTTCAGTTTTGCAAGATGAAAGTTCTGGAAAAGCATAGTGGCGATGGTTGCAAAATAATGTAAATGCACTTAAAACCACTGAATTATAAACTTAAAAATGGTTTAGATAGTGAATTTTATATTATGTATACTTTACCACAACTAAGAATTTTTAAAAGCTACATGCTGGGGGCCGGCCCCTGGCCAAGTGGTTATGTTCGTGCACTCCACTCTGGCAGCCTGGGGTTCACTGGTTTGGATCCTGGGCACGGACCTACATACCACTCATCAGGCCAGGCTGAGGCAGCATCCCACGTGGAAGAACTAGAATGACTTACAACTAGGATGTACAACTACACACTGGTGCTTTGAGGAGAAAAAAAAAAGAGGAAGATTGGCAACAGATGTTAGCTCAGGGTCAACCTTGCTCACCAAAAGCATTAAAAAAGTGCCCTTTCTAAAAATAAAAATAAACGCTGCATATTGTATGACACCATTTATATGACATTCTGGAAAAGGGAAAACTATAGAGATGATAAACAGATCAGTGGTTGCCAGGGGTCCCAGAGAGGCGATGTTGGGTGGAACAGTTGATAGGTGAAGTATAGTGGACTTTTCAGGCACTAAAACTAGTGTGTATGATACTGTAATGGTGAATACATGACATCATGCATTTGTTAAAACAAATAGAACTTTACAGCATAGTGAACTTCAATGTATGCAAATTTTTAAAAACTATATAAGAGGTCAGGGGATCTAAGGATGGAATGCAAACTCTGGTGTGAGAATCTAACTGTACTACAAGTGTATGAAACAACCTCATTGAAGAAGGTGGGGGGAAAAGGTGCTGGCCTAAAATAGCTTTGAAAATGAGTGGAATCTGTAAGTCTAAAGGCGAAAGGAGCCGTACATAAGCAGTGTATGCACTCTAGTTGACCAAATCATTTCCCATGGGGATATGGGTTCTGGTGCTACTACACATGTCTGCTGGACATGTATGTGGGAATTGAACAATTGAATAGATGGACAGTGATTGGTGGGAGTCAGGTTTTTCACTGTTTGAGTGGGAATTTACAGATAAGCAAGGAAGGAAGATAGAATGATCCGTGTGGTAGTGGATTAGAGTTGGTGACATCAGTATGAACTTAGGTTTAGGTTAATATAAATACAGATCGTTACATAGAGGAATATTTAGAGATATGTGTATGCACGCAGGTTGGTATAGACACATATATTTCTTTTCTCTGTCAGCCGAGAGGGTCTGGAAGCAATGACACTCCAGTAGTAACAAGTACACTTTGTACAGATCTTGGTTTCTAATAACATTTCCTTAAGGAAATGGCTGATTCTAGAACTGAGAGCAGGAAGTATACAAGATGAGACTGGAAGATCTTGTAAGAAAAGGAAGAAAGTGAACAAGGGGGAAAAATACCCCACAATGATGGGGGTATGTCAAAGGGAACTGGAGGAGCCAACTGGAGGAGCACCCAATAGCCAAAGCTGGAAAAATTTGAGCAACAAAATAAAGTCATATTGGATCATAACCCAAAATACAAGATAAAATGCTTGAGTCCATAGTGATATAAATAAATGATTGAATAAATGAATAAATGGATGAAAATAGACAGTAGCAGAGTTCCAAATAATTTATGTAGATAACAGCCTTCAAGGATGTAGAAAATAAGTCCCTATTCCTTAAGTATGGGCTACATATTATGACTTCTTTCAAGAGTACAGTATAGAAAAGGAGAAAAAAGAGTAACTTTACACTGAAGAAATCTGACAAATACTACCTCTGCCAGGTGATCAAGGCCAACATCAACATCTTAACAAGATTGACATCATGTTGATTGTATGTACCTGTGATATAATATGATAAGAATGGCATTTACCTATAGTCTTCCTCCCCAAACCCATAACCACAATATGCTCATGAGGAAAACATCAGATAAACTCAAATTGAGGGACATTCTATAAAATATTTGACCAGTCCTCCTGAAAACTGTCAAAGTCATCAAAAATGAGAAAAGTTGAGAAACTATCACAGCCAAGAGGAGCCAAAGGAGACATGACAACTAAATGTTAAATGGTGTCCTGGATGAAATTCTGGAATAGAAAAGGAACATTATGCAAAAATGAGGAAATCCAAATAAAGTATGGACTTTAGTGAATAATAACATATCAATAATGATTCATTAATTCTAACAAAAATACCATTCAAATGTAAGCTGTTAATAATAAGGGAAATGATGTGGGGTATACGGGAACTCTGTAGTATCTTCGCAACTTCTTTAAAAATATAAAACAATTCTAAAATAAAGAGTGTATTAAAAATAACAAAAGTGGAGGTTCTCGTCAAGATGGCGCTGTGAGCAGATGTTGAACTCGCTTCCTGCCACAAACACAACCAGGTTACAACAATTTTAGGTAGAATCACCCTGGACTGAAAACTGAAAACTGGATAAAAAGAACCCCCACTACAAGGGACAGTCCTGACGAAAGCAGAAGAGGCAGTAACTCCGGCCGGAGAGGAAAAAGCCACCTTTGGGAGCAGCGGAGCTTCTCAGCTGGCCAGGCGGGAGCCAACCTAAGGTACGCAGCCCTCCCTGGAGGAGTGAGGTCCGGAGCGGGGGCAATACTGCTATAACCATCCTTCGGACTCAGCCCAACTGAGAGGGGGGGGTCTTACTGTCTGGCTTTGCTGGCTATTAACTGCAGCGAGGACACCCCAGAAAAGCTATCGGCCGAAAGCGGAAAAGATCCGGGTCTTAAAGGGCCCACGCACAAACTGACTCATTGCAGCAACCTAAAATCACCAGAGAGAAGGCTGACTGTCCTTTGGTGAGACGAGACTCACCTGGTGGGCTCTGGGGGCATCTTGGTGAGAGGAGGATCCTCTCCGGAGACTGAGACATTGGTGGGGGCCATTGTTCTGAGCTGGTCCAGGCGTGCTGATACCGACACAGGTGGGGGCCATTGAGATACATCCCTTGGGCTGTTAGCCCAGGGGTCTGCCACACCCACTAGAGCACAGATTTAATCCAGTTCAGCCAGGGCAGGCAACCCGCCCTAGGGACTGGCCCCACCTAACAGCAAGCCCTAAGGCTACTTTTCAGCCTGCACTGACTGAGTGCCTTGATCCTCTACAGGCAGGCAAATGTGTCTGCCTCTGTGGGGCAGGGCTTGTGTGAGGACCAGGTGAACTGTGGGGGGCATTGGGGCAGAGGTGGGGGCCTCTGTGGTGGGGTATGCTCCAGGGGGTTGAGAAGTGTGCACGGACCAGGACTGTGCTGACAGTGTATGTGGTCCAGAGGGGGTTGAGGCTTATCAGCGGCAGAAGGCTTGTGTTTCACAAATACCCATAAAAAGGATCAGCCCCACCTTCCAAAGCCTGAAACAACTGAGTGCCTCCATGCCAATGGCTAGCCCCACTCAGCTGCACTCCTAAGAGAACTAACATCAGCCTTGTTAGCCTCAGGCCTATCACAACTGTACGCCCCTGAGCCTAGCAACCAGCTACACTGGGTACCAACCCAATTAAGAGAACAATTGCAATAAGAGTGTGCTAATAGGTGGGACCAAGATGGCGGAGTGAGTGGTCTTCTTTGTCTCTCCCCTGTCGAATCTACAACTAATTGGACATTCACCAATTAACAAAGGATATCCAGATAGCATCTCAAGATGCCTAAGAGTCTCGGGCTACTAGACATCGGAGGGCTTACCGACTCCCCCCAGGGAGGAGGCGGAAATAGGTGAAAACTCTCCAACCCCCAACCCCGGACAGCCTAGTTCCTGCAGGAGGCTGTCTTCCAGCGGACTCCCCCATAGCGTCACCACACACCAAGGGCGGGAGTGTGCACTCACCAGCGGAGCGACAGTGGAAACAGATGACAATAGCCCTACTCAAGCCCCCCGCGATTATACCTAAGCCCAGGGGGAATCCCCAGGGTCCCGCACCCACCGGCAGGGAAGGCCTCTGCTTGCCATTATCAGGGAGGCCCCGCCCAGAATCCAGAACAAAGGGAAGCTCCTGGCAGGCGGATTCCCTGGCACGGCACCAGACCACAAGCTGCTGCTGGGCCCACAGTCTGCAGCACACGGGTCAGAGCAGGAGGTGCCCGGACTTCCCATGGACATGCTTGGGGACATGGTTGGAGGTCCAGCGCCTGGCTCTGTGGCCCAGGGGGAGGCTCCGGGGTCCCGCACCTCCCTGGAAGGGAAAGGCTCTGCTTGCCGTTAACAGGGAGGCCCCGCCCAGAATCCAGAACAAAGGGAAGTTCCCGGCAGGTGGATTCCCTGGCACTGCACCAGACTGCCAGCTGCTGTTGGGCCCACAGTCTCTGGTGCACGGGTCAGTGCAGGGGGTGCCCAGACTTCCCGTGGACGTGCTTGGGTACTGGGTGGAGCTCCAACACCTGGCTCTGTGGCCCGGGGGGACGCTCCAGGGTCCCGCACCCCCCCCCAGCAGAGAGGGCCTCTGCTCGCCATTGGCAGGGCGGCCCCGCCCAGCATTCGTAACACCAGGAAGCTCCCTAGAGCAGAATTCCCCACAAGGCAGCAGCTTACAAGCCACCGCCAGGCCCACAGACTCTGGCCATGTCCCAGATGAGGCAAGGGGCTCCTAGAGATGCCATGAGAGTGGAGTGGGGCAGAGTGGAGCTCTGGTGAAATGGCTATATAGCCCAGGGGGGAACTCCAGGTTCCTACAGCAGCCTCAGCGAAAGCCTCTGCACAGCACTAGTGGAGAGGTCCTGACTGGCAATCGCAAGGTGGGAAGGCCCTGGGGCAAAAGTAGCACAGCTAGGTGAGCTAACAACAGACTGCAGAAGATACCCATAGCTCTGCTGGGACCTATAGTGGACAAGTGTGATCTTGTGGGCTCTGTTAGGGACAAAGTGGCGATTATAGGTGATCCTGCTCCTGGCTGCTGGGAAAGCCCACAACACCGTTGCAGACCACAAGGAGGGAGTGCGTCTAAGTGGGCTGCAACAGTAGGCACCAGCAGCCTGAGGCCCCCTTGCGATTGCCCCCACAACCAACGAGGGACCCCACAGGACCACTGTGACTACGAGGAGGGGTCCAGGTCCAGCCAGTAACAGCTGACAGAGTTCCTGGTTGGTGCAGTCTAAACAGCTGCCCATCCCCACACCAGTCGCAACAAGTGGAAGCAGCGACTAAACGCTATCTCTATGTGGAGGCACAAATCCACGCCATCAAGCAGTATGAAAAAATATATTAAATCTCCAGAACAGAAGGAAAATGATAAGCACCCAGAAAACAATCCCAAAGACAATGAAATCTATAACCTAAATGACGATGACTTCAAAACTGCCATTATTAAAAAACTCAACGAGTTAAAAGAGAATTCAGATAGACAACTCAATGAGTTCAGGAGCTATGTCACAAAAGAGCTTGACACTTTAAAGAAGAACCAATTATAAATACTGGAGATGAAGAACACAATGGAGGAGATTAAGACAAATCTGGACTCTCTGAACAGTAGGGTCGATAATATGGAGGACAGAATTAGCAATTTGGAGGATAGGAATATAGAAATGCTGCAGACAGAGGAGGAGAGAGAACTAAGACTAAAAAGAAATGAAGAAACTCCCCGAGAATTATCCAACTCAATTAGGAGATGCAACATAAGGATTATAGGTATACCAGAGGGAGAAGAGAAGGAGAAGGGGGCAGAAGGCCTGTTCAAAGAAACAATAGCTGAGAACTTTCCAAACTTGGGAAGAGAGATGGAACTTCATGTGACAGAAGCCAATAGATCTCCAAACTTTATTAACGCAAGAAGACCAACCCCAAGGCATATAGTAGTGAAACTAGCAAAAGTCAATGACAAAGAGAAAATACTAAGGGCAGCCAGGCAGAAGAAAATAACTTACAAAGGAAACCCCATAAGGCTATCAGCAGATTTCTCAGGAGATACTTTACAGGCTAGAAGAGATTGGAATGAAATATTCAAAACTCTGAAGGACAAAAACCTGCAGCCAAGAATACTCTACCCAGTGAAAATATCCTTCAAATACGATGGAGAAATAAAAACTTTCCCAGATAAACAAAAGTTAAGGGAGTTCATCGCCACAAAACTTCCTCTTCAAGAAATGCTCAGGAAGAACCTCTTTTATGAAAAATCAAAAAAAGGAAAGGGGTTACAAAATCCAGAACAAAGGAGATAAGCAGAAGGACAATAACACAAAGTAACAGCTCTCCATCAGGACAAAATGCAAAAGAACCAGAAAATAAGTGATAAAATGGCAACAGTAGGCCCCCACATTTCAATAATCACTCTAAACATGAATGGATTGAACTCTCCAATCAAAAGGCACAGAGTGGCAGGATGGATCAAAGAACAAGATCCAACAATATGCTGCCTCCAGGAAACACACCTCAGCCCCAAAGACAAACACAGTCTCAAAGTGAAGGGATGGAAGACAATACTCCAAGCTAATAATGAACAAAAGAAAGCAGGTGTTGCCATACTTACATCAGACAAAGTAGACTTCAAAGCAAAACAGATAAAGAAAGACAAAGAGGGGCAGTATATAATGATAAAAGGGATGCTCCACCAAGATGACATAACACTTATAAATACATACGCACCTAACACAGGAGCACCAAAATTCGTAAAGAAACTATTAATAAAACTAAAAGGAGACATCAACAGCAATACAATAATAGTAGGGGACCTCAACACCCCATTAACACCAATGGACAGATCATCCAGACAGAAAATCAACAAGGAAATTATAGAATTAAATGAAAAGTTACATCAGATGGACCTAATAGATATACATAGGACACTTCATCGAAAAACGGCAGGTTACACATTCTTCTCAAGCGAGCATGGAACATTCTCAAGGATAGACCATATCTTGGGAAACAAAGTAAGCATCAGTAAGTTCAAGAGGGTTGAAATAATATGAAGCATCTTTTCTGATCATAATGCTATGAAACTAGAAATCAACTACAAGAATAAAGCTGGGGAAGGGCCAAAAATGTTGAGACTAAACAACATGCTACTGAACAAGCAATGGATTATTGAAGAAATTAAAGAAGAAATCAAATATTATCTGGAGACAAATGAAAATGAAAACACACCGTACCAAATGATTTGGGATGCAGCAAAGGCAGTCCTGAGAGGGAAATTCATTGCAATACAGGCTCACCTCAATAAGCAAGAAAAATATTACATAAACAACCTCAAATGACACCTAATGGAATTAGAAAAAGAAGAACAAACAAAGCCCAAATTCAGTAGAAGGAGGGAAATAATAAAAATTAGAGCTGAAATAAATGATATTGAAACAAAAAAGACAGTAGAAAGGATCAATGAAACAAAGAGTTGGTTCTTTGAAAAAATTAACAAAATCGACAAACCCTTAGACTCATTAAAAAAAAAAGAGAGAAGTCTCAAATAAATAAAATTAGAAACAAGAGAGGAGAAATCACAACAGATACCAAAGAAATACAAAGGATCATAAGAGAATACTATGAAAAACTATACGCCAACAAATTGAACAACCTAGAAGAAATGGATAAATTCCTAGACTCATACAACCTACCCAAACTGAATCAGGAAGAAATAGAGACTCTGAATAGACCAATCACAAATAAAGAAATAGAAACAGTAATCAAAAACCTCCCCAAAAATAAGAGTCCAGGACCAGATGGCTTCTCTGGAGAATTCTACCAAACATTCAAAAAAGATTTAATACCTATCCTTCTCAAACTATTCCAGAAAATAGAGGAAGATGGAGCACTCCCTAATACATTCTATGAAGCCAACATCACCCTGATCCCCAAACCTGACAAGGACAAAACAAAGAAGGAAAACTACAGGCCAATATCACTGATGAACATAGATGCAAAAATCCTCAACAAAATTTTGGCAAACCAAATACAGCAATATATCAAAAAGATTATACACCATGATCAAGTGGGATTTATACCAGGGACACAGGGATGGTTCAACATCCACAAGTCAATCAACGTGATTCACTACATTAACAAAATGAGAAACAAAAACCACATGATCATCTCAATAGATGCAGAGAAAGCATTCGATAAAATTCACTATCCATTTATGATAAAAACCCTCAATAAAATAGTTATAGAAGGAAAGTACCTCAACATAATAAAGGCCATATATGACAAACCCACAGCCAACATCATACTCAACGGACAAAAACTGAAACCCATCCCTCTCAGAACAGGAACAAGACAAGGGTGCCCACTTTCACCACTCTTATTCAACATAGTACTGGAGGTTTTGGCCAGAGCAATTCGGCAGGAAAAAGAAATAAAAGGAATCCAAATAGGCAACGAAGAAGTAAAACTCTCACTCTTTGCAGACGACATGATCTTATATGTAGAAAACCCCAATGAATCCATAGAAAAACAATTAGAAACAATCAACAACTACAGCAAAGTTGCAGGGTATAAAATCAACATACATAAATCAGTAGCATTTCTATATGCTAACAATGAACTAACAGAAAAAGATCTCAAGAACTCAATCCCATTCACGATCGCAACAAAAAGAATAAAATACCTTGGGATAAATTTAACCAAGGAAGTGAAAGATCTATACAACAAAAACTACAAGACCTTCTTGAAAGAAATCGGCAACGACATAAAGAGATGGAAAGACATTCCATGCACATGGATTGGAAGAATAAACATAGTTAAAATGTCCATACTACCTAAAGCAATCTACAGATTCAACACTATCCCAATCAGAATTCCAATGTCATTCTTTACAGAAATTGAACAAAGAATCCTAAAATTCATATGGGACAACAAAAGACCCCGAATTGCTAAAGCAATCCTGAGAAAGAAGAACAAAGCTGGAGGAATCACAATCCCTGACTTCAAAACATACTACAAAGCTACAGTAATCAAAACGGCATGGTACTGGTACAAAAACAGATGCACAGATCAATGGAACAGAATTGAAAGCCCAGAAATAAAACCACACATCTATGGACAGCTAATCTTTGACAAAGGAGCTGAGGGCCTACAATGGAGGAAAGAAAGTCTCTTCAACAAATGGTGCTGGGAAAACTGGACAGCCACATGTAAAAGAATGAAAATCAACCATTCTTCTTCACCATTTATTAAAATAAACTAAAAATGGATCAAAGACCTAAAGATTAGGTCTGAAACAATAAGTCTTCTAGAAGAGAATATCGGCAGTACACTCTTTGACATCAGCTTCAAAAGAATCTTTTCGGACACCGTAACCCCTCACATGAGAGAAACAATATAAAGAATAAACAAATGGGACTTCATCAGACTAAAGAGCTTCTTCAAGGCAAGGGAAAACAGGATTGAAACAAAAAAACAGCCCACTAATTGGGAAAAAATATTCACAAGTTATTTATCTGACAAAGGGTTAATCTCCATAATATACAAAGAACTCACACAACTCAACAATAAAAAATCAAATAACCCAATTACAAAATGGGCAGGGGACATGAACAGACATTTCTCCAAAGAAGATATACGGATGGCCAATAGATACATGAAAAGATGCTCATCATCACTAATCATCAGGTAAATGCAAATCAAAACTACACTAAGATATCACCTTACACCTGTTAGAATGGCAAAAATATCCAAGAGTGACAAATGTTGGAGAGGCTGTGGAGAAAAGGGAACCCTCATACACTGTTGGTGGGAATGCAAACTGGTGCAGCCACTATGGAAAACAGTATGGAGATTCCTCAAAAAGTTAAGAATAGAAATACCTTATGACCCAGCCATCCCACTACTGGGTATCTATCCTAAGAACCTGAAATCAGCAATTCCAAAAGTTCCATGCACCCCTATGTTCATCACAGCATTATTCACAATAGCCAAGTCATGGAACCAACCTAAGTGCCCAGCAACTGATGATTGGATAAAGAAGATGTGGTATACATATACAATGGAATACTACTAAGCCATAAAAAGGACAAAGTCGTCCCATTCACACCAACATGGATAGACCTTGAGGGTATTATGTTGAGTGAAATAAACCAGACAGAGAAAGACGAACTCTGTATGACTCCGCTCATAGGTGGTAGTTAACATATGGACAAAGAGAACTGATCGGTGGTTGCCAGGGGAAAGAGGGGTGGGGGGGAGGACACTAGGGGTGAAGTGGTGTACCTACAACATGACTAATAATGATGTACAACTGTAATTTCACAAGGATATTAACTTTCACAACCTTAATAAAAAAAATAAGAAAAGTGGTCTCCAGATGCAGTCTAAACCCTCCGAGAGCTGGCAAATATTGAATTTTCAGTGGCATGTGGACAGTTCATCTTTCAGACCCCCGCCTGCTCATCACTGCTCTTTGTCTCGCAGAAGGTGGTTCACTAACAATCACATTTCTTTTCCCAATTATGAGTTGATCTCACCCTACTCCTATCCCTACCATCAGGGAGAATTAAAACTCAGTCATCATCATTTTCTGTTTTCCTTAGCTGTACTTTCCTCCTACTCTCTCCCACACGCTGCAAACCTTTCCTGTTTTCCTTAACACCCTAATTCTTTGAATTCCCAGAACAATACTTATGCTGGCCCCATTTCGGTAAACAAATATGAACAATAACTAAAATACCTGGGGAAATAATTTAACCCTATATTCACACACAGTGCGATTCTATTGGCTTCCAGAAAGAAAGCCTTCCCAGGATAACCCAGATCTCAAATGCCCTAGAAACATCAGTAAGATGTTTTTTCACAACATGTCCGTTTATCACATTTTTAAGGAAAGACTTGAGTTGAATTTTACAAACTAAAGCTAAAACAAAAGCAAGCAAAATAACAAAAAGCAAGAAAACAAAAGCAAATAATTGAGAAAACCAGTAAGAAATGTACATTATGGAATATAAAAAATATTATATAAAGAAAGATGTAATTGGTTGAGTAGGTAGGAATAAGTAGACTCAGAGACCTTTATTAAAACCAGTTACGCCTTGAATTTTTACCTGCAGCCAGTTAAGCCAGGGGTTACCTCTGAAATGTCAAATGGCCAATGTGCAGGAATTTATTGCAAGAGATGTAATTCCCAATTCTGGCTAGTAAAACAAACTTTACACATGACTCCTGGACTTTTATAATGATGGAATACAACCCGAGGCAGTATAAATTCATAATCTCCTAGGACAAATAGCCTTTAAAAATTCAACCTAGTATCCAATTCACCATTGAAGTGAGTGGAATTTTCTGTAGAAGTCACATGACATTAGTTGTAAAGCATGAAACCTCCCATTAGCATGATCTCAGGTCTACCTACCTACTTGATCTAATTTTGCAGAGTCGCTAATGACATCATTGAACACATAAATTCTTGTATGGTTTGTGCTTAAACGGAGGTAGGTTTTAGAGAATAACCACCTATTAAAAATCTGTTATCATGGTCTAGCAGTGCATACACTATGTCGCTTTGATATTATACAAAAGGGACCAATCTATAATACTCATATTGTCATTGTCACTAAACAAATTTCTTTAAATAAAGGCCTATAAAAATCCAATTAGATTGTGCATGGAGCACCATTAGGTTGAAATGCTGCAACAGTAAAAGTCAAGATTAACTTAACCTTTTAAAAAGATTATATTACAGGCAAGGCCACACTGGCATGTGGAGGACTTTAGTTAATTCTGTGCCTTGAAAAGATTGGAAAATGGCAAATGTAAGTGTATCTTAAAAGCCCTTGGGATGTCCTGGAGTCTGGTTACCATTTCCCCCTCCCTGGGCTTTATCGCTCCTGCCACGAAGACCCCAGGACACAGCAGAGTCTGTATCCTACAATTTTGGTGCCTAGGCAGCTGCATTAACTCCCTTCCCCCTAGTGCTTTTGAAATGGTGACAGGAAACCAGGGCTGTGTTGGCTCCACCCCTTCCAAGGGAGTTTTCTGTCTCAGAGTGTTTTAAACAGTACTAGATCCAAAAGGGATCAGGTATAATATCACATTAGATTTTGGTGACATTGGGAAGAAAGACAGGAAAAAAAGTGCAAGTACTTTTCATAGTATTGCAAGATTATTCATCAGGAGAGAGAGTTATGGTCAATTAACTCAAATTCCCATCTGCTATCTCCTGTTCTCCTCTGTCTCAGATCAGACAATTCAAGCACTAGAAGACACACCATCTCGAGAAGCATCTGTCCTGTTATGGGATAGTTATAATTGTTGGAAATATCTGCCTTATATTGAGCCAAATTCTGCCTTCCAATGACTTATAGCTATTGGTCCTATTGGATCCTTGGGAACTATAGAAAATACGTCTCTACGTTCAGCTGCCACACAGCTTTTTAAATATTTAAAAATAGTCATGATAATAATAACAAAAACCATTATCATTTCCTGAGCATCTACTGGATGACAGTACCATACCAGATATTTTATGTATGTAAGTGTGTGAAGAGAATGTCCTTCACCTGAACCCTCACGGAAAGAGCACTGAATATGTTTGCAAGTAAAACTTGATAGCACTTGCCATAGGGAGGTAGGGATGTGATTCTGAGATCTCTAGGGCCACACTCAGGACAGAAATATGTTTGCTATGGAGGGTGGGTTCTGCTACATGAGTGGATCTTTGTTTTCTTGAGTATCATGATAAGTTTGGTTTTTCAAATTAAGGATAGGAACTGGGAAAGAATGACTTGTTCTCATAGAAGAAAGGAAAGGAATTTGAAGTCTCCAGTATCCTAGAGGGATAGAGAGAAGCCAGTGAGTCTGGATAGGGGAAGGATCCCCCTCAACACACATTCCCACCTACCCACCCCCATTGCCGCAGAGAGAATACCAGTGTAGGGGTAGGCTTTAAGCTCTTCCCTCTGGGAGTTGCGCAGTGTGGAGCTCCTCATTCATCTGCTGGATAAAACCTTCAATGAAATCTACATAGTTCACCGAGTCTTCTGAGTAGATATTTTAAGGAAACTTGACGAAGAGCTCATGAGATTGCATTCAGGAGCTTCTGGACCAGACCCCAGAGAAACTGACAGAGGAACCAGAGAGAGGGTAACCCAAATCACAGTGTTATGTTGAAGATGTCATTGCTACTCTATCAATGAGGATCCTGGGAGTCAGAGAAATTAAGTGACTTGCCCAAGCTACCAACCTTGCCCAAGATTTTGAGTGGAGCTGAGTATCTGATTCCTTTCACTACATGCAACTCATCTCATGCTCCTATCACTTACATTTTCTCTCTAGGATTCACTTTTCTGTTTTCCTCAACTTTTCCCCCATGACATTTTTTCCAAATATCTCCCTATCCTAATCTTCTCTGGGTACTTTCTACTAGTGAAACTGTCCAGTTTGCCCATTTTCAGTTGAATTAATACAGCAATGCATATTACACATTTATTAATGCAACCCAAGACAATTTTCAACATGTTTTGGGATTTTTTGGGATAAATTAAAGCAAGTTCTTCCCATTCCTATTTATACACAACTGATATTTTATAACACATTATACTTTTATGACTACTAAAGTAATGCATATTTATTATAGACAAAATTTTGAAATCATGGAAAATATAAAGAAAAATAAATATCATCTCTAACTCCAACAATTATGGATAATAATTGCTAATGCTTGGGGACAAGCTCTTTCAGTCTTTTGTATGCATGAATACACAGATTTTATAGTTTTCAGTGTGAATCTAAATGCCAAACCTAGCATTGATCATGTTTAAATTTTATTTGATGATTTAGGCTTCTCACTACAGTTTCTCAAAATAAGTTTGAAATCTCATGCTTTCATTTGTTTTGTTAGCTACACTGCTGCAGAAACCTATAGCGCAGTCCCTTCAGCAGCCCTTTGATGAGCTGCTTTTCTCTCTCCCTCGTCAGTATGTGGTCACATCACTTCTCAGGTCTCCTCTGACTCAGCTTATGCATTTGACATATTGAGCACCGTTGTTTGCTTAGAACATTTGCATTTGGTCTCTTGATCATTCCCTCACGGTCCCTACTTTACTTCACCGGTCGCACCTTCTCTGTCTCCTTTGCTATCTTTGGCATCTTACCAAATGCCTCTAGGTTCGGTTCTGTCTCCCCTGTTTTCTCTCAGTTCCCCCTCCCTAGGTGAGCTCATCAAGTCCCATGGCTTGAAAAACCATCTATGCACAAATGAATCCCACATTTATGTATGTAGCTCCATTCTATCTTGAACCCTCCCATAATCCCATACTCCTAAGGCCTGCTTGGCATCTCTTGGGTACCTAAGGACATCTCAAACTAATATGTCCAAAAGCAAATGCTTGTTATTTTCCCCCAAAATCTGCTCCTTTCAGATTCTTCCCCATTTCAGTAAATGGTAACTTCATTTTTCCATTGCCTCTGGAGACAAAAGTTGGAGTTACTTTTCTTCTCTTCCTCTCACACCGGACATTTCATAGTAGATAACTGAAACATTAAGACTCTGATGACTTCTAACTCTCCTTACCACTAAAGTCCAAAGCACCATTAGATTTCACATGGACTACTACAAGAAGATTATAACGTCTCTCTTGATTTCATGTTGCCAACATACATTTTCCACCCAGCAGCCCAAGTGAGCCTTCTAAAATATAAGTCAGTTTGTGTCACTCCTCTGCTCCAAACCTTGCAGTGGCTCCCACTTCACTCACAGTAATAATCCACATTCTCTACCAAGGGCTGCAAGGCTCCCCAAGAGCTCCTGACCTGGCTCCAGCGACCTGTAACCTCTCTTACATCGTTTTACCTCCACTCCTCCCATTCCAATGACATTGGCCTTGCTGCTTCTTAAATCCAAGCATGTTCCTGCCTTAGGGCTTTTGCACTTCCTGTCCCCTCTGCCTAGAACATCCTGCCAGGTATCTTCACTTCCCCAGGTCTCTGCTCAAATCTCATCTTACCAGAGGGACTTTCCCTAACCACCCTCTACGAAATATTGTCTCCCGCCCTTTCCAAGTCACTCTATTCGTTTACATTTTTTTCATCTATATAACACTTGGCACCATTTTGCGGTAATGTTTTAAATTATTTCTTTATTGTCCTTTCCACCTCCCTCCCCAAGATATATGCCCTATGAGAGCAAGGATTTGGTCTTTTTTTTAACTCCTCTAATTTCAGGGTTTAGAACAGACCTTAGCACATGCTAAGAACTCAACTCATATTTGTTGAATGAATGAACTAACAAATCAGTGACTTTAACTCGACCACAATGGATTGGTCTTGAAAAGGCACCAGGTAAAAACAAAATCAAATCTCTTTCCCAGGGCTTGAGAGAGTTGAGCCTAGTCTGCAAGGTAATGGACACATGAGCTGTCAAGAGCCATTTTTTCTCCATCATGTGGATTCTAGAAACAGGAAGACACTCTGCAAAGAGGAGGAAGAAATAAGTACACCATACATAATATAAAATTGAATATATAGTGCTTACTATATACGAGGTACCAAAAGCATTATATATATATGTGTGTGTGTGTTTGTATATGTATATATACATATTATATATATACATATATACTCATTTGATTCTACCTTTAAGGTAGGTATTATTATCTCCATTTTATGGATGAGGAAATGGAGGCACAGAGAAGTGACTTGCCCAACGTCCTGTAGAGCTGGGATTCAAACCAGAGTCTGCACTGATAACCACTGTGCTTTATTGCCTTTCCAGAAGTCTGAGTTCTTAGTTATCCCTGAGGCTCCACACATGCCTAGTACCATTATAACTAATTCCTGTTCAGTTATTTCATGTAGAGTTTCTTTACTTGCCACCAAAAGAATCCAGTTAATACACTATTCCTTTTAGCTTTGTGCTGATAGCAAACCTGATAAGCATAACTTCATTTGAGACGTTATTAACAAAGTTAAGTGGGATTCAAGTTCAGTCACACAAATCTGATTCCCACATTTCTTTGTTATTCACTAGGTTATCATGAAAATATTCATCAAATGCCTTGTTGAAATCTAGGTGCATTGTCATTATAGTATTCTCCTGATGCCTAAGTCTAATAATTCTAACAAGAAAGAAAAGAAAGTTCATTTGATCTGACTTGTTCCTTAGGAACCTACCTTGGAAATTTTTCTGGACATCAGACTTCCAATGCAGTGGGAAGTACCTGTCTCCAGTTTTCTGGCACCTCTCCCATTGTCTATGATTTCTCAGGCAATCTGTAAGATCACATCTTCAATTTATTTTAACAATTTGGGACGTAAATCTTCTGAGCTCATTGAAGGTGATGAGATAGATGGTCTTTAACTCCTGCCTGCTAGAGCATCAGTTGGCTGGTTTTTCTGGGGGTAGGGAAGGTATTTTCCTTGGTGAATAATACAAGGCAGAAGGAAAGTTCAGTGGCCATTCCCTGTCATCTGTCAACTTTATTCCACCTTCTCTGTGTAGTACACCAATACCCGCCCTGGTTTTTTTCTTGAGCATTAAAGTATTTGTTCTTGTCTGTAGTTTGTTTTGTGAGCCTCAGCTCAGCCTGGGTTTTAGCCTTCCTCATAAAATTCCCACAAGGGGAGCCACATTGCTTTAAAAATCAATCGTTCGTTTTTTTCATCTTTTGTACATAACATTTCACAAAAACTTAAGTTTCTCAGAGAGCTTACTGTATCATCACATTGATAAGTTTGCCAGATAAAATACAGGATAGCCAGTTAAATTTGAATTTCAGATAAACGGCAAGTAATTTTTACTATAAATATGTCCTATGCAATATTTGGAACATACTTATACTAAATAAAAAATTCACTGTTCACCTGAAATTCAAATTTTACTGAGCATTCTATTATTTGCTAAACCTGGTAATTCTGCATGTTGATTCTGTTTTGTTTGGTTTGCTTTGGTTTTAAATTGTTTCAACTTTTCTTGTTCGCTTGAATTGCAACAATATAACCAAAATTTTAGCTTTGGAAAATTCCCATTCCTCTTGAGTTGGGTTCATATTTTGCTTTATAATGTTTAAGGTATCTTATTGTATTAGTCTGCTCAGGCTGCCATAACAAAACACCACAGACTCACTGGCTTAATGAAATTTATTTTATCACAGTTCTGGAGGCTGGAAGTTTATGACTAGGGTGCCAGCAAATTCAGTTTCTGATGAGAGCTCTCTTCCTGGCGAGTAGATGGCCATCTTCTCCCTGTGTCCTCACACAGCCTTGCCTCTGTGCTCTGGAGGAGAAAGAGAGAAAGATCTCTTCCTCTTCTTATAAGGCCACCAGTCCTATTGGATTAGGGCCCCATCCTTATGACTTCATTTAACCTTAATTACTTCCTAAAGATTATCTCCAAGTACGGTCACATTAGGAGTTAGGGCTTCAACATAAGAATTTGGTGTTGGGGGCCTGTACACAATTCAGTCCATAGCAATTATCTACTTTTTGTCTGGATGATTTCCATTTTACTTTTATAAATTCTCAGGTACATGCCTTTCCTCACACAGATATCACTTCCTCTCTCACTCAGGAACTCAAAATTAGCATAGTCACTTTCTCCCAGGTGTTTGAAAGAAATTGTATTAAAACAACAGCAATTCACCATGCAGTAGTCAAAGCAGTTCAAATGTCCTACTTCATCTCTGCCAGACGCACAAGAGATAGTGTACTAGTCAGGGTTCTCCAGAGAAACAGAACCAATAGGAGATGTATAGAAAGAGATTTATTATGAAGGTTTGAGTCATGTGATTGTGGAGGCAGAGAAGTCCCATGGTCTGCAAGCTGGAAGTCCAGGGAAGCCCAGGGTGTAGTTCAAGTCCAAACCCAAAGGCCTGAGAACAAGGGAATCCAATGGTGTAAGTACCAGTCTGAGTCTGAAGGCCTGAGAACAAGGAGGCCCCATGTCCGAGGGCAGGAGAAGGTGGATGACCCAGTTCAAGCTGAGTGCAAAGTCGCTGTTCCTCTGCATTTTTGGTCTATTTGGGGCCTCAGTAATGGAGGCACACATTGTTGAGAACACATCTTCTTTACTCAGTGTACCGATTCAAATGCAAATCTCTTCTGGAAAGGTCTCACAGACACACCCAGAAATAACGTTTTACCAGTTATCTGGGCATCCCTTAGCCCAGTCAAGTTGACACATAAAATTAACCATCACAGAGAGTGTCTTAGATTGGCTTACCTCAAAGGCAGACTCTAATTCTACCTTAGACATAGACCTAGGAAGTTCGTTTAAGATGTAACCCCAGAATGCACAAGTGAAGTACTGGAAAAGTAATACAAGGAAAGGAGAAAAGCCAGTAAAGGATATGGAATGAGTGGGCTCCTATTGTGGGCAAGGGGCTCAGTCCTACTGGGGACCCTCTGAAGAAGTGCGTGGAATGGGCCCCAGAATTGTCTCACTGGAAACCAGGAGGCTGGGACATTTATCTACTGCCTCCCATCCTCGCTGCTTAAGGGTCACTCCCAGGACATTAACCTCCCCTGAAGCCAAGGAGGTCCAGTGGTGCCTGAGAAAGCCCTCAGACACAGCCAGCCCCTGCCCCTGCTGCCAGAGCCCTTCTTGAGAACACTGTTTCCCCGCCTAGGGTGCCTTTCCCGTGCTTGAGGTAGGACATGCCATAAGCTGTCTCCTGGGTTGAAGTGAAAGTAGAATTGGGGCAGCAGGAATATGAGATTGGGGAGCATCCACAGCCTCTGCTACAAGTAGACATTATTATTTTCATTTTGCAGAAAAGGAAGACATTTATTTATATGCTAGCATCTATACCAGGCTCTGGGTTACAGGAGTGAACAACCAACACAGTTCTTCCTTCATGGAACTTATCCTCTCACAGTTTAGAGGGGTTGAATTATTTATTTCAGGTGCAGAGTAGTGTGTACTAGAGCTGAAACGCAAACCCAGGTTAGTCTAATTCCATTTCACCCTTCAACCTCTCTTCTCTCAGCTTTTATCTATGATTAGATGTTGGGGCTATACGGACACCAGAGATCACCAAATCAGGTATCTGACTTTATAAGTTAGGAATTGAAACCAGTAGAATTTACACACCTGCAACCAGATCACTTAACACATGTGAGGCAGAACTGGGGCAAGAACTCAGATCTCTTGATGTCCATTCTAGTATCAAGGTCAAATATAGTCCTTTATAATATCCGCTAGAAACTCTTCTTATAATTTCCATTTTTTAACAGCTTTATTGAGGTTAAATTGATATACAATAAACTACAGATAACAAAAGCACAATTTGACATGTTTTAACATATGTACACACCCATGATCAAAATAATGAAGAATAAGATAATGAACATATTCACATCCACAAAAGTTTCCTCCTGTAAACCTTTGCCTCCCACACTTCCCTACCCACCTTCAGTCCCCAATAACCAGTAATCTGCTTTCTGTCACTAGAGATTAATTTTTATTTTCTAGAATTTTAAATAAATGGAATCAAAAAGTATACTCTAATGTTGTCTGGCTTTTTTCAGTCAATTTAATTATTTTGAGATTCACTCATATTTTGTGTATCAATAGGCCACTCCTTTTTACTGCTGAGTAGTGAAATATGCTCATAAACCACAGTTGTTTTTTTTTAATTCATTCACTAGTTGCAATAGGATTATTTCTAGTTGTTTGCTCTTATAGAAGCTGCTATGAACATTTAAATACGTATGAACACAATACCACTGGGAGTGAAACAGCTGGGTCATATGGTAGGTGTATGTTTAACTTTATAAGACACTGCCAAACTGTTTTCCAAAGTGGTTGTGCAGTTGTACATTCCCACCAGCAACGTATGAGAGTTCCAGTTTTTTACACATCCTCATCAATGCTTGATATGGTCATTCTTTTTAATTCTAGCCATTTTAACATGTATATACTGATCTCATTTTGATTTTAGTGTTAGTTCCCTAATGACTAATGATATTGAGTATTTTCATTTTTTTATTGCCATTGTATATCTTCTTACTGAAGAATCTGTTCCAAATTTTGCCCATTTTTAAAATTGAGAGCTAATAAATCCATAACTGGTACAATCATCTTGCTATTTGTTTTTTATTCATCCTATCTCATCTTTGTTCATTTTTTACTCTTTTTCTGACTTCATTTGTAATAATTGAATTTTTTAATGCTTTCATGTTATCTCCTCTCTTGGCTTATTAGTTCAGCTCTTGTTTCATTCTTTTAGTTATTGCTTAGGGTTTGTCATATATATCATCTTCCTTTAAGCAATGTTCTTCATGTATATTATAAGAACCTTATAATGGTATTCAGAGTATATTTCTATTTCTCTCTTCCTGACATTTATGCTATTGATGTTATGCACTTTACTTTTATATATATTTTAAACCCAACATTCAGTTATCTTTTAAAGAGATTTAAATAAGAAAAAATCTTATATTTTTCCATGTATTTATCATTTCCAGTGTTCTTCATTCCATTGTATGGATTCATATTTTTATACAGCAACAATTTCCTTCTGCCTACAGGATTTATTTCAATATTTCTTTTAATGTGGGTGTGCTGGTGATGAATTCTTACAGTTTTTGTGTTTCTGAAAATATTATTTCACCTTTGCTTTTGGAAGATATTTTTGTTGGGTATAGAAATCTAGGTTGACAGTTTTTCTTTCAGTACATTAAAGATGCTGCTCTAATATGAGGTACAGACTATCTTCTCACCTGTATTGTTTCTAATGTAAAATCTGTTTCATCAATATTTGTTTCTCTGTTTGATTTTCTCTTTATTACCAGTTTTGAGCAATTTGATTATGATAACTGGTATATTTTACTTGGTGTTTCTTGTGCTTAGGATTCATTGAGCTTCTTAGATCTATAGTTTTATGGATTCCATAAAATTTTGGAAAACTTTCTGCAATTATATCTTCAAATATTTTTCTGAGGTTCCCACTCTCTCCTCGTCTCTGGAGATGGCTGTGCATGCATATTACGTCATTTGAGTTTTACCCACAACTCACTGATGCTCTGCACTGATTCTTTAAAATCTTCTCTTTCTCTGTTTTTATTACTATGCCTTCAAGTTCACTATCTTTTCTTCTCTGATGTCTGCCAAAAATCCCACCTACTGTAGTTTTTAATCTTTTTATAATATTCATCTTTTGAAGTTTGAGTTGGGTCTATTTTTGTATCTTCTATGTCTCTACTTTTTAATCATATAGAATACAAATTTAATAGCTATTCTAATATTCCTATCCAACAATTGTAATACCTGTCAGTCCTGAGTCAGTTTTGACTGACTACTTGATGTCCTCATTATGGATCATATTTTTTTGCTTCTTTGTATGCCTGGTAATTATTTACTTGATTCCAAACATTGTAAGTTTTGCCTTGCTGGCAGCTACATATTTTTGTATTTCTAAAATAGTCTCCAGCTTTGTTCTGGAATTGGATCCTATCAGTTCTTGCTTTTAAGATTTTGTTAGGTGGGACTGGAGCAGTGCTCAGTCTACAGCTAATTATTCCTCACTATTGAGGCCAGACCTTTCTGTATACTCTGCCCAATATCTGTGAATCTGAGGTTTTCCAGTCCGGCTGGTGGGAACAATCTCTATTCCCAGCCCTGTGTGAGCACTGGGCACTCTTTCCTTTAATTCGATGGCTCTCAGTTGGGACAATTTTGCCTTGCAAGGGACATTTGGCAATGTGTAGAGATATTTTTGGTTGTCATGACTGGAGGGTGGAAGGAACATGAGTGCTACCAGTAACTAATGAATAGTGGCTGGGGATAAACATCCTACAATACACAGGACAGCTCCCACAACAAAGAATTATACAACCAAAAATCTGAATAGTACCGAGATTAAGAAACCATGATCTAATCCTTTCAGGTGATTCTTTTCCTGGTCTCCTGGAGTCTCTTCACATGCCTGTGATGCTCAAGTACTCAGCGGGACCCTCTGTAGATCTCTGGAGTCTTCTCTGTGCAGCTCTCTCCTCTCTGGTCTCTACTTTGTCTCGTAACCTATAGCTACCTTGTTCTCCCTGGACTCCGAGGTCTGTCTGCTAAGTGCTAGAAGTCTTTTGGGTCTGCCTGGGTTCCCTCTCTCTGCACCATGGCTTGGAAACTTGCTCAGGGCCGTAAGCTGGGGAGACCTTAGGCTCACCTCACTTGTTTCCCATCTGTCAGGATCACTGTGCTTTGTTGCCTGATGTCCAGTAGTGTCTCACAAATTGCTGTTTCCTGTATTTTGTTCATTTTTTGATTGTCTCTGGTGGGAAAGTAAATCCAGTCTCTGTTACTCCATCTTGGCCTAAGCTAAAGTCTCATAATTTCATTTTTGATATATTTCATCTTGCCTTCCCTTACCTGTTGGCTTGCCAGTGTGCTACAGAGGATTGGTAACTGTGGAATTATCCAGTAATTTGCAAGTATGTGTGCCCAAGAGCACATGTACATGCTCCATATACAGACGCACAGCATCCGCTATAATAAGCTTCTCCTGGCTCACCTTCCTCTGCTCTGTTCTTTCTGCTTCTGGGATTCTTTCATGGGGCTTGAATTTTTAAAGTAGTTTACCCAACATGTACTTTAAAATTTCAAAAAATAAAATGCCCTTGGCCTGAGAATTCATACGCCAGTTGTAAGTTTCATTTGATGGTAAATGGCTGAAATAGATGCCCTGGAGAGAACTGGTCCTTTTGGCAGCACTGGCCTTAGGCAAAATTATTAAGTAGGTGAAGTATGTCTTCAGGGAGCTACTCGATTCTGCTGCCTACCCTCCCCCTATTCCAGAGCCCTTGAGTTCTTTCCCCTAATGCCAGAGCAAGTGCTGCTTTCAAATTTTTTTTAACATTTAGTTGTCAGTGATTGATAACAAATTTTTACTCTTCTTCAAATATTTGCATTTTCCCAGAAAGCAAAGCATTAAGGCAGATAGAGAAAATTGGTTTTAACTCGCTTAATTGGAAATGGCTGCTGTGGCACTGTATTGGGAAGGTGACTCAGCAGAAAACAACCGTGATTGATTAGTGATGTCTGCACATACAAACACAGGAGGTGAGAAATTTGCCATCCCTGTCCTAATCTAGAAGTGTTCATTCTACTGGAAAATTTCCCAGCACTAGAAAATCATGTGTAAAGAAGACTTTTGGGGACAATTGAAACTCATTAATGGCATTGACATCAGCCCAAATAGGGCTGTTGTATGACATCACAGAAAAAGTTGAGGTTGCTTTTTCTAAGTGTAACAAGAATCTAGTGAAATTTCATAAATAGAATATAATTCCATAGAGGTCTTTTCTACCAGTCCTTTAGCATGTGTGACCTTATAGAGTATTCGTTTTTGTTCCTACTTTACCTGTTAACCATCTTCTTTAGGGCTCTTATAGCAACCCATGCAAAGTAAGCACTTCCAGAAACACTAAAGTATTTCTTTCATACATTACTCTCTTAACAAACTGGGAGATCCTCTAAAGCCCCAAATGTCTCGCTTAATTGTTTCCAAGCTCTTTGATGCCTAAATAAAATAGCAAGCACCTTCTACATTAGAAAGTCATTCATTTATTTCTGTTTATCTTTCCACAATATGATAAAATGAGGTACACGTTATCTTCTATGGTATAGAATCATAGAAAGGATGACTATTCTAAACTGATTTTTGGAAAAGTCTCCTATAGGGGTCATGCTTTGAAAGGAAATTAGCAGAGTGCTTACAACCTACCAGGCACTGCGCTAGCATTTTCCCATGTGTTGTCTCATTAATCCTTGCTAAGACTGCTGGGTGGAATAGTAGCATCATCACCATCACAACATGCCATCGGAATGTCTCAGAATCCCACCAGCCTGTAGGGGTGTGAATGAGATCATGGCACTAATAACTATAGGCTGTTGCTTCAGATGCTCCACCTGTGTTATGGAGGTCCTCAGTGCTCTCCTTGCACTGACCCCTGGAGATCTCTATAGGCATCTCCCCATGGTCATGATTACTCCATTCATATTCTTCCGCTTCAGCATCCTAAAAGGTACCCTCTGCCATCCAGCCACCCAGGGAAGTCCCTTTGCTACTGCCCTGCTGCCAGGGCCCTTCTTGGGAGCATGGTTTCTCTGCCTAAAGTGCCTTTCCTGTGCTCTAACATTACATAACCCACGTCTCTAAATGACATCAGGTTTCCTTCAGTGTTCTACTCTGTTGAAGACCCATTATACCTTTGCAGAAGTGGAAAGAGTATTTTTCTCCTCAACTTTCAATTGGCATTGGGTGCTCAGGCTCTGTACTGCATTGTGTTCTCAGGCATAAAACTTCTTTACAGATTTCCTTTCCCTCGTGCAAATTAACTCATGCTAACAAAGGTCTGAGGGGAGGGGTCCAGTCCCTCAACTCAGTGTCACACGCTGAATCCCAGCTTAGGTTTGACTACAGTGCCCAGAAACTGACCATCAGAAGTTAGATTCCTGGCCTGAAATCACACCATCAGTAAACGATGTCCTGCAAGTTCAACCTCAAGACCTCTCAGCAAAAAGCCCCTGCCGAATCACTGCAGGACACTGCCTTTCACCGCAGGGCATAGAATGGCTGTTGAGATTCCATCCCTGCCTCTCCCAAATGTATTCAGACAACCCCAAATTTTAAGTGTCAGAGTGTGAGGTTGAGGTCCCTGTTGCTTTCTCTTTAACTCCTGTCACTGCATACAATTCAAAGGACCCAGTATTAGGCTTCATGGCATTTTATACAGTTTGTACTACAACAAGGTCTGATCTTGTTAAGGATGTTAAGCCTCTGAACCAACATCCTTAAGGAAGTTAAGGACGAAAAGCAGCCTCCATCAGGACTGCAGCTGCTGCTCTCTTAGAGGTTGCCACCTTTCCATTATTTAACTATATTGCCTCATGTGAATATGGCAACTGGGTTGCGCTGTTGTTTCTTAGTGAGGTATGACATGATTATATTCTCAGGTTTCTAGAAGCTCTATAAACTGCAAACAAGGTGGGCTGTGATCTGCCTCCTCTCTGCAAAACAAATGCCCACGCAATGATAACTCTCCACATCCACGGGCCCGTTTCTTCCCATGTCATGGATTTCTTCTTACACAGAATTGTGGTGAGTCTGTGTGCACTGGCACACGCACATTGGGTATGAGCAGCCAGAGAGCTGGATTTCTGCATTTAACAAAGAGAAAGAGAGGAGAAAAGAAAGACATGGAGAATGTCTTATATCCACAAGTAAAAATTTTCTGATTCAATAGAGTTGGAAAAATCCCATGCATACATTATACGGTTTTTAAAAGCTGCATAGTGTGTCTGTCAGGAGTTTGATAATTTTTAAGATATCTTGGTGGAGCTATATGAATATACTCTTCAAGGTAATAATTAATTCCCTAGGGAGAAGACTCATTAAAAAAAATAAATCGTGTTACCAAAGAAAATACTAAAAAGCTAGGAAATCCCCACATAAGCTAGCTGACAGTTAAGCCTTTTGGAAGCTTATAGAGGAAAACGGGCTTCGAGGGTAGGTCTTCTGATTAAGAATTTGATCTTCTAGATAAGAGTTGAATAGTAATAAATTCCTCACGTGAAGTCCCACTGAAATATGCGCAGGGGTTTATTGTGCAGTGCCTGTGGTGCGAGGATGTCTGTTCATCTCACCCGTGAAGAAACAGTTTCCCACAAACAGGAGCACAAAATGGTTGCCGAGGTTGTAGAATGTACCCTGAACAAGGAAGCACAAGTAAATCTCTGGGACCATCAATGGATTTTTTTTTCCTCCCTCCTGCCCACCTCCTCACAGTCTTCTTACATGTGGCTTAATAAAATATGAAACTCTGAGGCCCCTGCAGATAAACTTATAAAGACACACTACAAGTGTGGCTCTCAGGGGGCAGTCTGTAGGAGACTTACAGACATCCTCCCTCTTGTTCGCCCAGAGGATATTCCTGTGTTTGGCAGTTCAGAGTGGGAGTGACAAAGTTATTTCCTTTGTAGTTTTGCTCTATACGGAGATAAGAAAATCAAGTCTAGTCTTGGTTCTTAAAGAGCGAATGGCTCTGTAGTTTTGAAGTTGGTGACTCCTTTCTTTAGCTCTCCCAACCATTGTTGGAACAGGGTCAGTCCCTTTTCACTTTTTCTTCCTACTTTAGAAATTAAGACCTTTCCCATTCTCACTAAAATGACTGGCTCTGACTTCCCCAGTTCTTTTAGTTGCAGTCATAGGTCTGGTGAAACTTCAGGATTTCTAACGGGAGCATAGATAGAGATGCTGGTTGTGTGAAGGACTGAAGATTCGCCTTCCTCCTTAGAAGGATAGAAGGAAGTGTAAATAGGTGAATATATGGATAAATTTGAACCCCAGAGCTAGGATAGGTTCGCAATTACTATAGTTGATCCCAATGAAGATTTTTTTAAATGTAACTTTTGTCTTCCCTTTTATGTCTGGTTTTGGCTTTTAGCTGGTAGTGATTAACTGGGTTTACTGCCCATTTGTTTTTCATAAGTCGTTTCCAATCAATAAATAATTAGGGGCGTGTGCAAATACTTGAAAGTATAAACTAACTTAGAAAAGTGAAAAGTGGAAAGGAGGGAAGCAGAGAGAACTTAGATTTCAGACCCATGCTCTTCTCTTCATCATGGTCATCCCCAGGGTTGTAGTTATTACTATCACCAGTCTGGCCCCCTCAATGGGTTCCTCCTACCTGGCCTGCCCAGGACTCCTGCCTGTCCCTTCCAATTCTTACTCCATGGGCTGTATATCCTTGGTACATCAATTCATTGAAAATGCAGTATCAAATAAGATAACTTTGATTCCAAATAGTGATGACAAATTCAATGGTTTAAACAATAACAAAATTTATTCTCTCTCATAACAAGAGGTCCAGAAAAGGGCTCAACGGATGGCATAATCAGAAGTTCAAAAAAATTACCAACAATACTAGCTCTTCTCTCTGATAAAGCTCTTCCCCCAACACCCTCAGCATTGGTGTCACCCTAAGACTGATTTCCCTCATTGTCACAAAATGGCTGCAGTGACCTGGAGGCAAGAGAAGTACCAATGTCTATCTTCTTAAGGGTGAGGCAAGCTCTCTAGGAGGCCCCCAGCAGATCTTAACTCCCATATCCTAGGCAAGACTTGGATCACAGCCCACCCTTAAAATGCAATTTGGCAATGCAAATGAGATGACCTCAAGACCCTTGGACTACACACAGTTTATCCCTGAGTTCGAGATTGGGTCACCAGCCCTGAGAGATGGTAGCTGAACAATGTCAGGCTTCTATTAACCAGGATGATGTGGGAAATGGATGGAGGGAGGACAACAAACTATGTCTGCTACACACTACATTGTAAAAAAAATCAAACGAAACAAAATCAAAAATAAAATTCTTCCATCTATCACCTGGGGTTCTGCTCCTCAAAAGTAGCCATGTTTGGGGCAGGCTTGGTGGTGTAGTGGTTAAGCTCACACTTTCCGCTTCAGTGGCCCAGGGTTTGCAGGTTCAGATCCCAGGAGTGGATCTATGCACTGCTCATCAAGCCACGCTCTGGCGGCATCCCACATACAAAATAGAGGAAGATTGGCATAGATGTTAGCTCAGTGACAATCTTCCTCAAGCAAAAAGAGGAAGATTGGCAACAGATGTTAGCTCAGGGCCAATCTTCCTCAAAAAAGAAAAAAAAAGTAACCACATTAGCAGTTTTTTGTGTATCTATCCTTCCATTAAAAATCTTAATTTATAATCCCCATACATATGTAGCTGCCATTAAGTGTATATATAAATGAAATCATACTAAGCAGACTTAAATATTTCTAAGATCTTCCATATCAGTGCAAAGAGATCTGCAACATTTTGTTAATGTGTCAACATATTTCATCATATGATTGAATCATGATTAATTTGGCCAGGCTTCTGCTAATGGACATTTAGATTCTTTGGAGTTTTTGCTGTTGAAATTTTTGAAATTAAAGATGATGCTTTCTTGAAACTTGTTGTACAATTAACCAGTTGTATTTTGACAATATAATCATAATGTAAATTTCTTCTGGTGGAACTGCTTGATCATCTATTTTTTTAAACACTTTTTTAATTTTAATTTTTTATTTTTTTTAAATTTTTCCTTCTTCTCCCCAAAGCCCCCCAGTATATAGTTGTACATTTTAGTTGTGGGTCCTTCTAGTTGTGGCATGTGGGACGCCGCCTCAGCATGGCTTGATGAGTGGTACTATGTCTGCGCCCAGGATCCGAACTGACGAAGCCCTGAGCCATCAAAGCAGACAGCACGAACTTAACCACTTGGGCCATGGGGCTGGCCCCTGATCATTTACATTTTTGAGATATATTTCTAGATTGCTCTTCAAAAAAAAGGCACCAATTTACCTTTTCTCCAACAGTATAAAAAGGTGTTTATTTGCCACATCTTCACCAACACTGAATATTATCATATTGCTTAATTTTTCTCAATATTTTAGATGAAAGTGGTACCTCACTACAGTTCTACTCTTTTCAAATAATGTCAGATCTGCTCATGTCCCTCCTGTGTGTGGAATTCTCTAGTATCCAGGTTTGCTGTTTTAACACGGCATGTGTGTAGCTGCGTGATTTGGTCCCTGCTTGCCACCCCAGTTTCATTCCTACTGCTTTTCCACCAGTTCCCTACATTCTAAATACAATAGCTTCCTGTATGTAAGTTGGGTGCCATGATCCTTTTACCAGTAGGGTCTTTGCTCATAATATCCTCTATGCCTGAAACACTACCTGTTCCCCCCATCCCCACACAGCTATTTTGCCTTAGTCTGCTAACTTCAACTCATTCTTCATATTTCATCTGAAATGCCACTTCTTCAGGGAGGACTTCTCTGGACACCTAGTCTAGTTAGGTTCTCCTTGTTATATCCTCTCACTGTACTTAATAATGCATATACATTGCACAGAATGAATATGCAGTACCATGTTTGGCAGTTATCTTTTTAAATATCCATCTCCCTCGTTAGACCACAACCTCCATGAGGCCACATCTGTCCTGTGGGGTGCTGTGTTCTCTGCGCTCAGCAAAATACCAGGTATACACACATTCCTGAAATGTGGACCATTGAGTGAGAGCAGTGGGTGGAGATGGGGCGAGGATTGAAGGAAGCCGAAAAGACTTGGAAAAAACTGCTAGAATCTATATGCAACTGCTATAAAAATTTTTCCGTTTTTTCCATCAGAAACTATTCTTGAACCTTTACTATGAGCCTGGGATTTCATTGCATGCATTTGGGTCCACACGGTGACTATGGATACAGAGTAGCCTGAGTACAAAGGACGACGCAGTACTGGGAGACTACAACATAAAGCAGATGTTAACTGTAGTCCACCAACAAGCTGTGAAAGAGGTGTAATTGTATTGTTTTATCATTCAAATTAACTTCTAGAGCTGCAACCCCATTCTGTGAGACAATGCAGAAACTTAATTTTGCCCAACTTGGGGCTCTCCTCTCCTTTCTGGAGTTTGCTAAGTTCCAGGGGGTTTGTGTGATTGCATTCATGTGATCCTTGAGAGCTCCGTCCCCTTTCTGATTGATATGGACCATTGCAGCACAGTGATCATCACTATAATAACCCCATTATTACTTGCACCTCTTCTGCCAGCCCGGCAGCTTCCACTATGGGTTTTTTGCTTAATGGGAAATCATAGGAATCTCTGCAGGGCTCTTTATGACCTCACCAACCTAGATGTGGCAGGCAGCCCCTCCCTCTCTGGGGTCTTACTGTATCTGAGGGGAAGGGGGCTCTTCCGGGATGGAGGACACAGAGTTTCTCTGCTCTTGTGGCCCCCACACTTGCCAAGCCCCATTCTTTGACATTCAATGAGCTCTCTTCTCTCACATTCTCCCCTCTACATTTCCTCTTTATCCCAGACCAAGAGAGTCTTTGTCTAGACCCAAGGGAAAATATCTGTGTCTCTGAATCTGATGCTTTATCTCTGTCCCAATCCTCTAAATATCCCAAGAGTTTAGAGTTTTGGAATTAGGAAAAAAAGCAAGAGACTCATAGTCTTCTTCCTGCTTTATACCCCGTCCTCTGAGACCATGAACCCAGGCCAATAACCTGCTGGACAGTGGGGTGAGGGAGAGGAAAGAGGAAATTTGGAGAAAAATAAAACACTGGCTACTTTTTCAAAAACATTGTCCTGTCACACATTTCCAGGAGGGGGCAATTGCACTAAATGCAACAGAGAGGCTGAGAAGATGAGCATTCTCAAAGATGTCCAGATTCTTTCCGTTAATGAACAGCAGCAACAACAAAAGCACTTCTTACGGTAGATTGATGAAGGTGGAAGTCAGATTTATGGAGTTTAAAGAGGTCGGAGAGATTATTCTTTTATATACCCTAAATCTCTCTCATTGTAATCTATTTCATTTGGTTTCAGTTCCTTGAAAATGAGAAATGCTAAGCAATGTTTCTTTGTTTGTCTCAGCTAATTTTCTGTAGAGTAAAAAATAACTACCTTCAAACAATATTGAGACCAAAAAAGGGGATGAAAATCCTGTGTGGAAAAGAGTACAGATCATTCCGTATCATATAAAAATACATTTAGCAATTTTTAAAAATACGGTTAAATGACCTAGTGAATATTCTGCTTCTTCTGAAGTCGTTAAGATGTGTCATGTAAATGAGCATTTAATATGATTTTTTTAAATACATCTTTCACCACAGAGCCCATGAAATCTTAGAAATTTTTTGCTTCTAAATTATACACCCAGTGTGTATACCATTTCAATTTGAACTCAGCAAACATTTATCAAGCTTCTGCTACATACTGTGCATAACACTTTCACACAATTATCTCGTTTAATCTCCTCAATAATCCAGTAAAGACGGTATTATTATTCCCACTTTGCAGGGAGAGACATTGAGGCTTAGGGAGTGTACGTAATTTGCCCAAGTCACATAACTAGAAAGCAGTGAACCATTCTTCGAAGTCAGGTTGTCTATCTCCAATTCCAGTATAAAATCCACCACGCTGCTCATTCAACATCAGCGATTTGGTGATCTATGAAAGCAGGGTTTTAGGTGAATCTGTAAAAATTAGAAGTGAGAAAAGAGTAAGTGAAGATTGCTTGATAAAGTCATTTGACAGTTAAAAGAGGAAGAGAATTTGAATGTAGCTCCAAAGAAAAAGGACCTGAACGAATAAGACTCATTCGTCTGAAAACGAAGTGAGAAGAGAAGATGAATGTTGAGCCAGAGAAGGGGTTGGAGAAGAGAGAAATGTGGAAGCTCACCAGGGTGTCTTATTTAAGTTTGGATGTTTGTTTTTAATTCATTGATTTTAGTGAAGGTGAAATTGTTTCCCAAGTTGGGTAGAACTCCTTAGGGAATGGGGAGGGCTCAGAAATCACAACAGTGAACATGTGCTGGGAATCCAAAGGGGTATTTAAATGGTTACTGGGCATCAGGGAAGGGCTGGGCTGACTGAAGCTTAAGGAATCATCCTGTGTGCCTGCTCTCCTCCACGAGCTTGCGCAGCCCCAATTCCTAGCCCATGAGAATAGGGTACATTATTAATTATTTTACTTAAATTACAATAGGTTGTGATGGTCTATTTTATGTGTCAATTTGACTGGCTAAGAGATGCCCAGATAGCTGATAAAACATTATTTCTGGGTGAATCTGTGAAGGTGTTTCTGGAAGAAGTTAGTGTCTGATTCAGTAGACTGAGTAAAGAGATTCTCTCACCCACGTGGGTGGACATCATCCAATCCATTAAGGGCCTGAATGAAACAAAAAGGCAAAGGAAGTGGAAATCTCTCTCTCTTTTCTTGAGTTGAGGCATTCACCTTTTCTTGCATTATGCCATTGGAACTTCTGGCTCTCCAGCCTTCAGAATAGAACTGAATTGCACCAACCGCTTTCCTGGTTCTCCAGTTTGCAGATGGCAAGTCGTGGTACTTCTTGGCCTCCAAAACTACACAAGCTAATTCCTATAATAAACCTTCTGTTATTATATATATCCCATTGGTTCTTTTTCTCTGGAGAACCTTGACTAATATATAGAAATAAAATTTGCTGACACTGATTTTAGATATTTGCTTGACTATTTCTTTTTCACTCATCCATGAAAAATGAGATCAGGGAACATCTCCTGCAAATGAGGTTAACTCACTTTAACTTATAGATATAGGAACAAGAGAAGCTCTAAACCAGTGTTTGTTATCATCACCCGAACATGTGCATCCACTAACATGAGGCCCCACCCCACAGCCTCACCTGAGATGTAAGCTGGGTGTGCAGGTGATCAGCAAAAGTGTGAGAGGTCAGGCTCCAGAGAGGGGAAAGTGAAGTTGGTTAAGCAGCCTCATCTCTATGACAATGCACTTCTGGCACACCTCTGGAAATTTCCTGAAGCCTTCTGTCAGCCGCTGTTTGGACCTAGTGGAAAGATGCTTCTGCATGGGTGCTCAAAAAACATTTCTTGTATGAGTGAGTGTGATCATTCTACCAGTATTTGATGAATGACTACTCAGTTTCAGGAAGAGTCATAAGAGTTGGGGTAAAGTAGAAATAAGGTATTGTCCCTGCTTTGGAACAGCCTAATATCATGGATGAGGCAATATATACCAGAAATATGTGTAAAATGTCATGTGTCTTGGGGGAGGAGGAGACAGTTGATTTTGAGGGTAAGCTTGAAGAAAGACTAAAAGTTCTACAGAGAAGCAGGAGTAGAAAGAACAGCTTTAGCCATGGCAAGGAGTTAATGGAGTGTTTGAGGAACACACACTTTTAGTTTCTTGGGGGGAATGGAAAAATCCCCCTTTCTTGATCATCTATGATTCATCTAGGATAGCACTTGGAGACTTTCATATGTTATTTCACTTACTAAGCACAACAACCCCATGAATCCATCTTAAAGATGTGGAGATGCTAAGATGTCTCAAATTTATAGGAAGTCAGAGGAGCCAAGACTTGGAACAGAGCCTTTACTAGCTTCTCTGCAAGAAAAGCTTAAGATGCTTATGCAAGTTTCTTACCTTTCTGCACTTCTGTTTCTTTATCTGACAGCTGAGAAAACAAAATCTACCTCAAAGTGTTGTTGTTACATTATCTGTTATGTAAAGTGTCTAGTCCTTTATTTGGCATTATGTCCATGCTCAGGGAATAGTAGCATCATTCTTGTGTATCTTCTTCTTCTGATGTTCTTATTAACTTGCTGAGGGCCAGGCAATAAGTGCTAGAGCTATGATTTAGACCAAAGTTTCTTTAGACTCTAGAAGTCCTGTCTGCCCAAAGCCCATGCTTGTTCCTGCTCCCATCTTCAGCTATCTGTTAAAACAAACAAAATATAACACTTGTTATAGACCTCAGCCCTAGGTTGGAGGCAGCGTGAGTTACTGGAAAGAGAATGAATTTTGGAACATAGCAGATCTAGAGTTGAGTCTCTACTCCATCACTTACAATTCATATGACTTTGGGCAAGCTATTGACTCTCCCCAGTCCTTTCCTTATCTGTAAAATGGCACACAGCCCTCCAGAGTTGGGGTGAGGAGACCTGAGATCAAGTCTTTGCAGAATCTGGCTCAGTAAGTGATAGATTCCTCTCATCTCTGCCAATTTATATGGAAAACTTCTGCCCTGGCTTTTTCTGAACTCCCTCTGCAAGGAGTGGTTGTACTCTGAAGGAAGATTCCAGCCCAATCACAGCCAGAAATGACACTAAACTATTAGGATAGTGGTTACATTTTTATTCCTGCAGAGTTCTTTGTCTATATGTCTCAAGGTAGTTGATGAAACAAAGGAGAACATCCTTCAACCTTGCTTATTGTCAATTGCCTATTGTCAATATTTTTCTAAGATATGACTAAGATTCAAAAAGGACTAGGGAAGTTTCTAGGTAATTGACTTCCCAAAACATTATGATAATGGGATCATTTCTAAAGGGTTGATTAGGATTTGGGCTGCATGTTAGGAGTGGTAAACATTACACTCAGTTGGGTATGAGTGGTGCCCAGAAGTAGTTTTTCCAGGGACTCTACAGTCAGCTACTCCACTGCCCCATAGCCTGACTTTAACTCAGACAAGCTGCCTATGCACTGATCCTTAGGTAACAGAAATTGGATACAATTCAGCACTTTCTGTCCATTGGACAATAGATGTGTGCCAACGTCATCTGTTCCATGAAAGTATATGGGAAGTGTGGCAAGCTTTAGCCCAATAACAAGAAAGAGTTTATGACCATATCTTTCAGAATGTGCCCAAATGCTTTGAGGAAATGTCAAAGTGGGCCATGTACCTCAGGGTTTGGGATCATTTGAAATTCTTTAACTTTTCTGCCTTTTCAAGAGAAAATTGGCATATGTATCACCCTAAGCCCTTTGGTAAGTTGTTATGCTCAAATGCCAAAATTGACTTTTTGGTTTTTATTCTTAGACAAAAAATAATAAAATAAAAATATAATAAAAATATCCTTATTAACAGGAAATATATGTAACAAGATGATGCAGGCTATCTTTCTCTTATTGAGAAAGACATTTCAGAAATGAAACAAAAAATGCCATACAAACCTCAGAAATATTGATCTTTTGTGGGGTAGATTTTTCCTGGGCTCTAGTTTGATTTATTGATTGAATGAGATACCTGTAACTGATATGCATTAACTTGTTTTGTCAATTTTTAAAAATCAACAAAGAAACCAGGAGGCTAAGATCATTTAAATCCCTTTAAGCAATGAAAAAAATGTGCTTTTATTCTTCTTGTGTTCTAAGTCTTATGAGACAAATAATTATCCATATAATTTCCTAGATAATGTTTACCTACACATCTGCCTATATAATAATTTTAATATATTTCTAAAGACTGAGCCCTAAACCAATGGAAGGCAAGTTGTAATGCTGGGTCCACACTGACAGCTCATCGGAACAGGCCAAGCTCCGTTTTCTGCTTGGATGTCATCATTCTGTGACTATGAAAGCATAAAACTGGAGACTGTTCCAGCAGGTCATTGTCACTACAACTTGCTCAAACAGAAATAAAACAGCTTTTCATGCTTATTGATCTTGGACTTTTTGCCATTTTTATGGTCTGTTGACCTGAAGCTCAGTAAGGATGTATTTTGTAAAAGGAGCTGAAAGTTTTCTTTCTCTGTAGAAGAGACATTTCACATTTTGTCTGCATGCAAAAACAACTTCAATTTTTTTTTCAAATGCATTCTCTCTCTGACTTTGAAAGAATAGTTGATCTTTAAGTAACACGTGTGATATTAGTTTTTCCATTTTAAAATAATCACATTATTGCAGACATTTTAATAGCTGTAGAGGTTGCTATGTATTAACATGATTCATGGTCCTTGACAGCACTGTGTCTGAAAATCCCCCAGGAATGCAAAATACAAAACTCCACACACGTTCCAATTTTACTGCCTGCAGCTAAAAGAAGGGAAAGAACTTAAAACTGTTGAAACCCTTCAATTTTAAAAGCATTAATAGATGGTCCCAGGGGATTAAATCTAAATCTTAATGTGTAAAAATCAAGTTAATAACCACAGAGATTAATATGGCTGCATTTGATTACTCTGATAATGCAAACAATTAGTACCGCTCAAATGAGACTTTTAGCCTTCTTCTTGCCCCTCACATAACCAGGAACTGGGAACAAATGGAAACAAAACATCTCACTTGAAGGTCTTCTGTTTGGTTTTTTGTTGCTCTTGTTTGCCTCTATCTTTCTTTCACTGTAGCTGACTCCATTTTGAAATTTTATTTCAGACCAGAATTACCAAATCTTTCCATTTGAAGGTACAAGGCCTATAAAACTGATGACAATGATCAAACATCATCAATTTCATAATGGCCGAAAAATTATTCACACATACTTCCTTAACATCAATTACCTGTTCTTCACGATAAATGAAAGCAGAAGGCTGTGTGGGGTAAGGGGAGTTTGACGAGCGGGAGGGAACAAAGGAAAGGGAAGGTATCAATCATTTAGTTTTAAATTTTTAGGGTTTTCAGGAGGCAATAATCGGCCTCTTTATAGTTGGTTTAGCTCCAAATAGCATTTTTCTTGATGGTAGTTTCTGGAGAAAGGGGGACACAAGGCAAATGTGTCTGAGAGTACATTATGTCCCCTTATTAGACAGGTTCCCACCTTTTCCTTAATCTTGTACCAGACAGAAAAATGGGCTGCGTTTTGTTGGGCAGTGGGAAAGAAATCTCTGTAAACAAAAGAGTTGGCTTTAAAGGAGTAAGTCTGGCCACGCGAATAAATGGATCCGATGTTGTGCCAACAATTAACGGATGCTAGAAAGACATCTGCCCTTCCAATGAAATTGACAGAAAAGAAACATAAGCCATATGTTTTGTAACTGATATAAGCCTTATTTTTAAAAGCTTTTACATATAAAATCTTGTGAAGCCTCAGTAACAAGCAAGTATGGCAGCAAGCAGAAGTCTCTCTGAAACAGAATCTATATATACATATATTTTGTGGGGCTGGGTATTTTTTTAGATCCTCAGAATTTTTTAATTACATTATTTTGCTATTGAAAGGTGAAATTAAGGTAAAATGAGTGAAGAGTTAATAAGATGCATTTTGAAGCAAATGAAAACAAAAGAAGCTTAGAGAGTGGACATTTTAGTGATTTATTTGGGGGGGGGGCTGCCCAGACGTGTTCTGGCCTATGTCACTTGAAACCTTTTATTTTGCTTCTTAGTTCAGATCTGTGTTGTGCATCAAATGGGTGTCCCATTCGTTATTTTTGTTTAAGCAGTGTCTGCAGGGAATTCCAGGAGACCATTTAATAAACTGCGGCAACAATGGAATATTTGTTCACTTTTCTTCAGCCAAGTGTCTGTGAAAAGTGTGTTTAGAGGTAGGGAGTAGGTGGCTGTCAGTAGCCGCTGCTCCCTGAGCCTGGCAGCCTCGTGACAGTTACTAATATCAGCAGATTTAATGTGTTTAGTCTAGTTGTAAGGTTTGTGATGTGTTTTTGATTTCCTGCTTCAGAAATGCATTTTGGCTAGAAAACAGTGAGGCATACAATTCTTTTTCTTACCATACCACAGTCAGGAAATTGTTACCTTTGTACCCAATTTATATTACATACTCAGTTACCTACGCGCAGTCTCCGGGTCTTACTTCTTGGCTATTCCATCAGTGTGTGAACATGAGCATGCAGGTAATGACTGCTGAGGCACGTGGGTTCAGCAGAGGCCGGTCCCCACACCGAGGCTGCCTACACAAAGTACATTTCCGTCTCCTTTCTCATTGATGCTTCAGTTTGTCTTTATTCTCTAGGGATTGTGAAATTGCCTCATTGTCTTTTAAAATCTTTAACATCCTCTCTTGCTTTAGAACCAATTTTGGGAAAAAAATATACAAACCTCTTGCGAAACTTGAACAGAGCACCTTCCCGTTTCTCTGTCTAGCAGTGAGTGCTTCATCCACCTTTCTTTTCCTTGCAACTCTTAAAAAGATCTTGTCCCTTTTCTTAGTATCAAGTTAAAGACATCAAAGAGGAGGGGAAAAACTGCATAAGGGGCTCTTGCACTCTTCAGAGCTTTTGATATTTGTCTTAACTTTGGCTTATTCTTCTGTTTCATGCTCTGTGATCAGTAGTCAAATTCTATTTTTAGCGTGGAGTTGTACTCGTGTTGCATTCTGTTAGGAAAGCTTGGGGTGCAAAGCTGGCATGGCTATCATTTTGTAGCTTAGAAATTAGCTTTATTTTAATGAAATGTTGTTTAACCACATCACATTGATAATTATACTTATTCTTAATTTGGTGCAGGAAAACAGAAATTGAAGGGAGCAATTTAAAAATAAATTTGCTATTGACATATCTGTATTTTGTTTTGGGGTTTCTAAAAAATAATTTCCTTTTAGTCTGAAGAGTTTATTACTAATATACCCACGGCTCGTTTTCATGAATCAGTATATAAATAACAGAAATTTCGGAAAATACATTGAAAGAGTGGTTAATACACACTAAGAGAAAAGCTTGCCTGCTCCACTCAGGGACATCCTCTTAACACTAGTTAATGACAACAGCAAAAAAAAATCCGTACAGATATAGAATAATCACATATTTTTAAAGCAAAGACAATTAACTCTTTTTAAAATTTAAGAACTATAAGAAAATCCTATCGAAAGTGTGGCAAAATGGGGAAAAACTCACAAAATCACTGCAATTCAGAGACAACTGCCATTGTTCTTTATGTATTTCCTTTGTCTATGGGAAACAGCACTAGACCTTTCATGTTTAAAACATACTTTATATTTTGTTATTTCAGAGTTCAAAACGGAGTGATCCTGTTTCTTTAAAACAGAGGTCTTGAAATCAAACATGCCTGAAGGGGAATTGGGGGCACAGTCGGGCTGTCTCCCAGTCGCCAGGTCAGTGGGCTGCTGGGATGCACCCATCTTTCCAGGCAGGAGGATTTCCCGCTGTTTTTCCAGGAGTGACCTAGAAGGAGGTTAATGATTCCAAAGGAGGACTTTCCCCTCAGGGAAAATTTAATCTTCTGACCTCTTTCTCTATCTGTCCATTTCTTTTAAGTCATAGATTCCCTTCATTTAACTTACATCAAGCTGTTTTATTTTCTTCAAAAACATGGTTGAAGTGACTACTTTGCTTTCATTTAACCCTTGAACTGGATGCATTTCAAAATGAAATTTCAGTGCAGAGTACAGGCTTAAAGTTTTCCTCTCCAGTCTATATATTTCTCTTTCCAAAAAAAAAAAAAAAAAACCAGGGAATCATCAATCCCTACAAACACAGTGATAAGGAGGTCCAGAAACAAATGCTATTTGCATTACTCTTTAATTGTCTTTCCTAGTAGCTGCACACAGAGGTGAAATGTTCAGAATAAAGCATTGCTTCAGTAATTGATAAATTCTTTAAAAATATTGTTTGGGATTCTTTGTGTTGAGAGTTGGATTTATCGGTGTGCTCAGAGTGCTCAGATTATCGACAAGGAAATTTTTAGTAAGAAGTATGTAAATGATGACAAAGGTCTCTTCAGAGAGAATATAAGATTATGAAAAAATATCAGCCTCTTCTAGCCAGTTTCATTTTTTTTCTTACCTGAAATATGCAGACCTTTGTGGATCAAATTCAGTGTCAAAATACAGTAAAACAAAACTATAATTATTTTATTATTATCATGGGTTCCGACTCATGTGGGCAATGAGCACTTGAGGGTAAAGTGAAAACAGAAACTGCCTTGTGCTCAAAGTTGTTAGTTTTTTAAAAACAACTTTTTATTCTGCAACAGACTCAGGACATTTTCAGCATGATCATGTTTCTCAGTTTTACTGCCAACATAAAATTAAAATGAATATTTCTTAATTTTTAGCATTATAAATGTTCCATTTTGGAAACACAGTAAATCCAGAATATTGTGATTTCTGGGAATGTATAACACAGCCAATGCATAGATTCTCTAATATTCAATTTGCTATATTGCCCAGAGAATTCTGTTTTTTTCCCTTGGGGTTAATGCCATTCAGAGGCAGCTGATGGTGGAATAAACTACCAAAGAAAGCTCTAGCCACTCACCAAGGCGATTTCTGTAGGCCAGTCCATCAGGTAAGTTTGGACTAAGAATGCCCTGCGTTCTCAGCACTCAGCATAAATGATATCGAGGACCAGTCTTTGCCCTCAGGCTACCATGAAACTGTGAAAACCATTATCCCCATGGGACAATAAAAGACCAATTATATGTGAATTGTTGTGGTACTGACTATGAGTAAAACAAAAGGAAAAACCAACAATAGCAAATAGAGAGTATCATTTTACAAAGTACTTTTACACACACCATTATAATTTCTGCAAGTTACTTAGGGCTTCAATTTCTTGAGAATGTAGTGATCTCCTCTTATCTAAGAAGGATACGTTCCAAGCCCCCCGGTGGATGCCTGAAATCACGGATAGTACCGAACCCTATATACACTATGTTTTTTCCTATATGTACACACCTATGGTAAAGTTTAACTTATAAATTAGGCACAGTAAGAGATCAACACAATAACTAATGATAAAATAGAACAATTATAACAATAGACTGTAATAAAAGATAACATAGATCTTAACAACCTCAGCATACAATTTTTTCCCCTTATTAAGTGGAGAACTTTCACCTTTTCAGATTAGTGAAAGTGAAGTGTCAGAAAGGAAACACTTGACGACTTCTCTTTGGCATATCTGAATTGCCAGCTTCACTGCTCTTGAGCTTCGGGGCCATTATTAAGTAAAATAAGGGTGACTTGAACACAAGCACTGCCGGAGCCGAGCTGATAACCCAGAGGCTACTAAGTGACCAGCGGGCGGGCAGCGTGGACAGTGACCATCTGCTGGAGAAAGGGATGACACATCCCAGGCAGAACAGAGCGGAGAGCAGGCAATTTAAAACTGATGAATTGTTTATCTCTGGAATTTTTCCATTTAATGTTTTCAGACCACGGTTAACCGCAGGGAACTGAAACCATGGAAAGTGAAACCTCGGATAAGGGTGACTACTGTAATACCTTTCCCATACCTCCCAGGGTTGTTGGGGAAATCCGATAATATGAAAATAGTATACACCAGGCACTGTGTCAGCAGCTTTACAGGTAAGGCAATCGAAGCCCAGAGAAGTTATATGATTTGCCTGAGGTAAGACAGGTAAGTAAGTGACAAAGCTGAGATTCTTTTACCTTCTATCACCTCTAACATTTGACATCGTTCAAATTAGCAAGGCCAAGCCCCAGCTTCCTGTGTCTTCATCAGCACTTGTTCTGGTCTTTGCCACACCCTAATTTGGTTGATGGCATTCCCATTCCCTGATCTACCCAAGCCAGAGGTGTGAGAGTCAGCATTTCTTCCTCCATTTCCCATCCAACCAATCACCAGGGCTTAGGTTCCATCGTTAGATCACCCGTCAGTGATCTACAACTCTTATCCCTACTGTCAATACCTGTAACTAGAGCTCTGACCCTCACATGCCTGCCTCACATAGTCCCTAACTGGTCTCTTCGCATTTCTCTTTCCCCCTTCCCTGTGCCCTACTATAGCCATCTTTCCAAAGCACAGATCAGATCCTATTATTCCTCTGCTTAAAGCCTTCAGGGGCTCCCTGTTCCAGCTCCTATCAAGCCTCCCAACGCAGCCTTACCACCTACTGAGTCTCCATTCAAATTTCCCACCCTATTTGTAGTCTGCAGCCCCAGACTATTTGTGGTTCTCCGCTCCTTCGCATTTCCATCCTTTGTACATTGTGTCTCCTCTGTTTGGAATGCCAGGCCTTCCATATTATCTGGCAAGCAAATTTTTGTCCCCCCTTTAAACCCAAGTACTTTCTTAGGAAAGAACTCCCTGCTCCCCTATCTCCCAATGGTGTTAATCATTCCATTCTCTATGCTACGTAAGGATCTAGACCATGTATCTCCTCTGCGCTCATCATACTGGACTGAAATTACTTATTCACATGCCTGCCTCCCCAATAAACTATGAACAACTTGAGGGAAAGGATTTTTATTTCCTTGCCATTTCACACAGTGTCTGGCACATAATAAGCTCTCTAGAAAATGTTTGTTGAATTCCAAGGAGTGGATGGTCATCAGAGCTGAATGTTGCAGGTTGAACCATGGAAGGAGAAGGCAGAGAAAAACTGATGATTCTGGAAAGATAGGGGTCATTGACAACCTCCTAAGGAAAGAGTGTTAGAGAGGTAGTCACGGGCATGAAATAGGAATAGATCATCAGGATTCTGGAATATAGCTTAAGACCATGCAGATCTGGATTTTGAAATAATTAAATTACTTTTAAATGGTGAATTATTCTTTTTATCTATAATTGTCTATTGGAACTTCTTTAAAAGACATACATTTTAGTCTGTAATCTAGGAGTGTAAGTTTCAGAAGTTTATCTGTAAAAGTAATAATTGCTTTTTAATTTTTTGGTTATAACACTGCAGTTTCAAAGTGGGCCCCAATTATAGTATTTCAAGGTTGATAAACAAAACAATCACTTTATCTGCCTCTCTCCCCCTCTCTCTCAAAAAATATATATATTTTACTGTGTACTTTGCAATTTTGTAAAACGTTATCATGTGACTATTTGCGTAGTACTCAGACCATTCTAGGCTGAAGAACACAAATAATTTTAACCCTTTTCAGAAACACAGGGTCAACCCTTACGCTTGTGCAGGCAGACCCTAAACAAAGGAGCTCCTGAGGAGGTGAGTGCTGGCTCAAATCCATTGGGCACTCTCCTCCCCAAGGAAGGGGCCCAGGCTGGGCAGCTATGTCCGCCCAAGAGGATCCCTCTGTGTCATTCACACCCAGGCACTGTTTGAGCTAACATTGCCCTGCAGAAACTCCTCCATCATTATTTTATTTTATTTGGTATTCCCCTGACCTGTCCCTGCGCTGTGAGGTTTTTATTAAAGTAGAGCAACTAGAATTACAGCAATATTTCAGCCGTAGATGCCCAATGACTCAACCCAAGAGTTGGCTGATACTTTCTAGTATTTCGTTGACTTTTTGGATGAAGCCACACAAAACACACTGTATTTCACTAGCCACGTTTCAAGTGCTCGATAGCCACATGTAGCTACTGGCTGCCATATTGTGAAGCATAGAGAACATTTCCATTATTGCAGAAAGTTCCACCAGACAGTGCTATTCTACAGAGAGGAGACCAACGATAATAAACAAATAAATGAACAAGGTAATTTCAGAGAGTGGTAAGTACAATGAAGAAAACACCAGAAGCGATAGAGTAGAGAATAAGTGCAGAGGGACTGAATGCTGGAAAGGAGCAGCCAGTCAAAGCTCACGGGGCTCTGGGGGCTGACTCTCCCAGGCAGAAAGCACAGTAAGTGCAAAGGCCCTGAGGTGAGAAAGTGCTTGGTGTGTTTGAGAACTGGAAATGTCAGTGTAGCACGAGCTCAGTGAGACAGGAGAGGCCAGTGGAGAGGCATGAAGTCAGAGAGGTGCAGGGGCCATATTCTGCAAGGCCATCGATCCTGTGATAAGGGGCCTGGATTTCAGTCTAATTGCAACGGAAAAGCATTGGAGAATTTAAAACAAGGAGTGACATGACCTGATTTATATTTTCAAAAGACTGCTCTGGCCACTTGAAGATCTTAGGAAAGTGACGTTCCAGGACTAGAGAGATAAAGGCATAAATATAAAAATGTTGTTATGATAAGGAATCCACGTATAGATTTTAAGTTGTGTATTCATTAGCGCCAATTTATATGCTATCCCCAAATTATTTCTAAAAACTAAAACTTTGTGTGAATCTCTCTAAAAAGATGAATACAAATTCTAAGAATGACTAGCAGGGCAAGTGCTAAGGGGAATTGGGAGTTTTGTCTTGTAGAGATCCTTTCTCTCATGCTCCCTATGGAGGCCAGCAGAGGTGGTCAGGGCATCAGCAAGCAGATAAAGGATGGAACATGGGAGCTCAGCCCAGGCAGAAGAGCAGGATCCTTCTGGAGGGGCTGAGAATGTATGAAACATAGCACTGGCAAAACAAGCAGGGAGCAAACCATAAGCCATCACAGAAAGAGAGGACCAAACTCAGAGGAGTGGGAAAAACTGGTCGTAGAGAAACGAACACGTGAAAAAGGAAAGGCAGGAAGGGCAAGTTGCTGGAATGTGTATTAGTTCCCTGGGTCTGCAGAGGCTCCAAAGTTAAAAACAAAAAAGTTAGCAAAGGAATAATGTATCCCATATCAAGTTTCTGATATGAGGAAGACCAAATGATTCATCAACAGTACGGAAACATGAACAATGGCCCTTGTTGGAACTATGCTATAGAAATATTTTAAAAAATAATTGCAGGTGATTCTTCTATTAACTAACTCCCTGACTTGGAGCAAATCTCTGTGCCTCTGAGATTTTGTTTCTGTATCAGTAAATAGGAGGCATGAGGTTAGTTCTCATGCCCCTTAGATCTCTCTCAGGTCTAAAATGATAGGTGGTTTACTGAAATTCCAGAAAGTCTGGATGTGTGTGTGTGTGTTAGAAGCGAGCCACTTTTCCAAAAGTTTCTTTTGGAGGAACAATATAAACAGTAAGACAAGAAGAGAAAAAGAGAGAACTTGTGATTGACCTTTGTGCTAATAGCTTTAATGAAGCAAAGGGCAATAAACATTATTTTTAAACAGTAGCTAGAGATGAGACATTTGTATTGTTAAGGAGATATTTTACAGTTATGTGTATTGAGAAACATTATAAATGTGAGAAAGAAAAGAATAGAATAGCCGTTTGCCTAGAAATACTACAGATTGTGAGGCTGGCTACACATCTACTACGTATATTGATCTAGGAAGAATTTAAATTTGGAAAGACTCTTGATTAGGGACTTCAAGCCTAGAGAATAGGAGCAAAAGGGGAAAAATGATAGGCTGTATGGCATTCGCTTCTTCCAAACCATGCTAGTCCTCATGCTCCTTCCTCTGGGCTGATATAGCCGGGGTACCAGTGGTAACAAGCAGAATGAGGGTTGGCTTTCAGCCCCCGCTCATCTCCTTGTGAACAGCCTGCAAAACCCATGAATTTACTCAGCTGTGTGCCTGACAGCTTTCCCCATTTCTGTCTGGTAAAATCCTATTCATCCTTCAAAACCCAGGTTGAACACCACCTCTCCTGTGAAGCCTGCTTCAACCTTCTCAAGCAGAATCAATCTCTCCATTTGTTGTGTTCTCAAGTATTTTGATTATCCTCTTAGGATGGTGCTTATCATGTTTTATTATAGTTTTGTTTTTTGTTGTTTTTTTTTTAGAAGTTGGCCTTCTTTGCTAGATCTTGAACTCCTGAGGGCAGAATTCCAGTTTATCCTTTTTGGCCTCCTTAGCGCCTCATGCAGTTCTAGTTACAGAATAAATACATCATAAATGTGTGTTGGAATAATGACACATGGTTAAAAATTATAGTTGATATAAAGCAAAATAAGCAGAAAAAGAGAAAGAAGAAAAACAATCTTAGAGAATTCTTCAATTAAAATAAAGGTGTAAATGTGAGGTTCAATAGGAGAACACCCAGAGAAAGAGTTTTTAAGGTGGTTGGGAAGAAAAAATAAAGAAGGCCAAAAGAAAGAATGTGAAGAAGGAAAGGCAAATAGAGAAAGCCAGCAACACGAAAGATAAAAACATTTGGAACACAAGCAAAGATGTGGGTACAGGGAGGAGCTCAAGGAAAATTCCAGAAAACAAGCAAAGGGGATCATTAGTGGGATGTTGCATCTCCACCACGTGATGGAGAAGTAGGAGAAAGAAGAAAGAAGTGAGGCCCAGGAAATGGCAAGTGATAATATACAGAAATAAATACAGATTATGAGGATCTAGATTAGCAAGTGAGTTTTTGTTGGGCCTGAAAACACATAATTAAAGAACATAGGTTAAAAAAATAGATAAGAGTAGGGAAGATAAATATTCATAATTCATTCCACAACCATAGAAGTATCATTACAAAAGTTTATAGGAAGAAAAGCTCCAATTACTCTGGGAAAACACATGTGGCGGGAAGGGAAATGCCATTCACTGGCTTTACAGTGGGGACCAGGTCCAGCACTGGGTGCTTTGTAAATTTATTTTCGTAGACCAAAAGTGTTAATCTAGGCCTTTTCATTCCTGAGAAAAGAAAACATATAAACATGCTCTTTTACTTTGTCACATACCTGACTAGAAAATGGACTATACTGCTAGATGGCAAGTGGGTGGCAAGAAAGGAACAGCGGCCAATATTTATGCACGCACTATTATTTTAGAGAGTTTGTGCTAAAAAGAGAGTTCATTTGGTGAGAAAGTTTAAAAAGAAAAAGAAATTACCTAAAAGAGACTACTAAAGCTTCTAATGAAAGAGCTGCTCCTCTAAATGGTGAGTTTCCTACTAAAGTTAGAAAGAACTCGTTTATTGTTTGATGGCATGACTTTTTGTCATTTTTGGCCCTTCCAGCATCTGGTTCCTTTCCTCTTTGGGAAAATGCCACCTTGGGAGATTTTGGAGGGAGGTAGGAACTCACTGCCATCTACCAAAAGGTGGGCAGACAGTCCTTTCCTCCGTACCCTGGCAGGGGCACAGGCAAGTGACCTCAGCTCAGACAACTGATGCCCCACTCTGAACCCGAGGTCTTTATGGAAGGATATAAAAAGCCAGAATGGCAGCAGTGGAATCTAAAGTCTAGCAGATCCCAAGTATCCTACAACATGATATCCCTGACCGATGTCCCTGAGGCAGCACCTTGACTGAGCTTTCACAGATTTTAGTCTCTCCTGGTGCTTGTGCCTTCTCTGAACATCCTTCCCCAGCCTTCCTCCATTCTGTGAGCTACCTGTTATGCTTTCAATACATTGCTTTCCTGCTTAAGTTTGCCTAAATTAGTTACCAAGAAACTTGCTATAGACTGAATGTTTGTGTCCCCCCACAAATTCGTATATTAAATATGCCCAGTGTGATGGTATTAAAAGGTGGGGCTCTGGGAGGTGATTAGGTCATGAGTTTGGAGCCCTCGTGGATGAAATTAGTGCCCTTATGAAGGAGACCTCAGAGAAGTCCCCAGTCCCTTTTGCCATGTGAGGACACAGCAAGAAGATGGTCATCTATGAACTAGGAGGCAGGCCCTCACCGGACACCGAATCTGCTGGCACCTTGATCTTGGACTTCGAGCCTCCAGAACTGTGAGAAATAAATTTCTGTTGGTTATAAGTCATCTAGTCTACGGTAGTCTGTTATAGAAGCCTGAACAGACTAAGATAAAACTCAGCTGATACACCAAGCTATTGGCAGCAGTGATTAAAGAAGTTTTAGAGAAATGGGAAATCCTTATCAGATCATTTATTCAAGAAATATTTTTTGAGCAAGTATTATGGTTCAGGCATTATGCTAGGTCCTGAGGAAATAGAGCTGACTACTTCATTAGAACACTATCACTACTTATAGAGGCTAATGAAAGAGTCTATTATATAAATAATATTTATACTACCATGTATATTAGTTGTCTATTGATGTGTAAATAATTACCCCAAAACTAAGTGACATAAATAAACATTTGTTACCTCACAATTTCTGTGGGTGCGGATTCTTGGAGCAGCTTAGCTGGGTTTTCTGGCTAAGGGTCTTTCACAAGTTTGCAGCAAAAGTGTCAGCTGGAGCCGGTGGGGTGGGGGAGTCTTATCTGAAGGCTTGACTGGAGAAGAAGCCATTTCTAAGCTCACTTATGTGGTTGTCGCTGGGGCTCAGTTTCTCATGGGCTGAGGGACTGAGGGCCCCAGTTTCTTGCTGACTGTTGGTCGAAGCCCTCCCTCATTTCCTTGTCATGTGAGCCTCTGCATAGAGCAGTTCACAATATGGCAGGTGGCTTCTCTTAGAGTGAGCAAGAAAGAAAAGCCAGAGAGAGGGGAATTTTTGTTATCTAAACTCAGAAGTAGCATGCCATCATTCTAGCTATATCCTATCTGTTCAAAGCAGGTCACTAGATGCAGCCCACACTCAGGGGTTGGGATGACACAACAGCATGATTACCAGAAGGTGGGACCATTGGGAGCCATCTTGGAAGCTGCCCACCACACCACAATAAATGTGCACTATTTCTGTGGGTACTTTAGGCACATGGAGGCTGATAGTATGGGGCAGGGTGAGGGTAGAAAGCAGGAAAAAAGGGGGAAAGAATCAAGGAAGGCTTTCAGGAAAAAGTAAAACTTTAATAGAGTCCATGCAAAATTGGTTATTGAAGATATTTCTTAAGAATAAACGAAGAAGAGTGTGAGAAATTTCAACCCCTTAGGCCAACAGGTTACACCCTGTAAAAGCTTCTGCCAGAATTTACACTGTCAGATTGCAAGTAGTATGCATTAATAGTTGACACAACACTCAGCCTGTAATAAATAGGAGAAAGGGGAAAGGTACTTACTATATTCACCAGAAGGGAGATAGGTAGAGTTGCCAGGGAATACCCAGAAGAAGGCATCCCACAAAACAGGGCATGATTTAGTGTTAAACCATGAAAGTGTAGGGTTTAACATCCAAATGCATGAGATGGAGATTTAGAAATGTGATGGGGGAAACTGGCCAATTTGAAGGCAGGTAAAAAATCATGAAAGAAGCAAGATAAGATTGATGATGTTGGCATGCTTCTGTACCAGCAATATAAATCCATTTGGAAAACTATGCAGTGAATCGAAAGCAAGTCCATATATCTGGTCAATAAGAAAAAGGAAATAATCTCACAGAACTCAGCTTATATGCAGTTGATGCATCAGAAGAGAAGGTAGATTGCGACTTTGAACTATAATGAATATTTGTAGACAGTCAGAGTACAGAGTCAATAGAAAATAAATGCAGAAGCATACTGGTAAGAAAAGAAAAAAAAAAGGGAAAATTAGGGAAGCAGGCCCTTTTAAAATCCTAAGGGTATGTTTCAGAGAAAGAATCATGCAAGACAAAATTAAGAAGAGAGACTAGAGGAAGACAAGGAGAAAATAAAATCTTGGGAAATATGGGGGGCGGGGTCCCTACGGAACAGATTCTGCCTCATCAAATGTTTTTAATTCCATTTTTTATACATAAGTTATAACTGGCAACCTCTGTTGAGACTGTTTTTTTATTGCCTTATGGAGAAGCAAGGCCAACATGATTAAAAGACAGTGTATTCTCTTCCTAGGGAAGGGAATCTGGGAATGGTGAACCCAAAGCTTTTCTTCAGAGTGACATTTTTATGTTACAATTTTAATAAAAAATAAAGAAAAGGAGGAAGAAGATTGGGGGAAACATTTTAGGTTTCATCGTCTTCACTTTGAATTCTAGTAGGAGGGGTCAATGCCCTTTAAAAGGAAAAGAAAAGCAATCCCTTAGAAAAGGGCAAGATATGAAAACAACAAAATAGCAACAGAAAATTATCATGTGCAGCATAAAGAGGGGGATTTGACTATCTCAAATGGATAATACCATACAGATGACATAGGAGAAAAATGTTTAAATAAAGTTTGAATGTTATAGGAAAAATGATGAGTAGGAACTGATATATTTTGCAAATATTTGAAGTTTCTAAGGTTTACATTGGCTTGATAATATCAGTCAGAAAGAACAAATGAGAGTTTGGAAAATCACTGGCCAAAGGTTTTTAAAGAGAGGACAAGCCATGAATAAGGACCAAAGAACTATGTATAAAAAGATTTAAAACTCTGATAGGAACTATATGGTTAGAATTTTTTCCTTTAGAAGAATATTGACCGGGGCTGGCCCGGTGGTGCAGCGGTTAAGTTTGCATGTGGCCAGGGGTTCACCAGTTTGGATCCCGGGTGCGGACATGGCACCGCTTGGCAAGCCATGCTGTGGCAGGCGTCCCACATATAAAGTGGAGGAAGATGGGCACAGATGTTAGCTCAGGGCCAGTCTTCCTCAGCAAAAAGAGGAGGATTGGCAGCAGAGCTCAGGGCTAATCTTCCTAAAAAAAAAAGAATATTGACCTCCACCTATGATGTATTGAGTCTACGAAAGTCCCACTGTTGAGGGGTATGCTCAGTGGCATGTGTCTACATGGGGTCAAAGGTGAGACTAAGAGCAATCATTCTTTCTCTGTTTCATATCAGTATAAAATTACTTCTTCCTCTATATTTGGACCAACCTGAGGAATTTCTTTGGAAATTACCAAGTAGGGACTTAGGAGTATGAACACTGAGAGGACCTCACGTGATCACATAAATAAAAATAGGGAAAAATAGAGGTTCAAAAAATGTATATTCAAAGAAATATACTTACTTTTGAATTTGGGACTTTTATGTTTATGAGAATGAAGCTATCAAAATTGAAAATAGTCAGACTGACATTGTAGGCAGACAAGAATGGCATGTCTGTATACAGTTAAAGCTTAGTGGGTATGGCATTCTCTCATCAGAATTCTTTAGTAATTGATATCTCTGCATGTCTTCATTAGAGTGGTAATGAAGATTCATAAATATTAATTCAAAAGTACCAAAAATTTATGAAGTAACTTCTGAATCATCAAAGACAGGTTAGGTGTTGTTCAGTAAAACTTCACAGCTAAGTGAATTTACTGTGTTTTAATTCTTTGAAAAGTGTTAATCCATATAATACAGAACATCCATTTCCAACCTGCAAACAGTTTATTCTATTTAACTCTGAACAATTTCCAAACACATATGAGAAAAATCCCTACAGCTAAAAATTCTGTTATTTTTATACCATGTCTCTAGTGGTATACAATATAGCTCTCTCACTATAACATAAAAAGTCTATAACATGAGTGTCTCCTCTTTTCTGAAACCCCAGCTTTATAAAAACCTTTACTGTATTTTCATAGATGTCTAAAGAAAAAAATCCTCAAAAATTACTTGAGATCAAATGAAGGTATAGTGTTTCAGTTCTTTGAAAATAAGATGCAATAAAGGCATGATATCGATTATCATTTCTTTTAACATGGAAGAATTTTATTTATTTATGCTGCCACCACTGTATCACAGCAAAGAGGTATCTACATAATTTTAAAAACTAACTTTCAAATAGCTGGTGCTCCCAGATGGTTACATTTTTCCTTTGTTATGTTTAGCTTCTAACTTTTAAATTTGAATTTTATCCTTTTTATTAACTGTAGCCACTACTTATCATTATAGCGTTTCTTTTAATTATCTTCAGATTTTAATGACCAATATTCTGGGTTTTGGGAACTGTAGTGTTAACCAGATATTCTGGTATTTTAGTAATTATGTTAAACTAGCCAATCAAAGAAATCTCTTTGTGCTCATTAATACAAAAACGTAAATGTAACATTTTGAGGCATAAAACAAATTACCTGTGCTATTTTAAATGTATAAAATTAATTCACTTGTAATATCTAAAACATTAAAATATTTATCCATAGGCATCATTATCTAGATACATATAACATGAAAAAATTTGTTTATGATAAATTTTTCAAAATGTGAGAAACATAATTTGCCATTTTAGGAAATGTGATTATTCCCTCTTTACTTCATTATCTATAAATTTTAGAGTTCTGATTACAGTGATTATTTTCAATTCCTACCAAAAAGTTCTACAAATACATACTATTAGCAACACTTAAAAAGACAGATGCAATTTCTATCAACTGCTTTTTTCCTTTATGGACTCTTTTAATGGTACATGCTCATTTTTTGCTAGTAGATCACTTATCTATATCCTTAAATTCTTTAGGATTCTCAAATGAATACCATCTGGTTTTTCTAATATGCTGCAATTTATTTTCTTGAGATGATGCCTCACTTTTAAAAAAATACCTTCAAAGGTACCTTTTGTTACTTGCAAATATCAGGCTAGTGTAAGCTCTTTTCACAACTTCTACAGTAAAGAAAGAATTTTTTCCCCCTTTTTATTGTTTCAGTGGATCAGCAAGGACCTTTGCGGTCGTTATGAAAGCCTCAGAAAGAAAAGACGACAGTGACAAACATCAAGCTTGATATGTTTCTATCGATGTTGTAATTAAATTTTTAAAGTTTCGTTAATTATATTAGTGTAGTGTAACAAATGATGTATACTGTGCATTTTTAAACATTCCTTTCTTGATAAAGTTCAACACGTAGAAATGCACTTATGCATCTATATCAGAAATTTTAAAAAGGGATTTAGTGACTCAGGTTTTATGGAAGGAAAAAACGTCAAGTTAATAAGAGTGAAAAAAACCAGATTGAAAACAGAATTTATTACTCATAATGGCAAAATATACTTGCTACATTTATGTATTTAGTACAGACTTTTCCATAGGAAGTTCTTAAACACTTTTGCAGTCAAATATTACTACTCATTTCATAGGTTAAGAAAAGAGGTGGGGGGTGGTTGTGGGTATGGGGGACAGACATCAAGGAATTTATTGAGGATTACACGGTGGACAAGGAACTAGGAACAGATAATAGTTTCTGTGTGCTAAAAACGTTGCCTTCCATATGTGTCCCTCACATTTTACACAAATGTTGATAAGCATCTGTCAACAAATGTAATTTAAAAGCCCCTTATACATTGTTCTAACTTTAATATGTTAATATGTTTGTATGTATGTGTGTGTATATTACACACATATTTTATATATATAAAACAAACATTTGTATTTTATACACACACCTACACACTAGACTCAGATGGCTTTTGATGGAACATCACCCCTTCATATGACATGAAAAGGTCTTTCTAAATGATCCTCCTTAAAAGAAAGCTTTTGGAAAGTAATATGGCATATTACTCAGGCAGATACTACACTTAGAATTGAAGTAAACTTGCAATACTTTTTAAAATATCTAGAACCAGTCTTTAGAACGACCTGAAAATGTTACATGAAATTGTTACATAGTATAGATAAATAAAGTAAAACGTTTGTTAAGGATGTTTATACAAAATCATGAATAGAGCATTTTCTTTGTAACTAGTTTAGCGCAACTTTGACACTATTACTTAAAATTTATCAGAGATTTACATTTTGCAACTGATAGTTTAAATTGAAGAATTACTCCAACTGGTCCCTAATACGTTTTCTGTAATTAATTCCTTTGAGGTCAGGTTTTGTAGACACAGAATTCCTTTAACATTAATCCCTCCTTTAGCAATATCTTTATTGTTGCAATTAGGAGTTGAAAAAAAGAAAGTTAATCTTTGTCGAATGAGGTTCTCAGTTCCAGTTATTCTGTTTGTTTCACTTACACAAGATTTTCTTAAAAGTGCAAAATATCCTAAAAGTGGATGCTGTAGAGTCAGTTTAAGAAAAGAGCTGGAAGTTAAATCATGCATTAATAAGAAATGGAAAGTTTAATTATATAGATACTTGAGCTCTTAATGCAGGGACTGACTAATGGAGGATCTGTCTCATTTCAAACTTTATACTGTGATTCAGGTTATCTGTACATAATATGTAAAATTTATAAGCCTTACGTTTGTCTTTTCTATTTATTCACGAAACGTTGCATAGACTACTGGGTTGTAGAACAATTTGATGGATGATGGTGTTCAATAAATTGTTGTTGAATAAATGACATTTTGACTGTAGCTTAATTTTTAGTTTGATATAAGAGTAGGCAATACATCTAAAACTTGGGAGATAAATAACTGAGCATATAGTGGCTCACTATCCTCAAAATAAATTTTATTAAGCAAGAAAGATCTTTACTAATTAGGCATGTTTACACATTCACAGTTGATAATTATGTTCTCTTGCACTGGCAAATGAAAGACAAAACACAGTTTTCCTTCTTCAGCATCTGTGTTGCCTTCATCATATATAGGATAGTTTGTATGTTTTTGATGTCTGTTTATTTATGAAGCATGGAAAGTAATTGTGAGTCTACTCAGCAGAGCTTAATGAAAGCCAAGTGCTCACCGATTCCACATAATTGATTAATTCACATGGAATGTAATGGCAAGGGAGGCTGAGATCAGTGGGGGTTTTGGCCCTCCAAAAGGTGGGATGGATGTGTTTGTCTTGGGCTTCTAGACACTTTTAATGAGTCCTAAGAAAATACTTGTCCAGCCTTTAGTAAGATTCCTTCTACGTGTTCCTTTATGTGTTATTACTCCACCATCAACAATGACACTCAAGTATTTACAAACTTGATGCTTTTTACTCAGATTCTTGAGAGGGTTGCTTTGGACTCATGGATGGATTTGGGAGTTTATGTTTAGAGACATAATCAGCGTTCTCTACCCCCAGTCACTTGATACCGAATTTGAAGAAATGTTTCAAAAACATTTCCTCCTACCTGTGTAGGTTAATATGTGAGATTTAGATATAAATAGTTATTTCCGTCTTTTGGGGGGTTGGGACTTTAACTCCCCCTGGAAGTACTATGCAGTACTATCCCAAAGTGGAATCTGCGGTTCTTGAGACAGGTCTACAGTCTCTGATCTAAGGGTTTTATCCATGTCTTATACAGGAAGGCAAAAGAAATATTAACACTGGGAAGTGAAAGAACAATCGCAGACTGAAATAGACAAAGTATATGAGGAAGAACAAAAACATCAACCTACATAGAAGACAACTTTAACAAATTAGGCTACACTTTGGTAACATGTTAACAGTTTTTCACATTCCAGTAAAAACAGGTTTAGATACTACC